>NW_027555847.1:289295740-290772407 GCF_003287225.1 Phascolarctos cinereus | reverse complement strand
ACCCCATGATTGGGAGCACCTCAAGACTATGTTCTGGGCCTTTGACTCAATCTGTCCTTTTTTCACCTGATGACCTTATCAGCTCCAATGGGTTTAATTATCATCTCTATGTTCATGATTCATAGATTTATATATCCAACCTAAGTTTCTCTACTGAACTCCAGTCCCTATCACTATCTATTATACATTCCAATATCTCAAACTCAGCATGTCTAAAATTGAACTCACTTTTCTTCCCCAAACCCACCTCTCTTATAAGCTTTCTTATTTCTGTCAAAGGAGGCACCATTTTCCCCATCTCCCTGAGTCACATCCTTGCTGTTATTCTCCTCATTCTCCTTCACTTCTTATACCACTTAGCAAATCTTGTTTCTACCTCAAGTAACTTTTTTGAATCCATTATCTTCTCTCTACTCACATTGCTACTTCCTTAGTTCTTACCTTTTATCTCACCTATAATAATAACTTCCTGTCTCAAGTCTCTCCTCTTTCCACTCCATCCTCTGCATTGAAGCTAGTCATTTTTTTTCTAAAATCAGATCATAGTTCTTAAGGGGTTTTTTTTGGTTGTTTTTTACTGGTGTTGTCTTTTACAATCTTGAGTGATGCTGGAGACAGTGAGTTATTGAGGACTTTTGAACTGAGGAATGACATGACATTTCAGTTGGGCAGAATGTGGATCATATATTGAAGAGGGGAGCAACCAGAGTCAGAGAGACCAACTAGGAGACCACTGCAATTGCCCATTTAGGGGTGATGGGAGTGTGAGCCAAGATAATGTTCGTGTGAAGTGAAAGGAAGGGGGATGTTTGTGAGATGCTGTGGAGGTCTGACTAGCAGGAAATTGCATTTCATTTATGGACCACAGTATTGTTCCAGTCACTCCAGGATAGATATAAAATAGGGGTAGGCTTCCTGTGTGGCTGTATGTATTCCCAGAAGGTGAGGCCTACAAACTCAGACCTTGAGTGAGACTGTGGCACCCCAGCATGAATTTACTCAAACACAGTAGGATTATAGTCTCCATCTTTTTTTGGAGGGGAGGGCTGTCTAAATCTCCTTAGTGAATTGATAAGTTACATATTCCAAAAGAATAGATGTATGTGACATGTAATTTAAAAAAAAAACCAGAAAATGATTTCTTGAGGATTTAAGAAAACAAATACCCTTTGGAGTTACCTATCTGACATAAACATATACATCTATACTCAAAATAGGAATGTAATAGTAAACACTTTCTGTGAAGAAGTCCTATTGTTTTTTGTAAAATTAAGTGAAAGTTATATAGAAATCTCTGGTGGTTAGAAAACTATGAGCTCCTCTTCCTGCTGGAACTTTTGTCCCAATTTAACCTGAATGGAGAACATCAAGGTTTGCCTCTGAAGCTTGCCATAGTATCTCAACCTCTTTATCCTTTAACTGACTAGGCATCAGGCTTATCTAAATGGCTTTCCTTCCTGCTTTTAGGTTTTGATGGGGGTAAAACCTTTGTTTATCCTGATGACCATAAATTTCTAATTTGAATTTATAATCCAAAAAAGAATAATTTTCTTCCTGTTGCCAGGATATTTCATCTCTGATTTTATCCATTAAGGAATGCCAAGTGTTGAAAAACTCCACTTTCAATATATATTTGCAATTTGTCTGCAGCTTAAAATCTTTGAAATGTGTTTCTAAGAACACATTTGTAAGTATGTGTGTATACATACATACATACATACATGCATATATATGTATACACACACACACACACACATATGGGGTGTAGGGTATGTTCAGGGAAGACTAGTACTTTGATGTGAAGGCTGCCGAGCCTTTTCAGGACTGCTTTCCACCTTTGGTGTCTACCTGTTCACCTAACTCTCAGCTGTGTTTCCAAGAAGCTGTAGTGTGCACAGCAACCACACCCTGGGAAACAGTTTCAGCAGATGGGCTAAAACAGGTTGAGGGTAACCAAGGGATCTCAAACCCATTGGTCAGTTAGGGGGGTGTCTACCCCAAGCATGTGAAGACTTCCCGTGGTGGAATAGGTGGATGAGAACAATCTGTTCCAATGGCCATGAAGGCAGCTGAAGCAGGCACTGTGGAGCACTTTGAGCTTGGTTAGGCATTGAAGACACCAAGGTCATCCACTGCTTCTTGAGCTATCACCAGTCATCTTGATTCTGTTCTGCCATTGGACTGAACAACTCTGTTATTTGCATGTGTTTTCACAGAAACTGAAAGAACAGCCTTGGTTGTTCAAAATTCAAAATCCTGTTGTTGTTTTTTTTCTTTTTATAAACCAAGTTGTATTGATAGCTGTTCTTGTGATCTTGTTCCACAGAAAAGATCAGAAGCTGGGCATTTTCACATCCTGTGTGGTAACTATATAGATCTGTTTTGTAGACATGCCAAGCATTCTGTGAGTCTCATAGTCCAGTGAAACTGATGAACCATTTACCATTCATCCAGTTTCTCACATTCAAAACCTTTGTGTTATGTCTGGTTTTTCCTTCCCCATCACTTCTTATGCTTAGTTAACATGTCCTGTTGGCTCTGTGTCTCTATTATCTTTCAAATGCATTCCCTCTTATCTAGTCTCACTATCACCATCTTAGCATGGTGGACCATAGTTGGACCATTGCAGAAACTGCTTCCCCCTTCCACTCTCATCTCTCTCTAATCCTTTTTTTCTAGATTAATATTCATCATACATAAATGTAGTCCTGTCAATCCTGTACTCAGAAATCTTCAGTGACTCCAATTATAACACTTCTCTGCCAATACTTTCAAGCCTTTGTGTATTTTTTACACTATTTTTTCCCGTCCTTTAAAGAACAATTCAAATACCATATTCTCTGTGAGGCCTTCCCTCATTCTGTCCCAGTAATCATGTTACTTCCCCCTTTGGAATTCATAGAACATTTTGTTTTGAAACTCTCTAAGTCACATGCATATGCTTTGCAATTATCTATTAGTTTTTTTTCCCCCCCTACTGGATTGTAATCTCCATTAGGGTCGGGTACACTGTCTTATCTGAACTTTATCTCTTCCCAGCACCTAGAAAAGTACCTAGATACTCTGCCCTATATCCTTGTCCCCCAAAACTGGGTTTAGTTGGTGTAGTGGAATTTATCTCTCTGTCTATCACAAACCCTCTGAATTCCTCCAGTCAGATACTTACTTTAAATCTAAACCCATTGGCAGAGCCAGAATGACAGAGCCAGGTGAGTTTGGGGTGGGTAAGGGGTGCTCAAAATAACCTTGTCAAAATTCAGATCCAATAAAAGAGGAAAGGCAGTGTTTAATGGGAAAACACTGCATTTTAGAGAATTCCTTTAGGATTAAAAATAAGCATAAATAAATAGAGGGCACTCAGATTAGTAGAAGCCAAACTAATTTTAAAAGTCCAAGTGTGTTAGAAGATGTGGTTGCATTCCATGATTTCACTTTAACATTAAAGTTTTATCTCAAATCTGTTGAGAGCATCACATTTATAAGTGGAAGGGGACTTTTAGATCTCCCTCATTTTACATGTACAAAACTATCCTCTATAAATTTAATTACTTCTTGAATTTGTGCTGTGAGTGTGTGTATTTCTAGCTACACTACAAAGTAGTAGTTTCAAAATGACTCCCCCCCCCCAGTTCTATAGGAATGCCTCTTTTGTTGTTGTCATTAAGTCATTTGGGGGAAATAATGACTTCAGTCTTGGGAAATGATGAATTTAAGAAAATGCACTATTAACTTTTAGAAACTGTGGTTAGTTTGTACATGCAACTCCATTCTGCCTAAGCCTGGGGTGGGTTTTCCTAAGGGGCAGCCATGTAACTTGAAATGATGTGACTCCTGATTGATCCAGAGAACTCTGAGCCACAATGTTGCATGAGGGGGCCTTCAGTTTTTTGCAGACATATTTTGAGAGAGGTCATCACTGTGAATTTTGAGTGGGTACCAGGAGCCTGCTCACCATATCCCTTGTCTTTAAGTACTGGCTCCTGATTTGAGCTGAGATCTTATCTCTCTCCCAACTGAAGAGATTCTTCATTCTTGTTTATCCTTTGGTTTATTCTAATTTATATAACCTTCAATTTGTTTATTGTTTGATAAAGAGGTATACTAGCTATTTGTTATAGTCTTCTGTGTGAACTGGTGGGAAGCATCAAGCTGGAGAGTGTAAGTTCTTTTTGCCACTCAGGAGTCATAGCCCCTCACGTGTAAATAGTATAGGTCACAGTCCTGTGCATCAGGAAAACCCATTCCAGGCTTAAGTGGAAGTGGAGTTACACTTACATATGTATATATGCATATAAATACATACACATATACTTTTTCTGTGATGTCAAACTCTGATATCCCTATTTTATTTTTTAAAGGCAAGTAAAGAAATGTTAATATAAAACTCTGCTCCTTCTTAAATGCAGTTTTGAATTGTTTCTTTCTGGCTCCTTGCAATATTTTCTCCTTGACCTGGAAACTCTAGAATTTGGCTACAATATTCCTGGGAGTTTTCATTTTGGGATCTCTTTTAGGAGGTGACCAATGGATTCTTTCAATTTCTATTTTACTTTCTGGTTCTAGAATATCAGGGCAATTGCCCTTGATAATTTCTTGAGAGATGATTTCTAGGCTCTTTGTTTTGATCATAGATTTAAGGTAGTCCAATAATTCTTAAATTATCTCTCCTGGAACTATTTTCCAGGTCAGTTGTTTTTCCAATGAGATATTTTACATTTTCTTGTTTTTTTTTTCCATTCTTTTGATATTGTTTGTTTCTTGATGTCTCATAGAGTCACTAGTTCCACTTGCCCAGTTCTAATTTTTAAGAAATTATTTTCTTCATTGAGTTTTTGTATCTTTCATTTTCCATGTGGCCAATTCTGCTTTTAAGGAGTTCTTCTTTTTGGTGGATTTTTGTGCCTTTTTATCATTTACCATTTTACCATTTTTACCATTTACCTCTATTTTTTAAGGTGCCATTTTCTTCAGTAATTTTTGTGCATATTTTACCAAACTGTTAGCTTTTTTCATGATTTTCTTGCATCACTGTCATTCCTCTTCCCAATTTTCCTTTACCTCTCTTATTTGATTTTTAAACTCCTTTTTGAGCTCTTCTAGGAATTCTTTTTGGTCCTGAGACCAATTTACATTTTTAATTGAGGCTTTGGATGTAGGAGTTTTGACTTTATTGTCTTCTGAGATTTTGTTTTTATCTTCTCTGTCACCATAGTAACTTTCAATAGTCAGGTTCTTTTTTGTTGCTGCTTGCTCATTTTCCCAGCCTATTTCTTGACTTTTAACTATATGTTAAAGTTAGGCTCTTTTTCTGAGGTGGAAGGGCTACTGTCTCAAGTTTTATGTTTTTTGTGCAGCTGTTTTCAGAGCTACTTCTGGGGGTCTGTAAGTTTTCAGGTCTCCCAAGGTGGTATGATCTAAGGAGAGGTGTGACTACTATTCTTCTAGCCTGTGCTATGGTCTGTGAGCTACCACAAGTACTCTTTTTGACCATGGAAACTGTCCCCACTTCCTTGTGGCCACAAGCTCTGGTGTGCTAGTGCTCCTTCTGGCTCTGGGACTGCAACCCAGGACTGTGACCTGGATCTGTGTTTGGGCAATGCAACAGAGGCCTGCTCCCAGTGCCAGCAAAGGGACCACTGTAATCTCCTTCTGACCTCCTTTCTGTCTGTGAGCTGAGAGCTCCAGAAGTCATTGCTACCACTGATTTAGTTTGGACTGTGCTCCACTCTCACCTTGGTGTAAGAGACCTTTTCCTGTTGACCTTTTCAGTTGCCTTGGGCTGGAAAATTGCTTCACCCTGGTGAAACAGACCTTTCCTTCCTCCCTTTTAAGTTGTCTTGGACTGGAAAATTGTTTCACCCCATCCTTTTTGGGGTTCTGCCACTCCAGAATTTGTTTTTGAGCCATTATATAAAGTTGTTTGGAAGAGAATTTGGTAGAGCTCAGGTGAATCTGCCTTTTCTCCATCATCTCACCTCCCCCCTCCCCCCCATGAACTATTTGTTTTTAAGAATAAAGCCCAACAAAAGTCCCCAACTTCAAAAAATTTAAATGAAAAAATTGGGGGAATGGTTTAGGATAACTGTCATAAATCTGGAAGGATCAGCAGAGGTCATCTAGTCCAATTATCTTGTTTTACAGATAAAGAAACCAATAGGAAGTTTAAATTACTTACTCAAGACCACACAGACAGTATGAGGCAGAATTTTTCACTCAGTTCTTTGAATCCAGCATCAGTATTCTTTCTACTTTACCATGCAGCAGCTTTGGAGATTGATGGAATGAGGGCTACAAATGTACTATCAATAGAATAGGAAAGAGACAGTATCTCAATTTTTGTATTTCAGAAACCCTACATTTCATGAAGGACATAAACAAAAAAGAAACATGTAAGTGTGTAACATCCAAAAGGAAAAATATTCAGAATAGCATCGATGAGCATAAAATTAAGGAGGGAGACAAATAGGTTCTTTTTTGCAAAAGGGTATGCTGTAAGGAAATTATTCAGTTCAAGAAGTTCGATAAGGGAAGGAGAGAGATTCTGAAACATTTTTTCCATGTGAAAAAAAAATGGAAGCATTGAAAGAGAGGAAGAATAAAGAAATAAAACAAAAGAAACTAACATAAAAATGTTGGTTATTTGAAGAATTTATTGTTTGGTGATTAAATGATAGTGAAAATGGAGAAACTATTTGAAATACTAGGATTAAATTAGTTCAGACGAAACTAATGCAGTAGGAATGTGCTTACTTAAAAGAGAAAAGTGCCAAAAGTCATTACAAAGTAAATATAGAGGGAAACTAAAATGAATAGTTACAACCTTAAATGTGAATGAGATAAACTTTTCAGTAAAATAAATAGGAATGTCAGAATGATAACAAAACCCAAGAAAACATAACAAGATCTAAAAATAAGAACACATACATGATAAAAATGAGAAGCTGAAACAAAATTTACTCTTTATAAAGTAATTACAAAAAAGGAGATAGAATGAATTGAGTTGTCAAATGAGAAAAAATAAATTTTCATAGTGTTGCTTGAGAGATAAATAAGGAAAATAGACTATACTTAAAGGTAATGAAATATTATAATTTTAATATGTATAGACCATATGATATAGCTTCTAAATCCATAAAAGAAAATTTAATTGAATTATAAAAAGATATAAATAGTACTACAATAACTAGAGGGCATTATAATATTTCTTTTGAATAAATCTATAGGAGGAGAAAGAAAAAGGAAAATATAGAACTGACAGACTATTAAAAATGTTAGATTTTAAAGATGTACACACCTGAATGAGAACATTAAAGAATATACATTGTTTTTTAGCATTATATTATATATAACTTTACATAGTCGATCATATGCCAGGACAAAGAAAATATATAATTAAATATAAAAGAAAAAAAGCAAAAATATTCTTTATAGACCATAAAACAATAATAAACAATAATAGAGCGCAAGCAAATTTCTATATATTACTAACAAAGCCCCACAGAAGAGATAGAAAGAGAAATTCCATTTAAAGTTACTATAGACATTATAAAATATTTGGGAATCTCCATGCCAAAACAAACCCAGGAACTTATGAATACAATTATAAAACACTTTTCACACAAATAAAGTCAGATCTATGTAATTGGAAAAACATCAATTGCTCATGGGTAGGCAGAGCTAATATAATAAAAATGACAATTCTACCTACATTTACTTATTCAGTGCCATAACAACCAAACTACCAAAAAATTATTTTATAGAGCTAGAAAAAACAATAACAAAATACATCTGGAAGAACAAAAGGTCCAAAATATCAAGGGAACTAATGAAAAGCAATGCTTGGGAAGGTGGCCTAGCCATCCCAGATCTTAAATCATATTATAAAGCAGCGTGTGCAGCACCACTGTAGTTGCAATCGGAGATTGTTTTAGAAAGGCAGAGAAAGTTTTATTTGCTTTCTCTCAAGAAAGGACGCAGCCTCAGTGTCACTCAGAATAGCAGGTGGAGGAGCGTTCACAAGTTACAGAGAACAAAGATTATATACAGTTTTGAGACCCCGCACCCCTTCCCTTCCCTACACTCCCCCTACTCCTGATAAGTCAGTAAGTAGGGTGCACAATCTATTCTAAAGGATCTGTCTGGAAACAACAGAATTGCCTGCTATGTCCAGATACAGAATTTCACAACATTCTTTTAACAATGGCTTACAAAGTCAGGGTACAAAAGGGGAAAAAGGTCAAGCAGAGCAGGATGTCTGGGACTTAGATAGTAGGATGTGCTGAGGCACCACCTGGGGTGAACATGCAAAAACATTTGCTCAATAAGCAAATGGTCATGTTGATTTCAAGTCGTTTGTTCCCCCTATTCCTTAACCCTTGAGTAGACTTCACTCATCCTTCACAGCAGCAATCATCAGAACTACTTGGTACTGGCTAAGAAATAGAGTAGTAGATCAGTGAAATAGATCAGGTATACAAGACACAGTAGTCAATGACTGTAGTAATTGACTGCTTGATAAACCCAAAGACTCCAACTTCTGGGACAGGAACTCACTATCTGACAAAAACATCTGGGAAAACTGAAAAGTAGTTTGGCAGAAACTAGGCATTGACCAACATCTTACACCATATACCAAAATAAAATCAAAATGAGTACACAATTTAGATATACAGGCTGATACTATAAGCAAATTGGGAGAGCAAGGGATAGTTTTCCTGTCAGATTTATGGAGAATAGAAAAATTTGTGACCAAACAAGAGACAGAGAACATTATGAAATGCAAAATGGATAATTTTGATTACATTAAATTGAAACAAGGCCAATGAAACCAAGATTAAGAGGGAAGCATAAAACTGGGAAAGAATTTTTACAACCAGTATCTCTAATAAAGGCCTCATGTCTAAAATATATAGAGAACTGAGTCAAATTTATAAGAATATAAGTCATTCCCCAACTGATAAATGGTCAAAGGATATGAACAGGCAGTTTTCAGATGAATAAATTAAAGCTATCTATAGTCATATGAAAAAATGTTCTAAATCACCATTGATTAGAGAAATGCAAATCAAAAAACATTGAGGTACCACATCACACCTGTCAGAAAGGCTAACATGACAAAATAGGACAGTGATAAATGTTGGAGAAGATATGGGAAAATTGGAACACTAGTGAATTGTTGGTGGAGTTGTGAACTGATCCAACCATTCTGGAGAGCAATTTGGTACTATGCCCAAAGGGCTATAAAAATATGCATACCATTTGACTCAGCAATACCACTTCTAGGTATGTATCCCAAAGAGATCATATAAATGGGGAAAAGACCCACATGTACAAAAATATTTATAGCAGCTGTAATTTTTACTGGCCAGAATTTTCTCCCTCTTTATCTATACCTTCTGGATTCCTTTTAGTCCCTTCTAAAACCCCTACTTCTACATAATTCCTGATCCCCTTGATTCTAGTGTCTTTCCTGTTGATTATCTCTAATTTATCTTGAATATATCCAACCCTTCCCACCCCCCATTAGACTATGAGTTCTTTGGGAGTGAGGATTTTTTTTTTTGCATTTCTTTGTATTCCCTGAACTGAGCATAGTGCCTATATATAGTAGAGATTTAATCAATTCACATCTATTGACTGACAGCAATTCATATACTTAAATGTAAATATTTTAAAAATAAGTTTTAAGTGTTACAATGGATCATTTTTAAAATTCCAAATTTCTATCCCATGTTATCTTAAAGCATAAAGAATTTGGGTCTAATCATTCAGTTTTTTAGTCTTTCATTGATTAGCTGTATTTTGGGGGATATTTTTTAAATGAGTTTAATAATTTTCTTATCTGTAGTTGTTGCCTTCTTAAGAAGATAACAATGGCAATAGTCCCAGAAATTTTTATTAATTTTAAATCAAATTGGTTATTTGTAAATTGAAATCATCACTCTCTAGTTTGCAAACTGGATCATGCATGGGTAAAAAATATGAAAATCATCTGAAGTTGAAAGATGCCTTTTCCTCTTTCTCTAAGCTTCATTCTTCCATTTAGAGGCACAATGATTTTATATACTTCCAACAATATTTACTTTTTTTTTCTTTGAAGGCAATTGGAATTAAGTGACTTGCCCAGGAGAACAAAGCTAATAAGGGTCTGAGGCTGTTTGAACTCAGGACCTTCTGACTCTAAGACCAGTGCTGTATCCATTGTGCCATCTAGCTGCCTTCCCTCCCCCCCAACAGTATTTAATGTACTTATATTGTCAGAGTTTGAAGATTTCCAAACTTTTAAAGAAAAAAATTACATTGTTGATGAAAATAAATTGTCATTGGGATTCTAGTGACTTTTCCAAATGAGAGAAATGGTTATTAAACAACCAAATATGGGGGAGATCCAGGACTTTTCCTCTTCCTTATTTTGAGATTAAGTCAAAGCTTAGTTCTCTGAAGGGCAGGACAGATGAAAACTAGAGAACTTTACAAACAATTTAAGGTGAATTCCAGCCCATTGTTTTCCACCCAGCCAGGTCTTAGCAGAGGTGGACCCTGCTTCTGTCTAGATTGCCCTAGGCAAGGATAGCCTGTATAAGAAATAAATCTCCTGGTTTAAGACTCAGTGATCAGAGTCATGACCTCCCATCACCTCATTAGAATGGGTCCACCTCTCATTATAATATTCATTCTTCTAATTAATTGTTAACCAATGAGAGTTGATTGCCACCCTCAGGAACAACCATTCTTCCTAGGGCATATAAGTGTTGAATGGTTTCCATGAGGGGTCTTTGGTGTTGGAGAGTGTCACCGACTCCTTTATCAATTATTTGCTAGTAATGATTAATAAAATGATTAATTACCAAGAAACTGTATCTCTTGAACTTTTATACATCACACAGATATAGAAAGGGAGTAAAAGATCGTCTGGAATAAAAGCTTTAATTTTAACACTACATAGTCTGAATGAAGCTTTGTCAACAATGACCAAAAGATGAGCCTTATTCCATCTTAGTGATTCTTACTCTAACAGTCTGTCTCTTTGACCAGGAGGAAAATGAATGAAATCAGTTTTCTATATTATTCATTCAGGCTCAGCATTCCTATACTGGTCAAGCGCCTGTCTGTAAGACTGACCTCATCACCAAGTCATCCTTCTTTAAACTGTTTCCTTATAAGCATTCTAGAGAAAGTTCAATAATAGAGTTTGTAGTGCAGAGATGTGAGCTTTACAAACCTGTGGTTTGTGCCAGGGGGATTTAAAGACTTGGATTAGAGAAAAGGGTGGAATAGAATAGTAATTAATAATTACTAATTGGCAATTAGTAATTAATATACTAGTAACATTGTGTCGTGCTGGTGTTTGTGCCAGAAAATAAATCAAATGAGCATGTCATGTCACAGAGTTTCTAAGTCAACTAGAATTTGTTCACGAACTTAAATTATTTAGGGTGTTTTGGAGCAGCATGTACAATACGCTGTGTTATCTCTAGTGCCTATCTCAATACCCTGGGCATTCTGGGCATAGTTTGCTTGATTAGAAAAATAAAAAATCAACTAACTCTACAGTGGAGACATTTCTCATTGATAAAGTTGTATGATAACAGAGACCGCACAGCAGAATCTTATACATAGGTCAAGGCTAGTTGTGGAAATGTCTGCAGTCATGTCCCATTTCAGTTCTCTCTGTGGCAAAGGCATCTTCAGGAGCAGGTCTAATGTATACAGGAAAACTCCCAGGCACCTGGACTTTTAATCAACTACATTTATGAATGAATGCCAGAAAAATTTAGGAGACTTTGCTATCTCTGAACATGGGAGAGAAACTGGGCTAAGTGTTTTATGGGATCCTCACCCAACTCTTTGGATGAGTACAATGATAAATGTATGTAGCAATTGCCAGTATTGATGTTGACTTCTTGCTTTGGTGCCTGACAAGATTTATTGTTCCTCTCAGAAAATATGAAATTGCCGTGTCAATAAATCTTTTTAGATACTCAAAGAAAAAATCAATATTTACCTCATAGCCCCAAGGAAGAGACGATGTTAAGGTTAAAACCTAATATGCTATCAGGGCTCAAGCATTGTAAAAATTATCTATGAAACATTGTTTTAATTTTAGTAAAATTCTAGATCACATAGGAATATTAATAATTATTAAGTACTATTTAAATCAAGCATTTGGTTCTTTGTGGAATTATTTGAGTCATGTGAAAATAATAAAAAAATTCAAACCTTATACCTTTAAATGAAGTTTGAATTAGAATATAGAGTACTTGAAACATTTGATTTAACCCTATTTTTCTGCTGTTATAAAATCTATTTAGTTTTTGTTAGGCTTTGGTTTAGTAAAATGCCAATGAGCTCTTTTATTTCTCTGTAGATTATACAAGTTTATGGGGCAATTTATATATTAATTTATTCAAAGAATACTTATTAGGAACCTACTATGTAAGACACAATAATAGTCTCTCAGAGAGATAAGGTCATAAATAAGACATTGCTTTGCCCTCAGGACTACAATCAGCCTTTGGATATTTATAACCAATGTGTTTTTATTATTTTTACCCTGTAACTACAAATTACTATATAAGAATAAAGTAGTGGTTTTGATAATCTTTTTTGGGGGGTAATATTAGGTCTCTTGTTTAACTTGATTGGTTAAAAGGTATATAAACTTTTATCCCTGGTAGATCATGAACCCTAGCAGTATTTATAAATTTAAGCTTTCCATTGTTGCACAAATGTGGCATATGGGATACTTCTTCTGTCCCTCAGAATTTCCATTACTCTGGTTTTGAACTAGATGGAGAAAACTATGAAGAGAATCTACATTAAATCATGTCAATTCTGTTCTAACAGTCATCTTTTGATCAATAAGATGCAGTTTGTGAATTTTTCTTTCTTCCTTTGTGAAAAAATAATATTAACAATTAACTATTGTATATTACTTTGTGTGTATATTAGGATACATAAATTCTTTTAAAAAAATTTTTTTTTTAGGCAGTTGGGGTTAAGTGACTTGCCCAGGGTCACACAGCTAGTAAGTGTCAAGTGTTTGGTGTGAGGCTGGATTTGAACTCAAGTTCTCCTGACTTCAGGGCCAGTGCTCTATCTGCTGCACCACCTAGCTGCCCCTAGGATACTTAAATTCTAAATGAATGAATGAAGTAGCATTTATTAGGCACTTGGTAATTGCATAGTATTGTGGTAAGCACAGGGTAAGATAGTCCCCATTCTCAAAGCAATCACACTGTAGTGGAGAAGGCAGTAGATATAGAAAGTTTGAGGTATAAGGCAAATGGAAAGGTCATAGGATCTTAGGATGCAGACGGTAACGTGTCATCTTTAATGTCATTTTCACTCATAAAATCTTATCTCTGATGTTGAATCATTTGACAGTGCCAGTGACTTTGGTGGCAAGTATTAATGGTAGAGGTGGACTGGGCAGGGTACTGCCACTCTCAAGGCTCCTGGGTTTACCTTCCCATGAGTGGCAATTGGCCAGAAGTTGGTATTGGTGGTAGTGAGGAAAGTGGGCCTCTTCCTCATAGTGATTTCTTCCTTCATTGATGAATGTGTGGTTCAGGCTAGTAGGAATAGTGGTCTGGGGCTTTGGGGTTCAGGGCCCTGGGATGTCTCCATTTGGGTTTTAGGAGAAGTAGTAGAGGTAGTGTTGGTACTTTAACTTGTCTGGGACATGCCACTTTCTGCCTCTCCCCTATTGCACCTTGCTGGTGATGTTGCCCTTTTGATGGCAGTTGGTGGGGATATCCAATCCACAGTTGGTGGGGATGACCAGTTCTTTCTCCATAGGAGTTGCTTAAACATATACAGCAAAGTATGGGTTGGGGGGCGGGGAGAGGAAATGAAATACTTCTATAGTTCTATGGGAATTTTCTTTATGTATTGTTTGACATGCACAGTGGGGATGATTAATAGAAATCTTATTCTAATATACCAAAGGAACTATAATTTCATCAAGTGGATATTTCCTCAGCAGTGCAGATTTCCGTCAATCAGTGGGTGTCTATCTTGTATGACTCTTGTTTTTCTTCTCCCACAAATCTGCCACAAATCATGTCCCAAGCAAAGTGTGAGTAATAGACCAACTAAAGGCTAACTAGTTGTCTTTATACCACTTGGATATTAATAGGATATTCTGGTTGTGTATCAGTTATCTTCCTTTTTCACTATGTGGTCAGTCTATTAAATTTTTTTAATGATGTGTTTACTTTTTAATATTTTTTTTCATTCCATTCATTTGCAAACTTATCCCAAATAACTTTCCATTTTCCATCAGGTACTCTGCTTGGTTTCAATTCCACACAACATCACGACTCCACACTGGGTTCTCCCTGGTGCATCTCCCTGCCCCTTCTTTTCGGCTTTCTTTCATGTATTGCCTTCCTCCATTAGATTGTAAGCTCCCTGAGGACAAGAACTGTCTTTCTTATTTGTATCTCTAGCATTTAGCACAGTGTCTGACTGTGTAAGCGCTTAATATTTTATTGAACTGAATTGAAAAATGTCCTTGCCTGCTCCTTAGTGACTCTTCTCTTGTGAAAAAGATGAAAAAGGAAAAAAAAATTAGGAAAGAAGTTTGAAAAAACATAATACCTTTTTGGATATTATGTTCCACAACCATGAATACTGCTTTGTCCTCCTCCCCCAACACCTCTGCAATCTGTAGGGAAAACAGGGAGGTTCATTTTCTCAGCTTTTTTCTTCATTGAGTTTGGTCATCACGGTTGAGTTTCATTTCATTCTTTTAATTTATGTTGTTGTCATTGTGTCTGTTGTTTTCCTGGTTCTACTTATTTGACTTTGCATCAGTTCATATAATTCTTCCTATGTTTTCTTGAATTCTTCATATTTGTTGTTTCTTATGGTGTATAGAATCATAGTTTTGGAGCTTGAAGGAACTTATACTGCCTCTAATATAACCTTTTATAGATAAGGAAATAGGTCTAGGAAAGCTATCATTTTCCCAAAGTCACATAGCTAGTAAGTAGCAGTCTATAATATTCCATTCCATTTAGGTTCCACAGTTTGTTTCGCCATTCTCCAAAGCCACTTCCCTCTACTTGGTTTATACTTCTTGGCTGGCAAAGAAAAAGTACTTCAATGAATATTTGATATCTATGAGATCTTTCTTCTATTCTTTCTTTGACATCCTTGGGGGTAGATGCCTAAAAGAAAGATCTCTAGGTCAAAGCATCACAGAATCCACTAACAGCATATTAGTGTGACTGAGCATTGGCTATGGCAGTCTTCTATGCTCTTTGCCAACTTAATGGGTGTGAGATGAAACCTTAAAATTATTTTAATTGATATATTTGTTACTATAGTAACTTGTAGCAATTTCCTTTTGGTATTAATAATGTATAGTTCTACTTTTGAAGGTAGTTGGTTGACATTCTCTGATCACTTATTCACTGGGAGTGGCTCTTGATCTTGTTAATTCCATACATTTTGGATAACAGATCTGTATCAGAGATATTTGATGCAAAGATTTTTCCCCAATTGACATTTTCTTTTTAACCATCCTATATTAATTTTAGTTATGCAGAAGCTTTTCATCAAAATGGTCTCTTATTGTTTGTGATTTCCTTTATCTTTTATTTGATTAAGAATTCTTCCTATAGCCATATTTATGAATCTATTCTCCTCCAAATTTATTTTTTTTTTGTGACCTTCTATATGTAAGTTGAGTATCTATTTGGAGAGGCAGTACGGAGTCATGAATAGAGAGATGGCTTTGGAGCCAGGAACAACACCTAGGGTTAGGTACTGCTTATGACAGATACTTGCTGTGTAACCCTGGGCCAGTTACTTAACCTCGCTGTGCTATAAACGACTTTCTAAAACTCTAAAGTACAGAGGTGCATTGGTTAGAGGGAGTTTCTCTTTAGGAGCTCCCTATAACAATAAAATAATAGTCCAATTCCTATCCTCAGCCATTTGGAATTTCTTGTGGTTTATAGTTAAGGTGCTGGTTTACACCTACTTTTTGCCAAACTGCTTTTAGGTTTTCCTGGCTGCTTTTGTGAAATAGTAGTTTTTCTCCAGGTATTTTATGTTTACTATTTTTGCTGCAAATTTTATTTGTTTCTGATTCTTGCTTGTCTGTTCTGTTCCATTTATAAACTTTTCTAATTTTTAACAATTTCCAAGTAGTTTTGATGATTATGTCTTAATATTATAGTGAGGTTTGAAAGTGTTATTCTCCTTTCATACTAATATTTTCCCACTCTTGCCCTTGAGAGTCCATATTTTTAGTTCTTTTAAATTAATTTGGTTTATATTTTATCTAGCTCTATAAAGTAACCATTTGATAGTTTGCCTGTTAAAGCATTATATCTATAACTTAGATTGTATATTTTTTTGTATATTGGTGTGTCCCAAAACTGAGCAATGAATATCTCTCTACATTTAAAAGTTATTCTTCATTTCTTTAAAGGGAACTTTATAATTGCCTTTGTAGAATCCTGGAGAATGTTTTCATTGATTGATTCCTATATGCATTTGGTAGCTATTTTGAAAGGAATTTGAGTGGGAAGGATGCACTGGGAGTAGAGGGAAGAGAGAGGAAGAATGGGGAAAATCATCTCACATAAAAGTGGCTAATTATTTCTGTGTTTTTATTTGGTACCATATTTTACTGAAACTTAATTTTCTCTATTTCTTTGCTGATTCTTTGGTGTTTTCTATATAAGCTGACATTATTGTCAAATGAAAAGAATTATATATCCTTTTTACCTTTGCTTGTCTTTAATTTCTTTCTCTGGCTTTATTACTATAGCTAGCAAATAATAGTGAGGAGAGTGCGCATCCTTGCTTTATCTTTATATTTATTGAAAAATCATATAATTTGTTACAATTGCAAATTTTAAAAAGAAGCTTTTGCTTTTAGATACATACTTTTTATCATATTAAAAATGACCTTGTTGGAAAGTCAAGATGGCAGAGTAAAATGTCATACCTGTGGAAAAGAAAAAAACTCTTCTACAAAATGACCACAGAAAATGCCAAACCAAAATCTGAAAGGAAAGCCACAGTGAGTCATTTTTCTAGGTCAGGGCAGCTTAGAATGACAGAAAGAAAGGTTTATAGACACTGGAGTGGGGGCTGGCTGAGACTGTAGCAAAAGAGGCAGTACCTGTGCGCTGTGGTATTGGTGGCAGCAGCAGCAGGATGAATACCTGGTCAGGTATACAAATTTTCAGGGAACCCCTACATTAGAAGTGGTAACATAATCAGGTGCATTTAGCATCTCTGTTGCCAATTACCCAGTTTGGAGTCACAGTTTCAAAGGAGAGAGGAGAGATCATGGTCACAAAGAAGCAGGAACCTGAGTAAGGAGCAGAGCATAGATCAGGGATGCAGTGATCAGACCTCTCCCCTGATGACACCCTTTTGGAACTACTAAACTTGTAGGCCTCTACCCAAGTTATGAATGTCAGAAAAGAACATAAAAGACAGAAGCTTAAGCCAGAGGTGATCAGAGTCCAACTCTAACATAGTCTTAAGTTAAAAAGTAGGCTGGAAAAATGAACAAATCACAAAAAAAACCTCTACCATAAAAATCTACTACAGTGGCAGGGAGTTCAAGACACAAACTCAAAAGAAGACAATGACTGGAAAACCTCCAAGAAAAGCCTCCAAGAAAAAGTCAGATTGGTTGGAGATAAGTCCAAGAAGAGTTCCCAGAAAAACTTTAAAAAGAGCAAAAAAAAAAAAAGGATTTAAAAATCAAATAAAAGTCATACAGGAAAAAGTGGGAAAAGAAATGAGAACTATGAAAGAAAATTATGAAAAGAGAATTAACACTTGGTAAAAGAGGCACAAAAATGCTGAAGAAAATAATTCCTTAAAAATAAGAATTGGCCAAATAGTAAAAGAGGTACAAAAACACTGAGGACAATAACTTCTTAAAAATCAGAATTGGCCAAATAACAAAAGAAGTACAACACATCTCTGCAGAAAATATCTCTTTAAAAATTAGAATTGGACAAGTGGAAAATAAAAACTGTATAAGATACCAGGAAACAATAAGCAAAGTCAAAATACTGAAAAGATAGAAGAACATGTGTATCTCTTAGGAAAAACAACTGATCTGGAAAATAGAGGAAGGAGAGATAATTTGAGAATTTTTAGTCTACCTGAAACACATGGACAAGAAAAAGTCTTGACATCATATTTTAAGAAGTTATAAAGGAAAACTACCCAGATATCTTAGAGTCAGAGGGCAAAGTAGAAATGGAAAGAATCCACTGATTACCAAAATGATCCCAAAATGAAGACTTCCTGGAATATTATAGCCTAATTCCAGAATCCCCAGGTCAATGAGAAAATACTGCAGGCAGCCAGAAAGAAACAGTTTAAAAACTGAGCCACAGTCAGGGTCATACAAGATTTAGCAGCTACCTCCATGAGAGAGTGGAAGACTTGAATTATGGTGTTCTGGAAGGCAAAGAACATAGGATTACAAATAAGAATTACCTATCCAGCAAAAATGACTATAATCCTATAGGGAAAAAATGAATATTTGAAAAAATAGAAGACTTTCAAATATTCCTGAGGAAAAGACCAGAGCTGAATAGAAAATTTGACATTTAAACACAAAAATTAAGAGAAGCATAAAAAGGCAAACATCAGTGAGAAAATATAAGGGACTAAACAAGGCTAACCTGTTTACATTCCTCTATGGTAAGATGATGCATGTAACCGCTAAGAGCTTTATCATCATTAGGGTAGTTAGAAGGAGTCTACTTAGACAGAGGGTATAGGTGTATATATTATATTGGAATGATCTCAGAAGAAGAATGGAAGGACTACAGAGAGAAATGCACTGGGAGAAGGGTGAAAGGAGAGGAAGAATGGACATTCAAAGAACTTATACAATGGAAGAGAAAATGAGGGAGGAGAGGAGGCAACACTTATACCTCACTCATATGTGAACTAATTGAAGGAGAAAAGAATATACACACACACACACACACATATGTATGTATATATATACACACATATGTATGTATATATACATATATACACATACACACATACATGCACACATACATATATATGTGTGTGTGTGTATATGTATGTATATGTATATACTCACAATTGGGTACTGAAATTCATTTATCAAGCAGGGAAGGAGGAGAGGAAGGGGCTACATCCTACATTTCTCATCCTACATTTATTATGTACATATTTAGCTATGTGAAAAACATTTAAGTGGATCTTATCCATACATCTAGAATCCCAAGGTGGTTTTGCAACTTGACATTTTCAGAAAAATTGCCATGGTTACTAGAGCTATGAGGTGTGATACTCTTTCTGTTTCATCATGGAATGGAGCCCAAAGTGATGTAATAACATGAACTTTGTAATAACGTTGCACTGGGTTAACTTAAAAAAAAGTTTCTCATTACTATAATAGTATATGTGTGGTTAGTTGAAATGTGTTATTATGGCAGAAATATGTACTTTTGGTCAATATATTAACAAGGAAAATAAGCTAGAGAGGTATAGACTATAGAAAGTTTCTTGTCTTTACATACAAATTAGATGAAAAACATTTAATTCCACTATTGTAATATCATTTTAACTAGTTGAGTAAGTTGTCTGTGCTGTGGTAGCTATGATTGTATACTTCGCTGAAATTTTGAACATTTAAAGTTTAACACAACAGAGAAAGGAATTATTAATATATAAAATCTAAGATAAGGACAGTTCTCCATCTTAATGATTTTAAGTATGGTAATAGTTAGCTTTAACTTTTTTGGATATATCTTTATTCATTTGAATAAAAGACTCAGGTGGTATATTCCACGTGGCTAGTGTTATCTCATTTTCTTTGTAAATTGACAGATTTCTGGCCCACTTTTGTCTAAAAAAATTGGAAGTTGAGAAAAATGAATTTCTCATATGTATATGCTCTTACTAGTAAATTGAGGTATGTAGAAGGCAGATGGTAGATTTGGTCCAGAAGTACAGCAACTATTCTAAGTTTTTTATTCAAGTCAATGCTATCATAGATTGCTCAAATCTTCAAATAAAATCCCTTCCTTCACTTACTTCTGTGCATCATGGTGTCCTTTGTGGGTTTAATAAAAAAAAAATTTAACAAAGCAATTTTTATAGGATTAAAGAACTCTAGCTAGAAAGGCCTTCTAGTCCATCTAGTCCAGCCCACTCATTTAACAGATGTGGAAACTGAGGCCCATGGATGTTAAATGACTTGTGCAAGGTGACACAGGCAGCAAGCATCAGCAGCAGGATTGAAACCCAGGTCCTCTGACTCCAGAGTCAGTGAGTGTTCTTTCCATTTTACTAAATGAATTTCTCTGTAATGACAGCAATTGGGATGAAGGTCCAACATTAGTTTTTATTGTTTCCTAATATTTCCAAAGTTGTATCAGGTCAGTTGTTACTGGATTATGGCCTCATATAACTTTGGATTTTAAATTTTTCTTAATTATAGAATCAAGTTACAATGCTCACCTGGATCCCTTGTCATTTTTTTTTTAGCAGATGTACAGAATCATAGAATTTCAGAAGTGGAAAAATTTAGGGAGGCCACCTTGTCCAGCCATACTAATAAAAGAATTCTTACTATTTTCAACCAACAAGTGGTCATCCAATCATGTCTTAAGGGAGAATCCATTGCCACCCAAGGAGGCCCCTTCCACTTTTTTATAACTCTTAATTGTTAGGAAGTTTTTCCTTTGTAGTAGATCACTGAAAACATTGTCTGTGAGAGGACCAAGGATTCTGGGATTCTCATTATTTGATCTTTGGGAACTGCAAAGCTGTGACATCATAGTCACAAAAACAAAACAAAATGTATTTTTCTTTTCTTACATGAGTTAGGGAGAGGCTGAAAATCTTGTGGGAGATGAGAATGAAGCAACACACTTGAGAGAAGATGGAATCCCTCTGCTGTAAGGGTGACAGGTGGGAGAGATGGGCAGAGTTTCTGTGCAGAGCTTCTGTGGGTAGCTACTGCCTCATCATTGCTGTTACCATGTTTGGGGTTTGGAGCAGGAAGGTTAAACTATGTACAAGTCACCTAGGGCTGATGCAGGAGGAACTGGAACTCTGCATTTGCTGAAAAAGTTGAAGGTTATGCTTCCTATTTCCCCTTCTTGTTCCTTTTCTCTCTCTACCAGGGAGAATATGTATCCATTCCAAAACTTATTTCTATTTCTTTAAAGTTTTCATCTTTTTTAGTGACTTTTTTATTTCATTTCTATTGATTTAGTTTCTAAATGTTGGTATTAAGATAAAACTGTGATTACACCAAAAGCATTATTGGTCTGAATGTATTTCCTTTTATGAAAGTCAGTTAAGAGTGAGATTATCATTGGTTGCACGGAAAGAAGAAATTGTTTTTTGTTTTATTAGGGTGTCTGGGACTTGAATGATTTTATTTCTATTTAAAGCAGAGAAAAAAATGAATTGGGACCTTTAATGTGTTATCCTGGGCAAGGAATGATGACAGATGTAGTTGAAATCCCCTGATTCCTATTTAGTACTGTTTCCAAATGCCTATAATGCTACTATTGCACCTTGTCAGGATTATCAACTATTATCCCATTTCATGAATTTGGCATTTGCTTAATCACCAATTCATAGAGTTGGAAGAAATCTCATAGGTGATCTAGGTCATGCCAAACATAGGCAAGAATCCTCTCTTCCACATACCCTGGGAGCATACATCCAACCTGAAGCTGAAGGCCGCCTTTAAGGAGGCTGCAACGACCTCCTGATGTGGCCCGTTCCACTTTTGGATTTCTCTAATTGTAATGAATTTGTTTTATCAAATGCCAGAGTTGGGATTTGAATTAATGCTTTCTGACTCTAAATTCAGTGTGCCGCCTAGTACGTAATACTTTTGCATTCCCTTCTAAAACGTTTCTGTACATAATAATATTAACTTTAATGCTACCACCAGCCTTCTACAGTAGGTTTTACCATGTTTTCTACCTTTTTTGAGACATCCCTTGGAAAAGTCTTAAGCACAGGTCTGGCTGTGTACTGAATGTCTTTCTCTCCTAGAGACCTGTCTACCGAAGGTCAGAGGATTTCATCACTAAAATATTAGCCTCAGGGTGATTAAGTTTTCAATTAAAATAATTAATGTAGATCACACACTAAGGTAACTTTCCCAGCCTTTTTCAGTCTCTACAACCTTTGCTTTCTGTAAATATTCCTGTGTCTTCTGTTTAATTTCAAAGGACATAAGTTATAGTTTTTCCATGCATATGCACATAAGAAATTAAAGATATTAATTAATTTCAATATGATAATATAGTTATTTGACAACCACTCCCCATCTTCTCGTATCCTCAGGGATAACCTACTCTAGATTGAGAATCTTTGTACTAGGCCATAGAAGATTAAATGATAGATCCTTGAAGAATAGGAGGTAGCCTTTAAAAAAAAAATAACAATTTAATTGTTGGTGTATTGCAGAAAGTTCAACTGAATATGACATTTTGAAAGAAAGTATACTGTAAAATACAGTAAACAAGAATTTCAACTTTCTCAACTTCAGTTGTTAACTTTTATAAAAATTCTACAGTATCTTTCCTTATCTTAATAAAATAAGTTCTAAATCACACACATGGAATCAGTATACTTTGAGGATTTCTCATAGTCAATTTTGCATTCTAGGTTAATTCAATCCCATCACTGAATAGCATCTTATTCTGTTGTTCAATAGCTTCTGAAATTCTACTGTTCTGGGAATAAACTAATTCTGATATTAAACACAACATAACTGAAAAGATAGATTGCTTTAAAAAACAACAAAACAATAATTAGTACATTCCAAGGACAGAGTTTTTTTTTGTTGTTGTTTTTGTTTTTGTTTTGTTTTTAGTGGTATGCTATAGGCACTGTGCTATGGTTATGTATACTAGAAACAGCTGATGTTTATTGAATTCCATTTTTAAATTGAAGGCACATTCAGGAGAGAGGAAAAGCAGATAAGATTTTAGTCTCAAAGCCAATAGAGGCTTTGAGTTTTGAGAGTTTCAAGGAAGGGAGATTGTAATCTCAGATTCCAAAAAGGGATGATGGTGATGATAGCTAACATTGACATAGCACTTATTATATGTCAGTCACTGTGCTAAGTGCTTTGTAACCTTGAGAGGTAAGTGCTATTGTTATCCTCATTTTGCAGATGAAGAAACTGAAACCAACAGGGATTAAGTGACTTGCCCAGGGTCACACTGCTAGTAAGTGTCTGAGACTGGATTTGAACTATGTTCCTGAATCTAGGCCAGGTAATCTATTCACTGTGCTACCTAGCTGTCAGCCCCTCTTCAAGTGAGGGAGAGAAAAAAGAGAGAGAGAGAAAACAGAGAGACAGGGAGACAGAGAGACAGAGACAGAGAGAGAAAGAAAGAAAGAAAGAAAGAAAGAAAGAAAGAAAAAAGAAAGAAAGAAAGAAAGAAAGGAAGAAAGAAAGAGGACTTAGAAATTACCCTTAGTGTGGTCAAGCAAGACTTAGAATACTATGTTAATTTCTGGGTGCCCATGACTGTTAAGTGGGAGAAGGGATTAGGCTTGTTTTGTTTGACTCCAGATGTCAGAACCAGAAAGAATGGGTAGAAATTATAGAAGGCAATTTAGTTTCTAAGTAAGAAAGAATTTCCCAATAATTAAGTTATCTAGAAGTAGACTCAGCTGTCTCAGGAAGTAATGGCTTTCCCCCTTTTCACTGGAGGTCTTCAGGCAAAGGCCAGATGACCACTTGTCAGGGATGTTACAGAGGTGATTTCCATGTAGCTATAGGGTTGGTTTAGATGACCTGAGGTCACTCCTGGTTTTGAGATTCTAGGGTTCTATTTTGCATCATTCCTTCTTCTGCTTCCTCCCATTATCACAGATAATTCTTACATTCATGTTGTTTTGACGCAGTCGTTCCTAAGTCTAGGTGATTGATTTTTAAAGTGTTTTCATTCCTTCATTAGGCTACTGGCATCGCAGAACTGGCTCTGCCCTGGTTGATGTTTAGGAAGAACTTTACTAAACCGACAGTCACGCTTCTCGACCTTTGCTATGGGAAAATGGACAATTTAAATTTACAATATGTGGTAAGAATTTCAAACCACCACACATGCTTTTCCTCAGTCTCATATTTTATAACTAGACTATGGAGGCATTCATGAAAATATATTCAATCAGAAGTTGTGAGATCCCACTCAGTAACATATTACTTAGCATTCTCTTTATTTAATGTCATTCACCATTTGTATTTTAATATTGTGACAGTAACAAAGGCAATGTGGCAGTGAGAGTAGGGAACTAACCTTGGAATCAGAAGATTTGGATTCAAGTCCAGACCCTGACAGATACCAAATGAATGAACATGAAGAAGTCATTATATCAGTGCTTGAGGAAAATCTCTGAGACTGTACATCATACACGAGTTGCTGATCTTGCTTTGGTGAGGGAATTTCAATTTCTGAATGGAAACCCTAATTAAATCACAGATGTAGTCCTTCCCTCACCCTCAAATAGCAGTCCTTAAAATGGTTGGTGATTTTCTTTATGGGGTGTTTCTTCCATTAATAAAGATCAAAACCTTTCAGTGTCCTTTCAGCCCTTAAAAACCTCCTCTTAGTTTTTACTGTAAATCTCCTATAGAGCATCTATTCAACATGTTGAAAAGTTTCCTCTGGTTATTTTTGGATCGTGAGGATATTATTCTAATAGTAACCTTAAATTTGTACTGTGTTTTATAGTTTTCAAAGCATTTTCACACACATTAAATAATTTGTTCCTCAAAGCAACCCTGTGAGGTATAGAGGGCAGTTATTGCTGTCCTTATTTTACAAATGAGATAACTAAGTTTCAGGGAGGTGACATGAGTTTTCCAAGGTCATAAAGTTAGCACACTGGGTAAGTGAAAATCTATATTAATTTCGGCTATGCCAGGCTGCCTCTTCACCTAGTGTATTTTTAATATTTCTAAAAGTTTCATTCTTTTTTGTCCTCTTAACTGCAGTTTGATCAATATACTGTATTGATTTTCAAGGATCTCAACATTTTCCCAAAAAGTGTCTTTTCCCAAATATTTAAAACTTTTCATTTGTTCTACCAACTCCATATCAGTATCATTTTTCTCCCTTTCCTCCTTCACCACTGAAGGACACTTGTAGATTTTTGCACTAATTTGTTATTTGGCTTTTGCTGAGATTAATGTCCATATTTTAAATATTTTGTACTTGTATTATGTAGATTGCCTGTTGAATGTAAGATATGAAAAGGAATTGTGTCTTCTGTATTTTGTATAGCGTTTCACATATTGCTTACTTTAAACAAATCATGTATCTAAGAAATAATTGCAAATATGTTAAAAAAGTCCTCCTGCTACCTATTGCTCTACATGAATAGGATCACACTGAAATAACTGAAATAATGTTGCTGTTGAGTTTTTTACTGGTGTCTTTTCATCCTCTTGTTTACCTCCCTCATATTTTTTTTTTGCTTTTTTGCATTCATTTTTTATTTACTTAAAATTTGTTTATCTTCATTTGTCCCCCATCCATATTAATTATTATTCATTTTTATTTAAATAAAAATGTCTATTTTATTTTATTTCTCTCCTTCCTTCCCTCCTCTTTCCCACCCATTGAGAAGGGAAGCAATATGACACCCATTATACATGTGAAGTCATGCAAAACATATTTCCACATTAGCCACTTGGCAGAAAAAAAAAGCAAGAAAAATTTAAAAAGTGAAAAAAATCTTCAGTCTACACTAACAGTTCATCAGTCAGTTCTCTTGCTGGAGGTGTATAGCATTTTTAATTATGAGTTCTTTGGAATTGTGGCCTTACATACTTTGCCTGAACAGATCTCTCTGCTCCTTTGAGATTACGAATATGCTGCCAGCATAGGCTCCTCCAGACACCTTTTATTTACTTGGGCAGGCAAAGGGTTACATTCCTATAACATAGGACTGATCACATCGCTCTCTTGCTCAAGAAACTACAGGGATGTCCTGTTACTTACAGAATGAAACACAGGCTCCTCTGGCGTTTAAACCCTTAACTGTCTGGCCATCTTTCCACTCTGATTCCTTATTTACCCTTTATCTTACCCAGACTAGCCTATTTGGACTTTCCTATTCATTTGCCTTTCTGTGCCTTTGCACAAGTTATCTCCCAAAACTGTAACGTTCTGTCTCCTCATCTCTACCTCCTCCTATGTGAGACCTTTCCTGATATCCCAATTTTTTAGTATTTTTCCCCACCTCCATACAATGACTTTGTATATATTTTGTATTTCCTTATCTGTGTAATTGTTATACCTCCTTCTACTTTCCCTCTTCAACCCTCTTCTTTTAAATAACCTTCTTGGCAAAAAGAGCTGTTTTATTTTTGTCTTTGTATAAATATGTATTGATTTGGTTTTTTTTTAAATATAAATTTATTTATTTTTAGTTTTCAATATTTACTTCCACAAGATTTGAGTTCCAAATTTTCATCCCATCTCACCCCTCCCCCACCCCAAGATGGTATGCATTCTGAATATCCCTTCCCCTAGTCTGTCCTCTCTTCTATCTCTTCCCCTCCTCTTATCCCCTTCCCCTTCTATTTTCCTGTAGGGCAGGATAGACTTCTGTACCCCATTTCCTGTATTTCTTATTTCGCAGTAGCATGTGAAAACATTTTTTAAACATATGTTTTTAAAACTTTAGGTTTCAAATTTTTTCCCTTCCTCCCTCCCCACCCACCTCATTGAAAAAGTAAGCAACTCAATATAGGTTATACATATGCAGTTACGCAAAACACTTCCATAGTAGACAGGTTGTGAAAAACTAACTCTATTTCCCTTAATCCTATCCTGCCCTCCCATTTATTCTATTCTTTCTTTTGACCCTGTCCCTCCTCAGAAGTATTTGCTTCTGATTACCCCTTTCCCAATCTGCCCTCCTCTCTATCATCCCCTGCTCTCTTGTCCCTTCTCCCTATTTTCCTGTAGGGTAAGACAGATTTCCATACCCAATTGAATGTGTATGTTATTCCCTCCTTAAGCCAAATCCTATGAGAATAAGATTACTCATTCCCTCTCACCTTCCCCGTTTCCCCTCCACTGTAAGAGACTTTTCTTTTCTGTTTTTTTTTGTGAGACAATTTACCCCATTCTAACTCCCCCTTTCTTCTTCTCTGAGTATAATCCTCTCTCATCCCTTAATTTTATTCTCCAGATATGACCCCTTAATCTTCAACTCACCCTGTGCCCTTCTATCTATCTATCTATCTATCTATCTTCTACCTACCTAACTACTACTACTTCTCATGAGTTATAAATATCATCTTTCCATGCAGGAATGTAAACAGTTCAATCTTAATAAGTCTCTTATGATTTCTCTTTTCTGTTTACCTCTTCATGAGTCTTGTATTTGAAAGTCAAATTTTCTATTCAGCTCTGGTCTTTTCATCAAGAATGCTTGAAAGTCCTCTATTTCACTGAATGACCATTTTTTCCCCTGAAGGATTATACTCAGTTTTGCTGGGTAGGTGATTCTTGGTTGTAATCCTATCTCCTTTGCCCTCTGGTCCTTTAATGTAGAAGCTGCTAAATCTTGTGTTATCCTGATTGTGTTTCCACAGTACTTGAATTGTTTCCTTCTGGCAGCTTGTAATATTTTCTCCTTGACCTGGGAACTCTGGAATTTGGCTATAATATTCCTAGGAGTTTTCCTTTGGGGATCTCTTTCAGGAGGAGATTGTGGATTCTTTCAATTTCTATTTTGCCCTCTGGTTCTAATATATCAGGGCAGTTTTCCTTGATAATTTCTTGAAAGATGATGTCTAGGCTCTTTTTTTGATCATGGCTTTCAGATAGTCCAATAATTTTTAAATTCTCTCTCCTGGATCTATTTTCCAGGTCAGTTGTTTTTCCAATGAGATATTTCACATTGCTATCTATTTTTTCATTCTTTTGGATTTGTTTTACAGTGTCTTGATTTCTCATAAAGTCACTAGCTTCCAATTGCTCTATTCTAATTTTTAAGGAAGTATTTTCTTCAGTAATCTTTTGGACTTCCTTTTCCATTTGGCCAATTTTCTTTTTAGGGCATTTTCTCCTCATTGGCTTTTTGGACCTCTTTTGCCATTTGGGTTAGGCTATTTTTTAAGGTGTTATTTTCTTCAGTATTTTTTTGGGTCTCCTTTAGCAAGCTGTTGACTTGTTTTTCATGATTTTCTTGCATCACTCTCATTTCTCTTCCCAGTTTTTCCTCTACTTCCCTTACTTGCTTCTCAAAATCCCTTTTGAGCTCTTCCAAGGCCTGGGACTGATTCATATTTTTCTTGGAGGCTTTGGATGTAGGAGTTTTGACTTTGTTGTCTTCTTCTGGTTGTATATTTTGATCTTCTTTTTCACCAAAGTAAGATAATATAGTCTGACTCTTGTTGTCCCAGCCAATTACTTGAGTTTTAAACTCTTTGTTAAGGTAAGAGTCTGCTTCCAATGTGGAGAATGTACTGTCCCAAGCTTCAGGGGTTTGTGTAGCTGTTTTCAGAGATACTTGTAGGGACCTGTAAATTTTCAGTTCTTCCAAGGTGGTATGATAAGGGGTGAGGTGTTTACTCCTTTCCTGGCCTGTGACCACAAGTACTCCTTTCTGTCCTGTAACTGTGAGGAGGGGTTTCTCTGCACAGCCACTACAAGCTCCACCACACCAGTGTTCCTCCTCACCCCAGCACCGCCACCCAGAACTGTGACCCAGATCCAAGCACAGTCAAAGCAAGAGATTCCTGCCTCAGCACTGGCAAAGAGATCTGTGCAATCCCTCTCTGATCAGCCACTGGATTGCTCCTCAATCTGTGGGCTGGAAGCTCAGGAGTCAGCTCTCCCGTCAGAGCCACGCTGCTGGGGAATGGAGCTGAGACCCTGCGTTCCTCTCTCAGCACCATAGAAACAGACTTTTCCCACTGACCTTCTAAGTTGTCTTTGGCATTGGTGGATTGAGGAGTCTGGAAACTACCACAGCTGCCCGCAATTCAGTCCTCTGAGGCCCACTGCTGGTTTGTAGTGGCCTGCACACCGCTGTGCTCCTCTACCAGCATAGCGCGATATACCTTTCTGATCAACCATCCAGGTTGTCTTGGGCTGGAAATTTGTTTCACTCTGTCTTTTTGTGGGTTCTGCTGCTTCAGAATTTGTTTAGAGCCATTTTTATGAGTATTTGGAGGGGTTTGGGGGAGAGCTCAAGCAAGTCACTGCTTTCACTCCGCCATCTTGGTTCCGCCCCCGATTTGAATTGGATTAAAGGAATAGTCTTTGGCACTAGCTGGGTTGGATAAACAGTGTGTTTTTTCACCCAATTCACACAATTTTTAACAATTTTCTTGTCCCTTTAGGTCTTGAGCTAGGTAATAGGAAGCCACTGTAACCATTCATAGTAATCCAGCCTCAAGAATTTGATTTATTTTTCAGCCAGCAAGCTAGATCATCAGCAATAGTACGTAGCTTCCATGTGGTATTGGCTGTCATGATCTTCCCTTGGGTTTTTGAGTTCTATGTTCTCAGCTGACGGAGAATGAGAATGAAATATCTTCACTTCTTTTCTCCACTTTCTAAAAAATAGTGTGCGTTGTAAGAGAACGCAATTACTTCACTACAAATATGAATCAGGGAGAAAGTAGTGGAAAAATGTTGGAAAACATGGTTCAGATGTGATAAATAAAAGTGAATAAAAGGTTGTAAATTACATAGAAGCTTATATACCAATAGCATCCTGAATGCTTTCTTTAAAAAGAGAGTTGGGAAGCTCCAGATATGATGACCACAAAATAACATGACAAAAAATGAAACTGATTATTTTTAACAGATGGTAAATATGTATGAAAGCCATTTCTGATTCAGCTCTCTATATATGGTCAACTTTTTAATATAAAAATCAATATCCAAATTTTTAAAAGAATAGAAATGATAAGATAGGTGCTTGGAAACAAAGTATTCCCCTATTGGGGAATAGCTAAACAAACTGGACAGCTGGTGCTCTAACCTACTCTCTCTTCTCTGCTGGACAGGGGCAGAGTTGAATTCATCCCAGACCTTGGTATCTCCTCTCTAAAGAGTAGTTTAGAGTACTAGTCTGTTCTCAAACCCTACACGTGAATGAAGTAGAATCTTATTGCATCTTAAATGACAAATATGAAGAATTCAAAGAAATACAGGAAGACTTGTATGAAGTGAGTGAAATTAATAGAAACAGAAAAGAACAGGTACAATAACTATAATTATAATACAATAATAACAATTATTATACAGTTATTATATTTACAATAATTTAAATGAAAAGAACTGATTGATAAGTAATTTTAATAAATAATCTTGACCCTTGGAAAGAGATGAATGCATATCCTTCCTTTCCTTGTAGAGGTAGAGAACTTCTATTTAACATTTGCATCAGTGGTCTGATAAAGTTGTTGGGTCTGTTGCTTTCATTTAACTGTTTTTCCTTTTTACAAGGAGAGGTTTATTTGGGGAATGGGTGGGGTGAGATCTGAAATGACTGTTATTAAAACAAAAGATAGAAATAAAAGTTTTTTAAAATTAAGCGAAGTAGGTACTACTAGTCATCTTCAACCTCATCTACTTCAAATGAACACTGGATTTTGAGTCAGATGATCCATGTTTGTATCCCAGGTTGGTCACCTGGGCAAGGTCACCTAGTGTGATCTTGCTCAATGCTGGATCTCTGCTTCTTTCATATGTAAAGAGAGGGATTAGATAACCTTTAGAGTCCCTTCCATATTTTATACCTATGATCTGTAATCCTTTAATTCTAAACTGTTGTTGCTACAACATGGGAATGTATAAAAGAACAGATTAACCCAAACTATCTCCATTCCTTAAAAAAAGTTTTATCATCATAAATAAATTGCCACCATGAGGAGCCCTGAAATCACTTTACCCCTGAAATACTTGATTTTGCCAACTGGAAAGTTATGACAATCAAGGGCAAGTCTGGTTTTAAATAGAAATTTTTTGTAAAATTTTGTGGAGCAGTGAAATGAAAAAGAAATTTACTGAAAGTCAGACTATCCCAAGGACATTTAAGGATTACATTGGAAAGAAGACAACAAACAGATGGTAAATGGAAGTTTTCTTTGGAGATTTCTACAAGTTCTTCTTTCAGTGAATGACCCTAACACTATTTCATTTTTGCCCTAACAGCCTAGTCCCTGAGATGTACTGTATGGGGAAGGAGAAAAGTCATTAAAGAAAATAATGACAGGAAGACTATCTGGACCAAATGAAGTATGCATAGAGGAGGTCTTTTCTGGAAATGCCACAATTTTCAAGGCATTATACAATCACTTCTTAAGATATTTGAAAGAGGCAAGGATATTAAGCACTTGGAAAAAAGATTTGTGGAACTTATTAAAAAACTGAAATCAGAAAAGCAACTATTGACTTCATAAACCTACTTTTTCATTGCTACATAATTTAATATGAATAAAGATTGCACTTCTTAAGAACATCTTTGATGAGGGCACAAGAACAAAACAGGCAAGATTTTGTAAATCATATTCTAAAGAAGATCAAATCTTTATAGTTATACTACAACAAAAATATATGTTAGAAAATATGTTTACCATAAAAACAGCATTTAGTTGAGCAGAAAGGACATCTTTAAGATTTTTATCCACAAAGGTATCTCTCATATATTTGTAAAAAACATATATATTTTCTTTTTAAATCGCTGACTGTTTTTGGGTCTGACAATTGTAGAATTTGCTACATGGGATTAAAAATCACTTAATAGGGCTTAGCCTAACCATATAGGAAAAACTAAGTGTATAAAACTGCTTTTTGTACAAAGCATCATATGGATGGATTTCCCATGGAATTCATCCATTAGAAAGTATAACTTGGGTAGACACTGCAAATGTACAGTGAATTCAGCCCAGAATTAAATATAAGGAAGAGAGTAGACTAGATTGCTCTGGGGAAATTGTATAGTGATTTTAGTGAACCTAATCTTTCCCCTGAAACTAAAGCTCATCTTTTTTTAACACCGATATTCTTTCAAAGATGCTGTATGGCTACAAATCATATGACTTCAGTCTCTGAAGCACTTGCATTGTGGGTCACGCAGAGGACAGTGGGTGATAAGTACATGGAGGGCATGAATAAACTGCATGAGATCACTGATGACGAATTGCACATTAAAAAGATAGTAAAGTAAGTAAAGGCTATCAACAGAGTGGTATGGCTAGAAAAGGAGGTGATAGACCAGTTATACAGACAGTGACAGAGAGCTTAACCGCCTTTGTGCTTCATTTGTTTCAACATAGTGTCAAGAGATATAGAGGAAGGCTCCCGGTGTAGTCATAGACCCTGTGTGGAACATTTATGGGCATACCTGGAAAACAGTCACACAAGATGAGAAGCAGGAATGTTATAGTCCATAACATTTAAAAACATTTTTATTAAAAGTATATTTAAATACTTTAAAATGTAACATTTAAAAACATAAAAAATGTTCTTAGCTCACCCCCAAATTTGGCCACAGGCATGAGTTGTATTTGGTCCTCGAGCCATGGTTTGCAAATTCCTGGTCCACCCTATTGGAAGAGGTGCCCACGTTTGATGAGATCACAGATCTATTGAAGTGCCCTGTAAAGAATTATAGGAAAACGTACAAAAATGAGAGTGTATGTGAGGGAAGAGTACAATAACAGATGAAAAAAAAAAGAATTTAGAAGTTTTAAGATTTTTGAAGAGTTGAGGAGTTTAAAGAGTTGAGGTACTAGGTATAGATGTGGAATACTACAAGTAATACTGGACTTGGTATATCTTTGTTATAAGGGAATGATCTTCTGGGAGGGGAAGAGAAGAGATACTGGGAAATGCATATGATGCAGAAACAAAAGGTAGTGACAAAAATTTTAAAAAGAATTAAAGACCACTTTCATATTTTAATGGAGCTGTTGGCTTTTCCTTTTCCTTGTTTTTTTTCTAGTGATACAGATTGCAATCTATCCGCGTTCTCTTCCCACCCAACTTTTGAAGGTGACTTTCTGTAAATTCTCCACAAGAGGGTCTCCAAAATATGGTTGAGACTTTCTTCTAGGTCACTTGACTTTTTATGGAAACCAACAGGACCAGGCAGGCCATCAGTTACCACTCTCTTTAGGTGAATGGCCACCTCCTTTTCCAGTCATACATCTTTCTAATTGTCCTCTTTTACTTATGTTCCCCATACATCAAGGTGTTGTTGTTGTTGTTATTGTTGTTCAATTATTTTCAGTCTTTTCTGACTCTTTGCAGCCTCAGACACTTACTGGCTGTGTGACTCTGGGCAAATGACTACCCCATTTACTTCAGTTTCCTTTTCTGTAAAATGATCTGGAGAAGGAAATAAGTTGTAGAGAAGGCGCTGACCTGCATTTCTAGGTGTAGTTTCTTCTTCCAGGACTTCCTTCTGTATCAATGAAAGCACAGGCCCACGCCCTCTCCATCTTAATGTGTAATTCAACCAAGGCTAAAACATCTATTAATGTAGAAAGGCTTACTTTTTGTAATATTCAATTTTTCATAGCTATTGTATTTATCTAAGCAGCTTATCCAATTGCAATTTCTTTATGGTGTCTCAACCAAAAATCAATGGAACTAAAAGCTAGATTCCAAAGTATTTTGCTGATTCTTTAGTTTCTACCTCTTCACCATCCACTGTAGCTATGACCACCATGACCATTTTTACCCTTGATCCCCTTTTTGCCCCCATATCATAGGAAGTGCCCCAAATTGTAATTAGTTCATAGTACCTTTTTCTATACTATTTCTCTGTTTTCCTTCTCACCTTAAAAACATAACAGTTATGATATGGTGGCAGCTGATTTTGTGGATTTGGCATCAATTTGGAAATGTCATTGGTGGTTAAGGTAGTTGATGTTACCAGTGTTTTTCCATCATGTGGGCTAAGTCTAGTGGTTTTCCTTAAAAGGTATTAAAATTGTCCTCTACTCTTGATTGTTTCAAAGTACTGAGGCTCACCTGGTATGGTTTCCTGGATGCCTGAGTACAAAAATAGCTATCAAGGTCTCCAGCTAGGCCCTAAAGCTCTGAATGGCAGACTTAGCAGCATGATCAACACTAGGATACTGCGTTCAACTGATCATTTTGGTGTTTTTAATGAATGTCTTTATTGAATACCATTTTCCTGCTGTAACCAGGTAAATCTCCTTTCGTTAACTGCTAAATTTTCCATAAGTATCGTTTCAGTCCATTCTTAAACCTAAACTACTAGAGAATTAATATAAATTAGACTTTCCAATAGCAGTGACCCATATTTTACAATCTCTTTGCCAATATGGCTTTGAGACTTCTTTCTTTAGAGGAATATAAAATTATCACTTATCACATAATTATATGATTTAGACATCAATGTTATAGGATATTATTTGTATATCCAGACCATCATAAATAAACTGTATGAACTATAAATTTGGTGCTAAAATTTTTTTTGGATGTGTTTCCTATTTAGAGAGCTATGTAAGCTCTGGAACATTCTGAAATATCCACAAATTTGCTTATGTTTAGTTTTTATTTTGCATTCAGAAATTAATGCATATGGTATAATATAAATAACACTTTACTATTTTAAAGATTTTCCATAGTTACAAACCTTCCCAGGTTAATGTCTCTCTCTCTCTCTCTCTCTCTCTCTCTCTCTCTCTCTCTCTCTCACACACACACACACACACACACACACACACACACAAACATACACAGACACACACAGACACACACATACACAATAAAACAAAACAAAATAGAAAACCCAAAGTTAACAACAAACTTTGGCAGAGAAATATTTTAACTAAGATCACTGGCAGTCATGTTTTTAGATAGAGCCTGGATGGGAGAGGGAATGGTTGAGATTGTTGAAAAAAAATTCATGAGGATGAAAGGAAGGAGAATATTTCTAAATAGAGAAGAATGAGTAGAACAGTAAGAAAGCAGTAAAGAATAGAAAGAAGTTTGGTGAGTGTTTGGGGAAAAGATTAGGGTGAGATAAAGAGGCAGCATGTAGCTAAAAAACAGATATTGAGACAATCTCAAGTTTTATTGGTTCATAGAGTGAGAGCCGTGAGAAACCTTCGAAGGCAGCTGGTTCCACACCTTCATTTTACAGATGAGGAAATTGAGAGCCATAGAGGTTAAGTGGCTTTCTCATCTAAGGTCGCACAGGCAAGTTGGCAGAGGCAGGATTTGAACACAGGTTAGCTATTTCAAAAATCAGCACTCTGCCCCTTGAACTGTGCCTCTCATTTTTGGAAACACTCTGGTAGCCACAAAGACCTATGTTTAAGTCCTCCCTCTGACACATATGAGCTGAGAGGTCCTAGACCAGGGCTTCTCATCTCCATGGGCCTCAGGCAACTCCCTGTAGATTTACATAGTGAGGGGCAAAGGATCCACACCAGGAGTTTCTCAGAATGATCAGTTTTTGATATTTTTTGAATTGTGAGAACACTTGGTAAAGTGTATCTGTTTTGCTTTAACATAAAGCAAGTATGACAGTTTTATTCTTTTCCTGTATAATATGTTTTGGTAGACTATTCTAATCATAGGATATCAAAAATTTCACTTTGGGGCAGCTAGGTGGCGCAGTGGATAGAGCACCAGCCCTGGATTCAGGAGGACCTGAGTTCAAATCCGGACTCAGACACATAACACTTACTAGCTGTGTGACCCTGGGCAAGTCACTTAACCCCATTGCCTAGCCCCCCCCGAAAAAAAAATTTGCTTTGCATTAACATCATAGTGAAAAAACAATTCGGTATTTCAAGGAAAATCAATCAAGAAACAATTTCTTAAATGGTGTCACACTGAGAACAGAGATAGGAGCTATGAGAGATGTATGTGACATATCCTTTGTCCTCAAAGAGTTTACAGTTTAACTGGGGAGATTAAATTTATGGATATTATAATAGAAATATATAATACACATAATTACATTTTCCCATAGTAAAGTATAATTTACAAAAAGAGATCACAAAATATATTTAATAGCACAGCACACATGAAACAATAGAACAGCAATTAAGTGTTAAAACTAAGAAGCACTATGAATACAATATCAGTTCAAATAACAATAGTAATAACAATAACAACTAGCATTTATATAATGCTTCCTGTGTGCCAGGCACCATGCTAAACACTTTACAAATATTATCTCATTGAATTTTTAGTGTAACCTAGAATAGTCAAGGGCAGTGAGGTGGCACAGTGAATAGGGTGCCAGGAAGACTCATCTTCCTGAGTTCAAATCTGGCTTCAGACACTTACTAGCGGTGTGATCCTGGACAAGTCACTTAACCCTGTTTACCTTGGTTTCCTCATCTGTAAAATGAACTGGAGAAGGAAATGGCAGTATCTTTGCCAAGAAAACCCCAAATGGGATCACAGAGTCAGACAAGATTGAAAAATGACTCAGCAACAACCAAAGCAACAACAAAGAATATTCCAAGGAAGGAAGGCTTATGGAGATAAGATGAAAGTTGGATCTGGATGGATGAGTAAGAAGCAAATAGACAAGAGAGAGGAGAAAGCATTTAAATGTGGGGAGACTGTATGAATAAAGACACAGTGCCAGGAATGTGTGTGTGAAACATCCAGCTACACTTTGCTAAACTCTATGCCCTTCTGCTCGCACTGGCCTCTGTTCCCATAGGATTAGACACTAAGGCAGTTTTGCCTTCACCTGTTGATATGGGGAAAAAATGGAGGTATTCTTTGGGTTTGGGTACATTTCTTCCCTCAAGGACCGCACAGCATGGCATGGCCACAATGGAGGAGGTGCTGTCCTTTATGAACAAAGCAGAATTGAAACAGCTCAAAGGAAACATAAGATGCACAAATTTAGAGAAATCACTCTGCATGTTCACATGGACTGTTTGTTCCTGACCTGTGGTGGAACATTCCAAGCTCATATTGGTCCGATCAGCCACAGTTGGGCACAACGAAGCTTGACTCTAGCAGAGTGATGTCATCTTGGTCCTCTTTGAGAAAAAGGACAGCAACAGCCAACCAACCTTCCCACCCCATCCTAAAACGTAATACTCACATATATATCTGCTTGGGAAGAGTAATAAAGAAGGCAGGTCAGCTCTGACAGAGCCTCCAACACTTTTCACTTTGAAACTTTGAAAGATCTTTTATTTAATTGAGATGGCTATCTTCTTCTTTGAGGTAAATCCTAGCTCTTTCATACTGTTCTATCCCATATTGTTCTTGTTCCTGTTTTCTTATAAATCCTTAATGGAATATTGGTAATAGTAAAAAAAAAATAGCTTACCTGCATATAGCACTTCTGTTTTCAAAGTAGTTTCATGACCATTGTATTATGGGATATTCACCATTACCCAATGGTAACATTCCCATTTTGCGTATAAGAAAATTTAGACTTCAACAGGTTAAAAGACTTGTCTGTAGTTATGAGGTAAATGAATGGCAGTCCTAGGACTAAAATATAGTTCTTTTATATGTGGGTGTATGTATATGTATATGTTTACATATACATATATATGTGCATGTGTATATACAGACATACACATACAGGCACCATGCATATGTATATGTGTGGTGTTGTTCAGTTGTTTCAGTCATGTCGACTCTTTGTGATCCCATTTTTTTTTTTTGTTTTGTTTAGTGAGGCAATTGGGATTAAGTGACTTGCCTAGGGTCGCACAGCTGGTAAGTGTCAAGTATCTCTGGTCTGAGGCCAGCTTTGAACTCAGGCTGCCCCCATTAGGAGTTTTCTTGGCAAATATTTGCTCTTTCCTTCTCCAGCTCATTTTACAGATGAGGTTACTGAGGCCAACAGGATTGACAGTGTCATGGATCTAGGAAATGTCTGAAGTCACATTTGAACTCAAATCTTCCCGATTCCAGGCCCAACCCTTTATCTACTGCTCCGCTGCCTGCCCTATATGTGTATATGTACAACATGTATGTGTGTATATTTGGAGGGAGGTGGGGACCAAAAGCAGTGGTTTCTCCTTTTGACTCCAAAAGACTTCAAAGTTCCTGGTGAACAATTTCATTGCCCTTTCTGCTCAGTTTAGAACCATCAGAACTAGGGTTATAGTTCATGAAATGAAAGATGAGGTTAATGCAGAGTTGTGCTGGTAAATGTTTAAGAAACCAACTCTCAGAAATGTATGTTCAACATGCTTTTAAGTTTAAACTGCCTCAAAATTTTCTCCATCATTTTCTTAAGTGTAAACAGTGAACAAAACAATAAATCAGGATCTGATTTGTGGCTTTTACCCATTTCTGAGATGTAAGTAATCACACTGAAAATTGAAAAAATCAATTCTCTAGAGACAGTGTGAGCTGGCTCCAGCATAGCCTTGAAAAGCTACAAGAGTGGTATATTGTATAAGAAGAAAACCTTGCTGTGTGTTATATGAATGATCTGACTCTTCTTTATTAATTTTGGAAGGAATGTGTCCTTGAATGAATACATATGTGTATATCTATATATCTATATATCTAGATATGTATATATGCAATATAGAAGATACACAAACATTTCTAGTAAAATTCAATTGTAATATTGTTGCCTGGGACAAAAAAACTCCCAGATACTTCCTGTTTAAATTCTCGATCTTATATGGGTACATACATTCGCTGTATCTCCACTTTCTGCAGAAGGGGTGCATTAAATACTTCACAATGGAATTGTTGTGTCTGCCATTACGTTCTACAGAATGCTTTTACTGGCAGTTATAGAAGATCTTCCTGTTTCTTGAAGAATCCTATTCAAATCCGATCAATCAGAATACCTTTCAAAAGTGTTGTTTTTCCTAAACCACATTTTTTTATTAGTGATTCTGAAACAGCTGACTGTTCTGGAAATACAGCATGTTACATTGACATCAAAGAAAAAGAAAAGACCATTTCTCAATCCTAGTGTGTTAGGGGGTGACCTTTGGAATCCAAATGGAAACAAATTGACAAAGACAGCACCTGATTCTCACCCATCTCACTTGGAAAATATTATTGCAAATTTTATCTCAGTGAAAGTGATTTTCCTGATGAATTATTCATGGATTCCCTTCATCACACACTACCCCTGCTGAGAAGATTTTTCTTTGCTTATTCAAGTATATGCAACACGCTTTTTAATTAAGCCTTCAATTTAAAATTTCATTTTGCTTTGCTGATGGTTTATAAAGCATTATAGGAAGGGCAATGGCAAACACACACTGATATTCCTGGGATGTTTAAAAATTAATTAATACTAAAAAAAATAGGTCATAGTATAAGACAGTAGGAAGACATATAGTAAGATTTGCTAGGTGTTGAAATGGTGATAAAGTATCTCTTTGCTTGGGTTGAGGAGCCTCTACATTTCATTTGAATTCTCGTAGTATTATTTAGAATTAAGTATGTGGTTTTTCTTTTTTTGTGCCAAATGCAAATTTTATTTACTGGTGATAGCTTACTGCTATAATTACAGTTGACATAGACCTCCTACTTTTTTTTTCTTTTTTCATGACCTGTCTAGATACGGTAGAAATCTGGTTGATCAGTAGCAGAAGCATCTCACAATAAAGTGGTTAAAACCCTAAAACTTTTTTTTTCATTAATTTGAGATAAGGGTGAACTCAGGGTCTGAAATAGCTTTACTGCAACATATAGTTATGGAAGCAAAAGTGTGGCTAGACAGGCAGTTTTGTTGGGAAGGCAGCCAATAGAGCAGAGGTTGATCTAGAGTAATCTAGCTTTTAGAGATAAAAATGGAGAATCGATGAGCTCACCATAAGCTAGAGTGAGGTCTCCAACAGAAAGATCCAATGCTTAGCAAGTTTAGTAAAAAGCTACCTAACCTCTATACCCAATGGAGCTATGCCTGGCAGTGTTGAGCAGAGGTGAGTGCGGTGGCTTGAAGCAATCAAATGAATCAACCAATAAGCATTAAGTGCCTACTACATGCCAGGCACAGTGCTTCAAGGAGCTTACAATTTAATGGAAAAGGCAACATGTAAACAAATGTATAAAAAGCAAGTTATATACAGGATAAATAGGAGCTCAGAGACTAAATGTCCAGCAGAGCAACGTTTGGTAGAAATATGACGTTTAGCAGAATGGCATCTAATAGAGAATGGTATGAGGAGACACTTGGCTGACTGAGACCTGCATGGGACAAGCCGAACAGGAATGCTACGACATTATTAAAAGATATTAGCAGCCTTGAAGTATCAGAAATGTGTATGAGCCCTTTCACTTGTGGGCCTGGCCACCTATGTGCCCTATACACTTCCCTGTATGAGGCCATGGTGCCCCTTGATGGTGTGTGTATTTATGAAAGAATATATCCAAGGTTCTCATTAGACTATTTCATAAAATGTCTTTGCCTTGAATAAATTATGTCTTCTTTCTGATTAATTAAAGTAAAAGCAGATCCACAGAGTACCTTGATTCTGGCATACTTTCTTCTGGGCAGTCCAGTGTATGAGTTTTACAGAGGACTCCCAAGTGTTACACTGAGAATTATATTACGCCTATGAGGAACTATAATTGAAAAGTCAAAGTCAAAACAGAAGTAAAATGGAGGTAGAAATTCATTATAATAGAGGGACTAGCTCATTTTTATCTATGTATTCCCAGTGCCTAGCACAATGTCTGTCAAGTTTAAAAACTTAGTAATTGCTTGTTTAACGAATGAATGAAGTATAAGGAATGTTTTACCACACACATACATACACACAAAAGCCATCGCCTTTAACACAGTTCTTTCCATAGTCCAGTGTCTTACTCTGGCCTATTGAAATAAGTCGTTATTCATAAGAAGTTTCACACAATTCTGATCAAAAATAACTTTCTTTGGTTTCTGTCCAGGTCAGTTGCTCTCTGTCATAATGTTGTGTCTGTGATCTGTTTTCATTGTAAAAGGGAAAAGAAAACAGAGCCTAGCCAAATAAGGCTTTTCCTAAACTCTTAGTTTGCTACCAGCTAGCAATTGCACCTTTACTCCTTAAATTAAGTACAGGAAGCAGTATTGATCTGAGGCCATCTCAGTAGTATTTGAACATTTCTTATCTGTGCAACCTTAAGACAAGTCCCTCAACTTCTCTGGGCTCCAGTTTCTTCATCTGTTAAAAATGAAGTGGTTGATTCAAATGATCTCTAATCTTCTTTCTACCTCCATTTTTTTTTTTAGAGCATGGCAATCTCAGTTTCCTAAATGCAATTAATCTACCCTCAAAAATCAGCCTCCAAAAAATGTGCGCCATACCCTGTTATCATATTTAGCTCATTTTAACCTGATACATAAATCTACCAAAGATTTAAGAATCAGTAAGGGAAAAGGGGTGTTGGCAAAGGTCTATTCATCATAGTCTCTCTTTCCCTTACTGGATTTCGCTTGTTATCTCTCTAATGAAAGATTGGGTACCAGCTGTGCCCTTTCTACATCCTGGACACCTGAGATGTGAATCTTAGCAACGTAGTTGATTTTAAACAAATTCCACTACAACAAAACAAGTCAGTCTCTTGCATTTATGATAAATGATTTTTACCTGTGTTTTAAAAATGTAAATAGGGGGCAGCTAGGTGGCGCAGTGGATAGAGCACTGGCCCTGGATTCAGGAGGACCTGAGTTCAAATCTAGCCTCAGACACATAACACTTACTAGCTGTGTGACCCTGGGCAAGTCATTTAACCCCATTGCCTAGCCAAAAAAAAAAAAATTAGGGGGCAGCTAGGTGGCGCAGTTGATAGAGCACTGGCCCTGAAGTCAGGAGGACCTGAGTTCAAATCCGGCCTCAGACTAAAACACTTGACACTTATTAGCTATGTGACCCTGGGCAAGTCACTTAACCCCAATTGCCTAAAAAATAAAAAAAAAAAGAAAAAAATGTAAATGATCTTAACTATATAGCTCATGGATTGCTTCGAAATATGAAGCTGATTCATTGTTTTCTGTGCAAGAGAAATTTTAAATCCTTTATTTGGGGTTAGTATTAGAGGCAGGAATCTTGATTTTTAAATTATTCTTGTTATTCAGTCATTTCATGTCTGACTCTTTGTGACCCCATTTGGGGTTTTCTTGGCAAAGATACTAGAGTGGTTTGCCATTTCCTTCTCCAGCTTATTTAACAGATGAGGAAACTGAGGCAAACAGGGTAAGTAACTTGCCCAGGGTCACACAGCTAATAAGGGTCAGAGGTTGAATTTGAACTCAGGTCTTCCTGACTCCAGGCCTTGCACTCGATCCACTGTGCCACCTAGATGCTCCCAGATATTTAAATATAAAGATGTTTTTCTATTTTCATTTTCATTTACCTCAAACTTTTTAGAATATGATGTATTTCTATGGACAGTGTGATAAAATGTATAACCTATGATAATCATGCCATGTAGTGGGATATAAGCTATGGATAATATTTATAGGTCAGCTTACTGTAATCATTATTGATTTATGGGGTTATTTATGGTTAATTTCAATCCTTAGTGAGGCAATTGTCACATCTAATTCCAGAAGTCTAATTCAGAGAAACTAGTTGTCCCCATTGCAACTGGGTACTCTGATAAAAGATAAAGTCAGCTTAATGGTGAATGGAAATGTAATCACTTACTATCCATAGTAGTTTTGTGAAACTCTTTAAGACTGGATCTATAATTTAATTGGCACAGGGGAACATATCTGTAAAAACTCCATTTACCAGTTTTGGTTATAGTTTAGCAATTGTCAACAGTTAAGCAACTGTGTTTCAGCTTAAGAGTTTTATAAAGTTGCTTGGGGACACGGGGAGGTTAAATGATTTGCCCAAAGTTACGCAAGCCTGTATATGTCAGGGTGGGACTTGACCCCAGGAGCTCATCCATTTAAACTTTTATTTCATCAGATCAAAAAAACAAAGATAGCTGTGTGTGATGAACAATATGTCACTTCTAACCCTCAAGAGAGAAATGTGTTGTCTAGCTGATTCTTATTGATATGTAGCTTCTGTAATTTCCTTCATTACAAAATTTGCCAACATGCCTAAAATTATAGGCAAAAAAGCCTCTCTCTCTCTCATTAAAAAGCCTCATGCCTTTTATCAATGATATTCATACTTCTATCTTCATTTGTTCCGGGTGGCTAAGTAATTCAGCTCTATCACTAATTGGCTAAGTTTTTTATTTAGTTGTTTTTCAGTTGTGTCTGATCCTTTGTGACCCCATTTGGGGTTTTTCTTGACAAAGATACTGGAGTAGTTTGCCATTTCCTTCTTCAGTTCATTTTACAGATGAGGAAACTGGCAAACAGGGTTACAGGATCACACAGCTAGTAAGTGCCTGAGGCCAGATTTGAACTCAGGAAGGTGAGTCTTCCTGACTCCAGATCTGGCACTCTATCTACTGCGTCACTTAGCTAATTTACTAGAGTAATAAATTAACTCAACATATTTAAAATTTAATCTGATCAAGACAAATGCCATTAAGGAACAGCGATTATTTGACTTTTTTTTCCCTGAGGTCTACAGTTTGAGGAGTGTAAATATCAATTTTAAAAATAATCTTTATTTTTAGCTGGGGGAGAGGGGCTAATATGATCCCATTTCTATAATCAAAATTTTTAAGAAGTCCAAATATTTCTCGACACCTTATATGATTTTAATTATTACCCAAATGAACAACATATCCATATCACTTCCTTGCCTCATTTTTATAAACATAGCTGCCCACCATCAGAGACCAAGTCTATAAGTAGACTACTTTCTAGTAGCATTTACGTCAAGCTGGTTGAGGTAAAATCTGATGTCAGTGAATTTTTAGGATAAATACTAGAATGTCTTACCCACACACACACACGCGCACACACACACACACACACACACACACACACACACACACAGAGCCAATCTTCCTTTCCTCCCTCCCCCACCTCTTTCTTGCCAATCCATATCATTCAACTTCTCAAAAACTTGGTACAAATGTTAGCTCCTTCCAGAAGTTTTCCCACAATGAATCTCACTGACAGTCTTCACGCTTCACTTTAGCACATCCTCAAGGCCTATTTACTTAGCTCATATTATTTAGTGTTTGTTGATATATTGTTTTGAAACAGTGTTATTCTGTTTCAAGGGGTATGTCCCCCACTTGTATTGTAAGGTCTCTGAAGATAGAAAATTTTTTTTCTTTCTTATTTAAATTTCCTCATGGTGTTTTGTTTCTTTTTTAATTTTTTAAACAATGTTCTCAAAAGAAGCTCAAAAATATATTGATTGAGATAAATAAAATTGTTTGATAGTGGAGGATTCTCAAATTTAGAAAAAATGTGTTCAACACACTATGCTGAAAGAAAGCATGTGCTTTATAATAGTTAAATTTGACCTCAACTAGACTAATTTTATAATTAACAAAACTGCATTTGTTTTCTTATAAAATTACTTCTACTAAAATTAACAGTTTCTAACAATTTAAAGAGCTCACTTTGCTATTTTTAGAAAAAAAATTACTTTGGTTACTTCATGGGTGTCCTTTGGCCAGAGTATGAGTAAACACCAAAGTGCTGCAATAAATATTACATGACACACACACACACACACACACACACACACACACACACACACACACAAAGGAACATCCCAACTTTCCCCTCCCATCTGCCTAAGCACCAGGCAGTTCTATTATACTGAAGCAAAAACATCCTGTCTTGCCTAGACAGATGTCACAGCTATACTCTGACATATATTGAGTGTACAGGATTTCAAAGTCATAAGCTCTTGATGGAGAAGGCCTGCCTTTGTCCTTTCTTAAGATTTAACCATGGGCTGCAATTCTCAATGTCTTAGAATTGCCTTGACAGGACATATAACAACAGATGGTCCCTCAGGCAGACTAATCCTATGTTATTTAATACTAAAAACAAAACTGTCATCTGTTTCAGAGAAAACACATTTGAGGAATGACATGTAACTGAGGAATTGATGCATAAACACGAAAGAAATTGATTTTGAAATATTTGGTTTGAAATATATTTATATTGTTTAGTCTAAACATTTGTTGTAAATGATTTAGAATCTTAAAGTACTATTAAGAAGCCCCTTCTCCTGAAATGCTTCGTGTAATGCTAAAAAAAGGAGAAACTCCATCTAGATATTTTTTCAGCGACATTTTCTTCCAATTTTAATAAATTAAGAATACATTTATTTGGATGGATTTTCCCTATTTTGCATATTATCAATAACTGATGTGAATAAGGAGACATATCTTTAGAAATTTTTTACAATACATTTAGAATCTCAACATAACACTGTTTTAGAATAAAATAGGTTGTAAGGAGGGTTCAATGCTGTTCTCTTGACTTTAATTACTGGCTTTTCAGGAGCTAAGTTCTCTTCCCAGAGACTGTGGTGCTCTAGGGAGAGTTTTCCCTTAAGATATGCATGGAAATGCTTGTACCTGGGTTCTTGCTCAGTCTTTGAAATACGTATCCCTTTGTGAAAACTAATTGATATTAACTAATTGGAACTGGGATGCCAGTAACTGGTTCCTAACAGTAAGGGCTCAAGCTGGTATAGGTAGAGAAAAGATACCCCAAATCCTTAGTTACCTCCTGGAACTCCCCAGTGTAGTTGGTCTGGTTCTAGGAGAGAGTTAGAGCATGTGTGCCACATTTCTTTAAACCATTCCATCTCCTGACTCCAACTGTTTTCACTGGCCATCCCACATGCCTGGAATGCTCTTTCTCCTCATCTCTACCCTCTGGCTTCCTTCAAGTCTGATCCCCCTCAATTTTAGTGTTTTTCTTTAGTTGATTATTTCCAGTTTATCTTGTATATAACTTGTTTGTACATAGCTGTTTTCATGCTGTCACCTCAATTGCACTGGGGGGGGGTTTCTTTGAAAACAGCCTGTCTTTTACTTTTGTTTATATACTTAGCACTTAGTACAAGACACAGCACACACTAGGCACTTAATATATGTTTATTGAATAACTGACGGAGGACAGCATTGTAGTGATGTTCTACCATAAAAATAGTTTGTGATGCTGAGCAAACAATTTCTAAATTAATTTGTCTTCAATGCTAGGTATCAAAAGACATTACCTGGAATGTTTCCTGCTGGCCGGTCTCTGGACAAAAGGGAACAATTGAAAAAGCTATTTTAATTCTATATACCATCACATCATATGGAGAAAACAAAAAGCTCTGAAAGAAAAGAAATAAGTAATAGACGAGATGAAGCACAAGAGGCATTGTGGCATAGTGAATGTAGGCTAGATCTTGGAGTCAAGAAAACCTGGGAAATAGTCCTGCTTTTTGATACAGACTAGCTATGTGACCTTGGAGGAGTTACTTAATTTCTTGGTGCCTGGGCCAGAGGTATCAAATTGATGGATTACAGCCCTACTTCCTGTGGCCCACAAAACTACCAAGTATGGCTTGACCCAACTTAAAATGTCATTGAGAAATGTTTAATAAAATAAATAAAATACAATGCAACATAGATAATGTTAATTTGTGGTTTTCTAAGTTAACATGTGGCTATAGGGTTCTATTTTTATTTGAATTTGCCCTAGACAATTCTCTAAGACCATAAATTGAGTTGGTGATATGAAATAAGTCTCAAAAGAAAACAAGATGAAATAAAACACCTCCGTAGTAAATGGTTAGAAGCCATAACAAGAATAAAAATAATAACAATAGTAGCTACTATTTTTATAGGACTTTACGGTTTGCAAAGTGCAATTCATAACAATTCTGGGCAGTAGGGGCTATTATTATACCCATTTTACAGATGAAGAAACTAAGGTACAGAGAAGTTAAATGACTTCTTCAGGGTCACACAGATGGTAAGTGTTTGAGGTAAGATTTAAATTCAGGTCTTCCTGACTCTAGTCTAACACTCTATCCATTGCACCATTTAAATTTAATAATGGAAATTCTAATAGTTTTTTAAGCATTCCCCAGTTGTTATTCTAGGTGGTTGGCCTGTTCCTTTTTTCTTTCATATTACAAGGTGTACCCTTTCTTATAAAGATACTTTCTTACCAAAGACACCGATGATCTCTTTGTCACCAAATTTAATTAGCCTTTTTTCAATCTTTATCCTTCTTGACTCCCGTGCAGCTTTTGACACTGTCGATCACCCTCTTAATACTTTCTTCTCTCTAGGTTTTCATGGCAACATTCTTCCCTGTTTCTCCTCTTAACTATCTGACCACCCTTCAGTTTCCTTTGCTGGATCTTCATTCAGCTCATGTCCACTATCCACAGATATCCCAGAGGGTTCTAGCCTGGACATTCTTCCCCTGTCCCTCTATGCTATTTCACTTGTTGAGTTCATCAGCTCCAGTGAATTCAATTCAAATGCAGATGACTCTCAGACTTTCAGTCTTGCATCTCCTATAAGTTGGATGTCTCAAACTGGGTATCCCACAGACATCTTAAACTGAAAATGTCTAAAATGGAACTAATCATCTTTCCTTCAAAACCTACCCTCTTGCTAATTTTTCTATTATTGTTGAGGGTATCGTCATCCTCTTAGTGACTACCCAGACTTGCAATTTAGGTGTCATCATTGACTCCTCACTCTATCCCCTACTTCAAGCTCATACTGTTGTCAAGTCCTGTCATTTTCTACCTTTGCAACATCTTTTTTACATGCCCCCTTCTTTTCTCTGACTTTGCTACCACTCTGGTGCAGGCTGTTATCACCCTAGGCCTGGACTACTGCAATAGCTTTCTGGTTGGTCTACCTGCCTCAAGCTTTTCCCCACTCAAATTTATCCCTATTAAGCTGTCAAATCAGTCTTCCTAAAGTACAAATCTGACTATGTCACCTTTCCCCACCCTTATTCAATGAATTCCTGTGGTTCCCTATTACCTCCAGGTTCAGATATAAAATCTTTTGTTTGGCTTTTAAAGGATTTTTTAATTCTGGCCCCTTCCTGTCTTTCCAGTCTTATACTTTATTCTCCCTTACATGTTCTGGAATCTAGTAGCAGCTTTCTTCCTATTCCTTGAACACAACACTCCATCTCCTGATCCCAAGCATTTTCATTGGCTGTTCTCCATGCCTGGTACTTTCTCTCTGTCTTCATCTCTATTGCCTGGTTTCCCTGGCTTTTTAAAAGTCTCAGCTAAAGCCCCTCCTTCTGCTGGGAGCCTTTCCCAGTCCTCCTTAATCTTAGAGCCTTCCCTCTGAGACTATACCCAATTTATCCTGTTTATACATAGTAGTTTGCATGTTGTATCTCCCCATTAGACTGTGATCTTCTTGAGAACAGGAATTATCTTTGCTTTTCTTTGTATCTCTAGGGCTTAGCACAGTGTTTCATACATAATAGTTGCTTAATAAATGCTACTCAACTGGCAGAATAAACCTGCAAATTCAGAACCTTCTTTAAAATTTGATTGGCATCAATCAAGGACTGTTTTACTTTGTAATCTTTCTTGCCTTGCTAATGAAAGTAGAGAATAGATTGAATTCAGGACCCATTTAGAGTTGTAGAGACTTTATTTGTTATTATTCTGTAAGATTTAGGTTTGTTAAGTGTTAGGTTTATAGTAACCAATAGCCTGTTTGTGTTAATCTATAGTAAACAAGAATTTGTCTATATTCCTTATTGGTCATTCCTTAGTTCTAAGGAACAGCTTGAAAAATATACACATATGCCATTAAGTGCCCCATTCCATCTTATAGCACAAACATGGAGAGAAATGTTTTGCATTACTGTCTTGAATCTGCTGTGTACAAACCGAAAGATTCTGAAAGTAGTAGAATGAATGCACTATTTATAAATAGTGGCCTGCGCATACTGAAGCCAATAGTTTATTTTACTTGTGATAGAATTTATAAATGCAGAATACAAATGGTTCAGAAGGAATTTTATGGATATCTTAGCATATGCCAAAGCTTACATGGGTCTACAGTTTAGCAGCAAATTTACAGCTTATAAAGGTTACTTCTTTTACTTACTCTGGCTCAAATGTACACCCGAGATGCCAAAACTATGATATATAAACCTCATATATAGAGGATATATAAGAATTTTAGACTCTCATAAGTCCTTATGTTCTCTTTTACTGTTGATCAAGGACATATAATGTCATTTTCTAGTACTTTCTGAAACTCTAATGTGTTCTTTAATGTCTCTGTATGTGTTCTGCGTTCTTTATTAATGTTCATTTTGTTGAGCTTTATGAAGCTAGGTTGGCTTGGTTTGAATATTGAAGTTTTACATATATATGTGTATATATATGTATATATACATATATATATATATATATGTATGTATGTATATGTGTGTGTGTGTGTAGCTAAAGATCCTTGCTCGTTTCTAAAAGATTTTTCTATGTTTTAGTCAAAATTAGTAAATTTTACCCCAACACATTGAAGCCCAAGATAGTGAACAATATTAAATTTTGAATTCATATTGAAAATTAAGAACAAGTAGGTCAAATCCATCTTCTTACTTGAGTAGGTATTTATAAATGAAATGACAATATTTTTGTATCCTCTCTTGCCTATTGGCAAGAGATTTTATCATCCTTTATATGCTTCAAATGATAGAGTGCACATGGCATTTTGCTAAATGGAACAAATATCCATTTATATATGTACTTCCTGAGCAACAACAAAAATAATTCCTAAGTTCAGTTATTATAATTATGATTATTTTGGCTATAGAATGAATTAAACCTTTTCCAGTCTGTGGAAATTTTTCTTAGATGAATTGACAGGAAATTTTACTGTACTGTACTGTTTTCTTTATGAAAAGGTAACAAATAATGATATAAACTGAATTATTCTGTTAGATAGCATGTGTATATAATAGTCCTTCAACATTTCCATAAATGAACCTGTTGCTTATAACAACTATTCAGTTCAGCCTGAAATCTAATAACTGTTGCTGTTAGGTAATATTATTTTCAGCTCTTTAACTTTTTCTGTGAATAATAGCTTTATTTTATATAAGTACATATGGATATTACATATATGTGCATAAAAACCTTATTAGATTTTTCCGAATTTAAATTGAAATTTTTTCAGCATTCGAATTTGAAATGTAAAAGACTTGCATTCCAAAATCAGGAGAAAAAGTTCAATTTTCAAGAAACTTCAACAGGGAAATTCAGTGCGAATGCAAAAGTCTAGAAAAATAACAACCTTTAAATCTCTTAAGATAATCTCTTCTTAACAATTTTTATTAAGCATAATGGGCCTGTCTATCTGAACACTTCAACCGTCTTTGTAATTCTCTTGCATTTTTTGTACACAATAAATAATGGATGGGTTATAGATGAATGGAAGCTCAGGAATGATCTATTACTCCAATGAGTACGCAGCCTCATTGACATTGGCTTTCCTTCTAGTCATACCAAATATCTTGCTCAGTGTTCCATTAAGTTTGTAACAGGAGAGCCACCCAATGTACTGTATTGTCTTGAGTTCTCTTGCAATTCTGAGGATATCAGTGGAACATGTGAACTAGTCATCATTTCTTTTCCTCTCACCATGTGACCAGCCCATCTTCTCTTTCTGTCATATATTGTTTTTATGATATTATTTAAATTCTTTCTCTTATATAATTCCTTGTTTGTAATGTGCCTGTTCATATTCACCTTGGTCCTCTCCATTGTGTTTTGGATGATTCTCAAATTCAAGTCTTCAAAGATAGGATGGTTACTAAGTATAGGTCTCTCCCAAAATTCACTCTTGGTCCCCCTTCTCCTACAATAGCTTGTTTGATGATCTCATCAGCTTCCATAGGTTCAATCATGATCTCTCTGCAGATGACTCTCATGTATCCTATGTGTCCTGCCCTAATTGCACTCCTGAGCCCTAGTCCAGCATCAGTCAATTAGTTAGTTAATTAACGTTCATTAAGTGCCTTCTCCGTGTCAAAATTTATGATAAGTCCTGGGGATACAAAAAGAGACAAAAGATAGTTCCTGCCCTTCAGGAGCTCATAATCTAATTGGCAAGGCAACAAACAAATAAATATACATGGACATATGGGATATACAGGATCAATCAGGAATAATTAACAGAGTCAAGGCACTAGAATTAAGGGACTAGAAAAAGATTCCTCTAGAAGAAGGGATTTTAGTTGAGACTTAAAGGAATCCAGAGAATCCATCAGGCAGAGATGAAGAGGGAGAGCATTCCAGGTATGGAAGGCAGCCAGAGAAAATGCCTGGAGCTGAGAGATGTAATGTTTTGTTTGTGGAATATCCAAGAGGCTAGTGTTGTTAGATCAAAGAGTACATGTGGGGAGTAAGGGGTAAGATGACTGAAAAGGAAGAAACAAAGGAATGTCCAACAGAGCATTTTGTATTTGATCCTGGAATCAATAGGGAGCCCCTGGGGTTTGTTGAGTTGATTTATTGATTGGGTGTGATATGGTTAGATCAGAGCTTTAAGGAAATCCCTTATGTGGCTGATTGGAGTGGGGAAAGAGCTGAGGCAGGTAGACTCACTAGTAGGGTATTGTAGTAGTTCAGGAATGAGATAATAGGGGCCTATTCCAGAGTGGTAGCAGTATCAGAGGAGAGGAAGGGGTACAAAGGTGAAATCAACAGGCCTTGAAAACAGATTGCATTTGGGGGGGGTGAGAAATAGTGAAGAGTGAAAGATGACACCTAGGTTGTGAGTCCGAAGGACTGAAAGGATGGTGTTACCCTCAATAGTAGTAGAGAAAGTAGGAGATGGGAGAGGGTTTAGGGGGAAAGATAATTAATACCATTTTGGACATGTTGAGTTTAAGATCTCTATCTGACATCCAGTTGGAGATGTCAGAAAGGCAACTGATGTGCAAGATTGGAGGTCAGCAGAGATGTTAGGGCAGGATAGGTATATTTAAGAATCATCAGCGTAGAGATGTCCATGGGAGCTGGTAAGATCACCATATGAAGTAGTATAGAGGGAGAAGAGAAGAGGGTCAAGGACAAAATCCTGTGGGATAGCTATGGTTAGAGGGCGTGATCTGGAAGAGGAAAAGGCAACTGAGGAGTAGTAGATAGGTAGGAGGAGAACCAAGAGAATGGTGTCCCCAAAACCTAGAAATAAAAGAGTATCAAGGAAGAAAGAGTGATCCACAATGTAAAAATTTGCAGAAGAATGTTTGAGGAGAATGAGAATTAAGAAAAAAACATTGAGTCTGGCAAATAAGAGAGCATTAGTAACTTTGGAGAGAACATTTGCAGTAGAATTATGAGATCAGAAGCTGAATTATAAGGGTTAAGAAGAGAAAGTGGAGGTAGGTGGCCTTTTCAAGTTTAACCACAAAGAGTTGAAGAGATGTAGGATGATAGCAGTGATGGAAGGATCAAATGAGGGTTTTATGAGGATAGGAGAGAAGTGGGCATATTTGTAGGCACTAAAGAAGCAGGAGTAGATAGGGATACATAGGAGATAAGTGAGAGAGTAGGGATAGCAGAAAGGACAGTCTTTTGGAGGAGATGGAATGTAATGGAATCACTTGAACAGTTAGAGGGCCTTTGTAAGGAGTAAGGCTACTTCATCGCAGGAGGCAGGGATGGAGGAGGAGATAATGACAGAAAGCATCTGAGTGAAAGGAGAATGGGAAGACAGAAGAAGAGGGAACTCATGGTGAATGGCTTATATATGTTGAAGTCCCTTAGTTTGAGGGCAGGAGTTGGGGAGAAGAAAAAAATTGTGAGCCATGTACTAAAGTAATTGAGGAAAGGAGGGGAATGATTTGGTGTTCTGTAGACAAGTTATCAGGATTTTGACTGAGTGGTAGAGATGAGTTGCATGGACCTCAAAGGAGAAGTTTCTGGGTAATGGAGAGAGAACCTAGAAGTGGCAGTGAGGAGCAAGGAGTGTTCCAATTCCCTCATCTTGACCAGTGAGTCTAGGAGAATGAGTGAAGGTGCAGCCAGTATTGGAAATGGTGGCAATAGAGTCTGTGTCATTGGGAAAAGCCAGATTTCAGTAATAGCTAGAAGATGGAAGGAATGGGTAAAGAAAAGATTTCAGATGAAGGGAGGTTTATTGCCTGTCGAATAGACATTTCACAAGACATAGTGGAAGGGGAGGTTTGGGGTGGCTTAGTTCAGGGGGATAGGAATAAGGAATCAGGAACAGCCAAGGAACCAGAAGAGACAATCTGCTGGGGAAGATGGAAGAGGCACATATAGAACAGCTGGCCTTGGCAAGGAGAAGGATTGCCTCAATGTAAGAGACTGGGGGAAGAGTGGAAAGAGAGTAGATGATATCAAAGGGATTTTGAGATGAAGAAACAAGGAGAAAAGTGAGCTCATGGCAAATGGCCTCAATATTCTCAATAAAGTAATAGTTGTGAATGTAAGAGGAAGAGGAGGAAATGTAGAAGATTTGAGGGGAAAATAGAAGGTTTGACATATCTGCTATGGAGAGTGGGCTAAGCATTAAATTGAAGAGGAGTGAAAGGATTGCCTGTCTGAAGTTGAGATGAGATAACCCAAATTTGAAGTGGACCCAAGTCAGTACAGGTCTTGTGTAACTTTCTCTAATTCCATTCAGTCTCATGGCAGGAATAATCTTCTTTTGGAATTTGATAAGACATGAATGGTGATAATAAGACAAGGGAGCAAGGGATTTAAGCGTTGATAACAGTGAGGAGTTGCATTAGTTACTTGTTGGGTCAAGAATAAAAAGGGAAAAAAATGAAGTCAGAATGTACGATGTCTTTGGTAAATAGTAAGGGGTAGAGGAATCAGAGGTTTCAATGAGTGTGAAGAATAGATTTAGAAGAGCTGAGGCATAGGAAGAGATGGAATGATAGGAGGTTATAATCAAATAGGAAAATAACAGAATTTTTGTTTTTGTTTTGTTTTTATTCTAAATGTAAACACTTACTTTCCAAACCTCACATAACTTGAGCATTTCTATGTACACAGAAGAACTCAAAAAGAGCATATATGAAATTGTGAATCTCTATTTCATACTACTTGTAAATTATATTCACATCACTATTGTTAATTCCTTTTCTCCCTCTGCTAATCATTCTCTCACTAATGAAAAAGAGAGGAGCAGGGACCTTTGTAATAAATAAGTATAATTAAGTAATAAATAAGTATAATTAAGCCAAACAAATCCACACAATAGCTATGTGCAAAAATGTAGTTCTCTTTCTTCACCTTGGGCTTATCATCTCTTTATTAGGAAGTAGGTAAAGTGGTTCATCAGAGGTCCTCTGGAGACATATTGGTCCTTGCTTTGGTCAGAATTTTAAAATCTTTTAAAGTTGTTTTCTTTACAAGGATGTTGCCCTTGTATAACTTGGTCTTATTCTGCTCTCTTTACTCTATAAATTCATTCTTCATAGTATTCCAGTTTCTTATAGCACAGTAATGATCCGTTATATTCACCTACTATAATTTGTTTAGCAATTGCCCAATAAATGGGTGCCCCATTAGTTTCTGGTTCTTTTATTAATTCCCCCTTTTAACCTACCTTAAAGGTCAAGAAATTTGTTTTACTTGTGACTTTTCCTTTCCTAATATTATCCTCCCTCTCATCATCCTTCCCATACCTGCCTGTTTCTCTGTTGAAAGTGAGGTATTTCTACATCAAAATCTCTGTGTCTCTCTGTCTGTTGTATCTTACTGTCTGTTTCTATCTGTTTCTGTTTATCTGTCTCTCTCTCTCTTTCTCTCTCCACCTGTAACTCTCCTTTATCTGGATCACGTAAGAATGAAGATAATGTGACACCTATTGCCCCTTCCTCCCTATTTGTATGCTCTTCTTTTCATTCATCCAAATTATGAGAAATAGTAGATTCCAAACCTTTCTTCCTCCTTTCTACATCTATGTCCTTTCACCCTCCCTTCTCTTTCCCCTCCTAAAACCCTCAGAACAGAACCAATTCATTGAGGTCTTTTCCTCTCTCACTTAACTCCCTCAATACCTATTTTAAGAAATCTAAGTTCTAAGGAAACACTTCCTCCCCAACCTCCCATTAGAATGTTAGCACTACATCATCATATAACCTTTTCCAGTTTGCTCAAATAAATCTAGGTATCTCTTGACTCTTGCATTTACAATTCATCAGGAATGCTTGGAAGTTTCCTGTTCCACTGAAGGTACTTTTTCCAACCTAAGAGTATACTCAGCCTTGCAGGATAAGTTATTATTGCTTCTAAACACATTTTTTTTTTTTGCTTTTGGAATTTTATTCCAATTATTGTAGTATTGTAGTAGTACCAGATAGGTCTTGCATGATCCTCATACAAGTTCCTTGGTACTCCTTTCTGGAGCTTACATATTTTTTTCTTTGATGGGAAAGTTCTGGAATTTGATTATAATATTCCAGGAATTTTTCCTTTTTGAAGTAATTTTCGAGAGATAATCAGTGGATTATTTTTATCCTCACTTTTCCCTCTGGTTGTAATAGATCTAGCAGTTTTCATTAGTGATTTGTTGACGTGCAGTGTTCAGGCTTAAAAAAAAATCATAGGGTGCAAGTAGGTGGTGCAGTGGATAGAGCACTGGCCCTGGAGTCAGGAGGACGGACCTGAGTTCAAATCTGGCCTCAGACACTTGACACTTAACACTTACTAGCTGTGTGACACTAGGCAAGTCACTGAATCCCATTGCCTAGCAAAAACAAACAAACAAAAATCATAGTTTTTAGAAAGTCTAATGATTCCTAAATTATCTTTCCCCAACCTGTTTTCCAGGTCACTTTTCTTTAATAGCATATAATTTACATTTTCTATTATTTTATCAATCTTTGATTTTTTCTAATATTTCTTATTGTCTCATGGAGTCCTTGATTTAGCTTTGAACCATTCTATTTTTAAGGGAATCTGTTATTTGAGAAAGTTTACTACTTTCTGTCCTAGGCTCTTTATTTTCCTACTTATTTTTTCTTGATAGCTTTTATCTCTTAAAGTCTCTTGCTTTATTTTTCTAAACATTTTTGTTAGTCCTTGTAGAAAAGTAATTTTTTCCCTTTCATTTGAGTCCCTACTTGCAATTGTTTTTTCCTTTTAGATTGGATTTTTGGGTATCTGTGGATCTATAATAATTCTTTAAAATGCTTATTGTTTTTATTGGTTTACTCATGTCTCCAGCCTTAGTTCTCGAATTGGGGCTGTGTACCGGGACCAAGTTTTGCTCCCTCTGCTCTTTTAGTGCCCTTCTTGGTTTTTCCCTGGCTCACATGACTTCCTATGCTAATTTCTACCTTATGAGATTTTCCCTCTCTCCCCCTATTCTGACTTTGGGATTTAGATTGTGGATCTTCAGTGTTCTCTCTGACATCTCATGAAAGAGTGCTAGGAACCTTGGGGTCTGTTGGCCCGGAATACCTTGGGCTCAGCGGTTCTTCACCTAGATATTTTACTGCTGCTCCTGGCACCTTCCAAGGTTCCCCCACTGCCTATCCCATGACCCTGGAGCTTTCTTGGGGGGGGAGGAATCCCCCTGCTGTTGCTGCTTCCAGATGCAGAGACTTGAAGGCTATACCTGTCTTTGGACCATCAATCATCACTAGTTAGTCTGGAAGGCCACCATTTTGTTGGCACTGACTTTCTGGGGTCTTCCTTTCTCATTGTTCATGGACTCCTGGCTCACTTTTTGTGCATTCCAGAATGGGTAAAGTCACTTATCATAGTTTCTCATTGGATTTTCTTAATCGTTATTCAGTCTTATGAGACTTTTCAATTTTTGCTGGAATAGGTGTGTGGGAACTAGACAGCCTGCCTGCAGTTAGGCAGGCATCTTGGCTGGAAGTCAATGTCAGATGTGTGTAGATGAAGTGGAGTGAAAGGGAATAGCTTCAGGGAGGAAGACTGGTCTCAGTGAGGCCAAGTAGGTAGAAAGATTGTAAGAAAAGAAGGTCCAGGAATTTTTGCTAATAATTCTTATTGTCTCATGGAGCCATTGAGTTTTCTTTTTGTCTTCAGCTCTTCTCTGTCTCTTTCTCCTTACATAACCCAATGGGAATTTGGCTATATTCCCTGCTATTGTCCTGATAGCTTCCACCAAGATACTATAAATTTCGAAGGTTGAAAGCCCCCATGAGGTCCCAGTGCTAGAGCTGCCTGGTTGATGCACTGGCCTCATCTATGGTGGTATGTTTCATAGTTGATGAGGATGCTATTTTTAAGCCTCTTCTAGGATCCTCTAGTGTTAGAGCTGATTGGGTACCTTGCTGTGGCTGGCTTGGATTGTCTTTTTTTCCAACTAGCTTTAAAGACTTTTTGAGTTGTTTTGAGCATTTATCTTGAACCATAGCTCCTACTGGGCTTTAGCCTTCCTGACACTGTTGTTGTTACAGCACCTTGCCATTCTTTTGAATTTATTTCCAGTTACCTGCCTCATTGTCATCTCCTATACTTGATCTTTTAAAATATGAATTTATCAGAGAGGTCCTTGTGCAGCCATCTTTTCAAGAAAACTCTACTTTTTTATGAGACTGAATTTTGTTCTTAGGAGTCATCTATTCTCCACTACCACCTCCCTCCAAATCAGCAAAACTTTATTAAGCAGCTGCTTAGTGCAAGGCATTTTGCATGTTATTGGGCAAATGAAGACAAAATGAAGATTAGTCCTTGGCTTCAAGGAGTTTACCTTCTACTTTTTTGAGGAATTTCCCTCTTCAAGACTTAGGTCATGGGGGGGCGGAGCCATGATGGTGGAATGAAAGCAGTGACTTGCTTGAGCTCTCCCCCAAACCCCTCCAAATACCTGTAAAAAATGGCTTTAAACAAATTCTAAAGTAGCAGAACCCACAAAAAGACAGAATGAAACAAATTTCTAGCCCAAGACAACATGGATGGTTGATCTAAAAGGTATATTGTGCCAGGCTGGGAGAGAAGCTCAGTTCTTCCGGGGGCGCAGGCCGCAGCAAACCTGGAGCAGGACTCAAAGGACTGAATCGTGGGCAGCTGTGGTGGTTTCCAGACTCCTCAACCCACAAATGCCAAAGACAACTTAGAAGGTCAGTGGGAAAAGTCTGTTTCTGTGGTGTGAGAGGAGCTAGGTCTCAGCCCTAGCTCCTGAGTATGGCTCTGGGCGGTGGCTGCTTCCTGAGCTTCAGGACCACAGACTGAGGGGGAATCGAGTGGCTGATCAGAGGGGGATTGCAAGGATCTCTTTGCCAGTGCTGAGGCAGGAATCTTTTGCTTTGACCGTGCTTCGATCTGGGTCACAGTGCTGGGTGGTGGTCCTGGGGTGAGGAGGAACACTGGAGTGGTGGAGCTTGTAGTGGTGATGGAGAGATAATTCTCACAGTTCCAAGACAGAAAAGAGTACTATAGACCACAGCACAGGACAGGAAAGGAGTAAACGCCTCGCCCCTTATCACACCACCTAGGAAGAACTGAAAATTTACAGGTCCCTAGAAGTATCTCTGAAAACAGCTGTACAAACACCCAAAGCTTGGGACGGTACATTCTCCACACTGGAAGCAGACCTCCACCTTAATAAAGAGTTTATAACTCAAGTAATTGGCTGGGACCATGAGCAAGCCTCGCAAGAAGTGTCAGACCATAGAATCATTTTTTGGTAACAAAGAAGATCAAAACATATAACCAGAAGAAGACAACAAAGTCAAAGCTCTTATATCTAAAGCCTCCAAGAAAAATATGAATCAGTCCCAGGCCTTGGAAGAGCTCAAAAAGGAATTTGAGAAGCAAGTAAGAGAAGTAGAGGAAAAACTGGGAAGAGAAATGAGAGTGATGCAAGAAAATCACAAAAAACAAATCAACAGCTTGCTAAAGGAGACCCAAAAATATACTGAAGAAAATACCTTAAAAAATAACCTAATGCAAATGACAAAAGAGGTCCAAAAAGCCAATGAGGAGAAGAATGCCCTAAAAAGCAAAATTGGCCAAATGGAAAAGGAAGTTCAAAAGATTACTGAAGAAAATACTTCCTTAAAAATTAGAATAGAGCAATTGGAAGATAGTGACTTTATGAGAAATCAAGACACTGTAAAACAAATCCAAAAGAATGAAAAATTAGAAAACAATGTGAAATATCTCATTGGAAAAACAGCTGACCTGGAAAATAGATCCAGGAGAGAGAATTTAAAGATTATTGAACTGTCTGAAAGCCATGATCAAAAAAAGGGCCTAGACATCATCTTTCAAGAAATTATCAAGGAAAACTGCCCTGATATTTTAGAACCAGAGGGCAAAATAGAAATTGAAAGAATCCACAGATCTCCTCCTGAAAGAGATCCCCAAAGGAAACCTCCTAGGAATGTTGTAGCCAAATTCCAGAGTTCCAAGGTCAAGGAGAAAATATTACAAGCAGCCAGAAAGAAACAATTCAGGTATTGTGGAAACACAATCAGGATAACAGAAGATTTAGCAGCTTTTACATTAAGGGACCAGAGGGCATGAAATATAATATTCCGGAGGGCAAAGGAGATAGGATTACAACCAAGAATCACCTACTCAGCAAAACTGAATGTAATCCTTCAGGGGAAAAAAATTGTCATTCAGAGAAATAGCGGACTTTCAAGCATTCTTGATGAAAAGACCAGAGCTGAATAAAAAATTTGACTTTCAAATGCAAGACTCAAGTGAAACAGGAAGAGGTAAACAGGAAAGAGAAATCATAAGGGACTTATTAAGGTTGAACTGTTTACATTCCTGCATGGAAAGATGATATTTGTAACCCATGAGACCTTTGTCAGTATTAGGGTAGTCGGAGGGAAAAAATTATATGTATGTATATAGATACAGATACAGATACAGATATAGATATAGATATAGATATAGATATAGATATAGATATAGATATAGATACAGATATAGATATAGATATAGATAGATGGCACAGGGTGAGTTGAAGATGAAGGGGTGGTATCTGGAGAATAAAATTAAGGGGTGAGAGAGAATTATACTGGGAGAAGGAGAAAGGGAGAGGGAGAATGGGGTAAATTATCTCACAAAAAACAGAAAAGAAAAGGCTCTTACAGTGGAGGGGAAACAGGGGAAGGTGAGATGGAATGAGTGAATCTTATTCTCATAGGATTTGGCTTAACGAGGGAATAACATACACACTCAATTGGGTATGGAAATCTGTTTTACCCTACAGGAAAATAGGGGGAGAAGGGACAAGAGAGCAGGGGAATGATAGAGAGGAGGGCAGATTGGGAAAGGAGGTAATCAGAAGCAAACACTTCTGAGGAGGGACAGGATCAAAAGAAAGAATAGAATACGTTGGAGGGGTGAGATAAGATTAAGGGAAATAGAGTTAGTTTTTCATAACATGACTACTACGGAAGTGTTTTGCATAACTGCACATGTGTAACCTATATTGAGTTGCTTGCCTTTTCAATGAGGGTGGGTGGGGAGGGAAGAAGGGAGAAAATTTGAAACCTAAAGTTTTAAAAACATATGTTCAAAAAAATGTTTTCACATGCAACTGGGAAATAAGAAATACAGGAAATGGGGTACAGAAATCTATCGTGCCCTACAGGAAAATAGAGGGGAAGGGGATGAGAGAAGGGGGGGAGAGATAGAAGGGAGGGAAGACTAGGGGAAGGGATATTCAGAATGCATGCCATCTTGGGGTGGGGGGAGGGGTGAGATGGGGTGAAAATTTGGAACTCAAAATCTTGTGGAAGTAAATGTTGAAAACTAAAAATAAATAAATTTTTTAAAAGAAGAAAAAGAGAAAAAAAAAGACTTGGGTCATGGGATCCAGTTTATCTAATTGCTGAACTTTTAAACATCTCTTCTCCTAAATGCTGGAGTACATGCCAATCCATCTGATACGCCTCTTTATGTATAGGGTAAATTCTAAGAGGTCATCTCAGTGCCTTTGCTGCAGTTATCCTTTGTCTATTCATTAATTAGAGGAATCTTCCAAGGCTCAGTCCTGATCTCTCTTCCCTCTCCCTCTGGGATCTCATCAGCTTTCTTGGGTTCTGTTATCTTTTATGTGCTGATTATTCCCATTTATCATCTGTCTCCTGAATTTCAGTACTGCATTTCCAACTGCTTGTTAAACATCTTCCAGACTGAAATCCTGTAGCTATTCAAAACTCAGTATTATGAAGTGGAATACATCTCCTCCCAGCCCTGTTTCTGACTTCCTCTGGACTTCTGAACCATAAGCCTTCTTACTGGAACTTCCCTCAGTTCCTGGGACCTCCTCACCCTTAAACAGCTTCCCTATGGAAGCTCCCCATGGAATATCCCTCTACAAAGCCCACTTCCCTTTGCCATCAGAGTTCCTCCTGGAGTCTCTACTTTGTGATTCATTCTTCTTTCAGCACTCTTTCTTCTGTGGTAGGTAGCTTTATTCATCTTCCTTTTAGCTCCTTTTTGTGCATTGTCTTTCCCTATTAGAATATAAGCTCCTTGAGGACTATTTTTCTTTTTGCTTGTACTTGTATCCCTCCAGTGCTTAGCACAATTCCTGGAACATAACACGTGTTTAATAAATGATTCCTTCCTTCCTTCCTTCCTTCCTTCCTTCCTTCCTTCCTTCCTTCCTTCCTTCCTTCCTTCCTTCCTTCCTTCCTTCCTTCCTTCCTTCCTTCCTTCCTTTCTTCCTTCTATTCTTCCTTCCTTCCTTCTTTCTTCCTTCCTTCCTTCCTTCCTTCCTTCCTTCCTTCCTTCCTTCCTTCCTTCCTTCCTTCCTTCCTTCCTCCATTCCTTCCTTCTTTCCTTCCTTCTCTTCCTTTTCCAAATCTCTTCCTTCCTTGACCTATCACTTTCCTGGTTTCCACTGTTTATCTGACTCTTCCTCAATCTTAACTGGTTTCTTTTTTATTGTGGGTTTCTCTTAAGACTCTTTCTTCAACTCTGTTTTCTCTATATAACATTTTTTTTGTATTTCCATGATTTTAATTATTCTTTCTACTTGGATGACTCCCAAATCTATATCTCTAACCCCAACTTGTTTGCTAAATCATAGAATTTAAAGCTGCAAGGGAGCTTGAAGACTGTTAGTCTAACCTCTTCATTTTATATATGAGGAAACTGAGGTCTGGAGAAGTGATGTTATTTGTTCAAAATCCATAGATATCAAATGTGAGAGTTAATATTAAGCCCAGGTCCACCAAATCTAGTTTTCTTTCCAGTGTAGGGAAAATTTATTATTATTTTTATTATTAGTTTTAGTTGTAGTCATAGTAGTAGTAATATTGATATTACTGCTACTAATTATTATTACAGCTAACATTTATATAGGTTTAATAATCACTTTTTGTATATTATTTCATTGGATCCTCACAACAACCCTGAGAGATAAGTGCTATTATTATTCTCATTTTACTGATGAAGAAATTGAGGCTGAGAGAGTTACCTGCCTGGTCACCCAGCTAGTAAGCGCCTGAGACAGAACTTGATGCTAGGTCTTCCTGACTCCAAGGTCAGCACTCTAGCCATTGTACTACTTAGATATCTAATTTGGTTAGGTTATAGACACAATAACCTTTGTTTGGGACATTAATTACATGTCCCTCTGGAGTGTGTAGCTGCCTCTTTTGTAGACTCATTGAGGATGATTTGGGATAAATTGTTTGGCACAACTTGTAAGTTAGGGCAACCCCTTTGTGCCGAGCTTGTTCAAAGGGAGGTCAGTTGCAGAGCTGACCTATTTTCTTCCTTTTGGGAGAGCTCCAAAGAGAGTGGGGCACACAGAGGTCAGAGACCAGAGAGCTGAGAGCAGACTTGCCCCGGGAGGGGATCTATGCTTTTCCATAGTATCCCAGAGATCGACTGATCACGTCCTCTTAACCACAGAGATGCAGAGATGGCTGTCTCTTACTTTAAGAGATGGCAGCAACTAAGGTAGAGGTGGAGTAGTGAGAGTTCCAGATATCCAGGCTTTGGGATCCAGGAACTCTTGCTACCTTCTACTCCTCTGTCTAGCCAGGGGTGGAGAATCTGTAGCCTCAAGGTCGCATGTGACCCTCTAGGCCCTCAAGTATGTCCTTTGATTGAATCCAAACACCAATCTCCTTAATAAAGGATTTGTTGTATAAAACTTGAACTAAATCAAAAGGCCATGCCCAAAGACCTAGAAGGCCACATGTAGCCTCAAGGCTGCAGGTTCCCCACCCCTGTTCTAGGCTCTTGCCATCTCTTAGGCCATAGGGCACAATGTGAAGATGGAAGATTTTGGTGGCACTTTATGGCCATCTTCAAGAATCTGAAGGGCTGTCATACAGAAGAACTAGATTTGTTTTGTTGGGCTCCAGAAGATAGAAATAGGAGCAATGGGTAGAAGTTACAGAGAGCCAGATTTGGTTTGAAATAAGGGAGCTATCCAAAAGAGCACTGGGTTGCTTTGATACATGACAGGTCTTCACATAAACGGTTGATGACTCCTTCTTAGGGATGCTGAAAAAGAGATGCTTGTCCAAGTATGATTTGGAAGAGATAGATGCCTTCTTATGGACCTTGTAAATAAGATTTAGCAATTATATGACAGTCTTTAAATAGAATGATGTTTCTCTTTTAAAGCACAAACTTCTTTAATTGTTTTCTTTCTAATTGGGTTTTCTTTCCTCTGCCCTCTTTGGTGTTTGATTTAATTTGTATAGTGGGTAGCAAGGGCTGATGAAGGGATACTTGATCAATTGATTTCTCCCCAGACACAATATAAGAGGCAAGTAATAGAGACAGGGAAGAATTGATAAAATTATAGAATGTAAGGTAGGTGACAATAAGGCATTGAATTTTTAAAGTATAAAGAAAGGCTTTCCCTTTGGTACTTCCTTAGGAGGAGTGTAGACATTCCTTAATTGAACTTGATGGAATTGTAGGGCAAGTAGCAGGTGGTTGGCCAAAGGATCAGCCTTGCTCCTGGTGGCCTTTAAAAAGCAAGATATATGCTCTAGACACTGAGTCAAAACAGGAGGCAGTTCTGGAATCTGTGTTTTGGCAATCGAGAAGAAACTATCAAAGACAAACCTTGAGAGGACTCTTTACTTCCTGGAAAAAGAGATTTCTTTCTTTGCCATCCCCCCATCATCTCTGGAATGCAGCACCTAGCCTTGCTTACCCAGCAGTGAGCAGGGGTAGGGAGCCCGTGAGCAGTGACATTTCTGGAGAGATGCTGAGTTCGGGGGAGCAGGATGAGGAAGCCGCTAAGAGAGAAATGACATATGGCTTCTTCATTATTGGCCAATTATTACCATGACTACATGTCTTCCTATACACTCTTCCCATTGCCATCGTGTTTATTTGCGGAACTGTGTGCCTCAGGTTTACAGGGGAAATGTTTTGTAGCTACTGTTATTATGATTCCATTGTATTAATGCCTTTGGTTTCAGCTAATTGTGTCCCTGGAGGATCATTAAAGGTAAATGCAACAGTGGAGAATCATGCAATATAGCTTTAGGAGGGAAGACCTACAAAGTACCCTGAATCTGGAGTAGTTGTCCTGGAGGTATCTAACCTGCAAGTTCAAATTGAGGGGTACAGATCTAGGGTAGGCACTGTACCAGCTTTTCACTGTAGTATATTTTTTCCACTTTTTTTGTGTTCTGGTTATTATGATTTCATTTTTGCACATTTAAGTATTTCTTCATGAATTTTGCTTCAAAATGAGCTCTAAATCTTTAAAATAATCTCTTATGAGTAAAGTATGCTGTCCAACCAACTTTGTGTCCAGCTGGCTAAGGTTTACACAGGAAATGAACACAAGGAAGTTCTGTGGTAGGTATAAGATAAACATAATCCTGTTTATGTTTTGCTGATGTTCTGGTTTAGAAGTTAGAGAGTTTTTTCTTTCTTCTTTTTTCTTTTCTTGTTTCTTTTCTCTGCCCCTCCCACCCTCTTTTATTTTTGCTCTGAGCTGTTCTTTACAAAAACCTAACAATCAGGCTAGTCTTCCTTGAGGCTTTGATCTTTTAACAAAATATTTTGTTATAAAAGGCTAAAAGTCTTGCAGTTTGTTGTGTTTCATACTTTCAGATCATACCCCCTCAGCACATATTATTCACAGATGGTTGGAAGCAAAGGAAGAAAGGAAGGGGAGATTGCCTTAAAATTTGACATCTCCCATAATTTCCCAAGAGATTGTTTTATAAATATTGGCATACTTTTCCTGACTTTTGCAGGTGCTTAAGTAGAACTCTGTGGCCTTTCACCTAGCATAATTAACATTCTTTTATTTTCAGATGTTTACCAAATCTTTCTCTAATCTTTATTTTCAGAGTGCCCTTGAAACAAAACTTAGCCAGTTGTATAGACACCTGCATGGTATGAGACAAACACTGAACTTCATTCTAGCCCCAGGACAGGGGTCCCACAAGCAATCTCTGCAAGTTCTCCCCATTGTGGTGTATTCTAGACTGATAAATCAGATGAAGAGATGTAATCAGTCTTTGGAGGAATGCTGCAGTGACTTGCTTATTTTGACCCTTATTGTACCTTCAGCACCCTGGGTAAGTTGAGCTGCAAAGCTATTTTTAAAAAACTCAATGTTGGTGAGTTTCATTTAAAAAAAGATAAAATTTCCATCTCATTAAAACTGTATGTTTTGGGGTTTAATAATGTTTACATTTTGGAAATTTAAATTATTTAGTAACATTAGGTTATTGCTTTCATGTGTACTTTATCTTCTTAATCAATTACACATTTTTGCATTTAAAGTAGTTAAAATTAATGAAATTTAATTATGATCTAATTTATTCATCAATGTGACATACTATGTAATGTTTCCAGATGTAGTCAATTCCATTGATGTCATTTCACAGTCAAATTTTTAATTAAAATAATGCCAAAAATTTTAGTTCAGTTGCTTTCTTTATTATTAATTGCATGTCACAAATGTATGAATTTTGCATACGCTAAGAAACTAAAGTGGTCAGTAGTGACTTCAGAAACTTTACAACCGGTTGCTAAAGGTGTACTGAAGATGTTTTGAAGTGTCAGGACTAAACAGTTACACGGATTAATTAAGATCAGGATGGGCAGGGGGAAATTTGAGGAGGAAATTTCCTATAGAAGCATGGTCAGATAGGACCTGTTCTAACCAAAAAGAAGATGTCAAATGTATTCCAAGTCAAGAGAATAAGGCTCCCAACCCTAAACATATACTTGTGAATATAGTTTATTCTTACATGCAGATATGTTTCTAATCATGCTTCTTGGTTCATCTTGGCTTCTTGAGGACCAGAGCTACTTCTTCTCTGTAGTATGACAACCTCCAATAAACTTATAATAAGTCCCACACATATAGTAAGGCTGAGTCTATAAAAGTACACATCTACAAATTATATTGTTTTGTTTGATCTAATGTTTATCATCCTCCGGTATTATTTATATGCAAAAGTGCCTATAACTGAGTAACAACCATAGACAGTGTGGACTGGATACAATGAACTGCAAATGTGGTATCCCAGCTATTTTAAATGTTTTAATGAAAGATAGTCCCCAGATTTTATAGAGTAAGGTGGTTGCTGTCTCTGCCATTCAAATATATTTGGGGTACATGGCAGCTGAGGTTCAGACACACAGCCATAGAGGAGGAGCTGGTATCTTAAGACAGAACCTTAAGAGCAAAAGCAGAAGACAGACAGTAAAAAAGAGGAGATTGTAAGAGTTGGGAGGAATCAAATATTGGGCTGATGGCTGATTGAATATGTCAAAGATTTCCTGTGAACAGAGGCCAGTGGTATAATAATCAACCATCAGCATCGAATGCTGCAGAGAGCTCAAGATAGATTAGAATTGAGAAAAGGTGATCAGACATGTCAATTAAGAAAACACTGCTAAATTTGGAGTGAGATCAACTTGAGTGAAAGATTAGGAAGTAGAGGCAACAAGTGTTGAAAGCTTTTTGTAGGAGCATGGTTGCTAAAGGCAGGAGAGATATATGCTGATAGCTTGAAGGGATGGTAAGGTTAAGTGTAGATTTTTTTTTAAGGATAGGATGGACTTGTAGGGCAGATTTGTAGAAGCCAGTAAATAGGGAGAGATTGAAGATGGGAAGGGGGATGCTCGTGGGGTTAATCTGCTGGTGAAAACAGGAAAGGATAGACTCAAGGGTACCTGTAAATGGGTTGATCTTGACAAGGAGAAGGGCCAACTCTTCATCAAAGACTGGAGTAAGGAGAAAAAGAATGGGGGAGGGTAAAATATTGGAGAAGAGAATGGATTTTGAGATATGGAGTAGGGGAGAAGAGGGCACTCAACATAAGTTGCCTCTATTTTCTTTTCTTTTTTTAGGGGGGTGGTTAAGTGACTTGCCTGGGGTCACACAGCTAGCGAGTGTTATGTGTCTGAGGTCACATTTGAACTCAGTTCCTCCTGACTCCAGGGCTGGTGCTCTATCTATCCGCTGTGCCACCTCAGTTGCTTCTATTTTCTAAGTAAAATATGAAGCATGAGCTTCTATTGGAGAGGGGAAGGGAGATAAGGAAGACTTGGGAACAGGGAAGGTTTAGAACAGCTGTTATGTAGGATGTGACAGAAAATTATTTAAGAAGAATAAAAGGACTTTCTTGCTTCTGTGAGGGCCCAGTTGAGATTATTTTTATATTTATTTGTATTTATATTTTTAGTAGATACAGTTGGTGGGGTTGTGTGATTTCAAGTTGCAAAGTTTTAACCATGCTGATGGGCTTCTTTCTTAACCTAGCTGCATTGATTTTGTTCATGTAAAAGTTTTTAAATTTCATATAATTGAAATTATTTTTCTTTTATGATCTCCTCTATCCTTTGTTAGGAATTGTCTCCTTAAGAAAATGTTGGTTGTTTTTGCAGAACTGTTTTTCTTCTTTTTTTTTAACCTTCATTATAGAGGTAGATTGGTGGGGAGGGAAGGGAAGAAGGGTGTTTGAAAATAAAGTTGAAATAAAAAATTTTAAAAAACTATAAATAAAAAAGATAAAATCAAGCAACACAGAATAATTTTTAGACAACAATCTTTTAAAAAGTATCCCCTTAGCCATGGTTATGAAAACTTCCTGATTTTCTTGTGTTCTATCTTTTTCTGTCATGGTGTGACTTTTTATAGTCAATTTATGTCAACCAGAGAATTCTTCCTAAAGTTGTTAACGTTCTTAGGTTTACTGAAGACTGTGTTATTAAGGTTAGTTGTTTTACTTCTTCCCTATATAATCTGTTCCACTGATCTACTTTTACATTTTTAAATCAGTACCAAATATTTTGATTACTGCTTTTTAGTTTACTTGGAAGTCTGGGAATTTCCTTTTTTTTTGTTTTTTCCCCAAAATTTCCCTTGCGTTTCTAGTTCTTTTAATATCCACATGCATTGTATTATTTATTTCCCCTAACTCTACAAAATAGCTTTTTGTTAGTATTTAATATAACACTAAATCTATAAATTAATTTTATTATGATAGTTTGTTCCAGTCATGAGCATTAACTGTCCCTCTAGTTACTTAAGTGGTTCTTTATTTCTTTAAGGAATATCTTATAATTGTATTTATTCTGGTCTTGAGTATGGCTCTGTAGATTGAATCCAAGATGTTTTATACATTAATAGTTATTTTAAATGGGACTAACCTATCATTTCATCTTGAATATTTTATTGTTATATAGAAAAGCTGTTAATTGTTGTGGGGTTTATTTTGTATTCTGTTCCTTTACTGAAGCTATTAACAGGATTTCTTTTAAATCTTCAGTTTTGCTGGTATAGAGCTATGTGACAGCAAAACTGAGAATTTAAAATGTGTAATAGGTTTGATAATTTAAAATTTTTCTTCTTTATTTTTTGTAATTTTGCCTCATTCATTTTTTATTTTGTGAATTTAGTTACTGTTTCATTGTTTAATCAAGTTTGCTAAAAGTTTATTAATTGTATTAATCTCTTCAAATAATTTTTTAGGTTTTTTTAAAAATCATTTCTATTGTCTTTTTTTCCAGTTTATTTCTACTCTAATTTTCAAGATTTCTTTTTTGGTGTTCATCTTGGGTTTATCTTTATTGATTTTCTAGTTTAAAAAAAATCTCATATTCACTTAAACCTATCATTTTCTTTTTTGTTAATGTATTTTCTTGTAAATTAACTTTTCTTGTGGCAACTGCTTTAGCTTTGTCCCATATATTTTTGGTATGCTATTTCAGTATCATTATCATTCTCTTTTACACAGTTGTTTTAATGATTTGTTCATTTACCAAATCATTGTTTAGGATAACATTATTTGTCTATATCTTTTGCTTGTGTTCCCTGTATTAATTACTAATTTTAATGTGGCAAATCTTGTTTTTGAAGTCACCTGATGAATAATAAATGTTATACCAACCTCTCATTTTCTATTCTGTGTGTTTTTTACATTTTAGACTTTTTTTTGGTAAAAAACAGATATTGGGTTTTGTTTCTATTCTGTCACTGTCTTTTATTTTAGTAAACTGTTTAATAATTTCACATTGTAATTGTGTTTTCCTTTATTTTTCCCCTTGCACTTTTTATTTTTGTCCCTTCATTATAGCTTCAATACTTTGATGCTAATCTGTCCCCATAGATTCCTGTTTTCCTCACCCACAATTATACACTATACACATACAATGTCCCAAAAACAAACTGAAACAATCATGTAAGTGTAAAACAAAAAGGTATCATTTGGAGATTCTTTCCATCTATTTTAAACTATGCCCCAAAATGGCTTAAATCAATACCTGTTGGTTTTCTTTCAGTGAAATTCTCATTCAATTTATATGCCATGAAGTAACATTATCATTTAAATTTTGCTGAAAAGCTTCTTAAATTGGGCAGTTATTCATCTTCCAGACCCATCTTAGCAGCTACCTGCCGGACATTTTGACCTGGACATCCCAAAGGCATTTCATATTCCGCAAGTCCCAAAAAGAACTCATTTTCTTCCCCTCCCCCAAATCCATCCCTTTAATTAGCTTCTCTCTACTACTGGTAAGGGCACCACCATTCTCTCCTCTCTTCCTTATAGCCCAATCCAATCTATGAACCAAGTTTTATTGACTCTATTTGTATAAGCTCTGTCTCATCCAAGGCTTTTTTCTGCACTTAAATGGGTGTCTAACACCCTGCTTTATGATGTCATTGTCTATTGTCTCAGTTTCTGCAGTAACCTCCAAATTGTGCTCCCACCCTCCATCATCTCTCTTCTCAGATCCGCCTTCCACATAGCTCCACAATTGATAAAATTGATATTCCTACATTATAAATCTGATCATGCGGTTGTCTTGCCCAGGAAGCTTCAATGTGTATCTTCTTTAGGATAAAATAGAAACTTTTATTTTTGTCTCTGTCTTTCCCTTAGGTCGAACATTGCTTGCTGCCAAGTTAGTGCTTAACAAATGCTATTGAATTAAATCAATAGTTTGTCTCATCCTTGAAGGAAATATATTTTTTTGTGCTGTGAAGATGACATACTGTTCAAACCATTGAAGTGTTAGAAATCATACTATTATTTGATGCTCTGAGAAGCAGTAGTTTTTCTTTTTAAGTTGAAGCCCTGATCATTCAAACATAGTTAAAATAAACAGATTTTACAATTCAATGTATAGACATTACAGGGGTGGGGAATCTGTGGTCTCGAGGCCACATGTGGCCCTCTAGGTCCTCAAATGCAGTCCTTTGACTGAATCCAAACTTTACAGAACAAATCTCCTTAACATGTGAATGTAAAATCTATATGCGTGCTTTTAAACTCTGTTACTCCAGCAACTCCTAGAAGGACTTCAGTGGTTACTTTGGTTGTTTAGAGACTTGATCCATGGAGCGTTATACATTTGAGCTCTAACACTTTTCCTTTCTGCACTTATCTTTATCCTGATACTCAGTTCATACTTTGCCCTGTGCACTGTCTCCAAATCAAAGCTTTGCCTTTTGTCTTTGCCTTTATTTCTGTAACAATTGGCCTAATATGACATTTGAGGTTAAACGTAAGAATTTTACCTAAATATTTTCAAAATTTTAAATTCTGTTTCTCTTATTCACATCTGTAAAGTATTTTAGAATATTTTAAGAGATGGTTTAAGGATGGCTTGGTGGTACAGTGGAAGGAGTCCTGGGACTGGAGTCAGGAAGTTGTTCAGTTGGTCAATTCTGTTTGACTCTTTGAGACCCCCTTGACTGAAGCACACCAGGCCCTTCTGTCCTTCACTATCTCTTGAAGTCTGTCCAACTTCATGTTCATTGTTTCTGTGACATCGTATCCATCTTCTTTTCTGCTGTCTCCTTTTCCTTTTTTCTTCAATCTTTTCCAATATCAGGGTCTTTTCTAATGATTTCTGTCTTCTCATTATGTAGCTATATTATTTAAACTTCAGCTTCATTATTTGACCTTTCAATGAATAGCCTGAATTTATTTCTTTAAGTATTGACTTATTTGACCTTCTTGCTGTCCAAGGGACTCTGAAAAGTCTTCTCTAGCACCACAATTCAAAAGCGTTGATTCTGCAGCACTCGGGTTTCCTTATGGTCCAGCTCTCACAGCTGTACATTGCTACTAGAAAAACCATAGCTTTGACTATACGGCCTTTTGTTTCTGTGATGTCTCTGCTTTTTAGTGGACTGTACAGATTTGCCATAGCTTTCCTTCAAAGGAGCAAGTGTCTTTTAATTCCATGGCTGCAGTCATAATCTACTGTGATCTTTGAGTTCAAGAATATAAAATCTGACTCTGCTTCCATTTTTTCCCTCTATTTGCCAGGAAGTGATGTGACCAGCTGCCAAGATCTTAGTTTTTTTAACTTTCAAACCAGCTTTTACACTCTCCTCTTTAACCCTCATTGAGAGGCTCCTTAATTCCTCTTCATTTTCTGCCATCACAGCAGTATCATCTGTATATCTGAGATTGTTGATATTTCTCTCAGCAACCTTAATTCCAACTTTTGATTCATCCCACCTGGAATTTTGCATGGTGTACTCTGCCTATAAGTTAAGTAAATAAGATGACAATATATAGCCTTGTCATACTCCCTTTCCAGTCTCAAACTAATTAGGAAAGCCTGAGTTCAAATCCAGCCTCAGAAACTTATTAGTTGTGTGACCCTGGGCAAGTCACTTAACCCTGTTTACCCTCAGTTTCCTCATCTGTAAAATGAGCTGGTGAAGAAAATGGCAAACCACTCCAGTATGTTTGCCAAGAAAACCCCAAATGGGGTCATGAAGAGTCAGACATGACTGAAACTACTTGACAAGAGCTGGTTTAGTGAAAAGAGCACTGGCCCCCTCGAGTGAGAAAATTTGTGTTTAAGTCCTGGCTTTGTTACTTACTAGCTATATGATCTTAGGAAAAGTTATTTTTTCCCTGTCTTGGTGCCTTAACTGTCTGATCTGTAACATTAGGGAGCTGTAGTAGATGATCCTATCCAGACCTAGCATTCCTATTTTTGTTGTTAAATTGTTCAGTCGTGTCTTATTTTTCGTGACCCCATTTTGGAGTTTTCTTAGCAAAAATGCTGGAGTGGTTTGCCATATCCTTCTCCAGCTCATTTTGCAGATGGGAAACTGGGGCAAAAAGGGTTAAGTGACTTGCCTAGGGTCACACAGCTAGTTAGTGTCTGAGGTGGGATTTGAACTCATGAAGATGAATCATCCTGATAAGTCCGGTGCTCTATCCATTGTGTCACCTAGCTGCCAATATTCTTACATATCAATTAAATTGTGATTCAACATCTGTTGAATCATAGAATCCAGGAGATAGAAGAAACCTTAGAAATCATTTAGTTCAGCCCTCAATTAAAGCATGAATTCCTCTGCTTATGCCCTTGACAAAAGTCTTCTATATCTTGTTTGAACAACTTGATTGACAAAAAACTTTCTACTTCACTAGAAAGCTTGTTCTACTTTCATTAATTACACATACCTAATTTTCTGTAATTTCTTAGTTCTGCCTTCTAGGTCCAAGAAAACAAATATGGTTTTTCTCTCTTATAACAACTCTTCCAAAATGTTAAGAACTCTGTCATGTCCTCCCTAAACCTTCTGTTGTCTAGGCTAACCATCCCAGGGTTCCTTCATCCATTTCTTGTAAGGCATCATTTATATTTCTTTCCCTATTTTCATTGTCTTCCCCTGGACTCACTCCAATTTGTCAAAGTTCTTCCTAAAATATGGTGTCCAGAATTAGATACTATGATTCTATTAATTCAACCTAAGCTTGTAGTAGCTTATTGGGTTACCTTATTGGATTATTGAGCTTGCAGTCCAGCAGAATACTCAAGTTCTTTTTCAGAGGAAATGTTGCCTAGGTATCGAGTCCCTATCCTGATCATGTGCAACTGATTTTAAAAATACAAATGTAAGTCTTTACATTTTTATATTAAATGTTGTCATCTTTGATTTGGTCCATTGTTTTGGACTGTTGAAAGCTTTTTGGATCCTTGAGCTCTCATTCAGTGAATTAGGTGTACCTCTGACACCTGCAAAGCTAGATAAGCAAGCTATCTGCCTTTGTGTAAAGTCACTGACAGAGATATGGAGCAGCCAACACTCCTGGTACCAATATTCCAAAGATTATTTATATCAAAGATTATTACATAAAAAGCTGCAGTGACATACAAGATAAAAATTCCTTCTAAAGCTGTGTATCTGACATATTTTTGTCAACAAAATATATATATATTTTCTTTATTTTTAAACTCAGCACAACTACTCTTTTTAAGGCCTCAGAGGATAGATGTAGTTTTCCATCATGCTATAAATTTCTTAAGTTTTATAAATTTATGAATTTCTTATAAATTTCTTCATGGAAACATGATAATAAATTATAACCCTCATAAAGGCTATCCTAAAAATTAAACATAGCCTAGATCCTTGACTGTGTTAAAGAAAATGAATTTAACTTGTTTCTGATTAGAGGAATTTAAACTAATCCTTTAGGCAATTCTGTAACCTTATTCAAAGAAAGCATATGGAACATGGCAAGATCATGACTTTTTAACAATTGTATAATAACTTTCAGAAGAGATTTATATTACTGATGTTTTCAAAATAATGTCTCTTTAAAATATGAATATAGTATATTATTATTATTGATGTATTTAATATTTAGTAGCATTAGCTTCTTGCTTTGAGTTCACTTATGCAGTCATAATTTTAATCCTCTTTCATATATAGATGATCCATTCCTCTTCTAGATTGGACTGTATTTGGCATCAAGAGTACCTAGGTTTGAATTTTAACTATACCCCTTACTCCTGTGTAACCTTAGGTGAGATATCTAATTTTTCTGGGCCTGAATTTCCTCATATTTAAAATGAGAGTGTTGGGCTAAATGATATCTAAAGTCCCTTTCAGTTCTAAATCTATGATTCTGTGAATTGTAACTCCAATATTGACATTTCTCTCAAGTCTCATTTCTGCATTCCCATCACCTGCTGGGTATTGCCACTTATATACTTGTTGTCTCTTCAAATGCAACATAATGTTGCTCTGTTCTGTTGATAGTAACCTATGTTGTTCCATATGCCGAAAGACAAAGCCGTTTTTAATCAATCAACAAGCAGATCCACCAGCAGGGTATGGTAATAGTCTAGGCATGAGATGAAGAGAACATATATGGTGGTGTCAGAGGAGAGAAGCAGGTCTACAAGAGATGTTGTAAAGGTCAAATTGATAGCCTTGACAACTGATCAATATGAGGGGGAGAAAAGATAGTGAGGAGTTGACAGAGACACTTAGGTTGTGAGCCTGAGGGACTGGGAGGATGGTGTTGCCTTCAACAGTAATGGCAAAATTAGGAGGGGGAGAGGGTTTAGGGGAAAAGATAATGAGTTCAATAAGTCCTGTGTCTGACACACACTTGATTTGTGACCTGGAGCACAACATAACCTCTTGGTGCTTTAGTCAACTCTTATATAATAAATCGCAGAGAAGATATCAACCTGCATTGGTAGTAGAAATCACAGATTTAGTCTCTATGCTGGTTCACTGTCTATGGTACCTTTAAGCATCATGTAGTTTCCCTAATTATCTATCTTAAAAACATCTGGTTTTACTTTTTCCTTGTATAAGATCATGAGTGTTATCCCTACTTTTTTGGATTAAGCTTGCTAGAGTCTATTCTAACACTTCATCTTTAAAAAAATGAGTTTTTGTTGATATTTTCTGTTTTTTATATTATCACAATTATCCCAAGTATCCATTACTCCTCCTCCCCCCAAATTTGGCATCTATGGGGACTTTTCCTTTTATCAGTGGCTTCCTTGGAGTATAAATCCAGTAACTGAATGTCTAGATCAAAGGGTATGGATATTTTAGTTATTTTGTTTTCACAATTCCAGATAGCCTTCCAAAATGGTTATACCATTTCATAGCTCCACCAAGAATGTATTAGTGTGCCTATCATTCCACAACCTCTCCAACATTAACTATTGCCATTTTGGGGGTCATTTTTTTTTGGCAATTTACACGATATGAGGTGAAACCTTAGGGTTGGTTTGATTTACATTTTTCTTATGATTAGTGATTTGGGGCATTCTTTCATGAGATTGTGAATACTTTGAAATTCTTTTGGGAAATGTTTCTTCATGTCCTTTGGCCCCTTATTGGGGAATGGCTATTAGTAACACACATACATATATGTTGTGTGTGTTTTGATATATTTATACATATATGTGTGCATATATACATACATACATACACACATACACACACACACACAATTATTATGTATCTTGGATACCAAAACCTTATCAGAGAAATTTGATACAAAGATTTTTTTCCCCTGCATTAGAACACTTCCCTTTTTATCCTAGGTATGTTAATTTTGTTTATGCAGAGGCTTTTCAGTTTCATTTAATCAGTTATCTTTTGTAATTATATCTTTTGTTTGTTTAAGGATATGTCTCCTAACCACACCGTGAGAGGTATATAATCTGTTTTTCTTCTAATTTTTTTTATAGTACATTTGCTTGTGAGATCTCGGAGCCCTGTACATGTTATAAAAGTTCCACAAGTTTTGGATTCACCTGATGCATAGTAAATTTTTTTCCATCTTCTCAGTTTTGTTTTATTTGTCTTTGTTTTTTGTTTTTAAATAAGTTTCTTGAAAGCATCATATTTTAGGGTTTTATTTTCTTATCCAATCTGTCACTCTTTTTCATTTTATTGATTTGTTTCATCTATTCACATTTAAAGTTATGAGTTGGGTTCGTATTTTCCTCCATCTGTTTCTAATATTGATTTTTTCAAGTTATGATTTTTTTCCATCTTCTGTTATAATTATAGCTTGTGCTCCTTCAGTTACTTTACCTTAATCTTTTTAAAAGTAGCTCTTCCCCTTACTCTTGATTCTTTCCCCTTATCTGTTTCTCTTTTGCCTTTGGAATTTTATTTATTAGTTCCTTTTTCTCTCTTGCTTTTATCTGCTTATGCAATTCTTCACCTTACTTTCCTCTCTCATTTAGCCAAGTAGATTAACCTTTCCTCTCCTCCTCTTCAACTAGTCCTATTCATTAGTTTTTAAATTTGATTTTTACACCCCTTTCTGAAAAAAGGATTTCTCTTATTCTGTCATTATCCATCCCCTGTATCTACTCTGGTTCTTCATTCTCTGATTCATGATCCCTATAATCATCTGGTCTTTTTCTGTTCTCTCTATTCCCCATGCAATTAAAACATCCAAAGTCTCTCCCCTCTAGGCAATTTCTGCCACTGCCTTGTACAGCTTTCCTTATAAATTCCACTTTTCCATTGTGCCTCAATCCCAGAACAGTGCCAATTATTACAGGTGTCAGAGAGGACACTGCCTCATGGTGATGAAAAACAGGCCCAATTGGAGACCTTTGCTCCTCTCCCCTAAAAGAATTTGGGTCCCATTTGTCTATGAGACTCTCCAGAATTCTTCCACTTGATAAGGAAGTTTCTAGCATTTGCCTGAGGCTATAATCTTATCAACTGGCCTTTCACTATGGCCAATGCCCAATCTCCCAATTCTGTTACCTCTGACTTAGCCCAACCTCCGTTGTCTATTACCTCCCGATACCCCCCCTTCTTCCCACCCTTGACCCTATCTAGACCCCATTCTCTACCTCCCAGTCACCCCCATCAAGATCCTCCCTACATCCCTCCCACAATCTTTCTGTGTATAAGGTCCATCTTGTCTCCATTAAGGGGCTCAGATTCCTTAAGAACCTAGCCAAGGGCTCAGATTTTTATAATCTAGCCAATAGCTCACAAATGTTCAGATTCCTTAAGAGTCTGGCCAATATGACAGCTCTTTAATAAATCTTGTCTTTGGCTGAAAGAAACAATTCATACTTGGGTTGAATTCATTTGGACAGGACCCAAGTGATTTTGGGGTCCCAGCACCCCTAAGCCTCTAAACCTCAACATAGATAGGGCCCCTTTTCCACTACATCCCTAATTGTGCAGCCCACCACTGACTTATACCTTCCCTTGGTTACTATTTTTCCCCCATTTGTCTCAAATTCTCCTCCCTAGGCCCATGCTCTCTTACCTCCCCAGGTGTCAGCCCCAGGAGATTCCTCCACCCTCCCTAGGTAAGACAAGTAAACTTTTTAAGCACCAAATACTCATAGGAACATTTATCAGCAGAACCCCATTCCACCACCAAAGCAAGACCTCCTTCCTATCTATCTCCTTTTATTCTTTTTAATCTATCCCATCTCCTCCACATCTACTCCCCTGTAGGCTCTTCTCTTCTGAAACCAGAAGGGTCGCCTTGCTCTCTTTGCTAGCCCTTGATTTGACCCACGCATATATATTGTACATTCCCTCATATTCTCCTCCTCTCTCTTCTTTCACACACCCTCTGGTTTTGTAATGTAGTGCTACAAAAAAACAAATAACAACAACAACAACAAAAATTGATTCATCTGTAGGCAAAGTGTCCCCTGGTTCTGTACATAATGCCCCAGGCCTGCCTCTTCACTGTTAACTCCACTGGATTTCCACTTTCACCCTTGCCGCCTTGGGTACATTTAGAGTAAAGTCTTTCTGCTGTCACTCTGTTGCTGTTGCTGTCCTTGACTGTTGCATTTATTCATGCCTTCAGTATTTCTGTTGTTTGGGGTGTTCAAGAAACAAATAATCTTTTCAGTTCTGGTTTTCCTTCTAAATATGTTTCAAATGTCTCTTTTTAATTGAATGTCTATCTTTTTTTTCATTTATGGTTAAGCTCAAATTTGCAGAGTAGGTCACCTTGAGCTACATACTGAATTACACATTATTTCATTCCCTCCTATGTTTTTTGGTGGGTACAGAATAGTCTTATGTTGTTCAAATTTCCTTTTCTTTATATTTGAAAGTCTTTCTCCTGATCAATTGCCGAACTTGTTTCTGAATTGAATTGTTAAATTTAACCACTGTGCGTCATGGAGTTTGCAACTTTGATCTCTCCCCCACCTTCTCCTCTCCCCTTCCAGGTGATTTGTGAATTATTTCTATTGATATTTCATTTCCTACATTCACAAGTTATGGGAAAATCTTTTCTATTATTTCCTGCAGTATGACTTTAAAGTTTTTGTTCTGTTGTGTTCTCCTGAGAGGACTATGGTCCTTCGGCTGACTGTATGTACCTTGTCTTCAAGATCAGTGTGTTTTGCTTCCAAAGTAAGCATATTCTCTTTTAATGTTATTGGATTTTTTTTTCCCTGCTCCTCTTCCTGATTGTCCTTTACTTCCATATATTTGCATTCCCAACCTATTGTTCTCTCTTTCTTTTCTTTGGTGAAACTTGACACCACAGATTCTAGTTTTTCCTATTCTGTCCATTATTTTTGCTGTATAGACTACAGATTCTGTTTTCATAATTCTTATTTATCTTTTGAAGCACTCAGAAACAGTGTCTTGTGTTTTCCTGTTCTTACGGTCCACAGGGTCCTCTGTCTCATCAAATTTTGGATCATTTCCCTTTGTTCTGCAATATTTATTGCAAATAATTTGCAACTCATTTGCTAGATCTGGATGTCATGTTTTCTTCTGTTGTAAATTTTTTCCCTGTTAATTTACCTACTTATATTCAAGGTCTTTAGGTTTTCTTCTTCCTGAGATCTTCAGTAATTTTTAGTCTTGCATTTCAAATTCTTATTTTTCTCCTATTTACTTTCTGACTCTCTCCTCTCTGATGGCGGTTTCCTTGTGTACTAGATCTCAAAGTGCCTCTAGGCAATCCACTGTTTATCCAGCCTAGATCACTGCCTTACATAACTGATCTCAGCTGGATGCTGTACTCTTTTCCTTAAGGTTAGTGGAGGGATGACAGACCATCCCCAGTGCAGGCACGCATGTACACACACACGCACACACACACACACACACACACATACACACACACATGCACATACACACAAGTGTCCTCTCTTTCTCTGGCCCAGCACTGGCAGTCTAGAACTTTGCAGAGGTAGTGTCCAACCAACCCTTGCAGCCTTTTGCTACTGATGGTCCAAGGGAAAGCTTTCACAACCTGGGTTCAGGTATCCATGACAATGGAAAGAGGAAGGAGGGACTGGGAGTGAATTTTGTTGTAAGCTCATGTGTTTGGTTCTGGGATCTGCTAGTGCCCATAGGAGATAGGCAAGGAATGCTGTAGGTCAGGGTCAGTGAGGGTCAGTCAGTTCATGGATTTTTCAAACATTTCTTTTTAAACCTTCTTTTGGATTCCAGGTGTCCTAGACCATGGAGATAGCTGAAGTTGCTTTATCGTTGGTGTATAATTTCTCTTTGGGAGAGGTTTGACAGGTCGCGGGGATGAGAGAAAACATCTTGTCCTCCTTCTTGTTGCTTATGTGACCTGGAAGTTCTAATTCTTCTTTTTAACTCCATGTGAATTTCTATGTTTTTGTTGAATTTCTTATAAACGTGATATTGAGTTTTGCATTCTTATTCATCCTACCACCCTCCTCCTCTTTAGCAAACCAAGTTCATCTCATTCACATTTACAATTCAGATTGTTAAGTTTGTTTTTCCCTCCACTATCATTTATAATCTATTATAATCATTGATAATGTATTCTCTCTTCACTCCACTCTCAGCCCCATATAAGGAAAAAATAATGTGGGTAAAGAAAGGGAGTGAAATCAATTCTAGTTATCTACAATTGGAAACATTGGATCTGCACCCTTTCTTCTTCCACTTTCTATCCCACTGAGACCCAGGTCACTAAGTTTGCTTTTTTCTTTCTCCCTTTAATTCTTCCTTTAAACTCATCACTCCATAGGAAGAAGAAAAGCAAGCTAGCACTTCACATTAAGTGCCTGCTATGTGTCAGGCATTTCACAAATATCTGATTTGGTTCTTGCAACACCCCAGGGTGATAGGTGCTATTCCTATTTTACAGTTGAGAAAACTGAAACAGGGAGAGGTTAAGTGACTTGCCTAAGGTCACACAGCTAATAAGTCTCTGAGGAAGAAGTCAAACTTAAGTCTTCCTGACTCGTGTGCCGTCTCTTGTGCCACCCAGGGACCTCATCACTGAAGTCTGTTTTGTTTGCTGTTGGTCCTCCCCGCAATGCTTCTGTCTTTCTTAACCCCCTTCCTACTTCTTGTCTTTGTTCATTTGTAGTTTGTTTTCATTATATTTCTGCACTACACTCTGACTCCCACAGCATTCCCTGGATCAGCTCAGAGAAGACTGAGAGAGTCGTGCAATGCGTGCTACTGCCATACCCCCCTCAATGGTAGCATCATCTTTTATCCCGCCTCCATTAGAAATGTGCGTTCTTCTCTCATCTTTCACATTCTTTTTCCAAGCTTTGTAAGAAGGTTCATGGTAAGAAGAGGCCTTCTGGTATGTCGTATTCAAAGTTTTCCTTGCCTTTACCTTATTAGTAATTGTCTGTGATTCTCACTGTAATTCCCTCTCTGCTTGATCTCCTCTCTCCTGGATGCTTGGAGCTTTATTTTCCTTTGACCTGGAAGCTTATGTAGCTCATGATCAGGATGTTAAAATGTTAATTATCATGCTATGCTATATATTAAAATAAGGCCTTCCAGATCTATTGAGATGTGGGAGGTATTTGTGCTTGAATTCTTATGGCTGCTTTTTCTATTTTTTCTGTCTTCTTCCTTGCTTTAGGGAGTCACTTGTCATTTCTGGTTGTTTTCAGTGTACCTGCCTGTAACAGTTCACCTGTCTACTTTTTTTTTCTTCTAAATCACTCTGGAATTGTGAGGGAAAAATTAACAAAATTATGAGAATTATATAGGAATTTGGAGTAAATAGGGTGTAAGCAAGTGCCTGAGGAGCTCTCTTGTGAATTAAGTCAATGAGCTGTGGTGCATTGACTTTAATATCTTTTGATTGTTCAAAAGCCTTTTGTTTCCTTCATAGTTTATGTATATATGCACAGGTATAACCGTGAATTTATTTACATACATACACACATGTGTGTATATCATATATACATACACACACATATATAATGATTTGTGCAGGTATAGTTGTGAAACATATGATATTATATTATATATTATATATATTATATTATATATATTACATTATATATATATATATATATATATATATATATATATATATATATATATATACATATATAATGATTTGCACAGGTATAGGTGTGGATGTGATATGTATATGTATGTTGCTGTTCATTCATTTCACTCATGCCTGACTCTTCATGACCTCATTTGGGGTTTTCTTGGCAAAGACACTGGAGTACTTTACCATTTCCTTCTCCAGCTCATTTTATGGATGAGGAAAACTGAAGCAAAGAAGATTAAGTGACTTGGCCAGGATCATACAGGTGGTAAGTATCTAAGGTCAGATTTGAACTTAGGAAGATGAATTTTCCTGACACCAGGCCTGGCACTCTGTCCACTGTGCCATGTAGCTTATATATATATATATATATATATATATATATATACACATACATCTATCTATCTATCTATCTATCTATACACACATATATATATCTATATACATATATATATATATATATATATATACACATACATCTATCTATCTATCTATCTATCTATCTATACACACATATATATATCTATATACATATATATATATATACATCTATCTATCTATCTATCTATACACACATATATATATCTATATACATATATATATACATCTATCTATCTATCTATCTATACACACACATGTATATATCTATATATATATACACATATATATATCTACATATATATCTGTATATGTATGTATATGTATGTATGTGTCCATATGTATGAATGTGAATATATGTGTACGTATCATGATTTGAACAGGTATGGCTATGAATACTGAAGTGTGTGGTATTAACTAACACTAGAGTAATTGCTTAGAGAAGAGAAGAGATCAGTATGGGCTGGAATCTATTATCCTTAAAGCCTTCATTGAGCAATGTGAGAGCAGCTTTCTGATCCAACAATACCTATGAAAGGATGATTTGAGGAGAATTGTAGACAGGCTAGAAAAAAAGAAAGAGAAAATGTGTACCTAACAACACACGGTAACTTGGGGTGAGAAGCCAAACTTCATTCTGTATTGAAATCTACATCTATGCTTTTTTTACAAGGGGTTTTTGAAACAGAATAATAACAATAATGGGCAATGGGGCGCTACCTCATGGTTTGCAAAGCACTTTACACATTCTCTTTTGACTTTCACAACAAGCCTTTTTAAAAGTCTTTGTATCATGAGTAGCTAGCACAGGGTTCTGGCACACAGTAGGTGCTTAATAAATACTTGTCAAATGAATGAATGAATGAATGATTCTCTGTAACCTCCTTTTTGATGTCACAATGTCAGCGCACCAAAGCTCATTGACTTAATTCATAAGAGGACTCCTCCAACTAAACTAGCTTTGGCACAAACCGGTTGACCTTGACTAGCATTGGCAGCTGTCATTGACTTTCCCTCCGGCATTTTCACTGCCACACCACTACCAGAATAAATATGATGATTTCTGCTTGCATGACAGAGGCAACATTATTGACATAGATAATAGGGTCATATGATTTAGAGCAGCAAGAGAGCTTAGACATCATGTAGTCCAGAGGAAACTTCAGCCCAAAGTGATGAAATGATTTGTCCAGGTAAATAGCTACACATAAGACAGGGTGGGGATAAAGCAAAGGTTCTTTCTTGTACAATTTCTATCCAGTCTTCATCATAATCATTAAACTGAAAGTTTCTCTGGCCTATTCTCCCTTCCTCAGTTGTCATGGTATCTTTTTTTTTTATCATGACAATATGGCCCCACTATATTTTACTGAAACAGGCATCAAAAAGATACTACTAAAATTATGACTATAATAAAGAAGAATTTTTAAATATAAATTATTCAAAAACCTCATGTAACAGTTTTCAAGAGGGAAAAACCTATCAACTTTTAACAGGCTATAAATATCCAGTAGATCAGTGCCAAGTATTTAAATAGGGAGGTATTTATTTTAATGAACCGCTTTCCTGGACATCACATACTGGGAGGGTAAAGGCCATAGAAGAGCAGTGACTCAGATTCTTGCAGGGTTAAGACAAATCACAGATTACAAATATGGAAAACTTTAACAGGCAGTTTCCTGAAACACCTCCTACATTTGCCTCCAGATTCTTAGATTCAGGCAGAAGTTAAATGAATAATTAGAATTTATGTTCAAGTACCTAAAGAAACTGTAAACATTATACCCTGCCAGCTCATGATTGTAAGGATTGGGTTTATAAATACAACGAATAAATGCAACTTTATTCTGCTTTAACAGGCTCACAAGTCATTTTTCAAGCAAGGACCAAAACCAATATACATAATTGAATTTTCAAGCAAAACACAGTATCTGACAAGTTGGTAGTTTTGGACACTGATATTTTTTTCCCACGAGTGTTATAAAATAAATAAACGTGAGCATAGTACATCAGTTTGTCTGCCCAATAATTTTTCCTTAAGGAAAATAAATCTTCATGCAGTGCCTATCCCATTTATATCCAGTTCCATGCTTGAAAGTTCACTGTTCTGCTCTAGTGACCTTGTGTCCTTGGAATTCCTGAAGTAGAGAGAAACTCTTCTAGGAGACTTTTAAAAATGTATTTTGGAATTCTGTCAGATGATTCTTGATATATTTACTCCAGAACAAACCCTTTCCCCTCCCCCAACTACATTTCTTATTGTCTGCAATAGGTATCATGTACCAACTTCAAAACTTAAAGATAAAGCTACTCTAGGCATTGCAGTAAAAACAACATAATGTTTTGTTGGGGTCACAGTTTCTTTTATGGCAATTCTAAAGGGATGACTGTTCTTAAACTCAGGCATCCTCTAACTGCTTTCTGCTCTGATTGCTAAAATGTATGTTTACTCCTTCTTCTATTTGTCTTGCAATAGCCTAGCACTAAAAAACAATAAAATTCTGACCTAGTGCCTCATGGCTAATTTATAAAATATTAAATATTTTATCATGAGGGCTGGAAAAAGTTAAACTAGTACAAAAAGAAAAATAGTTTCTCCTATTTTTCTCTATAGTAAAAAAGATAATATTATCATAGATTTAGAGCTAAAAGAGACCTTTGAGGTCACTGAGTTCTACTGTCTCAAGAGATGTTAAATGGCTTGCTTAGGCTTACACAGCTAGTAAGTATTTAAGGTGGAATTTGAGTTCAGTGTTATAAATGAAATTGACACCAAGTCCAGCGCCCTCTCCACTACCCTATATTTCCACTACAGTGTGATGGCCAATATGATAAAAGTCTTAAAGCATTTTCAATCACATTGTTCTCTCTAAAAGTACTATGGCTAATCACATTTTGGTGATAGCAAGAAGGGTTTTATATTGTTAACAAATAAAATAAAAAAGATAATATTTATTTCAGTATCTCATTCTTTTTAACTTTTATTTTGTGTTTATTTTATACACATAAGAGGCATAATTTAAAAATAGAACATATATTGAAGGTGTGAACTCAAACCTTTTCTTCCTAATGGGATGTATGACCAAAAAACTTTGATAATTGCTTAATAAATGCATGTTGATTAATGGAACTGAGACCACTGCTCTACATAGTGAGCAGTATTTTTGTACATGATTTTTGAGTCTTATAAGAATGATATTAATCGCTTACTATACATGACCTGCTTTAACTATTCAGCAAAAATATATATAAATCACAAATATAAAGTAAACAAAAAAATTGCAATTGTCCTTTTGTTTTAATTATACAGAATTGAAATATATCTTCTTATTTTTTATCTAATGACTAATTGAGAGTAGGTTTGCCTTTGGAAATAAAATTAAATTCTAAAAATTACATTATCTATGATTCTTTTTATTTTGTATACATTATCATCTCATGAAATATGGTATAGGATAGGTTTATAAAGCATTTTATTAGACGTTGGTCCTGTCGTAGCTGCTAGCACTCATATGGTGCTTTAACGTTGTTTCATATGATCCTCACAACAACTCTATGATGTAGGTGCTATTTTTATCCCCATTTTAGAGATGAGGAAACTGAGGCTGAGAGAGATGAAGAAGTGTCTTGACTAGGGTTACACAGTAATTGTCTGAGGCAAGATTCCAGCTCAGACCTTCTTGACTCCAAGTTGTAAACTTTATCCACTGTGTCACCTCGTTGTCCTACCTTATTCAGTTTTCATTTGTTAGCTTTTTCATGAAATTTGTGTTAATTGAGTTTAGGTTACATTCTTTGGTATCAGGAAAGTGATAATTTTTATTGCTTGACACCAAAATCTATATTTTTTTGCTAATTTCATGTTAACATTAACAAAAAGGGCTTTTAAGCTTCAACCTTCTTTTCAATCAAATGCAAACAAGGTTTATTGACCATTGGTTTAATTTAACTGCTGTCTTTCATTTTAAAAAATTGTATTGCTTTATGTGTTTTAGAGTGATATAGGTCCTGAAATGTTTAAACCAGAATGTTTGGATTATTGCTATTTCCTTCAAAGTATGTGAGAAGAAACTCAACTGTTAAAATTAATTCCGCATATAGTGTAAATACCTTGTATATGGTTGAATAATGCATTCCTTGACACATCTTTGTTTTTATATTTTGTTGAAAATGTAAAGCGTGTCTAAAGTTATCAGCTAAAAATGCTAGTTCTTAACAACTGATTGTTCTGTTTTTCAGGCCAAAATACAAAGAGCTTCAATCCCAGACTTTACCTTAGATAGTGTTCTCCCATACTACCAGTATTCCCCAAAGGGGCTCCTCAAGAAAAAGCCAAAAAGGCAGTAGAAGCACTGCCGAAGGCTACTAATTATGCCAAACTAATGACTATGCAACAGGTGAGGGAACTGGTTTGTTTTATTTAAAGTTTTGTCCTGTCTTCCTCTGTTCTCCCTTATAATGGTGCTTATTTTTCCGTTTCCCCGTTATTGTTGGGAGGGAATTAGAGATGGCCGTCAGTGCAACTCAGTTCATAAACTTTGAGTCTTTTCTGATCCATCATTCAACTTCATGTTCACCATTGTTGTAGGGGGTAGGTGAAAGAGGAGAAGGTCTGGACAGCCATGAGAGGCCTGCAGACCATGATGATCCTTTTGCTGATCAAAGATCACAATTATGGTATTAATGAGCCTGTGGCAGATAAGCTTCTAATAAGAGCTTCAAAGTTACCTTATGGACCCCAGATGATAAGACCATTACTGTACTATACATTGGTGGCCTAGGAGATACAATCAATGAGACGGCTCTCAGAAATCACGTGTACTAGTTTGGGGAGATCTGAATGATAAGAGCGTTACAGAGGCAGCTGCAGAGATGGCTGGCAAGAAGTCCTTCACCAAACTGACTGCAAATATGCTTAGACTTTGGGAAATGGGGAAGATCCCAGGTAGCCAGAGGAAAAGAAAAGGAAAAAGAAGGAACCATAGACTTTAGAATTAAGCAGGAGTCTGTCTTAGGACTTTCTGGAGCTCTTCTCCTCCAACAGCTGAGGAAGAAGCCTTTGCCAATTATTTTAATCTCTCTCCCAGTGGTCCCCCAGCCATGGTTAATATTGCCCCACCCCTGCCTCCTGGGATTGCACCTTCATCTCCATCAGGTTTTGGAGCACACATGTTCCACCCAATGGGACCACCACCTCCCTTCATGTGAGCTCCAGGACCCAGCCACTATTCTTCCCAGAATCCCCAGAGGATGGGAGCTCATGCAGGATAGCACAGTAATGCCTAACATCCCGCTACAGAGGTTGGGTTCTGAGGAGAAAAGGCACTTTAGAAACATAATAAATAAATCTTGGAGTAAATATTTTTTCCTTTGCAAGTTTCCATGGTAGCATATAACATGCTAAGATATAGGCAAACAGAAAGCTGGAGCCAAGTTCCCAGATATAGGGCAGGTGGAGGAGCCCTGTTAAACTTATTTTTTTTTTTAACAGCTCTGGCCTCTGGTAACCATGTCCTTCACTTCTTAACCATAAAGGAAAAAAAGAGGGGCAGGGGAAATTTGGAGCTTCTGGAGAGTTGCAATTCTAATTGTATATATTTCTTTGTGTGTTTGAAAGTTTGAGAAATTTTGATCTGGGGTGAAAGCAAACATTTGACAATACTTTTAAAATAATTCTTTTGTTGGTGCCATTAGGGAGTCATTTAAGTATGATTTCCCTATTACCTGTGGTCAAATTTTGAAAATGAAGCACCCATACATACTTTCTTTCCCTTCTCTTACTCTCCTTTTGTTAAAGGAGCCTATGCCCCCCCCAAATCCTATTCAGTCTTAAGAAAGTTCCTACTTATATTCAACCCTTCAAAGAGACTGATCTCTTCACAAAACTGTGGGGTCTGCCTTGCAAACTCATGCCTCCTCTCACGAGGGAAATGTTAACTTCTTGAACTGTGAAATGGACAATTGTTTATATGGGTGAGCTGTGACTTAAGGAAGGGTTTTGGTTTAACTTGTATCTTCATGTATTTCCATCTAATTTGAAGCTGTCTATTACTTTGCTCATTATAGCAATGTTGCTGAATTGTAGACAAGTAAAAAAGATAAAGGAAATCAGACCTGTTGTGAATTTTTTTTTTAAAAAGTGGTTAAAATAGTCCAATTAAAAATATACATACATATACATTTTGCATCCTCTCAGTAGAATGTAAGCTCCCTGAGGTAAGGGACTGGCTATTTTTTTTTTATCTCTGTAACTCCAGTATCTACCACAGTATCTTGCATATAATAGACACTTAACATTTATTATATATATATACATACATACATACATACATACACATATGTGTGTACATATATGCATATATGTGTCTGTGTACATAGGTATATATCCATATCTCTGTACACACACACACACACACACACACACACACACACACACATCCATCTTGGACAGACACTGCAGATAGACTATGAGCTGGGTATACACTTGAGTTAACTGGAAGAAATAAGGCCAAGTTGCCTATGGGAATTTGTACAGAATTACATTATTCCTAAGCTGCCTATTATTTCCAAAAACAATATTTTCTTTAGCACTAATATTCTCCCTCTGATATTACTTGGCTGTGAATCATGGAATATCCATGATCTCAGAAGACTTAGAATAGCAGGTGACCCAAAGGATAGCAGAAAAGTTCTCAGTGGGTATTAGCAGGCAGCAGTGAGTTACCAAGGAGGATTTGCACCCAAGACCTGGAAGAAAGACCCTTTTTCAGCACCTGATTCCTAGAATCTTATGAAGGATAAAGGTACAAAAGTACAAAAGGTATAAAAGTATAAAACTAAAAAATGTTAAGACATCATTTGATTGTGAAACTGAGGTTTCTTAGCTGGTACTCATTCTCACCTCAAACCTTTGTTCATGAATATCACTCTATGATAGTAATGACCTCTCCTCCCCTCTCATTCACCTACCCAAACTTTGAACATCCTGCAGTACCCAGATCAAACTCAAACTTCTACATCAGGTTTTCTTTGGGTATTAGAACACATAGTGATCTCTCCCTCCTCTGAACTCCTGCAGTACCTCTCATATCCCTTTAACTAGACTGCATACTTCTTGGGACTTACTAGCTGTTTGACCCTGGTCAAGTCACTAAACCCCAACTGCCTAAAAAAAAATGAGTTACATAGATAACCAGAAAAGGCAGTGGGTTTGTGATATAGCTGATGGAAAAGGTTGAGAACTACCTTGGTACCCTTGGGATAGTAAATACATACATACATACATACATACATATACATACCTGAGAGGATATGAGTGAGTGAGTGTGTGTGTGTGTGTGTGTGTGTGTGTGTGTGTGTGTGTGTGTGTGTGTGTGTGTAGAGAGAGATACGGATATATACCTATGTACACAGACACATATATGCATATATGTACACACACACATATCCTCTTGGGTAGATTTACAGAGGGCCATGGATAAGAATCAGAAAGGATAAAAAGGCGTGAAGGGGATATGGGTTCACTCTTGAAGGAGGCAGCCTTACCAATGAGATTACACATTTATCCTAGTCTTCAAGTAATAAGGGTATTCATTCATTAGGTCATTTCAGATGTGAGAATATTTTGAGTAATTATTTATTGAGGAATTGTAGAATTTTCATGAAGAAAAAGTTGTAATCTAAACCTTATTTCTCTCTTAGAAAATGAAAATGACACTTTTTATATTGCTAAGCTTTATAGGATCACAAAATTGCAGTCAGATGTTGGAAGGAATTTATAATTCTAGCCCATTCATAGAGAGGCTGAATGGCTTGACTGAGGTCTCTCAGCTTTATTTTAACCCACACTTATTGGCAAGACCCCTGACATCTTTATCCATTCAACATTTCTCAGTTCAATTTGAGTTCAAAGGGAAATTCGGTGTTGTTTTATGTTATCAATTCATAAGATTATAGGCTAATTCTTGTGAAAGTGACTAAAATTTTTGAAAAGCATAAAAATTAATCTCACTAGCTACTAACATTAAGCTCATGTTGCCTTTAATTATCTTTGTCCTCAAATTAGATAATATTAAATTATTTATAAGGTTCTCAATTATGCTTTTGGGGTTTTTTTGTTTTTGTTTTTTGTTGGTTTCCCATATTCAGCTAATAAAAGTTGGAAATGGTGTTTTCAACAAAACAAAACAAAAAATCGTCCCAAGAAGTATGTAGTCTAGTTAAAGGGATATGAGAGGTACTGCAGGAGTTCAGAGGAGGGAGAGATCACTATGCGTTCTAATACCCAAAGAAAACCTGATGTAGAAGTTTGAGTTTGATCTGGGTACTGCAGGATGTTCAAAGTTTGGGTAGGTGAATGAGAGGGGAGGAGAGGTCATTACTATCATAGAGTGATATTCATGAACAAAGGTTTGAGGCAAGAATGAGTACCAGCTAAGAAACCTCAGTTTCACAATCAAATGATGTCTTAACATTTTTTAGTTTTATACTTTTATACCTTTTGTACTTTTGTACCTTTATCCTTTATAAGATTCTAGGAATCAGGTGCTGAAAAAGGGATGACATTTATTCTCTGTGTGACCTTGAGCAAGTCACTGGGTCTCAGTTTCCTTATCTATAAAATGAGGGGTTATGGGGCAGCTAGGTGGTGCAGTGGATAGAGCACTGGCCCTGAAGTCAGGAGGACCTGAGTTCAAGTTCGGCCTCAGACCAAACACTTGACACTTACTAGCTGTTTGACCCTGGTCAAGTCACTAAACCCCAACTGCCTAAAAAAAAAAAAGAGAGGTTAGCACTGGAGGGTGTCTGATGTCCCTTCTAGCTTTAAATCTATTATCAGACACCCTTGTGTTCACATTTTACAGATGCTATACCAAGAAAACAGTTTGCCAAAGATTATCTTATATTTGGTAAAGAATCCAGGAATAGGAACATACAGGTTACTAAATCAGCCACGAAACCTTGGTATGACTCTCAACTTTGAACTATATTTCAGAGTGGACCATATTGGTCAGAGACTCTAAACTAGCCCTTTTTCTTGCAAAACAGGGACTCTTAATGTGGGATTTGGAACATTGGTGAAATGCATTTAAAACAAAATTGAAAAGTAGTTGATTTCTGTTTGGAATATTTTTACATGGTCTAGTTTACCTTTAAAATGTTATTCACAACTTTCTGTGTGCAGTTTAACTTTGCCTTGACAAAGGGAGAGTATACCTTTTAGAAATCTAGCTGATAGCAAAAATGATCTCCTTTTCAGAATTAAGACCATCAGGATGTTGACATTCTTGTTTCTGCAAAGATCTTTAAGCTCGTATCAAATGAATATAGCATTGAGATCCCTTTTTATTTCCTTAATCAACACATAGACTTATCAAAGTTGAGACTATCTAGCCTTTGTATAGCACCTTAAAGTTTGCAAAGTGCCTTTCCTATGATATCTCCTCTTGTCCTCACAACAGCCCTGAGAGGGCAGTGTTATTATTATCCTCATTTAAAAGATGGAGAAATTAAGGCATAGGATGCTTAAGCAAGTTGCCCAAACTCGTAAAGTGTCTAGGTCTTCCTCAGACCAAGTCCAACATTCAATCCATATTATCAGCAGATGATAAACATGAAGACCATATTCTGTAGGTTAATTTGTGACACTACTGAGTAAATAGAATGATATTTAATCATATTTGTTTTGTCTCCTTTTTATTGGTGTGGGAGAGGGAAATACTATATTTGAGCATTTCCATTTGGGAAACAAAAGTGCTTTGTCATTTGTTTAAAATAAACTTTAGTTTGATTTCTTGACATCTCCACGTCAATGTTGTACAACATCACATTTTGGCCTAGAAAATTATGTCTCACTAGAAATTGATTTCCACAGTAACTAAAGAAATACGTTGGCTAAATCCCCTCAGTAAAACATGAAATTAAACTTGTTTTCAGCCCAGGGGTCCAAATATACCAAATAGGCATCTTGCTGTGACCCACTTAAGATTACACTTTCCAACAAGCTCAAGTCTGAAATTTCATGTTATTTTGATACTATGTAATGAAAGAGAGTAAAAGATTGAATCCTATCTTCTATAGAGGCAGCAGTGATCAAAAGCATTATAAGTCATTTAAATATTCCTAGATTTCTGTGTGTTTTAAAGGATATAAAATTGTAATCAATGCAAAACAAAAATCATTTTTGCTTTTAAAAAAATCATGCATCAAAGGAAATTGCTGTAAACAATTGTATTAAAGCAAGATAGGCACAGTATACAAGGTAGTGATTTATGCAGAGAAATACAAACCCACATATCTAGAGGTCAGTTTGTTGTCCAGCTGTTCTAGTTTTAATAGAACAGCTCATCTCCTCACTCTCTCTCACCCCTTGTTGCTAAGGTTTGTCAATTTTATCTTCATAATATCTCTAGTATCTGCCCTCTTGTCTCCTCTGACACTGCCACCACCCTGGTGCAGTCCCTCACCTCCTCATGACTGCAGTGGCCTGCTGGTTGCTCTCCCTGCCTCAAGCCTCTCCCCTCTCCAGTCCATCTTCCACTCAGATGTAAAAATGATCTTCCTAAGCACAGGTCTGACCATGTCCGCCTTCTATGCAAAAAACTCCAGTGTTTCCTATCACCTCTAGGATCAAATTAAAATCTTCAGTTGTTCAAAGCTCTTCCTAACCTACCTCCACTTCCTATCCCCTATACCCCTCACTTTTCCATCCAGGAGGGCTGAGAAGTTTTCCTTTGCTTTTCCCTGCCTCCATGTACTGTGCAATCCTATGATACTAACTCTCTTGCTGTTCCTCACACCAGACTATCCGTCTCCCATCTTTGAGTATTTTCATTGGCTGAATCCTGTCCCTGGAATTTTCTCCCTCCTTATCTCTGCTTCTTGGTTTTTTTCAAGACTCAAGTAAAATCTCACCTTCTACAAGAATTTCCCCCTGGAATACTTTAATTCTAATACCTTCCTTTTGTCAATTACCTCCAATTTATTCTGTATATAGCTTTTCTGTATCTTGTTGTCTACGTCTCCTCCATTAGACTGTAAGCTCCCTGAGAGAAAATCTTTTGATTTTCTTTGTAGCCACAGCACTTTGCACAGTGCCTAATAGTAGCTGCTTAATACTGACTAATGTCTTTTTGTTGCTCTTATTGATTTCTAATAAGTAATCCATGGTACCATCTATGCCTCAGTTAGACTAGCCTCTGATATGATGAAGCTATTACCGTGCTGTAGGAGCTGAGTATATTATTAATGATTCATCCTTATTTTAAATCAGGAGCAGGAAATATCTGTCCCTTTGTTTAATTTCATCAGGCCAGTGGGGCAAGAACCACTCTGGCTCAATAAACTTTCAACAAATGTTTATTGAATGAATATTTGTTGAATTTCTCTGTCTCTTTATGTATTTATCTCTGTTTCTATTTCTTTGTGTTTATTTCTGCCTTATCTTTCATCTCTTTCTCTCCCTTCACTTTCCCTTCTCTTCTTTACTCAGCTTTTTCCTTTAATTGACCATAATATAAAACAGAAGTACACCTATTCTTTGTTATATATCAGACTGTATTTCATATGGTGATTATCACATTTCATGTATAGGGAATTCATGTAGACTTTTAAAGTTACAAATATACATGAATTCCAGATGATACAGACAGTTACCTTAGTTTCCAACCCTCACTGCAATGGCCAGCACTTTTGGCTGGACATAGAACTCAAAAGAGTAATACTTAATTCAGTTAAGGGGCAGGCACATTTTATATACTTGCAACTCCTTTAGTCGTTAGCATAAGCTATACACAATTTCACCCACAGTCACAAAAATGAACGTCTTATTTTTAATTTCATGATAGCGTAATGTCCTACTGAAAATTGAAACTGTTAACCTGTATAGACTCTGCTGTCTCTTCATCTAGCTGTTTCTGTTTCATAGTTTGACTTGAAAAGAGACTTTTTTTATGAGTCTTTTCTGACTTCATTAAAGATAGAATGGTGCAGCTGAAGGACATGGGTTCAGATCCTGCCTCTCCCATTCCCTACCCATGTAACTTTGGGCAAGTTACCTAATCTTTCTCCACCTCAGATTCCTATATCACCTGTCCTCATAGAATGTAGCCTTTTTACAGGTTAGGAGATAAGCTTCATAAGTTTCTGTGGGTCGAAAAAAAAACTTTACAGTTGGCCAACCTTCTGGTGATGTGCCTTAATTTGAGCAGTCTTGTTGTGTGATGAAAATGCAGTCTTTTAAGGTCCCACATTCAAAGCCTTTTAATTTTGGTTAGGCTGGACAGGGCTTGCCTTCCACTGCCATGGCCTTTAAGAAGGCTTATCCAGGCTTGCTTTTATGCCATGATAAAGTATTGGTGTATAATGTTAGTGGAGAAATTAAACATGCACTAACAGTATTTTTCCTTCATAATTTTGACTGTATTGATATCAATCATTATCTCAAAAGTTTAAAAAAAACCTACTGACTCTGAAAAATTGTAAATGCATGAAAGTAAAGGCATTAACTCTGATTATCATCATGATGGGGGCATTTAGCCGAAATAGTTACTGCATAGAAGCCTGAAAAGCCCCTAAACTACCACATGCAGTAAAGCTTTGCTCTTCTTGCCAAGCAACAAGATATGGTGGCCCAGGTCAGCACTGATTGAAAATACAAGTTGCCTTATAAAACATTACAAAGGAGAATAAAATAGGATTATCAATGAAATTGCCTCACAAAGTAACATAAAGTTTGGCATGGAGCCAAGTCAGGACATTGTAAGAGCATTTGTACCTGAGACTAAAATATGAGAGGATGAACATTAAGTTCAAAGTAAAAGAAAATTTCCTATTGTTTCTATAGCATATTTTCATCATCAATGGCAGGGGAACCACCATATTTATCCTCTAACACTTCAGCACTTGCAGATGAAATTGGGAAGAGCCACTGGGCCATTCAAAGTATACATGTAAAAATTCATGCTGAAAGTGACATAAATTTAAAGATGCTAAGGAACCAGTCAGAGGGAGAAAGTTCCAAATAAATCTTTAAAATAAATGGATAACATTATTAACAAAAGAGACAATTGAGAAGACAGTAGAATCTATGAACCCTAGGTCTACCTTTTCACAGACTTACAGCACTTTAGTGTTGGAAGAGGAATTAGCAACGACCTAGTCCAACTTTTCTGAAAGATTTTGAATGCAAAACAGGATTTTATATTTGATCCTAGAGGCAATAGAAAGCGACTAGAGTTCATTGAGTAGGCGGTTGGCCATGTGCTTTAAAAAAATCACTTTAGTGGCTGAATGGAAGATGGACCAGAGTGAGAGACTCATGACAGGCAGAACAACCAGCAGACTGTTGCAATAGTCCAGGCATGAGATGATGAGGGCCTGTACCAGACTGGTGGCAGTATCAGAGGAGAGAGAGGGGAGGATTGGAGAAATGTTGCAAAGAGGAAATCAACAGACCTTGGCGAGATTGGATCTGGGGCATGAGAGATAGTGAGGAGTCAAGAATGATAATTAGGTGGCAAAACAAAGTAAAGAAACATAAGGATTTCTATAGATGGTGAGGATAAAATTGCATTGATTGGTATCAGTCCCCATAATGTCACAAGTTATATCAATGAGATTCAGTTTCTTTAAAGCAATTGGTTATCAATCCACATAGGAAAACTAAGGAAAAACATATTGCCAAAATTATAATGTATAATTGAACATATCCGTGTGTGTGTGTGTATGTGTGTGTGTGTGTGTGTGTGTGTGTGTGTGTGTGTGTGTGTGTGTGGACAGAGAGAGAGACAGAGAGAGTTCTTTGAGAATAAAAATATCTTGACTATACATGTCATTTATATAATGAATTGGTAGGGTACTGAATCAAGTAGGATTAGAAAAAACAGGATTGACCATGTTGAAGGTTGTTTGGCACTTTTAATGAGCAGAAACTGCCCCAAACAAACAAAAAATCCCATCATTTCAACACTTATTATTTCCTGATGATATATATGACTGTAAGTCACAGATCACTTATTTTGTTCTTGGGTTCATTGGATTTCTATGGTCTGATGCAATGGATTGTACTCATGGTTGGTTTGCTAAATTAGGTTTTATTGAAGGATACACAGAAATAGAAAGAAGTTATGAATCTCTGGACTGCCCTACATAGTCTCTACTTTGAAATAGGCTCCCTCCCCAGATAGTTCTGCAATCCAGCTATGCAATGGCCAGCTCTTGTGATTTCCTTTGTGCAGTTTGGGATTTCTCTTAGGGCTAAGAGGCCTGCCCCCTCAAAGAGATTGGTGTCTTGAATAGATTTTCTAGGCATAGGAGCATGTGGGAAGGGGATTTGACTGCAGCTTACTCCATGATGTTTTCTCCATCCTGAGCATTTTCTCAGTATAGGGCTGAAGAAATCCTAATGGCTTACTGTCTGAACCTGCATCCATAAAAGTCCACTCCTTGGCTGATGGGAAATCCATAGGAACTGCTAGGGCAATGCAGAGCTAATGAATCTGACACTTTCCAGAAGCTCTTCCACAGCCTCCTCACCAATCACAGACTACAGAGCATGTGCTTGAGAGATTTATGCCCTGGGGTGCCCTTCTCCTGATTGGTAACTGTCTCTCCTAGAAGAATGTTTCAGTAAAGCCCAGCCGTACTTCACTTCATATTCTCCTCTCTTTCTTCCTTCACTTTCACTTCATTCAGTCTCCTCACCACTACTCACCTTAACCTTTCTGCATCTCTCTTCCTTTTCTCCTTCCTCACTCTAGTCCGGTGCCATTAACCTGAACAAATTAACTTTGCTGTTGTTCCTGGATTCAATGTGTCAGTCTTTCCCCTATGGCCCACTCACTATTTCTATAACTTTCTAGACCAAAATGTCCCTTTCTGACCTCAATCCTTTATGTATGTTTTTCTAATGGTCTCCCATTAGAATGAAAGTTTCTGGATGGCAGGGACTATCTTTGCTTTTGTATTTGGACTCCTAGCCCTTAGCAAAGTGCTTGATACATAATATATGCTTAGTAAATTCTTTTTTCATGCATTCATTCCTGCATTCCTATAAGTAGCTTCCAGTGCAATGCAAGTTTGTTTGGCTTGCTTCAGTAATCCTAAACCTAGATGCCATTTACGTGGTAGATTGCTATCACTGTGTGTCCTTCATATTCAAAGAGTATCAGTTACATCATAGGGTGATGTCTTAACTCATGAATGAATTGTATGAGTTGAGGCAGAGTTGCATGAAGTCCTCAGCTTCCCTCTCTCTTCCAGAGTCATTGAAGTCCAATGGCAAGACAAAAATCAAGATGACTGGCAATGGCCCAGGACACAGTGGATGATCTTGGTGTCTTTCATGGATGACCAACCTCTAAGTGCTCCACAGTGTCTGCTTCAGCTGCCTTCCTGGATGTTGGAACAAATTGTTCTCATCTGCCCATTCCACTGGAGGAAGTCTTCACATGCTTGGAACATATACCGCCCCTCCCAAATCACTGATGAGTTTGAGGTCTGTTGGTTGCCCTTAACCTAATTTAGCACCTCTGCAGAAATACTTTACTGGGATATGGCTGCTGCTCATGCTACGACGTATTGGAGCCACAAGTGAGAGTTGAGTACCAGGGGAACACCAAAGGTGGATAACCAGCCCTGAAAATCAGAATCCTACAATATGCTGTTTTCAAGAGATTAGAAATCCAAGACAAGTGAGAATGTCTAGAAGCATCTGATTTCCTCTGTGAGATGAAGAATGGGACTGTCTGTGAACCAAATAGTAAGATACTAAAAGAGCTGGCACATGTGCTGATGAGCTGCTGTCGGTAGAGTCTGAAAGATCACAGAGAGGAGAGATGTTTTAGTACTGCAGAAGGGCAGATACTGGCACAACTTTCAAGAAACGAAGAGGCTGCCCGAATCTGCAAACTGCGGGTCAAAGAGCTTGACTTAAGTTCCTGGAAGAATTCCACAACACATTACTAAGGAAATAGTTTGTGAGCCTTTAGAAAGGGAATTAATGATTACCAATAGCCAATATACTACTTCATCAAGAATAAGTCATACCACACTAGCCTCACTTTCTTTTTTTCAAAGTTAACTAAAGTGATATGATCAAGGAAGTGCTGTATCTGTAATAGACTTTGATTTCAGTGTTGTCTTTTTCCAGAATCAGAGCTCTGAGTATACATAAACCAGGTACTATCTTGGAGGCACCTCATAATTACAACCAAGGGTGTCCCCTGGGAACGTGAGAATTTGATTATGTCTAGGCCTCTGTAGAATAAGTAACAAACTGTTGGCTCCCATGCAAGCACTCAGTCTAACACGATAGAGCAGGCTTTATTTAGCCCATGTGAAAGGACTTGGGTGCACTCATTTCCTGAAATAGCGATTAGCTTTTCCTAAAAGGCAACAAAGCTGTCCCTGAGACCTGACTGGTCCCTGAATTTCTTGATGCAGTTTCATCATTCAGCAACATGAAGTCCTTAGGAAATAAAGAGTTGGGGGCTGCTCCAACCTGGTGAATGTCTGAAGACCATGGCAATCATCATCATATCTTGACCTGTTGACCACACCGATGTGTTTCCCAAGTGGAGACCAAGGAAACCTCAGCCAGATAAACCAAATGCTGTTGCATCCTTGTTGTGCATCCTTGCTGTGTTGGGGAAAAGTAAACCTGCTTTTGTTAACTGATAAAAAAAAATTCCTTCTATGACACAAATATAGTTTTGATAGCCAAACCAGGGAGAGCAAAAACAGAGACAGAAAACATATACCAATTTCCCTAATGAATACTGATGCAAAAATTTAAAGTAAAATACCAGGGAGATCACTGCAATATACCATAAAAGTCATACAGTATGACCGGGCTGGCTTTATACCAGCAATACAGGGCTGTTTCAATATTAGGAAAACCATAAGCATAACTGACTGTATTAAAAACAAAAACAACAAAAATCACATGGTTATCTCAATAAATGCAGAAAAAACTTTTGATAAAATATGACACCCATTATTATTAAAAACACTAGAGTACACAGGAATAAATGGAGCTTTTCTTAAGATGATTAGCAGTGTCTGTCTAGAACCAAGAAGCAAGTATTTCTATTATCATCAGTATTGTAGTAGAAATGATAGCTATAGCAATAAGACAAGAAAAACAAATGAAAGAGATGAGCTTTGTCATTGAGGAAACAAAGCTACCACTTTTTGCAATTGATATAATGGCATACTTGGAGAACCCTAAAGAGCCAACTAGTTGAAACCATTAATGACTTTAGAAGAGTTGCAAGATATAAAGTAAATCCATACAAATCATCACCACTTCTATATACTACCAAATAAATCCAGCAAGAAGAAATAGAGAAATTCCATTTAAAATAACTGAAGACTTTTTAAAATACTTGGGAATCTACTTGCCAAGACACACAGGAACTATATGAATACAATTACAAAACACTCCACACAAATAGAGATCTTAAATAATCGGAAAAATGTTAATTGCTTATGAGCAGGGTGAACCAATATAATAAAAATTACAATACTACCTAAATTAACTTACTTATTTAGTGCCATACCAATCAAACTGACAAACAATTACTTTATAAAGCTATAAAAAAATTCTTCTGGAGAAACAAAAGGTCAAGATTATCTAGAGAATTGATGAAAAAATATGTGAAGAAGGGGACCTAGCAGTAACACATCTCAAAATTATATTACAAAGTGGTAATTATGATAACAATTTAGTACTGGATAAGAAATGTAATGGTTGATCAGTGGAATAGATTTGGTACAAAATATATAGAATCAAAGTGACCCAGTATCCTAGTGTCTGGTAAACCCAAAGAACCCAGCTATAACAGCAATAGCTCATTGCCAAAAATACTGGCAAAACTGGAAAGTAGTCTGGTAGAAATTAGGCAAACACTACCTAATTGTGATAAATTGTGTGTAAACACACTGTTTACCAAGATAAGCTCAAAATGGGTATGTGATTTAGACATTAAAAAACCGTATAGGGGAGCATGGAAGAAATTACCTGTCCAATTTCTGGATAGGTAAAGCGTTCATGACCAATTAAGAGATTAAGAGAGGTTCACACAAGGTAAAATGGATATTTTTTATTATATAAAATTAAAAAGTTTCTTTTTTTCACAAACAAAATGAATGCAACCAAAATTAGAAGAAAAGCAGGGAATTAGGGGAAAAATTTTACAGCAAGCTTCTCTGATAAAGGTCTTATTTCTCAAATATATAGAGAATTTAGCCAAATTTATAAAAAATCAGAGCCATTCCTTAATTGATAAATGGTCAAAGGATATTAACAAGCAGTTTTCAGAGGAAGAAATCAAACGTATTAATAATCACATAAAAATGCTCTAAATCACTAATAATTGGAGAAATGCAAATTAAATAATGTAACTCTGAAGATCCACATTATACCCATCAGATTGGCTAAGATGACTTAAAAGGAAAATGGAAAACAGGTACACTTAGTCCCTTTCGGTTGGTCTGTAAACTAGTCCAGCTATTCTGGAAAACAACAAAAAACTATACCCAAAGGGCTATAAAACTGGCATAGCTTTTGATCCAGCAATACCACTACTAGGTCTATACCCCAAAGAGATCAAATAAACGGGAAAAGGATCCAAATGCACAAAAAATATTTATAATAGCTCTTTCAATGTTGGCAAAGAGTTGGAAACTGAAAGGATGCCCCACAGTTGGGGAATAGCTGGACAAGTTATGGTATATAAATGTGCTGGAATATTATTATGCTGTAAGAAATGATGAAGGGGATAGTTTCAGAAAAACGTGGGAAGACTTATATGAATTGATACAAAGTGAAGTGAGCAGAACCAAGAGAAAAATCTATACAATAGCAGCAGTATTGTAAAGATAATCAAATATGAAATACTTAGTAACTGATCGATTCAATAATCCACTACATCTTTAAAGGACCTATGATGTAAAATGCTGTCCACCCCTAGACAGTGAACTCAGAATGTAGATTGATGCATAATTTTTCCTTCATTTTTCTTCCTTCTTTTGAAACATTGCTGAAACAGAAATATGTTTTACATGACTTCATATGTGTAATGGGGAGTATATTTCTTTCCTCTTCAGTAGGCGGGGTTGGGGGCGGGGGAGGGCAGGAGAGAAGAAAAGAATTTGGAATTAAAAAAGAAAAAGAAAAAAATATATCCTGTTTGGCATTCCAAGTCCTTCATAAGCTAGACTGCTCCTACCTTTCCAGTTTTCTTATGCCTACTTACTCCCTGCCAAGTAATTTGGTTCAGTGTCCCTGGCCTCCAGGCTGTTCCAGTAACAGGACACTCCATCTCTCAACTTTGGACATTTTCCTTGGCTACTGTTAGTGCTTGGAAGGCTTTCTCTTCTCTGTTCTACCAGCTGAACTCCCTGTCTTTCTTTAAGTCCCAACTAAAATCCTGTGGTTTTTTTTTCCCCAACCCCTCTTACTTCTAGTGCCTTCCTCTGTTATTTCCTATTTATCCTATAGATAGCGTATTTTGTATATATTGGTTTGCATATTGTCTCCTCATTAGATTATAAGTTCCTTGAAGTCAGGGCCTGTCTTTTATTTATTTATTTGTTTGTTTGTTTATTTATTTATTTTTTTTGTTTTTGGGGTGTGTGTGTGTCCTTAGTGTTCAGCACAACGATTGCCACATAGTAGGCATTTCAGTACTTACTCTTGGATGATTGAAATAGTCTTCTGGTTAGTCTTCCTGCTTCAAATCTCCTTCTACTCCAAAACTCTCCTCCACTCAGCTGCCAAAATGTTCTTCCTAAAGTACAGGGATGACCATGTCACCACCCAGCTTAATAAACTCCAGGAGCCCCCTGTTGCCTCCAGAATCAAATATAAATTCCTCATATTTTTTTGGCTTTTAAAACCCTGCACAGCCTGCCCCCTTCATACCTTTCCATTCTTCTTACATTTTATTCCTCTCTTTGTGTTCTAAGATCCAGTGACAGTGCCTTCTTTCCATTCCTTAAACATGACACTCCATTTCCCAACTCTATTTTCACTGACTGTCCTTTGCTTGGAATGCTCCCCCTCGTCACCTCTACCTCCAGGCCTCCCATGCTGCTTTCAAGACTCATATCACATCTAATTTTCTGCAAGAAGCCTTTCTTGGCCTCTTCCTCTCTTCACCTCCATCAACTTCTAGTGCTTTTACATTACATTTACATTGTCTTGTATGTACAACTATTTGAGTATGTATTTGTGTATTTGTACGTACATAAATATGTCTTATATGTACAGCTGTTTGCATGTTATCTCCCTTATTAGAATGTGAGCTCTTGAGCGCAACGACCATGTTTTTGATTTTCTTTGGAATCCTAGTGCTCAGCAGGGTGGCAGCACACACAAATGGTTTAGTAAATGCTTTTTAATTGATTGATTGCTTAATAAGTATTATTGAATTGAACTGAATATCCTAACTTTTGAGTTGACATATAGAGCTAAACCTGTGGGCATTGCTACTATACATAGAAGATACACTTTCTCCCCTTTGTCCTTCCATATAGGTCAGCATAAGGATTCTGAAAATAAGTACCTTTTACATTTTTTGTGATATCTACAACTCATGTTTTCCTTCCCCAAAGTCTGTCTAATCTTTTGTCCTGACAGCATTTTATGATTGAAATAAAATAAGTCATCCTTTGTACTTGACATTTGGTCAAAGACTGTTCCCTTAAACCAGCAATTTATCTTCTATATGGTATCCACGTTATTATTTTTTTAAATACCAAAACACTTTATTCCAGCTAGCCTTATAGGATTACTCCACAGTAAAACCATGTAATGATAATGTAATTTGCTTCTCATTAGATATGAGAATGTTTCTTTTCTTTTAAGAAATGAATGTTTTTCTTAAAGGAAAATAACATATTCTGTAAACTGTTTTTTTTTCAAACCATAGTCTAAAACTTGATTCAGGACATGAAGGGAGGGAGAAAGAGGAGGGAAAAAGAGTGAAAGAGTGAAAAAGAGAAATATAAGTGCAAGGAAGCAGAGAGAGAGAGACAGAGAGAGACAGACAGACAGAGACACAGAGAGATACAGAGAGACAGAGACAGAGAGAGACAGAGAGAGAATATGAGATTAAGAATGATTGATTGTCAGGGCAATTAGAGAAAACAAGAAGAAAAACTGCAAAAATTCAACTCCCAATTTCCCTTTTCTCTGATATAAGAGAATATATTAATGTAGTTACTCCCATTAAGTTTTGGTTCATAGTGCAGTCATATAGAAGTAAATCCTCTCCTATACAAAGGCAAGTATTTTTAACACATAGTAGGCATTTAAGAAATGTTGACTTGAATTGATTGCTATAAAAAGGCAGGTTTTAAACATGATGAGAAATGTTTAGTAATCAGGCCCCTCTTGTCTTTTAAGGGATAAAGATTTGTCATTTTCTTATGTTCATCACCAAGTTCTGCTAAGTTTTTTTGAAGTATTTCTCAGGTCTAACCCCTCTATTATATTTAAAGAACAACTTAGTCTAAATTTTCATTGTGTCATATCTTGACTGTAGTGAAACATGCTTCTAGCTAATCTCTCTTTAGCTTCACTCTACTCTCATCCATCTTGTACAGTTTTTAGAGGAATCATTGTCATTTTTCCCAATACCTTATTCTTTGTTTTAAGGAACCTTTAGTAACTTACTAATGCCTAATGTACCAAAGGCAAATTCTTCTATCCACCATTTTCTTTTTATTTATTTATTTTCTTTTTCATTTATAATTATTTCAAATATATTTATTTATTATGCCAAATGTTTTATTTATCTGAGCAACCTCATTTCTCAATAAGTTTATTTTTGAATTCACAGAAAACCCATAGACCTCACAATATTGCCAAATCTATGTTATTAGAAAAGTATATTTTACTAATAAAAGTAAGTAACTTAGTAGCCAAGACCACCATAGTGCTGAAATATCCTGGATCTTTTGAGAAAGACAGGTCTTCATTTTCACAAATGTGTGATCTTCCAAGTATTTAAAGGCCTGTGAAATATAAAAGATTATTGTGATTATATGGATATCATGTAATTTCTTTATAGTTCAATGACTCTGATTATCAAAGACCGAAGAAAGTAATTTGTTTTGAAATATTTCTTACTGCTTCCATTTCTGTATATCATATTTTATCTTTGAAAACTACTCTATTGGACTCTACCTTTTACTGAATGCAAAGTAGAAATCAAATACTTGAATTCAAAACGTTTTCGTGATTTCAGGGAACACTAGACATGCTTAGAAGGCTATTTCTGATCTGGCTTCTGGACAGCAGTGACTTCATCTCCTAGTTGCCTCTATGACATGTGCCTCCAGTTGGCTGCCATTTTGTTTTGGTGATAAGAATACCATTAGACAAACTCTTCTTTTTATCACTTTGGTTTTTCAAACTATACTAATTGCTAATTGAGGCACATCTAATTACATTTGTCATGTGATATTTTACATTGACTGTATAAAGTTGGCCAAAATAACTAGACATGTATGCCTCAATGCTATTTTAGTTGTATAGAGATAATTCTGCTACTGTGTTGGTGCTCCAATTAGACCAACAGGAATCTATTTAATAAATTAAAATCTTAAGTCTTTTACCCATTACCTGCCATTACCTGGAAGTAGGCTATATTTCTGGTTCATCTTAGTTAATTTTACTTGGCATAAGTAACTATATTTATGTTTTATGCATTTTGGATTTCAGATAAATGACCAACAAGCAGAAGTTAATTTCCATAGAAGTATCTACAACCTCCAAATTAAATACACCAAAGCTGTTTTTGAGGGTATAAAGCAAGACTACCACTCTTTTCTGGCAAATGTTGATGGTGTTCTATGTTCCCCACTAAGAGGTAAGTAAGTAACAATTCAGTCAGTGTCCAAGTCTTAAGGTAATTTCCAGCTGCACATGCTGTTTGGAAAGTACTGAAAATGTTAAACCATGGAAATGCTAGTATCATAACAGAATAGAGGTTGTGAGAAAGTGCTTTGTAAACTATAAAGTATTATTTAAATGAATGGTGGAATTATCATTTTAGCTTTGAAAACACTCCAAAGTGGATATGCTAGAACTTTCACCCTTAGGGTTCAAGTCAATGTTGAAGATTGCCAGCTGTATTCTTTTTGTTATTGTTGAATTGAACTGAACCTTTTTTTTTTTTAGTATATCTGGCTTTCAGAAATAGGAAATATGGCTTTTTCCAACACTCCTTCTTTCCCTACAACAGTTTTGTTGCTGTAGCTAAAATACAACTGCTACTATGTAGTAATTTTCTTGCCTACCTTCCCTGGCTCTTTCATCTTCTGTCATTCTTATTAACTTCAGTTTTTGGATGGTTAATACTATCTGAGCAAATAGGTAACTGGTAAGTCCATGGCGTATGTGTCTGCCTATCTATCTTTTTTTTTTTAACATCTGGACCACTAATTTATGACTTGACCAGGGTCACACAGCTAGTATCTGAGGCTGGATTTGAAGTTGGGTCTTCCTGACTATCCACTTTACCACCTAGCTGCCCCGTATAAACACACACGCACATATACACACAAATATGTGTTTACATATAGATGCATGTGTATGTGTCTTTGTAAGTATATGTATTTTTTTCCTCTTGCAGATATTCTTTCGTCATATATAAATCTTACATCTGAACCATCAGACGCAGCTTTCAAAAACTTTCTCGCTATTTTAAAAAACAATGCCAAACAGATTCAAGAGGCAGTTGACACTTTGACTCCATCACAGAATCTACAGCATGAAGGTAACAATTTTACTTGTTCAATTTGAGACAGCACAAAATGAAAAATTGCCTTTTCGGCTATGCTGTGATTCCATGAAAACAAGGCAGGCATCTGAAGAAGAAAATAATTTGTCTCCGTTTGACAAACTGTCTTAGTACTTTCTAAGTTAGTTTTTCTTTTAGAGGTGACTTTGCAACTTGATCATTATATTCAACAGTCAGTTAAAGAAATCCTGTTTAATACTTAATTTTCCCTCTTCTCAAATGAAGGAATGTTTAATGCCTCCAATCAGAAAGATCCTTTGCCCTGGTTAAGAGCCCATGAATAGCAATAATTAATGCCTTTTTTACATAGCACACATTATGCCAATTTACCTTAAAACTTATAGCCTTTTTGATCTATATTCCTTTTCTTTGCTTACCTTGAGAATACTAATAATGCCTGCAGAGGTTGTGGGTAGGAATTTGCTTGAGACTACTAACTTCACTTTCTACTGATTTAATATTGCTTACTTTTTTTGTTAATTAATACAATGGTCTTTCGGTTAGTAAATGTTTCAAAGAACAACGTGGTCTATGAGATTCTGTCCAGCTCTGTCATCCAGATGTAATGGAAGCTTCAGAGGTGAAGCTGACTTCATCTCTTTGGGCCCTCAGTTTCCTCATCTGTAAAAGAAGGAAGTTGGACTCAATGACTTTCTAAAATCCCCTTAAACCCTAAATCTTTGATCCTTTGGTTATATTTTTAAAAATTCTGTGGTTTCAGGAAAAAAAACAAAATAGAATTATAGAAATTGGCAATGAAACTTATCAATTTTAAAAATTAAAATATGTGGAGTATATCATTATCTCTACTCTGCCCTTTAGGAATGAGGTATAAATATTGGAAATAACATGGCATTGCTAATACTGTTAGCATGTTGACATATAAATCTTTGAAAATTTCATTCAAAAGCAGAAAATAAGTGCAAACATTCAAATTTCATAAATGAAATACTAATCCTTAGCTATGTTATAAAGTTTGGGAGATAATGGTCTATTTAGCATTGTAAATTTAACACTGACAGTGTTCTACACCTGGATTGACTCCAACTTGATCCAAATTACTGTGAGTCGTGAACCCAGTGAAAGGTTTGTATGTATTTGAATTCATGCTTTTTGAAATTACAATTATATAAAATATGAGAATTTATTCTAGCATAATGGAAATACCCAGTGCAAATTCTAATAATGCACCACTTCAAGGAAGATTCATTATTGACACTAATCTGGAACTAGTTCAGGATGGTAAAGTTATTCTTTTTATTCACTGTAGGAATCAGTGAAAGAGGAAAGGAAATGTTTTCATAGAGATTTAGGTCACAATTAAGGCAAAAATTCCCAATCTTAAGTGCTTCCTCATACTAGAATATCTTACTAGGTAGGGTGAGTGGGAAAATATCTCTCCCTAGAAATTGTGGAAAATAATGCATAAAAGTAGCTTTTCTTGGTTGCTCTGAGTTCAATACTCTTTAGAAATAAAAGGATGGATTAGATGACCTTAAGAAGTGGCTTTCAAACCAAAGATTTATTTTTTCTAATTTTCGTTACTTCACTATATCCCATTACTCAGGAAGAAAATCAGTTTTTTAAAAAAAATTTAGAAATAGTAATTGCTATCATTTAGTGGTTTTATTATTAGAGATTATGGCTATTTGAATATTGAACTTAATTGATAGTCACTATATTTATAATACCTGGTTTGTCAGTTTTGAAAGAATAAAAATGCAAGTGTTGTGAGAGGATGATCAGAGGGATGGTGGGGACACTACTCTTTATTAATAGATTCCATCATTCCCCTCCCCACCACGCTCAGGGCAGAAAGAGTCTCTTTATATTCTGCCTTCCTGAAGGTTGTTCATGAGGTTAGTAGCATGGCAACATTACCCAGCACTGACCCCAACTGGGAAATTTAATAGTGAAATGATAATAGAGAACAGAGTTTAATCTATCTTTTATTATTTAGAAGGCATTTCAAGATGTTGCACTGCCCCATGGTCATCATTATGTATATCCCTTACAATTTTACAGCCTGACAGTGCTGTCACTAGCAAAAGTTTAGATCAGCAATGTAAACTGGATGTTGTATGTGAGTATCTAATAAATCTCTGCCATCTACTTGTTTGTCTTTGACATTGAAGGCAGAGTGCAGAACAAAACTGAGTTTTCCATATTTCAAGATATAGGCTAGGTGATAGTTTAGAATAATTGGAAAGATGATTCTATTTCCCTGAACTCACAAGTTTTGATATAGTGCCACTGAATCTCTGTAATTTTACGTGTTTTTTTGGGGGGGTACAAAAATACCAACCCTTTTTTATTTTAAAGATACTTATGGCCATAGGAACATATATTTAGAGATAGAAGGGATTTTGGAAGTCATGATAGCCCAACACCCTTATTTTATAGATAAGGAAATTGAGTCATAGAACGGTGTCCCATGCCCAATGTCATGCAAGTAGAAAGTAGGCAGAACCAAGTTGGGAACCCATGTCTCTCATTCCACCCCTATCATTCTTTCCATTGCAGCAGGCCACCTCAATTGGGCAGCCACTTTCACATTTAGTTTAATTTTCTAATATGAAACTTATAATTATATCTGAATAAAGTTCATGTTGTTAGGCTGACCAAATTTGGTCCTTTGAATCTAATCAAATGGTTACCTCATTTACAGTGGGGGATTTTCAACATAAGCAAATTTCTATCTTTTCCTCTGTTCATAAGGTTTTATGTACTCTAGCTTTCATAGCAGGAAACAAAATTGAATATGTATTCTTCAGTGCCTCTTGGCTTCATTCCATCAATGCAAAAATAACTCGGTTGTATTAAAAGATATAAAAGCTGTAGCTGAGGACTTTATTAAAAATAACCTACAGTAAATTGGCTGCTATACTTTGCTTTTTGACTGGATTGAAATCTAGAATTGGTTTAGGGCTATAAAGTCCTATACTTGTTTGGTAGAAAAAATATTCAGCACTGCAGAATGCTACCCTAAAAAGAATTGTGTTCACCACAAGATAGTAGAATTGAAATGGACCTTAGAGAAAGCATTTTGATCACTTTTTTTTGTGGAACAGCTGAAGAATCTGAGTCCAGAGAATTTAAGCAACTTGTCCTACATATTATAGGAGGCAGTGAGGTGCTCAGTGGGTAGAGCACTGGAATGACCTGGGTTCAAATTCGACCTCAGAAACTAGCTGTGTGACCCTGGGAAAATTATAATGTTTGTTGGCCTTAATCCAATGGAGAAGAAAATGGCAAACCACTCCAGTATTTTTGCCAAGAAAACCCCATGGACAGTATAGTCCATGGGGTCACAAAGAGTTGGACAGACTGAATCAACTCAATAATAACCAGCAACATATTATATCTTGTTAGTGTCAGAACAAGAACTCAAGGCTTTGAGTTCCTCATCAAGAGCTCTTTCCATCACACCTTGTGGCCTTCTGAAATGCAACACTGGGGATGGTCCAGATTTGAGAAACATTAAACAGCTCAATTGGTTTAATGGTGGAGTAGCGGTAAAATTTTACAACTTTTCCTAAGAGAGAATATATGTGCATTTACAAGTTATTTTTGTCTGGGACAGAAGAAAGAAAACCATGGTTGCTATCCACGGAGAGCCTTAGTGTCTCCTTGCATTTAAAGCTCTGCAGCATGCTAAGTACTGCTGGAACAATTGTTCTAATCTCAGGCAAAACACATATTTTGAAATCCAATAATTTTGAAAATGTATAAGTATGTCATGAATTACCAAATAAATTACTGATTTTCAAAGGGCATTTTCAAGCTTCAAAATATCTAAAGAAATGTATTATACTTCATACACAATGTTTTGTTCAGTTATTAAACAGATACAATGATGCCTGAGTATACATGCACATGGGCTGTACTATAACGGTGGCGATGCAGAAATGGGTAATTATGCTCTGTATCCTTAGAGATGAGTGTAATTGCTTTCAGATGAATAGTTCTCACAATTAATATCTATTATCATTGGGCCTAGAAGAAAGAATGCTGGCTTGTTTTCTGAGGCTGAAGTTGCAGCTGATTTTGCCCATAACTGGTATTTACTTTCCACCATTTTCAGTTACAATTATTCAGTCAATTAATCAGCAAGCATCTGTTATGTGCCAGGCACTGTGCTGGGTGCTGGATGTAAAGGATAAGGCTTCACTGTCTAAAGAGAGGCTGGAAGATAATGGTGGTTTGTTGCATTGTGATCAGGGTGAAACTGAATTTTACCTTGGATTATTGATGTTTGTTCAATGATAAAGACTATGTTCTATGTTCTACATTTGCCTCAGGTAAAATAATTTCTTTTTGACAGTGCAATTGTTTTATTTATGCCTGGATTTTATTTAAGCCATTGATTTATGATTATATGAAAACACAAGTGTTCCAAGAGCAGAGGTTAACTCAAATTCAATAAAAAATGCAATTCAGTAAACACTTATTAAATACCTACTGTGTATAGAACATCCCACTAGGCATTGGGAGGAGAGGAGGGCTCATATCCTCATGTGGTTTATGGTATACTGGGATTACAAAGATGTATAACTAAATATATATAATATTATATAATCAGTCAACCAATCAATGCATTTATGAAGCATCTACTATGTGCCAGGCACTATGCTAAGGTGCTGTGGATACAAAGAGAAGCAAAAGACAGTCCTTGCTCTTAAGAAGCTTATAATCAAAATACAATAATAAATATAAGTTCAATAGAGCATTGCAAAACAAAATCCTACATGAAAACCAAAAGGAGAGACATTATTACCTATTGGAAGAGGGTTGGGGATTACAGAAGTCTTCATGAAGAGGGGGCATTTGAGATGGACCTTAAAGGAAAAGTAGAAGTCAATCTTGAAATTGGTAATAAATTAGGGAAAGATACAGAAGCTGCAAAATGTAGTTTTGGCATAGGAAATAGAAATTGATTCAGTTTGAATGGATTGTAGAAAGCAGGGATTGTGGAGTGGGGAATAAATATAAGATGAGGCTGTAAAGGTACGATGGTACCAGATTTTGAAAGTCCTTTTACTTAATAGGCAAAAGGGAGTCACAGAATATTTTTAAGCAGAGGAATAATGTCTAGGCTAATGCATTACTAAGAGATCTGTCAATGATATGAAGATTGGTATGGAAAGAAAATAGCAGAGGTATACTGCAAGAAAAACTTTGTAATTGTCTAGGCAAGTAGTGATGAGGCCCTGGACTTTGGCTTTGGCATTAGGAATAGAGTTAAGGAAAAAGATTTGAGAAATTCTGAAGAGGCAGAATCAAGAGGACTTGGTAAAATGATTGGATATGAGTGAGAAGGGAGAGTCAAAGATAATACCAAGGTTTTAGACAGGGTGTTTTATGGTACTACCGTAGAATCACACAAACACACAATGATGAAAAACAAAAGAGTTTCGAAGCAAGATCATAAATTAGGTTTTGGGATTGGTGAGGTTGAGTTGTTGGGGAGACCTCTAGGTGAAGATATAGATGGCAAGCTCTGAAGAGAGGTCAGGGCTAGAGATCGAGTATTTCAATGATTATTCATTAATTATAAGAGAGGTTTAAGTTTGAAAAAATAAATTTAGATTGAATTTTAAGAGTTAGTGGAAACCAAACTCCTTCAAATTTTCACACCAAGAAATAAAATATTAATAATGAATCATAGATCCTAGGCATGTTCTTCTGCATGTATTTGGGAAAGGTGATCTTTTGAACTGCTTCCCACACAGAACAAGCTTTCTCAATGAATGATTTTCTATAAATCTTCAAGACACTTTAAATGTTTTTCTCTTTTCTTTTCTTTTCTTTCTCTCCTTATTGCTTTCTTTTTTCTCTTTTTTTCCTAAATCATTATTAATTTTAAACACTCTTTTCTTTTTAAATTTTGAGTTCCAAATTCTCTTCTTCCCTCTCCTCCATCCACTGAGAAGGAAAGCAAGATGATATTAATTATACATGTAAAGCACATATCCACATTAGTTGTACTACAAAAAAAGGAAGGGGAAAAAAGGAAGAAAAGAAAGACAATTATACTTTAATTTGCCCTCAGAGTTTATCAGATCTCCCTCTCTATAGATGGCTAGCATTTTTTTTTTGTCCTAAGTCCTTTGGAATTTTCTTGGATCATTGTGTTGATCAGGGTAGTTAAGTCTTTCACAGTTGACCATCATTACAATATTGCTTACTGCGCACAGTGCTCTCAGTTCTTCTTACTTCACCTTACATCAGTTCCTATAGGCTTTCCCATTTTTTCTGAAACCAACCCCCTCATAATTTCTTATAGTTCAATAGTACTTCATTACAATCATATACCACAACTTGTTCAGCCATTCCCCAATTGATGAGCATCCCCTCAATGTTCAATTCTTTGCCACTACAAAAAGAGCTGCTATAAATATTTTTGTACATATAGGTCCTTTTCCTTTTTCTCTCTTTGGGGTATAGACCTGGTAGTGTTATTGCTAGGTCAAAGGATATGCACGGTTGTATAGCCCTGCAGGCATAGTTCCAAATTCTTCTCCAGAATGGTTGGACTACTTCACAACTCCACTAATAGTTTATTACTGTACTTATTTTTCCTGATCCCCTCCAGTATTTGTGATTTCTGATAGGTGTGAAGTGGCACCTCAGAGTTGTTTTAATTTGTATTTCTCTAATCAATCATGATTTAGAACGTTCTTTCATAGGACTATAGATAGCTTTGATTTCTTCTTTTGAAAACTGCCTGTTCATATCCCTTGACCACTTATCAATTGAGGAATGGTTCTTATTTTTATAAATTTAACTCAGTTCCCTATATATTTGAAGAATGAGGCCTTTATCAGAGAAACTTGCTATTTTTATAGCAAGTTTTACATTTTAATTTTTATATTTAATGTAAATATTTATATTTTATACATAATTTGTGGTATTACTTTGTTGTTCGTATTTTAGCAAAATATATTTCTTTTAATTCTTTTTTTTTTTTGCTTTTTCTTTGTGTGAGATCATGATTGCTACCCCTGTTTTTTTTTTTAACTTAGCTGAAGCATAATGGATTCCACTTGAGCCCTTAATTTTAACTCTGTGTGTCTTTCTGTTTTAAGTGTGTCTCTTGTAAACAACATACTGTTGGATTTTCATTTCTAATCCATTCTGGTATTTACTTCTGTTTTATGAGTGAGTTTATCACATTCTCATTTATAATTATAATTACTGTGCATTTCCCTCCATCCTATTTTCTTCTGTTACCTCCCCCTTAATACTGTCCCTCCTCAAAAATCTGTTTTGCTTCTGACTACTGCCTCCCTTAATCTTCCCTCTCTTTTATCATCCTCCTCTATGCCTTCCCCTCAACCCACACATCTCTTATCCTTTACCTCTACTATTTCCTCATTGGGTAAGATAGATTTCTGTATCCAACTGAGAGTGTGTGTGTGTGTGTGTGTGTGTATACATACATACATTCTTCACTCTTTGAAACTGATGAGAGTGAGGTATTGCCTGCACTACCCATTTCCCCCTCCACTTCCTTGCATACCTTTTTTATGTGAGAAAAATTCTGCCTCTCCCTTTCTCCTTCTCCCAGTGAATCCCTCTTTCTCATTCCTTTTTTTCTTTTGAGATCATCCCAACATAATCAACTTATACCTGGTCCCTCTATATATATTGCTTCTCACTGTCCTAATAATGATAAAGTTCTTAAGAGTTACATGTAACACTTCCCATATAGGAATATATTTATTGAGTCCCTTATTATTACTTTTTCAAATTTACTTTTTTATGTTTCTCTTGAGTCCTGTATTTGAATGTCTAATTTTCTATTCAGCTCTGGTCTTTTCATCAGGAATGCTTGAAAGCCCTCTATTTAATAAAAAATAAATAATAAAAAAATCTTTTTCTTCTGAAGGAATACACTCAGTTTTACTGGGTAGGCTATTTTTAATTGTAATCTAGCTCCTTTGTCTCCCAAAATATCATGTTCTGAGCCCTCTAGTCCTTTAATATGGAACCTACTAAATCTTGTGTGATCCCAACTATAACTCCTTGTTATTTGAGTTGTTTCTTTCTGGCTGCTTGAAATATTTTCTCCTTGACCTGGGAGCTCTGGAATTTGGCTATAATATTGCAAGGAGTTTTTATTTTGGTATCTATTTCATGAGGTGATCAGTGGATTCATTTTGCCCTCTGGATCTAAGCTTTCAGGACAGTTTTCCTTTATAATTTTTTGAAATAGGATGTCTAGTCTCTTTTTGATCATGTCTTTTAGGTAGTTCAATTATTCTTAAATTATCTCTCCACAATCTATTTTCTAGGTCAGTTGTTTTCCTGATGAAATATTTCACATTTTCTTCTGTTTTTTTTTCATTCTTTTGACTTTGTTTCATTAATTTTGATGCCTCATAGAGTCATTAGCTTCCACTTGCCCAACTCTAATTTTTAAGGAATCATTTTCTTCATTGAGATTTTATGCCTCTTTTTCCATTTGGCCAATTCTGCTTTTCAAAGAATTCTTTCCTTCAGTGAATTATTGTACCTCTTCCATTTGGTCAATTCTACTTTTTGAGGAGTTCTTTTCTTCAGTACTTTTTTTGTGCCTCTTTTACCCAGATTTTAATTCTCTTTTCATAATTTTCTTGCATTCCTTCATTTCTTTTCCTATTTTTTTCTATACCACTGTCATCTCTTTCTTTAACTTTTCCAGGAATTCTTGTTGGGCTTGGGTCCAGTTAGCATTTTTTGAGGCTTTGGTTATAGCTGTTTTCACACTATTGTCTTCTTCTGAGTTTATGTCTTGGTCTTCCCTGCCACTGTAGTAGCTTTTTATGGTCAAATTCTTAGGCCCACAGCTGGTACTGCTGTTGTGCTCCAGTTGGTTCCCACCCTGGTGTCACAGACCTCACCTACTGACCTCCTAAGTTGTAAGCTAGAAAAATGTCTTACTCTAACCTTTTGCTGGCTCTGCCACTCCAAAATTTGACTTTAGGAATTATTTTAAAATTATTTGGAAGGGAATATTGGGAGAGTTGAGCTAGGTTGCTGCCTGTACTCTGCCATCTTGGCTCAGCCTCCAAACATTTTTCTAAAGACACATTGAACCCCTATCAAATAAACTGGCCCTTTTCTTTAATGACCTAATCTTGAGCCTTATCAACATTTCCTGCATCTGAAAAGGAATCAAGAAGTTTGTTTGCTCTGTTCCCTTTGTTCTCCAGCAGGGCCATTGTTGGTTGCTTCCTGTATAAATACTTCTTGGCTTTATTTGTCTTTTAATAGTAGCCTTGTGATTAGAATGTCTGCTGTGCATTGTGCTCTGATTAATGGGAAATTTAAGCACCTAAACCATGTTTTCCATTTAGCTTAACAACAGGTACCTTTATCTCTTCCTCTTTGTTTCTTCATTCATGTTTCTTACCTCCTATGACAGTACTCATTTTGATTTTCATTTTATTTTATAAAAATTTAAAAAATAATCCTATAAAAATAGAAATCAAGCCAAACTACCACAACAGTTAGTTACCACAAGCCTTTTAAAGGATTCATTAGGTCTATTGACCATGATGGTGGTTAGGTGTGAGCACTCAATTTAGAGTCAGAAAGACCTAGGTTCAAGTCCCTTTTCTACTTGACTTTTTAGAACCTCGATTTCCTCATCAGTAAAACGAGGGTGATTTTGGATTAGGTAATCCTGGAGGCCCTTTCCTCCTCTAAATATTGTGATCCCATGTGTACAAAGTATGTGAAAAATGAAAGCTATTTTTAATACCTGATTGATATCTTTGAAGCACAATTGTCATCCATTCCCTCTCCCCTCCCCCCAAGGTATTATGTAATGAAAGTAAAACCATAAATATTCCTCTTAACACTTTTGTTATTTCACCCTGAAGAAGCAGAGCCCTTTGTTCCATCCATCTTATAGAATGTTTGGAAGAATGGTGTATTCGTTCTCATGAATAGGAAAATAAAGGGGCTAAACTCACCTGAATTTCAGGGAGCCAGGTCTAATGTTAACCCTGTTCTAGTTCCTTCCAACTAAAATTCAAGGATTGAAAGTTTATGAAGTAAGGATGGAAGGGGTTAGTGATACCTGGTAGGAGATGACACAAATGAGCTACATTTATCACTTTGCTTAAGCTTACAGGGAAAACTGGAAAGTAATTAATCAACCAATCAGTAAGCATTTATTAAGAGGCCATCACATGCTAGACACAATGCTAGGTATACAATCTCTACTCTCAAGGAGATTAAATCCTAATGGGGAGATGACAAATACATATGTAAATATATACAGAATAAATACAAGGTTATTAGGGAGGGGGACAGCATTAGCAGTTGGGGAGAAACGGGGAAGGCTTTGTGTAGAAAACTGTTACCTGAAGGAAGCGAAGGATTCTGTGAGGTAAAGGTAAGGAAAAAAGTACATTCTGGGCATGAGGGGATGGTTAGAGCAGAGGCACAGAGATGGGTGGTAGAATATCTTGTACAAGGAAGAGAGAGAAATCCAGTTTGGGTGGACCATAGAATGCAGGAAGAAAAGTAATTAATAATAAGGCTGGCAAGATAGGCTGGAGCAAGGTTGTGAAGGACTTTAAAAGCCAAGCAGATCGATTTATATTTTATCTTACAGACAATTGGAGTCACTAGAGTTTATTGAGTAATAGAATAATGTGGTTAGATTTGCCCATCATTCGGGTAGACATTTGTAGGATGGGCTGGAGTGGGGAGAAACTTGAGGCAGGAAAACCATTTAGGAGGCTATCGTAATAATCTAGGTGAGAGGTGATGAGTCCTTGAACTAAAATGGTAGCTTACTATGTAAGTAGAGAGAAGGGGTTGGATGCAAGACATAGAAATAAAAAGACAAAGTTTGCCAACTCAGTAGATCATTAGGAGCAAAGGAAAGTAAATGGTTAAGGATAACATCAAGGTTACAAATCTGGGAGAGAATTAGGAGAGGAAGCAATATATATGGAGAGGTTAAATACTGAGGATGGGGAAGGTGATGATCCACCAGAGAAGATAGAAATGATGGGAGGGTTGATATCAAGGGCAAGGAACATGTAGAAATGTCAATCTTGGCAAGGAGAGGGGCCACCTCATTGTCAGAGGGAAAGGAGGAGATAGTGGGAGATGATATCAAGAAATTTTGAAATGAAGAGAAGAAGGATATCATAAGAAATGACCCTGATTTTCTAAGGAGTATAGGGAACTTGAGAGGTTTGGAATAGCTTTTGTGGGTAGTGAGATCAGGAATCAGGGAAGAATAAAAGGACTGCTTTGCTACATTCCAGCTGCAAAAGTAAGAGGGAAGGAGGCAGGTGGTGGGAATAATTCTGAGCTGAGGTTTGCTAAGAAATGAGTAGCAATAGGACAAAAGGGTGACTGTGAGTGAAAGAGTTGCAGAATGAAGGGAATTTTATTCACTATGAAACAAGAATTCCACAGGGTATAGTTAAAGGGGAGGGAAGGGTTGGAGTAGGATATGAGGAAGATAGGATTAAGGAGGATGGGATCAGAAAATAAGAGGTGAGGATTGTGGATCATTTGTTATTAGGTTGAGTTACAGAAATAGGGAGAATAATGGATAATGGGAGGGTATTAGCCATAAGAACAGTAGCAGGTGACAGATGAATAATAATGTTCACAATCTGAAGGCCTTCTCCCTTGGCAAGCTCAGTATATAACATGGTTCCCCTATTTCCTGTAGCCAAAACAACATTGGATCTGCAGGCTTGGGCAAAGCCATAGAGAAAAATCTATACCTACAAATCATGTTTTCATTGTGATGCCCTTCACAATGAATATTTCTTTACAGAAATGTGTCTGCTTTGTCTTCTGTATCTTGCCAACCATTAATTCCCATAGAAAGACCCTGCCTGAAAGAGATCCCAAAATGAAAACTCCCAGGAATATTATAGCCAAATTCCAGAGCTTTCAGGTCAAGATGTTGCAAGCAGCCAGAAAGAAACAACTCAAATATCAAGGACCCACAGTCAGGATGTACAGAAATATTTATAGCAGCTCTTTTTGTGGTGACAAAGAATTGAACAGTGAGGGGGATTACTCATCAATTGGAGAATGGCTGAACAAGATGTGGCATATCATTGTGATGGAGTACTGTTGTGTGATAAGAGATGATCGGGGCGGAGGGAAGGCAGTTCAGAAAAACATGGCAAGATGCAAAGTGAATTGAGAAGAACTAGGAGAACATTGTGCACAGAGTAACAGCAATATTGTAATGATGATAACTGTGGAAGACTTTGCTGCTCTGATCAATACAATGATCTAAGACAATTCCAAAGGACTCATAATGAAAAACTGCTATCCACCTCCAGAGAGAAAACTGATGAACTCTGAGTGCAAATTGAAGTATAATTATCTCACTTCCTTTATTTTTCTTGCTTTTTTTTTGTTCAGTCATTTTTCAATCATGTCTGACTCTTTGTGGCCCCTTTCGGGGTTTTCTTGGCAAAGATACTAGAATGGTTTGCCATTTTTTTCTCTAGCTCATTTTACAGATGAGGAAGCTGAGGCAAACAGGGTTAAGTGATTTGCCAAGGGTCACACAACTAGCAAGTGTTTGAGGCCAGATTTGAATTTAGGAAGATGAATCTTCCTGACTGAAGGCCCAGCACTCTATCCACTGTGCCACCTAGCTGCCATTGCTTTCTTTTCTTTTTCTCTTTTTCCTTTTCTTTTCATTCTTCACCATATGTCTAATATGGAAATATGTTTTGCATGATTTCACATTTATACGTGGTATCATGTTTGCTTTCCTAGTGGGTGGGGGAGGAGTGGGAAGGAGGGAGAGATTTGGAACTCAAAATTTGAAAAGAAAATAATGTTAAACATAAATAATAAAATTTTTTAAATCTTCAAAAAAAAAGTATAGTGACAAGATAACCTCTATTTCCAGCAAGAGGAAATTCACTTTAAATCAGAATGAGGGGATTTGAGTAAAATATTAACAATAACATTGTACATTGGAAAGAATACTTCTTTTGGAGTCAGAGAGTCAGAGTTCGAGTCCTGACTTTGCTTTTTTTGCATTGCGTGTGGGAGACCAAAACTGCAAGTCCCAGAGGTCTGAACAGGTCATCACCAGAATTGGTCACAAAGTGATGAGGTTTTTTTTCAGCCACAGCAACTCATCCTCACTTGGCTATCAGTTCTATCGATGGGCTCCACAGCTTTGGTTTGGATGATACTCCTCGATTGTCAGATATCAAGTGTGTTGCTAGATCCACGTATAGGTCCTCTCCAGCATGGCAGGATCTTCCCAAGTTTCTGTTCTCTATGTATAACCTTTGAGCACCCAGACATTGCTGAAGGACTTTAGTGGAGAGGCTTTTTCATTTGAATCAAAGTCTACTAGGGTGGAAGAAGAATCCTTCCATTATAATGTGAGTTATTCAAAGGCAAGGACAGTCTCATTTTTGTCTTTTATCTAAATCCCATGGCCTAGCACAGCAACTAATAATTGGTGGACTCTTAATAAGTGTTTGTTAACTGTTTAGTGAATTCTCTGGCTGTCCTAGAGGAGTGGACCCACCTTTATTTATCTATGAGATTGTTTCCAACATGTACCCACTCAAAAAAAAAAGTGTGTAAATTTTTACTGTGTAGAAATTCATATAAACAAAGTTGTGTCTAGGATATCATGAACTGGGATGATCACCCTGGAGTACATGCTTGGAGGGACTCTGCACTACTGAATCCCAGCTAAGGGAGTCAACTAATAGGGAAAAAAAGAGTGGTCCTGTCAGCAAATGCTAAAACATAACTAAAATAAGCTAAGGCTTATGTGTATGAATACATACGAGCAGCTCATAAAACCATCACCACAGCAAAGAAGTTAGGACTCCTCTTTTCCACTTACACCGCTACCATGGCTTTGGTCAGGGCAATGTATTTAGAGGATATTGTCCGTACTTAGAGTTCCTCAACAGCAAAGAAGCTTGGGACCTAGTTAGCAAGGGTAACAATTAAAATAGAAACCTACCACCTGTCTGTCATTTTTTGTTTTTGCTTTTTGATGAGGCAGTTGGGGTTAAATGACTTGCCCAGGGTCACACAGCTAGTTAAGTATCAAGTATCTAGGGTCAAATTTGAACTCAGGTCCTCCTGACTCCAAGGCCAGAGCTCTATCCACTGTGCCACCTTGCTGCCATACCACCTGTCTCTCATTCTAGTGTGAATCCCTTTCCCTAGTCTTTGAAACAGTGCACAGCCAATGTCCCAAGGCTGTCTGTTCCACCCCAGCCCCTCTACTTGACCCAATCATTTTTTAGGATTAGGTTATTTAGTTTCCAATTATTTTTAGTCTATCTTTCCATGGCCCTTTATTACATATAATTTTATTGTGTCATGATCTGAAAAGGATGCATTTAATATTTCTGCCTTTCTGCATTGGATTGTGAGGTTTTTATGCCCTAGTACATGGTCAGTTTTTTGTGTATGTGCCATGTACTGCTGAGAAAAAAGTACATTCCTTTCTATTCCCGTTCAGTTTTCCCCTGAGGTCTGTCATACCTAACTTTTCTAATGTTCTATTCACCTCCTGAACTTCTTTTTTGTTTATTTTGTGGTTAGACTTATCTAGTGCCAAGAGGGGGAGGTTCAGGTCCCCCATTTAGTATAGTTTTGCTGTCTATTTCTTCCTGTAACTCCCTGAACTTCTCCTCTAAGAATTTGGATGCTATACCATTTGGTGCATATATGTTTAGTAATGATATTACTTCATTGTCTATGGTGCCTTTTAGCAGGATGTAGTTTCCTTCCTTATCTCTTTTGATTGGATCTATTTTTGCTTTTGCTTTGTCTGAGATCAGGATTGCTACCCCTGCTTTTTTTACTTCAGCTGACACATAATATATTCTGCTCTAGCCTTTTACCTTTACCCTGTATGTGTCACTCTTTTTCAAATGTATTTCCTGTAAACAACATATTGTAGGATTATGGTTTTTAATCCATTCTGCAATCCATTTCTGTTTTATGGGAGAGTTCATCACATTTATATTCACAGTTATGATTACTACCTGTGTCTTTTTCTCCATCCTTTCCCCCCCCATTTATGCTTTTCTTTCTCCTTTTCCCTTTCCCCCCTACACTAGTGTTTTACTTTTGACCACTGCCTCCTTCAGTCCCTCCTCCCTTTTATTATCCCTTTCCCTTTTCTTCCCCTTTACTCTTACTGCTTCTTCCCTCCCTTCTTTCCCCCCCTCCTTTTCTTTCCCCTTTTCCCTCCTACTGCCTATAGGGCAAGTTAGATTTCTATACCTAACTGATTATGTTATGCCCTTCTTGAGCCAAATCTGATGAGAGTAAGGTTCAAACAATGCTCCCCCCTTCTTTCCCTCTGCTGTAATAGGATTTTGTGTCTTTTCCTGTAATGTAATTTACCCTTGTCTGCCTCCTCCTTTCTCAGTACATTTTCTAAGATCAGATTGATCCACTTATTTGGATCCATTTAACCCACTTGATTAGATTTTTTTTTATCATTACATCAAAGTCAACTAATATCCACCCTCTTTATGTATACTCCTTTAACATGGTGTAATAACAATACAGTTCTCAAGGGTTGCAAGTGTCATATTCCCTTGTAGGGGTTTAAACAGCCCCCCCCTTATTAACAACATATTGTATCTTTCTGTCCCATTTACCTTTTTAAGTCCTTCTTGAGTCCTGTACTTGAAGATCAAATTTTTTGTTGAGCTCTGGTCTTTTTATCAGGAAAGTTTGGAAGTCTCCTATTTCATTGAATATCCATCTCCTCCCTTGAAAAATGATGCTCATTTTTGCTGGGTAATTGATCCTTGGCTGCATTCCAAGCTCCTTTGCCTTATGGAATATCATGTTCCATGCCCTGCGGTCTTTTAATGTAGAAGCTGCAAGGTCCTGTGTAATCCTGACTGTGGTTCCATGATATTTAAATTGTTTCTTTCTGGCTGCTTGCAGCACCTTCTCTTTCATCTGGTAATTTTGGAATTTTGCTATTATATTCCTTGGCGTTGTCAATTTGGGATCTCTTTCAGGTGGTGATCAGTGGATTCTTTCTATGGTTATTTTCCCTTCTGGTTCTAGGACTTCAGGGCAGTTTTCCTTTATGATTTCCTGAAAGATACTGTCCAGGCTCTTTTTTTCATCATGATTTTCAGGTAGTCCAATAATTTTTAAATTGTCTCTCCTGAATCGATTTTCCAGGTCGTTGTTTTACTGATGAGGTATTTTACATTTTCATCTATTTTTTTATTTTTTTGTTTCTGTTTGACTGATTCTTGCTCTCTCATAGAGACATTAGTTTCCATTTGTCCAATTCTAGTTTTTAACAGATTGTTTTCTTCTGTTAGTTTTTGTACTTCCTTCTTCAATTGGCCAATTGTGTTTTTTAGGGACTTGTTTTCTTCAGTGTATTTTTTTTCCAATTGGCCAATTGTATTTTTGAAGGACTCTTCTACCTCTCTCATTTGACTATTAAAATCCTTCTTGAGCTCTTCTAAGAAGGCTTTTTGGGCTTCAGACCAGTTCATATTCCCTTTTGTTGTTGCAGATGTGGGTTTGTTGACAATGTTGTCCTCTTCAGAATTTCTGTCTTGATCTTCACTCTTCTCATAATATGAATCTATGGTACGTTTCTTTTTACTCATGGTGTTTCTTTATTCCCTGGCCTTTAAAGAGATTGAGCTCTCCTGCTGGGGAACAGAGGGCACTGACCCAAGCTTCTTGTGTTGGGAGCCTAGGTCTTGGTCACTGGCTTTGTGTGCTGGCACCTCTTATGTGGCAATTTGAGGCTGTAGGTTTCTGGCAGCTTACCTGGTGTTGGGCTGGAATCAGCAAGGCTGGAACTTTCAGGCAATTCTAGGTTGCCTGCTTTTCCTTTCCTTTAGCTTTCTTCAGCTCCTTTTAGATGGGTGCTGCAGGGTGTTTATCTGCCTGGGGCCCCTGCAGTGTTGTCTCCCTCCTTTCTGCTAATGCACTGGGAGATTCCTTTGTGGTAGAGTGCCGAGGCACCTGGTGGTTTTCTGAGCTGGTTTCCACTGGTTCCCCCCCACGCTCAGAGGTCCAGGTGTTGTGTTTGCCTGTCTACCACCTGGGCTTCAGGATTTCTTCACAATTGGAGGCAGGGCTCTGACAGCTTACCTGGTGTTGGGTTGGAACCAGCAAGACCAGGGCTTTAGGAAACCTTTAGGTTGTTTTCTTTACCTCCTTTCAGATCAATGCTGCAGGGTACTTATCTGCCTGGGGCCCCTTGGAGTTCTGCCTCCCTTATTATTGCTGAGGCACTGGGAGACCCGTTTGCTGGGCTGCTGCACTGCTGCTCCCCATCTTTCTTCTAGTTCAGCTGTTCCAGGGTTTTTTTCTGGGGTGATATTTTCTGGGTTTTCAGAGGTTGATTGGGGAGAGTGAGAGCACCTACCTTTTCACTCTGCCATCTTGGCTCCCAGAAGCAGAACTCCCCAGTCCCTCTACTGAAGCCACATTCCACATAGCTTGTCCTGCCAAGGTTTGTGGGGGTTTGCACCAGGCTGCAAAATTCTCAACCATTGCTCTTGAAATACCCCATATAATGTAGCTGCTGCTCCTTCTTTTTCTTTCTCTCAAGGTGACGAGGCCTTGTCGAAGTTGGGAAGAGTTTTTCCTTTCTTTAGAGCAGTCCTTCAAAGACTGTGGTGAGCAACAAGAGAGGTGGAGGTCTTAAGAACTGAGCTGGACCAAGCCATGGCAGAACTTCAGGTTTTAAGAAGGGAACACGGGGAGAAAGAAATGGAGCCCCCTTCGAGGTTTTCAAAGTGGAAAGGGGAAGGTGGGAAAGTGTCATGGACAGAAGACATGCCAACTCAAGTGTCCACATCCCTGCTTGCTTCTCCAAAACAGAAACTGGTAGTTAATTCCATTTTTTCAAGTAAAGCAGAAAGTTTTCGAGCCAACTTGCAACCTCAGGAAGAAATGATTGAGTGGGCCCCCAGCTGCCCCTGAGGGAAGAACTCCAGGAGTAAGGGCATAAAATTCACAATACTGTCTTCACAAGATTAATCAGGGGTCCCCGTTCAGTCACCCCTGTAAGCATGTCTTTCATATTCATTCTAGGTGCTGGTAAACCTCACATGCCAAAATGGATTTCAAGCCTAAAAAGTAACTTTGAACTTATCTAGAGATAAATCCTAAAGAAATGAAATGTGAATGGTGTAAAAATGATAATGATTGTTCATTTTCCTTTAATTTTTCATTTTTGTAATTTCAATGTATGATTGTATATTTCACTCTGTGAATCTCATTCTGGAACAAATCGATACAACTCCTTGCTGTTGCCTTTACTGGCTCCATGAACAGAGGTTTCTTACATTTTGACCATCTGTCTCTTAATTTAATGACTGATAAAAAGAATTATCTTCAGCTTTTAATGCTGCTAAAAATGATAAAATATTACACTACCTTACTTGAAAGTAATAACAATGCACTAAAAATGTTTACATGGAGCAAATGCTTTCAGAAGTGCCTATTTTTGTGAAGTATAATTAAAGAAAATTTAGCAAAGGAGCTCATAGCATGTAGCTAATTTGTTTTTCAACTAGTTATTTTCATTTTTAAAATCTCTTTGTATATTAAGGGTGTTCAAATTTTAAAGTTGGTGTTTTGTTAACAAATAAATAAAGTTGAAATTTCAGGGCATTTTTTGAGTCTTTATTTAAAAAAAAATAGTTGCTTTTCTCTTTTTCATTGAAACCAGAAGACAGAAGGATGTAGCTGAATGTTAGTCTTTTCTAAGAATGTAAATCATGAGTTTCTAAGATAAAATATGGATATTGCTAGCATGCCAGTCTTGTCTGTTTTGCCAAAGGCAATAATTGTACTGCAATAATTAAGAACATACATGTTGCTAATTTGCTAGCTGTTCCATAAAACATAGTTTAAAAAACAAAACAAAACACTAGTCTTTGTGTTTATCTACTAGTCTCATTTTTAAACTTGTTAAAGGAATATGCCTGGCCAAATACATTGATTTTCTTTCATCCTAGAAGATAGTACAATACAGGTATCAGAATTATAGGTAAGAACTTCAGGGATCATCTAATCCAAATGTTTCATTTCAGAAACAGGGAAATCAAGGTGTAAATAGGAAACATGATTTGCCCAAGGGCACAAAGTTGGTTAGTGGCAGAGATGAAACTAGACTCATGTCTCCTGACTCCTTGAAGCAATTTCATTTCCTCTATACTATACTGCCCCTCATTCTGTCATAGTATTTGAGATAGATATTAATGGCAGAAATACTGATTTTGTATTGATGGCAGCAAAACTATAACCAAGGTGGGATAATTGAGGCTGTGAGCCAGGTAAAGACTTGCCTCGGTGGATCAAAATTTACAGGGTATATACTTCATCCCCTAGATTTCTAATATTCCTTTGACTTAATGTTGTCATTGTTTGTCCTTTTTTCTCGAAGAGGACCAATAACCACAGGAAGGTGATGCCATGACTTGCAAGTGAATTGGATTTAAGTGAGGCAGGGCTGTGCAAAGTCACCAGCCTCACTCTCTCCTCTGGAGCCATCTGAGTCCAGTGGCCAGATATAGATCAGGATGACTGGAGACGGCCCCAGATGGTGTGGGAGATCTTGTGTGCGCCTCATTCCCCCTGCCTCCCACCACCCACCTGCTTTCTCTGTATGACTCCCTGTATCCTAGGGGGGAAATAATTACCATGGCATCTTATCTTGCTGTAACTTCTTCTGACTGTCACCTTCCCCATATCTCCTCCTGGGAGTTTGGAGTCAAGGTCTGTTAGCTGTACTGTGGAGGTACAGACCAGATAGCCCTTACATCTGAGTGGTTGCTTCCAACTTCACGTGACTTGCACAAAACTTACTCATGGCACAATGTGCCCAATTCACGCCAGAGGTGGAATCCTGAAGCCTTTCCACACTCCAGGTAAGCTCCTTCCTTGCCTGGCCATGCCCACATTCCTTCTTCATGGTGACCTCTCCAGCAATAGCCTCATATCATCTCCAAAGTGTCCTACCCTTCTCCTCCAAGCTTGTCCCAGGTGCTTTACACAACAGTCTAGAAAATTTGAATAGTGTTCAATTCTCCTACTGCCTTTTGTTGTAATCCTTATGCAAAATAATCTCCTTTTCTTTTTTCTCTCTTGTATTTCATCACCATGATGTGATATTTACCATTACTTACGCATAGAGGTTAGTTTTGCAAGGCATGACCCCTTAGGGGCTAGTACTCCAATGTCCCAAAGCTGCCAGCAGATGGCATTAGTGTCTTAGTCGATAAAAATACAAACTCGGTTTTATATGGCATTTTGAAGATTTACAAAGCACTTTCCTCACTGCAGCACTTTGAGGCAGGTAGAACAAATAATATCCCCATTTTACTGATGAGGAAACTGAGATTCCACAGTCGCTCAATGAGTAAGTATAAAAACTGGTACTCAAAATTACCATTCATGATGTAATCTCAGGCTCTTTCTACTACCCCAACCTGTCTTTGCAGTTTAGCATTCTCAAGGTAAGATAAGTAACAATAATCACATCATCATCATTAACATTTATGTAGTACTTACTGTGTGCTAGGCACTGTGCTAAGGTGCTTTACAATTATTATCTCCCTTGATCCTCACAACAACCCTGGGAGGTAGGTGCTGTTATTACTCCTATCTTATAGATGAGGAAACCAAGGTAAACAGAACTTGAAGTGATTTGTCCAGGGTCAGACAGCTAGTAAATATATGGGAAGCTGGTCTTCTTCACTCCAAGCTCTGTGCTCTATCTACTCTGCCACCTAGCTGCTTCTATAATAATAATTATTAATAATAATATAATAGCAATAATACCTGCTGGATTGAGTTTAATTGAATGCTCTTTAAAATTTCAGAAACCATTAAATGAATTAGAAAGCTTATTTCTATGAGAATTGAACAATGAAAGAGACATACTGTAAGAAGTAATATGAAAAATGGGGGAAATTCCTACCTACACACGGATATTTGCTTTCTATCTAACTTATCAATTGCCATTTAACTTAAACCTCTGGTAAATAATAGTTTACTCTAAAGTTTCTCTTAACACCTAAGAACCTTATAACACCTATTCACTCTTATAAAATATTTACCATTCCTATCAGCTGATTCCGGTTTTGAAGCCTGGAGAGTTTTGTAAACGTGTCCACTTTGGATGCAAACATTTTTAATCTTCCAAGTCGCTGCAAGCAGGCTTTAGCTATTTCTTACCCTCTTTGGCCATGTCAGCCACAGTTAAAACTGCACTCCTGAATCAGAAGGAAAAGCAAACCAGTATTTTGTTGCACAGACTTGTGCTGTGTTTCTTCCATGGGGAATGGCCATCACATTCCTGCTCAGAGACACTTTCTTACTCTTCATCTCACACCTGCCTGAAGGGTTGATTTGTATTTAGGATTAAGATGTATATATTTTGCAACTACCATCATTTCTAAACCCAGACTCTTCCTGGGCAAGTTCTTCTGAAGAACTAAAAGAAGACAATTTGCCCCCAAGTTTTCTAAATGAAACTCAAACATACGGATATTTTTAAATGGGTTCTATAGAACAGAAGTGTCCTCAGACAGAATAAGTAGATAAACTACGACAGAGATTGTGGCAAGTATTGGAAAGCCCAGCTAAAACCAACTTTTTCGCTTAAACCAGGCTTCATAGCTTGAAATAATCTCCAAAGAAGAGGATATTTTGAAGGAAAGAAATAGAATAACTCTGGAGAGATTTCCTTTTCTGATGAGAGCTGCTTCCTCTTCTCAGCTGTATTTTTATTCATTTAGGTTAAATTTAATAAGGCTTGAGCATTACATGTGAATGATGACAATTACATAACTTCCTTTGTTTGGGCACACTACTGAAGAAACAAGCATCCAAGCTGAGAAAGACGAGATGAGCCTTCTTTTGTCATTAAAGCTGATGGGAAAGCAAAACTAAAGCTGCAATGTCATAGACACACAAAGTACCATTTTCAGTCTTTTATTTATTTATTTTTTAAATAGAAGAAACCTGTGGAACCTATTTTCTATTGGACAATTAAGTTCTCTAGAGCCTTAAAAAGAAAAATTAATGCAATATAAGAGGGAAAGAAATGCCTACTATGTCATTCAACATGTCATTGGGTGTTTAATCATAAAATCAGGTCCTTTGCATTTGAGGCCAAGAAAGGCAGCACAGCATAGGAAATAGAGAGGAGGCTTCAAAGTGGGTTCAGCTCCTACCACTAATACATATGGGCTCTGTTCACCTTGGCAAATTTGCTTTACCTCTTAATACTCTCTAGACAAGTCTCTAAAACTATAACTTACAGAGAAGGGGCCGACTGGCATTGGTAGAGAGAACTTCCTCGTCTAATAGTTCCAATGAACCAGTATGTGAACCAATAGAACCAAAGAAATCACAGGTCCAATCTCCATGAGGACGTAGTATGTACAGAGGACAGACTGGCTTCCTGCCCAAGTGGAGTTAAAGAAGAGGGAGCCCCAGCTGGCGATAGCAAGGCATGCTGAGGAGAATGACATTGTGTATTTGAGCCTGAGGGGAATGGGAACCTGTGTGCAAGTGTGTTGGAGTCAGTGCACATTTTCCCCTACTCTCTGGCATCACCTACTGGTGTGCATCCCATCACACTCAGCCAGTACATGTATCTTAATGATTTCTACCAGTTCCATCCTATTTTTTTTTTTATCAGAACCACAAGTACTAGAATAAAAAATAATGTGACCTATTATTCTTTTCCCTTTTGCAATCCTTAGGAGTTCAAATGCCATTAAGTTGTGCAAAACTGATCTTTCTCTCTCTCTCTCTTTCCTTCTTTTCTTCTTTCCCTTTTTTCCCCTTCCCTTCTCTTCCTTCTTTTCCTTCCTTTTTTCTTTCTCTGGTCACATAGCCAGGGTCAGTCTTGCTCCTAAGGCTCACCCTTTGTCCATTAAACCATGATGCCTATCTGATTATGCTTATCATATTCAAAAAATATATCACAAATTAGTTTCTCTGCAAGCATTTCTCACTTAATTCCCCTCTAAAAAGAATTCATCCCCTAAATTCTGTTGGTCAGCTCTAATAAATTACTGGGCTCATTTATTCAGTGCATTTATTCATTGCTTTCACATGTAAATAACCATCCACCCTCTGGTCTTTCTGAATTGTAGCTTAATAAGATTATACTCATTTAAAAATTTATTGAACTAGCATGGAATATATTTATATAAAAATTAGCTGCTTAAGGACTTCCTTGATGAAAAACATAGCTGTTTTAATATTATTATGAATTTTATTCAGGGAAAAAGAATGACCTTTTAAATTTTCTTTTACCTCATTTCATATTTTGTGTGTCTTTCTTTGTATGATTAGAAATTTTTGTGATTTAATTAAATTTTAAATAGAAAACATGTGCCTGGACAGTAAAAGTTTATTTGGAAATAACCTTAAGGAAACAATTAATAAATTAATTTGAGCAATGAAAGACCTGTTTTCTCTGAAAACACCCATTCTGACAGGCATCCATTTTTATAATAAAACAAACTTTAGTTTGTTTTTGAATCTTTTTAAACATTCTTTGAAGTAAGTCCAAAGAAACTAGGTGCTCCAATTTTCTGAAAAAAAAAAAGGCTCCCAGCATTATGGAAGTTCATTGTAAGTATTCCCAAGTACCTTCCTACAGATCCCCAAATATCTACTTATCAAGTTTGCTCTTGGATAAAAGAACACTAAATTTTAAAGTGAGATGGGGGGGTAGTGGTGACTTTATTAACCCTTTATCTCTTAACTCCAGCATTGTAACGTTGTCTTTAATAAGAAGCAAGAATACATTTTGGGTGTTTGGGGATTAAAATAAAAACAAAAACAAAAACAAAACTAGGGTAGAAAGGCATCCCAGAGATCACCTAAAATGTGCACGTCTTTTTCAGATGATTGCCAACAAGCCAAGCTTCCTCTGTCTTGTACTTGTGTAAAATGATTTTTCGAATCTAAATGGAACTTCATATTTGCCCTGGTTACATTTCACCTTTTATTGTTCCTCAAATGTCCTCTTCTGATACATCACCAATATATTCTCAAAAGTTACATCAGCAGAGTTCAGGTCCTACTAAGTTGAGAGAGAAAGTATGGGCCCAAGAGTTGACTATATCTGAAGAAAAACATTAATTAGGGAAGTAAACAGTTGTCTAAGAAGGCAGTGTCTGAAAATGGCATTTGAACTTAAGAACTACAGCTTAAAATGTAGAGGTAACACATCTCTCCTGTGCAGAGATAGACATCTAACAAAGGTAGATAAAAATTTCTTTCCTAGGTGCTCTGCAACTCCAATTTAATAGGCTTTAAACTAAAAGGAAGAGGGATGGGAGAAAATTTCCTATGTATAGCTTCCAAGCTAGGTACCATAGAAAGGATCAACAAAGGAAGAAGAATAGCAGTTGTGATACCTAGAAGTTCACAGGAGAAAGAAAAAATTAATGAAAAGAGACAACAGTAAAACTCATATCCTCAAATGTCCACATAAAAATGCCGAAAGTTTAAGCAAGAAGGAAGGACAATTAGGCATTCAATGCAAGCAGGCAAATTTGACCTCATAGATATCAGTGAAACATTATGAGATGAAAACCATGACTGAACCAGATCTCTGGCTGGGTACATGTTATTCAAAGAAAACAGGATAGATCAAAGGGGGTGGAATAACATTGTATTTAAGAGAATATATTAATGTGAAGAAATACAGGAACCTGAGGCAGGAAGCCTGATGTAAAGTATTTGGGTAAAAGTCAATGGAGGGAGAAATGGAAATGATTTTATCATTAGAGTATACTATAGACTACTTGGACAGAAGGAAGAAATAGATGAGAGCTTAAGAAACAAGTCACAAGCCTAGTGAAGATTTATGATATGCTAGTGAGGAATGACTTCTATTATCTAGTCATCTGCTGGAGCTCTCTCTTTACCAAAAGCAGAGCTGCTGATGATTTCTTAACTTACCTTAGTCATTATCTTATTCTTCAAAAAGTGGAGGAAGCAATAAAGGGGGATTTTATTTTAGGCCTGATATTTTATTCTGAGTCTAATTCTCACCAAGCAGAGGGATTGGTTGCTTTGGTGGAAATGAAAAGAGCCTTGGCAGTGGAAATAGTAGGTTTTTGTTTTTTTGATTGGTGAGGAAAGTCACTGTTTCCTCCTAGAGTTTTTGATAGAGGAAATGAAATACAAACACAATCTTAGTGTGACATGTGCCCTGAATTTGGGAAATCAGATTTAAAAAGTTCAGAGGAAAAGATAGGCTCTCATGGATTAAAACACTCCAGGTAAGTCAGCCTGGGATAGGAGATGTTCAAGAATGAAATTCTGAAGCAAAAAAAAAGAGAAATAGTTCCACTGAGAAGGGGGGAAAAGGTATTTGTCTGAAAAGACCAACACAGATGTGTGGCAAACTCAATAACGAGCTTAGGTTTTAAAAAGAAATGTACCTGAAGGTAGAAGTAAGGTCAGGTAAGAGATAATAAGGGCATGGCCCAATCCTATAAAAATAATATCTGATGGTGTAAAGCTTGGAATAAGCTAAGAATAGTTAAAGGGGCTAAGGACTACAAAAAGGGGATGGTCCTTTTTGTTTTGTTAGCTATATTAGTTGTAAAAGGAGGAACTTTGGGTTGGATGTAATGATAACTGATAACAGAAAAAAATTCAATTCCCATATTGCTTCAGGTTTCTCTGTCAAGGAGAATGAAAATGGAGGGACAAAAATGACTGATAGGGAGTTGATAACTGAGATCAGTGAGTAAATAGTAAGACAACACCTAATGGCCCTTGATGAATTCGTTTTCTGGCCCTGTTGAACTACATCCTTGGTTAGTAAAAGAACTGGTCAATGTGACTGTTTAGCTACTATCAGGGATTTTTTAAAAAATTGGAAAACAGTAGTGGTAGCACAAGATTGATGAGGGACAAATGCCTCAATTTCTAAAAAGGAAAAAAAAGGAAGAGAATAGAGTTAGCAAGCTATAAATTAGTAAGCTTGACTTAAGTTCCTGGGAAAATTCTATAACAGATCATTAAATAGGTGGTTTGCAAACTTCTAGAAAGAGAAGTAGTGATTACAAAGAGCCAACCTGGCTTCATCAAGAAGAAATATCAAGGTAACCTTATTTCTTTTATTGACAAAATTACTAAAATAGATAAGGAGAATGCTATGGATATAGTTTACTTAGATTTTAGTAAAGTTTTTGGTAAAGTGTCTCATACTCTTCTTGTGGAGAAGATGGAGAGATGTAAGCTAGATAACAATACACAGGTGAATAGCAAACTGGAAGAATGGTCCAACTCATAGAATAGTTAGTCTTTTAATAATTCCAGGTGAACATGGCAGGAGGTCTGAAGTGGAGTACCCCAGAGATCACCCTAGGCTGTTTAAAAGTTTGGTCAATGGCTTAGATAAATGCATAGGTGACATGCTCATGAAACCGGCTGATGACACAAAGCTGGATCCAAAATGATCATTAATGAGCTAGAGCATTGGATTGAATCTAATAAGATGAAATTCAGTAGGGGCAAATGTAAAGTATTATACTGACAAAAATTCAACTTTATAAGTACAATGTGCAGGCAGGGTGGCGGGGGGGGGAGGAATGAGAAGACAGTTGTTTTGGAAAAAAGATCTTGGGATTTTATTGTATTGTAAGCACTGTGATGTGGCAACCAGAAAAGATTTAGGGCTGCATTAAGAGAGGCATAGCTTCCTAGAAGAGGGAGGTGATGGTCCCGCTGTACTTTGCCCTACTCAGATATTATCTGGAGTCTTTTATTTGCTTATGGCTACCACAGCAGCTAGGCAGCACAATGGATAGAGCTCCAGTCCTGGAGTCAGGAAGACTCATCTTCCAGAGTTCAAATCTAGCCTCAGCCACTTACTAGCTGTGTGATCCTGGGCAAATCACTTTACCCGTTTTGCCTCAGTTTCCTTATCTTTAAAATTAGCTGGAGAAGGAAATAGCAAACCAGTATCTCTTCCAAGAAAACCCCAAATGGGGTCACAAAGAGTGAGACATGACTAAAGCAATGGAACAACAATGGGTACCACAGTTTAAAAAGAACAGTATCCAAAGGAAGGGCATCAGGAGAAGTCCATGTCCTGTGAGGACTTGTTGGAGAACTAGCCATGTTTAGTCTAGAGAAGAGAAGGCTTGGGAAGATGGGAGAGCTTCCTCCCAGTATTTGAAGGGATGTCTTATGGAAGGATTAGCCTTGTTCTAGCTGCTCTCAGATTGCAGATCCCAACAAGGGGTAAAAATTGCAAAGAGACAAATTTAGTCTGGGTGTCTGAAACAACTTTAGAATTTGGGCTGTTCAGCAGTGGAATGGGCTGTCTCTACAGCTGGTGGGTTCCCCCTCCTTGGAGGTCTTCAAGCAGAGGCTGCGGGATCACTTGCTGGGTATGTTTTAGTAGGGATTTCTTTCCTGTATAGAATGGTCTAAAACTCTTAATGATTGCAAGGGCCCTGTCAGCTCTTAAATCTTGTGATTCTTTGTTGTCTACAAGCTTGCCTGTGGTGGAAAGGCTCATCACCAGAAGATTGGGCAGAAAATTATGAATTTAATTTTTTGGTTGAAGATTCATAAATTCATAAAGTTTATCATTAATTTCATAATTCATAAAACATTCATAAAAATTGTCAACTGAGTTGTACACATTGTGAGTATGATCTGGTAGAGGGGGTGGCTGTAACTATGAAACCTGTAGTTTTGAGGTAGTGACATACATCTCATCTTGTGACTTCAGATCAGCACTCCAGATTGTTAAGATCTTTTTGAATCATAATCTTATCATTAATCATATTAGTGTTAGGAGAATGAAGCCCATCCTTTAGAGAGGGGTCCATGCATAGTGAGGATGCTGTCCTTCCGTGGCTTGAAGGGAGGCAGAAGACATCTCTGGCCTCTTTTTCCTTAACATCGTTCTTCAGGAGAGACTTTCATTCCTATCAAGAGGGGAAGCAGGAGGTTGGAGCTGGAGATCCCTGCACTGCTGTCCTCAAAGAGAAGGGGTGCTGGGCTAGAAGCATAGCTAAGTTGCTCCCTTAAATATTGTTTATCTAGGGGATATGATTGGGTTCCATCTAATTCTGTCATTTTGGGAGAGGGAGGAAGGGATCCTAAGCACTATATCCAGGGCTTGACCCCTTCCCCACCTAATACCAATTCCACAATGGACACACTTTAACAAATAACAAGGAAATCTATTTATCCAAGTCACAGCAAAACAGAAGTCAGGGAAGGTATATGTAGGAGAAGGTATCATATACATATACCAGACAATACAGAATAAAAGAATTCTCTCATTGGGAGTGAGATAACTCATTTCAACCAAGAGAAAGAATCCTGGATCTCATCCAAGGGGAAACTCCTTGAGGTCTCTAGTGTAGCAACCTGGGAATAAGAACATGAAGGTGACTGCCAGTTCCTTTCCTGTTTTCCCAGAATTCTTCAACAACTTGAAGTGGGGTTGGCCTCTCTCATCTTCTCTCATGAATCTGGAAACTAACTGGATACTCAAAGAAAACTTGAAGCTTGACTAGTGCCAGGGGGCAGGGAGGGGGAGAACTGCTGAGAACTGAAGCTCTTACATAGGGCAGGACCTTCATCTTCACCAAAGAGATGAGTCCATACCAATGGGCCTTGGGACAGGGATTATATTTATGTCTCTGACTTCATGTCTCTCACCCTATGCCCCAAAACTTTCATTGGCTCCATGTTACCTACCAAATAAAGTCTTGGGGTAGTGGAAGGTACATAGTATCTGTAGTCAGAAGATCTGAGTTCAAATTCTACCTCTGACATTTATTACCTGTGTGACAGTGCAAACAATACACCCGACCTCACTAGATTTCATATGATCTCATGATCCAAATACTTTTGCTTGTTATTCAAAGCCTTCTATGATTTAGTCACAAAGGTGCCACAGAGGGCATTTCAACAAATACATGACCTTGGAGTCTAGGCTGAAATATTGAGGGAGATGAAGTTAGAGGTAGGCCACAGATTTGAGAGAACAGGGAGAGATGGAGAAATCAGAAGTTTCATGACATTCTTATAGGTTCCTGCTGCATTTTTTTGGTGTTGATATTTTTTATGTATTCTTCCTCTTCTGTGCTTTAAAAAAACAAAACCAAAAAGCTGAATTTATAATTTCCCTGCCATAGAAAACTCTCAAAGAGGAAACTCCTATAAATGCAGAACAGTAACTATTCTGCCATTTACACTGTTAGAGAATTGCCTGGAGGAAGGAAGAGGTTAAGTGACTTGCCCAGGGTCATTCATCCAAATATATGCCTGAGGCAGAATTTGAACTCAGGTTTTACTGACTCTGAGAATAACTTTCTAATTACTAGACCATCCTGTCTTTTCTACACATCCTTCTTAAAATCTGCATTTCAAATTTGAACTTCCTCCTCTATGATGCTGGTTTCTTTAAATATCTCCCCCCTTTTCTATTCACAGGCATTATTTGTCCATATTAGTCCCCTGATCAAAAATTTTCAGTGGATCTTTATTTCCAGTAAGAAGAAGGGCAAATTCCTTAGGCCTGGAATTCAAGATCCTCCAAAAATCTGGCTCCAATCTACCTCTCTAGGGGCAGCTAGGTGGCGCAGTGGATACAGCACTGGCCCTGGAGTCAGGAGAACCTGAGTTCAAATCCAACCTCAGACCAAACACTTGACACTTACTAGCTGTGTGACCCTGGGCAAGTCACTTAACCCCAATTGCCTAAAACAAACAACAAAACAAAACAAAACAAACCCAAAAAACCCAATCTACCTCTCTAGCCTTATTTTACATTGCTCCCTATTACAGACTCCAGATGTCAACCAACCTTGTTGTCTCTAGTTACCTCCCATGCCTCCTCAACACACTTGTATCCCATCAGCCAACTGTAGTCAATTTCACCACCCTAGCTAGCACCCACCTCTCACAGATGATCATCAGCTCTTGTCCGGACTATTGCGATAGCTTCCTAATTGGTCTTCCTGCTTTTACTCCTTTCTCTAATTAATCTTCTGTACAGCTGCCAGATTAACATTCCTAAAACATAGGTCTGATCGTGTGATTCCCTTACTTGAAAATCTTCAGTGCATTCCCATTGCCTGAAGGATAAAATAGAGGGTCCTTGGCGTGACATTAAAAGTCCTCCATAATCTGGATCTCACTTCCCTTTTCAGCATTATTCTATGGTGTCTATCCCCTTCATGCACTCTATGTTACAGCCAGACTGGCCTATTAGCTGTTCCCAGCCCCCAACAGTCCATTTCTCACCTCCAAGCCTTTGCATAAACTGTCCCCTAGCTTGAACTGTACTTGTCCTCACCTTTACCTCTTAGATGGAGATGGTTCACTTTCTCCATTCCCCAATGTGTTAATTCTCTTCTCCACAAATTCACTGGAATTTACTTATTTCTTCTGTGCAGTAAGCTCTCAGAAGAAAGTAAGTTCCCTGAGGGTTATCTTTTTTTTTGTTTGTTTGTTTGTATTCCCAGTTGCCTTAGCATGTGGGATAGCTACTTAGTAAAGTTTGTTGAACAGAGTAGAATGTCTTACCTTTTCCTCTAGGGCTCAATTTCAGGACTGCCTCCTCCAAGAAGCCTTTCTTGCTCAGCTCTGCTCTTCTTGTTCATGTTTTCTTGGAGCACAGTGTCTTGAACTCTCCTTTGCCCCTGTTGACCTCTATCTCATATTTGTTTATGTACATTTTGTATACCTTCTAACCGATTGTAAATTCCCTGAGGGGAAAAATTGTGTTATTTTTTATTTTTGCATCCCTAGCATCTAGCAGAGTGTTTGGCACATACATACTAGGCATTGAATAGATGTCAGCTGAATGGAAATGCAGAGTCAGAATTTCCTTTTTGAGATCCTACCATGTCCTTAAAATTATTCATCTTAGAAATAATAATTATCCACATTTAAATTGAATGAAAGTGTTTATAACATGCCTTCTTTACAACAGCTTGGGGAGGGAGGTCATGCAAGTATATGGTTTTTGTTCTTGAATAATGGGGGATTTTCCCAGGCAGATTGGCACCTTCTCCGCAACTGAGTCTTAGATAATGTCCTAAGGGTACTGAAAGGTCAGGTGACTTTCCCTGAATCACACACAGCAAGTATGGTATACAAGGCTGTACTTGAATCTAGGTCTTCCTGATTCTAAAGCCAGTTTTCGAATCATTATTCTATTAAATATCATCTTCATCTTCTTCTTCCTCATCTTCATCTTTTCTCCTCTTCTTCCTCTTCATCTTCTTTTCTCCTCCTCTTTCTTCTTCTTCTTCTTCTTCTTCTTCTTCTTCTTCTTCTTTCTTCACTTTCACTTATAATGCCTATCATATAAGCTTGTTGTGAAGTTCAGTTGAGATAATGTAAAACTTTGCAATAAAAAAGTTAGCTTCTCTGATCATTATTATTAATAGTTGGGTTAGATAGCTTGAGGTCACATCCCACTCAGGATCCTAAGTGACATATTCCAGGAGATATGAGTGCCAGGCTGAAGAGCCCAGGATCTTCCCCAATATCACATTGCTTTGAGAATTGTTCCCATGGGATCCTGGCTCCTTTTCAGCACCTGCTTTCCTGAAGTCAAGAGCATATAGGAAAATAGGATCATAAATTTATTTATTTTTATTTATTTATCTTTTAGTGAGGCAGTGGGGTCAAGTGACTTGACCAGGGTCACACAGCTAGTAAGTGTCAAGTTTCTGAGGCCAAATTTGAACCCAGGTCTTCCTGAATCCAGGTCCGGTGCTCTATCCACCATGCCATCTAGCTGCCCCTAGGATCATAACTTTAAAGCTAGAAGGGACTTAGAGGTCATCTACTCTAACCCCCATGATCTTTCACCAAAGAGGAGAAACTGAGAAATGAAGTGATTTACCCAAAGTCACATAGGTAATAAGTGGCAGAGCCAAAATTTAAATCAAGGGTCTCTGATTCCAAATCTAATATTCTTTTTGGTATTTGCTATTCAGTTGTATCATTTGTGTTCAACTCTTCATGTGCCCATTTGGAATTTTCTTGGCAAAGATATTAGAGTGGTTTGCCATGTCCTTCTGCAGCTCATTTTACAGATGAGGAAACTGAGGCAAAAAGGGTTAAGTGACTTGTCCAGGGTCCCACAGCTAGTAAGTGTCTGAAGCCAGATTTGAATTCAGGTCTTTCTGCCCATCATAGTGTGGAGGTCCAGAGCAGGCATGATCATAGGATTCAGAGGGCATGATGTGATCTTACTTAGTGGAGAGCTAAGTAAATGGCAGAACTTGGATTAGAACCTAGGTTGCTTCTTATGAGATAACTGTCCTCAAGAATTAAAAAGACTTCAATGTAGAAGGAGAGATTCCACTTATTCTTTGTCACTGCAGAGGGTGGACCTAGCAACAGTAGAGAAAGAGCCAAGATTTTGGTTCACTGTACAGAAGAACTTCCTAACAATTAAAATGATCCAAAGACTAAGTGTTTTTGGTTTTTTTTTTTAAAGATGATAAGTTCCTTATAACTGGAACCGTTCACACAGAGAATGGATAAGGTAATTAACAAATGCTTGACTGATTGATTATTGCAGAGGATTCCTGCATGTGGTTAAATGTGGTGAGCCCCAAGATGCTTTCCATCACTAAGAATGGTTTCATTTACATTGGATAGGGGTTCTTATACTCTCAGCAGTTTTAAAAAGCCTATGCTTTTCCCCTCACCCCCCAAACAACTTTAAACCCATTTGGACATACAGCATCTAGCAAAGCAGAATAAACAGATACAAATAATTTCCAATAATAGTTTTCCACACACCTACAGAAACATTAGAAGAGTGTCAGATACATATCAAGGCCCATTTTTCTTCATTACCAATGGGCCAGAAAACTAACAAGGAAAGATATAGCAGAATTTTGAGAAGCTTTGGCTAATCAAAGTAAGGAGAAACACACTGGAGTGTTTGCAAAAAGAAACAAACAAATAAATGTAGTGCATATCACTTTTCAGGTTGATAATAATTGACTGGCTCTCTTGGCCGAGCTTGCTTTACCAAAAAATCTATAGAGTACTTATATGAAAATAAATACATATGCCATGTCCATTGACTGACTAATGGAAGGTCAACATTAACTGACAAAATCCAGTCTAACCCTACCTGATATCTCTTACCTTCAAGCTTTTTCTTCTTTCTAAATTTGCATACTTGAAATGATAGATCACATATACCTAGTAACACGCTAATGCACGGTCATTTTCTGAATTTACCGGAGTTTACTAAATTGACAGATTCCTCCAGAAAGCTGTAGCTAGAGAGTTAATGCCACTACAGTTTAATTCAACTCAAAACATTAAAGTGTTTCCTATGTCCCATGTCAGTGGGGATTCAAAGAGAAATTGGATGGGGTCCTTACCTTCAATGAGCTAATAGTTCAGTAGGATATATATGACAAATTCCCTTCAATAATCCCAAAGCTCCTCTCAGCAGTGTGACCCTCCTTCCATCTATACAGATTTAATTAGATTCACTTTAATTCAATAAATTTGATTCATTATTCCAGCACCTAGTATAGTGCCTTGTACATAGTAGGCAGTTTAACCAATGTTTGTTAAATTAAATAGATTGCAATATCTTTGGCCTCCATGATTTGTTGATGGCTTTCATGAGTTATAGACAAAGATAGTTTCATCCTTTAGCCCATCTTTGGGAAGGTGATGAGCCTTCCCAAACTTAGCTGTGTTGGTCCTCAAAGGACACAAACCAAGTCTTTCATGGGGGTTATACCTTGAAACATTTTTTCCAGCTCAATAGGGCTCTAGATTAGAGCTTGTTTTTCACTAGCAAACATAACCTTTGAGAATTCAGGATCAACCTTAGACTATTAGAATTTTAGTGAAATACACATGTACAAATAATTATTGGTGGGATAATGCCTTAAACAAATGAGGTATTTAATAAGTGTTTGTTAAATTGAGTTGAATGCATGCTAAGTACTTAAAATACTCTGACTACAAGGCCTCCTTAAATAGATTAGAGCTTTTGAGCTCAGTCTATTTCTTATAATTTTTTTCTTGAGAATTCAAATTAATTCTCAGAGTCTTGGAGAATTCCAAGTCATCACTTTAATAATGATTAACATAACTATAATGATAATACCTTAATTTAATATAATTCTTTCCCTATTTGTTCTAATTCTTATTTTAATGTAATTCTCTAGTCCCTTCCGGTTTATGACACTTTGGTAACTTCCAGGCAGTAGTGATATACTGGGAGCTAATGGGCACCAATAGGCAGAAGAGAAAGGAGTTCCAGGTAGAAATATCAATCAAATACCAATCTACATTATAGGTTGCTTTAAATAAGAGATTAAATCTATCCATGCCTCTGTAGTGTATTACTACTGCATCTCTCCAGTCTTCTAAGATGGATTAATACCTCATCACCTCACACATATACAGATAGTTCTTCAAACTCTAGAAAGACATTTAATTCAGTGGCTCACTGCCTTAGTGTAAGGTGTTTACTGCTCATGTAAGACATGTATGTACACATGAGATGTCTAAAATAAAGACAACTGGCTTGAGGGGAGGCATTGATGATTACCTTTAGAATTTTCTCCACTCTTCTCCAAGGAAGACTTTGATCCCTGCCATTTAGGGAAGCAAGAAAAAGCCACAAGCCTAGATACTCTGTCCTTCTCCTCTGAGAGAGGGTTACTGGACTACAGTTATATTGATCTGCTTCCCCCACCCCTAAATATTGCTGGTCTAAGGACATGATCGGTTCTGGGAAAAAAGGTGCTAGTTATTATCTTTTAAAGAGAAGAGAGTTGTTTTCACTAGCTTGATTCCTTCCCACCAAATTCTAGTTATACAAAAGACCACAACAAATAGTGAATTGAGATTAAACTCATTTATCTGAGTAAATAACAAAGAGAAATCAGAATATTTATATAGATTAGAATATTATATGAGTCAATAAAATCTTTAGATAGGAATAATATGAGATTTTATTAAACAATGAGAAATACCATGATCTTACCCAAGAGTAAATTCCCCCAAATCTTTAGGGAGGCAAGTTGGAAACCAGGGACATGTTAAAAAGTCAGCTTCCCCTACAAGACTGCAAGAAAGTCTTTCTCTTTCTCCACCTTGGAGTGGGTCCCAAACCATGTATGCCTCCTTCAAAGAGTATTTCTCTCCTCTCCATAGTTCTCATGCCAATTCAGCCTCTTATGTAGACATGCAGTATTGCATCAGCATTCTCTCTACCAATTAGGAGACTGTCATGCAAAATGCTCCTGGCTTGGCTGGAAAACCAGATTACATTAGTATCAAGTCAATCTTGCAACTAGATCATCTCTGACCTTGGTACCCCAACTTATTCTGGTTCCTACCTAGTGGTATGCTGGGAAATATGGAACAGCTGGCTCTCTAAAAAAAAATAGCCCAACACCCCCCCCCCAACTCCCAATGTAGTCATGATATACTTTAAAATTTAATCTACATTATTAACTTTTTCTCCATCACTTTTCTAAGTCTAGAAATCAACAACAACAAAATAAGACCAAGCCCTGATTTGTAGTGTTTGCTAATTTCTGAGGTATAAATGCTGACACTGAAAATTTAATAATCAGCTCTCATGAGCTGGTTGGAGCTCAATCTAGCACATCCCTGTTCTCCCAAGTCCTTGCTTGGTGTCCTAATACTTGAAAGTATTTGACTATCTTCTTCTAAATACCTGTCTTCTCATGACTTGTTCCCAGTGAATCACCTGCTTGGAGCTCAGGAGTACCTGTCCTAAGGACAAGTGATTTCATAAAAGAAGAGGGAAAAAGGAGGATCAAAGAAGGAATAGGATAAATGCAATGATGATGAAAACCGACAATAAAAGAAGGAACTACTGCTCAAAGAGAATGCAGTCTGCACTGAAAATGACAGAAAAAAAAAAAAGAATAATGAGGAGTGGATACCCAAGGTAGGTAAGGAGATAGTAAGAAAATACCTAGTTGTCCCTGATGAAGAGCAAGTTACCTGGCCCAGGTGAACCATACCCTCAGTGTGGCAGGATCACAAAAACTAACTTTTCCAATGTTTCCCATAATGTTTGGTCTCTATAGTTTGAAACTCCTTTCTTATTATGTAAGATATAGTTTTACTTCTTGGTCTTTTAAAACTGCAAGCTGCTATCCTTTCTGAAGAGTGTAAATGAATACTATTTAGTATATAAACATTTTATACATAGCTATAATAATAAGGACTTTGTCCTCTTGTAGGACTTTGTGTACTAGAAGTGTATTTCCCCTCCCCCTATGGAGTTTGAGTTAAAATCACAAGGTGAGAGGGCCGATGGGTGAAGAACATAAGCCTTCTATGAGACTTCTGTTCCTCACTTGAGAGCTTTCTTTTGGTCATGCCAGATAATTGACGTTTCCCATAAATATTATCTCTTGCTTTATGTTTTTACCCCTAAAACTGTCAAAGAAAGCCTTTTGCTTTTTGTACCTCATAGATGGTGTCCATCTGGGCCCAATTGGTCCCATAGAACTTGACATAATAAATGCCACATCCATCCATACTAGCCAATTTTGTATATATCAGGATCATTCCACTGTTATACTGAAAGACCTCAAAGAATAGATCCGGAAGCAATAGTAGTAGAAAACAGTTTGCTTACCATCAGTTACCATTTTGGAATCCCTAAGAGTAAGCATCTCTAACACATATTGGAGATGAGACTTTTCCTGCACAGAGCTGCCACATCCCCTCCCTCCCAACTGGGAAACTGCCACATCACTGACCCAATCTGGATGCAGCTTTGGAGGGTTGCAGTATCTCACTCCTATCTCTAGAGAGTTGTAAAGGATATCCATTAACAAAATTTGCTTTAGTAGATAGATTTTATGTGTGAATTTCTTTTTTCCCTCCTTAGTATGGGCATAAGGTTATGACATATTCATGCAGAGAGTCATTTGCCAGCAAATGAAAGACTAGAAATGGGTAGAAGAAATTGATCAAATGGCCTCCTCATTTTTAAACTCTTAGAACTCACTTGCTGCAGTCAGAAGCTCAAACTTGTTTACTGAAAGAACTGGCAGATGTGATTACTGAACTATAGTCAAAGATATTTGAAATATCATGTAAAATTAGGATAGGCTTCAGAAAACTGGAGAAGAGACAATGTTATCCTGATTTCCAACAAAGGGAAGAGAAAAGAGTATTCAAGACATAGGCTTGACTTTGTTTCCTGGGAAGATTTTAGAGTAGATCATTGAAGAAATGGTTAACAAACATCCAGAAATGGTAACAGTGATTACAAAGAGCCAATATTATTGAGGTCTATGGGTGCTGGGAACCCCAAAATTCAAGGGCAAAAGACGCAGGCCCTGCCTCAAAAGAATGAGAGCCTTCTTTCAGTCAGAGACAAGGTTTATTAAAACACTTGCGGAGGTGGGAGAGATTTTAAGAATCTGCATTATTGGCCAGATTTTAAGAATCTGAGCTATTTAATAGGGGCAAGATAGACACTTATATACAATGGTCAAGGAGTTGGGTCTAGATGGAATTAAGAAGTGGAGGTCTAGGGTGCGGCCAGGTGCAGACAATGGGGGGGGGGTAGAGGAAACAGAATTGAAGATCAGAGCCACAATGAAAGGACAGTTGAAAGTCACCTATGCCTCAGGTGAAGACAGGGATGGGAGTTCAGGGACTGGGTTCCTAGAATTCTTGGGAAAGTTCAAAGGGGGAGGGGTCCAGAGCCCACACCCCATCATTTTGACTTCATCAAAAACAGATCATGTGAGAAAAGTCTTAGGTTCAAATCTTAGATGGGCCCTCAAAGTGTAAAACCTCATACTGGGTACTCCTCCAAATTTCAGTCACACTCATAGGTTAATTCCTCAGTGGGTCAACTACTACTGGAATTCTAGGGATAACACTAGGGGGTTATGCCATCTATTGTAGCTCAGAACTGATGTGCTTCTCATTAACAATCAGCCAGTAGAGTTAACGAGAGGTAGCTAGATAGTTCAGTGGTTAGAGTGCTGGACCTAGTGTCAGGAAGACCTGAGTTCAAATCCAGCCTCAGATACTTACTAGCTGTGTGACCCTGGGAAAGTCATGTAAGCTGTGTTTGCCTTAATCCACTAGAGAAGGAAATGGCAAACCACTCTAGTATCTGCCAAGAAATCCCCCTGGGTGGCATTGGCGTGCTATGGTCCATAGGATAATGAAGAGTTGGGCACAACTGAACAACAACAAGAGTTAAATAGCTTTTAGCGAGGGCATTTGCTAAGATGGCATGGTAATAATAGTTGATGGAAAACATTTCCCCCTAAAGCCTGGGGGAGATGAGCCTATTTTCTCCCAAATATACATAGGGTCCATAGGAAGAATGGGTTTAAATTTGGAATATAATGATAGTGAGGTATACATTTAGGATACATGTGTGGAAAAGGGTGACTTGGCATTACTAGTACTGGAAGGCCTTTCTTTCTAAGTGGAGCCCTTCTGCAGCTCCCCAGCTCTACTGTCTTGACCACTCAGCTTGGAGCTCTGCATCTGCTTTCTTCAGTTCAAAGCTGGCTCTCTTTGATGTGAAATGTCACCCAGCCCCTGAAGCTGCCTTCTCCCTCAGGTGACTGTCTTTTTGATCTTATGTTTGTTCTCAGTGTTTCTATCTGCTTCAGCCAGGAGTAAACATGATGACACGTCATGGCCAATGGTGGTGAGGGAAAGGAAGGAGGCAAAGCCCATTGCTGCCTTCTAGTAATAGGTGAAGCAGTTTGTTTTCACGGCCTGGAACCCTCAACTGCTTCCTATTTTTGTATATTGGCCTAATGGATGTGACAGATTTTCTTAGCTAATAACATGGTTCTCTTCTAAACTCAATAAGAAAAAAATTTGCCCAGGGCATAGACAAAAGTTAGTTACACATTAAAACTTCATCATGTGTGCCTACTTTGTTAGGGAGTTGTAGGAAAATTCCTTAGCACTTACTTTAAATTTCTTGATGACTATATTCTGGGCCTTCTGTGATTCAATATTGTTGTTGTTCATCCTTCTTTCTCAAAGAGAACCAATGACACCAGGAGGTGATTTGATAACTGAGATGGAGGATAAAACACTTTCCCTTAAATCTGACTCATCTTTTTCGATAGGATAACTAAACTAGATGAGGGGAATGCTGTACATTTAGTTTACTTAGATTTTTTTAGCAAAGCTTTTGATAAAATGCCTCATACTATTCTTGTGGAGAAGATGGAGAGATGGGAAATAGATGATAATACAAATAGATTGATGTAGAACTAGTTGGATGGCCTTGTTAATGGTTCAACGTTCAACATGGTGGAAAGTCTACAGTGGAGGACCCCAGAGATCTGTGCTTTATCCTCTGCTCTTTAATGATTTATCAGAGGCATCAAACTCACTGCCTGGCAACCAGATTAAAAATGCAATTGAGAAATGTTTAATAAAATTAATAAAAATACAACACATTATACTTATTTGTGGTTTTCTAAGTCAGTATATGGCTGGTAGGGATCAGTTTCTATTTGTATTTGATTCCACTGATTTAGATAAATGCAGAGCTGGCATGTTCTTGAGATTGGTAGATGATACAAAGCTGGAAAGAATCAATAACATACCCAAATCCAGCCAGTGGTTAAGTATTATCATTTCTACCTTTGTAATATCTGTAGCATGTACCTCCTTCTCTCCTGACTGCAACCACTCTGGAGCAGGTCTTCATCAGCTCAAGCCTGAACTATTACAATAACCTATTGGTTGGTCTATTTGCCTCAAATCTTTCCCGACTCCCCTAGAGCCTCTATTCAGAAGTCAATTTGATCTTCCTAAAATGCAGGTCTATCAACCCTACCCACTTTCAATAAACTCCGGTGGTTACCTATTACTTCCAGAATCAAATAGAAAATCCTCTGTTTGGCTTTCAAAGCTCTTCATAACCTGGCCCCTTTCTATCCTCCACATAGTCTGAGATCCAGTAACAATGGTCTTCTTCTTGTTCCTCTCATGGGCTACTCAGATCTGGACTCCAGGCATTTTCACTGGCTTTCCCACATACCTGGAATACTGTCCCTCCTCATTTCCTTGGAGTTTCCTGGAGCTTAAGTCCCACCTTCTGTCCCACCTTTCCCACTCTTCCTTAATTACTGTCTTCTCTCTGAGATACCACTCAATTTATTCTGTACATATCTTGTTTGTCCATGGTTGTTTGGGTGTTTCTCTTAGACTGTGAGCTCCTTGAGAGTACATACTATGTTCAGCCTTTCTTTGTATCCCTAGCACTCAGCACAGTGCCTGGCAGGCTCTTAAAACATTCTAGTTGACTGACTGGATGAGAGAGTCAAGAGCCAGAAAGACCTTGACAAGTTAGTCTGGGGCTGAATCTAATAAGAGGAAATTCAACCTGGTTAAAAACTACATTGACACACACAAAAATCAACTTCACAAGTACAAGATAAGGGAAGAAAGGTCAGATGGTAGTTGTTCTGAAAATATCTGGAGATTTTAGTGCATCGTTAACTCGATCTGAGTCAGTGATGTAATGTGGTAACCAAAAATGATAACATGACCACAGGATCCATTAAGAGGGACTTAACTTTCAGGCATAAGGATTTCATAGTCTTATCGTCCTTTGCTCCTAATCAGACTTCATCTCAGTATAGCATTCAATTATGGGTGTCGCAGTTTAAAAAAATAGGCATAGGTAAGGTAGAGTGTATTTAGAAGAAGGTCACCTGGATGATGAAAGGTCTTCTTGTCTGACTCTCTATCACTTAATTAGGTGTGTTCTTGGCAAAAATACTAGAATGATGTGCCATTTCCTTCTGCAGCTCATTTTACAGATGAGAAAACTGAGGCAAATAGGATGGAGTGACTTGCCCAGGATCACACAACTAGTATGTGTCTGCAGCCAGATTTGAACTCAGGTCATCCTGACTCTAGGCCTGGTGCTTTATCCACTGTACTACCTAGCTGCTCCTGAAAGCATCTTCAGTCCTTGTTAAATGAGGCTCAGTAGTTGAAGGAATTAAGGGTGTTTAGCCTGTGGAAGAGAAGACTCAGTGATGACAGAATAGCTATCTGTAAGTATTTTCTGATCTGTCAGATATGTGGTAGGAGGATTAGACTTTTCCTCTTGATCCCAGAGAGAAGAACCAAGAAAAATGGTAGAAGCTGAAAATTTAGGCTTGATGTCCGGGGGTTGGGGGGGAGAGAGACGAAACAAAAACAGAAACAAAAATGAAACTTGTTAAGAATTATAATGGTTTAACAGTGGAATGGCCTGCCTTTAGAGGTGTGTGTGTGTGTGGGGGGGTGTAGTTTCTCCCTCTTTGGGGGTCTTCAAGCAGAGGCTCAATGAGTCCTTGTGAGATATATTACTTTGGGGTTCCCTTTCATGGAGGAGTTGGACAGATGATTGATGAGTTTCCTTCAACTCTCCAATTCTGTAATTCTGTGATCTTGACCACATCTCACACCTCTGCCAACTACATGCTCTATCCTTGCTCTGAAAATAGGTGCCTTAGATCTTGGAGTCAGTGTGTTCCTTTGGTTTAAGGGGAGGGCATTTCACAATATGGGAGGATCACAGATTTAGAGGTGGAATATATGCTGGCAATTGTCATTTCATTGATGGATCTCAGATTTGATTGCTGTAGGTACTTCCTCTGTCTATGTGGATGGCTGCTCCTCTGTCCTCCCTCATTCTATGTGTTTCTGATCTATATCTTTTGTGAATTCCCTATAAAAGACTCAGCTGCCACTGTTTATGCAGAGAAGGTCTTCCTCTGACTCTTGTAATCTTCCCTAGCTTCCAATGCAGCACTCCTGCTGGCACCTCTCATGGTGCATCCTACATGATGACTTTTATGCCATTTTTTTTTCAAGCGGAAATCAGTTACGTATTTTATTTAGTAGAGAATTCATAATGTCTCAGTTGGAAGAAACAGTTTTAGGAAGCATTAAATAGGCTCTGATTCCTATTCTTGGAACATGCTCATGTTTACTGCATTCAGCTTAATGAAGAGAACGAATAAGTAGTACAATTAATGACACATTAATATATCTTTTTTTTTCATTTCTATAGCTTACAAATTGAATGCTATTCATTTTCAGTGGCATAAATATCTTGAGTTCATAGAGCACAATTGCTCAGACAAGAGACTACTAAAGCATAATTAGTGGGTCCAAATCATTTCCATCCTAGGTATTCATCAATGGGTTGAATTTTTAGAAGCAAGAGTTCTGTGTCTCTGATAAGTGTTTTCCAGGGTTCCCCCATATCAATCCTCCTCTCTAAAAATGCTTTAAGTAATGTCAGCATAATGGGAATAGTTGTGGCCAAGGTGGCTACTTCGATAATAATTATAGTAGTAAACATTTATATAGTGCTTAAAGGTTTACAAATCACTTTGCAGATTTTATCTTGTGCGAACCTCACAACAACCTTATGAGGTAGGTACTATTATTATTCATATTTTACAGATAAGGAAAGCTAGGGTAAGAGAGGCTAAGTAACTTATCCAGGGTCACATAACTAGTAAGTGTCTTGGGAAAGATTTGAACTAAGTTCTTCCTGACTCCCAGGATTGGTCTTTTATCCACTGTACCACCTGACAAATATGGTGCACAAAATGAACTCAAAAGCAACAAGAGCTGGTTCTTCCACATGTCTCCCTGAGGAGGGTAGACTGGTCATTGTCAGTCTGATTGAAAATTTCAATCAAGATTCCATTGCATTTGTGAAGCAGACTCATCCTAAGAAGATAGTAAAGTACAATTATTACTCTATGTTTCATCCCTTGCCTTCCACCTTCCAGCTCTTGATCAACTGGGGAATGAATTTGAGCTGGGGTAGGGAGAAGTAAAGGAGGCTAAAATGCAGGAGTGTGCTAGTAAATATTTAACAACCAGCTCTCCCTCCCCCTAAAATGTACATAGTATGCACTTTTAAGTTTAACCTGCATTTTTAGCATTATTTTCTTGAGTCTAGACAATTAATGAAACAATTAATCAATCAATCACTGATGGAGCATCTGATTGTTTCCAAGGTGTAATTGCTCACACTGTAAATTTAATGATCAGTTCCAGAGCCAGTCCAGTTGGCTGTAACATATCCCTGCAGAAATAGCACCTGACCTCAAAGGAAGCTAGGGATGCTAAGGGGCATAAGTGAAGAGGAATTTATTCTAGATAGGGAGGACCACATGTCAGGGAAATGTTCCAACTTAGGTCTCATCTGTCATCAAATCTAGTTCTTTTTTCCCTAATGTCTCAACGGTAGCCGAGCTGTGATGAGGACATTCAGTTTCTTACTCCATAGCTAGTTGTCATTACACTAAATCCCCTCAACCTAAGCAGCTGTTTCAGTGACAGTTCAGTTTAATCCAAATTTTATGTTCAAGGAACTATGTTAGGCAGCCCATCAGATATAAAGACCAAAGCGATAGATAAGAGTCTTTCACTGTTCTCTGGCACTTTCCCCCATCTCACCAACATATCCCATCCAGGGCTAACACAGCTTACAAGCATCTTGGATACCCCAAGGTAGCCAGGAATATCACACACACACACACACACACACACACACACACACACACACACACACACATATACAAATACACATGTATATTTCAAGATGTATGCATATATGTATGTACGTGAAAATACATACAGAAATGTCTGCATGTATATTCACATGTGCATATATGGGTGCGTATATAAACACATATATACATACACATATGTAGGTGTGTTTGTATATACATACACATGTAGACACACACAAATACACACACACACAACACACACACATAGGTGAAATGATTTCTTTGGCGAAGAACATACAAGGTGTGAATATAAAGTAATGTGATTGCCAACTTAGTAAACATACCAGAAACTTTACATCCAAATGAATGTGGTCCTCTTCAAGGGTGATACCTTGGGAAGCTTGTCCTAATGATGCTGCTGTGCATCTTTGTGTGGGATGGAGTAGGAGGTGAGGTATACCGAAGAGGAAAGGATGACTCCAGTGTTTTAAATCTGAATCACTTGAAGAAGGAGGCAGCTGGGTGGCTCAGTGGATAGAGGGCTGGGCCTGGAATTAAGAAGACATGAGTTCAAATACAGCCTCAGACACGTCCTGGGCAAGTCACTTAACCTCTCTGATTGCCTGACAAAAGGATCCACTGTATAAGGAAATGGCAAACCACTCCAGTATCTTTGCCAAGAAAATCCCATGGACAGCTTTGGTTCATAGGGTCTTGAAGAGTCAGACACACTAAATAATACCTTAAAGAATGAATGATAGTACCATTGATGAATTTTATAGTCATTTTTTAAAAAAACACACTTATTTCATGAAATAAGGTGAATTTCTATCTTTATGTACTCTGATGAATTGTTGTAGTAAATGGGACCTGGAATTTGATAATGATAATCAAAAAGTGTTCATTAAGACAGCATTGTCTAATGGAAGGTACTGTTTGCTAGGAAATCAGATTTCTGGTCATGCTAACAAATTATGTGACCATAGGCATTTAACTTGACCTCCTTGGGCTTCAGAATTCTCATCTGAAAAATGAGTTTGTTTTACAAAATGATCTCTAAACTATATCCTAGTGTGAAAATCTATTTTTCTACTTTTGACTCTACCGTCACACTTTATTTGACCTCCGTTAGTTAGATGGCTCGGTGGATAGAGGGCCAAGCCTGGATCAAGAAGACCAGAGTTCAAATCTGGCCTGAGATACTTCCTAACTCTATGACCCTGGGTAAGTCACTTAACTGCTATTTGCCTCAGTTTCCCCATATGTAAAATGGGAATAATGGCACGTACATCCCAGGATTGTTGTGAGGATCAAATGAGATAATTGTTAAGTACTTGGCACAGAGTGCCTGACATAGTAGACACCATATAAATGTTAGCTATTATTATCATTATTATTAACCTCAAGATCTTCAGCTTCTCTATTTATAAAACAAGGATGGAAAGCAGTATGACACAGTGGGAAACGCTTGAGAGTTAGCAGGTTCGAGTTTGGCCTCCACTACTTAGTAACCATGTGACCTTGGGCAATTCATTTAACCTCAGTTTTCCTTAGTTTCCTTATCCTTGTTTTCCATACTTATCAAAAGAGAATGAAAAACCTCTTTCATCCTCAGTTTCCCCTTGTGGAAAATGGGGATAATCATATCTACACCTAGCCACGTCACAGAAGATCAAATGAAATAACGTGTGACACTACTGTCTTCATACCCATATGAAGGGTATTATCATTCTGTGCCTAATGTACCTGCTTTGGAGACTGTCAGGAAAAAATGAGGTTAGTTAATGTGAAACTCTTTGAAAAATAAAAATGTCTATACAGTTACAAAGCATTACTATTCCTATGATGAAAGAGGTGCTCTTCAAGGAAGAGTGATGAGTGGAAGCTGGAGGTCAGCTGGTGTGTAAGGGAAAGAACAATGTGTTATATCTTCCTGAGTGATCACAGGATAAATGGGCATCTCTGCAGAAGGACAGGGGCAGCAGATGTCCTGGGGGCAGGGGATGCAGTAGAGACTCTGGGCAGGTCCCACAGGGAGGATGATACAGCTATTATACAGTTTGCAGACTGGGTCCCACTGGACCACAGATGGCTAAATGCTCCGTGACACTGGTTGGGTTGCTTGGCTAAAACACTGAATAAGAGGTAATGATTTCTGGTAAGTATGGATTCAAATTAATGAACACATGGAAACACATGATTGAACTGCTTAGATTCATACTCACAGGGGCTGGGGAGCTTCTCAGAGGATTCTACTGAAATATGGGTTAGTAGCTACAAGATGGAGCTATTGTTCATTATTAAGAGGCAAGGACCAAAGCTCTGCAAGTCAACTTCAATTAAATATACATTGATTAATTAATTAAGCCTTTTTTTTAACCATGTTTGGTAACTAAGAATCTCAGGTAATATATTTTAAGAATATATAATTATTAATTATATCATAATTAATATGATTAAGAAATTAAATTATATATTTATATAATATATATTTGTATTAAATTATACATTAAAATGAGACAATATAATTATTAATTAAGAGAATAATTGAATAATTGAATCAAGCAACCAGCAAGTACTTATTGAATGGTTAATGTATGCCAGGCACACTATACACTGGGTATGCAAAGAAAAAAGCAAAAACTGAGTGCCCTAATGGAGTTTATATTCCAATGGGGGCAGGGGGAGGGCTCGGCATGAACATAAATAGGTATATACAGACTACATATAGCCTTAGAGGGGAAAGCACTAGTTATCTGGGAACACAGGAAGCTGGAAAGTCCTCTGCAGAAGGTAGCATTTGAGTTTATTCTTGAGGGAAGCCAGGGATTGCAAGAGATGAAAATCAGGAAGGAGAGCATTCTAGGCCTGGTGGGTAGCCAGTGTGAATCAACCAATTAATCAAAAAGCATTTAGGTTCCTATTCTGTGCTAGGAAATATGTTAGGTCCTGCGGATACAAATGAAAATAAGGAAACAATCTTTGTTCTCAAGGACCTTACCTTTTAATGTGGGAGACATCTATAAGCATATACAGAAAAAAATATAAAGAAGACAAATGTAAATAAATACTAGCTAGTTATGGAGAAGGGACACTAACAGTTGTGTGGGGTTCAAAATTGTCCATTCTGCAAGAAGAACCACTGAGGTGGAGCTCTGAGTCAATGGAGCTTTGTTAAAGGGTCTTTGCCCTCTCTGATGAAGTGAACCTCAGATCGTCCTCATGGTCTGAGATGCCCCTTTCCTCCAGGGCTTTAGTTTTATAGTGTTTGATACCCAGACAATACAGGTGGAGTAGACCAAAAATACAGTCTTATTGGTGAATAGATCTTGCTCTTGACCTTCTAGAAGAGTGTACACAAAATACAGAATCCCACTGTTGACAAATGGCTAGTGGGCAGACCTTAACAGACCTATTCTGACCTTTCAGGAGGTCCTAGCAAGCTGATGTGCATACCTATGGTCTGATAAACAGATGTCAAAATATCTATGTGTGCTAATGGGCCTGTAGAAAGGCAGGCCACAGGCTGGCAGCCAGGGTCACTCATTGGCCATATCCCTATGTTGGGCAATAGAGAGATGACAAGGGACAGAGAGACAACAAAAATAGCTGAGGGGTTTTCCATGTAATTAAGTCACTTCCACCGTGCTGGGCTGGGTCACCATAACAAGGAAAAACAAGGGTGGATGTTCTCTACTTAGCCTCTTATGATTAAGCAAGTGAATTTACAATCTGCAATTCACAGCTCTAAGGCCTAATATCAGAACTTATAATCACTACTGCTATGCTTATTGGAATAAAAAAGAGGTCCAATAAAATAGGAGTTCAATTAATCATCTATCACAGTTGGAGAGATCAGGAAGGCATCATGAGGTGCTTGAGCTCTGTCTTGAAGGAATGGAGCAATTCTATGAGGTGAAGGTAAGGAGGAAGTACAGAGAGAATAGATGGTACAAACCCATAGGAACAAGAAATTGTGAGATGTAAGGAACAAAGAATTTTGAAAAATCCTATAGGCAGGTGGCAATGCAGTGTTAGAGCTCAGGAGAGAGATTAGTACTAGATATATAGAGCTGGGAATCATCTACACTAAGATATTATTAAACTGATAAAAAAAACCAACTAATGATATCAAGTAAGACAGAATAGAGAAAAAGATTCCAGGACAGAGCCTTGGTGTGTACCTTTGGTCAATGGACATGACATAGATGAAGATCCAACAAAAAAGACTTAGGAGTGGTCAAATAAATAGGAGATCCAAAAAAAAAAGTAGTGTCATGAGGACCCAGAAAGAAGAAAATTATCCAGAAGATAGTAAGCAGTCAAATGCTGTAAAGGGATCAAGAAGGATGAGGGTGGAGAAAGCATGTCCCTTTGCTGACACAGGAGAGCCCTTATGACCCAGGGGGCCAGAGAACTTTACTTCAATTCTTGGCAGAATTGTAGAATGGATTATTAAACAAATAGTAAATGTCTTGAAAAGAAGACAGTGACCACAAAAGAACAATGAATGTGGCTTCAGAAAGAACAGGTCATGCTAAACTAACATCCATCACTTGCTTTTTATCTTTTTTTGACAAGGGCTCTAAAGCTGCAGAGGGTGGGATGGTTGTAGATATAATTTACTAAGATTTTAGCAATTAATTTTATAAAATTTTTCACCTAATTTTCGTAGGGAATCTGGAAGTATATGGTCTAGATGAGAGCACAGTTGGGTGGATTCAGAAATAGTTGAATGGCTGACCTGACAGAGAAGTCATTAATGGTTTCATGCCAGCTTGGAAGGAGGATCCCTGGAGATCTGTGTATAGTTTTGTTTTGTTTAACATTTTAATCAATGACTGGGTAAAAGAAAAGCTGGCTCACTCATCACATTTGCAGATGACACAAACCCAGGAGAGATAATCAACACTTTATATGACAATGTCAGGATTCAAATAGATTTTGACAGATTAGAACATTGGGCCAAATTTAATGATATGAAATTTAATAGGGATGAGTATAAAGTCTTTCAGTTGTGAAACTGATTTTTTTAAACATAGATCCAAGATGGGGAAAGCAGACTCAATGGCTCTTAATTTCAAAAAGAGCTAAGATTTTGGGTGCACTGAAAGGTCACAGTGCAATATGGCAGCTGAGAAAGCTAATACAACCAACCATAGACTGCATCAAGAAAAACATGGTGTCCAGATGGTGGTCTCACTGCACTCCGCTCTGGTCAGACCACTTGTGGATGATTGTGCTCTCTTCTGGATGCTGCATTTTAGGAAGGACATTTATGAGCTGGAGAATGTTCAGAGGAGGACAACTAGAATTAAATCGAAGAAACATGTAAGTGAAAAGTGCTAGGCTGGGCACTGGATGCTAGGATCCAGAATGTACACTAAGATGATTAAAAGTCATGAATTCATGAAAGGTGAGGATTAGTTGAAGGAAAAAGATTTAGGGAAGGGGGGCATGATAACCATCCATTCCTCACACAAAGACACTCTATTTCCCATCTCTCAGCCTTTTCCCTATCTGTCCTCCATGCCTGGACTGTAATCCCTCCTCATCTCCGTGTCTTCCTTCAAGATGTAGTTCAAGTATTACCTTTCTTAAGCTTTTCCTGATCTCCTCAATCTTTTATTTTTCGCGTATACTTATATATGTACTTCTTGTCTTTTAACAACAGAATGTAAGCTCCTTGTGAATAGGGATTGTTTTATTTATTGTATTATATCCCCTTTACCTAACAGTGCTTAGAACACAACAGGTACTTACTAAGTCCTTGTTGGTTGAATGAGTGAAGGGATGTCCAGCAGACATCTTAAACTCAATATGTCTAAAATGGAGCTCATTAGCTTCCCCACTAAATCCTGCCCCTCCCCATCTCCTACCTTCCCTATTATTGTATGTAGCAACACCACTCTCAAGTTCACAATCTAGGAGTCAGCCTGGATTCCCCACTGTCTTTCACACTCCTACCTTCCCATCCCCCCATGTTAAAGAGGTTGTCAAGGCCTATCAATTTCACCTTTGCAACATCTCTCATGTATATTCCCTTCTCTCCTCTGACACTAACCCTAGTCTGATGCAGGGCCTCATCACCTCACACTTTGATTACTGCAATATTGCAAAATCTTCCCACTCCAGTCTATCCTCCATTCAGCCACTAAAGTAATTTTCCTAAAGCACAGGTCGGATCACATCACTTCCATACTCAGTAAACTCGGGTGGTTCCCTGTTGGCTCCAGGACTGAATACAAAATGCTCTGTTTGGCATTCAAGGCCCTTCATAACCTAGCCCTCTCCTACCTTTCCAGTCTTTTTAGTCCACATTCCCTGACATGTACTCTTTGATCCAGTGACATTAGCCTCTTGGGTGCTCCATGAATAATACACTCCATCTCCTGGCTCTGGGCATTATCTCAGACTGTCTCCCAAGCCTGAAACATTTTCCCTCCTCCTCTCTGACTACTGGATCTCCCTGGCTTCCTTTAAGTATGAACTAACATTTCACTTTCTACAGGAAGTCTTCCCCAGCTCCTCTCAATTCCATTGCCTTTCTGCTGTTGATTGTCTTCTATTTATCCTGTATGTAGCTTGTTTTGTATATATTTGTTTTCATATTTGATGGGGTGTGGCCCCATCGAGATCTTCACCCCTTGAACCAAAGGGAATCTGGCTCCCCTTTGTCTACAGACCCCAGCCCCTCATCTCCCTTTGAAAGCCTTCCTCTACCTTTTAATCTCATTCAGATACCTTTCAGTTCCTTCATTATCTATTCCCATTGTCTATTCAATCTCTTAGACATTCCAATTTCTGGGAATTCTCACCCAGACACTTCCCTGGTCACCCAAAGTATATAAGATCTACCCTGGCCCTCATTTGGGTCCGAGAATCTCATACACAAAAGGCTGAGACTTTCTCATGCCCTTTCTCATGTCTTTATGGGCATCACCTGGCCTAAGTGTTTCATCGCTAATAAACTTTTCCTCCGGCTGAAGAAGATTTGAGTTGAATTCATTCAGGCAGGGCCTGATACAACGATCTTGGGGTTCCAGCAGCACCCCAAAAGTCCTAGACCTCTTCATATTGTCTTTCCCCCTTACATTGTAAGCTTCTTGAGGGCCAGGACTGTCTTTGCCCCTTTTTGTATCCCTAACCTAGCACATGATAGGTACTCAATAAATGTTTATTGACCGATTCATACGGAAGAGGGATTAGATTTGTTTTGGTTGGCTCCAAAAGATAGAACTTGGAACAATGAGTAGAAATGGCCAAAAAGAGAAACTTAGGCTGGGTGTAAAGAACAGGCTATCTTAGGCCATAGTGAGCTCCCCCTCCCTAGAAGGTGTTAGCCAAAGACCACGTAACTTCTTGCCAGGTGTGGTGCAGAGAGGATTCTTTTTCAGGCACAGGTTGGACTAGATGACCTCAGAGGTCCGTTTCAACTCAGAGTCTGTAAATCTATGATTTGGAACACATAGCCCCTGTTAGAGAAGTGACAATCCAGGAAGGTCCAGTCTTTCAACCTTAATTACATCCAACAGGTATTGTCTGTGTAAGTTATAGTCCTGCTCTGGGGTTTGGTCCCAGAAAGCGGATACGAGGATTTCATAACGCACCCCTCTGTCTGGTTAGTGTTCCTCGTCACTACTCCACAGCTCTCCTGGGGCTCCCATTCGGTGTCTTCATGGCCTCACTGCTTTTATAGCCCCTCTAGGGCCTCCCAGAGTGTATGACCCCTGTGCTCAACGGTGGCTTGGTGGTCCTTAAAGTCTAATAGAGAATACTCATAACCTTTACCTATGAGGTCTCAAGCAATTAGTCCTTGGAAAGAAATTGACAGTATTGCCACTTTTACTTACACACACACACACACACACACACACACACACACACACCCCAAACAGAGTGCTTCTGGAATTTGGAAACTCTCTGCGTTTTTATACTATGACCCACCAGCCTGTCCTCCAAACAAAGTACCTTTTCAGGTGGCTATGTGAATGCTTTCTCCTTGGACTTCTAGTAAAAGTCTATGTATGCCAATCTAGACTGGTTCAGTTAGGGCCCTCCTGTGACAGGGGCGTCCTGGACCCTGGCTTCCTAGGAAGGGCGTGGAAGACCCGACCGCCTCAGATGACGGTTACAGGAGGCTCCGCCTCTAGGGTAGAACAGGGGAGGGGCGCAGAGTCTTACGAGGCTCGGGAGGAGGGTCCTTGAAGTGTATATAACGGGCTGAGAACAAAGGATCGGGGGATCCTCCACAATAAAGAGCATACACCACACTCGCGTACTGTCTGGTCCTTGAGCCCACCCTTCCCCCAGGGTGGGTCCGGAGACGTCCGAAGCCCAGCTCCCAGGGGAGGAGCGTACCTGAAGGGCCCAGCCCGGGTCAAGTGGCGCCCGAACAGGGACTGAGATAGAAGTTCCTCTTCGGGACCCCGCCAGGTACGGGTAAGTACCCTCTCTCCAGTGAAAGAGAGGAAGGGACCGACAGCCTAGCAGATCGGGGCTGCGCAGAGGGAGATGGGAGCACGATACAGTAAAGGAATTACACCGGAGGATAAGCGAGTGCTAGTCCTACAAGTTTATAAACTTTGTAGGGATAATGGGGTGAAAATACAGCTGAGACGCTGTCAGGAATGGGTAGAAAACTTATAGTGGTGTCCCCGTGGTTACAGAACCAAGGGATTGATTATCAAAGATGGAAAATAGTTGGGAGTCAGATGTCTTCCTACGCAGAGACAGAACCAGGGTTCTTAAAACCAGAGGATTTTACTCTTTATGGCATTGTGACTTTGCCCTCTCTCCGCGCCCTCCGCCGGTAATAGTAGCGGAGGAGACACAGGTAGGAACATCCTTATTAGGAGGGGAACAAGACCTCGAGGGTCAGGAAGAGCCATGGCCTGAGCCCCTAAGCCCTCTGAAATCCCGTCCGCACCATGGCCGAGTCTGGAGCCGCTCCCTCCGGAGCCCTCCGGAGCCACTCCCCCCGTACGTGCCAAGTGGCAGCAGAAAAGGAAGTTCCGCCTGTGGCGCAGTTAGAATTCCAGAAAGAGGAAGTTCCACCTGTGGCGCAGTTAGAAATGCAGATACAGCAACTACAGCCCAAATAAACCAAATGCGGCTTGATAAAAGAGGGAAGAATGAACAGACCCCGCAGGCTCACTTTTACAGCATTCATTGCGAGAGGCCGCTAGGGATGGGCAGGTAGTAGACTGGAAAGAGTGGGGACAGAATTCCCGATTTTTGTCCAAGGAGGAGCCGGAGGAGGTGGTCGTCTCACCGACCAGTGCCCTATAAGTTCATGAAAGATTTAAAAGGCGGCTAAATTATATGGAGCAGGCTCTTCTTATGTCAAGCAGCTGTTGCAATCTACTGTGGCTGTGGCCGCTTGGACCCCAGGGGATTGGGATGAAATTATGTCTGCTGTATTGGAGAGTGCTGCTTACACCGCCTGGTCGGCGTACAGACGCCGAGAGCTAGGACCTGGGCGGAGTTAATTTCCCTCAGAATGTAGAAGATACCATTAATATGCTAACTGGGTATGGCCAGTATGCTGGGCTGCAGGCACAGCTTTTACTCCCAGACCTTGTTATACAAGGTGCCCAGATAGTGGCGCTAAAAGCATTGGATAGACTAGGGGAGAAATCACAACCTCCTTTAAACAAACTCGTGCAAAGGCCAAAAGAAAGTGCCATGGAATTGCGTCCCGAGCACAAGAGGTTGTGGAAAAGAGATATGGAGCAGGAGATGTTGCCCAAAAGCTGCTGATACAGCTTTTCAAAGAAGGACTTAAACAGTCACGAGGGTTGTTGTCAAAGTTACCACCAGACCCCACATGGGAAGAATGCATTGATGTCTGCCTGGAGGAAGGTCCCTTACCTGATGCAGGCATGATCCAGGTACTGACAGAAGCTTTCGCTGCAGCGCAGGCAGCTAACTCGGGGACTAGAGCAAAGGGGACTTGTTTCCGTTGCGGGAAACAGGTCATTTTCAAATCAGTGTACCCGGTGTACCCCACAAGTCCGCTGTTTTAAGTGCGGAAGGCGGGACATATTAAGAAGTATTGCAGGCAGGGAAGAAAGGAAAGACATACGGGGTTACAGGAGAGGCACCAGGAAGGCAAGGAGGAAACCGCAGGGAAACGAACGCGGGTGCCTTAGCCCGAGAAGGGACACCCGCAGCTACAACCTCGCGGCTAATATACTCTACCCTGTCCAAACACTAACATTGGGACCATGGACAACGAGTACAGTGGAAATAGGGATCCACTGAGCCCAGATTAATTATTGGGACGTCACGATGAAAGATGTCATAGTACATACCCAAGTGCAGAAGGCTGGCCAGAAACACATTTTTCTTACCAATCCTCATGCAACGTCAATACGCATTGAGCCAGGTCAGCCGATCGCAGCTTCTCTTCCCTTAGCCCCACAGAAACAACAAATTGGGTGGCGTGGACACAAAGTATAGGACAGGACAGACCCCAATTGGAGGTGCGGGTTGAGGGGCGACTAATCACAGGCCTCTTGGACACGGGGGCAGATATTTCTGTTATCCCTGAGAGTGAATGGACAAACTTGGGAGCTAGGACCTAGGGCTCTGTGACAGGAGTAGGCGGCGGAGCCGTTGGATGCGATCTGTTAGACTGCTCCGATGGGACAGTGAGGGACAGATGGGTTTTTTCGTCCAATGTGCCTTATAGGAGTGCCCATAGCTTTATGGGGGCGTGACATTTTGGAGCAAATGGGAGCTGTTTTGACTACTGATCCTTTAAACTAATGTGGGCCACTGGGGGCCACAACCCATTCCCCTTAAGTGGAAACATGAAACACCAATTTGGATAGACCAGTGGCCACTAACTATAGAGAAGATTGAGCCCTAAATAATATAGTAAACGGTCTACTACAGGCCAAGCACGTACAGCCCTCACAGAGTCCCTACAATTCACCTGTGTTTGTTATTAAGAAAAAATCAGGAAGGTGGAGGATGCTCATTGATCTCAGGGCTGTTAATGAGGCCTTATACCCATTTGGTGCCTTACAACCTGGGCTCCCCACACCTAGTATGATTCCCCGACATTGGGCCATTGCAGTATTAGATATAAAAGATTGCTTTTACAGCATTCCCTTGGCAGAGAAGGATACAGAAAAATTTGCCTTCTCTATTCCATCTCCGAATTTTCAAGAGCCTTATCGCCGTTTTGAGTTTACTGTCCTCCCTCAGGGGATGATTAACAGTCCAACCATGTGTCAGGCTTTTGTACAAGCCGTTCTCCAGCCCCTCCGGGAGGCCTATCCAAAAGCAATGATCATCCATTATATGGATGATATCTTGTTAGCCAGCCCCAATACTCAGGAAACGGAGGTTATATTACAGCAATGCCTAAGAATGCTAGAACGAGCAGGTTTAGAAGTGGCTCCTGAGAAAATACAAAAGGGCGATCCAGTCTCATACCTAGGCCACCAAGTGACTGAGACTGCCATTTATCGTCCATGGCCTCAAATAGATACCTCCAAAGTAAAGACACTCAATGATTTTCAAAGATTAATTGGTGCTATACAGTGGCTTCGAGGAGTGATTCCTATCTCAGATACTATAATGCAGCCACTTTATGATTGCCTTAAAGGGCCCTCTGCTTTAACTTCTCCCAGACAATGGACCACGAGCGCCCTTGAAGCAATTCAATATATTCAGCAGCAGTGTAAACAGCAGTTACAACGTAGGATTTGCAAAGTCCTCTCTACCTCACTCTCTTACAAGATGAACATAAAGGCATGTTGGCAGTAATCTACCAACAGCACGGTCCGCTTATGTGGGTCTATCCAGACAGAGATAAGAAAGCACTCCCTAATAGAATAGAAACTCAAGCTCGCTTACTGCTAAAAGCAAGTGCCACGGCACGAAGAATTAGCGGTAAGGAACCTCTTATAACTCTTAATATAACCCCTCAGGTGCTACAGGAGCTCGCTTTGACTAGCGAAGCTTGGGCGGTCTTACTTGTTGCCCACACCATTCTACCGTTAACGTTACCCCCAGCTTTACGTTTGTGGCAAGCGGTTCCCCTTCAACGTCCTAGCACTATAATTGCTGCAGAACCAGTGCAGGGACCAAATGTGTTTACAGACGCCACAAAACACCTAAAAGCAGCCTTTTATATCCCAGAAAGACAGGTTTTACAAGTGTATGCTACCCCCTACAATTCTGCTCAGCAGAATGAATTAGCAGCCATTATCAGCGCTTGTGAATTCTTAGCAACAGAATCTTTTAATCTTATCACAGATAGTATGTACTGTTATCATGCATTCCAGCATTGACGGTCACCTTCGTCCGTCCTTCCACTCTTTCAACGACTGCAGCAACATCTGCTGAGCCGAACTACACCGATTTATATACTTCATGTCCGCTCTCATATAGGCCCATATGGGCCTTTATATCAGGGCAATGCCGTAGCGGATGCGGCTTTACAACAAGCCCCTACTGATGTATTCTTTATGACACCCTACACGGCTCATCAGAAATTACACCTTTCTGCTCGTACTTTAAGAACAATGTTTGGCATTCCCAGAGAGCAAGCCAGACAAATCGTGAGAGCTTGCCCTAATTGTGTTCCTTTTCGACCACCACCCTCTATACCGACTTACAATCCCCGTGGTCAAGCACCTAATGCCTTGTGGCAAATGGATGTGACCCATTTTCAAACTACCCTTATTCATGTGTCAATAGACACTTATTCCGGCTTCCTTATGGCCTCCATTCAACCTCGTGAAAATGTCTCAAGTGTTCGTGCTCATCTACTATATTGTTTTTCCATAGCCGGTCTCCCCCACACAATTAAAACGGACAATGGCCCCGCTTATCGCTCGCGCTCTCTCGCGACTTTCCTTGCCGAATTCGGCATACGGCACGTGACTGGCATTCCCCATAATCCCACCGGACAGGCCATTGTCGAACGAGCCCACCAAACTTTGAAGCAGCTTCTTGTTAAACAGAAAGGGGGAGTCCCAGGCAGACTTACCAAGGCCCTCCTTGATCAGGTTTTATTCACTTTAAATTTCCTACAAGTGACTGATGATGGCCTAACCCGAGCTGAGAGATTTTTTCGCCCATGTGATACCGGTGGGCACCGTCTTTGACCCCACGGCAGGAGCTGCTGGAGCAAGGCGCTTCTGTTATGTGGAGAGACCCTGAGGGTGTGTGGCATGGTCCAGATAGGGTAACCATCCGGGGGAAGGGTTATCTATTTGTGTCTCCACAGAATGGAGAAGGTCGCTGGGTTCCCGTCCGCTGGGTTCGAGAACTGGCGACAGGAGCGGATGCCGAGAAGGTGGCGGAAGCGAGGACGCCGCGGATGTCAACCCAGAAGGCTGAAGAGGGAGAATAAGAAGCGGATCTCTCACTGTGTTTTTTCTTTAGCCTTTCTTAGTCTTGGCCTTGGGTGGGGATTACCCGTTGGCGCCGAAGGGCGTTTGGCGAAACACCTGGTTGCACAGCTAAATCACACTGCTAAGCCCTGGAATAATCTTAACCAGGAGTATACCTATTGGGCACTAGTACGACACTTCCCCCAACCACGTCCAGTTACTTGGAATGGGGATCCTGTTCCCCTAATTGTGGTTTCCAATGCATCACTTCTTATGGGCGAAGGGGTGGGACGGCCAGTTATTTCCCATCTTCAAAATAAGACCATTATTATGAGGAGTCCCACACTACCCATTTGCCTCAGCAAAGGTACCCATGCCGGTTGTGCTCGAGTAGAAAATGATACTATCACTGAGTTACCGCATGGACCCCACGGTTGGATAGGGAAAGGGGATCATTTACACTTTTATGTATTGCAACATCAGCATAGTACTATTAGCGGGTTTTTTCCCTCTCCACTCCCTCTTTGCACCCCTTCCCCTAACATGTTTGCAGGCTTCCAAGTCTGTTCTACAGGGCATCAAGTAGGTGGCGAAAACGTGAATGGGACTCAACTCTACTTTCTGGATGGACAACCGGGTCCTTGGTTTGCGGCCCCGGTACCCCATGTGAGAAGCCCTCGAGGAGTTATAGCCCATGTACATCTGTGGAAACTGGCTGCTGCCTTTGGCCCCTTGATCCACTTCACAGATAACAGTGCACCTCTATCTGACAACAGCACTCTTCGGAACTGGTGGTGGGACTTGTTATTTTCAGCAGGGCGTACTTGTAAAAGCCATGGTCAATCAGGACACTGTAATGATTTTAACGTAACCATTCAGACGACTTCTGATCGTGACATGTTTTGGGTCTGTCGTAATGGCACCATCACTCCCTCCTCTGCAGAATATGCTGTGCACTGCTACAACGGATCGTTCTCCAATACCTTACAATCTACCGACGTAGCCTCCACGGCCAACATGGTCCTCCTTCTTCGAGTGCCGCCTATTACCTTTGTGCCAGTATTAACTACACAACCTTTTGCGCAATCACCTATAGAGAGATTCCTATTGCGCCGCTATCGGAGAGAGTTGGGAAGTTTTGACCTCATCAACCTTGCACTAAATATCGCTGAAGCATTAGATCTTGTTCTAGTGAACCATCAATTGAGTCTTCTAGCACGGCATTTGGAGGAGTTTATGGAAGAAACCACCCAAGCATGGACTGTGCAACAACGATTTAATCGTCTCCTGTTAAATAAAGTTGAGTTCATGGCCACAGTATTAGCTGATACTGTGCTGGAGGTGACTATTGCCGAAAAGCTTTCTACTGTTGATTGTTCATATGAGTTTCAACCGCCCATGTGTGTCACTGCACTTCATCCTAACTCCTCCATTGATTCTTTAATTAAGAACTTGACTGACTTTGAGCAAATAGAAGATTGCCTTGGTCAATTGGACACTATTTTGGAGCATATTCGCAATGTCACCCGTCAAACAAGGGATAATCTCTTCCCTGATTCCCCTTTCGATCAATTTTTCAACTGGTTACATAACCTGGGATTTTCGCAATTCCTTCTTTGGCTCATTTATGGTGCAGGCTTCCTGATCCTTATCTGCTTTATGGCCCCTTGCCTTTTCTTTTGTTGGCTCCGTGTGCTGCGACGCTCTCTTGAGAACGTCAAAGCCGACCTCTCCCTCCCTAAGAAAAACCCTGTCTTTGTTTAAACAAAAAGGGGGAATTGACAGGGGCGTCCTGGACCCTGGCTTCCTAGGAAGGGCGTGGAAGACCCCGACCGCCTCTGATGACGGTTACAAGGAGGCTCCGCCTCTAGGGTAGAACAGGGGAGGGGCGCAGAGTCTTACGAGGCTCGGGAGGAGGGTCCTTGAAGTGTATATAACGGGCTGAGAACAAAGGATCGGGGGGATCCTCCACAATAAAGAGCATACACCACACTCGCGTACTGTCTGGTCCTTGAGCCCACCCTTCCCCCAGGGTGGGTCCGGAGACGTCCGAAGCCCAGCTCCCAGGGGAGGAGGCGTACCTGAAGGGCCCAGCCCGGGTCACTCCTGCTCTCTCTTTGTTTGTCTTTCTATGTCCAGTCTTACTCTGGCATAGCTAGGAGGAATCATGCTTCCCAGAATATCAACAAAAGAAGAGGGAGCAGCATAAAGCCAGAAATCATTGCTGCTCTCTGCACGTGCCAATGATTCCTAGAGAGATGGACAATGCTCCCTCATAGGTGATTTGCAATGAGAGCTGTAAGTGAACATATACCGGACCAGCCATACTCAAAGTGGGCGATCTCCTAGACTGTATTCTCCCTTGGCAAGATCGAAATCTAGCCTCTCCCAATTGACTTGGGCACTCCAAAAACAAAGTGCCTCCTTGTCTGTCTGTTGATGAGATTTCTATAGGGAACCCAGAACCTGCCCCTCGTGAAGATTCTCACTCTAGGTTTGAGGAGAGGGAGTTGGAAACTTTGCTTAAGGTTATATGTGTTTTTTCTTGATCACAGCCTCCGGCTGTCTAACGAAGCTCCATAGTTCAGCCTGTCTTATCTTTCAGGGTCTTGAGGCCTCTAAAAGCTTCAGATTCTGTTCTAGGGATGGGGAACCTGTGGCCTTCAGGCCACCTGTGGCCCTTTAGGTCTTCAAGCACGGTCCTTTGACCGAATCCAAACTTTCTGGATTTTGATTCAGTGACAGGGCCAAACTTGAAGACCTAGAGGAGGCCGCAGGTTCACCACCTTGTTATTCTCTCAGTCCCCAATTCTCTTCTTAAATACGGTGCCTACTCTTAGGTTGCCCAACAGTCTGGGAAGTGTCTTACCTCTCCTTGGGTCAATATCACAGTTTCCCTCTGCAGGTTCCCTTCTCCATTCACTTATAAACTATAAGAGCAGAAGCCCTTTGAAGAGTAGTCACGCAGAACACATTTCATTAGAGTGTTATAAGCATAAAAAGAATTTTGAAAAATAAATATTTATTGAATAATTAATCATAAGGGATATAATTTTTATTCAAACTAAAGAAAAGAGCTGAACTTGACTTGTAAAATAAGAGTAAGGACTGGACCCCTGATTTCACTGGCATAAAGAACTCCAGAGTGAAGAAACTGGTCTGCACCTTCTCTGAAAAATTATAGTTTTAGAGAATTAGTGAGAGTCCTGAGATGTCAGGTGACTTGCTTTAATCCAGGTATTCTTGGTTTTCAGGACAGTTTTCTATCTACTAAGTCACAGTGCTTTTCCAAAATTATAAACTTAAAAATGACAAATGAAAGACCACATTTTTTTTTGCTGTCGAGGCAGTCAAATCCTCATTATCTTCAACCAGATAATGAACTAACCTTTGTGATAAATGAGGCATATCGTTTGATAATAATGGTTTACATTCCTATAGCAAACTCTATGGGTTTATAAAATGTATCAACTTGATCCTCACAAGTCCTTGAAAGCAGGTAGAGCAATTAGTATTTTTACCATTTTAGAGGTGAGGAAACTGAGATTCAGAAAATTTAAATGATTTATCCCCAATCATGCAGTTAGTGTTTAAGTCAGATCTCCTGACTCCTTATCTTATGCTTTCTACCATATCATTTAAAAAACACCATAAGGTTTGTTATTTTGTTAAGCATAAAGTTACAGTAACAGAGTCATTTAGTTTCACCCACTCATTTCACAGATGTGGAATTGTGCCCCAGAAAGTTTCATTTGACTGCAGGAATATATTTGTACCTCAACATTTGGCAGTAAAGCAAGTTTCTGCCATCTGGGTTATGATTTCTTTTTTTTTTCTCTAGTAAATTACATTATGAAATTATGTTTGCATCCTCATATTTGACACCAAGAGTTAATATGAGACAATAATGTAGCAAACTTCACTGAATTAAAGGGGAAAACATAACTTTCTACCAAAAATAAAATTGCAGTAGCCCGCAGACCACTAATATTATAGAGCTCCATAACACCTTGTTCATTTTAATAATAGTTTGTTCTTATAGACATTTGAACCCAGAAGATTGACTCCTATCCCTTACTTTCTCCTACAGGGAAAATCTTGAGATATGATTTGCCTGTATAGATGGGATTAATCTCTCCAGCTAGTGTCAGTGTTAACCAAAGGTTCCATGCTGGTAATGAAATTGCTGTGCTCCAGACATTCTACCATTGAAGGTCCATCATTTGTAAATATATCTATGAGGGTACATGAGGCAGCTGGATGGCACAGTGGGTAGGGCACTGGGCCTGGAGTCTGAAAAACCTGAGTTCAAATATGACCTCAGACATTTACTAGGCATGTGACCTTGGGAACAAATCAGTCACTTAACCTCTGTTCACCATGGCAACTGTAATAATAGCATGTATCTTTGAGGGATTTAGTGAGGATCAAATTAAACATTTGTAAAGTGTTTGGCACATAATAGGCATTATATAAATGCTAGCTACTACTTTTATTGCTATTTTAGATCTTTATTGAATTCATGACACAGTTCTCTACCCCTACTAAGTGTGTCACTTTAAAATCCTGATCTTAGAAGTTGAAATTTGAAAGAGATTTATTTTTGCTTGGTAGTTTGTTCCCCATAGTAGCAACTTTAAATGTCTGATTAATTAAATACGCCACAGGCCTTTAGTAGAATATGATCAAAGAAATATATGATTGAAAAAGAAGACTGATGGAGGACATGGCATGAAAGAGGAATAAGCGATGGACAGCCTCTATGCTCTACTGGTAAACCCACAATGCAAAGACAGCGTGAGTGCTTTGGCTGGCCCCTTGCTGGTGAACACAGAGGAGATGATCTGCATTGTTGGAGGGACTATCCATGTTCATGAGATCACAGATGCACGTGAGTATACAAGAGCAAGGAAGTATGTCTTAACGATTAGAACTACCATGGCCGTTGGACTTGTGGCTGAAAGCTTTGATGTCATTGTCTCCCCCATTAGAATCTGAGCTCCCTGAGAGGAAGGAACATCTTATTTTTCTATTTCTATCCCCAGTGCTTTGCACATTTTTGTTTTAGTTCAGCCATTTTTCAGTCATGTACAACTCTTCATGACCCCATTTGAAGTTTTCTTGGCAGAGATATAGGAGTGGTTTGCCATTTCCTTCTCCAGCTCATTTTATGGATGATGAAATTAAGGCAAACAGGGTTAAGTGACTTATCCAGGATCTCACAGCTAAGTGTCCAGATTTGTACTCGCATCTTCCTGACTCTAGGCCCAGTGATCTATCAACTATATCACCCAGTTGCTCCTGCTTTGCACACAGTAATCATTTAATAAATTCCTTATTTATGCATTCATTCATTCATGCGTTTATTCAATCATTCATTTCATTCATTCATAGACTCTGAGATCCCCTCCGGTTTTGAAATTCTAAGATTCTATGATATCAAATGAAGAAACTGTAGTCCAAAGAGCAATATATATAATAATTTCAATAATGCAAATGAAGACGACAATAAAGAGCAATAAAATCAGAGAGACTGTATACAGGGGAGAGCATTGGTACCAAAATATTGAACTAAAAACATATACTTCCTTTCTTTTAATAAGAGGTGAATGACAAAAATAAAAATGGCATGTACTCTCAGGTATAATCACTCTTTCAGCCAGCTTTGCTTTCAGATGTATTTTGTTTGCATGTGTTGTAATTCTTGCATGTTTCTACTGTGCCAGAATAGGCTATATCAATAAAACAGGAAAAGGAAAAGTCTGAACTCTGTCAATCTGTACAGATGAAGTTATTCATTCTCATTTATCATCAAAGCCTCTATGACCCTCTCAGCTCCTAGCTAAGCCTTTCACAATTATTTGTTCAGAACAAAATGAAACTTTTAAAGTATATTTTTGACTCACCGTTTTCCTCCAAGGAATAGGCGAGACTTTTTGTTTGTATAACATTGGTTTAATTATAGCCAATAATGTTATCAATGTTACGCTAATTTGAGTCATTCATATTGTTCCTCCTACAGCTTGATTGATTCCAGATATTGTCTATTATTGCACATACTGAATACCTTCTGAAAGGTTATACAGTGGAAATATGATCCAAAGTGTTTGTGGCTGCAGCAACATAAACTAACTACATAAAGAATACAGAAAATAATAGAGAATAAACGGAGCGGTACTGATCCTAAATGACCCACAGTGGACAAAACCAAAATTTGTATTTCAGGAATGTGAGGATGAATATTTATATTTGAGACAGGGTAGCTTTGGAATGGAATATTACATTTCCTTATTATTATAACCTGGAGGAGATGATTAGGAGAGACATGATTCCTTTGCTTTAAGTGGGCTGAGTTTCCTTCCACTACCACCATTCTGATGCCTCATTTGAGTGAAGAGGCACACCTGGGTTTTCAAAGGCTGTGCCCTCAAAGGCTAACAGGTCTTGCCAAATGTGAAAGCCTATATTCAGGTAATGGAGTATCTATTCCCCCATGCATAGAATGCTCTCCCTCCTCATCTCTGCCTCCTGGCTTCCTTGGTTTCTTTCAAGTCCCAGCTAAAATCCCACCCTCTATAAGAAGCCTTTCCTCACTGCCCTTAGTTCTGTTTTCTCTGTTTTGTTGATTATTTCCCGTTTATCCTATATATAGTTTGTCATATATAGTTGTTTTGATGTCTTTTTCCCTATGAACTCTAAACTCCTACCTGGAGGACAAGGATTGTCTTTGCCTCTCTTTGATGTATAGTAGGTACTTAAATGTTTATTGACTGACTATTGTCAGAGGATAAGTTTAGTTGATTTTATAGAGGCACATTATCAGACTAAGTGTCTTATTCTGGTCAAAAGTGGTTATATTTTTCTTCTGAGGTGGGGTAGTTTGGTCATAAAAATTCATGAAGAAAGGGCTAAATCTGCATGACTGGAGTCATTGCCTAGGTTTTTAAAGCAAATGTTTAATTTTGAATCTATTGTTTATGTATCTTGACTGCAGATAATATTGAGCTAAATAGAGTAAAAAAATAAGGAGACAAAGTCACAGAGAGTCTGATATTTTGTTATTGAATCACCTTATTAAATTGTTCAGAATTAGAATGTACAGTCTATTCAGTGTGAATTCTACAAATATATGGATGATTTTCATCTAATGCAAGCATGCTATTGAACATATGCTACCAAACCTGCCACAATGCTTCAAGGGGGTCTCTTGGGAATCCTGCATTTTCAAAAGCCATATAACCAGAAGTCAGGCTCCAGCTGGCTTTGCTAAGTTGGAAAGCCTTCATGGACAGGCCCAATTATGGTCTGCGTGTCTGTTGTTCTAGGACTAGCCTAGCTTGATTTCAGAGACCCTCATTACCAGAAGGTTGGCTATGAGGTAATGAAATTTTGGCCACAGCAAGTCATGAAGACAAAATACTGAGCTGGGCTAAGAAGAAGGAATATTCACACAATCCAGAACCAAAACACTAGCATGATATTACTTCAGATACCACTTTGCTGACAAGATAAATGTGCTATTAAAGGAGTAGATTTAGTTATTATTCTAATGGATTTTAGAATTAGGTTTCTCAATGTCATGTCTTGGTGAAAATCCAGCCTTTTTCTTTTTTTTTCCTTTCTTTTTTTTTTTAATCACTTCATTTAAAATTTCTTAGTCTCTCTGATTGTAATCTTTTGGGAATAGAGCTTATTGATAAATGAGACTTCCAGGAATATACTTCAAGGGTACCCAATCTTTTTCTGAAGAGAAGCTGAAGGGCTGATAATTATGGTGAGGAGGTGTGTATGGAAGGATAATGACTAGAAAGTAGATAATGAATTTGTGCAGTGAGAATGGAGCTTCTTTTGCCAGTTACAATTCCATCCTTGGTGGGAATCCTAACAAAATGTGGACATACTTGATGGATACTAAAAAGATCCCTACTTTGTATCAACTGATCTATGTGAGCCTCATTTTCTGGCTCACTAGGGGCAAGATCTTCTCCTAAGCCTGTATGAATAACTTTGATTTATAGTCTGTATAAAAGATTTAGGTTTAGTGACTCCTTGCAACTCATACATAATTTCTGTGTAAGGATCCTATATCCCCTAACCCATTTCAGAGAGGTTTTATCTAAGAAGTCCTACTAGAGTTAGGTGGGTTTCAGGCCCCAATTTTTCTCAGCTTTGACATCCTTTTGTCTTTCACGGAAAAAAAAGGGATTGAGAAAGGCAAGGAACAAAAACCCCAGGGTGAATTGGGGGCATCACCTATGTTCTAAATTACTGACTTTTATCTGTAGTGTCCTGAAACAGTTTAGATACCAGCTTAGAGATCCTGGCAAGGTAAAGGTCCAAGATCTACCTGCCATCTGGGCTCTCAAACATACTCTTAGAGGAAGGGATGTGGCAGAATCTCAGGCAGCTGTAGCTGCTCATGCTCATCACACCGCCTACACTTCTATCCGGCTAACGCTGCAAAGGATGCCAATCCTCAAATATTAAAATCTCAGTACAACAGGTAAATGACTGGAGCACAAAGGCTGTATTCTAATCACCATGCTTTCTCTAGTCTTCTTCAAAAGTCCTGCATTCTTCTGACATTTGCTGATGTCTCACAGTCCTTCCTGCCTGTGCCAGCTCTGTCTACAAAGCAGACAACTACGAATTACATCAGCACCCTGGGAGTGCTCGTAGGGCTATTATACTGCATTAAGATGCATTCCCCTCACTCCCTTGTTTCCATGAACATCCCTAGTTAGTAAGCCAATACTACAAAGACCTCAAGATTCCAATCTAGAGTGTGGGATGCTGATGTAGCTTTAAGTATATAAAATATGAGTCGCCTACCTTTTCTCAGGTGGGACCCTGTTTTAGGCGAGGACCGTATTGTTCTCAAGTTCAGGTTCCGTAGATAGATGCTATAGATAGACTCTCAAGATCTATAGAAATTGAGTCAGCAATTCAGATCACTTAAAAATGTTCACTAAATACAAAAAGTTACGAAGGAGGTAGATACATCTATATGTGTATCTATCACCTTGCTAAGTTTTTGTGTGTATGTACATATGTGTATGTACATATGTATGTACACATAGACACACGCACAACTTAAAAAAGAAAACACCCAAAGCTGTAACAGCCAGCATAAGAATTGGAAATCTGTCACTTGTAAAGAACTACACTCCCTTCTCAACCCTGGTTTATATAGGATTTGCCAAGAAGTGGGCCTTAATGCATTTAACCTATTCTTCCATCTCAGGTCTCCTTAATTAAAGGCTAACTAAGCATGTGCTCCAGGCCTGGGAAGAATGAGTAATACCCAAGACTCTCCACTCCTTGGTCTCAGTCCTGGCATAACTGTATGAGTACCAAGAACGCACTTTATGGCCAGTAAAAAATGACCCAGACCCAAATAAAATACCCAAGGGGAAAAACACATAAGGCATACTCCAAAAACAAAGGGGAGAAAAAGGAATTATAGCTACCCCATAGAATCAAGCTTACATTTTTATTAAACTACCACTGACCTCTAAATGCCTGCCCTTGCCTCAACAACTGGCTGATTTTTATCCCTGCCTTCTGAAAGCCACAGGATGTCCCAATTTTGGCACTTAAGATAGCCTGTACTCTAAAAGACATTGCTGTTCACTGGCCTTACAAGTAATGCTTTCCTTTCCTCCTTTTGGCTATTATATAAAAATGCAATTTTTGGCTCCCCCAATGAAAGAGTATTACAAAGAATTAGCCAGATGACTAATAAAACTTTGAGCACTCTGCCCTGCCTACCAGAGAACCGTCTTTATTCCGCAACAACTCCACAAAGTCAGAACAGCTGTGGTGTTACTAATATAAACTAGTCAGAAGGTCACAGGAGAGCTGGAAGCCAATTCAAGAAACCATGACAACAGTAAACAGGAACAGAGAGCTGGCCTCCAGAACAAGAATGACTTGAAGGATGTCTCTACTACAAAATAGCTTTTCTCCCCCTCCTAAAAGAGAGTGCTTGCCTAAAGGAGACAAAGTTTTTTGGAACCCAAAACAGCTAAGCAACTAAAAAGATCCCTACTTTGTATCAACTAATCTATGTGAGCCTCATTTTCTGGCTCACTAGGGGCAAGATCTTCTCCTAAGCCTGTATGAATAACTTAGATTTATAGTCTGTATAAAAGATTTAGGTTTAGTGACTCCTTGCAACTCACACGTAATTTCTGTGTAAGGATCCTATATCCCGTAACCCATTTCAGAGAGGTTTTATCTAAGAAGTCCTACTAGAGTTAGGTGGGTTTCAGCTTTGAGATCCTTTGGTATTTCACAGAAAAAAAAGGGATTGAGAAAGGCAAGGAACAAAACCCCCCAGGTGAATTGGGGGCATCACCTATGTTCTAAATTACTGACTTTTATCTGTAGTGTCTTGAAACAGCTTTCCCAAGCTTTGATTCATCCCACATCCTCTCCCAATGATAGATTTACAATCTTTGCAAATTACATGTGGCATTTCAAAATAACTGTGAACAAAGAGCACAGAAAGCAGAACTTGTGTATTACAAGTTGAGATAATGCTAGTATGGTTACCAGTAACCATACTATCATATACATGCAATACCTACCATTGGGTATTTGCATTGGGAATACATGAAGCAAATATAATTCCCTTGAATATATAAAATCAGGAATACAAATCACATGCAATATGTTACATCATACATACAACAGAGTTAGATACACTAATCAAATACCAGGAAGTGTTTGAGGTGTTCCTTCTGAATTCCACGGGCTTCTAGACTCATAGAGGTAGTAAAGATGGACAGACGTAGGGCTTAGAGGAGACTTGGTTCATCTTTTGGGTTTTAAGAGAAAGAAGAAAAGGGATGGGGAAAGTGATACACTAAGGATAAAATGAGGAAGAAGTTGGAGGAATTTGCTATTTCTTGTAATTAGGGTACATGAGGAGCATGGTCACTCATGAACCTCGTTCAGATGAACTAGATAAAAGATTAAACACAAATATAAAATGTTTGGTGTAGAGATACAGTAAGTTCAAAAAGGAAGAAAACAGGATCTGGTAAAGAAGGGAGAGGGATTTGAGAAGAGTAAGAGTCAGGAAGGAATAGTCACAAGAGAAAAAAATTACACAAAGCCTTTCCTGCTTGGTAGGACCTGCTCTTGTCTGCTCTTTTAGCATAGCCTCCTAATATTGAGGGTCAGTTCAACACCACAATGTGGCATCAAAGGAAAAGTTGAGTAGAAGGTCCCATTCTATTCCATAATAAAAAGAGATGTCACCTGGTTTCTTCTCATCATCTTGGTCTCTTCCATCACACTCTTCAATGTAGATCACAATCTTCTTTAGCAGCAACATCCTAGAAATATACAACTACATAGAGTTGAAAAAACTGTATAAACTTGTTCTTTGGTTTCAAGCTGAAATTGCTAATTAAAAAGTCTGCTACCATATATGCCAGGACAACTCCAATCATTACCTCATACCCTTTACATTATTCATGAACCCACTGATTTCAAGGATTTTATGGATAAAGTATATTTTGAGATCTACTCCCCAGGGCCCACAGCCTATGAGGATAGTTCCCAGATTTTCTTCCTTGAAGGAGGTTAGATTAAGTAGCACTATTAACTTATAGAGAAACCATTCATTTAAGCTCTCTTTCAAGAGACTCTCTTAGGTTATAGAGTAGATTGTTTGTCCTTCGATGTCTTGACTTGCAAGTGAATTGGATTTAAGTGTGGTAGAATTGTGCAAAGTCATCAGCCTCTGTCCTCCAGTGTCATTGGAGTTGAGTGGCAAGACACAGGTCAAGGCAATTGGCAATTGCCTCTTGTAGAGTAGAATGTTGGACTTGGAGTCAGGAAGCCCTGAGTTGAAATCCTTCTTCAGATGCTTACTAGCTGCGTGATCTTGGGTAAGACTGTCTACCTCAGTTTCCTTGTCTTTAAAGTGGGGATAATAATTGCACTTTACTGCCAGAGCTGTTTTGAGGATAGAATGACGGAGTGTATGTACATGTCGAGGCTCTCTACAAATGGCTGTGTCCTCTACTGGTGATGTTCTTCCAAGTATGGGGGAATTTCCTGAACCCCAGTTTCATTTAGCCACTGAATCAGATTCACTTTTACAAAGAAATATTTACTTCAAAAGATATAATCGCAAATATACAAATGTACTCCCCCAAGATGTGGGAAGCATAAATCACGCCCCATACCTCATCATCTGGTCAAATAGACATTCGTCATGCAAGGAAACATCATAAGCACAGCACAGTCTGTGCCATTCACAAACTCAGGACTGTATGTTCAATTTATTCACAAGCATTTATTAAGTGTCTACTAAGTACCAGGAACTGTTTGAGGTGTTCCTTCTGAATTCCATGGGCTTCTAGACTCATAGAGGGAGTAAACATGGACAGACATAGGGCTTGGAGGTGACTTGGTTCATCTTTTTGGTTTTAAAACCAAAGTGATACACTAAAGGAGGGAGATGCTTAGGTTCAAACCTTAACTCAGTTCCTGTACAGACCAGTTCTAGTTCCAGGTCCCAAACCTGCCTTGGGTTTGAGACCCAGGACCCTGGCTTTTCAGGGCTCCTCTGCCAAGCTGGCTGGCTAGCATCCTGCCTGGAATGTGGGATCCAAGGTTGCTGTGGCTCAAACTCTCAGTCCAGTGGGAATTACCACTTGCGTCTGAGAAGGTCAAATGACACAAAAGAGAAACAAACAACCCAAGGTTTATCTCTTAGAGCTGGGGCAGAAGAGAGAGAGAGCAGAGGGAAGAAAGACCTTCATTGTGAGTGAACTGTGGTCTTCACCATCTGGGCTGGAGAGACAGAGGAGAAAGAATGAGAACCAGAAAGAGTCGAGTGCCTGAGTCTGGCCAGTTTTAAAGACAAGGCAGCCTATCAAATGAGGCTATCCTCATCTATATGGGAGAGGACAAAGAAAGGCTTCATGTTGGGCAATCTGAGCATACTCCACAGGAATCTCAGGGTGCCTACCATGGTGATCTGGGCATGCTCCAAAAAAGACCCTGTCACACATTTCTCTCTGTTTGAATTTGCTGTCCCCACTTAATAGGCAAGGGTGCATTTTTTTTTATTTCAACATCAGTCCTTGTCCCAAATTCAGAACAGTTTTTTGTGGTGTCTGGGGAGGCATAAGCAATTTCTAATTACTTCTTCCCCAGTGCCATATAATAAATTCTCAATACAGCTAATGTCACACAATCATATGCACTCCTCCACGTACAGATGAAAATCACAATTATACTATCCCCAAATGTAAAGTATTATATATTTACCAAACAAGGAATTTTTCACACAGTTCGCCAAATATTTGTTTGCTTAGCCTCAGCTACACAAGCCAAAGAAAGAGCAAAGAGAAAGAAAACTGGCTTCCATCTAGAACAGAAATTTGGTCCACACCGAGCTTTCCAAACTACATGGAGCTTTCTCTACAGGGATTTGGGACATGGTATCAACATGTATCACCTTTTCTCAAATGAGAAAACTGTCCTGGGTGGAAACTCTTTTAATGATTCCCTCAGTACATAAAACAGTCCAACTAGGGGCTTCACAATAAGGGTCTCTTTCTATACAAGGCACCCCAGAGTTCTCTGGGGTCCCCATAGCATAGGCAATCCTCATAAGCAATTTCCTCTGGGTCCCTGATCCCAAAAGGTATCTAAGATTTCCTCATGGCTCTTACCAAGGTGAACCAAATAGTATTATAAACTCAGCCATTAAGACAACAGGACAAGTAAGTTCAGTTAAAGAAGTAGCAAAGGATTGTGGCTTTTAAGCACAGGTATTCTCACCCTAAGAAATTGTAGGGCATTTTGAATCCACAAAAGGCAGAGTCTAGGTCTGCTTAAATGCAAAAAGATCAATATGGACATTTCTACTTGACAATAACCATCTAATGATTCCAGATTAGTCTCATTAAACTTAATACCAGTACTTAATCAGTAACACAGAGCATTATCAATCTATCAGTGTCAGATATCTGTATTGCAAAACTTATACAAAATTCAATAATACAAAAAAAATCAGTATTTAACAGTTAGGCAATCAACAAATGAAAAGTTTGCAAAATTACCCCAATGGAATTGACTTGTGAGGGAATGCTCACTGGAAAAAAAGTCAAATGTACTTTTACAGGCTAAAAAAATATTACCAAATTTCTCTAGGATCTTGCAGATCTTGGGCAAAGACTCTCTCTAGGGGTCCTTGCAAAAGTAAAGGGTTAAATTTATCCCAGATAAGTCCCCACATATACAACTAGCTATTCTGAAGACTAAGTCAGCTAGGTGGCTCAGTGGAGAGAGCTGGGGCTGGAGTCAAGAAGACCTGAGTTCAAATCTAGCCTTAGACACTTGCTATGTATCCCTGGGCAAGTCACTTAACCCTGTTAGCCTCAGTTTCCTCATCTGTAAAATGAGCTGGAGAAGGAAATGGCAAACCACTCCTGTATCTGCTAAAGAAAAAAACAACAACAAACAAACCCAAATGGGGTTATAAAGACTGAAACAACTGAATCTCCCCCAGGGTTCTCCAGTCCCCTTAACAGATTTGGTTGGGATTGTCTAGGCTCTCTGACTCCTACTGATAATGTTCTCTCAAATGTTCATGTGTTGTACTCTAGTTCCACTGAGTCACTGTCAGATTAGCTCTGAAAAAGAAATATTTTCTTTGAAAGGTGTAATCACAAATATACAAACTTACTCCCTCAACACATGAGAGGCATAGTCCCACTCCCCACCCCTATATTTCTCACCATGTAACCCAAGTCCCAAAGCCCATTGGTAGGGGACTTGGATTATACATGTAAAGTGCTTTGCAAATTTTAAAATGCTACATTGATGTAGGCTATTACTATTATTATTAAAGTCTTAGATTTTGAGGGGCATAAAAAGTGATATTTTTGGAAATTATTAGGTCACTCTCCATCCTAGGAACATAGAAATAAAATTTATTTCTCATTTGGAAAGTCAATAAATACAATTTCCTTTGAGGGAAAGAAAGAAAGGAAGAAAATGGGAAAGAAAGAAGCAAAAGAAAACAAAGAAGGAAGACAGAAAGAAAGATAAAAGGAAGCCAGGAAGGAAGGAAGGAAAGATAGAAGAGAGAAAGAAAGAAAATGGGAAAGAAAGAAAGAAGCAAAAGAAAAGAAGGAAGACAGAAAGAAAGATAAAAGGAAGCCAGGAAGGAAGGAAGGAAAGATAGAAGAGAGAAAGAAAGAAAAAAGAAAAGAAAAAGTGAGGAAGAAAGAAAGAGGAGGAAAAGAAAAAGAGAAAGAAAAGGAAGGAAAGAAGGACGGAAGGAAGGAAGGAAGACTTATGCCAGCCATTTTGATTTCCTTTAAAGTGTAAAATAGCCCCTGCTATCCCACAGAGTCTGTGTATGAGTCTGTAATCATCTTCAGGCCTTGCTTCCAGACTCTTGAGCCTCCACATCAAATTATCTTCTGTCTGCTCCCAATATGCCACAGAGTGACCTGCTTTCACTACCATCATTTCCTCCAGAGGAAGTAAAATCCTCTGACTTTCATCATGGTGAAGTGCACATTGGCTCCAAATTTTCTCTCTGTCAATCTTACGTGAGTCTATACAATCTAGTTTCACTTAGCTTGCTCCATCTAAGATGTTTTATTCAGCCATCAAACCATCAGTATTCAAACTCAGTCTCTTTGATTTCACGTTTTTAAATGCAAAAGGTTGAATCAGAGATAAGAGCATGCAGTCCAGCTGACTCAGCTACACTTTGGGACTCTGTACTCACAGGGTCAGAGAAAAATAACAAGACTCTGGGTCTCTGTCAGTTCAGCACTGTATATTAGGTAGCTTTGGAGGACAGATTTCCTCAACATGTTGATTTGTGTCAGGGGACAGACTGGCTGCTCTCTGATGGCATGAGGACAAAAGGAAACAGCTCACCTTGGAGATGTCTACAGATGCCACCTGGCTCCACCCTTTTCATTTCATGGGTACCCAGGGGGGCTGCCTCCAAGATGTATCTGTTATTCTGAATTGATTATGCACATGACTTGAAAAGTGAAACATAGTGAGGCAAATGGATTTGTTTTCCTAATCAAAGGGTTTGATCCATGTTGACCTTCTAATTAAAAAACTCAAATTACAAATAGATAGCAGGACTTTTTCTGGTGGTAGGGACCAAAGGGATCCAGCGGGCAGCAAAGTTACTGGTTAAGAATTGTGTTCAATCAAAGGTGAAACAAATGGGGAGGAGGGGGAAAGAGGGAATAAACATTTATTAAATGCCTGCTATATGCTGAGCACTTTTACAGACAATATCTCATTAGTTCTTCACAATAATCTTGGGAGGTAGGTGCTATTATCATCCTCTTTTCAAAGTTGAGGAAAATGAGGTAGACAAAAGTCAGATGAATTGCCCAGCGTCATACAACTATTAAATGTCTAAAGCTGGATTTGAATTCAGGTCTTCTCGACTCCAGGCACAGTTCTCAGTTCGTTGTGTTTCCTAGTTGCCTGAACAGAGATGGGGGTTGGATGGGGGACAATTCAGAGGAAGTCTGTTAATGCAATTTTGCCTCTCTACCCTTATGCCACATCAACATCACTGAGTTTCACCTGAAGTCCTAACCACCCCACTCCCCTTTACAAAGCTGAAATATTGCAAAAATCAGTGGGTGATCTTATCTGGTCTGTCCTCCCATCGGGATAATTTTCTGTTTTGTCCTTTTTCTTTTGAATCTTGCTCATTTTCTCTCTCCTTAGAAGTTCAGGTGTATTATCAAATGTAGCAATTGAGTACTGTACCATTGCTTCTGTTTTTATTTTCCTTCTTTCCTTTGCCTATAACATTCCTGTCTTCTTTCTCATCAGATAATCACTTGACATCTTTTATATGGAACATATTTCTTAAAGTAATAATTTTGTAGCTCAAAGTGAAACAGCAATACTATTGGGTTTTCCTCACACCCTTCCCCCTAAATATTTCCCCCCCTATACTTTTCTTCAAATACTTTTCTTCTTCACAGGTTACTGTATCCAAATACAGTATTACCCACCCAGCAAATTGTCTCTGTGGGATATTTGCTCATAGTCTATGCTCACATCTATTCCAGGTGAAATGGAAATAGGAAAAAAAAGCATAGATTAGTGATTCCTATGGTAATTCCCCCAGCAGCATTTCCTCTTTCACCAAAGGGGATATTTTTCTTGTTAGTTGTCTTAAATCAAAATTCTCTTTTTAGTCAATAGATCATCTTAATATTGCCAGGAGAATAGTTTATATTTATATAGCAAGGTTCTCCTAGAAGCACAAAGTACTATATAAATATTACATTATACCTCATACCCTGTGTACTAAATTGGTGGCTGGTGCTAATTTCCCTGATGTGTGGATGGAGAAACCGAGACAGAAAGTAAATGACTTTTGCAAATTCATGGTGTGAAGCAGTGACAGCAGGATTGGGAAGGAATAAGGACTGATTTTTTTTTTCAAAGCTCTGTTTCCAAGTCTCAGATCATCCATGCTGATTAGCTTGGTGGAGGGGGAAGAAGGATTTGGGGTTGGGTCCAAAGCCAATCAGGCTGGAGCCAACAAAGAGCAGCCCATGCTTTAATGTGAGCTGAAAATGACACGTAAATCAGGAGCAAGGTCTCTCTTCCTATTGTTGATACCTTATGAGTATATTTGATTGTACCACCACCCTAAGTCCCTGTGCTTAATGGGGAGGGACAACAACATTTCACTTGTGATTTATTCTACTTTCATGGCTGCACTAGCTCGTATATCACTGTTGGTTTCTTGAGACCGCTTCTGATATTTTCCTTTTGTGAACCTTGCTTCTCTTCACTGTCCTCTCACAGTGAATTTTAAGTCTCTGCAACATAAATCCCAACATGGTCTGCATTAAAAAAGCCATTTGCTGATCATATGTTGTTCTAGTCTAGTCAATAAATCCCTAATTTAAGGCATTTAATCCTGCTTCCGTCCCTCACTTTCTTTGTGATCTTGGCCTTTCTCTGCCTCCATTTTCTTATCTCTGTCACACTGCCTAGGTTTGTAAGTTGCTACAAGTAGCCAAGAAACACAGTTGTAAAATGTGTGGGAGATGGAAAAAAAATGCTCTATACATAGGACCAGAGATTTAGAGCTGGAAGAAACCTTAGAGAGCATCCAGTTTGATCTTTTTTTTTTTTTAAACACGTGAAGAGATGGAGGCTCAGAGAATTTAAGTGGTCTACTCCAAGTTATCAGCTACTAAGTTAATGAAAGAGATGGGATTTGAACTCAAGCCTTCCTGTTTCCAAGTTCAGCATTTTAGCTACTACACCAAATGCTACAAAATTAATGATATAGAATGCCATCATAAAGGTGCACTAAAGCAGTTTATGGTGGAGACAGAAAATCGACAACAGCAACAGCAACAGCAAAAACAACAACAATGCCATGTCTTCCCTCAAGCGTTAGGTGTAAGTTTCTTTCATTGACAGAATCAAGTAAATGGTTAATCAAAATAGCAGCAGAGAGAGGATGCTAGAGTAGCTGAACACGCAAGAAGGAAGCTAGAGGGTAATCAGGAGGCCACAACTTGATTTACTGCGATATCAGTCAGGGTGGGATTGGAATAGGGATGGCAGGACTGATGGGTTTCTATTATAACATTCATCTCCCTTTTAAATCTGCCATGCAGCTTCCCTTTGCTCGCTCCGCGGGTGCCTATTTCTGAACATCTGCGGTTAGAGAAAGGACTATTACCTCTGGCTGAAGGCTTTCAGACAGAGAAAGGCTTCATTAGAAAAGAATGGCAGCTTCCCCATGCAGAGAGGGGAAGCACCAAACAGCATTGCTAATTTAGTGTTACCCTTGCACATGGTATTCTGGTATATCCTATTCATTTATGACTTGGGAGCTAGGATTTGTCCTGTAGATGGAAGTATTTTTGGGAGCTTTTGCTCTCTTCAGCACAAATACTGTCCACTACAGTATATCCAACTTTCTGTTAGAGAAAAAAAAATGCCTTCATGACCCTTTTTAACCTACTATTGGTCTATGACCAACTTATTGAGGATAAGAATGAGAAGAAATCAATAGTTACAGTTCTATAACAAAGGAAATTGCTGTTTCATCAGACTCTACCTTTAAAAGAGTTTATCTAAGGGAGATAAGCCTTAATTTAGAAAATCCTTAGAAACACTTAAGGTAACTTGAGAAAAAGCCCATTTGTGGTCACTTACGAAAGGAACCAGATTTCAAAACTGGTTAATTATACTACTGTTTTATTTATATTACTTTTAATCTATAATTACTATAAGTACTATTATATTACAAAAAATTGCTATTTTTCAAAGGAGATTTAGCTCAGAAAAAGGTAAACATTTTTTTTTTTTTTTAGGATTCTGGATCTGTGATTTTATCCTATAGGGAGCTTCTCACGAAGAAACTTTAGAAGGTCAATACCACTTAACGATCCTTGGTTTCTCCTGAGAGGACAGTGGTAATTTCTCTGTTTACTTTGATCTGTTACTGGGACATGAAGAACTAGCTCAAATAATACAGGTAAAATAAAAATGGTGGGTCTGATTGTTCCCTGTCCCGTGTGTGTGTGTGTGTGTGTGTGTGTGTGTGTGTGTGTGTGTGTGTGTGTGTGTGTGTGCATGAATGAATGAACCCAGGAGGAGAATAATTTTCCTTTTCACATGAGGCCAAGGGGCCTGCCCTGGGCTGTGTAGCCACCAAAATTGGTCTAGCCAGGTGTGGACATGAAATGGAAGAGATGAAGAATGTATACTTCTAGCAATCCTTATTTTCTCTAATGCCATTCCAACCTCTACTCTCCCCCTCCCCCAACACTCTCTACCTCCCCAATTACTGCCCCTCCCCACAATACACATACACATACACCTTCCTCATTATTTACTGTTCTGACAGGGTCATGATCTCCATGGAAGCAAAAGATTTGTTTCACATTTTTGTGTCTGTGAATGCAGTCACTGGCTTTCTCTCACTCTCATTTTGTTGACAGCATATTGGTAGCATGGGAAACTAAATTATTAAGAATTTTCTGGATTAGAACTAAATGCTAGTGTTGATAAAATCATCAATTTTGTGGATTTTGTGTGGAAAATTTGAAACGCTGGCAAGCATTCTCTTATTACTCATTACACTCTGGGGTCATCTCCCCCCACAATTAGTTGATTGTCAATCAGGCAATACGTATTTGTTCTAATATTTTCCTAAGCAAAACACAATTAGCAGGGTAAATCCTTCGAATCCCTCCACCACCCCCAAACACATAGTAAAGCATGGTACAAACGTTTTTACAATGAGCTCCTACATTGGAAGATCTCTATTACTGCTGCCTTCCACTTAGGGCGGTTAATCAAAGATTAACTCTATTTTCAAACACCTTCACATTTTACCAGATAAACCTAGTAATACACTTGTATGCTACTTTCAGTATGCTTTGAAAAGAAATGAAGCTCCCGAGACATTTTTCACTTTTCTTCATCATCCACATCATTAAGCATCCTCTTAGTGTGTCTGCTAGTCAGTTTTCCAGAGCTGTACATCATGTAAATATGGATACCCATTGATCACGATGTATACAATAATATTATTGATCATTCACAGTTTCACACCTAGGCAATTATCATCGGAATGATCAGAGCCTCTGAAACCTGAACCATATGGCACTACCTCATAAATCAATACTGGAGCTCTGTGCACAGAGATGAGGGATCTTAGTGCCACATTACTCTAAGTGAACCTTGGGTTCACTGAGGTGGTTTCTTTGTGCCACATTACTCTCAGTGAAGCCTGGGGAGAACTGGCTTAACTTTGGGTCCCCTAAGTGACTATGGCCTAGGAGCCTGGGTTGGTTTGAATCCCCTCTCTCTGTTAGTGAAATGAGGTGTGAATCAGACAAAGGAGAAAGCAGATGCCTGCATTCCAAAGTATATGAATATTTAAAACAATGTCGGCCTTGCACATGATTGATAATGAGTAATTTGTCATGCTTGTACTGAATGAATTGTGAATTTATTTTGCACATGTAAAGGGAAAAAAAGACTACTTTTCTCTTCAATGTGTCAATTTCTTTACAAAGGTGGTTATGACTTATTCTAACCAAATGATTGCAACTGCAAATTGTGCACAAATAAGGATTACGTCTGAGCCCTTGATTTTTAGATTTATGTTGATGAGGGGATAGGGTCATTTAGAGGAGCTCGAGTAATATCTTTGAGAAGCTTGTTTGAAGGTTAAGGAATTATCTATCTACAGATCAGAATATTCTGCTGTTAAAAATAAAGGGACATTTGAGATCATAAATGAAAGATAAATTGATGAAGAAACAATATACTGAAGCTAAATTATGGAATTATAATGACCAAACTTAGCCCTGGAGAAGAGATCAAGAAGTGTAGCTTCTTCCTGGAGTCCTGGAGGGCTCTGCATGTTGTTGCATATGCTGTGATATGGGATTGAGGTATGTTGTTTTGTTTGATGTAGGGCAGTGGAAAGTATAGTGTCTCCAGAGTCAGAAGGCCGGGTTCAAATCCCATCTCTGGTGCTGACTGCCTCAGTGACATGAGGGAAGTCCCTTCACTATGAGCCTTCATTCTGTCCTCTGTAAAATGAGGGGGTTGTGCTAAATGACCTCTGAAGCCTTCTTCAGCCCTAGGTCTGTGATCCTCTGTAGCAGAGGTTTCAAAATCATGGCCCAGGAACCACATGCTGCTGCAATACTCCCCAGTGTGGCCAGAAGCAGATGAAAATGGGAGTGGGACATACTTAATAAATTAAAATACAAATAGAACATATGAAATGGTAATGACAGGCAGGGATCCTTATGTATGGCTTATTCCCCCCCTCTGCCTCACATCCCTCCACTTCCCATTTACTGTTTGTGTTCGACACCACTGCTCTGTACTGTACTGTATTGCAATGGAAGACTCCTTGGGTTGGAAGGTGGGGAAGATATTCAGGATGGACTGTAAGGCAAAAACAAAAGGTATCAATAAAACTTTTGAAAAATCAAGCAATTAGTGTTGTTTGGATGGCAGATGTAAAATAATTTTAGCAAAGAAAGAATAAAGATAAAATAGATGCCTTTCATAATACTGATATTAAGTGGTATGATATTTTCATGAGCAATACTACACTTATGTGGGGACATGACTTACTTAGAGCATAATGAAATCTATGATACAAATTTTGTTGTTCAGTCATTTCCATGGTGTCTGACTCTTCATGGCTTTCCCACCACCATTGGGACAGGAAATATTTGTGACCCAGAAAACTCACCCTTCTAGAATTGTCTCCCAGTTGGAACTCCTTGCTGCTTACTGTTTGCTTCTTTCAAGAATTGTTCCTGTCATCTGCTAAGTTGCTTTCTCTCTTGAGCTGATATTATTTCCTGGGCTGTTTTCCCTCTGAGCTCCCATGTACTACTTCTCTGCCATATTAAATTATTGCTGGTATGAGTTTTATTCTCAATAGGGGAATATTTACAGCTTCAAAAAATTATCTTTCCCCAATTACATGTAAAAATAATTTTAATATTCATTTTTAAAAATTTTGAGTTCCAAATTTACTTTGTTCTTTCCTACCCTCACCCTTCATTGATAAAACAAGCAATTTGCTATAGGTTCTACATGTGCAGTTATGCAAAATTCATTTCTATATTAGTTATGTTATGAAAGAAAACACAGACCAAAACCCAAACAAGAAAAATGAAGAAAGTTTTAAAAATGTGTGCTTCGATTTGCATTCAGAAACCATTAATTTTTTTCTCTAGAGATGGACAGCATTTTTCATCTAAAGTCCTTCAGAATTATCTTGGATTGTTGTATTGCTGAAAATAGCTATGTCATTCACAACTGATCATTGCATAATACTGCTATTACTGTGTGCAGTGTTCTTCTGGCTGCTTGAAATATTTTCTCCCTAACCTGGGAGCTCTGGAATTTGGCTATAATGTTCCTGGGGAATCTTTCAGGAAGTGATCAGTAGATTCTTTCAATTTCTATTTTACCCTAGAATATCAGGTCAGTTTTCTTTGACTGTTGAGGCTCTTTTTTGATCATGGCTTTCAGATAGCCCAATAATTCTTAAATTATCTCTCCTGGATCTGCTTTCCAGGTTAATTGTTTTTCCAATGTGAGATACATATTCTATTTTTTTCATCCTTCTATTTGGTTTTATTGTTTCTTGATGTTTCATGGAGTCATTAACTTCTATTTGCCCAATTCTACTTTTTAAGGAATTATTTTCTTCAGCGAATTTTGTGCCTCTTTTCCCATTTTGCCTATTTTGCCTTTTAATGCATTTTTTTCTTCAGTGAATTTTTTTGCCTCTTTTACCATTTGGCCAGTCTGTATTTTTAAGGTGATATTTTCTTCAGTTTTTTTTGTGCCTCCTTTACCAAGCTGTTACTCTTTGTTCATGATTTTCTTGCATCACTCATTTCCCCCCCCCATTTTTCCTCTACCTCTCTTACTTGATCTAAAAAACAATCCTTTTAAAGTTTTTCAATGAGTTCTTTTTGGGCCTGAGACCAGTTCACATTCTTCTTTGAGGCTTTGCATGTAGCAGTTTCGAGTTTGTTGTGTTCTGAGTTCGTGTTTTGATCATCCCTGTCACCATAATAACTTTCTATGATGAGGTTCTTTTTTTTCTGTTTGTTCATTTTTCCAGCCTATTTCTTGATTTTTAACTTTATGTTAAAGTTGGGTTCTGCTCCTGGAGTGGAGAGGGCACTGACTCAAGCTTCAGGTTTATTATGCCACTATTTTCAGAGCTAGTTCTGTGGGTCTGTAAGTTTTCAGTTCTTCCAAGGTGGTATGCTCTGAGGAGAGGTGTGCTTATTACTCTCTTGGCCCGTGCTCTGGTCTGGGGCAACCATGAGTACTCTTTTCTGCCCTGAAACTGTGACCTAGATCCTTGCTCCCCTATGGCCACAAGCTCTGCTGTGCTTGTGCCCCTCCTCCTCACCCTTGAGCTATGACCTGGGACCGGGATTCGGATCCATGTATGAGCAATGCAACAGAGTCCTACAGCTGAGGCCAGGAAAAAGATCCCTGGAATCTCCTTCTGACCAGTTGTCTGACCCCCTTACTGAATATGGACTGAGAAGTCCAGAAGCTACTGCTGATGCTGCTGATTCAGTTGCTTTCAAGGACTACTGCTGGTTTCCTATGCTGGGGCCTGCTGGCTTGCTCTCTAATCTCACCTTGGTTGTGACAGACCTTTCTTGTTGACCTTCTAAGTTGTCTTGGGCTTGAAAATGGTTTCACCCTGTCCTTTTGTGGGTTCTGCTGCTCCAGAAATTATTTTGAGACATTATTTAAAATTTTTTGGAGGAATGGCTGAGCAAATTGTGGCATATGAATGTAATGGAATACTATTGTGCTATAAGAAATGATGAACAGGCTGACTTCAGAAAAACCTGGAAAGACTTGTACGTTCTGATGCTGAGTGAAGTGAGCAGAACCAAGAGAACGTTATACACAATAACAGCCACATTGTGCGATGACTAATATTGATAAACTTAACCCTTCTCACCAATACCAGGCCTCGTGATGGAAGATGCTATCCACACCCAAAGAAAGAACTATGGAAGTTGAATTTCTATCTTTTTTTTCTCTTCTGTTGAGTTTTGTTTCTTCTTTCTGATGGTTCCTCCAATTGGATTTAATTTTTACTTACAACATCACTAATGTGAATATATGTTTAATAGGAATGTAAATATACAGCCTATATTAGATTGTGTGCTGTCTTGTGGAGAGTAGTGGGGAGGAAGGGGGAGAAAAAATTTAAACTCAAAAGCATAAAGAAGTGATTGTTGATAAATCAAAATAAATTAATAAAATAAATTAAAAAAATTTTTTTGAGGAAAATCTGGGAGAGCTCAGGGGAGTCCCTGTTTTTTCTCCACCATCTTGGCTCTGCCCTCTTGTTAACAGCTTTAAAAATAAAATTTCAACCCATTGTCTCAGGACTTTTGTGACAGACCTGTAGCTGCATAGTAACACTGACTTCTTTGCTATTCCTTGGACAAGACACTCCATCTCTAGACTCTGGGCATTTCATTGGCTCTTTCCCATGCCTATAATATCCTCCCTCTTAATCTCTGCTTCTTGGCTTTTGTTGCTTCCTTCCAGCTAAAATTCAGGTTTCTCATTTCATGAGAAGCCCTTCCTGATCCTCTTTAATGCTAGTGCTGTCACTCTGAGATTATATCGTTTGTACATAGTTGTTTGCATGTTTTCTCCCACGTTAAAATGAGTTCCTTGAGAGCAGGGACTGTCTTTTGCCTTTCTTTATATCCTCAACACATAGCACCGTGCCTGGCATATAGTAGGAGCTTAATACATGCTTAATGACTGACTGATCCAGTCAGCACAAAAGTCACTCAGGTGAAATCTATCTTTTTGATTACTTGCTTCAGAAGGATGTTCTGTAGACTCATTTGATTTTTGGATTGGGGTGAGGAAATTGATTCAATTCTGATTATACCTCTTCATTGTTACCATGAAGATCATGCAGATTTTCCTGGGTGCTCACACTAGTTGGATAGAGCGAGCTGATGACCATTGTCTGTATTTCCCTAGCTACCCCCAAACCACTGTCCTCCCTACAAAGACAATCTGATACCAAGACTTCATTTAGCAAAGTAATTTCTAGAGTACAGACTCAACCCAATCTTTTACACCTCCTCCCATTACAGAATTATACATCATGATTCATGTTCAAAATGGTGCAGCTGAGCTTGTGAAAAATTCTGAATTATCAGATAGACTAGCAAATAATGTCCTATCTACTACTTTAAAAAATGAGGTTAGAAATAAGAATGAAATTTCAACAAAAGATCTGAAACAGAAAGTTTTCCATGTAACCCTAAGCTAACCAGGAAAATAAAATATATTCCTTTACTCACTTATTCTATTAATTTAGGATTCTCTCTGATAGTATAGATGTACTCTAGAGTGAATACAGAACATACTTTTTTCATCAGTTCCCTAATGAAACATAGAGATGACTGCAAAATACACATTGCATATCCATCTTAATTACTTTGTGCCCCCTTGGCATACACTGAGTGAAGAAATTATGGTCTACCACAGTTAAATACCTGTAAAAAAAAAAAGATTAAACCATTACAGGCACACATACAGACACAACAGACACATACAGGCCCATCCACACCCACACACCAGAAAGGTGTGAGCAAGCCCAGAAAAAATGAGACCATCTCTAATTTCCAGTGCTCCTACAAACTCCTGTAATGCAGATGGTCAGCAAAGAATTTCTCTTACACAATTCCTTAGCGGCTCTGAAAGTGCAGAACACTTGGGGCTGAATCCTTTCTCCTTGATGTGCCTGCTAAACTTCAGCTGGCATTAATGAGAATTGTGAGCAGATCAGAGGCAGCCTGCTCGTAATTTGAAAATGATTAGTGTTTTGCCATTTGGAGAAAACATCTTTTTAGCAGGGAGGATGATGGAAGACTATATATCTAACTCTCGTATTTCCATTGAAAGCTCAATGCTGTGTGGTATTCTCTCAGAGAAAAATTCTGCTACTGTTTTTATTTTTTATTTTTTTTTAGCTGTTATTGGTACATACCTTTGTACAAATAGTTATCATCCTTATAAATGTTTTCATTGGAAGAAAGGAACTGAGTTTTCCCTTTGCTCATAACAAATCATAGCATCCAAGCATCAGAGACTTAAGTAGGAATTTTTCTGGGGGCCAAGAGGGAGAAAGAAATGGAAAATGTGGGGATGCCTGATATTTCTTTTAAAGTTATGCAAATCAAAGATTTCAGTTTGAATTATTCAGTCAAACAATCTTTTCAGGACATATTCTTGCCTTCCTCTCCTCTGAGGGGCTCAAGGTACTTTACATTTTGTCTGAATTTTAAAGTAAAAATGAAAGCTCAAGTGGCTTCCAGATTTCATCAGTTCATGGCTACACATGTGGGGAATAGGGATACAGCAAGCACCTTTGGCATACAGGCACTATTGGCAACAGGAGAAATGAGCAGAGATAAGGTCTTATAAGCAATTTTCTATGGTACACTATGCCCTTGCATTCCCAACCTTGATTGAGATGGGCGCAAAGGTCCCCAGAGAAGAAGAATTGGACTCTGGACACTTGGATTTTGTGACAGCTGCTTGTTTCTCTGAGTTAGATCTAGCAGGTTGGACAAATTTCCTTTTAGCAGTATGGACACCTGGAGGCAGTTTGAGAGGCCTTCAATAGCCTCCTTGCCTTGCTAAATGAAAAAGCCAAAGCCAAGGATGCTCCAATCCCCTGAGTTATTTGGCCAAAGTGAGGGGTAGAGAAAAGGCTGAAAGCCACTTATCCTCCCAGGTCAAGTTTGAAAATTAATTAGCCGCCCCGTTCTCTAGGTATTTCTACCCCACCCCCTCCTAGCCCGAATCAGCACCAGTCTTCACACTCCCTTTTCCCAATGCCTAGCTCTGCTTGATGCAGAGAAGAATGCTCTAAAAACTCATTGGGCTTTTTGGGATTGGGGCATTTCACCTTCCACCACAGGACCTGATATGTTTAGATCTTCTGTGATGCCCTTCAATAAAGGTTGCTCACTTTACTTCCTCTTTGCCAAGGCCATCTTATTTTGTGGCATTTGATTCTCACTTGTACTGCATCTTCAAATCCTGGATCGCTATTAAATTACATTAAGACAAGAGGCAAAGAAAATGTCTAAATATGCCTATTTATTCCAAGAAAACATTTGATTCAAGAGCAAAATGTGGCTTTGAAGGTTCTCATCAGGTGTCTTCTTTCTTGCATATCCCTCCCCATCATCTTACAAGAAACTACAACTATGGAGGTTACCTTATGCTGAGTTACTGAATATTGATATCAAGAATAACAACTCACATTTTTAAAGCAATTTTAGGTTTCTAAGGTGCTTTCCTCAAAACAGCCTGATGAGTCAGTGCGGGAGTTGTTATCCTTATTTTACTATTTTTTCCAAGGTCTCACAGTGAGAGTCAGTGGTACTCTGAGGCAGAACTGAGAACGGTATAAAATAGGGTAATAAAAATAAATGGGCGACCAGAGATTTCTATTTTGCCCCCTTCCCTGTTCCTGCATGTAGGTGGATATGTATTGTTCAGTCAGCTACATCCTTCGCGTATGAAGGACAGCAATGCAGAAAGGAAAGCATGCACATGCAATCAATTCTCTATCTTCTAGCACCGTCTGACCAGGCTTTTCTTTCTGGCCATTTCACTGGCTATAGAAAAACTAAGCACATTCATACTTCTACATTTACAGCTACAAGAGCGCATATCTCACACTTCTCTTTCACATGTTTTGATCTCACAGTATAAAATACTATATTGTCATTTGTGTGCCTCAAAGGTCCTGATAAGGATTGTTGGCACTGATGGATAATAGATGTTGTATTGGATTACCCATGGAGTGTGTGTTGAGTTGCTCTGGTCACTTGGGACTTGTGTCTCAATCCTACGAGGGCTGAAGGGGTGGGGAGGGAAGGGCTATGTCAAAACTATCCAAGATAAGATTGGCCACTAAGTCGGGGGAATGGATCTTAAAAAAAGAAGTGACTCCACCCTTTGCCTCTCAGTATAGACGTTGGGAATTATGGATGTAGGATGTGGTATATACAAGGTCAGATGTGTATTCTCTTAAATACTTACTGTCTGTAGGTTTTCCTTAAATGTTTTCCTTTATTAAAAGGGAAGATTCAATGGACAATTAAGGGGAGAAAGAGGAAATAAAACCAAATGAAAAATTTAAAAAAAATTTCATATGAAGTTGGGAAAGACTACAGCACCTCTAAATTCTATGATTCTTAGTTGCTGTCAGAGCTAACTGATTTCTTAATTGTTTTGCAATAAAACCAAGATGTTGCCTTAATTGTAAAGTGCTGAGCACAGTACCTGACACATAGTAAGTGCTATGTAAATGTTAGTAATTATTAAAATGAACTTTCAATTGAAAATAAATTTCTTTAATATAAATGTTAATATTTCAGAGACATTTCTACAGATTCATTGTAAAAACTTTTTGCTATTGTAGTTTTCTCTTCTTCCAAGTTGCTACAATCATAAAATGTTCAATGAAATGCTAACCATATCATCAACCTCATCTCTTAATGTCTTTGCACAGTATCTATCATGGTGACTTATGCTGTTCCTGGGACTTTGACAAGTTTTAATTAAATTTAAAACAAAATAGGAGATTGCAAAAAATTCCAGATGAGACCATTTTTTTTCCTCCTGAGGTTGCATGAATGTATTTAGAAATGTGCTTTGGAAGATAATGCCTTTTTAGAATTATCAGGAGAATTAGAGAGGAGCTAGAGTTTGACTCGATTTAGATTGAGGGTCAGAGGGCCTGTGCTTAAATCCCAGCTGTATAGATGGGATGTGATATCTCTCAACTACGCAGAATTCTGAGCAGCAGAAGGAGGACATTCTAGCAGGCCCCACTGTGCCTGAAAGGTTTCAAATGTCTGCTTGGTGATGGACTGTACATCTGTCGTGTGAGATCCAGCTTGGTCACCAAGTGGTGGAAGTTCAGCCATAATGCTTCTTTCCCATAGGATCTGCTAAGTGATAGAAGGGCTGTAATCTGCATTTGTGGAGAGAATATTCACACTGACAAAATCATAGTTTCTTAGAATGTAGAAAACAGCTACTGTACTCCAGCTCTCAGCTCCCCTATCCCGTTGTCTGCTGTAAAAGTCTAGCTGGCAAACAACACCTGCAGGCCTACAGTCTGTGTTTTATATGACCCATCAGCCAGAGTTTGTCAACCCCTGATTCTAGATTCTCATAGAAGACAACAGGATATGAATCAGGTAGCTAGGATATAGCAAATATTTTCAATATTCTAAGAATTTATGATTTTGTCAGTATGACCATTTCCTCCCCCATTGCAGAGAACAACTCATCAATACCTTAGCAGATGGTCTTTTAAAATAGCTTTTATTGTATTAAAAAATATAAAAACCATTCTTAGCTCATAGGCCAGACAAACAGGCAGCTGTGGGATTTGGCCCTTGGACCACAGTTTGCTGACCCCCCTGGTCTAAGTTATTAGGTATCAACTGCCACTTTTATTATCTTGCTGATTTCGTCTTGGTTAGTCAAGTCATTATTATTCTCACCAGTTACCCTGGACTTTTAGAAACAACCCCTCCTTCAGCTAGCCAGGTTGCCAGTAGGATTGTTAATGTGGGTTATGTGCTCACATGTATATGTGTTTTGGTTTGGTTCAATGGAAGGTGATTTTATGCTATAGGACCAGCTCATGTCAAATCATTTCTAGTATTACATTGCTAAAATGGACTCACCTTCTTCATCTGTTTTTGAAGGATTATGTGGGCCTACATGCCCTCACTTGTAAGGAATCCATTCCCAGATCATGAAGCTCTTCCCACCAATGTTAGCAATTGCATCTTTCATTTTCTATCTGTATTATCTGGGAAATAACTATCAAGGGGAAAAAATGGAGTTCATTTTAGTAAACCCTTTTACTTCTCTGAATCCACAGAGCAATTTAGAAAACTGACCTATATAATAGGACATCATTACTCTAGTCAGGAATAACCTCCCCAGAGATGTTAGAACATGGGCTTTGTTGGACTAGGGTAGATAGCAGTGCTACAAAGCTCTTCACCGAAAAACAATGAATAGGGCTTGAACTAGGAATTTTTGTATGTGGCCAATCAACAAGTATTTATTCAGGGCCCACTATGAATCAGTAACTGTCCTAGGTATTGGAGAAACACATAAATGTGTGATAGTCCTTGCCTTCAAGGAACTTTATGAGGGATACAACATGTTCACAGAGAAGTCAATAAAGGATATATACAAAATATATAGTTATGGGAGACATTGACCGCTGGGGGATCAGTAATTGACTCTTGAAAGACATAGCTCTTGAGTTTAACCTTGAACAAATCCATGGATTCTAGGAGGCAGAGGTGGGGAAACGTGGGGATGCCTATGAAAAGGCCAAGAGGAAGGAAATGGGATGGACACTGGATTGTAGAATGAGAGGAATAATAATGGGTAAGAAGCAAGGCTGGTACCTCATTTGAGGGTTGGAGGAGTCAGGCTTCAGAACATCAGCATAAGACCATGAGGGAAAGGGTAGCCCATTCCTGAGGATCAACTGGTAGCTTCTGCTTTCAAGTTATTATTCTTGTTAATTAAGTAGTAGGTTGGCCATATATAAATGATCCAGGGACTTCAAATGACAGGCACATCTGTGGAAGGCCGAAGCAGGCACTGTGGAGTGCTTGCAGGGGTGGGGAACCTGTGGCCTCAAGGCCACATGTTGCCCTCTAGGTCCTCACGTGCAGCCCTTTGACTGAATCCAAACTTCACACAGGGCTGTACATGAGAACCTAGAGGACAAAACGAGGCCTCACGCCCTCAGGTTTCCCACCCCTGGTTAGAGCTTGGTCAGACATTGAAGACACCAAAGTCTATATGCTAGACCATCACCAGTTGTCTCAACTTTTTTCCTGCCACTCAACTTCAATGACTCTGGAAGAGAGAGACTGATGACTTTGGGCAGCTCTACCTCACTTACATCCAATTCATGTACAAGAGTCAAGACCATCGGTCGTCTTTGAAAATGAAGGACAAAGAGCAACAAGAAGTGATTCAATCCCATCCCATCTTTTCTAGTAGATTGCTTCCATCATTCCTACCCTCTTAATCTTCAATGTCTGGCTACTGACCACTTCCCTACTATCTCCAACATAACCATATCTCCTCCATCCTCAAAATCCCTCACTTGATCTGTCCATCTCTGCTAGCTACCATAGCATCATCTCTCTCTTTTATTGCCAAACTTCTTGAGAAAACCACATATAATAACAGCCTTCACCTCTTTTCCATTCTTCCTCTTCTTAAATCTCTAATGTCTCACTTCCAACCTCATCATTTGACTGAAATATCTCTTTCCTTTTCTCTACTCTCCTCTACCTCATCCTATTCTCTTTCCCTCATGACTGGATCTTCTCATCTTACCCAGCCTTTTGACCTGCTCTGTGTCGGACCTAGACTGGTTTGCCCCTCCTTGGGTAACCTGGTGGTCCTCCACTCCCAAGGGCATTCCATGTTGGTGTTGAACTTGGTATATATACGTGATGTGCTTTATTCCCATTGCATCTCAGAATTCCTGAGTGCAAATAATTCACCAGCTCTGGCCTTCTGACTAGTAGGGATTACAGGCATGCACAAACATCATGGCCCAGTGATTTCCTTAATTGGCAAATCTAGCATTCTTTTCTTGATCTTATTCCTTCTTGACCTCTTTGCAGTCTTTCATACTGTCAGCCACCCTCTTCTCCTTGATAATCTATTTTTTTTTCTAGATTTATCTGATACTGCTCTCTCTCACTTCTCCTTAGAACTGTCTGACTACCCCTTCTCAGTCTCTTTTGCTGAATCTTCATTCAGGTCATGCCCACTAACCATCGGTGCCCCCTAAAGGTTGACCTGAGCACTCATCTTTTTTCTTCTACACTCTTTTTCTTGGTAATATCATCAGCTCCCAGGTATGCAATTGTCATCTCTGTGCTGTTGATTCTCAAATCTATTTATCTAGCTCTAACCTCTCTCTTCACCTCTAGTATTTGCTTATTGGAAATCTCAAACTGGAATTAGCATAGATATATTAAATTCTATATGTCTAAAACTAAATTCATTTACCTAAACACTTCCCTCTTCATAACTTCCTTACTACTGTCAAAGCCACCATCATCCTTTTAGTCAATTAGTTTCAAAACCTAGGCATCATTCTGTACTTCTCATTCTCTCTCACTTCCCATGTTTAAAACTGGCCAAGTCCTGTTAATTCTACCTTCATAATGTTTCTCATATATGCCTGGTGCAGCTCCCTCCATCCGTCATGGTAGACAATTAGCCTTGAATTTATAATCCAAGAGAGTTGCCTAAGAGCACCAAGAGGGTAAGTGACATCTCCAGAGTCCTATAGACGATATGGGAGAACAGTGGCAATTGGCTCCCAGGACAGCTTTCTGTCCACTATATCATGTTGGAAAGTCATGCCTTGTGTATAGAAGATGCATAATTAGCATTTGTTAAATTGTTGGATTGAATTGGGGTAAGAGCTAGAAGTAGAAGCTCTGTTCTTGTTTGTGTTGTATTAATACATACTCCTGACTTATAAGCAGGTATAACAGGTCTGTCTCCCTAGCCATGACCTGAGTACTTTAAATAGGTTCCCTGAATATATTAGGGAATAGGTTCTTGGGAACAGTTTTGGGGAAAGAAACCATGCCACTTACTTTTTTTTTTTTTAAATATGTCTTGAACTTAGTTCTCTTCCAATGTCATGTAAGTAGAATACAAGATCAGATTGAGTTGGGCAAAGAGAGAAACACATTGCATTCTTGGGAAGCTTTTAGCTTGAACAACTAGGATCAGAAAGCAATCTGCAAAATGTGACCTAAATTTTACCTGACCATGTAGACAATAAAAAAATAAAATAAAAAGAATACTAAAAATGAGTGAGGTGAATTTTAGGATATCAATCAACTCTTATTGCTTTGTGTTGCTTATTAATACCTAGACAGATTAAAGTTGAGAAAAATTAGTCTGAAACAAAAATCTTAGTGCTGTTTTTAGGCTGTAATGACTTCAGATATATAAATATTATAGACTTACAGAGAACATTTGAAAGGAAATTATTTATATTTTTAAAAATATTTATATGTTTTGTGAATTTTTGAAATTTGTAAGGACATTCATTAGCTGATGCTGAGTGACTAACATGAATAAATTGGTAATTCTAGCCTTAAGATTACCTTAAAAACAAGGTTTTCATGTATATATGACTGTTTTGACATAACCCTACGAGAAAAAGTCTAATGGGGGCAGTTAGGTGGCACAGCGGATAGAGCACCGGCCCTGGATTCAGGAGGACCTGAGTTCAAATCTGGCCTCAGACACATAAGACTTACTAGCTGTGTGACCCTGGGCAAGTCACTTAATTTTGCCTAACCCATTGCCTAACCAAAAAACAAAAAAGTCTAATGGAGATAGATCATGTAACTGAAGTGGTCAAGCAAGAGAACTTTCTCTATTGAGCCACTGGTTTGAGAAATTGTCATTCAGAAACTATCACACATGAAGTGAATAATGACAGAGTGCCCCAACTTGTTAAAATAAAAATTAAAAATTAATGACTTAAAATTTACAAAACTGAACAAGTCTAAAAGAGATGTAAATAATTAAGCTTTAAAACTATGCTCTTTATAAGTTTGTAGCATTTACATTTCTAAAGATGTTAAAGTTTAGAGTTGCACTAAGACTTTTGGAATATGCTTATGTTTAGTTATGTATTGATTTTTGTTAAAAAAAAAAATCACCTCCCACAAAAAAGCACAGAAATTGCAGAAATAGCTTAATGCATTACAAAGAATGTGTGTATGGTTATTATACCCTGTGAAAAGAAACATTTACGCCATTGTCTGCCTGCTCAGGGCTCTGAGACAAGCAAGGATATTGCTGTTTTCTTTTCTTACCCCTTTTCATAACCCCATATCCAAAGACTCTCAAAATTCCAACATTTCTTCCTTCACAATAGTGCTAATATATGTCTGTTTCTCTCCTTTTCTCCTGATCAAACCTTTGTTCGTGATTGTCTGCTTGCTGTCTTAATTACTATTGCTGTTCTTTCCCTCATCTCTCCACCTGACACAACATTCAACATCTCTATCAACACATACTGCTGCTCTACATGTAATATTTTTCTTTTCCTGGAACTGTTTTAACCACTTCGGATCCTACCTCATACGGTAACCTAGTATAAATACCCTTGTTGCTTCCCTGTCTCCTACCAAATTAAACCCCCAATGTCTGTTCTGTGTTTAATGGATAGAAACATAGAATGTCAGTGTTGACTGGACTTCAAAAGTCATCTTGTTCAATCTGTACCTGGACAGAAACTTTCTATGTCATCCTTGATAGTTACCTATCTAGTATCTTCTTTAATAACAATAATAATAGCTGACATTTATGGAGCTCTTACCACAATTCATGATTATTATCTCATTTGATCCTCACAACAACCCTGGGAGATAGAAGCTATCTCCATTTTACAGATGAGGAAACCAAGGCAGATAGAGGTTAAGTGACTTGCCTAGTGTCACACAGCTAAGGAGTGTCTGAGGCTGGATTTGAACTCAGGTCTTTCTGACTCTAAACCCAGCACTCCATACATAAATTAAAACTCTCAAAGATTATTTACCATGTAATAAATGGAGAGGGGAAGGGGAAGGGGTCTCCTTACCAATATAGCCATGAATACTTGAATACCTTCTGAAGTAGCCCATTCTACTTCAGGCCATTTCTAATTATTTAAAAATTCTCTTTATTTTGTGATTAACTCAGCTTTCCTGAACTTCTACTCATTCACCCTGGTTTTGCTCAATGGGACAGAAAAAAACATGACAGCCCAACAAATACATGGAGCTCTCTCCTGGAACTCTGTCTGAATAAGCAGTCTCACATATGGTAAAGCAAAACTCCATTTATCCTCTTCTTCCATCCTTCACTTTAGTTTTCTCTGTTATTCCGTATACCTCCATATGCCTCTAGTGCTTAGTACAATGCCTGGCTATTTATACTGACTCTGAGCCATAGGGGCCCAAACAATGACCACTAAGTGATGCTTGAGCTGGGACCTATTGTTGGCCAATCAAAGAGAGCCAGAGTGAATTGAACTTAAGACATGGTCCTTAAGAAAGAAATCTAGCCCTAAACCCTAATATATCTTGCGGCATTTCAGCAATCAAAATTTATATTCCTTTCAGCAGAGCACCCATAGGTAAGAATATGATTCCCTTCATGGACAGAGGGAGATGAAGTAGTGAGAGAAGGGAGGGAGAGAAGGAGGGAGAGAGGGAAGGAAGGAAAGAAGGTGAAAGGAAGGAAGAAAGGAAGGTAAGAAAGAAGGAAGGAAGGAAGGAAGGAGCTGTTTGAGTCCTGATGGCTCAGAGTGAGTGTAAATAACAATTGTTTCTGTTTTGGCTAGAAACTCTGAGGGTCTTCCCCTCCCAGATTTGTTTGTTTTTTTGACTAGGTAAAAGGCCATTCTTTGCTTCATTTCTTACCTAGCCTTAATGCCTGAATGGATGTTGCCTCAGTCAAACTGAGATCTGGGAAAGACCTTAGCTTTAAAAGGCCAATGTGGGGCTATCTCCAGTAGGAGAGTAGGAAGTATATATATACACATATGTATATACAGACATATATGTGTATACGTAGGCATATATATCAGAGGGTATACACACACGTGGGGGCCATCTCCAGTCATCCTGACCTGTGTCTTGTCACTGGATTCTGAATGATTCTGGAGAAGAGAGGCTGGTGACTTTGCACAGCCCTGCCTCACTTAAATCCAATTCATTTGCATGCCATGACATCACCTTCCTGAAGTCTAGGTCCTCTTTGAGAATGAAAGATAAATAGTAGCAACAAACAAACAAACCAGCAACAACAATACCTGGCACATAGTAGGTGCTTAATAAATATTTGTTGATTGATTGATGTGTAATAATTGTAATAACTCACATATACGTAGGGCTTTAAAGATTGAAAACCATTTCATATATATTTTTCACTGGATCCTTTCAACAATTCTGTGAGGTAGGTACTATTATTTTTGTGATTTTTATAGTTGACTTGCCCGGGGGCACACACTCAGCTACCTAAAATAAAAATTTCTCCTTATTGTGGGCCAAGCCTATGTTAGGTTCAGTCCAGGGACTTCAAAGTTCGAAATGCAATGAGCACTCAGGAATTGTAAAATCCAACTAAAAACCACCCTTCTATTTAAGATTGAAAAGAAAACACTTTAAAAGGACACACAATTAAAATAAAGTGCTATTCAGCTCCTCCTGCAGAGTCAATACAGCTGACCAGCAATAAATGCTGAGGTGGAGCTTCTGAACCATTTCCTTGCTCCCCAGACTAAGCTTTTTTAGACTTTAAGAAGCAGCAAATCTCCTTTCCTTTTCCCTCCCCTTCCTTAAGGTGCCAGGGGCACAAACACTATTCCAGTCTCAGAAATGAATAGGGCCTGGCAGCCTGGCTGCTCTTCCCCAGGAACATTCCTGCAGCTCCCCATTTTCTCTCAACACAAAATCAGTACAGCTGCTATCACAGAACTGATTTCTGTCTTCACTGGCTCAATCCAGGAAGCCAGCACTAGCCTTAGGCAAAATTTTCGAGGAGGTGTTTTGCTCTTTGTGCCTTTTTATTCTCCTTTCTTTGATTTCCTCAACACTCTCCAGTCTGACCTTCTTAACCTTCTTAGGGTAATACATTGGAAAGATGTGTTATGTATTTCCAATGTATACATTGCAAAGAAGGCTGACCTTAAAGCTCGAGGATCTACCACTTGCTGTGTAACCTTGGGCCAATCATTTTGCATCTCTGAACCTCAGTTTCCCCATATATAATATAAGGGAGTTGTACTAGGTGACCTCTAAGGTCCCTTCCACCATTAGCTCTATGATCCCATGATCCTTGTTCATTCACTTCCATGATTACACAGGGCTATCCATTGCAGTTTCCTACCCGTTTTGCTCAGTTGTCTGTAGAGTTATTCTCCATATACATTAAACTCACCAGTCCTCTACCCCATTTCATCAGATAGTCAGTCAGTAAATTCTTATTAAGGTCCTTGGGGTGTTTGGGGTATTCAGAAGGACTAGCACCTCTGGTATGAGGGCTTGCCTAGCCTTTTTCAGGGCTGCTCATCCATTTTTGGTGTCTACCTCTCACCCAACTCTCACCTGTGGATGATAATTAACAGGAATGGAAGGGTCAAGTGAAGGTTAGGGAGACATGGCCATATTTGTAGGCAGTAGGGAAGGAGCCAGTAGACGGGGAGAAATGGAAGATTAGTGAGAGAGTGGGGATGACAGAGGGGGTAATCTGTTAAAGGAGCTGGGATAGAATGGGATCACCTGAGCAGGTTGGGGTTGGCCTTGATAAGGAGTAAGGCTACCTCATTGTATGAGACAGGGTGAAGGAGAAGATAGTGGCAGAAGTCATCTGAGTGATATAAGATGAGGAATAGGGGAGAAGAGTGAACTCCTGGCAAATAGCCTCAATTGTTTTTCTGTAAAATATGAGGCAAGGTTCTCAACTGAGAGGGTGGGTGGAGTTGGAGCATGGAAAGTTTGAGGAGAGATGAAAAGATTTGGAAAAACTTTGGTGGAGAATGGGATAATGAGTTGATAAGGGAGGATAAAAAAGATTACCTAGTAACAAGGAGGATAGACCAAGTTCAGGTTGTATAACATAAATATATAGTGGACCCAGTCAGAATGGTTCCATGATTTTTTTTTCCACTTTCAGTAGCACCTATGTAGGAGCAAAGGCAGAGAATGATGAGAATGATCCAAGACAGGCTTGGCAGGGTGCAATTGGCAATCTGCTAGGCACTCAAGAGAGGACAGTGTAGAAATGGATTTGTTCACCAAAGGGTCAAGATGAGGAAAAGAGGAGAGAGTAGCTATTGCATGGGTAATAGTCTGGGAGAGAAATGAGAGGTCAAGGAATTGGAGATCATGGTATGGGAAAAGAGTAGGGTTTGGTATGGGAAGACAGAGGGAGAGATGGAAAAGCAGTAGATAATGGTCAGCTAAGGGGATTTCTGAGTTCTTGGACATTTAGGTGATGTATTTGTGGTTGATAGCAAGATCAAGGAAGGTTATGACCATCTTCCAGTGTAGCTGAGGTAGGGTGGAGAAGTAGCTCATGGGAAGTGAGTCAGCTGAGGAACTGAGTGATTAAAGTATGTGAGTCAATATTTATGTCAAGACCCCCTAGCATGAAGGCAGATGTTGAGGAGGAGAGGAAAATCGCAAATGTTGTACTGAACTCTTAGAAGGAAAGAGGATGACCTGGGGGGTCTGTAGACAACAGCTATTAGGATTTTGATTAAGTAGAAGACATGGATTGTCACAGAAGCTCCTTTCTCACTATGTGAGCATATGACTCACCCTAGAGTCCCTCTGCCAACAGGGACAATAAAAACAAAATGAGGGGCAGCTAGGTGGTACAGTGGATAGAACACTGGCCCTAGATTCAGGAGGACTTGAGTTCAAATCTGGCCTCAGACACTTGACACTTATTAGCTGTGTGACCCTGGGCAAGTCACTTAACCTCCATTGCCTCACAAAAGGAAAAAAAAAGAAAGTAAGCTCCAAGAGGGCAGTATTTAAAGGGGCAGCTAGATGATGTAGCGGATAGAGCACTGGCCTTGTAGTCAGGAGGACCTGAGTTCAAATCTGGTCTCGGACACTTGACATTTACTAGCTGTGTGACCCTGGGCAAGTCACTTAACCCCAACTGCCTCACAAAGAAAAAAAATGAACCTGAGTTTTTGGTTTTTTTTTTTTAATTCCATTACAGATATAACTAGGTGCTGAACACATGGTTACTGAGTGAAGAAATCAATATAGATTCCCATCACAGTTTTGTTCGTGTTGTATGTTTAGTCTGTTCATGTTATAAGCCTACAAACCAGAGTCTATGTCTAATTAATAGCCCTTAAGACTCTAATGTCATCATGGGCTGTTTTGAATACAAACAAATAGGGGTAAGCACACCTTGCATTAGGTATAGTTGAGGCTCCATCTACAATTCTCCCAAACACATTCTTTGGAATTTTTTGTTATTGTGGATAGAACAGATGGAAAGTATTTGTTTACTTTCCTTCTATACACCAATGGCTGTGTTTGCTTAAACACCAGAAAAGGTTGCAGTATTTTTTGGGTGAATGGAACACTTATGTGGTAGGTTTATATGTTTTATGCTGAAGGAATAGAGTAGGCGGTGGGTATGGTATCAACATTTTTAATGGGGCTTTGAAATAGCCTGTCCAGCACCTGATGTGGCCAAGATAAACAGTCTGCATGAAAACCCCCAGGTATATTTTGAATATGAATTTGCTGTCCAATATGAATGAGAGCCAACTCTCCTTGCAAGTCTATGCTGGAATAGTATAAAAAACAATCCAATGGAATGGTGTGGTATAATTGAGTATGGCGAGACTTGGAGTGGATAGACAACATCTACTGGAAACTGAAGGTTCAGTTAGTGGTCAAAAGAACCCTTAAATGAGGATGAGGAGTCATCCTCTACACCATTGGCTGGGTTTTGGGGTTGGTTTTGGATTCGTTTCTTTTTTGGTATGTGATTTTATTACTCTAGGGAGCTCCCAGTGAATAAACTCACTCTACCAATACACTTCAGCAATTATTCTGCAATTTATTGTTTTAGAGAGTTATCTAAGGCGCTTAGAAACAATTGACTTGTGCAGGGTCACAGAACCAGCTAGTGTGTGTCAGAAATAGGACTGGTATGTAGGTCATCTGACTCTAAAGGCAGTTCCTTAGCCAGTATGCCATTTTTGTCTCTCTGTCTGTCTGTCTCTGGCCTGAATCCACTTTCAATGAGAGAAAAACTTTCCTCCCTTCAGGTGGGCAACAAATCATCATTTGCTAGAAAGGTAAAAACCCAGACTCTAATCTTAAATATATCTGCATTTTGATTTTGAACCACTGTTTTTTCAAAGGAAGCCTTCTTGTCTTCTTGGTCCTGTGGTGGCTTTATTACCATAAAGATTGTTCATGGCTATAATTGGAATAGAATAGAAAATTAAGATATGTAATCCATACATTGCCTTCTTTATTTACTATTAAAAGAGGCTTTACTAATGCAGTATTTAATATATAGCATCATTAGAATAGGGGCTTAAAGAATTTTGCCTGATTAGATAATAACACCTGGTGAAATCACATCTTTACTTCCCATGTTTAGTGTTTTAAGAATAATAAAGTAGGATTACAACACAGATGGTAGAGAATTCCAATTCAATCACGGGCAGGGATGATGCAGAAATCCTTTAGAATACAAAGACACTGGGGTCAGACCTGATACGCATATATATAGATATAGATATAGATATATAGATAGATATATCTATATATCTATATCTATATCTATATCTATATCTATATCTATATCTATATCTATATCTATATCTATATCTATATCTATATCTATATCTATATCTATATATATATATATACATATAGGTTGCCTTTAACATAAGCGGTGAAAACGTAACAAGTACTTTGATCTCCTTGATGGGAAAACCTTATCAAATGTCATATTCTCATTTCTTAGTGGCATCTTAAATTGACAAATTAAAACATGAGTCAAAAACAAATGGACAGTAAAAAGGCTTCTATTGCTAATTTAATTTGTTCTTGCTTTCTTTTACCTTTTGGTATGTATGTTTCATTAGTTTATAAAGTATGTGTAAGTTCACATTGCAGTAAGTACCTCGAACTTGGCATCTCCAGAGTCCTCTGTGTTTACATGAGCAGATGTGATGCCATCTCCCCTTGGGTTCTTAAAGTTTTATTGATGTTCTCATTATCAGGGGCAATCAATTTTGAAAAGGAGGGGAAAAAAAGTATAATAAAAAGATAGGCTCCTCAAGGTAACGGCTTCCAGATGGGGCTGCTGTAGAGCACAGATGAGCTTTGTGGCTCTCTCACCTTGGCATCCTTTCACACATGCTCCAGTTAGTTCATGGCGGCTTCTTTCAGTGATGCCTCTCTTCTGAATATGGTCGCCAGGAAGGTGTAGGGTAGTTGCATTGGTAACGGGTGGGTTTTAAAGTAATTGAAGCTAAGTTGTGGCAAATGTAGTCTTTTTTGTCTGAAAAGATAACAATTTGTTGAAATACATGTAAGTGCTACACATTTTTTCCATAAGCATGGAAATGCCTGGAGAAATTCTTTAAAAAATGTGCAAATGAAAACTTAACGCATCTTATGTTTGTGAAGATGTTAAAAAGAAATGACTTTAAAATAGCTATTTACAACCAGCTATGAACTACAAAAATAAGCAAACAAACAAACAAACAAAAACCCCAGCCCCTCAGGTGCTAAAATGCTACAATTTTTTTTTCAGAATGGTAGGAAAAATCATTTATTGAGAGGTTCAAGAGTTAAACAAAGGACTTTTGATGTAGTGCCGAAAGGGATCTTAGAGGTCATTGAGTCAAATCCCTCATTTTAGAGGAAAATACTGAGAGATTAAGTGACTTGCCCAGGGCCATTTAGCTGAAAGTATCTTCTGAGGCAGGGTTTGAACACAGATCTTCCAGCCACTACCCACTGCAATATCTAGCTGCCTCAATCAGGTGCCAAATTGATACTTCCAAGGAGGTTATTTGTGAACTCACCTTTGAATGAGGCTATGGATTTTGAGGTGAAATTGAGGATGTAATACAACTCAGGAAAAAGATTAGTTCTATGATTCATCTGAATAGAAAAGAAAATTGAACCTAAGGGATTTGATGAGATCATAAAATCTTTTTATATAAGAGAAGAGGGTCAGAGAGGGTGTAGAGAGAAGACAAAATTGAGAAATAAGGCATTCTACCAAACTCCTTTTATGAGACAAATGTGGTCCTGATATAAAAATAATGAATAGATAAATTTTTAAAAAAAGAACTATAGATCACTTTTACTGACAAATTTTGATGCAAAAGTCTTAAATAAAATTTAGCAAACAAACTTCACCAGTATATCCAAATAGTTATTCATTATGACTGAGTGGTTTTATATTAGAGATACAAGAATGGGTCAAAATTAGGACAAATTAGAAAAATTAAAATACTGCCTCTCAGTGTATCTCTGTATTGTATCAGCTCCTTTTCCCCTGTTATGTTATACTTTTGATTCATTTTGAGTTTGAATTCATCAAATAGCTTAGTTTTAGGTGAAGTATGAGCAATGAAGGATTTTATTATATTTTATTTTTAGGTCTCCACAGACTGTTGGAATTACTCAATGCATCTGTTCAATATCTTCTATTTTCTTACAGTGTAGTTTGCATAGCCTTTCTCAATATTAATTTTAGGAGCTAAGCCAATGTGCATAAATCTTTTGTTAAGCATCACCACCATCAGTACAAAAACATAGTAGCTTTATAACGGTAAAAGCAATATAAAAATATAGCTACCATTTAAACAGTGTTTTAAGGTTTGCAAAATATGTTCTCTTATTTGATCCCTACAATAACCCTGGGAGGTAGGTACTATCATTATCCTCATTTTACAGATGAGAAAACTGGGGCAGACAGAGGCTAACTGACTTACCCAGGGTCACTCAGCCATCTGTATAAGCCAGATTTGTATTCAGGTCTTTCTGACTGTAGGCCTGGTATTCTGTCCCCTGCACCACCTAGCTGCTGCTTTTACAATAGGAAGGGTCTATTCAGATTCTTTTAGAAAACATAGAATCAGTTGTTTACCTAGGAGTTCTTGAGAGTGTTTTTACTTCACGGGATTCCATTCTCATAACCAAGGTGGGCATTTTATGCTCTATTGGTAAACAGGCATGGGAAAAGTGGGCCTTCAGTATGATTGAAATGTATTGCTGAAAAACTACACCATCTAGAAACAGAACATTTGATCCCAGCAAATATTAGAAACAAATACTATTATACAATCCATCATGCAGCTAATGCTTTACCTTTTCTGTTTGCTTTTGAAATCGGCTCAGAAATGATGTGTAGCTATTCTGGGGCAGAAACAAGGGAAAGGCAGTTTGTATATTTGCTTTTCTCATGGAGGTACACAAAGCTTACTGTGTGTTTTACTTCGTCGTGATGTTGCTATGAGCAGCCTGATACAGATAGATAGAGCCACCTAAATGCAGTCCTAAAGATATGAGTTCAAATCCCACCTATCCCAGGAAGTAGCAAATTCAATACTGGGAAACACTGCAACAGTTTCTGCCCTACCACCAACATACAACAAAGCACTGCAACAAAATCAGAAGCCAAAAGGCTTATATCACCCACAGCATATATCTCATTTTCTCTTTTTATTTTTATATTTAAATTTTTTAATTTATGGGATAAAACAAACAATTCATAACAGTATAATAAAACTGATTGCATATAAAAATGCAAATCTATTATGTACAACTTGCAATTCCATTTAAATATATAATAAGGTTATCATGTAAATTTCTTTTTTCTTTCTTTTTTTCTTCTCTCCCCCCTCCTACCCTTGAGATGGCTACCATTAGACGCAAATAGGTATGTGTGTGTGTGTGTGTGTGTGTGTGTGTGTATGTGTGTGTGTGTGTGTATAAAATCACTCTATACATGCTTCTATTTATCCGTTCTTTCTCTGGATGCAGATAGCATCTTCCTTCATATGTCCTTTGTAGTTAATTTGAGTATTTATCATAGTCATACTTCTATACAATACATGCAATAGACTTACTCACTCAAAGCTGTTCTTAAAACAGCATAGCTGTTACTGTATATAATGTTCTCTTGATTCTGCTCATTTTGCTCTTCATTATTTTACGCAAGTCTTTCCACGGTTTTCTAAAATTATTGAGCTGGTCATTTCTTATGTGTGTATGAATATATATATATATATATATATATATATATATATATATATATATATATATATATAGAGAGAGAGAGAGAGAGAGAGAGAGAGAGAGAGAGAGAGAGAGAGAGAGATAAATAGATATAGATAGATTTCTTATAGTACAGTAGTATTCCATCCAAGTATTCCACCACAATCACTTGTTCAGCCATTCCTCAATTAACCAGCATCCCTGTAATTTCCAGTTCTTTGCCACCATGAAGAGAGTTGCTATGAAATTTTAGAATACATAGATTCTTTTCTTTTTTCTCTAATCATCTTTGGAAATAGACCTAATAGTGGTATTGCTGGGTCAAAGAGTTCTTCAAATGAGATAATAATTGTAAAGCACTTAGCACAGTGTCTGCCACATAGCAAGCACTATATAAATGTTAGCTATTAATATTATTCCTGGCAGTAGGTTCATAGATTTAGAAAGATGATAGTATTGTAAATGATGATTAGAATCATATCTATCCATCCTCCTCAAATATCTGTGTTTTAGGGATATGACTTTCAGTGGTTCAAAATAAGTCTCCCTGGTTTCTCTTAAGGGTGAGGGTAGCCTCAAGCTTAGGCAGCGTAATGCATAGAGTGCCAGGCCTGGAGTCAGGAAGACTTCTCTTCCTGAGTTCAAATCTGGCTTTAGACATTTACTAGCTGTGTGATTCTAGGTAAGTCACTTAACTCATCTGTAAAATGAGTTGGAGATGGAAATGGCAAACCACTTCAGTATCTTTGCCAAGAAAACCCTAAATGGGATCATGAAGAGTCACAGACAACAGAAATGACTGAGCAACAGCTTCAAGCTTATTTCTCTCTCTACTTGGCCTCTTTCTACTAAATGCTGGCCACATAAAAGATCACTACAAATAATAAATAGCAACTAACCCCATCTACCAAGACAACTAGCAAACAGAAACTGGAGAAGTTGTACAGATGAGAATAGAACAGAAAATATGAGAATGAATGAGCTTTTTCGATGGGAGTAAAACAAGATCTTAGCTCACTCAAGAGAGAGGCTGTGATCTTTTTCACAAAGGAAATTCTCTCTTTGAAGTCTTGAGGGGGGCATGCTGGAAATCAGTGATTTCTGGAGGAAGTCCCTACAGCTCTACAGCTTCCAAAAAAGTATTTGCACATGCTTCTCCTGAAGAAGCTCTGACCCCAACTCCACCACTCACATAGGTACACAGCTTGCCCTGCACTTTCTCTCCATCAGTTAGGAATCATATCTCCTTCCACACGTACCACACAGCACAGGGATGCCCCTTGTAAATCTAGCTTGGGTAGGAACTGGATTACATTCCGAACACTTTAAGGTTTGCAAAGCACTTTCTGAACATGATCTCATTTGGTTTTCACAACAATCTCTGAGGAAAGGACAATGGGCATTATTATCCTTGTTTTATAGATGAGGTAACTTGGAGCAAGGGAAGTTAAGTGACTTACAACCAGTAAGGCAGGATTTGAACTCATGTCTTCACCTGGCTCTAGCTCCTCCACTGGGCTGCTTTATTCTTGTCATGATGAGAAAATGAAGCATATCAACGTGACACTTTCAAAGATGTGATGGAGCCAGCTCCAAACAACTCACAAGAGCAGACTGCCAAATTTTCAGTGTAAGCATTTATACCTAGGAAATTCAAAAACACTACAGGTCTGGGCTTGGTTTATTGTTTTGGCTATTGTCTAGACTTAAGAAAGTGATGGAGGAAATGTACAAGTTAAACATAAAAGTATCTCCCTCTTTTTTTTTTCTTCAGAGAGCTGGTTGTTAAATGTTTACTAACATACCTCTGTACTTACTATACCTTGGTGAGAAAAGTAATTACACAAATACCCTTTATCCTGTTTTTACCTGTGGCTCATAGCAAACCATCTCCTGAGTCTACTGCAAAAGCAAACAGAAAGCTCAAGGTTTTTTTTTTTTTCTGTCTGCATGACAAACTAAATAATGATATTTGTGTCTAATATTGACTGGGATTAAACATTCTGCTTCTGTACAATGTACACCTTTTCCCAAAGCCCCCAATCCTCTATCAGTTAATATGAAACATGACTGGAAATTTGAAGTAAATAGCATCCCAAAGAATTCTGCAAACAAGTCTGTAAAGAGGCTAGTGTGAAACAGATGGGTGGGTATGTTGCGGTTGCTGAATGTTGATTTATAATTAGCAATGCATAAACATCAGAATGCTGGTGGGAGGGTTAAGGTCATTTTAAAGGTCTAGATGTCTATCCAAATAATTCAAATCATTTGAAGCCCTAGCATATTTGCTTTTTCTTAGCCCAGGATTACCGACTTCTTTATTTAATTCGATGTTTGGGCAAGAGTCTTTAGGGATCGGGGCAGGGCATATAGTGGAGCACACCCAAGGGATTCAGAAACAGAGGGAAACATGAGGAAAATGAATGCTGAGTAATCTGTAATCACAGAAGTGTGTACAGGAGGAGTTAAAATAAATAAAAATACATTAAGACATAGGTAGCACTATATTTTAAAATGAAGTCAATATGTGGCCGACGGGATCCCTATGTACCAACTTGTGGCCCTGGTTTCTATTTGAGTTTGATGCTAGTGTAGACGCCTACCCTCCCTATTCCACAGGGCTCTCTGTGAGAAGAGAAGCCAGGAGAATTGGGTCAAGGGCTGGCAACAGAAACCCAGTCTGTGGCCGGGGTTGTGGACTAGTTCATAGAAAAGTGAAATGACGTCCAACTTTTCTTTTAAAAGTTTTTTTTTTTAAATTAATGAATAGAAGAGAAAAGTAGGATAGGATGGCTGGGGTGACTAATGATTTCACTTTACACTGAAGGGATTCTATCAAGGATATTATAAACAACATTACATATTTTTTCCTGGGTAAGTGGAGTTCATATTTACATGTCTCCCCCCCCCCCCATTCTATAGAGCCTCTTTGTAGTTTAAGAGATATGACAAATGTGCACTATAGGCTCATTATAGCATGTCAGGTTTCTTTTGTACAAAGTTATGTTTGGGGGTCTGTAATTTGGCCATGTCATGACAAGTCACATTATATTGAAGTGGCAACATATTGTTTTAAGCAAGACATGATTAGGGAAGATCATTATAAATAAATTAAGCATTCCCCTCAAAATAAGAAATATTTTTTAAAATCTCCATCAATTTGCATTTGTGTTATTCCAACATTAATTTGTAGAGAACTCACTGTATTTGGAGCGAGATCAATAAAACAGATTAATGTTTAACATGGTGCCATGGACAGAGAGTGAATATGCCAGTTTCCCACAAAATATACTCTGCTACAAGTATCAATCACCTAAATCTCTGAGATTCGATTTTTTTTATAAAACATTACAAGATTATAAAATATGGAATTCAATATTTTAGAATGCAACTTGTTCTGGCTTCTTTTCAGGAGAAAGGTTATTCTAATGGAAAAAAAAATATTAAATGCAATTTGTCATCATCCCTGACAGAATTCCCCCAGTGTGAAATGAAATCTTTAGTCACCCCTCCTACCCTAGCCTATTTTTCTCTTCTTTTTACTTTTTTAATGGAAATCCCTCCCTCTTTTAAAACACCTTTCCAAAGTTTTTGGAAAAAAACAAGCAAACAACATATGGATAGGTCAGTCTGTCATGTCTACAGAAGTTAAATCCTGGAGTATGCAATATAGTGCAGTAGAAAGAGTGGTAGATTTGGAGGCACAGAAGCTGAATTCAAATCCTAGCCCTACTACTTACTATCTGTGCAACCTTGGGCAAGCTGTTTGGCCACTCTGCCTCCTAATTCATCTATAAAATGAGGGGGCTGCTCTAAGATCCTTTTTAGTTCTAAATTGACGTTGCACTGTGAAGGAGCTGTGATTTCTTCTGGAACTGTTCATATGAGAACACTCAGATAAATCCTAGGAAGTTGCCTGAGGCACACAGATGTAGGGAAGCATTCACGATGGGATCTTGGGGTCTGGGGTTAGTGTAAAGTACTTACACTAGAAAATAGAATGTTTATTGATTTCCTTTTCTTTTACTAAGGTTCTCTTCAGCCTTTACTCTGGATTCTCTGGACATTCTCCATCATTCCCTGGCAGCCTTCTCACCCTGGAAGTCTTCCTCTCCTGACTTTCTCACACTCTGCTCATTCTGGTTCTTCCTTTGATTGATTTCTCCAAGTACTTCCATTTTAAGGAAAGTGCTCAGGCCAGCCATGTCTTCATTTCTTTACAGCATCCACTACTGACTTTCTAGATTGTCCCCACCACGACCCTATATGGGTACCTTCTTTCTTTTTAGCTCTCTTTTTCATGTTGTATTTCTCCATTAGAATGCAAGCTTCTTGAGGAGAGGGATTATCTTTCTACTCCTATTTGTATTTCCAATGCTTATCCAGTACATAGTAAATACTTAATAAACTCTTGTTGATTCATATATTCCTTTGACATCCTGTAGATAATGCATTTGAAAATGGGAAATGTTGCCAGTTGTTAGGACTCTTCCCTAGAGAGACTTCACCATAAAAAGTGTGACATCCCTCAAAGCACCTGGGCCCTTCCTAATACAAGTACCCACGGAACAAAGCTTACAGAAATAACATTTTTCTTCTCAGTAGATTTTTTTTTAATTTAAGAAGTTGCCATTTGAGAGTCTTAATAATAGAAAAAGACAATATAAATACAGGCATGAGAAATGCAGACTAACCCTTGTCCAATATGTAATACTTTATCTTCATAAGCTCATGGCCAGGAGGCCCGTTGTCTGTCCTGGAGTATGTTCATATGCTGTCATATGCTTGGTTGCATATCGTCTGCTTGATTGAAAAAAAAATCTCTTAAACTGTACTGTGCAACTATGGAGCTCATTCCTACATACCAAGAGTAGGTTTTCACCAAAGTCATTTAATTAAAGTTGATTGGGATTGACAAAGCTATTTTACACCAAATACTCATGTTCTGGTAGTCCAGGGTCTTGCTGCCAGTTCTCAGTTGCTGAGATGGAGCTAATAGTAAAATTTCTGCCTGAGGAGGTTTTTCAGAAGAATCATCATCATTGTCATCGTCATCATCATCATCATCATCATCATCATCATAGTCTTGTCGTGCTATAAGATTTTCAAAACATTTTTTGTCATTGTAGTTGTGTGAGGCAGGTAATATAACTGTGATTTTCATTTAATTGATGAAGAAATTGAGGATCCCGGAAGTCAGGTGATCTTGTCCATGGTCCCCACAGCTAGCAAGTATTAGCAGCTGAAATGAAAACTCTTGACTAACTGTGGTATTTTTTTGTACCACAGCCCACATTATGCACCCCTGACTAACAAGTCTTTTAAACTGGGAAAGAGTAAACATTTCCAGAATGTGGACTAGAGAACATCCTGGTACACTGAATAGGAAGGAAAAAGTCGGGAAAGTGGGAACGAGGAGTCAGGAAAACTGGTCAAGTCCTGCCTCTGATCCCTACTAGCTGTGTACAGTTGGACAAGTCACTTAATGATCCAGTTCACTTTCTCAACCTCAGTCTAAAGCCCCACAACTTGCTAATGTCTGGAGGTCATTCAGAACCAGTCATTTACCTCTACAGAGCAGGTCGCCTAGGATTCGGTTTTGCTTCCTTAAACAAAGACAAAGTTAAGACCTCTGACAGTGAGTTAGAGATTGGATATGTCTTGTATCCTTTAAGTTAAAAAAATTAATTGTATTTTGAGAAAACTGAATATCTATACAACCAACATTGCTTAGTAACCATTTACATTTAAATTAATTCATTTCAGCACATAAAGTATCCTAAGTTTTTTTTATTCATTCCTTCTAAATATTCTCTATACATTCTTTCATTAATAAGCACGTATTTGTTAAGCATTTTCTATGGCAATGCAGTATGGAGCAACACAGAGACAACTAGCAATGGAGTCAGGGAGATACGGATCTGGCAGCAGGCTATGTGACTCTGGCAAAGTCCCTTAACCTCTCAGTGCCCCAGACAACTCTTTAAGACTAGAAGTTACAGGGGCAGCTAGATGGCACAGTGAATAGAGCTCTGGCCTGGAAGTCAGGAGAACCTGAATTCAAATCCAGCCTCAGACACATAACACTTACTAGCTGTGTGACCTTGGACAAGTCACTTAACCCTGATCACCTCACCCCCCCAAAAAAAAAGCAAAAAAAAAAAAAGACTAGAAGTTACAGAGAAAGTTCCAATATGCATTGGGATTAGAATTTCCTAAGTGTGACCCCTTCACCAATGAAATCAAAGGCCTAAAAAAACCCCCAAAACCCTATGTTCTAGGCATGGGGGATACAAATGGAAAACAAAGCAGTCCCTACCTTTGAGGAGGTTATGTTCTATTGAAGAGATATCATATACACACTGAAAAAAGAAGTACAAAACACATAAAAAGTATATATAAAATCCAGACAGAATATGTACAAAATAACTTTTCTCATAGCACTAATAAGTAGGGGGACTCAGAGGAAGACTCATAAAGGAGGGTGCACATGAACTGAGTCTCCAAGGTAGCCAAAGATTATAACAGGCGGGGGGAGGAGGAATACTCTAAGCAGGAAGAGGGAGGCAAGCTTGTGGTGCTAATGCAAAGAGGCAGTGGATAGACAGTCATACCACTGCTACAACTATATCCCAAAAAGATTAGAGAGGAAAATATCTTATTTTGTAAACTCTATCTATCTATCTATCTATCTATCTATCTATCTATCTATCTATCTATCTATCTATCTATCTATCTATCTATTTCTGTCTGTCTATCTGTAGCAATTCTTTCCATGGTGACAAAAAATTGGAATGCCAGATAGGGTACCCATCAACTGGGGAATGGCTGAACAAATTGTTGCATATGAATGTAATGTAATCTGATTGTACTAAAAAAAATTAAAAGATGAATGATTTCAAAAAGATACGGACTTATATGAACAGGTGCACAGTAAAGTAAGCAGAACCAGAAGAACAATGTAAACTATGACATTAATATTATAAAAAATGAACCCCTCTGAAGACTTGTACAAATGCACGAAGAATGAAACAATGTTGTAAAAGCAACTTTCAAAGCTACAAGAACTGTGATCAATGCAATGACCATCCATGATTCTAGAGAACTGATTATTAACCATGCTAGCTATCTTCTGACAGAGAGGTGATGGATTCAAGGTGTAGAATGAAACAGATTTTTTTTTAACATAAGAAATGAGAGAATTTGATTTACTTGGCTATTAATATTTCTTACAAGGGATTTCTTTTACTTTTCTTTTTTCAATGGGGTGAGTGGGAGTGAAAAATAAATTTCTAATAATTAAAAACAAAATTAAATTTAAAAAATGAATTAGGGGACTATTGTGATATTCCAGGTGAGAGGTCATGAGGGTCTGATCTAGTATGGCCATGTGGAAGGAGAGAAATAGATGGATTCAAGTAGACACAAGATTCGAAGAGGACCAAAATGCCATCATTATGTTGGAGACAATGTACAGTGTGTCTGACTGTGGCTTATTAGACCAATACAAGCTCAGAAGGCTCTATCACAGGTTGAGCAAATAATCTGTACGGCCATTTGGAGGGAGATGTCTCTAAATTTGCACATTTCACGTTTCTTTTGTTACTGCAGTTCTGTTCTGCTCATAGTGTACAGCACCTTCTTTGATGTGGGCACACTGTGTTGGATGGTCCTGTGTCACTGTCTCCTATGTCTCACACCAAAGTTCTTCGGAGAGACCTTGAAAGTGTCCTTGTATCTCATCTGACCTATAAGCGCTTGCCTTGTGTGCACTCTCTGTAAAATAGTCTTCTAGGCAAGTGCATTTGGTATTCAAACAATGTGGCCAGCCCATCACAGTTGTGCTCTCTGCAATAGAGTTTGAATGCTTGGCAGTTCAGCTAAGGCTTCAGAAAGGGCTGCAAACTAAGGCTAAAGTGGAGAGACAGTTGGTGTGTAGATTTTTGCTTGCTGATGATTGTGCCTTCCATCCAGCCTCTGAGGCTGAGATGCAATCAATTCTCAACTACTTGAGCTGATTTTGGCATGACAATTAACACCGAGAAAATAGAGTTTCTCCACCAGCCAGCCCCACGCCATCCACATGTGGAGCCACTGGTTCCAGCAAATGGAGAGATTTTGAATGCTATTGTTAAGTTCACTTACCTTGGCAGTTTGTTGTTGTTGTTTGTCCTTTGTTCTCAAAGAGGACCAGGACATCGGTAATATGATGTCACGACTTGCAAGTGAATTGGATTTAAGTGAGGCAGGACTGTGCAAAGTCACCAGCCTCACTTTCTCCCCCAGAGCCATCTGGGTCCAGTGGCAAGATATAGATCAGGACGACTGGAGATGGCCTCAGATGCAGCGGGAGACCATGGCCTTTTTAAGCCAAGGTCTTTCACAGGTCTCAGTTTGACTGAAGCAATGTCCATGCATTGATTAAGGCTAGGTAATGGGAATGGTAATCATCATAGATGATGGGGTTGACATACGTGTTGCCAGGGCTAGCTCAGTGTTTGGGAGGCTCCAAAGGAAAGTGTGGTGACTACAGAACCACTGTGCTGATCTCATTGTTGTATGCACGTGAAACCTGAATAGTCTATACTAGTGCCATGTCAGGAAAATGAATAAGGTACTGGATGTTGAGAATGGATAGAGGGAAATGAGAGAGAGAGAGACAGAGACAGAGGCAGAGACAGAGACAGAGATACAGAGAGATAGAAAGACAGAGAAAGAGAGATAGAGAGACAGAGAGAGATGTATTTAAAATTTTATTTTTAAACAGAGAACTTTGAATTCAAATATGTTATGTGTGGGTTCTGCAGCTGGTCTCATTAATGCTAATTTGTTCATTGCACTGAAAACAGATGCTCTTCATTTCCCATTCAGTCATCAAAGGATATCACACACTTGTCATGCATTGACCATTTTAATTTCAGAGGTAATAACTAATCTCCACTTGAATTTATGATCTATGGTCATGTATTATAACTTGTTTTCCAATTAGGTATAATATGATAAGGATTTTAAAGAATAATTGAGAAATGCATTTTTTCAGGAGACAACATCTAATTGGCTTTAATTATCATCTTAAAATTTATTATAAAATTAATCCTTGAAGTACTTCACTATATTTTATATTATTATTCAAATTTTTACAGTTCCTTTCTTCCTCCCTCAGCCCCTCATCCTGCCTTCTCAGGGGAATAGGATCTCTTCATCCTCAAATTTCTCATAGCAATTTTTCTGGAATGCTCCTTTGTGCTAATTTTTATCTTGCTTGGATTGGTGATTTATTTTCTTGTCCTGACTCTGCCTTCCTGTTTTCCCAACTTCCTCCCTTCAAAATGTGTTGTACCCATTTCTGTATGGCAAATACCTGGCATAGTACCTTATAACATAGCACACGTTTAATAAATGTTCCTTGATTTGAATTGAATATATTGGGCTAATCATTGAAAAATAAGAGTTCAATGTTTTTGAATCACCTAAAACCAAATTTTACAATGTTAAAAAGTTGCTATTAATAGAATAAATATTAATATTTTGATACATATTTGTGCATAATGTATATAATACCAAACTTCAGTACTTTGTGTATGATATGGTTATCTTTTTTCTGGAAAGTTATAGAAAAAAAAAGGCAAAAAATTTGAAAATTGGAAAAAGTGATAAATATCACAAATTTAGAGCTAGAAGGGGCTCCAGAAACTATCCAGCCCTTGCTCCCTTCTATCTTATGGATGAGTACACTTAGATCCTGATAGTCTGAATGATTCACTCAAGAGAAGTAGCTGAGGCAGGATTCAAATTCAGGTTCTCTGACTTCAGATCCAGCTTTTTCTACACTGTAACCCACAGCTTCCTTATAGAACAAAGAAATTAGAAACAGTAAATGAACAATGGCATGAGAAACAGGAAAACAGGATTTCATGAAATTAGCTTAAATCGAACTGATGTAAAAAGATAGGAATGAAGTGAGAACACCACTTACTGACATCAAACTATATTATAAAACAGCAGTCATCAAAACCACTTTGTATTGGTTAAAATGGAGAAATAGACAAGGGAGAAGCAAACAATGATACTCAATAACCTAGTGTGGGATAAACCGGAAAATATGTTACTTAGGAAAGAACTCCTTGTTTCATAAGAACTGGTAGCAAAATTGGAAAGCAGTCTGCAGACACTGGAGTTAGAACAACACCATAGCCCATATTCTACAATAAATTCAAGATGGACATTCAACCTGAATATTAAAGATTGTACCATAAATATCTTAGAAGAGAAGTGGATCACATATTTTTTCATAGCTTTGGGTTAGAAATGTATTTTTAAATGAAAAGGCATAACAGCAATTATAAGAGATAAAACAGCTAATTTTAATTACATGAAAATAAAAAAAACCCTACACTAATAAAAATGAATACCTCTAGAATAAAGGAAGTAATTGACTGGGGAGGAAAAAACTTTGGCTCAGATTTCTCGGATAAGGGTTTGATATCCAAGACACAAAGATAACTAAGAGAAATATAGGTATGACTAAAGTCTATTCTCAATAGATAAGTAGTCAAAGGATACGAACAGTCCTTAAGAAAAGAACTGCAAACTATTAATGACCACATGAAAGAATGCTCCAAATCGCTAATAATAAGTGCAAATCAAAATGATCCTGAAGTTTTATCTCCCTCCTGGAAAATTAGAAAATGACAAAATATGAGAATAGTCAATGTTGAAGGAGTTGTGGAAAGATAATATATTGTTGGTGGAGTTATCTATCAACATAGCAGTTATGGAAGGTAATTTGGAATTATGCAAATAAAATGACTTAAATGTCTATTCTCTTTAATTCAAATATTTCACTGCTGGCAAATAACCAGAGGATATCATCGGTAAAAAGAAAGTCCCTACATACTCCAAAATATTTGTAATAGCACTTTTCATGGCAGCAAAGAACTGAAAAGGAAATAGATGCCCACTGATTCCCCACCTGGCTAAAGAAGTTGTGATATGTGAACACAGTGGAATATTACTGTGCTATATGAAATGACAAATATGAAGACTATAGAAGATCATGGGAAGATTTACATGAACTGAGGCAAAGTGAAGTAAGCAGAACCAAGAAGACAATATACACATTGCCTACAACAATATTAATGGAAACAATAATTACAAAATCAAAAGAAATGTTGCAGAATTATAAAGAACAAGCATTGTCTCCAAAGAAAAGATATGAGAGTACTTCCCTCACATTTTTTTAAAGAGATGTAGGGAGTCCCTATGTGTGTAACATGGCATACATTTTCAAATTTTTTTTTAGTGCATTGATTAGTTTTGCTAATTTTTTTTCCTCTTCTTTTTAAAAAAAATTGTTACCCCTTAAACACTTATTTTTCTTTTTAGGCAATTGAGGTTAATTAACTTGCCCAGGGTCACACAGCTAGTAAGTGTCAATGTTTGGTCTGAGGCCGGATTTGAACTCAGGTCCTCCTGACTTCAGGGTCTGTGCTCTATCCATTGTGCCACCTAGCTGTACTCTCACCCCACCCTCCCACTTTAAACATTCTTTGGTACTTAGGATCACTCTCTGGAAGGGAGAAAGTGATACTGGGGGAAATTTAGATGATGTAAAAACAAAAGGTATCAAAAAATTTCTTTTAAAATGGTGAAGTAATAAAACTATAGCTTTCATTAGGATACTTTACTCTGTAGAAGATTAGAGATTCCCTTTTTTATAGTACTCTCAACTAAGGTGATTTGTTGCTATGGCAACTAAAACAAAAGTCCATCAAAGCTAATAGTACTATGTGCAAATTAGCAGTCATCTCCTGGCATGAAAGAGAAAGGTAGTAGTACTATCATGGTGGTGGTGGTCAGGGTCATGTTTTACTCCTCAGAGAATAACGAGCAAAATGAACTTTCTTTTTTGGGAAAAAAGTTATAAAGGTGTTTGCACTCTTAATCCCATTAGAATCTCCAGTACATTTCTTTTGTCCCCTCATGCAACATGGAATAAAAGGGGTTAGAAAGTTCAGAACAAGGAATTGGGTAGATGCTATGTCTTTCTCTTCTTCCATGAAGTTCCAGGGGCTGAATGAGAGAATGATAGAGAAACAAAAGGAAGCTTCATCTGAAAGATAAGAAGTGCCAGCACACTGTAATACTAGGTTATGGAAGGTTAAGGACAAATCAGGAAGGACTTTCCACTCCAAACTAAATAAAATGCTGGCAGTCCTACAGAGAAACATTGTTTCTTTTAGAAACTGGGAGGAGGCATGTGACAGCAGTAATATCATAGATTTAGAGCTGGAAGGGACCTTAGAGGTCATTTGTCCAATTCCTCCATTTTGCAGATGAGGAAACTGAAGCCCTGAGAAGTTAAATGATATATTCTGGTGCTTGAGATACAAGCCACCAGATGGTGCTCTAACCTGCAGCTATACCAGCTCATTTAATTGGTCATGTGGAAGTGCCCCAACTTGTTCCAGGTCTGAAAAATGAACCCCCTAGAAATACTTGTGGTAGCAGCAGACATTTCCTGGTCTTCCCAAGTTTCCAAATCTTTCTGGTTGCTTTCCTGAGTTTCTATCTACAGATACAAATTATTTCCTTTATAATTAATCATAACTTATTCTAACTTAATTCCATGATTTTGTTTTCCCTTCTAAATGGGCCACTAAAGAACTCATCTAGCTGGCATTTGGATTCAGTTGCATTGAATAGGAAAAGAAAACTTAATAGAGAGGTATCAAATGGTTGGGCTCGTTCACTTGAACTCTAGCCCTCACTCCCATCCTCTTCTGAATGACTAGATGAATATAATTTATTATGCACTAAGCACTGTGCTAAGCAATGAGACACGTCTCATTGTTCCTGTGGGGAAGGAGGTTGACACAGCTAAACATTTTTGTACAGATGTACTTTCAAATATTTTCCTTAATTGAAAGTAACAAAGAGGAAAAAGGGAAATCATCTCACCACCTCCAGCTTCCCCTCTCCCCGCATTGCACTGATCTCATAGAAACTGTATTCAATATTTAGTCCCATCCCCTCCCCCTCACCTCCCTCCTGGCAAACCAACTAACTACTATATTGGTCAGTAGGCCCAAGCCTGCCTACATGGCCTTCTCCGGGAGTTATGGCTGTATCACTCCTGGTAGACCCGGTTAGAAAGATCTAATTCCCAGACAGCATTTGCTAAAGGTTTAATCCTACAAGAGATAGAAAGAGATATAAGAAGTGCTGCATTTTCCCTTTAAAAGGTACCATTAAAACGCTGGACAATTCAACTGTTAACAGCTTATATTACCCTAGCCCTGAGCCTCTTTCACTTTGCACTTTGGTTCCTAATTGGCACCTAGAGCTCTGGTAAATTATGGGGAAAATGAAGCCCTCACACTGCACAGTGAGATACCATAGTCGAAAGTATTATGTATGTGTGTGTGTGTGTGTGTGTGTGTGTGTGTGTGTGTGTGTGTGTGTGTGTATACACACATGTATATATGTGTATATACACACATAACATATATACTATAATATATAGTACATACACACATATATAACATATATGCTATATTATATATAGAAATTATTTGAAATGGAGAACATTAAGGATTAGTGATAAATGTACAAAATTATATCTTAGCCATTGTTCCCCCCACCCCCAAAGCACTGTTTTAAAGTGATTGGTTAAACTTAATACTTACATAGTAAAAATTAGGTTTTGGTAACTTTGTGGTTACCCATTTAAGTGTGAAGGTATGGGGAGAAAGGGCGGGAGACAGTAGATATGAAGAGAAACCTATCTCTGACTAAAGTAAAGGATGCAATTCAAACTAAGGAAAAGGAGAGCAAAACACTTATTGCTATCTGATGAGTCCATTTTATGTTAGGCTAAATATTTTGTATGATACAACCACTTTTAAAAGTTGCCTCCAGAAATCTAAATTTATGAAATGACAGTAAATGTCATAAAAAGACATAGAATGAATGACTAAAGGAAAGAACACAAGTTTTGGAGTTAAAGGACCAGTATTCAAATCCCTCCTTTATCACTTGGATGAAGGGCAGCTAGGTAGTATACTGTCTGTCTGTCTGTCTCTCTGCCTCTGTCTCTCTGTCTCTCTGTCTCTGTCTGTCTGTCTGTCTCTCATTCATTCTTCTTTATCTCTGATTACCTGACCATTGTCCTGTCATTAATTTCCTGCAAATATTCAACTGAGAGTCATACCGCCTCTTTCTCTACTCCTCCTCCTGAGCTGCTGAACACTGATGTTCAGAAAACTGTGTTAACTGAATCTACTGTAAATTCATATTTAACGCTCACTTGGCCTTCATTTTTTGAGTCATCCTTTCATTCTTTTCTAAGTTTCTCTGTCGCACTCCCACAGAAGTGTTCTAAACCTTCTCCTCTCCTAACAAGTCCCAAACACCAATCTCTGCTCTATATCAGCAGATCATCTAGCTACCAATTTTACTGGAAAAATCAAAGCCCTCCATAATAAACTCCTTTATCTCCCCTATTCACACATTTCATTTGATGGAACAAAGTCTACCCTTAAAGCTTTTCCAGCAATAAAGTGTTTTCCATGCACAATCTCAGATTACATAAAATCTTATGGTAAAGGACTATTTAAAGGTCTCTCAGAAGTTCCATCTGATGGAAAATGCTATCCACATCCAGAAAAAGAACTATGGAGTCTGAATGTAGATTGAAGCGTAGTATTTACTCTTTTTTTCCTTCTGTTTTGTTTTGTTTCTTCTTTCTTATGATTCTTCCTATTGGTTCTAATTCTTCTTTACAACATGACTAATATGAAAATGTTTAATAGGATATATATAAATATATAAAATATATAACATTATTAAATTATATATAATTATAATTATATATAATTATAATTATTCAATTTTATATATATATAAGCTTATGGAAGTGAATGTTGAAAGCTAAAAATAAATTAATTAATTTTTAAAAGTTCCATCTGAGTATCAAGTTCAATTCAGACATGAAACAGTATTGAGTAGAATTATCTGCCAGCATCATGGTGAAAGTCCTACACAAGATATTCTTGTTTGTAGGTGTAGGTGATGTGATGATTCTGGAACAAGACCTCACACCAGTCATGTTGAATGAGAAATATACATGGAAAAGCAAGTGAATCAAGAATAAATATTGTACAGATTTTTCCAGATAATTTGATAGGAAGCTGATTGAGTCTGTCCAACAGCATATGGCTCTTTGAGACACTCTGAAATGAGTTGAGCCCTGAATTGACAAGTAGGAAGAGAACAGGCTAGATCACAGTGGAGGAGTTAGTACACTGGAATGCAATGGCATTTCATGACCCCACTTACTTATGGACACAAAAGCATATTTAAAAATGCAAATTATATTCACTTGATGCTTCATAGCTGTGAATCATGAAACACAAAGATTCTAGAACGAATGCAATTTCAGTTGACTGAAAGGGCAACGAGAAGATGACGGTATAATACACTGATACATGTTGGCACATACACATAAGAAGTGATGTAAAATATGGTTTATTATCATGTATGAGTAGAAAAAGCTGTTTATTTAGTGAGTGTGAGAGATAACAGATGGACTTCCCAAATGCTGCATAATACACGCAAAATATTAACAGAACCAGAGAAAGGAAGGCCTTCAGTGTGTTGGGGGTGATCCTCTAGGGAAGATTTGCAGAAATATATGGATAATAATCACATAAAATGAGAAGGCATCGTAAGTTATGCTTCATTCCATTCGCATACCAATGATATCCTTCACAACACAAGCATTTATGTGAGGAGATCAACAGTTCTGGTGCCCATAAAAAATCAGAAGCAGAACAGCTCTACCCTGCCCTTTTAACCTTGGTAAGTAAAGCTCCTGGGGTGATTTGTTTGGACTCAGGCTAATACCAAGGGCACATGACTCCCCTGAGCATTTACTGTGAACTGGGAGAATGACACTTAAGACAAGCAAATGAATTCAAAAGCTTCCAACTGAAAACCTCTGGTGATTAACTATGTGAGATTGTGAGTATTATTCCCCTGGAAATGAAACAGCCCCTGGAATTATAGTATAAAAGATCTGAGACCATTCCTTTCTGGGGAGGAAACCTCAGAGGTGCAGCTAGGTGGCACAGTGGATACAGTTCTGGGCCTGGAGACAGAAAAAGGAGTCTTCCTGAGTTCAAATCTGGGCTCAGACACTTACCAGCTCTGTGACCCTGGGTAAGTCACTTAACCCCGTTTTCCTCAGTTTCCTCACCTATAAAATGAGCTGGAGAAGGAAAATGGCAAACCACTCCAATATCTTTGCTAGGAAAACCCCAGATGGGGTCAGGAAGAATCAGACATGACTGAGCAACCTCAGAGCTGCTGCAATTAAACAGAAGGCCAACAGAGTGCAGTAGAGACTCAGCAGAGAACAAGCCAGTTAAGGCAATGGCAAAGAGCAGGCAGCAGAGGAGTGAACTGATTAGGGCCCCAAAGATGACCAGTAGCTTGCAACCCAACAGAGAAAGCAACAACGTTGGTCACAGAGAGGGGGTTCCTACTAGGATGTATCCCTAGGAGTGAATAGCTTTGGCTGCGAATTTTGCTTATGCGTGTGCCCACACAGGTTCCTAGGCTGTTCCTATTCTCTCTGTATTTTCACTCTCTTACTTATGGTATGAGAATGCATGAGGGCATTTACCTTTGTTTCAAAGAGAGCATTTTCTTTCTTATTTATCTTGTTTGCTGGTTAGTTAAGAGTCTTTTGCATTGCAACAATGTTTCTTCTGGTTGATACCTAAAGAGAAATATCACTAGGGGCTTAGGAGTTGTGTTTTTGAATACTTGCTGATACACAGTGTTCCTTGAAAGTGGGAAAGCTTCCAGGCAATCCACTTTTGAGGGGAGCCTGAGCTAAATTGAAATCTTCTCAAATGCAATATTCTCAGAAATAAAGTTTCCCCCCCCTCTCTCTCTGCGTCTCTCTGTCTCTCTCTGTGTCTTTCTGTCTGTCTCTGCCTCTGTCTCTCTCTGTTTTTCCCTCTAGACCTCATCTAGAGTATTGTGTGCACTTCTGGGCACCAAAGATCAAGGAAAATTGAGTGATCAGGGGAAGGCAACTGAGAAGGTGAAGGGCCTTGAGAGTGTCAGATGATGAAAGGTTGGAGAAACTGGTGGAGTTTAGCCTGGGACAAGAGAAGAGATGGGGGAACATAAGAGCTGTCTTCAAGAATCCGAAAGGTTGTCATGTGAAGGAAGCCTTATTCTCTTTGTCCCCAGAGGGCAAAACCAGGAGCCATGGATGAAAGTAGCAAAGACTTAAATTGTCAGGCAAATTTTCCTGACAATTAGAGCTATCCAAAAGTAGAATGACCTTCTTTGAGAAGTGGTGGGTTCCTCCCTTGGAACAAACTGATAAATAGAAGTACGTATAGAATAATTTTACAAACATACATACATACACATGCATATATTTATGTCTATTTCTACATCTATCTATCTATCTATCTATCTATCTATCTATCTATCTATCTATCTATATCCTTATTTGTGTCTATTGGTAGCCATCTCTAGGGCAGGAGGGGCAGAGAGGAAGGAAGAAAAAAATTTACACGATAATTTTGTTGTATATTTGAGATGAATAACAAGTTGTGCATAGCAGATTTACAGTTTCATGTACAATCTTTTTTTTGTCATACTATGTTATAGAAATGCTTGCTTTATTCCATAAATTAAAAAAAAAAGAAAGTGTAGGCAGTACCATGTGGACTGTGTTGTAATGTGAATTACTTTCATTTATGGGTTGAAGTAGATGGCTTCTGAGATCCCTGCCAATTCTCCAATTCTGTGATTCTGTGACATGCCCTATGTGGTTTTTTTCTTGATTTCTCAGATTTCAAAAAGCATACTTGTACAATTTTGCACACAGTAAATGCTTGATAAATATTTGAATTGAATTGAGCCTCAATACTTCTCATCTTCCCATTTTGAATTCAGTGGCTTCTATGTTTTTGTGATCAGCTCATTTTAATTGTGGGGTTAGAGTGAGAAGCCACACCAATAATCCCAACTTGAATAAGTGAAATGTTTATAGGGTAATCAGATCCATTTTTACAGCATTGTGTTGAGTTTTGAAAAACTTTTCATTTTGCTGTTGTCAGAAAGAAAAGGAATAAAGCCAGGTGGAACAGCAAGTAATCTTTTCCTTTTTCTTAAGTCTAATAAATTCAAAGGGAGGAAAAATAAAAGCCTAGATTTTTTTTTTGCATTGGGAAGCAACTCTGCCCAATCCCTACATTTCACTTTATAGTAAGAAATTCTTTATGTGTAATATTGCTATTAAATTGGCTTGTACTGCTTTAAGTTGAAATGGGTTTCCATAGACAGTTTATCTTAGCCACACTTTAGTCTATTATCGTGTGCTGAAGCATTTAAGGACACCCAAGACCTTATGCATTTATAAGTTAAACTCTGTTACTAGGACACAAGTAAGTGTGAAGGTCAATACATCTTCATCCAGCTGCTGGTTCGAAGTGGCAGGGGACGCAGTTGTTACATATGTTATGGGAATTCAGTGACATTATTTTGTGGTTTTTGTATTTACTATGTCTTTTTTAAAAATTTTTTTTCTTCACAGGGCTCTCATTTGGATCATTATTTTTCTGAACTATAGTATATGTTTTTTTCCTAGAGGAAGAAAAAAATCACATGATTGGCTTAATAACAAAAACACACCACGCTTAGAGGAAAATGTGAATAGGACTCCTTTGTAAATGAGATTTATTTCAGGCCTTTAGAAATACTATCTCACAGAAACTCAGGCTAGAAGATATTAGATACATCAAACTGTGTGGAAAAAAAACGTTCCCCGCAGGTAAAACTGGTAAGGAAAAAAACTGTTTGTTTGAGAGAAACAAAACATCTGGTTTATTTCCCCTAGAAACTAAAGAGAGTCATTATTGTTAGTATTCAATAACCACAAGCAGGACAAAAAAAAAATCTGGGATTGATAAAAGACAAACTATCACGCAAATAGGCACCATATAAAGGTCGTATTCAATAAGCTTCCCAGTAGGATTGTTTTTGAGATTCAGAAAGCCTGACTTCAAGGCCCATCTCTGAACACTCAAATAGTCCATCAACTCCACCTCCTGCCAGTTTTTGTTGTTGTTCCAGGATTTCAGTCCTGTCTGACTCCTTGTGACCCCATTTGGAGTTTTCTTGGCAGAGATACTGGAGTGGTTTGCTATTTCCTTCTCTAGCTCATTTTACAGGTGAGGAAACTGAGACAAGCAGGGTTAAGTGACTTGCCCAGAGTTACACAGCTAGTAAGCATCTGAGTGTGGATTTGAACTTAGGAAGAGGAGACCTCCTTATTCCAAGCCCAGCACTGCATCCCCTGTGCCACCTAGCTGCTCCTTCCTGCCAAAGGGGACTGAAGTTCAGTTTCATTTAGGGATACCTCCTTGATATTATGGTACAATTCCTCTCAGGCACAGGGAAATATATAACTCTGTGGTTTAGGCTCCTCCCTTCCCCTTGTAGGCCAACACACTTTGGGAGCTACTGAATAAACATTTAGTTTCATCACACTTGCGCTGTCTGAGAGACCCACTGGGTTTGCTCTCTCTAGGTAGTACATTGCACAGGAAACTTTGCAGATTATTCTCTTCTCTATCCAAGGGGCACAGTGCATGAGGAAATCTCTTCTTAGAAGATCTGGTGGCCAAACTCTTGAATTCAGGTGCTTTTGAGCTCTCAAAGCTGAGACTCCCCTTTCACCCCAATGGATACACTCATATTCCTTAAGAGGTATCTTTTAGATGCCTCTAAGGCAGGGGTTCTTAAACTGGGGTCCATGAACTTGGCTTAAAAAATTAGATAAATCAATTGGTTTCCTTTATAATCTTATACATCTTATTTTATGCATTCAAAACCATTATTCTGAGAAGGGACCTATAGGTTTCATCAGATTGTCATGACACAAAAAAGCTTAAGAACCTCTCCTATAAACAAATAGTCATGCTCTGAAATCTCATCAAATTGATTGAGGAAATTCATCAAATTGATCAGCACTTCCCTGATTACCACCCTTTCCCCCAATACAGTTACAAAAGAATGAGTTATTATAAATGATCCATAAATATGATAAATAACACATAAACATTATGAAACAATAAAAGTATAGTTGAAAAGGTCAAACAGTCCAAAAGCTGACATAGGGAAGGATGTGCTGTTACCATCTCCTATGTTGTAGTAGGTGTGTTCCTGCCTAGCTCAAACATTGTTAGAAGGTCCCAGGAGCCAAGATAATGAAGCCTGGACAAAATGCAGAATTCACTGGCCCCTCCCTACCACTCCATAGCCGGCAGGACCGTTGCCAGCCATCTTGTTGAAAGAAAGATTGAGAGTATGGACAGTGAGTCCGGGCTGACACTTTCTATGCAGAGAGGAAGGATGTTATCAATGTCTACTGAGACTACCGGAAAGAATCAGATTAAATATGTGCAGAACTTTCTACTTAAACTAGGCTGTGTTTGGAAGATATACACACACATACAAACAAATATATCTATATACAGACATGTATACATATACAGAGACATACATACACAAACATACACATGTGTCTATATATCTATATATATATTTAAAATAATAGCTTCATTGTTTCTGGGGTCGTTTCCAACTAAAATAATTCTCTCTAATTTTATTGTGAGCAAACTGAAGATTAGAGAAGCCAGGTGATTTTTCAAAGGTAGACCTTAGGTCTTTTGACTCCCAGATCAATTCATAACTTTCATTTGACATTGACTTTCTGCCTTTTATTTGGAGATGCAAAGACAATGAAAAATTATTTTTTAAAAAAATTATACTTAGCACCACAACTGAGAACAATGCATATTTCTTCAGAACTTTAAATTTTACTAAGTCTTTTTCTCATAGTGGAAGATACTTTCTTGTTACAGTAAGTTCCAGGATATCAGGCTATCCTGAGACATCTGTTATTTGTTTCTTCCCTGTAACTGCCTGCCCTGTCCCCCAGTTGAATAGTCCTCATTGACTTCATGGAGTGCTTCAAGGTAGGAAGGAGAGGGGGGGAGGAGAGAGAGAGGGGGGGGAGAGAGACAGAGACAGAGACAGAGATAGAGATAGAGACAGAGAGAAAGAGAGAGAGAGAGAGAGAGAGAGAGAGAGAGAGAGAGAGAGAGAGAGAGAGAGAGAGAAGAGAGAGAGAGAGAGAAGAGAGAGAGAAGAGAAAGAGACAGAGAGAGAAAGAGAGAGAGACTCCTTATACAAAAGCTTATTCTCATGAACTATTTAGCCCTGAGGGGGTTTAAATAGATACGGGGAAGCTTCTATACATTAGAAGGCAAAATGAACATATGAACAGCTTGGTTTCATTTTAGAATGTATGTGATGAATACACACTCTAAATATCTAGATTGGAAGCTTTATACTTAGATATTCACATCACCTATTTCACAAAGCTTCATTAGGAAATAGGCTGTAGATGCATTATTTGAATTATTTGATTGCATTATAGGATAGAGACTGGCCCTGTGACTTCATTGTCACAGAGGACTCTCAATAAGGAAACTCCTCTTACCAATATAGAGGTACTGACCAATATAGGTCAGTACTTTTTCTGCAACTTACAGCCCTTGAGAGTTTCTTAAAGCACTGAGAAGTTAGCTGACTTACCAAGGGTCACAAAGAAAATAAATATATGTCAGAGAAGGGACTAGAAACCAAGTCTTCCTGAATTGGAGGCCAGCTCTCTATGCGTGATGCTGCATTGCCTATGGATACATATCAGAATATGTACAACATAAATATAAGGTTGTTTTGGGTGGTCGAGAAAATGTTTGTTCTCGAAGAGGACCATGACAGCAGGGAGATGGTGACATGACTTGCAATTGACTTTGATTTGAGTGAGGGAGGACTGTGCAAGGTCACCAGCCTTACTTTCTCCTCCAGAGCCATCTGAATCCAGCGGCCAGATATTCATCAGGACGACTGGAGATGGCCCAGGGTGCTATTCTAGGAAGTTGACATAAGGAGGGAGTGCATTCTAGGCAAAGAAGATGGCCAATGCAAAGGCATGGACATGGGCAATAGAATGTTTTGTGTAAGGAACAGTGAGAACATCAGTTTGGCTGGATTGTAGAGAATGGGAAGGGAAATAATGTCTAAGGAGGGCTAGGTTATGAAAGTGTATAAATGCTAAAAAGATTTTATCTTAGAAGTAACAGGTTGCTACTGGCTTACTAAATGAATGAATGAAAAGTCTTATTAAATTTTTAAATAATCCCTGAGGATATGAATCTAATCCCTGGGAATATAAAATCTGTCCACATGGAATTTGAATTCTAATAAGGGATATAACAAACATAACAGTAGTGACCAGAGAGGGGTACTTTGATCTGCAAAGTTATAAAGATGTTAAGTGGGTCCATAGGGGAATAGATGAATACATCTGTTCTCTAATGACTGTACTGATTCAATCATAGTTCAGATCTGGAGAGTGGGGAGGGCAGAAGGTAGAAGGAGAGGGTGCCCGCATTGGGAAGGCAGGTAGAGAGAAGACAGAGGGGAGTTGGGATGCAAGTGAATCATGGCTGAGGTTTTTAGATAAATGATCAATGATAAAAAATAAAATGACAAGAAAGCACAGGCTTGTAAGTATTTAAGTAAATAAGTATTTTAGATAAATGCCCAAAATAGTGAGTCAGCTGAAGGTCCTACCAATCAGGAGAGCAGGGCCCTGGAGCAGAAGTCACAGAGATGAAAGTTTTAAATTCCCGGCTCTGGAATCTATTGACCAGTTCTTTGTCTGTTATTTCATGTTGTGTCTCATTTTCTTCTCAGAGCCAAAGCTGGATGCGACCTCAAAGGTCATCTAGTTCAACCTTCTCATTTTACATATGAGGAAACAAGTATTATAATGTCTACTAAAGTGTTACTTCCTGGAATTACGGTTGATTATTCCATTGATCAAAGTCCTAAAATCGTTCAAAGATCTAATTGGCACTGAACTTCTGTAATTGGCCTCTCCCTCCTCTACAGCATCCTCCCTCTGGGCACTACCCTCTCTTCCTATCATTGCCTTTTCTCCCTGATCCTTGGTGCTGGTCTTATTCACAACTTGCCCTCCTAGCCTGTGAAGAGATTATCTCTCAAACTGCAGCTTTCACAAGTGCCATGAGATGAACGTGGGCCAGTGTAGACATGGGCCATTTGAGGGGATAACAATAGCTGGAGTACCAGGAAGACTCAGTGATCTGGTTTTTACTTCTCTTTTCTACAAGAATTTCTTTGTGGTCGATTCTTCCAGTTTTTCTCTTCTTGCCATTGCTTTTGCAGCATTGTTGGATTCTTTCCTTGTTTATTTAAGGTGTGAAAATGGGCTGTGAACCCTGAGTAATCACTTATTCTTCCATCTTCCCAGGATTATATGTGTATAGTTTAGCCTACAGGCACTAGGAAGTCACTGCAGTTTCCTGAGCCAGTGAGTTACATGTTCCATCTAAGTGATGAGTGAGCTTATAAATAATGTCTGCTTTCTGGAAGCTGGATTGGATTGGAGAGGAAAGGGAATGGAGGTAGGGAAACTAGGTGAGGCCAAAGTACAGTATCAGAGAATTTGGAACTGGAAGGGAGCTTGGACATCACTCGATCCATCCTCCTTGTTATACTTGTTATAGTGAAAATTGAAACCCAGAGAAGTAAATGTCTTCCTCTGGATAAATGGCCATATACTGTGGAAACACTCATTTTTAGTCATTCAGAAAGGCAGTGGAATTAGACTGAAACTGGTCTAAATAAATATGAAAATGTCTTCTTAAGCGAATAACCAAATGCTTCATTAACAGGTAGTTTTGCTCCTTTTACTCAGCACTGAATTGAGCTGCAGCTCAGCGGGCTGAAGGCACTTTACCCATATACTATCCGTCTTTCCTTCCAGACTAAGGTCTTCTTACCCCTTTGTCTAATAAAAAAAAGTGAAGTGTCAGAATAATAAAATAGAAAAGCCTGAATATGTTAACATTACTCACTAAATGAAACTTACTGTTCACTTGGAAAGCTCTCCCCTTCTTTCCTGCTCCACCTATACCAATGTAGTATAGTATGATTATCTCATGCTCCCATCTATAACTCATTATACTATCATTATCCAACTCCTATTCAAAACAGCTCTCAGAATTCTTGGTGTTTTAAAGAAGCCAAAATACCATGCATGTGTGAGAGATAAACTTTATTCTCTACAAGAACAATAATCCACCATTGCCTGTTAAGTGTAAGGCGACTTGTAAGAGTGAAATTGAGAACAGGGCACTCAAGAATAGAGGATGAAAGGGATTAATGAATTCCTAAAATTATAAGAAAGCACAGGCTTGTTTGTATTTAAGTAGAGAAACCCCAAATCCTACACTGAAGGTGCATGTAATGATGGGTTATCAAGTCTCTCAGCTAGCTCAGGCTTGAGCTTCTTTGGAGACTAAGACCAGCCATTAGTGGCAGCAAATGCTCTGGAGGCCCTTGCCATACACAGGCAAGGAACTCCACGGGGGACAGCAAGACAATTCTTTTCTCTTTACTTAACCTGACTATCATGCACCCTCCAAAAGCACCACGTTAAAGGGCTTTGTTCACCAAACAGGTAAAGAGTTTGATATGGTTTCTTAAGAAAGAAGATATCATCAGACACAATTTCCATGCACTCAAATCTGTTCCCTTTAGACAGGAATTGCTTCATGAGAATATTTTTGGGTTGTGTATTTTTTTTTTTTTGAGAGACAGAGACAGAGAGACAAACAGAAAGAGAGACACAGGGAGAAGGAAGGAAGGAAGGAGGCAAGAGAAGGAGGGGAGGGAAAGAGGAGTGTATAATGAATTAATAAATGCAAAACTAAAGTAGAAAAATTAGCAACCCAGTTGTCTAAATGAGCCAAGAACTTACCCTAAAACCAAATGTGACTTTTTTTTTAAGTCAAGAGGCTTCTGAGCCAATGTCAAGATGAGAATTTCAGCCCAGTGTAAATAAAATCATTATGCCTCTCTCTTAAAAAAACCCAACTGTTTTGGTGGATTCCAAGTCTTTCACTTCATGAATTGGACCTGCTGGGGCTGCCACCTCCACTTTTCTAGCACCACAGATGCACTTCAACTCTGTCCACATCTGGAAATGCCAGATCATGCAGCTGTGCCAACAAATCCTGCCTCTGGTTCGATGCCAGGATGCCACCCCCACACATTCTCATGCGTTTGCTCCAAAGCATTGTGCAGATGGTCCCAGACCTTACTGCTCACATCAAAGACAGAGTTTCTTTTAAATGCAGTCAGAAGTACTCATTTTAAATAGTGAGGGAGAGAATGGTGATGTTTAGATGTGGACATTAAACCAATATTTTCAAGAAAGGAAATAATCAAGATTTGTACCTCCCAATCATTTGTCAGTCATGCTTATCATTTTGACTATTAATACCAATGTGTAACATTTCCAAAAACATTGCAGAGAGAATGAGATCTGTTTAAATCTAATTTCTATTTGCCAGTGTTGATTCTTTGGGATGTAAAATCCCTTTTAGGCTGTAAGACCTAGGGTCAGAACTATTTTTTTTTGTCCTAGAACAATCAACTATTTTTGGAAGACAAAGCAAAAATATTAACAACTCTGTGTGAATCAATTCCTAAAGGCTGACATTCCAGTGTTATTCTTTTCCCTAGTACCCTTGCCTCCCACCATTTCTCTGCCGGATTTCTGAAGGTTTTCTCCTTTGAATCTGAGAGAGCAGTAGTGGTTTCTTGCTTTGCTTCTGTGGTCTATACACAAGGATTTTCCATGCTTACAATTAGTACTTGTTGCTGAGGTCAGGGGGCCAAGGCACTGAGCCCTCTCCATCCTTATAAAGGAGTCTCTCTTAGCTCTAGACCCACTTATGTGGCCCAGACTAGGTTTAATCCTGGGGAAAGCTGGCCTCTAATGAGAAAGTTAGATTTCTTTTTTCCTCCTATTTGGTTAATTACTACCCCTCCTTCCTCCCTCCCTAGGGGATCCACTTTGGATCCCCAAGATAAAAGAAGAGCTTTCCCATAGGAGGGAGTAAAATGACACTTAATGAATCAATCGATAAATATTTATTAAGCACCTACTAGGTGCCAGACACTGTGTTAAGTAGTGGGGATACAAAAATAGGCAAAAAACAGCCCCTGCCCTCCAGGAGCTTACAATTTAATTGGGAAGCCAATATGCAAACAAATATATACAAAGCAAACTATATATAGGTTAAATAAAAAATAATTAATAAAGGGAAGGTAGTAGAATTAAGTGAGGTTGGAGAAGGTTTCCTATAGGAGGTAAGATTTTAGTTGGGACTAAAAAGAAACCAAGAAGGTCAGTATTTGAAGCAGAGAAATGAGAGAATTTTAGGCATGGGGGACAGCCAGAGAAAATGCCCAGAGCTGAGAACTGGAGTGCCCTGTTTGTGAACAGCCAGGAGACCAGTGTCAAGAATACTTGTTGGGAAATAAGGTATAAGAAGACTGGAAAGGTAGGAGGGGGCTAGGTTATAAAGAACTTTGAATGCCAAACAGACCATTTTTTTATTTGCTCCTGGAGGCAATAGGGAGCCGCTGGATTTATTGAGTAGAGTAGTTGACGTGTGCTTTAGGAAAACCACTTTAGTGGCTGATGAATTAGAGTGGGGAGAGATTTGAGGCAGGTAGACCAGCCAGCAATAATCCAGGGCCTGAACTAGAGTGGTAGCATCATCAGAGGAGAGAAGGGGTGGGTGTACAGAACAGATTTTGCAAATGTGAAATTGACAGGTCTTCAGAACAGATTGAATATGGGGTGTGGGGGTGTGGTGAGAGAGTGAAGAGTATAAGATGAGTCCTAGATTGAGAGCCTCAAGAACTGGGAGGATGGTGTTGCCCTTTTTTAGTAACAGGGAAAGTGTTGGGGGGGAGGGTTTAGGGAGAAAGATAATGAGTTCTGTTTTGAGTTTAAGGTATCTACTGGACATCCTTAAAGTACAGTGTTAATCAGTTAAGGGGTAAGTATTTATTTCCTACTTATTAAAGATACTGTTTCATTAACAGAAATTCTTAAAACAAGATTTAGTCACTTAATCTATAACTACTATTATAATCTCCTGGAAGACAGAGGTTTAAATCTCCACATAACCTATAGCAATTTGTGGAACTGCTGAGTAGTCCTTGTTATATTTCACTGTGGTTTTGTACTGTTCCCTCAAAGTCCATGTCTTCTAGACAGTCAGGCCAGAGTTTGGGCTCCTACTCTAGCCAGTGGTCATATTCTCTAAAGAAGAAACTTCCCATGCTGTCAGTCATCTTCACCCAATGAACATCTGACCTCTTGAATTCACTAGGTCACTGCCAAACCTGGAGACCTATATCTTGAGACTTATGTTTGTTGCTTATAATAAGGAAAAAACCCCAAAAAACCAAAAACCACCACAAAGCAGAAGTACTAGCTAGGTCTCCAAGATCCAGTATCATGTTTACCTAGGCAGGACATATTCTTTAGATGACATGTGCGGTTAGGCATTGTAGATTTGGGGTGGGTGGATAGGATGGTTCAAAGGTTCCTGTTTACTCCACAGACAGGAAGAGAAAAACAACTAAAGGTGTATCATCTTGTTAAAGGGCCACTAAGTCATTGGCTCTTTCTATTCATGGCCAATAAGGGGATTGATTCATCCTCCTCAATGTGCCTTTCATCTCTGAGTCAAGAATGGCCATCTGGAAATAGTCATGGGTTAGAATTGAGCATGCCAGGATCAGGCAGGCAAGCTCTGCAAATACTCTATGCATTCCTTAGCTATGCTACATTAGATTATTCTTTTCAGAATATTCTAGGCAGTGCAGGAATTCAGCACATAAACGCTTTGACCATCCATGTATTCTGTGCATACACTCTTGAGATAGAAGCAAGTAGTGGCAGAGAATATTACAATACTTTTAGCTCCTCAACTCAAAAGTAAATTTAAAGATTTTGCCTTTGGTGACTCTCTAATGCCAGAAGAATGTTAGGACAGGTTGATGTAGAAGCTTGACAAGAAGATATGTATGAACTTCTCTATCATTATGATAGAGGAGAACTGGCAGAAAGACAAGAAAGGTCTTTTGCATGAATCTTCTAACATTATGTAGAGATCCTTCAGATAAGACATTTGAATCTTTTTGAGGACTTGATCAACTGCCTAATATGTGTACCAGTTTGGACATATGCATATATAGGTGAACCCTTTGTCCAGCATGTCGACACTACCCTGGAAGACTGGCAAATAATCTTCTACCAGAAGCAATGGTTGCCATAGTCTAGCATTTGCCAGAAAAGGACTTACAGACAGTGAGACTCATCATGCCATATTCAAGCTGATATTCTTGGCTGCGAGAAGAGCTATTCTTGGGATCAAAGACTATGGGTATTGAGCTAAATTTCCTGTATGGACAGATGACAATCTACCTGCCTATATTCTTTTTTTTTTTTTTGGCTAAGCAATGGGGTTAAGTGACTTGCCCAGGGTCACACAGCTAGTACGTGTTATGTGTCTGAGGCCACACTTGAACTCAGGTCCTCCTGACTCCAGGGCCGGTGCTCTATCCACTGCACCATCGAGCTGCCCCTCACCCGCCTGTATTCTGATCAATACTGAGTTGGATGCTGCTTGACCAAGATGGGTAGCAGCACTAGCCAACTACAGTTCAATATGTACTGCCCATTGTGGAAAACTAATAAGACCTTAAATATTCTGTCCCACAGGACACATGAGAGCAAAGCTATGAAGATACACCCAGAAGGGGTGAAAGTTATCTGTGGTATCACAGGGATAGTGTTGTTGTTGTTGTTGTTGTTGTTGTTGTTGTTGTTGTTGTTGCTGTTGTTGTTTTTGGCTAGGCAATGCAGTTAAGTGACTTGCCCAGGGTCACACAGCTAGTATGTGTTATGTGTCTGAGCCTGGATTTGAACTCAGGTCCTCCTGAATCCCCACACAGGGATAGTTTTTACTAGTTTCCCTGTGATGCCTAGGAAGTAGGTCTGCAGTAAAATGGAAGTGTAGATGAGATTCTGGATGTCCACCAGAGTGTGTGTTATCAGTGCTCGTGAACTTTCTTTCACTAAACCAAATCTCTTTTCTTCAATTGTCCTTGGATAACTTGGCAGAGGGAACAACTACATGGTGAAAGACCAGAGGAGTGATACAAGCCAAATACAAGGGAGGTGGTGGCCCTTTGGGAATGCAAACTTCATCCCTTGGAGGATGCCTTAGTGTTGAAACAAAGGTAAAAGTTGTAAATTATGCAGTGGAGTGCTATGTATGACTAACTGATCCCACACTTGGTGCCAGGAAGCAGTTGGTACTGCCCAAGGCATTTTATTCCATGGCCTGAAATTATTATACTATGAATTTGTGCTCTTGCATTAAAAGAGAAACCCAGAGGTAGTAAGAAACTTATTTTACAAGCTCACGAAGACAGTAGATATCACTAAGGAGAGAATTTAGAGAAGAGGGCTTCCAATTCACACTATTTACTTGGAGAGTACAAACACTGGTTAACCACTGGAGCTGCTTTATATAGACTTTCTGTCTCTGGAAAGGGATAGGATGAATACAGGTTATATCTTTCTTTGTGACTGATCATTTTTCTTGATATACACAAGTATCTCCTAATAAGAACCAAACAACTTCTATGTTTAGTCACTTTTCAGTTGTTTCTCTTTGCAACCCCATTTGGGGTTTTCTTGGCAGATATACTAGAGTAGTTTGCCATTTCCTTCTCCATCTCATTGTACAGCTGAGGAAACTGAGACAAACAGTGTTACGTGGCTTGCCCAAGGTCACAGAGCTAATAAATATCAGAGGCCAGATTTGAACTCAGGAAGACGAGTCTTCCTGACTCAGGTTCAGCACTCTATACACTATGGAGTCACCTAACAACTTCTACTGCTACTAAAACATTGCAGGTCTAATTGTTCAATGCCTATGTATTTCCTTCCAAGATCAGTTCTGACCAAGGTAAGGACTTTGAAAACTGACTGTTAAAGAAGTGTTGACTTTGGCAGGAATCATGGTCTGCGAGCATGCCTTGTCATCCACAAAATAATGTAAAGATTTAAATAACATGTTGCTGATAAAGCAGCTCTGGGGTTCTACCTCATACCCATCAGATTGGAAAAGACTGAGAGAGAGAGAGAGAGAGAGAGAGAGAGAGAGAGAGAGAGAGAGAGAGAGAGAGAGAGAGAGAAATGTTGGAGGGACTGTGGGAAAATAGGTACATGGTTGATGGAGATGTCAATTGGTTCATCCATTCTGTAAAGCCTCCAAATTCACTGAACTGCCCTTGATTCAACGGTAGCACAACTAGGCCTATACCCTAAGGAGATCAAAAGAAAAAGGAAAAGGTCTCATATGTACAAAAATATCTATACTTGCTTTTTTTGTAAGTGGTAAAGAACTGGACACTATGGGGGTGCCTGTCAATTAAGGAATAGTTGAGTAAATAATGGAATATGAATTAGTGGAATATTATTATACTGTAAGAAATGATGAAAGGGACAGTTTCAGGGAACCTGGAAAAACTTACATGAACTGATACAGAACCAGGAAAACAATTTATACAACAATAATATTGTAAAGACAAACAACTTTGAAAGACTTAGGAACTCTGATTAATGCAATGACCAAATGTAATGCCGGAGGAATTCTGATGAATTCCTAAGAATTCCTAAGAGAGAGGCCACAGACTCAAGATGCAGAATGAGCCACATATTTTTTGGACATAGCCAATATAGTAAATTATTTTGCTTAATTATGCAATTTGGTTACATGAATTTTCTTTTTTTATGTAACAAAAGTTGAGGAGGGAAAGTAGGCCTAGAGTTATATATTGAATTTATTATTTATTTTATTTTTTAAAAAAGCAAGCAGATTCAGTTTTATGTGTAATCCTCTCCTGTTCTACAATGTATGTGTACAATATATACACTTATTTTACTTGATGTTTAAGTTAACAATAAAAAAGGAAATCATTTTTTAAAATTTCAGTAGAAAAAACAAATCACCCATTGAGGAATATTGTATTAACCCTGAGGTTTGAGCAAAATGCCCAGTTGAGGCAACATGTGATATTTCTAGTGTATTCACACAATTCCATCAAAGATAATGCCATAAGCTTTATCTTATTTATGTTTGAGTGGACTTCATGATTGAAAGATCTCCTGGAGGAGAATGGATTAAAGACACAGGTAGTAAGCCTAGCAAGAAAGGCTGTAAGAGACAAGAGTATGGGAGATGAGGTCGAAATGATTTAAATTGTGTATTGGGGAGGAGAGGGAACTCCCAAGGATGGCCTCAGTTTTTGCAGTGATGAGGTAAGGTCCTCTGTTGAGAAGGGGAGAGAAGAGATTGTATACGAAGTTTGAGTAGAAAAAAGTGCTTCTGTCACTTGTCTGAGACCAAGAGCTTCCCAGTGCCCACATGACAGCAACTCCCTGACAGCAGGGAGAAGGAGGCACCTTTAAAGAATTTGTATTGAAATAAAAATCCTTTCTTTTTTATTAGAAGAAAAACTCACTTGAATAGTTTTGAAAAGAGTGACTTTGAAGAAGTTCCAAAAATAGCAAAAGAAGGTAGAATAGCTTTATGATAGCCCTAGGCATCCATTGACAACATTGTTGTCTTTTTCCCAGTGAAATCTACATCCCTGGGCTGTCAGGGTCCTCATTTCCTACTGGAATCTTCCTATATAATGCATTGCTAAAATGATAACACTCCTGTTTGGCTCATTAATCTTAAAATTTAGCCATCTTAGCTTAAATCGCAGCTGATACTAGTGTGAATATGGTATAGTAAAAAGAGAATTGTCTCTAGTCTGAGGGTTGGAGTACAAATACTCTGTTTCTTTCTGATTGTGTAACCTTGGGTAAGATGTAGCTTGGACTTTATTTTCTTCATCTATAAAATGAAGGGGTTGGGCTAAATGGTCTGTGAGGTCCCTTTCAGCTTTAGAGCTATACGTAATTGGAAGACTATTCATGCAGAGTCAGGTACCCATTTCCCCTCTAATTATTGCCACAATGGAAATGGCAGTCACACATGTGGTATAATCATTCAGAATGTCAAAAACAGAATAGAAGGGGCTGATGCTATTTGTTTCCTGTTTAAATGTCATGGTTTGAATGGGCAGGAGTGGGAAGAGGCTAGTGAGCTCGTGAAAAAGCACTGAAAGTTATCTCCTTTTCCAGTACCTGAGAGAATTAATCAAATGTGGTATAACTTATTTAAGCAGAATTATTGGCAACAGAGCAGAGTAAATCAAACAAGTCAGGATTTTCTGATCCTGGAAAAAAGTCAATATTTATAATGTGAATATGCAAACATTCTGCTTTTGTATTAACGGTCTTAACAAAGTAACAGCTGTTACATTAGTTATCATGTGCAGCACCAACACAGCATCATAATTTAATTTCTTGGACCAATAACCATTTGGCGCTAGCCCTACTACCATGTGACAGATGCTATTAGGTCTAGCTTTCCCAAGAACTCCAGGTGCAGTGTTTCTAACAAAGGCTTCTGTTCTCTCTGAAAATGACCTTCTTTCCAACTAAAGGTGCTCTTGCTGAGAGTTCTCAAAATAAAGCAGTGAGCAAGAAACTGACCATCTTAGGGAGTCTCACTTATGAAAAACAGGAGGACTCTTAGTTACTTGCTCCTACACTGCATGCTTTATATATCATGACTGAAATTCCCATTTCTCTGCGGTGTATCAGGGCCACAGTAGCCTATGGCAACATATTGCAGGTGATGCCAAAATGACTTTTAGTGGTGCATAGGCTAGTGTCAACCTACCATTAGAGACCCCAGCAAAGCAGGTAAGTATGGTCTTAACCAAGCCATCTGTCTTTTGTCTCGAGTTAAGGCACCCAATGCTCTCATGCTATATTTAGGTTTCTGAAACTGGCGCAAAGGTGATGATTTCAAGGTCTGCCTTCTTGAAATGGCCCATAGTCCAGAATTGGCTTGCATTGCCCAAGATCTTGTTGCTGACCCCATCTACCATAATCATTTCTAATTTGTGAACAAAGGTCTTAATATGGCACTTCATTCCATTACTTTGTTGTTTAAATATACTTTTTGTAAAAATAGAAATAATGAATATAATAATTGACAGAATAAAAGTTTCATATCTTTGTCTCAAGATCTCTAGTAGCCAGTAGGATTAATGTTTCCAGTTTCATTGGTTTATTTTAAAGTCATACCTTTTGCTGTTCATGAATTACTTTTTTCCCCCACGTAATTTGTGATTTAAAAAAAATATGTGAATTACTGTGTGACGATCTGATTTGCTCCTAGAACACTTTATGAATGATTATCATTAAGTAACTTTTTAAATGGAGTTCTTATCATAAGTATAAGTATACTCCTGACATTATGCATATAATATAAGCATACATATAATACATATAACAAGTATAATCATGACATATGCGTAGATGACAATTTGTTGGAAGAGGCACTTTAAGGTAGCATTTGGGGTATTGAATTAAATTTTTTTTTTAAGTCAACAAATAGTAAATATAATATGATCCTGTTTTTTTCTCTTTATGTTTTAGTCAGTTTTGTGGTAGGGAAAATGTGATTTATCGTGGAATTGTGGATTAACATTTAAAAGAGACTGACTGCCCTCTTCCAATATCTTAATGAAGGGTATCCTTACTATGTGCTATCTCAGTGTAACTTGAGCATCTGAGGGTCCCATAATCCTGATAATCTTTTTATTTCCTTTCTGATTATTGTGACTTCTTCATACTTATTTTTTATTTTGATAATTTGTTCTCTTTATATACCTCAATCAAGGTAACTAATATTTTATCTATTTTGTAAGTCTTTTTTAAAAAAACAGATCTTAGTTATGTTTATCAGTCATCAATAGGACTTTTTATTTTCAAGTTTATTTCTCTAATTTTCAAAGTTTCTCCTTTATGCTTTATTTAGGCCTTCTAATTTGTTTTTTCATTAACCTTTTAAATTATAAGCTGTTCATTGACCTCAAATTTTTGTTAATGTAAATTTCAGAGTTATATTTTTTCATCTGATAACTGCTTTAATTGCATCAAATAAATTTCAGGATGTCTCATTGTTATAATTATCTTCATCATAATTAGTTGTTGCTTCTATCATTTATACTTTCACCCACCCATTATTCACAGTATTGTTATCTAAGTTCTACTTAGGTCTGCATTTTTTTTGTATCTCATTGTCATTTATTCATTATGATCCATAAATGATACATTTATTATTTCTGCCTTTTAGTTTTTTTTATGGTTTCTTTATGCCCTACTATGGAAGCAATTTTTGTAAAGATACTCTTTGATGTTGAAAAATGTGTATATTCCCTCTCACAAGTGACCATAAGTCTACCAAATCAAATTTTTCCAAAAAAATTCATTCAACTTTCTATTCCACCTCTTTATTTTTCCGTTGGAATTTTCTAGCTCTGAGAGAGGACTCTTGAAACATTCAATTGCCACAGGGTTGCGATCTATGTCTTTTGGCAACTCACCTAGTCTTTCTTTTAAGAACTTAATTACAATGGCATTTGGTACATATGCATTTCATATTGCTGGTTTTATATTGCCTATGATACTTATGAGAAGCATCATGGTGTAGACTAGAGAGCTGGTCCTAGAATCAGAAAGATCTGGGTGTTGTCATGCTTCCAACACATATTGACAGTGTGATTTTGAACAAGCCAACTCCTTAAGTGATGAAATCATCAATTTAGATAAAAAATGGTGTGTTTAAATATAATGTAGTTTTTTCTGTTTGCCTCTCTTAAAATGATCAATTTTTGTTGCTTTATTTTCTGAGATCATGATTGAAACTCTTTTTTTAAAAGTTTCTGTGTCTTTAAAAAGTGTTTCTTGTAATCAGCACATGGTTGTCTTTTATTCATATTATTTTATAATTGAATTCATTAAAATTTAAGATTGTAATTGTGTTTTCTTCATATGTGTATACTTGTACAATATACTATTAAAGCTTAAAACTTCACTAAGACTTTTAAGACACCCTATATTTTGAGAAGGCAAAGACAGTATATATCAAAGGGCTAAAAAAAATCTAAGGAGCAAAAGTTGTAACAGGAGAGTAGCTGAAATAAATGAATTAATATTTCAGGAAAAACTCATTTTCTCATTAGTTAACCATTAAAATAGGAGCTTGGGATAGTGATAAGGAATTCTTAGGTATGGAGAAGAATGGAAAAGATGGGAAATGCATTAATGAATGGTCAGGATAGAGTGTGAAGGTAAATAAGACACTTTCAATTTCTTCAGAGTATAAATTAAAAAAATGGTGGGGTGAGGGTAGATAGGAAGGAGGGGCAAATGTTTTACAATTACTACTGATGAGGTCTTTGCATACTGGGAGATCATCTTGTACAAAATGGAATTATTCCTTAGGACTAACACACTAATGGGAAAGGAATCATTGGAACTCTGAGGGATATAGCTCAGAGAGGTTTGAACAGTGTAGTTAGACTCAAAGGAGCATGGCATGACATAAAAAAAAAATTAGAAAAAATGGGGGCAAAGGCAAAAAAAACTATGGTCTCTGGTCTAGGTCACAAAATACTTTCCCAAACATGCTACTGCCTTTGTTACAAAACATTCCTAGAAATGAATTCTAGGGTATTCTAGAACAAAAAAGTAATCACAAAAGAGTGAAATAAAAATTAGGAAAAAAAACTTATTGGAAAGGAGTATTACAAATGAATGTCACTGAAATGGAAAAATGCTTTAGGTGGTAATGATGAGAAGACTTGGGTACCAGACACATATGAATTTAGGGGAAAAAAAGATGAAACAAACTAAAGAAATAAAATAAATTTTTAAAAGTTCAAGCAATCTGAGAATACTGAGGGTACTAGGAAGGAGGATTATTTGGAGTAAGAGATTAGATTCAGATTAGTGTGAGCAAAATAGACTGCACTGACTTGAAGGAGTGTGTGTTCTGTGTATGTGTGTGCAATTCATATACATATTCGCATATACTTCCATACATGTGAACATAATTCATATATATTATTTTCAAAAAGGAAATATGTGTGAATATATGTGAAATAAACATATATATCCCCCTTTAAGCAAGTTTTTTTTTAAAGAAAAACCACAAAAAGAAGAAGAAAATACTCTCTCACTCCATATTTGTGGTTTTGTCTAGTTCTAGCCACAGGAAACATTTATTAGACTTCCATTGCTATCTGAAAATATTTAATAATCTCTTTTTAGTCATTTTGTTTACTGAGTATCCTGCCTGTTGGTGGGTTCAATTAAAGAGATGATTCTAATTCTTCCCTTTTACAAAATTCCCAATTATTTTCTCTGTTGCTTAGGTTTGTCTCTGTAAGACATGTTTTGTGTGTGTGTGTGTGTGTGTGTGTGTGTGTGTGTGTGCCTACTATTTGCTCCTCCAACTATCATAGTGTGATTTTTTCCCTTCTCTCCTTCCTTCCTTCATTACTTCCTTCCTTCCTTCTTTTTCTTTCTTCTTTTCTTCCTTCTTTTCTTCTTTTCTCTTCCTTCCTTCTTTTCTTCTTTTTCCTTCCTTCCTTCCTTCCTTCCTTCCTTCCTTCCTTCCTTCCTTCCTTCCTTCCTTCTCCTTCCTTCCTTTCTTTCTTTCTCTCTTTCTTTCTCTCTTCCTTCCTTCCTTCCTCCTTCCTTCCTTCCTTCCTTCCTTCCTTCCTTCCTTCCTTCCTTCCTTCCTTCCTTCCTTCCTTCCTTCCTTCCTTCCTTCCTTTCTTTCTTTCTTTCTTTCTTTCTTTCTTTCTTTCTTTCTTTCTTTCTTTCTTTCTTTCTTTCTTTCTTTCTTTCTTTCTTTCTTTCTTGTAGTCCTGTGATATTTTGATTCATTCTCCTTAGAAAGTAAAGATTCCCCCCCCCCATTGTTGTAGTTCTGTGGTTTGAGTATGTTTCTTTGATGAGTTAAACATGGAGTTTCTTTCTCTTGGTATTCCATGGATTGTCTTAATGTGAACTTTACTATCTGCTTGCAGTATTTAAAATTTTCTTTTGTTGTTTCTTTAAGGATGATGCGGTAGCAGCAGTATCTTAATATCTCCTTCCAAGCAAGCTGGATGGTTTTTCCTTAAAAGATATTGAGATATTCTTCAAAGCTTTGTTGACTCTGATGGTTGATATCACTTCTTCATCCACTGAGTACAAAGCAGCCAGGAGGTGCTCCAAGGGCAATGTGTTGCTTGGTTTGTAGATCACCATGGGTAACTCAGTTAAGGGAACTTAGCTAAATAAACTCTTGGTATCCTCAATGCTTATCCTTGTTGAATAGCTTTTTCTTGCTATGGCTAAGTGAATCTTTTTTTGTTAACTGTTGGATAATTGACAAGTATCTTATTTTATTTCAATACCAGCTCTAAACTACCAGGACTGACTTCAGTCTAGCTCTGCCTAGAACAATTGGCATAGTCCTATTGTACTGGAACATAAAGAGCTTGTTGAAGTAGGAGATGGAAAGTCCAGAAGAAGGTGAGCTCAGACTGGCCTTCATTCTTATGGTGGTGCTGCTAGAAATGGTGGTCACTTACTATGAGGTGCCTCTCCCCACAACTTCTGAGAGATTAGAGAATAAACTACTTTAACTACCTATTCAGCAAGAATGGAACAATGTGCATATGTTCTGTGTCCTTAAGAAATGTACCTTTAGGATAATAGTGATAAACTGTGTTTTAGGCACTCTTTGGCTAGGCTTTCCAGTCTCATAATTTAAGCCTCCTCTAAATTATACTAGGGGTCTCTCTAGACCTCAGTTTGCCTTCTAAGTAGCTTGGATAAATTAATTTTGGAGGGGTGGAGAAAGAGATTTTCCCCTTGTTAGAAAAATGACAAGTTGAGAATAGACTATACTTAGCCCTTTCTGGAACTGGATGACTTTATATAGCTAATGATGACTATTATCCAATTGCCTTGGCAGGGGATGGCCTCTTGAAAAAAAGAATCTCCTAATTTTGCAGGAGATATATTTGTAAAAACAGTTTCGTTCTAGGCTGAGATAGAATCACCCTTTACCAGAATTCTCCTTCTATCCCCTGGATGTAGGTTAGGCTAAAGTTTCCCTAAAAGATACCCAACCAAACAGAGACTTGATTGTCCCTGGGAGTGGAGCAAGACTCAAACTGTGCCTCCTTTGAGAAGCTTTCCAGGTGCTTCTTGTTGACCCTGGTCTGTTTTTCCCCCCCTCCCCATCAGTGCCCTTCAGAGGTCTAGAGAACCCCCACAAGTTGTCTTATTCTTTCCCTATAGAGTCAAGGTATGGCTGCTGAAGCTAAATGCTATTTAGTATATACATACTAAATATCCTTGTAAGGTTAGGGCTAAGTAAGTTTCCTTTTATTTATTGTTCTATGACTTATGAATACCTTATATCATCCTAGAATTGAACCTGAAGTAGCAGGATGATCCCTAACACAGACCTCTCCAGACCTCTGTAACTGGGTTATGAAAAGGTGAAAGAAGCTGGGTTGGGTGTAGGAAATAGAAGGCCTTTATTTGTCATGAGAGTCCAGTTTCCTCCTGACACAGACAAAAATAGTCCAGAGTCTAAAACTATGCCAAGCATTTGGGATGCAGGGCCGCCCTGGGTCATTGAACCTACTTGCTTTGGGAGGTGAAGGTGAGGCTGGGGGAGGGGGAAACACTAGGAATGATAGGATGAGATATATACAAATATATCTCCTATAAAATTAGGAGATTCTTTTTTTCCCGAGATCTCCCCCAAGGCAACTCAGTAATAGTCATCATTAGCCATATAAAGTTATCCAGTTCCAGAAAGGGCTAAGTACAATTTGTTCTTAATTTGCCCTTTTCCTAACAGGGGAAAATCCCTTTCTCCACCCTTCCAAAATTAATTTATGTGAATTAGTGACTTAGTCTTCAGAATCTGTAAGAATCATCTTGTGATGATTTCTTTCAATTTTCTTCTTTTCCTTGCTGATTTTGTTGCATCTGGGCTTTTAAATTACTTGAGGTAGTGGGAATAGAGGAAGAGTTGTCCTTTAGTTATGTTTCACTCTGTGGTCTTCCTAGGATTCCTTTTATAACAATTTACTAAAGTTTCTTTGAATAAAGTTTCTTCATCTGTTATTAGAGGAATCTTACAAATTAATGGAATGAGCAGTTGGGAAGAAATATTTTTTGTTGGTAGTGGGGTCTTCTGGAATTAATAGCATTTAGAAATTATTCAGTAAATCTTCATTTTGTAGCACAACCACAGTAAAGTTAGTGGTCCAAAACCACAATACAAGTGGCAGAATCAGGGTTTGAACGTAATTATTCTGGTTCAAAACCCTGTGTCTTTGCCTCTTTACCAGAATACCTCTAGTGCAGATAATTAGCTTTTCTGTTTACTCCTATGGCCAGTCCACCTTGCCATAGACTCACATTTCTGACTTTAAAAATTCTTCACAAGTTCTTAAAATGACCTAGGCTTGAATTCTCTAAAACTAGACAGCTTGCATAACTCATTAAGGAGTTTTTTGGAGTAACAATGTGAAATGCTTCTCATTCACAAGGGAACTGCTCTCTTTCTTCTTTTTCCTCCATTTTATTTATCCCTAAACTCTGGCTGTTTTATTGTTTGTAGCAGGAGCAAAATCTTGCCCTCTAGAGCTGTGCCTGCTGAAAAGGTCTAGTACTTTAAGGTGCTGCTGCTGGAAACCCCTGAGATTGTGACGCCGAGCCTGAATGAATTCAACTCACATTTTCTTCAAGCCAGAGGAAAAGTTTATTAGTGATACAACACATAGGCCAGGTGACCCCGGTAAGGATGAGCGGGCATGAGAAAGTCTTAGCCTTTCGGGCATGAGATTCTCAGCATATTAGAGATAAAGGCCAGACTCTTAAGGAATCTGAACATTAGTAACACCCGGGGGGGGGGATGAGCAGGCATGAGATTCTCAGCCAGGTGACACCAGTAAGGATGAGAGGGCATGAGAAAGTCTCAGCCCTTTGGGCATGAGATTCTCAGCATCTGAATAGGGGCCAGGGTGGATCTTAAATGCACTAAAGTAACTTTGGGTGACCAGGGGAGAGTCTGGGAAAAGGGTGTGGGTGAGAATTCCAATTGGAAGGTCTGAGAGATTGAATAGACAATGGTAATAGATAATGAGATCAAAAAGGTGGGGCTAGGGCTTTCAAAGGGAAATAAGGGGAGTTGACGAGGGGAGTGATAAGGAATCTAAAATGGCAGCCAGATTCTTTTTAGGGCAGGGAAAAAGGCACATCTGAATAAGATTAAAAGGTAAGGCTAAGGCTTTCAAAGGGAGATGAGGGCCTTGGGCCTGTAGACAAATGGGAGTCAGATTCCCTTTGGGGCAAGGGGTGAAGACCTTGGCCTGGGCCATACCCCATCACCTGCTATTTTTTGAGAGGAGAGAAATGACAAGGGAAAATCAAACACAAATATTTCTAATATCTCCCTTGTCAGACTTTACCTTTGGCTGTATCTCTCAAATACATCTTTCATGGATTATGTTGTATAATAACAATAGCAATAATGATAATAATAACTTGCTTTTCCACAGCCCTTGAAGATTTACACCTCTCTGCTCCCTCCTCCCCAACTTTTTTCTCAATAAAACCAGGAAATAAGTAATGGCAGAATTTCGATTTTACAGATGATGAAAACAAGTCTCAGAGAAGTAAACTGACTTAGCTATAGTCATGCAACTGTTACAGCTGTGTAGGTATTTTTATCACCCTACTAGACTAGAGCACTGCATTTGGAATCAAGAAGACTCATCCTTCTGAGTTCAAATCCAGTCTTAGACACTTACTACTTGTGTGGCCCTGGATTAGTCATTTAACCCTGTTTGCTTCAGTTTCATTATCTGTAAAATGAGCTGGAGAAGGGAATGGCAAATCCCTCTAGTATCTTTGCCAAGAAAACTTCAAAAGGGGTAACAAAGAGTTGGACACAACTGAAATGACTGAACAGTGGTACTAGACTATAAGTTTCATTAAGAAAGACATGATCCTTTTTTTTTTCAATTGTTTCAAGGTTGTGGACAGAAAAGTATTCTCCCAGAGACTCTGAGGTTTCAGCTTCCTTATTGCTAAAAGGCACATTCCATTGGATTTGATTCAGTTCAGTTCAATTCAATTCAAATTCTACTTGCATTTCTCAAGCACTTACTATGTGCCAGGCACTGTGGTAGGTTCTGGACAAGAATGAAATTTTCTCTGCTCTCAATGAGTTCATAGTCTTCTGGAGAGGAAACCATGTGCCCGGAGAAGCAAATGCAAAATACAGGAAAAAGAAAATGCAAAGGCCTTTTAGGAATGGAAGAATACTAATAATGGAAGGTAATCCAAAAAGACATCTTGGAGGAGGTGGTACTTGAAATGTGTTTCAAAGAGAAGTAGGGACTCTAAGATATGGACATAGAGAAGAAAATTCCCAGTGTGAGAAATGAAAGGGTTAAGTTTCCACATAAGTAGATAAAAAAAATCAGCACAGACAGGCTAACTTCTCAGTCCAGGGGCAGGGAGTAACAACACAATTCTAGGCACATAATGTATGATAAGGATGGGGCATATAAAGAAGATTGTAACCCAGAAGGATTAGGATCAATCCTGATCCAGAAAGGAGGAGTTAGGTAATTACTAACTATATATAAAGCTTGCTCTTGCTTCTTTTACACAGCATTCTTCCCTTCAAAGGGGGTGTGCCTGCTTCTCCCGAGAATCCAAAGGACAAACTTCAACCTCTTTAATAAAAAGTCTTTGAGACACACCAGTCTTCGGAACTGAGTCTGGGGTCATCTTTATAACACCAAGTACTGAAGGTAGCTTGTGCAAAGACATAGAGGCGGAGGAGACATAGCGTTATGTATGGGGAACATCAAATGTGCCAGTTTGATTGGAGAGCAGACTTATGTGAGGCAGAGGAGCATGACGTCAGTGTGCAAGAGAGGACGAAGCCTGATAGCTAACGACTTCGATGTCAGATGATAACCATAATTATGTAACTGTAACCATGTACGTATGACTACATATCACTATAACTACACATATGTATGTAGGTATTCTTATTTTTGCTTGAAGCAAAAAGAAGCCACTGAAACTTTGTGGTCAGAGAAGAAACACGTGCTTTAAGTGTCTGGCAGCTTCATGGATGATGGAAGAAACTTGAAGAAAGGAGATCAGTTAGAATGCTATTGCACTAGAGGGGTGATGGAGGCTTGAACTAGAGTGCTGACCTGGTAAGTGGAGATGATGAGGATGGGAGCTAGACCCCAAAAAGAAAAAACCCAGGACTTTCCCACATGGCCAAATCTCTGGCATATGCCTGAGGCTATAACCCTATCAACCATCCTTTCAGTGTGGTTATGGCCCAGTCTCCCAGTTCTGTTACCCTTAATCTAGCCTAGCTCTCTATTGTCTTACCTCCCTATGGCCCCCAGCCATTTTCCACCCTTAATCCTAGCTAGGCTCCATTCTCCCTTGGCCATGTGGTCCAGGTCCCGGAATTCTATTACCTCATAGACTACTTGGCCACTCCTAGATCCCTTCCGCAGTCTTTCTGTATATAAGGTCCATCTTGTCTCCATTTTAAGGTACTTAGATTCTTAAAATCTAGCCACTGCCTAGATTCTTAGAATCTAGCCAATAGCTCACTAACATTCAAACTCCTTAAGAGTCTGCCCCATATGACAGATGTTCATTGTCTTTGGCTAAAAGAGGCTTAGGTCAAATTCTTTCAGGCAGCACCCAGGTGTTGTGATTTTGGGGTCCCAGAACCCCTAAACCTCATCAGAGAGAAGGGGATGGATGCAAGATATGGGATAGTAGAATTGACAGTACTTGACAAGTGATTGGAGGGGAAAGGAATGAAGGAAGGAGGATAAAATTTTGCATTTTGTAAAAGACAACTTGTCAACTGATGCTATATTTAAAAGCTATGTATTTAATAGGATAATCATTTTGCTTGTGAGTATTGCCCCTGATTAATGCCTACAGCTAAGCTCCTATGTCACAATCATAGGGTTTACATGCCAATTTCCTATTAGTCTTCTGTGACCTGGAGTAAATCATTTAATAACTATGTATTGCAGTAAATATTCAGCATTGCCTAGCAATAACACTCTGGAGGGGGGAATCAGCAGGCTCGCCTCTTAGCTTAGCATTGATATTAATGACTTACCAAGTAGAGTAAATTCTCAATGATTCAATTTCATCATCTAAAAAAGAACATAATATCACCCACTCCCACTGACCTCATGAGAATAGCTTAGGGCTTAGGAATTAATATCTATAAGATATTTGGTTTATGTAGTCATCATAGCTAACATTTTTGATGGAAATAATTCCATTAATAAAGTTAAACTACTTATTTAGAAGAAGAAAATACTGATTCTCTCAAGGCAGTAGAAAAGGAATGGTACTTTTAGAGTGACAGAGCTGAGTGGGACCTCAGAAAGCTGTCCATTTTCCATTTTACAAATAAAGGAACTGCAAGGTGAAGGGACTATTAATACTGTTGAAGATGGGAGCTAAATCCCAAAAAGGAAAAACCCTAGACTTTCCCAGGTGGCCAAATCTCTGGTGTTTGCCTGAGGCTATAATCCCATTACACTGGCCTTTCTTTGTGGCTACACCTAATCTCCCAATTCTATTATCCTTAACCTTGCCTAGCCCTCCCTATGGCTCCCAGCCATTTCCCACACTTAATCCTAGCTAGGCTCTATTGTCCAGGTCCCAGGAGTCTGGTTCACCACAATTTACTGGCCACTCCCATTCAGATCTTCCTTAGACCCCTCCTTTAGTGACCCCAAACTACTTGGCCACACCTAGATCCCTCCCAAGTCTTTCTGTATATAAGGTCCATCTTGTCTCCATTAAGGTGCTCAGATTCTTAAAATCTAGCCACTGCTCTAATTTTTAGAATCTAGCCAATACCTCACAGACTGTCAGATTCCTCCACAGTCTAGCTAATGTGGCAGATCTCAAATAAACCTTGTCTTTGGCTAAAAGAAGGCTTGAGTCAAATTCTTTGAGGCAGGACCTGTGTGTTGTGATCTCAGGGTCCCAGCACCCCTAAACCTCTAGACCTCATCAATACTTCTAGTAGCAAAGCTAGGACTAGAACTGAAATCTTCAACTTCTGAGTTTACTTATCTTTTCACTAAACAATAGCTGTCTCTGAGAATTATAATAATAAAAACAAGAAAAATACATTTCTATAATCAATCAATATGAATTCATTAAATGACTACTATGTACCAGGCATTGTGCTAAGGCACTGAGTATAGAAAGACAAAAATGAAATAGTCTGCCCTGAGGAACTTATATTTTTCAAGTGGAAACAACATGTACACATACACACAATGATAGATAGATAGATAGATAGATAGATAGATAGATAGATAGATAGATAGATAGATAGGTAGATAGATACTAATTATAGGATAATTTGAGGAGTAGAGGAACTAAAAGCTGGGGTCTTCTCATTGATCTTTTGACACCAAGTCTAATCTTTCCTCTCTATTGTACTCTAGATGTTTATTAATAGGAAATTGGCCCTACTTTTCCCCTTTAATCTATATGGCTGTCTTTCAAAATGTTGTGAGGGAACGTTTTCCAGAAACAAATTTCCTGCGAGTCTGTCTGTGAGTTATTTTTAACTCAGGTCTCCAGAACTAATCTGATTTTCTTTTCATAGGGTACTTTCTGCTTGCTTAGATCACCCTCTTATACATTCATTAATTCATTTAATAAAAATTATTAATTTGCTGCTATGTGCCAAGCACTCTATTAAGCATTGGGGAGATTAAAAAAGAAGAAAAAAAAAAGATCCTTGCCCTCAAGGTGTTTTAAGTCCTGGCTCTGACACTGGTTGTGTGACCCTGGTCAAGTCACTTAACCTTTTAGTGCTGTAGGCAAAAAACCCTCACTTCATCCAACCATCCCTACTAGCTACTGTCCCATATCTTTTCTCCCTTTTGGGGGAAATCTCCTTAAGAAGGCTGACTATAATTGGTTCCCCTACTTCCTTTCTTCTCACTCTTTTTTAAATTCTCTACAATCTGGTTTCCAAACTCATAATTTAAGCCAAATAGCTCTCTCAAAAGTTACCAATGATCTCTTAATTGCCTTTTGTCAATCTTCATTCTTCTTGACCTCCATTTGACATAAGTGATCACCTTCTATTCCTCCACAGCCTCTTCTTTTTAGGTTTCTATGGCACTATTCCAGCCTGGTTCTACTATAATCTGTCTGAACAATCCTTCTCAGTCTCCTTCACTAGATCTTTGTCCATGTCATGTCTGCTAAAGGTAAATGTCTCCCAGGGTTTGATCCCAGGCCCTTTTCTCTTCTCCCTTTATACTATTTCCCTTGGTATTTTCATTAGCTCTCATTGGTTCAATTATCATCTCTTTGCTGATGATTTTTAGATCTTCTTATCTAGCCCTAACCTCTCTGCTGAGTCCTCTCCTTACATTCCATCTTGTCTATTAGACATTTCAAACTGGATGATCATGTTAAAAATTCTTTCATCCTAAAAGCTCCTGACTCCTTCTTCTGAACTTCCCTATTACTGATCAGAGCATCACTATCCTGTCCCTCAGGCTCCAAACCTAGGTGTCATCCTTGACTCTTCAATCTCTCCCCTCAAACCCAGATCCAATCTGTTGTCAAGGCTGTTGAATTAATTTTTTTTGAAGCTCGTTGTTTATCCTGTAATAATTGTGTTGACATTTGCTTAAAAGCATTGGTAGGTAAAATTGTTGGCCTCAGAACAAATCAAAACAGTGGCATCAAATTGTCTCAGTGGTCTTAGAATTCTTCACTGTCATACACTAGAACAGGAAAAAAAATGCCAGTTTCGCTTAAGAATGTCCTTGATGAAGCAATAAAGTCTTCAGTTTTATTGAATCTCAACCCTTGAGTATATGCTGTCTTAAAAATCTGCATGATGAAATGAGAAGTATGCATAAAGTGCTTCTGCTCATGTTGAAATATGATGGCTGTCTCAAGGAAAAGTACTTAGGCAATTGTTTGAACTGGGAGCTGAACTGGCCCCCTTTTTGCATGGAATGCTACTTTTGTTGGAAAGAATGACTGACAAATTAATATTCAGACTTGAGTATTTGGTAGATATTTTCTCAAAAATGAGTTAAGTGAGTCTTTCACTTTAAGGAAAACTGATGGAATTTGTTTTCAATGATAAAATTCAAACTTTCAAGTGAAAATCAGAATTTTGGAAAATTATATCTGCTACAGCAGGCTTGACAACTTCTTGTTACTAAAAGAATTTTCTGATGAGATCAGTGGTGGTGGTAATTCATGTGACATTTTTTTCATATTATATAATGAAAAATACTAACATTTGGAAGATTTGAATAACTCAATGAACCTATATTTTCCAAATGACTAATGTGTGATGTTACAAAATCATGCACAGATAAAAGATCCATTCAAGATGCAAGATAATCCAATGGATTTTTAATTATAACAGAGTATAAAAAGTTCATTGATAGGGTTTGAGATTCCACATTGTAACTAACCTTTAAGAAACTACAACTTGTTGATTTTTAATACAATATAGCAGAAGAACATCTATAATTATATGAAAAGGCTAAATATTTCTACCTCTTCCAACTATGTATCTGTGTGAGGCTGGCTCACAGCAGATTAAGTGCAGGAACAGATATAATAATCTGATTGTCTTCTATTAAGCCAGATATGAAAAAGGTTCACAAAAATGTAAAAAAAGTCAGTCATCTCACTAAGTTTTTGAAAATATAGTTATTTTTTAAGAAAAATAAGATATATGTGATGATCTGTAAGTTCATTACTATTAGTTTAAAATTAATAAATTAATATTTTAAAATTTTACAAAAAATTTTAATTTCTAATTTGTAACTATCAGTAGCTGTAATTCACATAAGCAAAAGCTCTCTAGGGAGATTCAATAATGTTTAAGAGTGTAAAGGAATCCTGAGACCAAAAAAGCTTAGGAACTATTATTCAAATCTTAGCTTCTACGCATTTGACTACTTTAAAACATTTTTCCAATATATTTTATTTATTTCATCAAATATTTCCCAATTACATGTAAATTTTTTAGCATCTATTTTTAAAAAATTTTGAGTTCAAAATTCTTTCTTTCACTTCCTTCTCTCCTCCCTCCTTGAGAAAGCAAGCAATTTAATATTTATTATACACATAAAGTCATGCATAATATATTTCCATATTAGCCATGTTTATGCATTTGACTATTAATTACTTCCCTACCCTCAACCCCCTCCCCCAAAGTCCAGAGTGTTTTAATAAAAATCCTTCCTTATTCTTCATCATTCACAAAGATGCTTGTCCAAATGGTTAAATAACTGGGCAATGGAATTTTGAAAATTAGTTTTCAGATCTTAAAAACATGTTCCATTGGCTAGTTTTAATAAGAAGGCATACACACTGAAAGCTGAGTTTCACATTTTTAAATAATAGCATGCTTTTGTGGTTGAATTTTCAGAAACAAAGAGATAGCTATTTGGAGATATGCCAATCTCTATCTGAGATTCAAAGATAATTTATCAATCTGACTTTGGTTTTAACGAAAAAAAACAAACAATAAAATCCTTCTACCATGATACACCAGCTATATACATTTTGAGAATGAGAAAATCATTTGGTATATGTTCTATGATTTTCATTTACTCTTAAGCACCAGATTAGATTCCAACAAGTCACAGATTTATATGACGTTAGTGTATTTCCCCCTCTAGGAACTCCAAGCACCAATGTAATGTATAAACAATAGAATACAATACAACCCATTCTCTCTTTACATTGTGGAACACATCAATTCCTTTGGAAGAGTCTTTTCTCAATTATCCCCCAGGTTTTCTTTTGGGAAACAGCAAGAAAGAGTTTATAACCTGCCCTCTGTGTGAAAAAATCCAAGGGACAGATTGTCCACCATGCAATGCATAAAAGAACTGGCCGAGAGGGCTTAGGCACATGGTCCAGAAAAGGTCACAGGCCTAGGGTACTCTCTCGTCTTAATCTGTTTAATAATGCACATTATTTGGCCTTGTTTTTGGTAATAGGATAAAAACTTGATTCCCAGTCTGGGAATCATCCTATAGAAAAGAGATATTGTTGTGGATTTGGATGCTGAAAATTTCTAAAACTTTTATATAAATCTTTCCATTAAATATCCATCTGAAGATGCTGTTGAACAAACATATGCTAATCTTGGGCAGCATTCTGTGTATAATTCAATGAATAAGTTCTCTGGTGCACACAATCGACTTGCAAATCTGTCCTAGCATCACACTTAATTTTGGGAAGTTAGCAACTTCCCAGTGAAGTGCTCTTCCTTGCAAATAAGGTGCTAACCCTTTCAATATATGTGCATTATTCAAAATGTGTGACAATGTTTCTGTAGATTTCTGATTAAGTATCGAAGTTGCATTTCTTTATCTTTTTGATATCTGTGCCTGTTTCTGAGACAGTAATCTCCCGAGTCCATGGGAATTGTGTTAAAGGCAAGAAGTCACACTGGGGTTTAGTTCTATGTTAATTTAAATGGACTGGCAAGAAGAGCATTTGAGTTCCAATGTTCATCTTCAGGCTGGTGTTAAAGGATGAGCATGTGGTATAGACTGATATTGACTCAACAGTCTCCAGTTGGCTGCGTGATGCAAATGTGGTCTCTGATGACTTCAAGATAAGATCAGAGGATTATATAATTGGAAGGGACCTTAGAAATAATTTGTATCACCCACTTTGTCTCATCATTTTACACTGATGAGGAAACTGAGACTCTAAGAAATTAAGTGACTCAAGATTATTAAGATGGTAGAATAGATATTGGGTTATAAATAGGGGTCAGTAAAATTACAGAAAGGTACAACTAGGTGGTGCAGTGGATAGAGCATTGGGCCTGGAGTTGGGAAAACCTCAGTTCATATCTGGCCCCAGACACTTACCAGGACAAGTCACTTAACCCCTATTTGCCTCAGTTCTTCGTTTGTAAAATGGGAATGCATTGGAGAAGGAAATGGTAAACTACTCTAGTATCTTTGCCAAGAAAAACATATGATGAGTCCATGGGGCCATGAAGGGTAGGACATGACTAAATGACTGAACAAAAGCCTTAACAAAGCCCATTTAACAACAACAATAGATGGAATGATGTAAAGATGGTATCCTTGGGTGGTTGCAAAAGTATTTTTTCATGCAGCTAGGTGGAGTGCTAGGCCTGAAGTCAGGAGGATTTGAGTTCAAAACCTGCTTCAGACACTTAATAGCTATGTGACCCTAGACAAGTCATAACCCCTATCTGCCTCAGTTCCTCATCTGTAAAATGGGGACACACTGGAAAAGGAAATGGCAAACCACTCCACTATCTTTGCCAAGAAAATGCCATGGACAAAGTCCATAGGACCACATAGAGTTGTACATAACTTAACAACAACAACAACAACAAAAATTATAGAAATGAATTAAGATTGATAATTCCCCATTTAGGGACTGATGTTTTTCCATTATAGAAATTTGGCATTATGTAAAGGGAAAAAATGACAATAAGCAAGAAGTGGAGAGAGTCAGGGAAGCAAAAAAACAGAGAAATGATATTGAGTAAGGAACAACAACAGATGAAGTCAGTGATGAAAGCCCTGCAAATCATTCCTTGTAAGTTCAGAAACCCTCAGTGACCTTTATTATCATACATAACTATGGTTTAAAATAGTATCTTTGTCTGAAAAAGCAACTTTGCAAATGAAGTTTTGTATAATCATTCAATTGATTGCAACCTAGGAAAGGAAATTGAGAAATACACTCCGGAGAGCATTTTGGGAAGTGATGTGTCTGTAATCTTGTTTTTTGGCCAGAAAACTGCTTTGTAAATTGAGCAGCATAAGGAACTCCTCTGGGATCCTTCCTCAGTGTGTCCAGGAAGACCAGATTCACACCACCAATAAATATAATAGTCACGATCTGAATGTGGGTCTCCTGATTCTGAATCTGTGGCTTTTTCTGCTATCCAACAAAATACCTGATGGTTATCCCAGGGCACAGTTATGCAGTGGGTAGAGTTTATCTTCATCAATGATCTTCCTTTCTGCAGTGGCCCCTTTCATATCACCTTAATTCAGCGCTCCTTCTCCAATGTGCTAACCCTTGGCCTTCCTCAGTTCGGATTCCCCCACACCTGTTGTGGGCATCCTGTCACATGGGAGTGTCCTCGTTTTGGCCCATTGCCCTCCACTATTGCCTTTTGTCTTTCCTTTCACTGAAACTGTTTCCATTCTTTAATTCCCTTAGGGACAAGCTCTCTGTCAAGGCAACAATTAATCTGACAAATTGGCTGTAATATATACTAATTTACAAAAGCAGAGAAAACTAGAGGGTGCTTAAAGGCAGAAATAATTTTATAGATAAAATAGATGGTATCTGTTTGTTGTGAAAGACCAGCCCTGACATCTACCTCTGTCATGCTGTGGGATCTTTGGCAAAAAATCTCTCTGATCTTCTGTTTTATTTTTAATATATAAAATAAAGATGCCAATATTTGTATAACTTATTTTATAGTCATTATGAGGAAAACTTGTCACAAAACTCTTCATTAAGCATTATATAAATGTGACAGCAATGCACACAGAACTGAAATCAGGGACTGAAATCAAGAAGACAAGTTCAAATCCAGCCTCAGACATTTACCAGCTATGTGACCTTGGACAAGTCACTTAACCTCCATGATCTTGTTTTATCATGTGTAAAATGGGGATGATACTAACTACCTCCCTGGGTTATTGTGAGGATAAAATGGGATAATATTTGTTAAGTGTTTATCAGAGTGACTGGGGCATAGCTGGCATTATATAAATATTAGCTATATAATTATTATTATATCAAGAATGCCAGAGAGGCCTCCTCCCTTCCTTGCCTAGTAGTTCTGTAATCTATTCTCATATGTCTGAAATTATGTTGTTAGAGATTCATTGCTTTGGCTTTAAGCTTTTTCTGCTGTGAAAATATAAATACCTCTGGAGTAGTAATCTTATGTACATCGAGATGACATAAATTAATTGAGTCTTTCTCTAGCATGTTTTAGAGAATGAAGAGAGGATGGGGTGAATGATTAGGTAGATGGGTGAGAGGAGGGACACCCGCCATATGACGGGAAGAGCAGGCTGCTCTCACACCCAAATTCTAGGTTCCTTATAGGCAGATTAGGACAAAAGCCCCCAGATCTCAAACTGACTTTGCCAATCTACGGTTGTTTATTGTATCTCAGTAAGATCATTCCTGTTCTTTCTGAACTGACCGAGAAACTTCAAAACCATTCAAAATATAATTCACATTCAGTTTGAAATCAAAGAACTTTCATCAGGTCAACAATAGCTGCTGTAGTCAAAGTACTAGATTACATGCAAAGGAGTAGGGCTTTTCCCCAAATCACAGATTGTTACAACTGAAAGGCACTTTAAATGTTATCTATTCTAACCCCCCTCATTTTACAGATAGGGAAATTGAGGTCTGGGTAGGTGAAATGACTTTGCCCAAGATCTCACAGCTAATGTCAGAGCCTGAGTTATAAATACCCAGTACTGTCAGTGGTATGGAAGGAGCTGAAAGCAAGCTCTGTTGGTACAATTAAGACGATTAATATTAGAATATTTCTGACCCCACAACCGCCATCATTACTTTCCTTGCAGTTATACACACTGCATGTGTTTTGCTTCAGCAGTTCTACAAACACCTATATCCACCTGGCACCCATACTGCCAACCTCACCCACGCTAATTCCACTAAGAGGTGAGGAGACTCAAGGTAAGATATGCTTCCTTTCTTACTCTTTACTGACGCTCAATTTTCTCTAAGTTCTGACCAAATGTTCTCTCAGATCCTTGTCATACATCCTTTGATCATTGGCTTTTTACCCCCAACAATGACTGATCTACCTTCACCCAACTTTGTACACGAACAGTCTCCACGCTTCCAGGCACCCCTAACTATTCACACTGAATCCTGACTCTCCAGGCTTAAATTGTATTATAAATACTTCCAAGGCATTTCACTCGTTCCTCTCATTTCTGTATCTTTGGGCAGCAAGGACTCTTGGCTGTTTGTGTACCTTTCTCTTGGGGTTCACAGTGTCCAAATCACCTGACATTTTTGTATGGAGAAGCTACTTTTAATTCCCCTGATTCCTTGTTCTTAGTAGAGTGAGGGGGATCTAGGGAAGGGATAATGAAATCACAGGGAAGAGTATAACAATTAAAAAATTCCCCTTCCTCATCTAACCAACAGAAGATAGGAATTATGACAGAGCTGGGTGGTGGCAAGTAACTTGCAGAGCTGCCAAACGAATCTGTGCATATTAGTTGATTGAAATAAGGTTTCAAAATACTGATAAGACTTCAAGTAAGCACAGATCTACTATTCCAAGACCCATTTTTATAATATTGTGTTAGAAACTGGGAAGTGGGTCCAGGGATGAAGGAAAGACAGAAACATGAGAGATAGCAAAGGATAGAGAAAGAAGGAACACAAGTCAATCAGTAAAATAAAATTCTCCCAACTCTCTGTATGATCTTGGACAAAACATCTCACCATCCGGGGCTTCAATTTCCTCATAATGTAAAATGAAAGGGTCGGAGGCAATGTTCTCTAAGCGTCCTTCCAGCTGCTCACATTTCTATGTTTCTCTATTTGCTCCACTCTAGGCCATTTCAATTCACTGGATACGATTTGGTATGTCTGCCACTGTTAGCTTTCATAAAGCCATTATGTCGGTGATATGTCAGTGACCCCAGAATCAATATTCTGGGGCCCTTTAGGAGGACATTTTCACACACCCTCCTAAGAGATAGAAAACACAATACCTGGCATAGAAGTGAGGGCTGAGAACAACAGGAACTAGCTGTGGAGTGTACAACTCGTTCTGGATCACGCTTTTACAGGCAGACCATGTTCCTGGGGTTACCTGCTTACACAGTTGTCATGGCCAGTAAAGTGGTTCCCCATATTTTTTCCCATTGTCAACAGTTATCAGTTGACATTTCCTTCTACTCTTAGGCTAGTTATATAATCTTCACTAAATTGAATTCTTTTTCCTGGGTTTAACATTACTTTTAAACTTTCATATAAATAGACTTCCTTCTCCACTTCGTTTTCAAACTTCCTCCTAGAGTAAGTTAATATTGCTGTAAAATGCACCAGTGACAATGACTTCTCTCCTCTTGTGAGTATGATCCCCTGCTCCCCTGCAGGGCCCAGCTGAGGGCTGACTCGCAGCTAATCAAAGTCGGCTGGAGCTGGTTGAATGAGTGTTTTGAGGGAATATAGCCATGTGCAGTGAGCCAAGAGGAGTTTCAAGGTCTTTAAAATTCACTGCTATTTTCTTTGTCTCTGGTGCTTTTTGCTTAATTGTCCTGTCAGGCTCTCATGAGTCTGACAGCCACATGAGGCCAAGGTAAGGATGAAACTGGGAAAAATCATCATTTTACATTAGCTAGATGTCTCTGAAAGCCCTGGGGATACAGGATGAATGTTTCTCTCCAGATATGGAGCAGGATCCATTTTGTGGTAAACATAAAGCTCATTTAAGAATAAACTTGTGTGGCATTATGAGTGCATGTGCCCTGGCTGCATTAGTTTCTACGTCCTCTGCAAACCAACAACTCTCCATGGCTTTTAGAGGCAGTGAAGATTCTTTTGCTGATGCAATCACTGCTTCAGATAATGTAATCCTTTGTGGGATAGAAAACATGAAGCTTTCTCAGCTGGGGCGGCAACAAAACTGGCTGGAGCTAAGAATTCCTGGGGGCTGCAATAAGGAGATTTCCCTTACAGTAATTACAGGCATGCTGTCATCTCTCCATCTCTCTTTTGCAATTCCTCTGGGGCTCCTGAGAAGTCAGTCCTGGTGCCTTGGGAAAGCTTCATTGGAAGATGTTCTACAGAAGATGCTCTAGGGTCTGAAGTGCCCCAAAATCCAGGGACACGCCAAGCAGATCACAAAGGCGTATGTTTGTATCTATTTATGAGCACACTGGCTATGATTATTCTTTAGAGACTAATGGGAAAACAATCCCACCCAACAGATGTGAACTTGCAGACTTATGCCATTCTTGTGTTTGTTCAGTCTTCTTTTTATTTTCTGGGAAGAGCTCTGAAAACAAGTGGGATAGAATGTGGAGTCTACTTTACATCTGCAAATTCACCCTTAATGAAGGAGCAGTTTTCCTGCCAGGAAAGAAGAGCAAGGAAATGAAACCAGGGCTTTCATGATACTGCCTTTTGATTAAGCTGAGAAACAGATTGCTAGACAGAACTTCGGGATGCCATGCCTGTCCCTGAAGGGATCTGATTAGGAATTGCTTATTTTTTTATTTGATTTTTTTTTTTAGTTAACAAAAAATAATTTTTCCTCCCTCCCACTTAATTTGCCCCATGAAAAAAAGGAAAAAAAAATTTGTAACAAATATGAAAAATCAAGAAAAACAGATTTCTGAATTTGCCAATTCCAGAAAATGTGTTTTATTCCGAATCCTGAGTCCATTACTTCTCTGTAGCATACTTCATTATTGTCCTCTGTAATTGTAGTTGGTAATTACATTGAGTAGAATGATATTTCAAAGTTGGAAGATTACATTTAAACCTAAGTTGTCATGGCTATGACTGGATCAATGTTATAGGGAAATAAATACGTATTAAAAAAAAACATAGAAAAATGTCCACTAAGTGCTGGTGATACAAAAGATGAAAAATGAGAGTATCTGTATCTGAGGCACTTCTAGTCAAATAGGAAAGAGCATCACGACATAATGAAAGAGTCCTGCCTCTGGAGGCTGAGGAACTGGATTCAAATTCAGCCTCTGGCAATTAATATTTGTGGGAACTTAGTCAAGTGTTTGAATTTTAACTTCCCTGTCTCTAAAATAAGGGCTTAGAATAGATGAGCTCTGAGATCTCATTCTTTGAGGTCATAGATCTACAACCTACTATATCTTATGTAGAATGTGGTTTCCTCATTCAATAAAGATTTATTAAAGGCCTACTGTGTGCCAACCACTGTGCTAAGTGCTAGGGATATAAAAAGAGGCAAAAAACAGTCCTTACTCTCAGATCTGAAGTGCCCCAAAAGAACTTAGAATCTGATGGGGGAGGCAACATGTAAACAAATATAAACAAAGCAAACTGTACACAGGATAAATAGGAAATAATTAAAAGAGGGAAAACACTGGAATTAAGAGGAGTTAGGGAAGGCTTCCTGAGGGTGGGATTTTAGTTGGGATTTAAAGGAAGCCAAGGTGGTCAGTAATTGGAGTGGAGAAGGGAGAGAATTTCAGGAACAGAATGCCCAGGGCCAAGATAGGGAGTGGCTTGTTCCTGGAACAACCAGGAGGCCAGTGTTACTGGATCAAAGAGTATGTGTTAGGGAGTAAGGTGTAAGAAGATAGGAAAGGTAGGAAGGGGCTAGGTTATGAAGGACTTTGAATGCCAAACAGAACATTTTGTATTTGCTCGTAGAGGGAATAGAGTCACTGGAGTTTGTAGAGTATAGGGGTCACATGATCAGATGGGTGTTTTAGGAAAACCGTTTTAGTGGTTGAATGGAGAGTAGATTGGAGTGAGGAGAGACTTGAGGCAGGCAGACTCACCAGCAGGTTGTATTGCAATAATCAAGATGTGAGGTGCTGAGGACCTGCACTAGTATGGTAACAGTGTCAGAAGAGAAGGGGCCATATTTGAGAGATGTTGCGAAGATGAAAGTGACAGGTCTTTTGGATAGGGGTGTGTGTGTGTGTGTGTGTGTATGAGAGAGAGAGAGAAAAAGAGAGAGAGAGAGAGAGAGAGAGAGAGAGAGAGAGAGAGAGTGAGGCATCCAAGATGACTCCAAGGTTGTAAGCCTGAGGGACTGGGAGGATGGTGTTCCCCTCAACAGTGTTAGAGAAGGTAAGAGGAGGGGAGGATTTAGGAGGAAAGATAACGAGTTCTGTTTTAGAAATATTGAGCTTAAGATATCTGCTGAACATCCATTTCAAGATGTCTGAAAAGCTTGGAGATGAGAGATTGGTGGTGAGGAGAGAAATTGGGGCAGGAAAGGTAAATCTGAGAATCATTAGCATAAAAATGGTAATTACATCCATCTGATCCAGTGAGATCACCAAGTGAAAGTAGGTAGAGTAGAGGTAAAAGAGAGATCCAGAGAATTTGAGGAGAGAATCTTTTCACCCAGAATAATCAGGTTAGACTTCATGGAAGAGGTGGTACCACAGGTAGTCTTTGACTAAAGAGCTTTTATTTGTAAAAGTGCTGGAGAAATCCAAACATTTTAGCTGGCAAGGTCATTTGTTTGCTATCTCTTTTGCTGCAGCATAGAAATAAAATTTGAAGCTCAATGGGTATTTCCATAATCACACAGCTCTTCTAGGTTCTGCTTTGGTTATTTTTCTTGACAGTGAAATTATTGTTATCTCAAATTAAACTTGAATAATCGAAAAATTATTAAATTACATGGGATGACAGCTGTATTCTCTTTACATGTTCCATATCCTCATAACACCCTCTGTGAGGCAGGTACTCTAGGTATTATTATCACTGTTTTACAGATGAGGAAACTGAAGTTTCAGAGAGGGTAAGCTTTAGACTGATCCATAGTCACACAGCAGAGGGAGATTGAAACCCAAGTCTTTTCTTGAATGAAATCTATTTTCTCTTTCCAATATACCATAGTGTTTCACAAAAGCAACGTGGCTCTTCTGTTCTCTCAGGTTCTTCATTCATAAAATGAGAGAGTTGGCTTATTTGATATCTAACATCCCTACCAGTTCTAAATCCTATGTTCAGAGATGAAGACAGTTTCATTTATGAGGAGGGATTTACATTTTTCCTTTGTTATAGAGAACCAGGGCCCCCCAGGAATTTATTATTCTCTCCTACTCCCAAGCTACAGAGAATATAGCACCCATAAAACATTTGAAGGTGGTGGGACCTCCTCTTTGGATGTCTCTAAGCATACCATTTGGATATATTGTGGTGGGGATTCCTTTTGTATATGGATTGGATTGGCTGGTCACTGATGTAACTTCTAACTCTAAAATTCTGTGATTCTGTGATTCTTCTATTTCCATATGAACTCCAATAAACTATTGAGGAATGGAGACAGCTTCTACTATGACGGAAAGAAAGCACTATGGTCCTGACGATAGGCTGCATCTGCTCTCCAGACAGCACTCTAACTAAGCATAGAGAGGTGCATTATGAGCAGACTAGCCACTTGGTAATAAAATGTTTGGCCATGACAAACTGCGAAACAAAGAAAACACAAATTGGGCCTTCATCTCATTCAACCGGTCACCTCCTACTTCTGCAGAATGGCAGAAAAGGGGGCAGAGGGTGCTAAGTATATTGGGGGCATTCTATGACCTCTACTATGAAACATGGCCCATTATTATTCCTGATTCTATGTAAATATGTAAACTTAGGGGTGGGGAGCTCCTCTTGGCCATGGAAAACTCATTGCAATGGGATATGATGAAGAGTTCCTTAACTGCCCAGTGAATTAGAGATTCTGATGACTCAGTGCACGTACAAAAGGGGCAACCTGTCCTGACCCATTTCTCTTCCTTTCTGGCTTCAAAGAATGTGGACTATTTCATACCAAATCCTAAGAACTGCATAGGGGAAGGAATGATTGTTCTTTTCCCATTTGGCTTCCCTATGGTTATGAGCACGTATCCTTCCTAGGTAAACCTGATCGTCAGAGGCTGGGCTTCCTTGCTTCTCTTTTGTTTTCTTTACTTGAGAAGATAGTCTTTTGAATTTAGAAGGTATTGAGGTTTATGAATTTATCATCCATTGTCTGTGTTGCAGCAATGGCAGAGAAGGTGGCCAATGTGTAGAATATTGATCCAAAGTTGACAATTTGATCAGATGGTACCCAGGAAAGGCAATGTATTTCATCTCATTTCATTTTGTATAAAATGCCTGATTAATAGCATTACAAATTTGCTTTGTGGTCTGATGAGATTCAAATTTCAGCCTCCTAAATGATTATAATAAGACATAAGTTACTGAATTCTGATCTAATCATTCTTTTAATGGATGTTGTGATACTTTTATGGTTAATCTTCCTTTTCATGGGAAAAAAATAAATTGCTTAAACTGTATTTAATTTGTATAATACATTGAATACCTTTTTACTTCTCTCTTTTTGGAAGGGGGAAAAGAATGCTACACTAGTGAGCCATAAATGTTTTTTTTTTTAATTAGTATCATCCAGTGGATGTAGGAGTTGGGAATTTTTTGATGAGCCAAAGAATTTGAGAAAAGGGACACTCCTCTTACCGGAGCTAAATTCTCTAGGAAAGATCTTGTTCCAAACCACATTTGTCACTACAGATGAGGAGGAGCAGGTGTCTCAGGCTCTGTGGGCTCAGCTGATCACTTTGTCAGGGGTTAGATAAGAATCACACAGTAATAAAATCAGTTCTACTGCTATACCCTGTGGATTGTAGGATGTTTCTGTCTTAGTTGTAGCTGAAACTTTCTGTATGTGTTGTTTTCCTTAATAGAACATGAGCTCCTTGAGAGCAAGAGTTATCTGTGTTTCTATTTTGTATCTTCTGGGCTTTAGCACAGAGCTTTGCATATAGTAGGTGTTTAAGAAGTACACTTTCCTGCACCTATTCATTCATTTATAAACATTAATTTGCCTGTTGGTAAATGTACAATATATTGCTATAAACAAAACTAGGAGACAGAAAGAAGATACAGAAGTTGATGTCTACCTCTATACTCTGAAATATAGAGCTTCTGATGGATGCCCAAAGCAAAAATATTTAAGATGACTAAGTAAATGTCTTATCTTAGTCACCAATTTCAAAAAAAGGCACTTCATACTATGGTTTCATTTGGAAGATTTCCTGCACAAACGAGGAGAAAGTAAAGGACGGTGTAAGAAATTATACTAATTATATACCAAGAAAACTGAAAATTCAAATGGAGTAGATTAATCTTTATAACATAATCTTTATATAATCTTTACATAAAATTAGACAACTTTTTTATGAGCAAAATTAATTCACCTAGAATAGGAAAAGAAGCTATAGGTTGGGGGAAAATCATATTAAATATCTTTGAGAATGGTTTGATACACAGAGAATTGCTACAAATATATAAGATCAAGAGCCATTACTCAAAAGATAAATAGTCAAGGCTATAAATAGAGTTTCGAAAAAATGAAATCAAAACTACCAACAATCACACGAAAGAGTGCTACCACTAACTAAAAAGAGGAAATAAAAACATCTCTGAGGTTTCACCTCACACCATCAAATTAGTAGATGACAGCAGACAAACTTAATGTGTTAGAATAACTGTCAGAAGAAAAGTTGACAAATACATTGTTGGTGGAGCTTTTGAATTGGTCCAATAATTTTGGAAAACAATTTTGAACTATATTAGAAAAGCACATACTTTTCAATGCATCTATATCACTACTGAGAATTTGCCCCAAGAAGCTCAAAGATAGAATGAAAGCTTATCTTTCTCTCTCTCTTTCTCTGTCTCTGTTTCTCTCTCTCTGTATATATGCGTATGAATGTGTATATATGTATATGTGTTTATATATGTTTGTGTATATGCACATACATATGCAAATTATGGATGGTTGAATGGATTGTTTTCACATTTTGACTACCAAAGAGAGTGTTACATACATACATATGTAAAACATATATACATATATGTATATATACACACCCACAGCATACATAAAATGCATATATGTTTATCTATATATCTACACATTTATCTGTAAATGCATATATACATTCATATATATACACATATATACACACACACACACACATACATACATACACACATATATGAAAAAATAACACTTTTTGGTAGCAGAAATCTGGAAACAATCCATCCATCCATCTGTCCATCAACAAGCATTTATTACCTACTATGTGCCAGGTATACTGAGGGCTATAAAAAGAAGCAGAAGACAAAATCTGTTCTCAAGGAGCTTACACTATACCAGGGGAGCAAACATGCAATAAAATACATACAAAGCAATCTATATACAGGATAAATAGGAAATAATCAACAGAGGGTAATCACTAGGAAATTTCCCACTAGAAGGTAGGATTTAGTTGGGGAGTAAAGGAAGCCAGGGAAGTCAGTAGTTGGAGTGAGGGAGAGAATTCCAGGCATGGGGGACAGCCAAGGAGAAGGCTTGAAGCAGAGACCTTTTGTTTATGCAACAGAATAAACAAAAGTGTTATGTTTAAAGATTGAACAAATTATGGTGGATTACTGTAAATCATTGTTTATAATATTATTTGTTACAAGAAATGATGAATATGAAGAATTCAGAAAAAAAAATTGGGAAAACAAAACTGATGTAGAATGAAGCAAGTAGTCCTAAGAGAACCATTTACACAATAACCACAATAACATGAAAGGGGAAAAAAAGCAATTCAAGAATTTGACCAATGCAAGTCTAATGCTGACGTTAGAAGACTGACAATAAAACATGTCGAAAACCAGAAGAAACTCATTATGGGTGTAGAATAAAGCACATGTTGCCAGACATGACCAATGCCTTGGTTTATTTGCTTAATTAAACTTCTTTGGTTAAATGGCAGGGTTCTATAGGGATAGTAAAGGCGTAATCGTGAAGTGACATCAATACTTTTGAAACATTTTTTTTAAACTCCTGTGTCCCCTTTCCTTAAGATCTCATTTGGGAGAATTTACTTCTGGCTACACAAAGAGGGTTATTAGATCTTGAAGAATCACCTTAATCTTTTCCTTATAGTTGAGGCTAATGACCTCCCAAGGTGATGGTTCCCTGGGCTATTAGGCCAGGTCTACTCATTTTCTAGATAGGTAAGCTCTCCAACCAATGCCCATCTCCTTTCCCCCAGGAGATTTAATTCTACTGTTTTCTCAGTCCCCAGAATAGGCAGAAATTTTGTTTAAAAATAATTTGTAAACAAATCATAAATATAAAATAAACTTTACATTCATATTTTTGTAAGGGTAGGTTGAAACCACCTCACCTGTTTTAGCCTAATACCTTAACTAGGTAACGGGGTGTTCAGGGAGGACTGGCACCTCCGGTGTGAGGGCTTGCTGAGCCCTTTTCAGGGCTGCTCATCCACCTTTGGTGCCCACTTCATTCACTCAACTCTCACCTGTGGCTCCAAGAAGCTGTAGTATGCACAGTGGCCAAGCTCAGGTAAGGTGTCTCAGAAGTTAGGATAAACCAGGTTGAGGATAACTGATGGGCCTCAAACCCATCAGTGAGTTAGGGCGAGGTCTACTCCATGCATTCCTGAGTGGAATAGAGGGATGAGAACACTTTGTTCCAGTGGCCATGAAAGTGGCTGAAGCAGGTGCTATTGAGCACTTAGAGCTTGGTCAGGTATCAGAGATGCCAGGGTCACTCATTGTGTCCTGGGCCATTGCTAGTTATCTTGACTTTTTCCCTGCAACTAGACTTCAATGACTCAGAAAGAGAGTGAGATTGATGACTTTGTGTAACTCTGTCTCACTTAAATCCAATTCACACACAGGATAGTGGCATTGGTCCTCTTTGAAAATGAACAACAACAACTAGTAAGTACATGTCTCAAATTAATCAAAAGACTATAGACTAAGTATAAAAAGTCTTTTCAAGGTGAAGAAGGAAATGGAAAATCAGTCCAATACTTTTGATACAAAAACCCTATGGATGATATGGTCCATGGGGTCATGAAGAGTCAAACACAGCTGAACGACTGAAAAACAACAACAATTTTAAAAAGCTATTTGATGAAAGAAAGGATTCCAGACAAGAGGTCTGTTCTAATCGTTGTGGGATTTTCCTATACTCTCTGGGTCAGGTAAAAAAAGCATTGAGTCAGCTGGAATGGGAGGCTGATATAGAAACTGGAGCAAATGTAGCTTTCCAGCACCCTGATGAAGAATACCCTGGGGGAAAGGGGAGACTAGGTCTGGGCTTTGGCCAGATCTCCTCACTCTCTCCTTCCCCCACCTGCTTCCCCTGCCTTTGACCAGAGGATGACCTTCCAGTTTGGAAGGGTCTGAATAATGTTGGACTTCCCATCTTCCCATAAGTAGTATCAGCTGCTCACAGCATCTGTATCAGGAGCCATTAACAATGATGGATGCAAATGTGCTCTTCATGAGTGTAGCTTTGAACACTCCACAAATGGCAGAAAAGAACTTCCAGCAAATAGGATCTGGATGTTACCACTTTACTGCACGTGCTCTTTAAGCGTGAGCCCGGTTCCCCTCTGTCTGCTCTTGTTGGAGACTATGTTGCAGATATTTAAATCAACTGTTCTTATTGTGCTTCCTTGGTAAATAGCCCTATCTAAAACCTACTTAAGGTTAGTTAACTAAACTGATTCACAACTGATAACTTTGAGGAAGAGGATTATGCCAGTTCAGGGTTGAGCTGTTAAAAAATGTTAAAAGAATTGTCCTGAGCCCTCCGGGTTACCCCTAGAACCCTGAGGATGAGGATGTAGCCAAGATCTGGGGACCTGACTCATCACTGGTAGTGGAAGTTAGGATAGAGATGTCCCATAGCTTAAATGGGCCACATTTGGAAGGATCTATGATCTATAGCCCATCCTTGATCCCCCATTCTGTGAAAGTCCTACTCGAGGTCCCCTATAACTCTTCCATTGGAGCTCCATTTAATACGAAGAGGCCCCTCCTTAATTATTCTTGACCTTGCATAAATACCAGTATAACATTTGGACTCTGTATCACTTATCCCTCATTCTTACCACATGTCACATATACCTAGTTGAAATAAATTAATAAACAATTAAAGTATAAAATGTAAAACTAAATAATTAAATCAATCAATAAGCATTCTGTAAATTTTAATTGTGCCTTAGGCATAGTATTAGGCAGTAGGGATACAAAGGCAAAAGCAAGACAGTCTTTGCTTTCAAGAAACTTACATTCTACTATGAGGAATGGGATACAATCTGTTCAAAGATAAGTAAATATCAGATATACAAAGTGAATGCAAAGTGATTCAGAGAAGTGCTAACAGCTGGATAAAGTAAGACAAGTCTTTCGAAGGAGGTGGAACTTGAGCTGAAACTCATAAGAAGTTGGGGGTTCCAAGAGGTAGAGGTAGGAACCGAGAACATTCCAGGCGTGGGGAGACGGGAGGGACATAAATGTCTCCTGTGCAAATCCTCAAGAGATAGACAAGCTTTGCAAATGCACAAGAGATGGATGACCTGTACAAATGTACTGGTGAGAGAAGAACCATCATGTTTAGAGAATAGCAGATAGGCTGGTTTGACTAAACCGTTAAGAGTGTGAATAGGAGAAATATCTATTAAGTCTGGAAAGGTAGTCTGGAGTCAGATTAAGAAAGACTCTAAAAGCCAAACAGAGAATTTTGTATTTTTATCCCAAAAGTAACAAGGAGCTCTGGGAGCTTTTTAAGCAGGCGCATAACATGGGCAGACCTGTGCTTTAGGAAAATCACTTTGTCGGCTGTGTGGAGAATGAATGAGGGGGGAGCCTATTAAAAAGAGCAGTGGCTCTGCAGTTAGTGAGCCTGGCTTCAAATTCCACCTTTAATGTTTACCACCTATGTGGTTTTGGCGAGTCACTTAACCTTCCACTTAACTAGTATCAACAAGATTATTTCTTCATTTGTAAAATGAGGGAGTGGAACTAGATGACGTCTGTGGTCTCTTCCAATTCTGCAGCTATGATCTTATTAATCTAGTCAAATTCTGAAAAGGGTCTGAATTAGGGGTGTATATGTGAGTGGAGAAAAGGACATAAGTATGAGAGATGTGAAGGTAGAATGGACAAGTTAAGACAAATAATTTGCTCTCTCTCTGTCTCTCTGTCTGTCTCTGTCTCTGTCTTTCTGTCTCTCTCTGTCTCTCTGTCTCTGTCTCTCTCTTTGTGTCTCACTCCTTGTCTCCGTCTCTCTCTCTATCTCTGGTCTGAGAATGAGGCTTCAAGGGTGACTCCTGTTTCATGAACCCTTGTGATTGGAATGATATGTACTTGACAGATATAGGAAAATATAGAAGAGGGATGGGTTTGGGGGATCAATTTTATGAATTCTGTTTTGAATTGAAATTGAGATATCTATAAGACTTCTAGTTGAAGATGTTCAGAAGACAGTTGGTGATAGGGACTGAAGTTCAGAGAGATTATTAGGAATTCATTGCTATCAATTCATCAATATTTGTTCAGTTGAATCTATGTGGATAAAATATTTCACGAAAGTATCTCTTAGTTTCAGCATTCTGTGTTAGTTGCATTAAAAACCCCATAGAATATAGTTATCAATATTAAAGGGTGTATGTCAAATATTATCCTCAAATAATGGGCCTCAAATGTTATCCATAACAATTCCAATGATAATAATTTTCTCCATTAATATTTCCAACTAGATGAATTCCCAAATAATAAACTGAATCAGATTTATAGCTAGCTCTATTTACATTCCATTATCATCTTGAAATTCTGCCAGTCCAAATTACCCATAAATTTAAATTGCCTAAAATGCCAACTATGTTGCCAAATTACTCACTTGCCAGATGTTAGTATCAAATTACTCAGACAAATATACAAAATATGTGATGCTCCAGTATTCTAGTTGCCTTTTCCAAATCCATACTGAGATGACGGCTTTTGTGAAATTAAATTCAAAAATCAGTTTCTTGAAGCTAGTGGAGTTTCTATAAGCAGCCAAGCTCCCCGAGCCTTCCCCTCAAAACCATTTAAAAATATTGCCTCAAATCAACTTCAGAATGGCAGAACCAACTAAAGGTTGGGGTGAGACATTTTTCCAGCCCAAGACAACTTAGGAAGTTGGAAGGAGAGCTATGTGACTCTGGGGAAAGTCCTAGCTTAAAGCCCAGCTTGAGACCTTGGAGGTAGCAAGAATGGCAGCAGTGGCTTCAGGAGCTCTTAAGCCTGGGACTATAAGGGGATCTGGCCACTGTCCAGAAAGAGATTCCAGTTGACCCCTGGGCTAGCACTGGGTGCAGTATAATGTGCTGTTAGGTAACCCCATTGTCTATACCAGGTCACAGTTCCAGGGTAGAGAGAACTTTCAATCACAAGGGATCAGGGGCTTTGAGAAGCAGTATAGCTTTTGGTCCCAAGGGAGCAAGGGCCATGAGGAGCAGTATCTTTTGTGGCTTCAAGAGATTGGGGCCCTTCATGGGTAAAAGACCAGAGCTCATACCAGGAGAGCAGTGAACATACCTCTCTCTGGATACATCGTTTTGGAAACACCCAAAACTTCCAAAATAGCAATGCAAAATGCCTAAAATTTGGGATAGTGGTCTTCCTGTTCATCCCACATATACTCCTGGAAGAAAGCCTGACTTTAACATAAAGTTCAGTCAAGAAATAGGATGGAAAAATAAGCAAACAACAAAGAAGAGCCCCACCATAAAAAGCTATCGTGTGGCTGAGATCAAGACACAAACTCAAAAGAAGACAACAGTGTTAAAATAGCTGCAAGCAAAGCCTAAAAAATAAAAGTGAGTTGGACACAAGCCCAACAAGAATTCTGGGAAGAGGTAAAAATGATTTTCAAAATCAAATAAGACTGATAAAAAAAATTGGGAAAATATGAGAGTGATGCAAGAAAATTATGAAAAGAATTAATAGTTTGATAAAAAAGGCACAAAAATAACAGCTTAAAATATAATTGGGATAGAGGATTCTGGGAAGATGATGAGTAGGTCAGAAAACTTTCAGTTCTCCAAATTTCCTTGACAAATAAAGATAGAACATTGCCTCAGAAGGAATGTGGAGCAGTAGAAATAAAAGTTAAGGATAAGCAGTTGTTCTCCTAAGACAACTTGAGAAGACTTCAGGAAAGACCCAACCTCCAGGGACAGGGGTTCAGCCTGAGTGAAGTGTAAATGCTTCCAGGCTGACTCTGCAGAATCAACAAACAGCAAGCCCTGGGGGCATCTGGTTTGGGAGGCAGCCTCAGCCTTAGAAACTGTCATCTTATAGACAGTGTGGGGGTCTGATGGCTGAGTAGGAGAAGATTGAAGGACCTTCCACTGTTAGGGGATACCAAGTACAGTTGTGTTGACCAGATGTGTCCCGGGCTGTGACTGTGGGGGAGAAGGAGCTGGCACACACCTGGTGAGTGCAGCAGCAATACCTGGTAGATGTGGGCACTTGCAGGAGAACAGAATCTCTAGTTTCTGTTCCAGGCCAGAGGATAGCTGTAGTTTGCAGCCACCTGAGGGACTTGACCAAGCAAGATCATTTGCAGGACAGTGTGCCTAGGGGCCCTGACCATGGCTTAGGAGTGGAGAGGAGAGCCCAAGGTTGAACCCAGGATAGACCTCAGAAAATAACGGTAAAAAGGACCTGAGGCTTGGGGCATCCTTTCCCATGCCTTGGGACTGCAATTTGATTATACTAATAGCTACTAAAAACAAAATAAATAAAATAAATAAAAATAAGCAAGCAAAGAAAGAAAGAACCCAACTACAGATAGCTATTATGGGGATAGAGAAGGTTTGAATTCATATTCAGAGGAAGATAATGGAGCAAAAAAAAAGCACTCCTTTCTCAATGAGAAATGTCAAATGGCCCCAAGTACAAAAAGAGTTATTGGAGGAACTTAAAAAGAACTTTAAAAACCAAATAAGAAAGATGAAGGAAAAAATTAGAAAAAAAAGAGCAATCCAAGAAAATCAAGAAAATTGTGGTAATAAAGTCAACCAACTTGAAATAGAGAATCAAAAACTCAAGGAAGAAAACAATTCTTGAAAACTAGAATTGGGCAAAAGAAAGCTAATAACATTCTAAGATACCAAGAAATAATAAAACAATATCAAAAGAATGAAAAAAATAGAAGAGAATCAATAGAAGAGTTGGCCTCTACTGATCTGGAGAACAGATCAAGAAGAAATAATGTAAGAATAGTCTGACTACCTGAAAATTAGAATAAAAAACATCTTGATACAATATTACAAGAAATTATCAAGGAAAAGTGCCCTGAAGTTCTAAAACAAGATGGCAAAGTAGAAATAGAAAAAAAAATCCACCAATTACCATTTAAAACAGATCTCAGGGGGAAAACTTAGAGGAATATCATATATTCAAGGCTCACAGGTTAAAGTGAAAATATTGGTAGCAACAAGAAAAAAAAACAATTTCAATGTCATAGAGCTACAGTGAAGCATAGTAGATTATGTTCCATTATTAATAATAGTAATACCTAGCAGCTACTACATTGAAGGACCATAGGTCTTGAATACTATATTTCGTGGAGCAAAAGAGCAGGGGTTACAACCAAGGGTAACTTATCTAGCAAAGTTAACTATAATCCTGAATGGAAAAAAAAATGATATTTAATGAACTGAAAGACTTTCAGGTATTTGTAATAAAAACAGCAGAACTTAAGGAAAAATTCAACATATAACTTCTAGGAGAAATATAAGGTAAATGTTAAAGACCAGTTATAAGGGACTCAGTAAGGTCAAATTATTTACTTCTTATTTGTGAAAATATTATCAGTACTCTTATGACTGTCATCATTATTTGGGTAGTTTGGAAAAAAAAGGCTTGGGCTGAGCTGTGTATGATGAGGTGATTCTAAAAAAAACTGTGTAGAGAAAGATAAAAAGGAATAATTATCTCATACAAATGAGGCATGAAAGTAGTAGAGGGAAGGGCAAGTATTCTCATCAGGAATGGGTTAAAGAAGGAATAACATATATATATGTGCATATATATGTACATATATATGTATATATAATACATATCTAGAAAGGTATGTAAGTCTTCTAAATACAAAAAGAAATAGGAGGGCAAGAAGATAGCATGGGGGGAGAAGATAAGGGAGGGACTCTTGGAGGGGTGGCTAAGTTAAGGATTAGGAAAGCAAGGTAGTGGGTAGAAGTAAAGCAAAGGAGGGAGGAGGGATAGGAATAGGGTGAGAAGCATAGTGAGGAAAAATAAGAAGGAGGAAAAAACATAACAAGCAATTATAGCTTAGAATGTGAATAGGATGAATTTACCCATAAAATGGAAATTGATAGCAGATTAAAAAATTGAATTCAACAATATATTGCTTTACGGAAATGCTATAAAAATGAGATACACACCAAGTTAAGAGTTGGGAGTAGAATTTATTATGTAAAAAAAAATTCAGGGATGTTAATTATGCTGTCAGACAAAGTTAAAGCTAAAATAGATTTAATCAAAAGAGAAAAATGGGGAAACTATACTATGTGTCAGCAATATTATTAAATACTGTTTCAGACCATTTAAAATAACTAGACTGTATGAAACACCTGAGCATATACCTGCCAAAACAAACACAGGAACTAATATGAACATAAACGTAAAATACTTTTTATACAAATAAAGTCGGATCTAAATAATTAAAGTAATATTTATTGTTCATGGGTAGGTAAAGATAATATAATTTAAAAAATGACAATTTTACCTAACTAATCTATTTATTCAATGACATCCTGATTAAATTACTAAAAAATTATCTTACTGAGTTAGAAAAAATAATAATAAAGTCATATGGAAAAACAAAAGGTCAGGAACTTCAAAAAAACCAGGCGAAAAAAGATGTAAAGGAAGCAGATTCAGCAGTATCAGACCTCAAACCAGGGGTGGGGAACCTGTGGCCTCAAGGCCACATGTGGTCCTCTAGTCTCAAGTGCAGCCCTTTGACTGAATACAAACTTCACAGAACAAATCCTTTTGGAAAGCAGATTTGGTTTAAGGCTTAAATTATGTTATAAGGTGAGAGCATTGTTGAAGTATAAAATGGATAATTTCAATTATTTTAAATTAAAATTTTCTTATATAAATAAAACCTATACAGCCAAGAATAGAAGAAATGCAGAAAATTGGGGAAAATGAACTTTCATAAACAATCTCTCAGTGGTGTGTGATTGGGCTGGAATATTGCTGCAGTGTAGGAAATGGTGAGCTCGTTGATTTAGAAAAAGATAGGAAGACTTGGACTTATGAAGGAAGATGCTATCCAGAGAAACAGATGACAGGTGGAAATAACCATAGCATGGTCTTAGATATATGTGTATGAGTGCATATGTGTATATATGTGTATGTCTATAGATATTTATCTGTATGTATAAATATCCAGGCTTAATTGTAGCCTTTTTTAGGGTGGGCCTGGGTGGGGGGGAGGGAGAGGAAAATTAAAGTAAAAGTGCACAGCAGAGAACAAAAGAAACCTAAAAGGAAGCAAAGAAATGCTGGGCATTTATATAAAACAAAATATAGTATTTATTATATAAGTTTTCTTGAAATGGAAATTTATTATTTGATATTGAATCCTCTCTTATGTCTTGCTGTATCTGTGACATATTTTGTTTTTCTTTTTCTTGTTTTGTATTTAAATTTAAAATAAATAATAAAATTTACCAAAAAAAAATAGAATTGGCAAAATGGAAAAAGGGTTGAAAAACTCACTGAAGAAAATATTCCTTAAAAATTAGAATTCAGCAGCTGGAAGTTAATGACTCCATGAGACATCAAGAAACAATAAAACAAAGTAAAAAGAGAATGGAAAAAACAAAAGAAAATGTGAAATAACTCATCAGAAAAACAACTGATCTGAAAAATAGACTGAGGAGAGATAATATTAGGATTATTGAACAGCCAGAAGGCCATGTTCAAAGAAAGGGCCTAGACATAATATTTAAAGGAATTATAAAGGAAAACAGCCTTAATATTCTAAAAACAAGATGAGAAAATGGAAATTGAAAGAATTACCATTCACCTACTAAGAGAGATTCCAAAATGAAAACTCTCAGGAATATTATAGCAAAATTCCAGTGTTCCCAGACCAGAGAAAATACTTCAAACAGCCAGAAAGAAACCATTGAAATACCAAGGAGCCACAGTCAAGATCATATAAGATTTGGCAGTTACCATATTAAAGAAGTGAAGGGTTTAGGATATAATATTTCAGAAGGCAAAGGAGCTAGGATTACAACCAAGAGTAAATTACCCAGCAAAACTGAATATATTCTTTCCAGGGGGAAAATGGATATTTAATGAAATAGAAGACTTTAAAGCATTCCTAACAAAAAGACTGGAAGTGATTATAAATTTGGCTTTCAAATATAAGACTCAAGAGAAACACAAAAGGGTAAGCATGAAAGAGAAACCATAAGGGACTCAATAAGGTTAAATTATTTACATTCATATATTGGAAGACAATTAATTAACTACTAAGGCCTTTATCATTATTAAGATAATTAGGAGGACTTTACATAGACAGAGGGAATGGGAGTGAATTGATTGTGCTGGGATCATCTCAACAAAAAATGGATGAGTGAGAAAGATGCACTGGGAGATGGGGGAAAGGGGAAGAATGAGTATGTAAGGAAGAGCTTTAACAGTGAGGGGAATGGTAGGGGTGGCAATGCTTGAATGCCATTCTCATCTGAAATGATTCAGAGGGAAGAATATATATGCACAACCAACTTAATTATACAAATATATCTTATCCAACAAAGAAGTAAGAAGAGTGGGAGATGATAGAAAGGAGAGGGTGATAAAAGGGGAAGTGGATTAAGGGAAGCAGTGATCCAAAGCAAAACAGACTTTAAAAATGGACAGAATAAAAAAGGGAGAGAGAAGGATAAATAGAAGAAAAAATATTGAAGAAAAATAGAAAGAAAAAAATAAAAAAATTAATAATTACAACTGAATGTGAATGACATTGAATTCACCCATAAAATGGAAGCAGATAACAGAATGGATTAGAAATGAGAATCCAATAGTATGTTGTTTACAAGAAAGACACTTGAAACAGAGAGACACATATAGAGTTAAAATAAGGGGCTGGAACATAACCTACTGTGCCTCAGCTGAAGTAAAAAAAAATTATCTCAGATAAAGCAAAAGCAAAAGATCTAAGTAAAAGGCATTGTAGACAATGAAGTAATACAATACTAAACATATATGTATGAAATGACATAGCATCCAAATTCTTAATGGAAATATTAAGTGAGTTATAGGAGTAAATAGACAGTAAAACTATGCTAGTAGGGGATCTCAACTTTCCTCTATCAGAGTTGGATAAATCTAAGCATAAAATAAATAAAAAAGAATTTAAGGAGATGAATAGAATTTAAGAAAAGTTAGCTATGATAGACATCTGGAGAAAATGAAATGGGAATGGAAAGGAATGTAACTTTCTCAGCTGGCACCTTCACAAAAATTGAACATATATTAATGATCAAAACCTAGGACCAGATAGATTTATGAGTGAATTCTACAAAACATTTAAGCAAAAATTAATTCCAATATTAAACTATTTTTAGAAATAAGTAAAGAAAGAGTCCTATCAAATTCCTTTTATGACACAAAACTAGTTTTGATACCTAAACCAGGGAGAAAAAAAACAGGAAAGAAAACTATAGGCCAATTTTCCTAATGAATATTAGTGTAAAAATTTACATAAAATAAGGATATTATAGAAATATGTCACAAAGATCATATGCTATGACTGGGTGGGATTTATACCTAGAATGCAATATTGGTTTAATATTAGGAAAATTATGAGCATTATTGACCATATCAATAACAAAAACAACAAAAATCATATGATTATGTCAATAGATATAGAAAAAGCTTTTGACAAAATATAACATTTATCCCTATTAAAACAACAGAAAGTGTAGGAATAAATGGTGTCTTTCTGAAAATGATTAGTTGTATCTAAGTAAAAACAAAAAGAAGCATTATCTATAATGGAGATAAGCTAGAAGACATCACAGTAAGATTGGGGTGAAGTAAGAATGTCTATTTTCATCACTATTATTTAATACTGTAGTAGAAATTGTATCAGTAGCAGTAAGACAAGATAAAGAAATTAAAGGAATAAAAATAGGCATTGAGGAAACAAAACTATCACTCTTCGCAGGTAACATTATGGTATGCTTAAAGAATCCTAGGGAATCAACTGAAAAACTAGTTGAAACAATGAACATCTTTAGCGAAGTTGCAGTATATAAAATAAATCCACACAAGTCATTAGCATTTCTACATAATACCAACAAAACCCAACAGGAAGAGATAGAAAGAGAAATTTAATTTAAAATAACTGTAGACACTATATTCTTAGGAGTTTACCTGCCAAGATAAACCCTGGGACTATATGCACACAATTACAAAACACTTTTCATACAAATAAAGTCAGATCTAAACAACAGGAGAAATATTAATTGCTCACATGTAGGCCAAGCCAATACGATAAAAATGAAAATTCTAGCCAAGTTAGTTTACTTATTCAGTGCCATACAAACCAAACTGTCAAAGAATCATTGTACAGAACTAGAAAATTTTTTTTAACAAAATTCATCTGGAAGGACCAAAGGTCAAGAATATCAAAGGAATCCAATGGGGGGAAAATGTGAAGGAAGGCAGACTGACAGTACTAGATTTCAAATTATGTTACAAAGCATTAATCATCCAAAAAAATCTGGTACTGGCTAAGAAATTGAGTGGTGGATCAGTGGAATAGATTAGGCAGACAATGCACAACAATGAATGACCACAGTAATTTAGTGTTAATAACTGAAAGATTCAAGCTTTTGCAGTAAGAGACCACCATTTGACAAAAAAATTCCTGGGAGAATTGTAAAGTAGTTTGTCAGAAAGTAGGCATAGACCAACACCTCACACTGTATACCAAAATAAGGTCAAAATGTATAAATAGTTTATATATAAAGGGTGGCATCCTAAGTAAATTAGGGGAACATGAAAAAAAACTCCCTGTCAGATCTATGGATGATGGAAGAGTTTATGACCAAAAAAGAGAGAGAAGATCATGGAAAGTATAATGGATAATTTAATTATGTGAAATTAAAAAGGTTTTGCACAAACAAAAACAATGCAGCCAAAATTAACATGGAAAGCAGGAAATCAGGAAAAAAATTTATAGCAAGTTTCTCTAATAAAAGCCTCATTTCTCAACCATGTAGGGTATTGAGCCAAATTTATAAAAATACAAGACATTTCTCAATTTATAAATGATCAAGTGATATGAACAGAATAGTGTTCAGAAGAAGAAATCAAAGCTATCAATAGTCACATGAAAAAATGATTTAAATCATTATTGATTAGATAAATACAAATTAAAACAACTCTGAGGTACCATCTCACACCTACCAGTTGGCTGCCAGGACAGAAAAGGAAAAACATAGATGCTAGAAGGAATATGGAAAAAAAAATAGGTACATTTATGCACATATTAGTGGAGTTGTGAACTGGTCTAAGCATTCTAGAGAACGATTTGGAACTATGCCCAAGGGGCTATAAAACTAGATATATACCCTTTGACCCTGTAATAATCGCTATCAGGTCTGTATCCCAGGGAGATCAAAGAAAAGGAAAAAAAGGCTCATAGGTACATAAATATTTTTAGCAGCTCTTTTTGTGGTGGCAAAGAATTGGAAACTGAGGGGATAACCATCAACTGGGGAATGGTTGAACAAGTCAAGGTATATGATTGTGATGGAGTACTACTGTGCTGTAAGAAATGATGAGCAGGATGGTTTAGAAAACCTGAGAATTATATGAACTCCTGTAAAATGAAGGGAGCAGAGCCAGGAGAACACGGCACATAGTAACAGCAATATTTTAAGGATGATCATTTGTGGAAAACTTATTTACTCTGATCAAGACAATGATCCAACAGAGTTCCAAAGGACCCATGAGGAAAAGTGCTGTCCACCTTCAGAGGGAGAATTGGTGAACTCTGAGGGCAGATTGAAGCATATTCCCCCCCCACACACTTTCTTTATGTTTCTTGCCTTTTCTTTCTTTCTTTTTTTGTGACATGGCTAATATGGAAATATGTTTTGTATGGCTTCATATGTATAATTGATATTGTGTTGCTTGTCTTCTCAGTGGATGAGGGAGGGGCTGCAGAGAGAGGGAATTTACAATCTAAAATTTTTTTTAAGTCAATGTTAAAAATAAATAAAAATTTTAAAATATCAATGTGCCTCTTATTGCCTTGGAATTGTTGTTCCATCAGAGACACTTTTCCTTCCTAGACAATTTCTAGTCAGATTTCATTCTGGATAAATTCATTGAAAGTTCTGTGGGTCCTTAATTCTGTTCTTAGGACTTAGACACCCCACCCCATTTTTTCCAGGCAATGTTCTTGGCATTATTACTGTGATGACTCTGAGTATCTTGAGTGTCTTTGTATTATTATCTGATTTAAGAAATATTTAAAAGCTTCCATATCCATGTGTTTCCGTTTCTGCCTGTATATACATGGTGCATTGTATTGTTTCCCTACTTATTTTCTTTAGTGGTTCTAGTGCTTATAAATAGATTTGTACATAACTGTCTTCAATTAAATTGATAGTAATTCAATTCAACCACTTCATTGAGACTGGCCTATGTAGCCAAGAAGGCAAACTTTCCCACACTAAAAATGACCAAATATCATTATTTCCTAAACTACTCTCTCCCCTACATCCTTCTCCCTATGACTATTTTATAATTGTTATAATGCCAATTCTAAATTGAAGAGGAAAAAATTATCAGAGAGAGAGATAGAGACAGAGACAGAGACAGAGATCTGGCTAGAATTTATTCTGCAATATGTAAGAAAACTGTTCTAAGTTGCTTCATATTCAGTAGGATGTTTCAGGTGCCTTTACTGGAGGGGACGGGGGAGGGGGGGCTCCTTAACAGAAATAGCTATAGCAAAATCTCATTGATAACGTAGAGTAAAGCAATTGAAAGTTCTTTGAGCTAGATGACTAATTTTCAAATGTAGAGGGGAAAAGTACACATTTCAGGTTAATTAAAAAAAAATGCCCCCTAAATTATCTTCCTGCTGTTGAAATATGAGAAATTAGAGTTAGTGGGTTAGGTGTGGACCAATTAAGCACAAGTATGTCATAGCTATCCTTTTAAATTTCCTGTTTTCCTCTTACATTCCTTATGGTTCTCTTCTAGTGTTCAGCACATCTCTGGGCAGTCCTCATTAGTACTTAATTGAACATCATCAAGCCTGGTGGACTCTAACTTCCTTTTAATCCCTAAATGACCATGTGAATAGATGGAATCATCAAGATAACTTGGGTAATGCCAGATTCCATTAAATGGGAAAATGATTCATTTTTGATCTGGGCAAGGGTCAGGTAAAGAATTCAGACTTTGAACCTATATCCACTCCCTGCTCTCCCCCACCCCCATCTGATTTCAGGAGGAGCAATGGAAAATCCAAGAAGGCTAGAGCTTCTAGGTGCAGAGATAGGAAGACCTGAACTCAGACACTTACTGGCTGTGCCTGGGCAAGCCACAAACCTGTCTTGTGCCTTAGTTCCCTTATAACAAAATAAGGCATTTGGATTCAATGGCCTCAAAAGTTCCTTCTAGTTCTAAATGTCTGGTCCTACATTGAACAGCCTTACAAAAAGCTACACAAAGGACCTCAGTTCCATCACTCTCTCCTTTGGTGAAAGTCCACACTAATTCAAAGAGAAAGAGATGGTGTCAAAAACAACTATTCCATCTAACAAAATCAAATTCAACCCACCAAGCATATATTAACCACCTTTAGCAGAGGTGTGGAGGACTGTTTTGTTATACTGGTGAGGAGAGCCAGTCACTCCCTCTCACTATTCCTACCTTCTTATGAATTGGGTTACTATGTCCTAGCTACTTCTTTGGTCTTTGCTTTCAGCCATTCTTGTAATAATACTTCTTCTCTGTAGGATTTGGTTTTCTTTTCAAACCAGGCCTCAGGAAAAGAAATAATTGAGAAGAAAAATGGTGGAAGCTCCACTTCTCATGTCAGTCTCACTCCAATCAAGTTGTTGCCTAAAAAGATCGAGGTTGGGATTTTTCCCCCTTGCTCTGAGACATTACAAAAATAAATGTCTGTCTGTCTGTCTGACTCTCTCTCTCTCTCTCTCTCTCTCTCTCTCTCTCTCTCTCTCTCTCTCTCTCTCTCTTTCTCCATCTCAATTCTCAAATTGACCTTGTGAATATATATAATGCAATTTTGAAACCTGTTTAGATTTTCCTCTCCCCAACACTTTCCCTGCTCTATTAACTTTTCTCTGCTGCATTTGAGTAATGAAAAACACAGATCAGCAATGCAAGGGTTAATTACATTTAGTTTAGAAAAACAGGCTTTAAAATAAAAGGGAAGTTAAAAAAGAAAAGGGGAAGGAGAACAAGCTTTATTAAGGGCCTACTACGTATCAGGTATTGGGCTCAGCACTTTACAAATGTCTTATCTGAACATCAATAACAAATAACTCACAAAATCTTTGTGAGGTATATGCCATTATTATCCCCATTTTACAGTCAAAGAAACTGAGGCAGATAGAGATTAAATTGTTGTACCGAGAAATCAGCGAGCGAGACGCAGATGTAATTTAAAATGTGGATTTATTAGCTCATGGCTGCAAGGGGTATGCACATCCAAATCAAGCAGCCCTGATCAGGGGCCGAGCTAGGGTTTATATGGAAAAGAGCATGGGAAAGAAATGCCAGGAACACTGATGAGGTAATCCAAAGGTGCAGGTGTCTTTGGAGGCTATGGATAGGAAAGTACAGGGAGTATACTGGATAGGGAGGGGAATGGATCTTTGGAGTCTGGCAGGAGGAAGAGTCCTTGGGCTGGCCAAGGACATCCCTCTCCCTCTGTCTTGATGAAAGAATGCACAACACAGGAACTTCCTAAGGAATTGGGAGGCTTCCAGAGACATGATCTGAGGGCTGGGGCCTGAGCAGCCCAGCTCTGTGTAGCTGTACCAGGGAGAGGGATAAGAGTCATGCTGAGGCCCATGCATGAATAACTGCTAGGCACAGTGTTCTTGGGCTGGGGAGTGGTTGTCAGAGACAGTGTTTCTGAGACTAGGGAGAAATTGGGGCACAAGTACAAGCACAAGCACCCGAGTACCCCATCATTACAGGTCAGAGATCACACAAACTAGTCCTGGTCTCTGTTATAAACATAATTATCTAAAGCAATTATATTGCAAGCTTTCTTATCCATTAGCATTGGAGGTACGGGCTATGCTGAGCTATGCAAGAGTACATTTCACTATTGTTTAGATTTAGGAGGAAAGAGGTCTGGAGCAAGATTAAGCACCAACTTTTGCTTTCCATGGCTTAAAGGGCCCTACTACCTAAATGGTAAAATAATGTTCTGCATTACAAAATGACTTGTCCAAGGTGACACAGCTATCGTGACTAACCCTTGTCTGAGGCCATATTTGAATTCAGGTCTTCCTGACTTCAGGCCTATGGTAGCTACTCCTAGCCATCTAGCTACTTTTAAGCTTTCAAGAAATGGAGATATAAGGAAACAGCTACACCTTGCCCACAAAGAGTCAGATGAGAAAAGAGTAAATTTCAAGCCAGGGAATATCAAGCCTCAGAGGCAGGAGATGGAATACAAAATTGGGGGAACAGCAATCAGACCAGTTTAACTAGACTATAGAATGCATAAAGGGGAGTAATTTGAGGTAAGTTTGTAAAGGTAAGTTGTAGCCAGATTGTGAAGGGCTTTAAGTGCCAAGCTTAGAAGCATGTATTTTGTCCTGGAGGTGATAGGGAGCCACTGGAAGTTTTTGCGTGAGGAAATGGCATAGTCAAAACTCTGCTTTAGGAAGACTATTTTGGCAGGTCTGCCAGTCAGTCAATCAGTTAGCATTTATTAAGTGCTATTATGTGTCAGATACCGTGCTAAGCAAAAAACAGTTTCTGCTCTCAAGGAGCTTACAATCCAATGGAAAATGAATCAGAACAGGGAGAAGCTAGAAATAGACAATATAGGAGGCTATTTTAATGGTCCAGATGATAAGGGCCATAACTAAAGTAGTGGCTGTGTGGCTGGAGAGAAGATTATGGATATGAGAGATGTGGAGGTAGAATTAAGATTTGACAACTGACTAGATATGACTAGCAGGTGTGGTGTGTGTGTGTGTGTGTGTGTGTGTGTGTGTGTGTGTGTGTGTGTAAAAGGGAAGAGTTGAAGAAAAATCGAAAATTATGAATCTGGGTAACTGGAAAGATGCTTATACTCTTAAAAGAAAGGGGGAACTTTGGAAAAGCAGTGAAGTTAGAGTGGGAAAAATAATAAGTTCTGTTCTGGGTGGGCTATCCCTTTGGTGCTATCCAATAGGCAGTTAGTTCTGTGGGATTCAAGCTTAGAATAGGGAAAAAGCCTAGGTCAAGAAAAAAGGTGAGGAGAGAGAAGAGAATATGACCCAGGAAAGAGCCTGGGGAAGGATTAGGGGGGGAGGGGATATTCCAGCAAAGGAAATAGAAAAGTAGTTGGAAGCAGGAGAAAGCAGTGTCTCAAAAATCAGAGAAAGAAGAGGAGAGAGAGATCATTGGCATATTTGTGGGTCCTGGGAAAAAGGGTTTTTCAAGGTTTTCACTAAAAAGAGGTTTTCAAGGCCCATTAGTCCCTGACTTAGATGTCAAAATTGACCTGAATCCTGAATCTACAGGGTTGCACGTGGAGAAGTTTAGATGTCTTTTTTTGTGGTTACAGAGGACAGAAGTAGGACTAGAGAAGAGGAAAGTTACAGAAAGAAGGATTCAGTAGTGAACTAAAGATATCACCTCAGGCAGATTTCCTACTTTTGGGATCAAGCTCCAGGTTGAATCTCCTACCTCAATTTGCCTCAGGGGTAAAAAAAATGCTAGTTACAGCTCTACCTAGAATGCTTCTATCCCTTATCCATAACATATTTTATTTTATTTCATACTTACATATTTACTTATACACATCTCATTTTATTTCATATATATATCTATATATACCTCTCTTATTACTAAAAGCTCCTGGAGGACAAAAATAATCTAGCTTTTCATTCTTATTTATACCCCCAGCATCCAGTATAGGTCCTTGCATAGAACAAATTCTCGTTGAATTGAATTGAGTTGAAGCTGGTGTTTCGTGGCCACCTCAGGACACCTTAATCAGAGAAATACCACTATAAAATACAGAAGTTCTCAAATTAGTGGCTGTGTTTTTTATTTGATCATTAACTCTAGTACATGGCTGATTTTGTTGCTTTTCATTTCTATTAATATTTAAGAGACTTGTATTCTGAGGTTTTATTCTCCTGGACCCATTTATATGTGTCATTCAGTCTGTTCTTCAGTACTTATATCCCAAACACCAGAACTGTGCAGTTTCGTTGGTTAGCATTACTTCTCAAAGCCAGTGCGGAGGTAATCAGATGGTGCCAAAATATCAGAGGCCCATAACCATACTATAGGGTATTGAAGCCAAAAGAAGGGGGAGGGGGGAGATTGATATAAAGGACTGATAACTACTAGGGAGAAGCAAGAACTGGGGGCTAGGGGAGAAAGTGTACTCTGAGTTACTCTGAAGGGTTTTAGCTTGCTAAGGGAGGAAGATGGAGATCTTGGGATCTTGGGTAGTGTGCCCAAGATAATGCTGCCTCTGCTCTCTAAATTTCTGCCCTGAGGCAAACCCCAGTGTCCCTGCCCTGGTGACTTTGACTTTGGGAAAACACTTTCAGTTGGAAGATCAGCAAAGACTTTATTGAGGAGGTGATATATGAATTGTGCCTTGAAGGAAGAGAATAAATCCTCCCTGTAAAAATGTGTACAATAACTCTTGCTATCTCACAAGGTTGAGATGCAAGAGGAAGGGAACAGTTGTTTATTAAGGGCTTACTATATTCCAGCCCTGGGCTAAGCACTTTGTAGATATTATCTTATTTGAGGGAGATGCTATTAAGATCCCCATTTTAACAGCTGAGGAAAAAGAGGCAGACCTAGGCTAAGTGACTTGCCCAGGATATTTCTAAAGCCAGATTTGAACTCAAGTCTTCCTGACTGCAGGCCTAGGGCTTTATCCACTGTGCCACTTAGCTGCCTCTGAGCAGCAGCCTGGCTGCTAGAGTCAATGTACATTAAGCTCATTTTAATTCTAAAGTATACAAATGAAACAAGCTTTCTGCATTTGTTTATATCCATTAGAATGGAGATTCCTTGAAGACAAGACTATTTCATTTTCAGCTCTGTGTCCTCAGCATCTAGTATAGTGCCTTACACATAGCAGGGGTTTAATAAATGTTTGTTAAATTGAATTGTAGTGAACTGATTTAACTGATTTCACCCACTATTAATTTATGGTATGCATAAAGGTCTGAATAAGTGTTTGGTTTAGGAGACAGTTTCAAAACTAGGCAAAATATGGACTAAGTACTAGGTCGTTGATAAATAGTTGCAAGCTACAGGGATAACCAAATTCCCTTTAAAAAAGCATCTTGGTATCCATGAACTAGGATAGTTGAATATATGTATATGTATGTATATGTATATGCACATATACATATACATGCATACCTACATGCACATATATGGCAAATCATGTTTTCCTATATGTATAGTGTACCGCTCTCGCTATAACTCAGCAATTTTATAATGTGTTTGTCAATTATCCCCTCTGCCAGTGTCATAAAAGAATTCTCTTGTATTACTTTTGGTTGTTGGTGATGGTCCTTTGTTCTCAAAGAGGACCAATGACATCTGGAGGGTGATGTCTTGAGTGAATTGGATTTAGGTGAGGCACAGCTGTGCTAAGTCATCAGCCCCCCTCTCTCCTCCGAAGTCATCCAGAGTGGCAAGACATAGGTTAAGACAACTGGTGATGGCCCAGGATGCAGTGGGAGACCTTGGCCTTTTTAAGCTAAGGTCTTTCCTAGGTCTCAGTTTGTCTGAGGCAATGCCCATTCAGTAATTAAAGGCTAGGTAAAAATTGAGGCAAATGAATCAGTCTGGGAAGGGAAGCCCCTCAGAATTTCTGGCCAGAACATAAACAATTTCTAATTGCACTCACCCTGAGCTTTCAAAACCCAAACAAGGAGCAACTGGAGTTTTAGGCAGGGGCCTATTGTTGGCCAATCAGTGAAAACCAGAGTGATTTGGATTTAAAGACATAGTCAAGTACCTCCATTTGAATCACAATGGGCTTTAACAAAGCCTGGCTTTCCAGAGCTTCGAGATTTTGGGGAGTCCAGAGTGGGTCTAGTTTAAAAGTTTTGATAAGTTTAGACTCTAGGTGGTCCATCAATTACCATTAAAAGCTCTTTTCTGTCTAGTGCTCTTGAGTGAGGTAATGGGATAAAACTTCAAGCTAAGATACTTAGTGGCTCTTGTCAGGAGATCTTGACTTTCTTTACTCCAGTAAAAAGATTATAAACAATGATTTTAGTGAGATTAGTGCAAGAACCCAAGTTTCTACCCCTGACTTCACTAGCTTTGAGAGTTACTTTGTCTTTCTGAACCTCGGTTTCCTTTTCTGAGATGGAATAGAAGATCTTTAAGGTGCTCTCATCTCTGAATCATATGTTCCTATGAACTTGGAAGTTTCTCTTCTCTATATCTCAGTTTCTTCCTCTATAAAATGAGGGGTAGAGGTGGTGTCGTGTAGTTAATAAAATTCTGGCCTTGGAGTCAGGAAATCTGGGTATATGTGTCACCAGATCAGATCTATGCAAATTTTTAGAAACCTTGTGAGAAGAATTAACATGATATTTTCATGAAAACAAAATAAGCTGATAATTTTCATATTATTTTAGCAGGTCATATGAGTACTTTGATTGATATATTGTGTTGTATAAAATATCCACTTGATGGTAAGTTAAATATTAAGTATGGGCTCAAATTGAATATTTAAGCTCCTACCTTTTAAAAGTGAATGGGTTACTAAAATTTGAAGAATCTTAAGCCAGTAAGTGAAACTGAAAGCGTCTTAAAACTCTTCATTGACACACACATGTTCATAAACCCTTCAAACTCTGGGAAGAGGTCATAAAGTAAATTGCTTCTTCACAAGTAAACCAATTAAAGAGAAACAGAGCTTAGACAATATGGAGCCTAATGAGGGTTTTTCAGGGAAATGATGCCTCTCCTTGAATTAGAGTTAAAATTTTGGTATGACATTAAAGCCTAGAACAGTGCAAACACAATATGGTCATTGAAAGGACATGGCAAATGAGTAGAGAAAAATGGACATAGAAGGCAGATAGAGAACTATGAACAAAAGTAGGAAAAAAAGATTGTATGAAAGATAAGGAATTATCTTTGATGTCCAGCCAATTTAAGAATTTTCCATGAATACCCCAAAGGAAGTTATATAGGAAGAAAAATGTGCTTGCAACCAATGAAAAACTATCGTATTGATATCTCCTCATAACACATGATTTCCCAAAGGGTTGTATTCAGGTTTTTTGTTTTATTGTGTGTTCCAAAAGACTGATAATTCTCAGATTGCCTCATTTAGGATGTTGGCTTATAAGATATACAGTGGTAAGGACTTAGTATTTTCCCACAGTGTCTACAAAACACTCCACCCCCAGTAGGAAGATATTTGTTTGCTAACTCTTTCTTGTCATAAGCTCTAAAGCTCTAAACTTTGGCTTTGTTAATGAACTGAGAATAGATGACAGCAAGCTCTGGGTTTGGCCATGAACTTACTGGTATGCTGTCATTCTCTTTGGGGAGAACTTTGTATCCCTAAGTATTCCATATGCATCTACAATAAATATCAATGGCATGATCAACATCTCTGGTGGATGGAAATGGCCTAGACATGATATTGTATTTCGATTGAGCCCTCTAGTTTAGAAACTCTATAGCCAGTGTTGGAACTAAAACAGGAGTCCACATTAGTAGCACAACATGAGTCTATGAGCCTTCAGACATGTAATCAATAGTGATTTAACTGGTTACAAGTGATTTTACACGTGTTGTCTAGGTCAGAAATATAAAGGCGAAATGATGTATTCTGGGATATTAGCTCCATTTGTGATACTCACTGGAAGAAGGTGGCTTCATAAACCAATGAATGTGTTATGAGAAGACATCAATGTGACTATTTTTCATTAGAGACAAGCACAATCTTCTTCCCATTTGGCTTGTGTTTTGAGATTCGAGGATTGGTTGAACTAAGACATCAAAACATCAACTAGTCCTTTCTTTAGTCTAAGATCTTTTTTTATTTTTGTTTTTGTTCTTTCTCTCCTCTATTTTTCCCTGTCTTTATTCTCATTTTTCATTCTTCAGTGCCCATATCCTTTTTACATACACCATTCCCCATTTCTGTAATGTCCTCCCTCACCTCTGTCTTTTAAAATTCTTAGTTCTTTTCAGAGTTTAGCTTAAATGCTAAACAAAAGACCTTTTCTGATTCTCTAGTACTTGGTGCCTTTCCTCTGAAATTGTAGTTACTTTGTATATATTTTGTCTGTCACCAGGCATGGACATGCTGTTTCCCCCCATAGAATTTAAGGCCAAGGATTGTCTCGATTTTATTTATTTATTTTTCATTTATGTATTCTCAGCCTGTGGCACATAACGGTGCTTAATGAATGTTAATTAATTAAATGATCAATTAATTTTCAAGCCTTCTTAATTCCTTTTACTCTCCCTTTTCCAATTTCCTTATTTTCTCTTTCTTCTTCTCTTCCTTTATATGCTAGATGTAACATTATTTTTCTTCTTCATTTAGTCTTTCACACATCCATTTTCACTTGAAAATTTATAAAGGGTTCATCTCAGTTTTTCTTCTGATTCCTTATGTTTCTTATATGGGAAGGTTTGTAGATTTTGTAGGTTTGTAGATTGGGAGCTTTTCTAAATGGCAGCTAGATGGTACAGTAGATAGAATATCAGACCTGGAATCAAGAAGACTTTATTTCCTATCTGACCTCTGACACTCACTAGTTGTGTGACCTTGGACAAGTCACTTGACTTCTGTCTCAGTTTCCTCAGCTGTAACGTGAGAGTAATAGTAGCACTTATAGGGTTATGAGGATCATATGAGACTTTATACACACACACACACACACACGTTTTAAAATATTATAGAATTATTCATGATTATTTTTAGTCCACTAAATAGCACAGTGGATAGAGCACTGGACTTGGGGTCAGGGAGATTGGAGATCAAATCCAGTCCCAGATACTTTTCAGCTGTGTGATGTTGGACAAGTCACTTAACCAATGTTTGCTTCAGTTTCCTCAACTATAAAATAAGGGTAATAATAGCAGCTCCCAGAATTGTTTTAAGGTTCAAATGAGATAATATTTTCAAAGTGCTTAGCGCAGTGCCTGGCACATAATAGGAGCTATGTAAATGCTAGCTATTATTATTGATAACCTGAATGCAATTCAAGAAAAGCTCAGTTTGTGATGAGTATCCAAATGGGTCCTAATCAATATCATTATGGTATCTGGTGGAATTGCAGTTATATAACTTCTGACCCAGTCGCTAATGGGAAAAATGATCAGTGGACCCAAAAACATAACTTTGAACAAGAAAACATACTCAAGTTTTAATAGAATGGTCAGTAGTTAAATGCTGGCAAAAGTAGTGTTTACAACTAACCCCTTAAAAGAGTTTAATAGCTCTGCCTTGAATATTTTTTTGTTAGTCTATATTATTTTTATTCCATTATTCCACATTGTTGTTTATAGCAGCATTTATAATTCCTTTGCAAAGTGCTTTCCCTCTACTCATTCCAAAAATCTTACAGAAGCTATTGTTCTCATGATGGGAAAACTAGTGAACTTTGAGTAGTAATGGCCTTCTAAGGGATTCATTGTGAATCAGTGACAGAAGTATAGCAAATTCGAAGGAAGAACTCATCCTTCATGGTTCAGAAATCAAGAGCTAAAGCCTGATCCACTTCCTGGTGGGCCATCCCAGAAGGACTATATTTATTCTATTTTCTTTCTTAAGATAATGCCTTCCAGTTCAGAGGCATTTGTCGTTCTTAGGAAAACCCAGAATCTTATGATATTCATGTTAGAAGGGAGCTTAGAAATCATTTGATTCAACCTTCCCTTTTTATAGAGGAGAAAACTAAGGCTCAACCAGATAAAAATCACTTGCCTGAGGGACTTAATGTTAGTGGAAGAATTGGGACTGTAATCAAGGTGGCTAAAATTAAATCCACTTTTTTCTATATGTAATGCAGTCGAATATCTTTAAGGAATAGTTTTATACTGAACTCCTTCCTGAAGATCTCCTAGTTGCCATAACCATTTTTTCCCCTCAGTTCCCATTTTCTCTGACCTTGTTGCAATATTTGACACTACTGATCTTCCTTTTCAGATCTTCCTTTCTGCTGCCTATAAATGACATTCAGTCTTCCTCTGGATACAATCCTCACTCCATATTTGGAATGCTACACTTTATCACCTCAACCTCTTGTAATCCCCAGCTCTACTGAAGGTTCAATGCAAATTGCACCCCCACATCCTCCCAATGTGATCTCCCTGAAATTATGATGCATTTACTTTGTATATTTTTAATTTAATTATCTATGTGCATGTTGTTTCCCCAAAGTAGAATGTAAACTGAAAGCCCAAATTGTTTTCATTTTTGTCTTTGTATCTCCAGTCCTAAGAATCACACTTTTTTAGACCGCTGATTAATCAGTCAAACAATAAGAATTTAAGTGCTGGCTATAATGCTAGGCACTCTGCTAAGAAATAAGAGATTAAAAAGTTGAAAGTGAACAGTGTCTGCCCTCAAGGAACTTACATTCTAATGGCAGAGATAATAAGCAAACTTACATATGTACATACACACAAATATTGCACATTTTATATAGATATTTATGTTTGCATATATGCATATCTGCATGTTTGCAAATATGTGTAAATATATATATATATATATATATATATATATGTACAAGATACAAAGTAACCTTGGAAGAGATAGCATTGGGGTCTGAAAGTGGAGTGGGAACCAGGAAAGGCTTTGGCAGAAGATTTCATGTGAGTTGAATCTTGAAGGAAACCAGGGAGAGGCAGAGATGAGGCAAGACATTAAAGACAAAAGGCACAGAAATGGGGGTCAGAACACTCTGTGTGAGAAACAGCAAGTAAGGCAGAAGGCTTGAAAGGGAGGAATGTGTAAGAACCCTGGAAAAGTAGGAAAAGGGCCAAATTGTAGAGTTTTAAATTCCAGAGGAACACATGTACACACACACACACACACACACACACACACACACACACTCATGTACACACGCATATACAAACAACACATGTACTAACATACATATATATATACATATGCACACATACACATATGTGCATACATATAAACACATGCACATATATGTGCTTCTAATAGTAATAGGGAGCCGGAGTTCCTAAACAAGTTTCCTAAACACTTATGATTTAGGAAAAGTACTTTGGTGATCTTGTGAAGGATGGATTAGGATGAGGGAGAAAGTTGAGTCAGGAAGACAAATTAAGAAACTTTTGTAGTAGTCCAGACAAAAAGTGATAAGGGATGGAGCTGGTGTTCAGTGATCACTTATAAAACTTAACTTGACTCTTGGCCCTCTAAATGACTTCCTGGCCATCTTTACACCATGCTGCCTCTACTCCAGGCGTCATCCCTATATCTTGTTCCTCTCTCCCCACTGAAACGTTGGATTCTCCCGCTGAGGCGCTGGACTCTGATAGATGAGCTTTCTCCTAATCTTGCTCAGAACCAGGTCTTCATGTCATTTCCTGATGATTCCCACATCATGCCACATCTTCCATTTCCCACTTTCCCACTCTCTGTGTGTTGTCTTCCGCCATAAGAATGTGAGCTCCTGGAAGGAGGGTATTTGTTTCTCCTGGGGCTCACCAAAGTGGCTGGTACATAGTAAGTACTTAGTAAATACTTTATATGTTCTCTCTTTGTCTCTATCTTTGTCTGTCTGCCTCTGTCTCTTGCTGTATTTCCTTCTATGTCTGTGTGTATGTCTCTCTCAAAATATGAGATCCTTGTTGGATGTCCATTGATTAGGCATTTTGCTGGGGCTATTAAATGCCACAAAAACTGTTTTGTTGCTTTGGTTATAAATGAAAACAGAAGTAGGTTGCCCCAAAATGGAGGAATGGCAAAGAAAGAATTTGGTAGAGTTGGTTTTTACCACTCACTTGAATATTGATTATTTTATCGCTCACTTGAGTAACTGAGGAGCTGTAGAAATTAATCAATGCTTGTTGAATTGAATTGATACTTTCTACTCTTTCATTTACCATGACACTATGCTTTCAATTATCATCATGTGTTGTGTGAACTACTCCCTTTTTGTCTCTGTTCTTGGCTCTTTCTCTTGAGCCTTTGATATATTCCAAGGCTAAGTCACTACTCTCCACTTTTATTTCTCTCTATTACTTTTGTACAAGAGATATCACTTCTGCTAGTGGTTTGACAATCACTTTCATACACAGCTATCTCTGAAGTCTTTATCCCTGATGCCTCTCCTGAGCTTCAGGCTCCTACTGTGTACTAGACAGTAGATATGCCCAAACACTCGCAGTTCTATGTGGCTATAACTGAATGCATCGGTTTCCATAAATCTGCATCGAATCCTGACATTCCCATCCTTGACATTCTTCCATTCATTGGTGCTCATAATCTCTGAATCTTCTCTCATGTCTCATAAATATGATCACTTACTACATTCTGTCACATATATCTCTGAAACACCTCTCATATCTATCCTTTCTTTACCTTTCTCACTGCCATCATTCAAGTTCAATCTTTTATTCCCTCTCCCATGTACTATTGAAATAACTCCTTAATTGAAGCCTTGTCTACTGATAAAGATCAAACTCCTTAATATGAAATTCTATACCTTTCAAGTTAGTCTCCAATTTACCTTTCCATCCTTATCTCATACTGTACTCTTTACATACTTTACACTTTAGACAAACCAGGCTAATCACCATTCCAAGATATTTTACTTTGGGGTCTTTGTACTTTCCCCATAACTGTACTTCCTCTCCCCATCTTGACCTGTTAACATTGTGCCCATCAATTACAGTCCAGTTCAAATGCCATCTCCTGTAAATTGAGAGTTAATTTGTGAAATTATGAAATAGGGTGGGCATGTCTGCTTCTCTGGGTACTCACTGGGAAAGACCACTATGGCAGTGAGAAATGGGGCAGCAATCACACTTAAGTAGGGCAAATAACACAGACAGTACAGATACAAGTATAGGCAGGGATTCAGAGCAAACAGCATGGGGATAAGGGATGGGGTGGTGAAGAAAGGCAGACAGTGTTGGGGAAGTGGATGGGGAAACAGAGGCAGAGAGTTTCACTCATGTATCCATGGTTTAAAGTTGGGAATACTAGGCAACATGGACTCAATGGAAATGGAACAGGGCTGGGTAGGGGCAGGAGTTCAAAGTCTCATTTTATAGGGTTTGTGGGGGAAGAGACTAACTTTTATCTCTACTACCTTGGGGTTAGTTCAATAACATATCCAAATCACGAAGTTGTCAATAAAACTTTAAATTAACATATTCATTGTCATCTCAAAGTTATCAAGACCATTTGGTGTATCATTATCTATCATAGAACCAAAAATCTCTTGACAGCAAAGTCTAGATGGCTTCCCTTGATTCAGTACATACTACCAGGATGTGATTTTTGGTTAGTATATGATATAACTTGTAAATTATTCTCCTTTGATCTTTGAGATGGTTTGTATATGATTTAGAGGTTCCCCTTTACAATCTTATTTCCTGCTACTGCTACCTTATACTGGCTACTTGTGAACTTAGTGTACCGACTAGAAGGAGGGTGGGGTGGTCATGGGGACCAGAACAAGATATAATCCCAGACTGATAATTTTGTGAGGGTAAATCAGGCCATCTTTTGCTCAATTCTTACCTAGCCCTTAGTCATTGAATGGGTGTTGCCTAGGTCAAACTGAGACTGGGGAAAGACCTTAATTTAGAAAGACCAAGGTCACCCTCTGCATCCTAGGCCATTGCCAGTCATCTTGAATTTTGTCTTGCCACTGGACTTTGATGACCCTGAAGGAGAGAATGAGTTTGACAACTATTTGCACCTCAGCCTCACTTAAATCCAATTCATGTACAATCAAGACATCGCTGTCATGATATCATTGGTCCTTTTTGAGAATGAAGGACAAACAACAAACATTTTAACACAATCTGCTGCTCAGTGCTCCCAATCAGAGTGCTCATAATCCACTCTCAGAAAATGATGTCTTTTATAGATCACAACTACACCACATCTTGCTATGGATTTCAGTGGATTCAGGTCCATGGTATATAACATTTGGTGGCTCACAACAACTTAGTTTGTCAATAACAGTGATAGAGTTCATGGTTTTCTGTTGTGATGTCCTTAGAGGAAAGAGTCAAAAGATCAATTCCTCAAAAACAAAAAAAAACATTAATAATTTTCAGAAAGCTACAGACACAGGACCAATCAAAAGGAAACCAGAAGACATGGAGCAAAGGAGAGCAAAGATATATCAATGAAAGTTAGAATGGAATACTTGCTTGGCAAATGACGCCACTGCTTTCATTGCCCTTGCCAAGAAAATACATGAATCTGCAAAGCTTCCTGGTTGTTGTATAACAGAGAATTGCTGAGAACACAGTTTTGAGTGAGATTTAAAGTTACTTCAATGTTACAGTCTTTGCATAAAGTCTCTTTAATTATGATTATATGACTCAAATATTTTAAACTCCTTTCCATAAAAAACCCTATAGTTCACATTTATGTACTTCATATGCTACAAATTAGAGAGAAGACTTGAACTTGAGCCTCCAGATGTCCAGTCCTGTCCTCTTTCAACTCCACAAAGGTGCTTCTTTCAAAATGCGTGCATGTACACGTGGGTTTGTATAGCAATAATTTGTTGTTGTTGTTGAGTCATTTTTTCAGTTGTATCTGACTCTTTGTGACCTCACTTGGTGTTTTCTTGGCAAAGATACTGGAGTGGTTTGCCATTTCCTTCTCCAGCTCATTTTGCAGATGAGGAAATTTACAGAATTAAGGCAAATACGGTAAAGTGACTTGTTCCAGGTCACACAGCTAAGAGTGTCTGAGGCCAGATTTGAACTCAGGAAGAGGAGTCTTCCTGACTCCAGCACTCTATCCAATGTACCACATAACTGCCAATAGTTATAATAGCTAGCATTTATATGTCGTCTACTATGAGCCAGATTCTATGCTAAGTGCTACACAAATATTATCTCATTTGATTCTCACTTTGGCAGGTGCTATTATCTTCATTTTACAGTCGAGGAAAGTGAGGCAAACAGAGTTTAAGTGACTTGTACAAGGTCACATAGCTATTAAGTGTTTGAGGCTGAATTTGAACTGAGGTCTTCCTGACTCTAGGTCTGCTACACTATCCACTGTGCCATGTAGCTACTTCTATACAGTAATTAGTTTAAATCTTTTTCCTTACTCGTGACTCAGTCACAGTCTAACCAAAGTGCTAATATACCTAAATTCCATTAGGATCAGATGACTGCATCCAGTAAAACTCCAAAAGTAAGATATAACTTTAATACTATCATGAAATAACTGTAATCTTTATGAATATCTTTGGGCAGGAAAACTTCTCAAGAGAAAGTAACAACTAAAATGATTATGTTCTTAGCATTTTATGGTCAATGAAAATAGTGTGGAAATAATGATTCTGATCCTTAAACTCTCTTGTATCTATCAAACCCTATGTGACTCCTCACTACCTTTCCAGTCTTCTTACACTTTATCCACATTCACGTACTCTGTGATTCAGTAATTTTCAGTAAGTGAAGGAATGAAGTAAATATTTGCCGCTAAATAGAGTAAAATGTCTCTTCTCTCTCTGAAAAATTTTGTATGTAGCTTGCTTGTACATACTTGTTTGCACATTATCTCCAACATTAGACTGTGAACTTGAGAATAGAAACTATCTTTTGCCTTTCGTTGTATTCTTACTACTTAGTACAGTACCTGGAATACACACACACACACACACACACACACACACACACACACACACACATACATTTTTAATAAATATTTATTTAGTGACTGACCAACCTGCAAAAACCTTGTCCATAGTTCCACATAATGACCCGACAAAGATGCTACTACTACTACTGTCACTATTAATAATCTAACTTTGGCATACTGATTTCTTCAAAACACCTCTGTGAAGTAGGTCATATATTATTGCACCCATTTTACAGATGAGGAAATTCATTCTCTGATGGTTTAAGAAATTGGAATAATAGCATCATAGTTGGGACGGACCTTAAAATTAATTTTTCAGACGAGAAAACGAAAGCCTACAAAGATGATGTGATTTTTCCAATGTCATATAGATATTAGTAGCAGGGCCAGGAGTGGGAAACATTTCCTGATTTTAGTCCAGTGTTCTTTCTATTATACATACTTCCTCTCGGAGCTTATTTAATTGCATGCAGCAACATATTTTGTGTCTTTTCTCATATTTTTGATATATTTTCATATTTTGTGTCTTTTTGCCATTTGAACCTTCATAACCTGTCCCCTTCCTACTTCTCTTAACACTTAACTTTCCTCTACATATTCTATGATTCTGTCACATGGCCTACTGCTGCTCCTCACACATGACACACTATCTCTTGTTTTTGCACTGGCCCTTTCCTTGTGCCTGGATTGCTCTGCCTCCTCTTACCTTTTAGCTTTCTTGGCTTCCTTCAGGACTCAACTCAAACCCACCTTCTGCAAAAGAACTTGCCTGATTCTCTCCCTCTCCCTTCAACCCCCATGCATTACCACTGAGATTAACTTCCATCTATATATCCTATATACATAGTTATATTTACATATTGTTTCTCCCATTAAAATGTGAGCTCGTTGAGGAGAGGGACAATGGTTTTGCCTTTGTATCTCTACCACTTTGTACAATTGTTGTTGTTGTTGTTCAGATGTTTTTTTAGTCATGTCCAACTCTTCCTGACCCCATTTGGGATTTTCTTGGCACAGATACTGGAATGGTTTGCTGCTTCCTCCTCTAGCTCATTTTATATATGAGGAAACTGAGGCAAACAGGGTTAAGTGCTTGCCAAGGGTCAAAGAGGTAGTAAGAGTCTGAGGCTGGATTTGAACTCAGGAAGATGAGTATTCCTGACTCCAGACCTGGTGCTCTATCCACTGTGTCACCTACTCAACACAGTGTCTGGCACTTAATAAATGATTTTTGACTGACTTATGGACTGACTGAATGTCAACAAGGCCCTGTGTTAAAAATTATCATCCAGACTTTATGAACAGAAATTGACCTTGAACAAGATGTTGCTAACCATAACAAAGGTCTTGAGGTCTCCATGTCTGGTGCTCTTCAAAAGACAAACATCTTTACTTGATGGTTTAAGTCATCATCTGCCTGAAGTCCAATAATAATTTATTGAAGTCTCTTCTAGTTCTGTCCTCATAGTAAGTATGATAGGGTTTTTTTGCCTTCTCTCTTTCAGACCTGAAAGAAGATACAAATGTCATCTTACTACCACTTCACATAAAATATCTTACTATAGAAATAGCTTATATGTTTATTGTATCTTCAAATAACAGTACTAGAGAAAAATCAGTGTGTATTTGAGTCATTTACAATTTTTTTATTACCTCAAAGTAACCAACCATAAGTCATAAGCTAAGTATCAGATCCAGGAAAGACCCTCTTGTCTCTGGGTTTACACTAAGTAAATCTATCTTCTGGAAGAAGCCAGGAAACAAGAAAAGGGGTCAAAACACCCTATCAGAAATTATCTGGAGCATCAGACAATGTGTATACTTTGCTATGCATCATTTTTGAAGAAAATGGATATGTTATAGATAATGTTTTCTAGGACTGCTCAGTCTCTTATCCTCTATCCAATCAACTTTCTTCCCACCTCTGGTTGGTGACTGAGAAGGTCTATGATAACAAACCTCTGGAATTGTGGTAGTTTTGGAACATCAAACTTGTAATGAACTCTTTCAGGTTAGATTCTAACTAAATCAGTATCATCAGTTTTCCTAAATAGCCAAATAATAGTCACATGCTAAGGGGACAACATATTAAAAACTATATTCAGATTTAAGGTTATCTAGGAATCTGTATTTTTCTTTTCCTTATGGATATTCCCTGCGAGTCCGAGCACTTCATAAATAGGCCTTCTGGCAGAATATCTCTAGGTACTCTCAAAGATTGTGTTCTCAAACTGGATCAAAAAAAGACTGCTTACAGATCATTGCTAATCAAATCAAAACTAAAAATTCCTGTACTGACCTCCTGATTTTGCATAGTTAAATACTAACATATCCAAAACTTGCCTGCTACAGGCTGTTTCCTTTTCTTATGGGAGTTTCTCAAGAGTCTGATCAGGCAACAGCATCTAAAAATTTTCAGAGAAAAACTATCTCATTTGAATTGTATAAAATTGTAAACTTTTAATATGGTAGAAGGAAACATTTCTGGAGAGCTTTCTCTCTGGATAACCTTTGTGGTCATCCCATGAAATCTCTTCTTGATGAGCATTGCTTGGTCAGGGCCAGCATGGATTTCTTCCCTTCATGAGGGACTTACTTTGATGATTTATATCTTAAGCACAATTCATTAACAAATGCGTTCCCATTGGTGACAAGTGTGGCACTTAAAGTTTTTACTCATACAACAGGAGGCTCATTCCCTTTTGGAAAGAGTTTAGTGCTGGTGTTAAGGAATATACAGATGGTTTGCCCATAAATGTGCTGTTCCCCAGTTCTATATTATTTTTACAGTGATATCTGGAAATCTAGCTGAATCTTGTTAAAACTTTCCAAAAAATGAAATTCATTAGTCATACACATAGATCTGCTAATCTTGAGATATGTTTCAGTGATTATGTTCATGGCATTCTGCTAAATGCTAAGGATAAAAGATAAAAAACATCTTTGTCTTCAAGGTTACACTCTAAAAGTCATTTCAAGTTGTCAACAAGCATATAATAAGCCCTTCCTATATGTCAAGCACTGTGCTAGATGCTCAGAGTACAAATGCAAGTGAAAATAAGTCTCTGCCCTCAAGGAGCTTATGTTCTAATTTGTGAAGGCAATATAAAAAGAGAAGCTGGTTGGTAAAGTTGAAAACTGATCCAATAATTCTGGAGAGCATTTTCAATGATTCCCAAAAGGTTATAAAACCATGCATACCCTCTGACCCAGCAATAGCACTGCTGGGTCTGTACCCAAAGAAATGAAAAAAAAAGGGGAAAAGACCTATGTGCAGAAAAATATTTATAGCAGCTCTCTTTGAGGTGGCAAAGAATTGGAAACTGAGGGGATGTCCATCAACTGGTGAATGGCTGAACAAGTTGTGGTATATGAATGTGATGTGATGCTATGGTATGTTGAGAAATGATAAGCAGGATGCTTTTGGAAAAACTTATAAAGACTTACATGAACTGATGCAAAGTGAACTGAACAGAACCAGGAGAACACTATACATAGCAACAGCAATATTGTATGATGATTGACTGTGAATAATTTAGCTATCTCAGAAATATAATGATCTAAGACAATTCTGAAGGACTCATGATGAAAAATGCTATCCACTTTCAAAGAAAGAACTGATGGAGTCTGAATGCAGATCAAAGCATACTTTTTAAAAACAAAAACTTTATTAACATATTTTTTGGTCTGTGTTTTTTTTTGCTACATGACTAATACGGAAGTAAGTTTTGAATGAATGCACATGTATTATCTCTATTGAATTGCTTGCTTTCTTAAGGGAGGGAGTACAGGGAGGGAGAGAATTTGGAAAGCAAAATTTAAAAAAAAGCTCATATAAAGAATTTTACATGCAATTGAAAAAATAAGCCATTCTAAGTGGTAAAAGGGAAGCTGAAAAGTAGAGGAGGAAAAAAGAGAAGGAGGAAGAAGAAGGTACCTGAGTGGGCTTGGTGGATAAAGAAGTCCAGAAAGTCAGGAATAGGGCCCAGAGGGGGAATGAAGAAAAGAATATGGCTGGCCTGAGCACTTTCTTTAAAATGGAGGTTCTGGGAGGAATCGATCAATCAGTGGTAAGATGAGGAAATGAATGTACAGAAGGCAAAATAGATGTCAAAAAATAATTAAGACAAGATCCAACAAAATGGTCTGAATGGAGAAGGGATCTCTTCCAGCTGGGCAGGAGGTGAGTGAATTACATAGTGAGTGGCATCAGAGAATGATTCATAGAGGATGCAGCACCTGAGCCAGGCCTTGAAGAAGGAGAATTTCAAATAAGAAGACATGAGAGAAGAATCCATCCATCAGGTATGGTGTATATCATGGGCAGAAGCATAGAGTTGGGTGTGTGTAGGAGGAACAGCCAGGTGTTCAGCTTATTTAGACCACAGATAAACTACTTGAAAGGCAACAATATGGAACTGCATTCTTCTGGATTATAGGTGTCTTCCTTCAGAAAACATGTCCCTTAGATGGACTAGTTTCATACTTCATCAATAAGCAAACTTTTGGAAATAATATTTGTAAGAAATAAATTTTCTAAAAATGATGAATAATCTAAGTAACAGATTACAAATGCATAATAGTTCAAATTTCTTGTTTTTGTTGACAAAATATTTATGAAATGTTTATATTATAATAAATGGAGAAGAGACAAATGTTCCTTCAGAATCCAGTTGTCTTCAAAATTAATGGAAGGACATAAATAAAATAAATACTAGGTTTATGTATGTTTTTCTTATATTTTGATGATCCTAAGAGAGGAAAGAAAAGGAAACAAGAAATAAGTGAGAGAAACTTACTATTTTTTATAATTGAGGTTCATGAACAAGTTGTTGTATATGATTATGATGGAATACTGCTGTACTATAAGAAATGATGAGCTCAGTGATCTTAGAAAAACATGAATAGTAATGGATAGCACAAAGTAATGATGAGTGAAATGAACAGAACCAAGAGAATGTTGTATAGAGTAACAGCAAATGTTTTAAGAACAACTTTGAGTGACTAAGTAATTTTGATTATTATAAATACCAAATTAACTGCAAAGAACCTATGAAGGAAGATGATATTTGCATCCAGAGAAAGAACTGTATAGAACAATTTTATATATACGCATATATGTATATATATATACACACATATACATATTTATGCCTAATGGTGCCCATCTTTAGGGTGGAGGAGGGGAAGGGAAGGAAAAAGGGGAAAAAAGAAAGTTATATAATAACTTTATTATATATTTGAAAAGAATAGCAAGTTATACATAACAGATTTGCAGTTTCATGTGCAATCATCTTTTTTTTCCCTATTCTACTATGTTATAGAAATGTTTGTTTTATTTCTTAAGTTCAAAATTGATTTCCTTTAATTGAACTACATGAACAAATTGTGGTATATGATCATGATAGCATACTGCTGTGCTATTAATTAATGAATTAATAATTTTTTTAAAAAGAAAACTTGTTCACATGTAAGCATATGTGAAATATAAATATGAGATGATTTGATTTAAAATAAAGATAAAGAAATGCATCAAAAAAATTAATTGTGGTACATGAGAAGAAGGGTATATAAACATGGAAGGGAGTGGGGATCACATGAACTTCAATCTTATCTGAACTTCATAAAGAATAGTTGGACACACATACACATAATCCCACGCAGACTCTCTCCCCTTCCCATCCCCTACTCCCTCCACATGAAGAATTAGATGTCAAAATTCATTAATTTCAGAAAAGAAATTATCAAGACTAAAGAGAGGGTAGAAGTGAGTGTAAAAGGGAGGGGAGAATTGGGAATAATTGAAGGTGTATATACTTTAAGGTCTGGTCTCCAAAGCTACCTCAATCTTCTCCCATGTTGTGGGATATGCCTTTCACTGTCCTTGGTCCCTTTTCCAAGTATCTTTTGGGACTGGCTCCATCCATATTTCAGTCCCTTTTCTTTCTGGGAAAGAAAGAAATTTTCTTTCTGCAGAGCCTCCTAATAACCTCTGCCCATACTTCCTTGCTTGGCTATTTTCCTTTGCTTCTTTGCTGGGAAGATTCTGGCTGAATCTTTTGATTCAGATCTTGGGTGAAAGATGGACAGGGTGGTGGATGAAGGTGCTAGCAAAATCTCAATTGTGTGTCCCAGGCACTAGCCCATGGGTTGGCTTGCACTTACCTATTGGAGTATGGAGGCTAGTAGGAGAGGAGTGATGAGTGAGCCCATTAAACACTAATGTTCTCCAGCATTAATTCATAAGGCTTTTACATTGTTTGGCTTCTGGTTCTGTTGCCCTGTGTATTCTACTGCTGGTTTATAGTTCCTTTTTATTTCATATTTTCATAATTCCTTCTCTATTTTTTTGAATGTTAGCATGGATTGGGGAAAGTGTCTAGTCTATCAATCACCTTGTTGGTCACATGTCCTGGAAGTTGATCTTGTGATTATTAAAATCAAGTAAGTCATAAAACAAGGAGACATGCTCACGATTGTTTTTTGACATCGTCATGGAGGATACTTTACAGAATCCAGGTATGAGGGGGGATCATGGTGTTTCCCCTTCTGCTTATAGATTATAGAGGTGATTGCCCAAAGCCCTAGACCATTTCATTTCCTCCTAATGAGATCTATAAACCCAAGAGAGTTTATAGCCTCAGCATCTATATCTTGGGCACACACTTGATGGACAATTAGGTGGGCTTAGAACTGAATAGGAGGAGAGTGAACTGTATGGCATTTGGGGAAGTGTATAAGGCTTTTGTCCATCCTGTTAATGTGGCATGATCTCATATAGTCCCAGGTTAATTGGCAAAAATTACGTGTCCCCAAATGCAAATTATATAAAGTCACCAAAGAAGGAATAATTCACAAAGTTTCTCAAAGATTGCCATGTTTTAACATCATATTGCTTCAATGATGCTAGATGGCTGTGATTCAGGAAATGTGATGCTCTCTAAAGAATTAAAATTTCAGTTCATTCATTCACTGATTCATTCAACAAAAGCCTGCTATGTGCTGGGCTACTTTTAACGCAGCATTTTCTCTCTAAAGGTATTTAGAATGTCTTTGGTCCCATCCAACTTAAAATAACTCAAGAAGTAGGCTGACTCAAAATTCTGGCACTTGAAGTTAATAAATATTAAAATGAGATTTGCATTGCCTGGACATGAGACCAACTTGCTGCCTGAGCTGCAGGGATCTTGCTGGGCTTACTCCTCAATGTTTTGATGATTTGGCTTGTCTTTCCTCATTCATGTCACTTTCACTTCTCTCAAGACCTGGAACTTAGTGAGGAGTCAGCATTTTTTATTCAAATGAGTCTAGAGAAAATATTTTTGAACCCTTTCTCTAAAGCCCCCAGCAGCCAGTGGCTAGCAATTTTAAATGCAGGAGGAGTTTGTCATTAGCCCATCTGATGAATCACAGGACATAATCAACGCAAACTTCAGAATTAGAATGAAACCAGCTCCTACTGTTCTCACATAATTCTGCTGTTATCTGTTTAATTGAGCTTGTCCTTGTCAGGATGCTATTTATGTTGATGCTGCAGAAAAGAAAAGCCACTATAAAAGGAGGAGAGCATTAAGGGGAAGGTTCCTGCTTTAACACATCCTCTGTGCAGTTCCATTTCCTGGTAGATTTATAACCTCAGCATCGACAGGGAACAATAACAATAATAATAAAAAAAATAGATCAAGGTTTCCTCAGTGGGCCAATTAGATTGTTGTTGGGAGGAAGGGTACGAAAACCAAAATTGACCTGTCAGGTACAGCTAGATTACCCAATGCCATTTTGCTGGTGCAGGCTGAGGGATGCTGGATGACTTGCTAATCCACTGCTAATGATTATGGGGAAATTTACTTCAAAGCTTAGAAGGGATCACAGGGTGTCCCTGGGCTGGCTTACAATTCTCAAGAGCATAGTAAGCTTGCTTTGTGTCATCTTCATCTAGGGGAAGAAAGGAAGTAAAGATGAATTGTTGCCCAAATTACTTTCTGGGGATATGATTTTTCTTGAATAAAAACATGGGTTACTTATTACTTAGTATGTTTTAAATGTTTTTCCTTAGCTGCTACAATAATCCTAAATGAATGGTAATATTTCACTTATTAGATACACACATCTTCCTTTTCTTTGGCCTCTTTCCAAAATGAACAGAAAACTCTCATTTACATGGCAATGTGCTCCACTACTGACAGAGTGATGTGGGGAGAGAAGGCAGGGGGAAAGCCTCAGGAAGAATTCCTTAGATCACTGAAAGCATACCCACATGCACACATGAACACACTCAAATCAAAATCAAAAGTACCAATGAGGATGATGGAAAATAGTTCCTTTTCTTTTTTTTTGGTAAAACATTTCTATTTCAGTCATTTTTCTACAAGAAAACTTGAATAAAAAGAAAAATGAGAGTGCTTTCATACTTCAGTCTATGTTCAGTTAATATTAGTTCTTTCTCCAGAGGTGGATAGTATGCTTCATTATCAGTCCTTTGGGATTGTCTTGGATCATTGTATTGCTGAGAATAGTTAAGTCATTCACAATTCTTCATCAAACAATATTGTGTACAACATTCTCCTGGTTCTGCATGCCACTGGCATCAGTCCATGTAAGTCTTTAGGTTTTTCTGAAGTCATACTGCTTGTCATTTCTTATAGCACAATAATATTCCATCACAATCATACACTACAGCTAGTTTAGCCATTCCTCAATTGATGGGCGTTCTTTGATTTCCAATTCTTAGCCACCACAAAAAGAGGTGCTATAAATATTTTTGTACAAATAGGTTCTTTTCTCTCTCTTTTTTTTTGGCGGGGGGAGATATCTTTGGGATATAGAACTAGTAATGGTATTGCTAGATCAAAGGATATGCACAGTTTTAAGCCCTTTGGGCACAGTTCGAAATTGTTCTCCAGAATAGCTGGATCAGTTCACAACTCTGCCAACAGTGCATTAATGTCCCAGTTTTCCCAACATCCAACATTTTGCTTCTTTTGTCTTAGTAGCCATTCTGATAGGTGTGAAGCGATACTTCAGAGTTGTTTTAATTTGTATTTCTCTAGCAAATAGTGATTCAGAGCACTTTTTTATATGACTTTAGATGGCTTTGACTTCTTTGTCTGAAAACTGTCTGTTCATATCCTTTGACCACTTATCAATTGGGGAATGACTTGCATTTTAGTAAATTTGACTCAGTTCTATATATATCTGAGAAAGGAGGCCTTTAATAGAGATATTATTGCAAAAATTTCTCCCAGTTTTTTGCTTTCCTTATAATTTTGATTGCATTGGTTTTGTTTGTACAAAAGCTTTTTAATTTTATATAATCAAAATTATCTATTTTACATTTTGTAATGTTCTCTATGTCTTCTTTGGTCTTAAATTCTTCCCTTATCCATAGATCTGACAGATAAACTATTCTCTGCTCTCTTAATTTGCTTATGGTATCACCTTTTAGGTGTAAATCATATACCCATTTTGACCTTATCTTGGTATATGGTGTGAGATGTTGGTCTATACCTAGCTTCTGTCATACTGTTTTGTAATTTTCCCCCCAGTTTTTGTCAAATAATGAGAATAATATTTCTCCCTCTTACTTAAGTTCCTTTTAAACAAAGCTCATCTGCAAAAGGACAGGTGTATTTGATGGCAAAAATCAGGACATTTTGTTTTCAAATCCAATCACCAACAGTAAATAAATTCCAAGGTGCAAGAACACACATTTTTAAGGCCTTCAGAAAGTACTTCACTTTAATGCCTTTTGTTTCTTTTCATAATTTTTCTATTCCTTCTATTCTTCATTCTACTAGCAATTTGGCCAATCCTATCAATCCTCTGATTTGGTAGCTTTTCAGAATACTGTCTCCATGATTGGTAATTCAAAACTTGATTAGGTTGCCTCTTTGTGTAGTTACTTTTTTGATGTGCATATTGGAAGACCAGGAATTCTCCAAGGTTGGAAGCAGGGAGGGTACCTACTGGGTATGAGGAATACTATGGTCATAAATGTATTAATGTTTTAATGTCTTTTAACATAAATTGAGGATTAGTTTTCTGATGTCATGCTTTCTGATCCTCTCTATCTCAACAATTCATCATTGAATTAATAAATATTTGTTAAACATTAAATTCAGTTAAAACATTTATTAAGTACTTCCTGTATGATTATTGGGGAACACATAATGTTTGTCATAGTTACAATCTAATAGGGGAATACAAGAGATATACAGCTAACTATAGTCCCTGAAAAGTGCTTTAGAAAGAGTCAAAATCAAATTAAGTGAGGTCTTTTGGGGAAGGTCATAGCTAACTGAAGGAGCTCCATGATGGTTTCACAGAGGGGGTGCTATTTGAGTTTGGTTTTAAAGAATTCAAAAGTAGAAAGGGAGGAGGGAGGTGAATCTAAGTCACAGGGACTGGTGTGAACAAGGGCATACACAGTGTGTCTGGAGGAGAGTTTTTCCAGTTTGGTTGGAACACAGAGGTGAAGCAATAAGAGATAGGGCTGAAAAGGTTGGCCGGCAAAGGTAAAAGACCTGGAATGTCAGCCAAGCATTTTTTACTTTATTTGGTAGGCAATAAAAAAGCTACTGCAGAGTTTTGAGTAGGGAAGTAACTAGCTATCTACATAATGAAAATAATTCTGTCATTGGTGCAAATGATGGACAGAAAAAAAAATGAAATGGTGGAAGCAGAAAGCCTATCAGGGAAATATAGTCTAAATAAGAAGAAATGAGGACCTTTACGGTGAGGTTTTGAGAGATTAATATATATGAGAGATGTGGATAAATAAGAACACAGAATCCAAGAAAATAACAAGGTTTTGAACAGTAAATTCAGAAAGAGGAGTAGGGTATTTTTCTGGGGAAATATACTTAGCTCAATTTGGAACAGTTGAGCTTGAGGAAATGTGGGATATCCAGGTGGAGATGTCTTGTAAAGAGAGTCAGACTCATGAGGTTTGGAAGTCAGGAGAGAATTCAGGGCTGGAGAAAAAGATTTGAGACTCATATCTATACTGGTCAGAAGTCGAAGCCATGAGAGGGAATGATTGCCATAGGAAAGAACATAAAAAGAGAATAGGATCAAGGACAGAATATTAGAAAGCATCTGCTTTTGTCAAAAGGACAAGTAAAGGAGAGAGAAAAGCAGCATTTGGAGAGCCAGGAGCTTGTGATATTTCCAAGGGAGAAAAGAAAATCCAGAAGGAGGGGTATTATGTGTTGCAGAGAGAGCAAGGGCGAATGAAGACTAAACTCAGTCATGGGAGGTGCTAATCAGTGAATCATTCATGACTTCGAAGAGAATAATTTGAAATGAAAGAGTCATCAAAGAGAGAATTTGAATTGAGGGCGAGGGAGCACTGGAGAAAGACAACTTTTTCACAGTCTGGAATCAAAGAAGAAAAAAGAGATACCATTGTAGTTGGATGTGACAGAGAGGCCAAGGGAGAGCTCTTTTGGATGAGGAGAACATGTTTGGAGAGCAAGAGATTCAGGACACATGGAAAGAAGCAATGAGTGATGGAGTAAAGTCCTGGAGGAGGTGAGATGAAGTAGGGTCAAGGGTTAAGGTAAAAAGTGTAAAGAATAGGGAGAGGCCTCCTTGAGCTTCCAAGAATAAAAGGAATGATTTCTAAGTCTTAGACTTAAACTCATATTCTTCTTACATGCAAAAGTATCTTACAATGCTATGCCCATCCTTCTAATCCCTTTCAATAATTTTTTTATTATATGTCAGACATTCACTTGTGTATACCATATAAGGACTAGTGGGAAAATATGGTCAAAGTAGGTAGAGCTACCTGGTCATGAAATAGATTTTAGGCTAATGTTCTAATTCTCATTTACATTTTTTCCTGATGTTCAGTGGTTTGTTCAGCCTTGTTCCATCAGCAATATCACTGAATTTAATGACAAAGCAGACTTACAGGATACTCAGAGAAAAAACGATCTATCCTTGAAATGCAAACAGTAACAATTTTCTACTTTCATATTATTTTCAATCAATTTAATGACATCAGTGGGGTAGAATAGTAAGTGCTATTTTTATGAGATTCAAAATTCTTTTTTTCTCCCTAATTTTCCATTGAATTTGTATTTTATTTTTTAGCTAACATTTATGTTGTATTTTAAAGTTTCCAAAGCACTATACATATATTATCTCATCTTATCCTCACAACAGCCATGGGAGGTAAGTGTTATTATGATCCATACTTCTACGGATAAGGAAACTGAAGCATAGAGAGGAATTGGCTTGAATTAGTTGACTTATCCAAGTAAACGTAACTAGTATCTGAGGACAGATTTGAATCATATGACTTTTTACAAAGAAAAACCAACTTGTGCTTTCTATGTATGAGTTGTCCCACTATATAAAATAGGCTCTATAGCTTAAAAAAACAAAACAAAACAAAATCAAACAAATAAACACATGCCATGCTTATTCTCTCAATTTTCCCCATTTTTAGTGGTGGTAAGGATAAGAGATGAAGCAAATTGTAAGGTTATATTTATACATTATATATATATATATATATGTATGTATATATATATATTATACATATATATATATGTATATATATATACATATATGCATATATATACACACATATGCATATATATGTATATATGTACATATATGTGTCTATATATATGTGTGTGTGTATCTATCTATCTATCTATGTATCTATCTATCTATCTATCTATAGATAGATAGATAGATACACACATACACACACACACACACACACATTATAGCGACTAATCCTTGGCAGCCATTTTACTTTAGGCATCATTGCTATACCTGTATCTTGGCTATCAGAATTTCAAAGGGCACTGATAATAATTAACACAAAGCAGGCCCCAATTGCTGGACAGGTGAAAGGGGAATGTGAACAGACTTTTTAGCTGGGTTGTAAGTACTCTAGACCTGCCACAGATAACTAATATTTTGAAATATTCCTTTCATTCCTATTTTTAAGATAAAATCAGTTCATCAATATCAGCAAAAACACAATGGTATCCTCATTTATCCCAAACAAACAAACAAATAAATAAATGAATGAATGAATGAATGAATAAACAAATAAACAAATAAATATGCAAGCAAGCAAACAAATAAATAAATAAAAGAAAGGACTTCCTGTAGTGAACTTAGGAGGAACCTGGGGCAGACACTGAGTAACATATAAGAGGAAAGGCATGGATGGTTCCTGATCTTCATTGTGGAGGGAATCCCCATATCAATGATGCCACAGATTCATTGGCTTATTCAAGTATGAATGAAGACTTAAACAATTGGAGTACAGTGAAAATTATGAATAGGCTAAAATAACCCTTTTTTGAGGGAGAGGAGTATATTTAGTGTTCTTTCAATTTGCTTTTATTTTTGCAAAATCAGAGTTCCTTTCTCCCTTTACTAGCCAGTATGGCTACCAAACAGGTAGTGAGTAAATGCTGTAAATGACCTATTGCTGATTTAAAATCAGGCAAAACAAATAGCATTTGATAAGTCATGATGCAATTTTACTTTAACACAGCTGTGTGTGACATGCCTGGAGAAAGAGCACTTGTAGGTATTTTCCACGCTGGTTCTGCAACCATTAACCAGCTCTAATGACCACTTGTGTGAACAATTTTCTTCATGAAAAGCTTTGCAGGGCCCTTCAGAAGTAAAAGAAAAGAGGGGTTAGGCAAGGTAGGGAGAAGGAAGGTATTATTTAACATCAATTTTCTGAATCTGTTGCCCTGCCTGGAATGATGGTAAAAAGTGATGGATGATGGATACCACTGTCAGATATCTTTTTCTTTTTGGGGGGTAACATTGTGATTTTACCCTGTGCACTAAAATTTCCACAGATGAGAGGGCTGCTGATCAATAATTTGATGTCTTTTATTGCCAAATTGTTGGAAAATGAAAAGCTGACATGACTCCAATTTTAGCAAAAGAATATGTAGCATATTGAGGACATCATCCTAATTAGTCACTTGCAAAAGTATTCAAGCCTAATGATTTTTCAGTTGAATGGGGGCAAGAATGGAATGTTAAGTGTTTCCAATCTCAATTCACAGCTGTTGAATGGACAATACATTTCTCTTCTATTAATAATCTTTGGGACATAGATTTTTATGTAAAATCTTTATGAGTGATGATGATGAAAATTTTGTGAGTCCTATACACAGTGATACTTCTTTTTTATAATCTTTCAAGGGATCAGGTTATTTTTAACATTACCTCTGAGAAAATGTTAAATGGAAAGTTAGACCAATGCAAAGCAATTCCAAATCTTCAGTTGCTAAGGCAACTATGTGTTGTCTTTGGGGAATTTCTAAGACCCTAATGTACAGGAATGCTTTCCTTAGAAAAATATTTTATATTACCATATGAGGAAAAACAAAGAAACTGATAGCAGCTGAAATGAGTCTTCAGTCTCTGGAGTTCCATTTTAAACAATAGCATAAAACATTTGTATCTGTCTAGTTGCTTCCTTTGGCTTGCTGAGACTTACTTTAAGTTCTATTTCCTTAGTTTATTGTAATGTCCTTAGTGTACCTGAGGAAGATTATTAAATGGTCAGTAAAAGGAAGACTTATCTATCTTCTACCTTCCCTATTACATACTATATTTTTTGGCATTTTAAATATACCTAATGTTGCCCAGTTATTTAAAAAAAGAATAATTTTGAAAAGCTTATATGACATAATTTTAAATGTTATTTTGTTTCATAATAAAATAGTTCTAGTTCATTTATGAGTTTGGGATTATTTGGAGGGTAATCTAGCTGGTAAAATAATCATTTATACATTCTTCTTTCATTGACCAATCAAAAAGCATTTATTAAATGCTGAATTCCCTTGGTACTCTACTTTTAATGGTCTGGGTCTTACTGCCATAGTCTATTCAAGTCTTTTTCTTCCTCTGTTTGCTGAGGAATAAGATGCCTTTCCACATGCTTCTCTTCTCTACCTCCCTTAGCCAGATTTATATCCACATACAATTTACACGCATTTTTACCATAGAGTAAAAAAGGAATGCACCTCTGATTTTAGATTAACTATGTGAGCTATATATGAATGTGTATACACACACACACACACACACATCATAAAGTCACCTTAACATTGTGTGCTGAACTTGGAATCAGAAAGGCAAGTTCAAAACTTGCCTTTGACACTAACTAGCTATGTGACTCTGGACAAGTCATGTTACCTCTCATCCTCAGTTTCCTCATCTCTAAAATGGGGATAATAATTGAACCTATCTCAAAGAGTTATTGTGAAGATCAAATGAAATATTTGTAGAGTGCTTTGCAAACCTTGAAGCACCATATTAATATTAGCTATTGTTACTATGCATCCCTCTGTATATACTTTCTGTCAATTTTCTAACATCTATCTGTTTATCTATAATTTGTCTCAAAACCCCATACACCCCAAGGACTTGCGCCTTTGGTGTGAGGGCTTGCTGAATCCTTTTCAGGGGTGCTTATCTACCTTTGTTGTTCACCTTCACCCAGCTCCCACCCTTGGCTCCAAGCTGCAGCACGCACAGCGGCCACACCCCAGTAAACCGTCTTGGCAGACGGGATAAACCAGGTTGAGGGTAACTGACAGGCCTCATGGCTAGTTAGGGGGATGTCTACCCCAAACATGTGAAGACTTCTTCCAGTGGAATGGGCAGATGAGACCAATTTGTTCCAATGGCCATGAAGGCAGCTGAAGCAGACACTGTGGAGTGCTTAGAGCATCAACTGCATCCTGGGCCGCTGCCAGTCATCTTGACTTTTGTCTTGTCACTGGACGTTAATGAATCAGGGAAAGAGAGTGAAGCTGACAACTTTGCACTACTCTGCTTCACTTAAATTCAATTCACCCACAATTCAAGACATCACTCATGATGTCATTGGTCCTCTTTGAAAACAAAGGATGAACAACAATTTGTCTGTCTACAATAGGAAATGTGCTATAATGGATAAAGAACTTGGCTAAGATTCAGAAAGACAAGAGTGTGTTTAAGTCCCATCCCTGACATATACTGGCTGGATGAGCATGGGCAAGTTAATCACTTCAACTCTTGGTGTGCCAGATAACTCTCTAAACCACAAGAAGGCTGATCATTGCCTAGCAGAGCTGATTTGATCATAGTTCCAGAACTAGATAGGGGAGGACATGCATGCCTCAGCCAAGAAGGTGACAAAGTTGGCAAGAAGATGGCTATGGAAAGCTGAGTGAATCTGAGCACCACAAATGTAAATTATAAATAGAAAAACATATAAAATTAAACACAAATGACTTTTGATTTTCTGCTCATTTTGGCTACAGAGGACTGGTCTCCACCATTCAATAGACTCAATTCAACAAACCCTAAGTGTAGCAAATCAACTAACTTGTGTTCAATGAAAATGATCTTGATTTGTGACCTATTTACAGATATCTCTTATAAAGGCTTAGGCACTTGAAATTGTCTTATTTTTCCATATTTAAAGTCCACTGGTTTGATATTTTAGACAAAAGTATTTTTCAAATTCACCTAATTGTGTCCTATTACATGTAAGACAGTAGTGAAGCATATGGTGCCAGTTATTATATTAATAAAATATTTATTATCCCTCATGTGGGAAAGGGATAGATTTTAATCTCCTAAGAATGATCTTTTTTGCTCACATTTAACATGAAGATTTATATATCTGAATTTTTATTATACTCCATGTAACTACAGGTGCTAAACATTTAAGGGTCATTATTTTAAATCAATCTGTAAATGTGTCCAATATAGTTTTGCACACACTTTCTCATGACCCCAAATTAGATATGCATGCACAAAATACATGTGTGAACCATATGGTTAGAGATATGTCACATCCAAGAATGCTGCTGACTCTGCAGATATTGGTTTTGATTGCGCACATAAAAAAAGAGGAGGGAGAGCAGAGCTCCCAGGAGCATGCAAATACATTTTAAGCCGAAGATTTAGAAATAGGTCACAGGGCTTGAAGGTCTCATCCTAAACATTCGATCTTCGTGACAAATTAAATGAAGTAAAACCTACCCAGTATTCCAAAGTCTGTCTTTTTTCAGTAAGTTAGATACATAAGGAGACATATAATCTCTTTTGGAAAAAATAATCCAAAACAGCAAATGTGCCTTGCTAAGAAGTGAACAGAAAATGAACATGAGTGGTGGTAGAAACAGAACCCTACAGGCTATTTACCTTAGTGTTCTCCACATTTTTTTCTTCGCTGTTCAGTAGAGGTCAGTAATTAGGGAACGGGATAGAGCAAGGCCATATCCTACTGTAGTTACACATTATGTGAGAGCCTTCAGGACACAGCTAAGCTACCTTTGGGTTTTGAGGATGGTGGGGAAGAATCTCGTACCCTCGTAGTACAGTGAAGAATTTCTACTTACTCCTCTCCCCTATATTACTGATGATATACGGAAAAATTGGCATCCCTTCATATTATATTGTTGGGTTATGAGGCTATGAGATGAGAATCAACAGCTTGACTACATGTTCATGACATTATCTCCCATGCCACATTACATTGACTTGATGTGTTGCGTTTCAGAGGCAGTCAACATTGCTTTTTAAATTTTCTCCCATATTTCATAATTAAGGGCATGTGGTTTGAAACAAGAGCAATTTAAATGAGCGTGTGATTGAATGAAACAAGGATTTAGTTTGGTAACCAAATATTTCACATGTATTTGTTAGGTGTTTTTTTTATCGAAGAATTTTTTTAACAGTTTGCTAATCTTGATTAAATCTACAAAAATCCCGAAGAGAGCAATACATTTGAAATTTGATTGTGGCTTAGGAAAAATCAAAGCAGAGTGGTCTTTACTAAACTTTTCAAATGGCATAATCTCTAATTTCAAGCTGATTTCAATGACATCTCAATTTTAATGATCTCAATTTATATTTTAGAAAATATACATGGGTAAAGATTACAGGGATATATAATTACATTAAGTGAAGTTCCTGTTTTATAGAATTATACACATTATCAGACGGTGAAAAGAGTCTCATTCTATTTTCCTTCAAAATGTTTGAAGTCTAAGAAATACTCTTCTGAAAGTTCCTTAAATTTTCTTGATATAAGAATCTTCCTTTTTTTTCCTTCAGGACTCTGGTAAGTTGTACTTTCTTCAGCCTTTTTCAATTTGCATTTTATAAAATACTGTGTTTTCTACTTTTCATTTGGAAGTGGAAGTAGCAAAAGAACACTGTATATTTGGCTTTGGCTTTGAATTCCATAAGATTTTGTCTATACCTAGCATATAAATTACGATAATTAATGCTTAATTTTAATAGCCCATGAAACATCTTAGACCTTTGGAGAATGAGATGGCTCTATAAAGATAAAATCTCCCTAATAATAAAACTAGTTTTCATGTTCATCATAGAGTATAATATTTACTGCATACTTCCTGAAGCCCAAATGAAATTAATTTTAATAATGTAATTAGTACTTTAGAACTGGATTTAGTGGCTTTTTAAAACCAATTCAAATAATCATACTGGTAGGTAAAAAGTTACTAGGGGACTACATCGTTTGATAGAGGTAATTGAAGATTTGGGTTGAAAATTTGAAACATAAATAGAGCTAGAAAAGCAAGATGTGAATATTTTGATTGTCAAGTATAGTTATTCCCAAATACAAAAATATTGGAGGCTCCTCAATACTTATGTTGAAATGAAATTCTCTTGTAAAATAAAAAACCTGTGGAATATTTATCTTAAAATAGGTATTGAAAACGGTGATATAAATACATAGGGCTATAGTAACTCTTTGAAAAGGAGGTAAATGGCTGCTTGACCACTGGACGAAAATAAATAAGACATATTTGTAATGAAGTATTTTTGTTATATATATTTCACAACTCTCAAGAAGGAGATTAAAAACCCCAAAGGAATAGATATTGAAGGACTAAAGGAATTTCAGATCTTCCTCATGGAAAACAAACAAAAATAGCTATGAGATTCAACCTCAGGGCATTAAAGGAAATATCTTAAAAGCATTACACCAAAGTTTTATCATAGGAAATGGGGTCTGTCAGGGAATTATCCTGAACAGATAAAGTGTTCTAGTAAAAATCACAAACACTAAGTATCTACATGCCTATTTCTTGATTATAAACTAATTTAAATCAGTAATAGTTTTAAGATTCTTCAGTTATTACCCATCAGTTCTCCAGTTTGATATGATATAAAACTGGAAGATAAAATGTATACTCAAAATTAATGTCAAATATCGAAAGACTGTAATCTGTCTTACCTCACTTTTAAATTCACATTATTCTGTGGAAGCAGTATTGGATTTGGAAATCAGCTTCTTCTATACACTCCTTCCTTGCCCTCACATCTTTACAGACACAATTGACTGAAAAGTTTATGAACACAGTTATAATAGATAAATATTTATTAAGCACCTGCCATATGCCAGGCGCTGTGCTAAGCATTGGGGTTATAAATTAGAGAAATAAAAAGTCCTTGTCCTCAAAGAGCTTACAATCTAATGGGGGAAGACAATACACAAAAGGAAAGGTTTAAAGGTAAACTAGTAGGGAGGGGTGAGCTCCTAGAGAGCACCAGCAGGGGTGTGATTTTTCAAGGAGTTGAACCTAAGCAAAGCATTTAACAGAAAATTAAGAGTTTGGTTGGAAAGTTCTGAGCCCGCTCAAGGGAAGGCTTTGAGAGTTTATTGCTCCACTCTCCAACCCCCCAGTCAGAGGGGAGAGGCATTGAAGGTGCTGAGAAGGTGTTGAATAGCCAGGTAGAACCAATAGAAACTGAACCTGTTCTTACACACACACACACACACACACACACACACATGATTCAATGGAGCAAAATGTTGTCTTAAAGGCTTTCTTCAACAAAGAATTTCCCACACATCTTAAAAATCATGTTATTTGGGCTTCTTGTTGTTCAGTCATGTCCAACTCTTTGTGATCCCATTTGGGGTTTTCTTGGCAAAGATACTGGAGTGGTTTGCCATTTCCTCCTCTGGCTCATTTTACAGATGAGGAAACTCAGGCAAACAGGGTGAAGTGACTTGTCCAGGGTCACACAGCTAGTTAGCAAGTGTCTGAGGCCTATTTTGAACTCACGTCATCCTGACTCCATTGCTGGTGCCACCTAGTTGCCTTAAATCATGTAAGAGTCCTTAAAAGGCACAATAGACATAAGTTGGTTTGATGATCTTCTGATTATTAACATCAAGCAAAGCATAATACAGGGAGATTTCCATGCTCATTGAGAGTATTTATAATTGTCATGAAGGTTGTCCAGCAGAATCTAATAGAGTACATGAGGTCTTATAGATGACACTTTTTGCTGATGGCATTGTGCATATTTCATCAAGTACCAGAATACTGAAGCTTCCTAAATGAGATTCACAATCACTCAAAAAAATTTCAACCCAATAATCCACATAGGAAAAATAAAGAGGATGAAGAAATACTTCCCAATGTCCAGACTATGATTAACAGTTGGATAAATGATTCATAGAAAATTTCCATCAGTTCAACAGTCTTGGGAAAATGCTGCCGATGGACAATGGGGCAGGGCCCATAACTAGATATGATGAAGACAGTAGACTAGATTTGATCTGGGAAATAAAGCAGCATTTTCAACAACCCCAAATTTCTCCCTGAAACCAAAGCTCATTTTTTTAAAACAGTGATATTCTACTAGTGCTGTCAAGTGGTTATAAATGATGGGATACAAAACAACAACAACAACAACAACAACAACCAGAAAGGGGGCAGCTAGGTGCTGCAGAGGATAGAGCACCAGTCCTGGAGTCAGAAGGACCTGAGTTCAAATTTAGCCTCAGACACATAATACTTATTAGCTGTGTGACTCTGGGCAAGTCACTTAACCCCAATTGCCTTGCCTGCCCACCAAAAAAATAAATAATGGGATACCACAATCTCCAAAAATAAAAATTATAGATTATTCTAAGGGCATTGGAAGGGTATGTGATGGCTATAAATTTGTAGTTTTGATCCCTTCTTTTCCCACCTCACCCAGAGTTTGTCCTCTGGTCTATACCAATGTCTCCACTTTCATATTTCCTACTTACTTCTCAACCTCTTACAAATCTGATTTCCATCTTTATCATTCAATTGAAAGTGTTTTTTCCAACATTACTAATTATCTCTTCATTACTAAAGCCTATGGTCTCAGTCCTTTTACTCTTGATCTCAGCAGTATTTGACATCATTGTCCATTCCTTCCTTCTGTATGTCCTATCTTGTCTGAGATTTTGTAGCATTCTGCTGCTCTTCCTATTTGTCCAACTAGACTTTTTCACTTTCATTTGTAGGATGTTCATTCTTCTCAAACCCACTTATTTTGGTTGTGCCCTGAAATTCTTTTCTGGGACTTCTTTTTTCTTTTAACTATTTCTCTTCTAATCATCTTGACATATACCATACATGGAATTGATTGTCACCTCTCTGTAGAGGACTCCCATTTCTACATAGTTAACTCTTCTTCTAACTTCTAGTCCAACATTTCCAAATGCATGCTAGATATATCTAGCTGGATGTCTTCTAGTCATCTCAAACTCAGCATGTCCAAAACAGAACTCATTATTTTCTCTCCTAAAACCACTGCTCATCCTAACATTCCTAGTTCTGATGAGGGCACCACCATGCACCTGGGAGTCATCTTTAACTTTTCATTTGTATTAATTCCCATATTGGAATATTTGTTGTCTTGTTAATTCTATCACCTCAGCCTCTTTCAGATCCATCCCATTCTACTTACTTTTTCCATAGCTACCCTAATTCACTCTCTAGTTTCCTCTTGCCCATACTATTGTAATTAATAGCTTCTTTATTGGTCTCCATGCTTCCAGTCTTTCCCCAGGTTTAATCTATCCTCCACTTAGCTACAGAGTTGATATTGCTAAAACATAAGTCTAAATGTCTCTCCTCTGTTCATCAAATTAATTAGCTCCCAATTACTACTAATTAAGCATAAACATTTCTTTGTCGGTCATTGAAAGTCCTTCACAATCTGACTCCAGCCTATCTTTCCATGATAATTATATATTCATATACTCTATGGTCTTGACAAAATTGTCTATTTGTTTCCTGTACACAACATTCTACCTCCCATCTCCATGACTTTTCAGAGATTGTACCCAGCACTTAGAATTCCCTCCTTTCTGGCTCTGTTGGATTCTCTAGCTCTCTTCCTTCAGGAGGCTTTTTCTGATTTCTTCAGTTGTTGGTGGGGGCACTCCATATCTCCTGATTACTTTATATTTACTATATACATATCCTTCATAACTATTACCGTAAAGTTCATGTAGATTGTAAATTCTCTGATGGTTGGGATTGTTTTACTTCTGGTTTTGTATTCTCAGTTTGTACTTCAGTACCTGGTACATTGTAAGCACTTAATAAATATTTGTTGGTTAATTGACATATTAATTGGATAGACCCTCTTTGGGAGTAAATGGGAGAACAAAGAAAAAAGATAAGAAGATAAAATTGGTTGTGATGCATACCATTGGAAGGAGTACCCACGTTAATGATATTTCAAATCCATTGAAGAAATGATATTGGACAAATCATTTAGAATATCTGAACCTCGGTTTCCTCATCAGTATAACTGAAAAGTTAGACTAGATAAGTTCTAAATTTATATATCTGTAAATCCTATAACCTCATTCTTAAGTGCAATTAACCTGCCTAACATCATTATAGTTATCATCAACAGATTCAGGAAACAAGCCCATGTCTTCTTATACTATCTCTAGATGTCTATTATGGAATTTGTTATTATAGCCAGAATTACTGTTAAAAGCATGTGTCTCTGTGGTGTGGAACTGATCCTCAATTCTTGAAAACTATGTCAAAATAATACAAACCCTAACAGTTCTACCCATTAGGAATGGATTTGAGTACAGCTGAGTGAAGGATTTTCTGAGAACTAGTCTGAGATTAGAGAAGCTCATCACCCCAGATCTTGACTGGGAAAGGAAAATGACACATGTTGAAGTGGATGGTGGAAAACTGTGACACTAAAGCACTCTTGGTGGAGATGTGATTCAACGATTTTGGACAGCAATTTGGAACTATGCCTGAGGGGCTATAAAACTGCATACCCCTTGATCCAGCAATACCACTGCTAGGTCTGTATCCCAAAGAGATTTAAAAAAAGGAAAAGGACCTATATGTACAAAATATAGCAATTCTTTTTGTGGTGGCACAGAATTGGAAATTGAGAAGATGCTCATCAATTGGGGAATGGCTGAACAAATTGTGGTATATGATTGTGATGAAATAGTATTGTGCTGTAAGAATTGATGAGCAGAATGATATTAGAAAAATCTGGAAAAAATTAAATGAACTAATACAAAGTGAAGTAAGTAGAACCAGGAGAACATTGTACATAGTAACAACAATATTATAGTGATGATTAACTGTGAATCTCTTAGCCATTCTGATCAATACAATAATCCAAAACAATTTTGAAGGACTTAAGACAAAAAAAAAGCTATCCACCTCTAGAGAAAGAACTGATAATCTGAATGCAAATCAAAGCATACTTTTTAAATTTTATTTTTCTTATTTTTCTGTCTGTTTTCTTTTGTAATGGCTAATGTGGGAATATGTATTGTGTGACTTCACATGTATAATCTATGTAAAATTACTTGTTTCTCAAGATCAGAAGGGGGGGAGGGAAAGAATTTGCAGCTCAAAATAAAAAGAAAAGACCATTAAATATTTTTTACATGTAATTGAGAAAAATGAAATAAAGAAATTTTAAAAAGGCCATCTCCAATTTATTTTTTATGTATCTTTGTACATAGGTGCTTGTATATTGTCTCCTTCATTAGACTGAACTCTTTGAGAGCAGGAACTATTATTTTGCCTTTCATTTTGTCCCACTCATTAGAATAGTGCCTGGCACATAGTAGGTACCTGGTAAAAGCTGTTTGATTTGACTTGACTCGGTTAGACTATTCCTCTGATGTCATACCTGCAGTGCAGTGATGGACCAGTAGTCAAAGCCTTATCTGCTTTGTAGAACCTATCAGAGCTTGTATTCTGCAGGCATTATACTTCAGGGTCCCAGCCACATTCATGTCACAGCAAGCCAAAGGTAGGCTGTAATATACATTCCCCTCAGAAAGTTAGTTAGGGGCTAAGGCTGAGAAGTCTTTTATTACAAAAAGACTTTAACTATAATGGAATACACCAAGTGAAATTCATAGGAAAATTGAATTAAAGTTGAAAGAGTCTATTACTCAGTAGGTGATTTACCATTTTGGGTTACTCATAAGAATTAACAATATATTTTGAGCAATGCAAGAAAAAGGCTGCAGAAATTCTTGTCTTGATATCGGTAAGTAAAGGAGAGTTATTTATTTTTTTGAAGTTCCAAAGAAATAAAGCCAATAACACATTTGGTAGATGCTCAATAGATGTGTTGATTGATTGATAGTGCCAGTGCAGGCACAAATTAAAAGTACTAGATCTTGTCCAGCTTGTGTGTCATTAGAAATTTATGTTCTATAGGTTATTACATGATGTATGTAAACTCTTCTCTTTTTATGACATTTATCTTTGTAACCAAGGAAGGATTGTCAATCCAAGGGAGGCACAATCACTTTATTAATAAATATGATAGCAATAATAAAATAGCATAATATGAGTCATCCCTAGATTAGAGTAAATCTAGGTTTCACAATAGCCTAAGGAGCTGGTACAATTAAAGGCCCTTCTCTTCATTAGAAATAATATTGTTTACGTATACCTATGATTATATTAATATCCTAAACTAGTTTTTTTCAGATGTACCATCCAAAGGCTGGGAACAGAAAGGTAGAGAGAGATGGAGAGACAGAAAGACAGGGACAGAGACAGACAAAGATGAAGGCAGAGAGAGAGTAAGAGAATCAGAGACAGACAGACAGACACACACACACACACACACACACACACACACAGACACAGACAGAGAGACATATATACAGGAGAGACAGAAACAGAGAAACAGACAGAGAGACAGAGACAAGAAAGAGAGACAGAAAGATGAGACGAATTTTCCTGGAAGTTTGCAGATGAATCAAAAGGGTTTTGAGCTGAAAAGAAAGAGAGAGGAAGAATGGTGCCTGCTACATTCACCAAGCTGAATAGCAGAGAGTATTTATAATGTAGGTAGAAGGAAAATAGTAGGAGTATATCTTCTGAGCATTTCACAAGAGACAAAATCCAAGAATACTCATAACATCAGTGATCTCTGTCTTTCTGTCTCTATCTCTATCTCTCTCCCCTGTCTATCCATGTAATTTCTAAAAAAACCCTAGATATTCTAACATACAAAGGCAAATTTACCTTCATAAATATCACTTAAAGAGGGATTTATTCATTCTTTTTCAAAAAATTTATTTATTTTTAAAATTTTTAGGCAATTGGGATTAAGTGACTTGCCCAGGGTCACATAGCTAGTAAGTGTCAGCTTTATTCATTCTGCAAGCATTTATTTAGTATCTACAATGTGGAAGACATTGAGGATACAAGGCAAAAGTGAAAAAGTTCCTGAGGAAAGACTATGTTCTAGTGGGGAAAACATGAAAACAGATCAGTGAATATTAAATGCATAGATACATGTAAAGTAAATATAAAGTAATTTCCTGAGTGGGGAAAGTGGGAGATTAGCAACTGGTCAGGATCAAAATTAGCCTTGGGTAGGAGGCTAATTTGAAGGAAGACAGAAATGATTCTACATGTCAGAGGAAAAGAGTCAGTGCTTCCCAGGCAGATGGCACAGCCTGTCCAAAAGTTCAAAGATGAGAGATGGATGCTAGTTATGGGAAGCAGCAAGAAGAGCACTTTGGTCGAACTATAGCTCGCGCGGGTGTGTGTGTGTGTGTGTGTGTGTGTGTGTGTGTGTGTGTGTGTGTGTGTAGGAATCTAATGTTAATTGAGCCTGGAAAGGTAGACTGGAATCAGATTGGGAAGGGCTTAAAACGAAAAACAGAAAACTTTGGATTTTATCCTAGAGCTTTTTTTTTTTTTTGGCTGGGCAATGGGGTTAAATGACTTGCCCAGGGTCACACAGCTAGTAAATGTCAAGTGTTTAGTCTGAGGCTGGATTTGAACTCAGGTCCTCCTGAATCCAGGGCCAGTGCTCTATCCACTGAGCCACCTAGCTGCTCCCAGACCTTCTTAAGTAGGGGGTGACATGATCAGATTTGTACTTTGGGAACATTACTTTGGTAACTGAATTGAGGTTGGACTGGAGAGCAATGGGAAACTATCACAATAGACCAGGAGAAAGGTGACAAGATCTTGAAGTAGGGTGGTGACTGTGAGAGTGGAGAGGAGAAGATGGGTATGATAAATATTATGGAAATCAATTTTTAAAATTGTATTGCTACCTTTTCTACATATTTCCCATTTCCCTCCACTTCACCCTTTCTCCTGAGGACCATCTCTTGTAAAAAGAAATGAGAAAAATAGTTTGGCAAAAATAACCAAAATACCAACTAAATTTGACAGGATATGCAATATTTTATAGCCATAGTCCAGAACTTCTGTAAATATTAGAAATTCGTGGAATATTCTGTTTTTTTTTCTGATCATTATAATGACATTTTAAATTTTTGTTATTTTCACTTTGTTCTTTCCATTTACTGAGTTGCATTAATTTTGTATATTGTTTTCAGGGATTCTACTTATTTCATATTGTACATAGGCATTCATAAAGCTTGGGCTTAATGTGCTGGTTGCACTGGCTAATATGATTGGTGAAAAACTATCAATGATATTTGAAAGACTGTGAAAAATGACAGGCATCACAAAATGTGAGCAGCATAAACATTCAAATTTACCAAAAAATGGAAGAGAATGGTCTGCAGACTTTAGAAAAGTGAGCTTGACTTTGATTATTAGGAATATTCTAGAATAGGTCCTTAAAGAGGTGGTTGAGTCCTGCCAATCTGAAAATCAATTTGGAACTATGTGCCAAAGTTTACAAAAATATGCTTATTTCTTGACCCAATTATACCACTATGAGATCTATACTCCAATGAAATGGAGAAGAAAAGGACCATTATATATGAAAATATCATATGTGAAAATATTTGAAAATCTTTCCATTGTAGCTAAAATGAGGAATTAAGAGAGTTGTATTCCTCTTGGGGAATGGCTGACAACATGTGGTCTAAGAATGTAATGACCTCTTCTTATGTTACAAGAAATGATGACATGGACAACTTCAGAGGAAACTCTGAAGATCTCCATGAAGTGATGTAGGCTGAAAAGAGCAGAACTATAGCAATTGACACAATGAAAATAACACCATAGGGGAAAACAATTTTGAAAGACTTTAGATCTTTGATCAATGGAAAGGCAAATCATGAGTTCAGAAGAATGAAGCAGAAACATGCTACTCATCTCCTATCAGAGAGGTGATGAATTTAAAATGCAGAAAGATCCAACAGGAAATTTCAGATATGGTCAATATGGGAATTTGTCTTATCGAACTATGCATGTAGAAAGTGAATAAGCATTTATTAAGTACCTATGTACTTTGGCCACATAATGAGTAGATGGGACTCATTGGAAACGATCCTGATGTTGTGAAATATTGAAAACAAAAGGAAAAGGGGACAGCAGATAGATAGATAGATAGATAGTATCATGGAAACAATGAACATGAAGTTGGATAGACTTCCAGAGATAGTAGATGGAAGGGCCTGGCATGCTATGGTCCATGGGGTCACAAAGAGTCAGGCACAGCTAAATGGCTGAACAACAACAGATATGTACCAGGCACTAAACTAAGCACATATATGCATTAAGAATTTTTGCTCAATGGCGGGGGTTAGTGAGCAGTACAGATTAATGGAAGAAAAAAAGTAATTGAAAAATAATTACCAGTAATAGTGGCATGAAAGACACCATGATTTGAGAAACCTAACAATTCTACCCAACATGTTATTATTATTATTTCAAATCTTTGTACACTACTTTTTATATTTGACTATGTTTATAAAATTACAAAAAAAAAGTTTCTAAGAAAACAATTGTTGGTCAAGGGGAAGCAGTGACCACAAAGAACTAACCTAGTTTCATCAAGAATAGGTCATGGCAACTTCATGTGTATAATTGAAATCATATTGCTTGCCTTCTCAAGTGGTGTAGGCATGGAAAGGAGAAAGAACTTGGAACTCAAAATTTTAAAGAATGAATGTTGAAAATCATTTACATGTAATTGGGAAATATTTAACAAAATACATTAAAATACATTTTAAAAAAATAATGGGCCATGCCTCACTAACCCTATTTCCGTTTTTGACAGGATTACCTCACATGATCCTACCATACCCACAAGCTATTGTCCTATTGTTTTTCCTCCTCTTTGTGGATAAACTCCTTGAGAAAGCTGTCTACATTTGAAACCTTCACTTATCCTTCTAAACCCTCTACAATCTGGCTTCTGAAACTCACTTTTCTAAAGTTATAGTCATCTCTTAATTGACAAATCCAATTCCCTTTCTTCAGTGCTCATCCTTCTTGGTTTCACTGCAGCACTTGACATTCCTGAATATGCTCTCCTATAGATTTTCAGGGCACTACTTTCCTTTGATTATTCTATGTATTTGAAAGCTCCTCAGTCCACTTTGCTGCATCTTCAACCTTTTGATACCTGCTATCCATAGGTGTCCCCTAACCTTTGTCCTGGGTCCTCTTCTAATTTTACTTTACGTTATCTTACTTGGTGATCTCATTTGCTCCCCAAAGTTAAATTCTCATATCTATGTAAATGTTTCCCTGATCTATAAATCCAGCCCTAGCCTCTCTAAAGCTCTAGTCCTGCATCTCAAATTGCCTTTTGTACATCTCAAACTGGATATCCTGGAAGCATCTTAAATTTAACATGTTCAAAATAGAATTCATCTATCCCCCAGTCCCTGCCTCTGATGACTTTATTATTATGAGAGTATGACCATCCTCATAGTCACCTAGGTTTACAACCTTGGTGTCATCTTTAATTCTTCATTCTCACTTACCTCAAGTATTCATTCTGTTGCCAAATATTGTCATTTTGTTATTAAAAAGGCTTTTGTATTGTTCCCTTTTGTTTACTCATACAGTCGCAAGCCTAGTTTATACTTTTATCACTTTAAAAAAATATATTTTTTGCTATCCACATCCAAAGAAAGAACTACAGAGTTTGAATGCAGATCAAAGCATGCTATTTGCTTTTATTTTTCCCCCTTCTGTTGTGTTTTGTTTCTTCTTTCTGGTGGTTCCTCCTATTGGTTCTAATTCTTACCTACAACATTACTAATGTGAAAATATGGTTGATAGGAATATATATGTATAGACTATATCAGATTGCATGCCGTCTTGGAAAGGGAGGTAGGGATGGAGGGGGAGAAAAATTTAAAACTCAAAAGCTTATGGAAATGATTGTTGATAATTCAAAACACATTAATTAAAAATTAAAAAAAATTAAACTATGGAATTGCACATAATTGCAATGCAAATCTATTATATATAACTTGCTATTCCTTTTAAATATATAATAAAAGGGGCAGCTAGGTGGCACTGTAGATAGGGCTCCAACCTTGGAGTCCGGAGGACCTGAGTTCATATCCAGCTTCAGACACTTGAAGCTTACTAGTTGTGTGACCCTGGCAAGTCACTTAACCTTGATTGCCTCACCAAAAAGCAAGAAAAAATAATAAAGTTATCATGAAAATTTTTCCCTCCCCCCATCATAGAGATAGCTACCATCTCTACATACATACAAATATGTATAGATATATATACACACATGTACAATCATTGCATACATACTTCTATTTATCAGTTCTTTCTCTGGATGTAGATGGTGTCTTCTTTCATATGTCCTATATATTTAATTTGGATATTTATAATAGTCAAAATGACTTATTTGCTCTAGGTTGTTCTTTGAACTGTTGCTGTTATGGTATACATATAGTCTTGGTTCTGCTCATTTCACTCTTCGTTATTTTGTGTAAGTTAATTCATGTTTTTCTAAGATCATCAAGCTCATCATTTCTTATAGCACACTAGTATTTCATCATAATCATATACCACAACTTGTTTGGTCATTCTACAGTTAATGGGCATCCCTGCAATTTCCAGCTCTTTGCCACCATAAAGAGAGCAGCTATACATATTGTCAAGCATATAGATTCTTTTCCCTTTTTCCCTAATCATCTTCGGAAACAGACCTAGTAGTGGTATTGCTAGGTCAAAGGGTATAGGCAGTTTAATAACTCTTTGGGCATAATTCCAGATGGTTCTCCAAAATGGTTGGATCAGTTCACAATTTCACCAACTTTTACTTTTGTAATTGCCTTCTATCAGGTCTCCCTGACTCAAGGTTCTCCTGCCTCCAGATCATCCTTCTCTTAGTTGCCAGATCAGTTTTCCTACATGAAGTTCTAACTATGGCATGCCTCTACTTAATGAGCTCTAGTTGGCTCCCTGCTTTTACAATCTTTTTACATTTTAATCCCCTCTATGCATTCTGTAACCCAGCTACAATGTTCTATTTGTAGCATCTCAAACTCTACCTCCCATCTTCTTGCATTTTTCTATTGCCTTTCCTCCACACCTGTAATGCTCTGCCCCCTGACTTTGTTTCTTGGCTTCCTTTAAAGACTTAGTTCAAATCCCACCTCATGAAGTGGACCATTCCCAGCCTCCCTAGCTGCTAGAGTCTTCCTTTCTCAGATTACTTTCCATCTAATCATTATTTATCTTGTATGCACCTGATTATTTACATGTTCTTTTCCCTATTAGGCTATATGCTCCCTGGGGGTAAGGACTCTTTTTGCTTTTTTTATATCCTCAGTGCTTAGCATAGTGCTTGACACATACTAAGAATTTAATAAGTACTTGTTGACTATTAGATAAAAGGAATTATATATATATATATATACATATATATATATATATACACATATATATATACACATATATATATATATATATATATATATATATATAGTTGTTCAGTTATTTGTATAAACACATATGTGTATGTGTGCACATTGATGTTTCTCACCTGGATTTTAGCAAAACTTTTGATAAATATCTCATATGATTCTCATAGAGAAGATGGTGAGAAATGAATTAGATATTAATATAATTAGATTAAAAACTGGTTGTATAGCCATACTCAAAGAATGATTGTTAATGGCTCAGTGTCAATATGGCAGAAAGACTCATTTCCATGGGGAAATATGCTGTCTTAACATTTTTCAGGGATTTGGACAAATGCATAAATGATATGCTCATCAAATTTATAGATGATACAAAGCTGGGAAAGAGAATGAACATACTAGATGTCAGAGTTAGGATGAAAAGGATCTTGACTGTTCAGAGCAGAGGTTCTAATCCTGGTCCAAGGACAGATTTCAGGGGAACTATGATAGGAGAAAAATTACAGCTTTATTTGTACTAACTTCCAATTGTAATTTAGCGTTTTGCTTAATTACCTAAACACATTATTCTCAGAAGGGGTCCATAATTTTCATTAGACTTCTAAAGGCATTCATCACACACACACACACAATTAAGCGCTTCTGGTATAAGATCCTGATGAATTTAGTAAAACGAAATTAAATAGAAATAAACTGGGTTATGAAGTATTAACTTTCCAAGTACTGATTCTTATTTTTCTAATTAATTCCATTCCATAAAATAATTCAATTTTAAACCATTATCAAATAGTTTTGAAAATTATTGAGTTATATGGTCTAGAAATGCTATATCTTCTTTCTACAATTTGTCATGTTTTCCCTTGAGACTTTTTGTTCCCTCAACTCTCCCTGTCCCCTCTTCTATAAAATGGAATCTGTAAGGCACAATGGATAGAAAGTTGGCCTTGAGGCCAAGGTCTGTATATAAATCCTGCCTCTGACACATACAGTGGGACCCCAGGCAAGTCACTTCACCTGCAAATGTTCTAGACAACTTTTTAAAACTATAAATTTCAGAGAAGATGAAGAACCATAATGATTCAAAGTTTTTCTTCCATTGTTAATTCCCTAAACAAATGAAAGTATAGGTTCATTCCTCTCCCTTTCCCTCTCTCTATTCCTATTTCAATCTCTATCTATGACAGTAACCACATGGTAATTTGATTGATAGACCACTAATTTTGTAAGTTGATTTAGTTATTATAAGCAATTTAATTATATTGGTGTTGCCTAATCATTCATGAGTAGAAGTGATACTAAAAGTCTTCTGGTGTCTAGGCCTTGGTGCCGGTCTGGTCATCAAGTTCCCTGACAGTAGGAGGCCTGAGTCTGGGACATCTCTGTTCATGAAGAACTGAAAAGTTTTATTTTCCCTATTTTCTTTGCTTCTTAATAAATAAATGCTTAGTGAGCTCCTACTATGTGTCAAATATCAGTGGACAAAGGATGATGGAAGATTTCAGCTTCCATTTGAACCTAGTGGCAAATCAGATATTATTATATTATTAACCAACCACTAGGCTAAGTCATGTGAAATAATTTGAAGATTCAGCCTTGATCATGTAATTTATCTCATGTGGGTCTACCAAAGGATGTTTCCTCTTGCCTGGATCTGATTTTGATTCTCCTCTGCAATCATTCCTTGCCTCAAATCTGGCCAGACCTTACCACATGTTTCAATAAGTCCCCTCTCCCTTTTTTCAATCCCTTCCAAGTTCAGGAGCTCATGTGAGAGATCTATAATATAATAACAAAACAAAAGCTGATCTTTTCTTTTAAAATTGGCTGAGAGGGGGCCCCTTGGCCATGTTTCTCCCTTTGCAACACCATCTGGGTTGGAAATCTGAACATAGCACGAATAGTTACATCATTGTCAGGAGGAAACAGGAAATAAATTTGAGCAACATCTGTTTTTCACGTTGGACAAATTTGTCAGTTTGGATTTCATCTTTTACAGCTGTTTTCCCTTTTGTTTTATAAACTTTAAAATTTCCTGATTCTCATCACTCCTCCAAACTCAAGAATATCTGATAATGGCAAGGAAAGAAATATGTACTCCTTGGAAATCCTAAATGGCCAAAAGTACCTTAACTCCAAAAAGCATCCTAACAGAGGCACACAGAATATTAGGTTCACCCTCAAGTCAACAGATGGTCAAAGTCTGTTAGTATAGATTTCCCAAGCTTTGAGGGGAGAGTCATTGGACCTGTGGTCAGTGCTGATCAAAGACAGACATGACTCCTCAGGAGCTTTTCTTTGGGCTTCTAGCTTTATTTAGAAACCTCAGTGGAAAAGCTCTCATTCCCATTAAAGAAAGAAGAGTGTACACTACCATTCAACACTTAGCATAGTGCCTGGCACATAACAGATGCTTAATAAATGTTGATTGATTATTGATCTCCCTTTTAGCTTCAGAGCTCAGAGACACAAGTTTCAGTTCTCTTTGAAAGATAAGACCCTCCCATATACAACGTTAGAAGATGTAAAACCTTTCATTTCTTTCCTCCCTTATAAAAAAGAGTCTATCTGTCCTCATAGCCCTAGGCTTCTCCGCTCCAACAGAATCTTAGGCCAAAGTGGCCAAATTCTTTAAAATACAAAGTAACCAATCAACTAAGTGACATCCATAGGTATTGATCCTATTTTAAACACAACTTCCGGTTCACTGAGGCTAGTATATCTGCAAAATGTTTCATCATTATAGAGAGTCTCTTTAGATAAATCCCACAACCCACACTGACCCACCATTATTTTATCTGTGTTGAGACATTCTTAATTTAAAAACAGACATAAATTAGAAATTACTAGACCAGCCAATTCTAATAAACTATAATGAAAAGTCTTGGTTTTGCAGAACTAGTAAGGAAACACAGCTTCTCACTATTAGCAGAGAAGCAGGGACTACAGATGTGGAATGCCCTGAACACTGTCACTTAAATGGAAGTTAAAGGGAAGGGACTGGTGAACAATGAAACTATAAAAAATAATTACTGGAGTGTAGTAAAATAGAAAGATCTATGATGCATTTGCTCAAGTCATTTATATTTGTTTTATCATGTATACATTTGAGGGGAAGTAGGTAAGAACCAAATGACAAAGAAAAACAAGTATAAGTTTAGCTAGACCCAAACTGAGCTATTAAGTTACTGAATAACTAATGTTAGGTGAACACACAGCTTTTATTTCTATTAATAAAAAGAGAAAGAATAAACAATATTTTAATGAAGTTTTAAAACTCTGCTAAAAGTCAAGAGTACTAACATTTTTAAAAAGAAGGGGCCTACCATATTTTTAAAATGAACCAAGAAATAAAGAACAGAGTTTATTTATTTATTTTTTTTAACACTAGCTTATATCTCTAGGGAAGAGTAAATCCTAAATACAGATATTCAGGTCAGTCAAATAGTCATGGAAAGCAATAGTGCTTATAGTTCCTCCCAACACTGTATTTGGTAAGGGCAACAATTCAAAGAGGAGGCCATGGCATAATAAATAAGGTGGTAAAACAGTTAAGACTGATTTGTGCTTCCCAGAAGTAATTCATTGCTGTGCAGGGAAATGCTAGGCTGGTCAATTCAATTCAATGTACTTCAGCAAATATTTGTTGAGTATCTGATATATGCAAGGCACAGAACTAGGTGCTGGGGGTTAGGGTACAGAAATGAAAACAGTACAAAGTCCTCGACATCAAAGAGTTTGCTGTTCAGTAAAGAGGAAAGAGCATGCATTTTCATAAGCATAATATAGATTATAATATACATAGGAGAATCAAACAAAATTGCATGAGAGATTGGTGGGTGGAAGACCCCCATCACAAGAGATCTTCCAGTAAAGTCTAGAGGACTGTTGTGTTTTTTTTTTGTTGTTGTTGTTCTTTGTTTGTTTTGGCAGTTGGGGTTAACTGACTTGCCCAGGGTCACACAGCTAGTAAGTGTCAAGTGTTTGGTCTGAGGCCGGACTTGAGCTCAGGTCCTCCAGACTTCAATGCTGGTGCTGTATCCACTGTGCCACCTTAGAGGACTATTTTTAAGACTGAATTCATGCTTCAAATATAGGTTGAATTAGATGTCCTCTGAGGTCCCTTCCAACCCTGGGTTTCTTTGGTTCTGGTTCAGAGTGAGAGGGATCATTTCTAGCCGGAAGGATCAGGGAAGGCTTTATGTAGGAGGAGACACATGATCTCCTGACTTTTTTGGTATAAATGAGATCCTACAAATATTCTAAGCCATTAGATTTTTCTAATTGCTGCAAGCAGCAGCTAAAAGTATTGCAAAAAAAAAAAATGAAGGTCCTTATAAAAGCTTACACTCTTTGATACCTGTAATAACTAATTATTCAGAAAGTGAGGGGCAACAAAAAGGGGAATTCATGGGGTAAGCCCTACAAGGCAATGGTAGAAAGCACCTATTGGGCAGATTCTAGAATAGATACTTTAGTAGATTTGTTTGTGAGGAAAATACAGAGAACAGAGAGAGAGCAGATGATATAGAGGCCATGAATTAGAGAATGAGAGTCTAGAGTACACAGAAAGGGAAAATGGATAATGAAGAGGATAAATGAATGAGTGAATGAAGGAAGCAAAAATCCTTTATGAAAGGAGTGCAAAAAATGAAAATACATATGTATATGCAAACATATATACATATTTGTGTATATATATATATATATATATATGTGTGTGTGTGTGTGTGTGTATATATGTATATGTCTACCTATAGCTATAATCTATATAATGAATAGGACTAACTGAAGGGGGAGAGAGGAAGGAGGAATCTACCTGAGAGAAAAAAAGAGAGAGTAGAACTATATAACCAAATAAAAGCAGGAGAGAGGAACTAATAAAACTCTGAAGGGAAAGAAGTAACAAATGAAAAGAGGGGGCAAGGGGTGAGGGGAAGCGATTCAGTAGGAATGAGGCCACAAAAAAAAAAGATCAAAGGAACTGAAGGAACATAATACTGTGTTTATAGCAGAAGAGGGGAAAAGCATAACTTGAAAAAACAATCGATTTTAGAAAGAGATGTAAGAAAATAGAAACCTAACTCATAACTTTAAATGTGAATGTGAACAGTGTAATAAAATGAAAAAGAGTGACAAAGTGAATAAGAAAAAAATATTCTTCAATTTATTGCTTTTAAGAAAAACATTAAAAAAAACAAAGACATAGACAAAATAAAACTAAGAAGACTAAAAAAATTACTATGCATCAAGTGAATAAAAAAGCTGGAGTTTGCATCATGCTATCAGAAAAATAAAAATTTTAAATGCATAAAGTAAAACACATGGGATTACAAAGGAAACAATAAGAATCAAATGAGTTAATGTGTGTAAAAGTGCTTTGGAAACCTTAAAACACTACATAAATGCTAATCATCATCATCATTATTATTCCATATATTCCATACCCTTATCCTGCCCTGCCTTCCCTTACAATGTGCCCTCTAGATACCCTATTTTCTTGTTAACAAACTTCCCTTCATCTTAGACCTCTTCCTCTCACGCTCCTCCTCATGAACCGGTAGAAACCTAACTCTTCCAGAAGCTACTGCATCCCTAGCCATATTCTCTAATACTGGATGCAATGGGCCAGGAAGAGGAGTAAGCTTCTTCCTCGAAGCTGCTTCCTGCCTAAATTGCCTTCACTTAGCAACCTATTTTCCTTTGAGATTAATTCCACTTATCCATATCGCACTATCCTGATAGTGGCAGCTGTTCTCTGTAAAATCCAAGGTCATCCTCCCTCCTTTTTCAAGGAGTCCAGTATTTGGCCCAGTCTTCCTCTCTACCTTAACCTCTGTCTTTATATTTGGGGACTTCGTCATACAAGTTCATGTCTCCTCAAATACCCTGGCCCCTGAGTTCATCAGCCTCCTCAGCTTTTATGACCTTCACCTTCATTCCACCTTGGCTACACAAAGGGATGGCCATATCTCTAATCTTACCATCTCCTGTGTGTTTTGCCTGCATTATCTAGAACTCTGAACTTCCTCTGTCTGACTTCTGCCCTCATATACTCCTTATTTGTTCTGTTCTGTACTTCTCCTGTACCTACTCTGCAGCCTCAGAGAGGTCTTTAGTCTCTTTACCCTCCTTTTGTTCAGTCCATCACCTCTGTCCTTGTCCTCTTCCTCCCTTCCTAATCTTGACTCTTTTGTTGACTAACTGAACTTCCTATATGAGGCCTACATTGTCCCCAGCTCTCAAATCCCTTCCCTTATTCTTTGCTGCCTGAACCTTGCCAAATCCTCCCTCTTCGAATTACATCCTCTTTCACTTACTACTTTGTACATGCTGCTGAATGTCATTGAATGAAGTTAGAGAGCTTCAGTGGACTGGTTATATTACACATTCATATTATTGAATTGCATGTGAAATATCTATACGATGTGGCATGTCTTTTAATCTCCTCTAATTGATTCTCTACCAAACTCTTCATAGCAGTTATGATAAATGTTCTTATCTCTCATCAAACCAATTTCTTTTTTAAAAAGTTACATTGATATCATTTATTTTTATATCATTTGCATTTTTGAAGATGTACCTCTCCCTTTTTCCTCTCCCCCTCCATCCATCCCTTGTAACAAAGGATTAAAACTAAAGAGAAAACAGGTAGTTGAGTAAGGTTAACCGAGTCTGACAGTGTATTTGATGTTACAATTCATATACCCCTACATCTTCAAAGAAGGGAGGGAAATACATTTTTCCATCTCTTTTTCAGGGTCAAATATAGCCATTATGCTCACACACAGCATGGTATCTTTTTGTTGTTGTATTTCCATTTACACGAGTATAGTCATCATGTACATTGTTTTCTTGGTTCTTCCATTTCACTCTTTATTAATTCACATGTTTTCTCATGCTTCTCTGAATTCTTCACATGAATCATTTCTTTTTTTCTCTTGAAAAAAATATAAAATTTCATCAGTGGAGAGAGTTCCTGATAGGATTTTTTTTTACCAAGGCAGATCAACACATTCTTAGAGAGTTACCTGGGGCACTGAAAGGCTAAGTGATTGAGCTGGATCACAGAACAATATGTGGAAGGACTTAGCCTCAGCTTCCTGGCTCCAAGACCAGTTCTTAAATCTTTATAACATGCCGCCTTTCATTTCTTAAGGCATAGTAATAGCCCACGTCCAATTATTTGTTCAGCAATTCTCCAATCAACAGGCATCTATTATATGAGACTTTATTTATGACTTGACCTCCTTTTGCATAAGCCTGGTAATGAGATCTCAGCTCAAAGGTTATACAATTTATTTTTTAACATAATTTCAAATTCCCTTTATAGAATGGTTGGACCAAATTTTACTTCAGCTACAATGTACCTGTGTGCAGGTACTCTAAAACTGACTACTCGCATCTTTTATAATCTTTTCCAATTTATTACTCAGATTTTTTTTTTTACCATCTTCACTTTGCATCAGTTCATGTAAGTCTTATCAGGTTTTTCTGCAATCATACTGCTCATCATTTATTATATTACAATAGTAATTCATCACAGTCATATACCACAAATTGTTTGGCCAGTCTCACCCCAGTGAGACAAGCTTTTCCTGCCAACCTTCTAAGTTGCCTTGGGCTAGAAAATTGTTTCACTCTGTCCTTTTGTGGGTTCTACTACTCCAGAATTCATTTTAAGGCATTATTTAAAGTTGTTTGGAGGGAAATTTGGGAGAGCTCAGGTGAGTCCCTGTCATCTTGACTGATTTATTATTGACCAGACATTTTGATACAGAGGGAAGGAGGCCTTTTACCTTAACTCGGTTGTACTTTTGTTGATAATAGCTAATAATAAAAAAAAAATAGCTGACATTTACATTGTACTACCATGTACCAGGTACTCTGATAAGAGTCTTTTGCATATATTACCTCATATGATCCTCACAAAAATCCTGGGAGATAGATACTGTTATTACCTCCATTTTACAGATAAAGAAATTGAGGCAAACAGGGGTTACATTACTTGTTCAGGGACACACAGCTAGTAAGTATCTGAGGTTGGATTTGAACTCAGAGCTTCCTGACTCTAGGCCCAATGCTCTCTCCACTCTGCCCCCAGAATGACTCCAAAGGCTAGGAATTAAATGACCTCTCCAGGTCTTATTCTTCCCTTTGTCTTTCTCCTGCTTGTGAAACCAAACAAAACGTGATCAACTTGTACTGACTATAGAAATTTCATATGTAGAATGGACTTTGCCGTGTTGATCTGTCATATTTGTAATTATGGAACTTATTCTGCAAGCTTTCTACCCTCTTGATAGTATTAGTGGCAGTGGCCTTTGCCTAACAATTAGACATTGAAGATTAGAAAGGTTTTTCAGATCAAGAGCTATCTCCTCATTTGGAATTCTTCTGAATCTAATGACTACTATGATCTTTATTCAAGTTCACTACTCTAATTATCCTCAAATGCATATAGAATTTCCTTCAGCTCTGACAATTCTTGGTCTGCACTGTCTTGTCACCAGAGGGAAAAAAATACTAGAGCTTGTATTACTGTCAGCGCCCATGCCATCATTTGCTGAAAGTAAATGACATTTAAATCAAAAGTATCCCTTGTAGACCACGATTTTACCTATTAAGTGGAGGGAAAGGTCAACTTTCTTTCCTAGGGACTCCCATGAAATTGACTTTTATAGTAATGCTGTAGGAAAGAGTTGGTTGTTTATGAAGGAATGCCTTTTCATTAAGTTCATTTCCATTTCAAAAGGTTTTTACATGGTACATTGGAACCCAAAGTGGAAATTCATGCCTTGCTCCCAGGCAAGCTCCCATGGTGACGGTTAACATTGATAATAAGCTGAATTCTTCCTTTTTGCCTCTACTTAATTCTTTCCTCCCCATTCCTTGTCTTTCCATACCTTCTCTTCCCCCTCACCCTCAGCCCCACATTTTTTTGTATTGCAGATAGAAGAATAGTACTCTTCTAAACCTCTGAGGTCAGAGATGCAACTATTATAGAATAATAAAGTTGGAAACCTTAGAGACTGTAGAATCCAACTCCTCATTTAACAGGTGGCAAACTGAGACCCAGAGAAGTGAAGTGACTTGTTCAAAGTCGCATAACTAAGTTATGTTTAGCAGAGCTAGGACTTGATTTCATGTCTCTCAACTCCTAGTTAATTGCTCTTTCTACAGTAATCCTAGAAAAAACATAGTCGCTATTATAGCTATATTCCCTAAGGCCTAAGGCAAGCCTATTTTGAGGTGATCTTTATGAAGCACAAAGGCATTAAGTAGCTGGTAGAAGGACATTCTGGGAAAATGCTCTCTGACTTGCCTTGCCCCCTGTATTGGACTAGCCGACTTGACCATGTCCTTACACACACACTATGCCCAAACCTGGAAGGCACCCAATAATTGATTGTGTTGGCTTTTCTGTGACAACCAGTAAGAAAATCTGAAAGAATCAAGCATATGGCAAAGATACTTCTTAATATCAAGGAGAGCATCTTGTTAATGTCACATTCCAGATGGAAACTGAGTAGGCTTGACAAGCCTATAGAAACACAAAATGGCATCCTAGAAAGCTCTATACTCTGTAGTATCTTATAGGAGCAAAGCATTTTGTTAATTAACATGCCCAGGGATGTGCTAGAGCCAGATCTTAATGACTCAAGAGAAATAGTTTTTAGCTTTTCTTCATGAGCATATATACCTTGGAAATCAGCAAGTGCTACAAATCAGAGCTAAACTTATTGTTTTGTTGATTGTCTAGCTTTGAAAAAGTGATGGATAAAATGTTAGCAATGTAGATTAAATTTAAGATTATGTCACAGGCATATCTCTCCCCCACATCCAATGTTAAATATTTACCAGATATCCCTAAACACACCCACATGTTCCTTGAGGGTACCTCAATGTGAGGTTGCCCTAGCATGAGCTCACTATGATGTTAGTAGGTCCGGAGGACAGGCTTAGGGACAGAGAGATGGAAGCCAGTCCACCTAGAGAAAAGGACTTTCTTACAGCGCCATTATACTGACCTATTTCTTATTTTGAGGCAATGGGGGTTAAATGACTTACCCAGGGTCACATAGCTAGTAAGTGTCAAGTGTTTGATCTGAGTCTGGATTTGAACTCAGGTCCTCCTGACTTCAGGGCCAGTGCTCTATCCAGTGTTACCTAGCTGTCCCATATACTGACCTATTTCAAAGGAGAGTTTGAGAAGGGGAGAGTGCTGGGCTTGAGCCCAAAAGCAAACATGCAGAGACTTTGAGTTAATACCTGGTACCAAAGAGATCCCAAGGTGAAGGTAGTTGCAGAGAAAAGTAGGGGGTGTAGGCATGCAACTCACAGGAGTGAGGATTGGACAATGGTCTGCAAAATGTGAGTTCTTAGGGAAAAGCCAATTTGTGTATCTGGTTTCTCTTTCTCTGAGGGATGTTCTTATTTGAAAATGCTGCTGCATTCTGCTTTACCTGGTTTTGTTGGGACCCAGACGGCTGTGAGTGCCAGACAATTTATACCGATGCATCAAGGCTCAGCATAAGTAAATAAAACCTCTTTCACCCAGGCAGTGAATTCAATTTAGCACCAGCAAAATATTCGGCTTGCTCTATTCATCATTTTAAATAGTGTACTGTGAGATGGGATTCATGGTAATTCTCTAGATGGCCTTTTTGTCCCTCAACTGATTGAAAGCTGTTATTTTATTTTAATTAGAAAGTTGGGACTTTTGGCTCCTTCAAAGGATGTTTCTTTGGCTGGTTGCAGGGTAGAGATATATTTTATTGAAGTAGTCTTAATTTTAATATTGAAAAAGGTGAGTGAGGTGAAAAGGAATCTAGCTTGCTTTCTTCCCGTAAATATGGGCATAGATGATACTATGTTCTGTTCTTTTCATAGCTTCTTGCATGGAATTTAGGTGGTTGAGTATATTTTTGTGGTTATCTCAAATTTCCTTTAGGACTGTGGACTTTATTTTACATAACTTAATTGATAATATTTAAATATAAAATGCAATAGAGGCAGTGCAATGGTGTCAAACTCAAATAGAAATCTGGACATAAGGATCCCATAGGTCACATTGACTTAGATTTAAAATATAACATTATCTATGTTTTAATGTATTTTATTTATTTTGTTAAATATTTTCCAACTGCATTTGAATTCTGTTGTGGGCCTGTGTGGCCCTCAGGCAGTGTGTTTGACACCTCCAGAAAAGTGAATGAAGGGCTAGCCTTAGAGTTAGGATGACCTGAGTTCAGCTCCTTCTTTTGAGATAAACTGACTATGTGACCCTGGGCAAATTATTTCATTTCTCAGTGCCCTGGGCAACTTTCTAAGACTATAAGTTGAAGAACTGATGCCCATGTGCATAGTTGGGAACGGATTTCCCCACTGAGAATTCCTTATATAATGAGTGGTATTACAGGACTGGTTGAAATGAATGAATACAATATACGCAGTTGGATTTGGGGGCTAGATATTCAAATACAACTTTATAATAGCTAGAATTTATTTAGTGCCTCCCTAATATGTATTCCTTTCTTTATGTTACCTTCTCATGTTCTTCTGACCCAATGTCTTCATGATTGCTTCCTCTTTATCTGTTCTCCGGAAATTATTAGAAATCTAAGGCTTCCCTGAATGATTGAATCCCTAATGATGGCTTTGTGCAAGTTTGCCTCACTTAAATCCAATTCATGTGCAAGTCAAGACATCATGTCATTGATCCTCTTTGAAAAACAAAGGACGGGGGCAGCTAGGTGGTGCAGCAGATAGAGCACCAGCCCTGAAGTCAGGAGGACCTGAGTTCAAATCTGGCCTCAGACCAAACACTTGACAGTTACTATCTGTGTGACCCTGGGCAAGTCACTTAACCCCAATTGCCTAATAGAGAAAGAAAGAAAGAAAAAGGACAAAGAACAATACATTTTATGCTTCACTTGATTCCAGTGCTATTCCAAAATTTATACATGATTCTGGGTGGTTTTTTTTTTAAATCAAGGATTTTGGAAAATGATCTATTTCACTGAAAGTCAATCCCCCCTTTTCCCCACCTCCCTCTTAGAATTATGCTCATTTTTGATGGATATGTTATTCCTGCTTGCAAGCCAACATTTTTTGCTTTCTGGAATATAGTCTAAGCTCTACTCTTTTAATTTGATGGCTGCTAAATCTAATATGATGCTGATTTTGGCTTCTTGATACTTGAACTCTTTTTTTTCTGGCTACTTGAAGTATTTTACTTTGATTTGGAAGCTCTGGTTTTGGGCTATAATGTTCTTGGGAAGGTTTTTTTTTTTCTAGGAGGTGATTGATAGAGTCTATTTTCATGTTGCCCTCTGCTTCTTTTTTTTGTCTAAATTTTATTTTTATTTTCAGTTCCGTATTCTCTCTCTTATTCCATCCCCTCCCACACTCATTGAGAAATCAAGAAATATAACTATTTTACATACATACACACACATGCATACACACATACACATAGTCACACTAAACATTTCTGCATAAATCACATCCTGTAAAGAAGAAAAAAAGGAAAAATATGCTTCAATTTGCATGCTGATTCTTATCAGTTATTTATGTGGAGATGGATAGCATTTTATATCATGAGTCCTTTGGAGTTGTGGTGGATCATTGCATTAATCAGAATTACTAAGTCTTTCACAGTTGATTTGCCTTACATTATTGCTGTTACTATGTAGGCTGTTCTCCTGGTTCTGCTTACTTTACTTTGTATCAGCTTATATACGTCTTCCCAGGTGTTTTTCTGAAACCATTCCTTTGATCATTTCTTATAGAACAAGTATATTCCATCACATTCATATACCATAAGTTGTTCAACCATTCCCTAATTGTTCAGCATCCCTTCAGTTTCCAATTCTTTGCCACTATAAAAAAAGCTGCTATAAACATTTTTTGTACAAATAGGTTCTTTCCCCTTTTCTCTGGTTCTTTTGGATACAGACTTAGTAGCAGTATTGATGTTTCAAAGAGTATGCAGTTTTATAGCCCTTTGGACATACTACCAAATTGTTCTCCAGAATGGCTAGACTAGTTCACAATTCTACCAACAGTGCATTAGTGTACCTGTTTTCTCATATTCCCTCCAGCATTTGTCATTTTCTTTTTCTGTCATAGCCAATCTGATATTGCCCTCTGGTTCTAAAAGACTGAGGAAGTTTTATGATTTCTTGAAATACAATGTCCAAGCTTTTTTTTTTTCAGTCATGGATTTCAGATAGCCTAATGATTCTGTTGACTCAGAATGAAATCCAGAATTGAAAAGTTTTTAGAAAGAAGTTTATTAAGCAGTATGACGGGAAGAAAAGCTGATAAAGGGGTGGCCCACTGCCCCTAAGTCTATGTAAGTTTTATTTCACATAGCTTTCAAAAAAACCAGCCCAGATTGGCCAGCCCAGAACTAGTTTATAAACTATACACATAATTTGCTTGAGATGAATAACAGGACTAAATTGGGTTCAAACAATGCAATAAAGTTTCCCCACAATTCTTAAATTATCTCTTTGATTTCTTTTAGAGGTCAATTGTTTTTAATATCAGATACCTTACACTTATATTTATTTAGTCTTTTGATTTGTTTTAATATTTCTTATTGTCTCATAGAGTCATGGTTAAAGCTCCAGTAGAATACTACTGACTCCAGCCACTATCAGCTAGCTGGAAAACTGCAGCTTCAGAGTGACAGAACTATAGATTCCTCTTTGGTCTAGGCTTCCTGCCCAGGTTATTTCACTCCAGATTTCAGACTGGGGCTGCATTTGAGACTCTGCTTAATTCCCCAAGATTATAAGCACGGAGCTGCTTCTTGCTTTTAGACTTACTGTTCGGGTAATACACAGCCTGGGGTCCCCAGCTGATCCTTGCCCTCAACTACCACCCCTGGCCTAGGTCTACTCACTAGTTTGTAATGGATCAGTGACCCAGCACTGGTTAGTAAGCAGCAGAGCTGGCACTTGCTGTCTTCTGCATAGTATCCACCTATGCAGTCAGGGACCTCTTCTTTTTCTAGTTTACAGTTGAGGTCACACAGTTGCCTGATATGGACTGAAAAACTTACTGTGATTTTTTTCTTGGTTTTCCCAGTTAGGACTCAGTCTGGTACATTTTATAGATCTTTATGGAGTATTTGCAGGGAAGAGCTCTATTCCACCATCTTCACTGGTCTCTGTTTAAGATCTGTTTGGATCCTTATTCTATCATCCAATGTAAGAGTCATCCCTCCCAGTTTCACGTCATTCACATATTTGATGAGCATGCCTTAATCCAAATCATGGATAAAATATTTCAGAGTACAGTGGAATTCCATTAAGGACTTTCTTGCAAGTTGACAAAAGGGTGAAAGACTAGCTGTTTAATTAGTTCCAAATTCATCAAACTATACTATAATCCAATTAATTTGTTACCAACATTTTCATAGGGACAATATGAAAAATCAGAGCATATCTTGTTAAAATCTATTTTTTTTATGTGAGTCAACCCTAAATTATTTGGTGATAGCAAACACTTAATGAATGCTTCTCGCCTTCCCTTGGTGATAGTATGTTACCAAGCAATGAGGCCCCCTCCTCGCTTTCTTAATCCTGGTTAATACCTTGCAAATCTCATTCTTACTTGAACACTTGTGTAAGCTATTTGTATTGAATTACTGGGAACAGTTACCTGATTATTAAGTCAGAAATGGGAACTGGGCCCAGGTTGTGATGTGTGAAGGGAGAAAGGAACCAAGAATGTTTTTCATAAAATCGTATATCATAAATGATAAATCTGGAGATAAAAGGGATCTCAGAGTCCAATCTTCTCATTTTACAGATAAGGAAACTGAGGACTAGTGAAGTTAAATGACTTTCCTAAAGTCACACAGTTAGTATGATTTAAATCTAGGTCTCCGACTCAATAATCAGTGCTCTTTTCAATGTACCGTAAAAAGCCATAGCCCTTATGGAGGAATCATTAACTGGTTGTGAAGGAGATGAAGACCTAGTTACCCCAAAATATCAAGCATGAAGAAAATCTTTTAGAACCTGAGTGTTCCAAGTTCAAAGTCAGCTTCTCAGAGGACTATCGTTGATTGCCTATTCATTTTCCTGCTTTATTTTTGAGGTCCAGCACAATCAAGGTTCTGATATGTGATGCCTCATTATATCCTTTTACCTAAAATCCCTTTTCTCTTGTTGCTCCCATTCCCCCCTGCTCCTGTCCTGAGATGTTTTGTTTTAGGCCTAGAGCCTCCACTTGTGTGAGCTAAAAGATGTTACAATAAAAATAACTACTTTGTATATTACTCTGTGATTCTTTTGTGAAATATCCATGTCTTCACTTAACACTTTTACTTTACAGGATCATCATCTAAGTTCTTTTACCTGCTCCCCTCCTCCACCAGGCACAACTTGTCTCACTCCACTCACTCCATTTCCCAGCTATGTAACTTTGTAGAGAAGAAGCTATCCTCCAATTCCTGAAATGTTTTACCTTCTTACCTTTGTCTTTTGTAACCAACGGCCTTCTCTCAGGTCAAGTGTAATCTGCTTTGAGGCTTTTTCCTGATTTCTGGAGAAGTTAGTGCTGTTCCCCCACTCTATCCTGGTCCCTTTCATCTTTTTTTTTTTCCTATGCTTTCTCTCTTGGTGATCTCAGCTCACATAAGCTCAACTGTCTTCTCTTTGCCAAAGGCTCTCAAATCCATATATCCAGCTGTCATCTCTCTCCTGAGGTGCAGGGTTGTATCACCAGTTGCTTCTACATGGAAATCCCATAGACATCTTAAATTCAGTCTGTTCAAAATAGAACTTATTATCTTTCCCCCACAACCCATCCTCCCTTGTAAGTATTCCCTAATTTTATGGAGGATAGCTTTGCTTTCTTTGTCACCCATGTTTGCAAGTACTCATCCACTCACGTCTAATCAGTTGCCAAGTCTTGTCAATTCCTTCTCCTCAATATCTCTCACACCTATCCCCTTCTATTCACTCATACTACAACCACCTTAGTTCAGTCCCTTATCACATATTGCTTTGACTAATGCAGTAGCTTCCAAATTGGTCCCACTGCCTCAATGATTTCTCCTGCCAGCTCCCCATAGCTATTAAAATAGTATTCTTCAAGCACCTATCTGACCATATTACTCCCTTGATCAAGAACCTTCAGTGGCCCACTATTCTCTTTAGGATGAAATACCTACTCTTCTGTTTAGTATTTAAAGCCCTTCACAATCTGGTTCCATCCTTATTTTCCCATATTATTACATATTATCTCCCCTCATGAATTCCACTTTTTAGCCAAATTCACCTTCTTTTTGTTCTCTGCATGTCACTCCATTTCCCAGCTATGTAACTTTGTAGAGTAGAAGCTATCCTCCAATTCCTGAAATGTTTTACCTTCTCAGCTTTGTCTTTTGTAACCAATGGCCTCCTCTCAGGTCAAGTGTAATCTGCTTTGAGGCTTTTTCCTGATTTCTGGAGACGTTAATGCCATTCCCCCACTCTACCAAAATCACTTTTATTTTGTGTGTATCTGGTATTTACTTATCTGTGAACTTGTCATACGAATGAGTGAACAACAACAACTCTTCTCTCCCCCCTCCCCTGCCATTTTTTATGTTCTTTGTATGGTCCAGGAACTGGGGTTAAAAATACAAACAAATAATGTGGTCCCTGTGCACAAGAAGCTTAATTTAAAATTTTTTTTTTTTGGTGAGGCAATCAGGGTTATGCGACTTGCCCAAGGTCATGCAGCTAATAAGCATCAAGCATCTGAGGCCAGATTTGAACTTAAGTCCTCCTGACTCCAAGGCTGGAGCTTTATCCACTGTGCCACCTAGCTGCCCCAAGAAGCTTATATTCTGGTAAATAAGATGACAAGAATATGAAACAAGAGCTGGAAAAGGGGTAAGTGTAGGTACGGTTTGCTGTTGTTGTCCTTCATTCTCCAAGAGAAACATGACATCAGGGAAGTGATATCATGACATGCAAGTGAACTGGATTTAAGCGAAGGAAGCAAAGGCACCAGCTTCACTTTCTCCTCCAGAGCCATCTTGGTACAGTGGCCAGATATAGATCAGGATGACTGGAGATGGCCCTGGTTACAGTGGAGGATCTTGGCCTTTTCAAGCTGGGGTTTTGAAGCTGCTCAGGAAGTGATGAGGTAGTCTTGTACTAGGCAAGATTAGGTGGAAGCTCACCTATCTGAGAGCAAGGCCCCAGGGGTCAGGAGTCGAAGTTCTAAGTTCAATAAAATTCAAGACTTATTTTTGTATTTTGCATCCCTAGCAACTAGCATAACACTTGGCACAATACGTACTTGACAAATATTTATTTATCGATTAACTGACTAACTGCTAAGTAATGAGCTGTTTATAGCATTCTCTTAATCTGCCTAATAATAATCCTATTCAAAAAAGAAATGGGCTTAATTTGATATTTCTTGGTATTTTTTTTTATCAACTGTTGTTGATCCATTGTGATTCTTTTCTGGAAATTGGAATCGAGCTCACAGTCTTACAGTTTAATGCATCAAACGTTTTAAAAATTGTAACATTAACTTTGCTCCATCATTTGTCCTTTACTGTGCTAACTCAACTTCCTTATCTGTAAAATGAGCTGGAGAAGTAAATGACAAACCACTTCAGTATCTTTCCCAAGAAAATCCCAAATGGAATCAAGAAGAGTTGAATACAACTAATCAACTAAAGAACAAAACTCCCAACTCAAGATGTATAGCTGTTTGACATTATCTATATAACACTGAATTATTGCTGATATTATTAAAGAATCTCCAAAGGTTAAAAATATGGTCTATTGAACATAAATTCATCATTTCCCATTCATGCTGGCTTTCTCCCTTGGATAATTCTCTTTCCTTGGCATTTGCTGACAAGATTGGCAGTACTTCCATAGAAAAATATAGTAGCTAAAAGATTTGGACCACATGACCTTTCTTTTTGTAATGTAATTTATTATGCAGTGCAAAGTGATACAATTAGTTTGAACATATCTCCAAAAAAACCCAAATGAAATAATCTCATGATATATACAGATATGTCTGGAAGGGTTGGCAGTTTTTGAAATCATTCTCATAGATCATTATTAAGACTAACATAGGAGGTCAGGGTAAATGTTTATAATTTTTTTTGAAAAAAATAACAATTGTTTATAGACATGTACATATCTATGTATGTATATATGTATATATACATATATATCTCTATCTATCTATCTATCTATAACTAGAAATTTTCAATTTGGATTGTAATAAGGAAATAAACACAGTTTAAGCAAGCTTTTTACTTCCATACTTCAGTTTCTACTTTCCAGCTTCAGTTCAAATATATCAGCTTGCTCTTTCCATCAATTATAGGTGTTTGGAATTAAACAAAAACAGACTCTAATTCTATACCTTTCTGATGTGAGGTATCTGACTGTGTGTCAACACACGGGGACTGGTGCCATTTTAAAATGGAGCTCAGAATATTTGTTTCTTTCATGTGCGTCTGTGGCAATTGGGGTTAAGTGACTTGCCCAGGGTTCCACAGCTAGGAAGTATCAAGAGTCTGAGACAGGATTTGAACTCAGGTCCTCTTGACTCCAAGGCTGGTGGTCTATCTACTGCACCACCTAGCTGCCCCGAGAGTATTTATTTCAAAGTTGATCTGATGAACTCTACAAATCAAATACAAAAATTTTGGCCTCAAGGTGAATTTCTGATACAAATATTTACTTGTTTTAAACCTAGCTCAAAGGCAAGTGAAACTTTTTTGACTTAGACAACACACAAATACTCTAGGTAGCTTGCGGAAGTTTCTGCAAAAATAACTCCTAGTAACTATATAGGGTATAGTACAGTTATAAACTTTCATAGCTTAATCTTTTCATAAACTTTCATTGGTATGGAAGCTTTAAACTGCACTAAGACTTTGGGACACTGTATTGTAGTCCTTTCAGTTTTGTAAGGTACATTCCTCACAACAACCCTGTGAAATAAGCAATGTGAGTATAATTATTCCTAATTAGGAAACTAAGAGTCAGATTGCGATCCATGGTTGCATAGCTAGTAAATACAGGAGCTGACATTTGAACTCCGACCTTCTGATTCCAAGTCCAGCAATCTTTTAAACACACCATGCTGATTCCCCCCCAGAGGAATATTCTCTGTGTTCTGGAATCTATTAAAACCCAAATTTTGGTTAAAATTATGGAACTTTGAGCTGGATCTCAAAGCGGATCTTCCTGATTTTTGATAGGTCTGATCATATCACTACTCTGCTGAAAAACATTCAGTGACTCCCTCTTATCTCCAGGATAAAAGAGAGAAATACCTCTGAATGGCATTTAAAACTGCACAATCTGGCTGTAGTCTGGCTTTCCAGACTCATTTATCATTAATCTCCTTCAAATTTGATGCATTTTAACTAAACAAGACTATTGCCTGTTTTTTGAATTCGACATCCCATCATCTGTCTTCATGCCTTTGTAGAAGTTGCTCTCCATGCCTGGGCTGGCTCTTTGCCACTGCCTCTCAGAATCCTTATCTCCTTTTCAGGCTCAGGTAAGGTACTGCTTCCAAAAAGAAACCTTACTTAACCCTTTCCCCACAAAGTTTCTAGTGTTCTCTCCCTCCTCCAGGAATCTTCTTTGTACTTTCTTGTATTCCCAATGTAGAAGGGAAGCTCCTCGAAGGCAGTCATTGGTGATTTTTATTGGTGACCTCAGTACCTACTGCACTATCTTGTTTCATAAGTTTTGATTTTGGGGGTCTTTTAAAAAAAGAGTTAATCTCATTTAACATTTCTTTTATTCACCTCATTATAGTGTTATAAGTAATTTTATTTCAAAGAATTGTAGAATGTTAAAGCTGGAAGGAATCTTAGAAATCATCTGGTCCAAATACTTTATTTTAGAGAGGAATAAATTGAGGTTCACTCTGAGATTTTCTCAAAGCCACTTGACTACTTTGTGGGCTGGAACCCACACCTCCCGACTTCCTCAAATTGTCATCTATGAGAATGCTCTGTCTAAACCCTCACCTCCTCCAAATTTGCTTGTTACTGTTGAGGGGAACGTCATTCTTCCAGTCACCCAGGCTCACAAACTCTGTGTCATCCTGGACTTCTTGTTTTTACTCAATCAATTAATCAATACGCTTTAATTGTCTGCTAAGTTCCAGACATTGTGCTAAGTAGTGGGGATGCAAAAAGAGGCAAAAGACAGCCTCTGCCCTCAAGGAGCTTACAGTCTAATGAGGGAGACAACATGCAAAGCAAATACATACAAAGCAAGGATACAGAATAAGTAAAAATCATAAATAAATAATTAGGATAAATAGGAAACAATTAAAAGAGGGAAACACTGGAATTAAAAAGGGCTAGGGTAGGCTTCCTGAAGAAAGTTGGGACCTATTCATATAATTTCTTTCTCTTTTTCTCATCTAATCTCTTCAGTTTTTTTCAAAATTTTATTTTTTTCTTATTTTGAACTTAAGAAATAAAAAAGCATTTCCATAACACAGAATAGAAAAAAAGATGATTACACAAGAAAATGCAAATCTTTATGTACAGCTTGCTATTCCCTTTAAAATATACAGTAAAGTTATCCCAACCATGATGGCCACCATTGTACACAATATCTCTCATATAAGATCTCTTCTCTTCTGACACTGCTGCCACCCTGGTGCCCTCATTACCTCATGACTAGATTATGGCAATAGGTTGGTTTGTTTTCATGAAGTCTTTCCCCACTCAAATATTTCCTCCACTCAACTGCTGAAGTAGTTTTCTGAAAGCACAGATCTGCCCCTGTCACTTCCCCATACCCCCACTCAATAAATGCTCTGTTTGGAATTTCAAGCCCTTCCTTTGTAACTTAGCCCCTTCCTAATTTTCCAGTCTTCTTTCACTACTCCCTTCCATACATCCAGTTCTGCTATAATGTATGTTTTGAAAACACAAATTTATTCCAATGTGGCTGAAAGATTAGGGAACATTTTGAGTATAATGCAAATTTTGAGTTTGCTTCTGCGAGAAGAGAAACGTTCTCTGAGTGTTTCTTCGGCAAGAAACAGTGAGAAATCAGAAAACTCTATCACAGTAACTGGGAATTACTTCTTAAGCTGTAACCCTTCCTTCCATAGCTACTTGCACAAGCGAACTTCAGTTCTTTGTCAAAGTAAAGTGCCCTGATCGTCTGCCTTCTGGAGGAGCAGGAGCTGTAGGCAGAGGGGAGAGGACTGGGTTGTTCCCAATCGCATTTCCTTCCCCTCCTGCAGCACTTGGTGCTGACACTGAACCTGTAGCAGCCTGAGACTGTGGACTGGGCCCCTATTTATTACAGTATTTATGTATTCTTTAACAATTTAACATGTATCATTTTTTATTAGGTTCTTATCTTTGTGTGTGCGTGTGTTTGTGTGTGTGTGAAAGTTTCTCTAACCTCATTTTCCCTATAAGCTCTGTGGCTTTTACTGTGGGATCATGCAAGCCAGGTACTTTTGGGATACAAGTGTATCTCATTATAGCAGAATTACCCACACCTATAATCTAGTGACACCAGCCTTCTTGCTCTTCCTCACACACATATCTTCTGTCTCCCAGCATCTTTTAACTGGCTGTTTCCAAAGCCTAGAATGTTCTTCTTCCTCATCTCTGTGTTCTGGCTTCTGTGACTTCCTCCACAAAGCCTCTCCCAGGCTTGTCCTTCTTTCCCATTCCTTGCTTGCATCTGCCTTTTAAAATTACCTTCCATTTACGCCGTATGAATCCCATGTGTACTTTTTTTTTGTATGTTCTCTCTCTCAATGGAATTTGAGCACTTTGAGGACACTGTGCTTTCCCCTCCCCTCCTTTCTTTGTATCCCTAGTGCTTCCTATATTGCCTGGCACATAGTAGGTGCTGAATAAATGTGTGGACTGACTAAACTATGTATTATTTGTATTTATAGTTATATTTCTTTTTTTTTTAATTTATAAGTACTAGGCAACATTTAAAAGAAACTATTTCTTAAAAGTTCACAGTTCCTGTTAACCTTTATTCACTGCCACAATGCACAAAACACAGTTCAAAGTATTAGACCGACGTAAGGAAATAGAAACATCGTTCTTGCTTGAATGGAATCTGCAATTACTGTCTAAAAAGATGAAATGGTACAAATACTGCAGGTACATGTAAACACAATGAAAACACATCACATATGCTTAACAAACTACAACTGTACAAAGATTGACATAAGAACTAAAATGGGAAAATTATGTTGGATAAAGACTACCAGAGTGTTTGTCAAGAAAACCTAGTGAGCAGAAGTTTTACAGAACAGATGTACATCTTAATGGCAATTTTGAAATTGATGTGGGAGAGTAATTACAAAATGTTAAAACTGGAAGGGACTATAAAGGGCATTTAATCTAATTTATCAATTTATTGATGAAGAAACTGAAGCCTAGAGGTAAGGCAACCTGTCTCAAATTACAAAATGGATACATTTGATACACAAGAATAGGGAAGAGAAAACTAGAGAAGGAGGATATTTTATTTCATGTTTGGCAAGACAATCAGGGTTAAGTGACTTGCCCAAGGTCACACAGCTACTAAGTGTCAAGTACCTGAGGCTAGATTTGGACTTAGGTCCTCTAGACTCTGGGGCAGGTGCTGTATCCACTGTGCCTCCTACCTGCCCCCAACAGGGATATTTTAGCTGGGAGCATTGCCCAATACCTTGGCTTGATGATCAGATATGCCAAAGGCATATGATAGGGGCAAACGTATTTACTTAACTAAAAGAGGGCAATTATTGTCCCATAGAATGTTAGACTTGGAAGACACCTTAGAAAACATCTTCAGCCTCTGGACATGGCAGGAAAGAGGGGATGGGACAGGATGGGATTAAGAAAGAGAGCAGTTGTTTCAGCTTCCTCATTTTAAAAAATGAAATCTGTTCTGGTTAGGCAGCTCATCAAAGGAGGCAACCCCTACCCACGTAACACAATATATAAAGTGCCGTCATTTTAGGAGTTTCTGGATATGCCCAGACAAAGCCCCCATTACACATTTCCCACTGTTTGAAATTTGGCATCCCGGCAAACAGGCAGGGATCCTTTTTTTTTTTTTTACAACAATCCTTCCAAATTCAGGTCTTCAGTCCAATTTATAACAGTTCTCTCCAGTGCCATATAGCAAAGTATAAAAACAGCTAGTGTTGCATAATCGTATACAATCCCACATGTAGAGATGAAAATCATGATTATCCCAAAATACAAAGTGTTATAGGTTCAACAAAATAAGAAGCATTTTTTACGAAGTTTACCAACATATTTCTGCTTACTTTTATTGCTGACTCATTTCGTTTTTGTTCAGTTTTCCATGTCTCCGTATGTTTGTTTGTTTGTTTGTTTTTGGCAAAGATACTGGAGAGGTTTGCCATTTCCTTCTCCAGCTCATTTTAAACAGGGTTAAGTGACTTGCCTAGAGTCACACAGCTAATAAGCATCTGAGGCCAGATCTGAGCTCAAGTTCTTCAGACTGCTCGGCCAGCATTCAATCCACTGCAGCAGCAGCAGCAGCAGCAGCAGCAGCAGCAGTAACAACCACCCCAACTGCTTATGCTTCTCTTGGGTCTTGAGGTCAAATTTTTGGTTTAGTTCTGGTTTTCTCCTTATGAAGGCTTGAAATCCTTCTTTTTTTTTTTATTAAATGACCATTTTCCCCCTTTGATGTATTAATTTAATGATGCTTAATTTTACCGAGTAGGTGATTCTTGGTTATAGTCCTAGGTTCTTTGCCTTCTGGAATATTATATTCCATGACCTCTGGTCCTTTAATGTTACAGCTGCCAAGTCCTGTGTGATCCTGATTATGACTCCCCAATATCCGAATTGTTTCTTTCTGGACTTTATAGTACCTTTCCTTGACCTGATAGTTCTGAAATTTGTTCTGAAATAATGTTCCTTGGGGTTTTTATTTTGGGATCTTTTTCCTGAGATGATCAGTGGATTCTTTCAATGCCCTCTGCTTCCGGAACATCAGGGCAGTTTTTCTTGATAATTTCTTGAAAAATGCTGTCCAGGTCCTTCTTTTGATTATGGCTTTTTGGTAATCCAGTGATTCTGATATTGTCTCTCCTGGATCTGTTTTCCAAGTCAATTGTTCTTCCCATGAGGTATTTTACATTTTCTTCCATTTTTTTCATTCTTTTGAATTTATTTGATTGATTCATGATGTCTCATAGAGTCATTAGTTTTCACTTGCCCAGTTCTAACTTTTAAGGTGTTGTTTTTCTCAATTAACTTTTACACTTTCTTTTCCATTTTACCAATCATACTCTTTAAGGAGTTGTTTTCTTCAGTGGATTTTTGTATCTCCTTTTCCATTTAACCAATTCTGCTTTTTAAGCAGTTTTCTAAGCTGTTGACTCTTTTTTCATCTCTTGTATCACTCTCATTTCTTTTTTCCAATTTTTCTTCTACCTCAAAAAGAACTCCTTTTTGAGCTCTTTCATGAGTTCTTTCTAGATTTGAGACCATTTCCCATTTTTCTTTCAGTTTTGTCCATAGGTGTTTTGACATTGTTGTCCTCTTCTGAATTTGTGTCTTGGCATTCCCTGTCATCATAATATCTTTCTATGGACAGATTTTGTTTACTTGTTTGTTTTTTGCTCATCTTTTTTTTTTTTTGTGGGAGCAGTAGCTTTTTCCTTTCTTTTAAATTTGAGTTCTGCATCCAGGGTGGAAGATGCACTGTGTCAGGCTTCTTGTGCTAGTGGCTGCATGCCCTTGCTGTTTGCGTGGTGCCCCACTGATATTGCCCTGAGGTCCACAGGGGACCCTAGTGTCTGATGCTGTGCTGAGGTGGTGAAGTTGATGTTGGCTTGTGCTGCTGGAGGCTGTAGGGGTCTGGCAGCTTACCTGGTGCTGAGTTAGGCTCCCTAGTGGTGGTATCTAGTATGCGCTGAGGTTGGTGGGGTGTTTCTGCATTTCCCTGAGGCCACACTGAAGTATGTGTTGGTCTGGCCTCTAGAGGTTACCTATTTGCTGGGGGCTATACTGAAAGCTGCAGTGCCTGTTCTGGTGGCTGCTTGTTTGCTCAGGCCACCCTGTAGGGTTGGTGTCTATCTATTTGCCTGGAGCTGTGCTCAAGTACTTGGAGGTCACACCACTGGAGGACACCAGTCCAACCACCATGTGCTGTAGCAAGTGGAGGCCTGGCTGCTAGAGGATGACTGCCCGCTTGGGGCTACACTGAAGCACATGGGGGTTCTAGGAGCTAGAGTCTGCTGGTACCCTGGCTATGCTAAGGCACATAGGGTTCCTGGTGTTGACATTTACCTACTCCACCACCTTAGGACTCAGGATCACCTGCTATTTTGCTGAGGCAGAGCTTATTGCTGGCTTGTTGGTATGATGGACTGTGCTCCCTTTTCACGCAAGTAAGACGGACCTTTCTTGCCAATCTTCCAAGTTTCCTGGGCTAAAAGATTGTTTCACCCTATCTTTTTGCTGGTCTGCTGTTCTAGGATCTATGTTGGGGCTCTATTTTATGGTTGTTTGGAGGTGAATATGGGAGAGTTACAGGAATTTACTGCTTACTCTGCTGTCTTGGCTCCCAGAAATCTATTTTCTAATGAGCTGTATTTTTAAGTTCTTTAAAATTGTAAAGAAAGTGGTTCGAGTAGATTTGAGAATTTGCCCTTAGGTTAAAGCTTATTGTTTACCATATCCAGGTCAAGTTATAAGTGTTTACAACAGGCAAAAACTCTCCAATCTTCCACATGAAGTTAAAGGGGTTTGAGAAAGAGATGATGAAAGGGAAGATGATCTCTTGTGCCATCCAGGAGGAAAGAGATAAGTGTGTTCTGGGAAGATCAGTTCCTCTATTTTTTTTTCCCCTCCTCCTTTCATTTGGGAGGTGGAAAAACCCTGCTCAGCCTATCTCTTCCCTCCATAGTACATCTGTTGGTTAAATATAACATTGCTTAAGTAAAACTATTTTTTTTATTATTTAATCATTTCAGTTGTGTCTGACTCTTTGTGACCCCATTTGGAGTTTTCTTGGCAAAGATACTGGCGTGGTTTGCCATCTCATTCTCCAGCTTATTTTATAAATGAGGAAACAGACACAAACAGGGTCCCGCCCAGGGTCACACAGCTAGTGTCTGAGGCCAAATTTGAACCAGGAAGATGAGTCTTCCTGACTCCAGGCCCAGCACTTTATCTACTGCATCATCTAACTGCCTCATTACACTAATCACACATTGCAAATGATGTCATATGCAATATATAACAACATAAATTGTAGTCGCAGGCCAAGCAAGCATTCTATACACTCATCAACAGTCACTATTTCTCCCATTTTTGCTGAAGCATCATAAGTAAACTAGGCAATTGTCTGACTGGGGGGTGAGGTAGGTAGATTGAGAATAAGAGTTAATAAGCACATACTACATGCCAAGTACTGTGCTAAGAGCTTTGCAAATATTATTCTATGTGATAGACCTGCCACTTCTATCATGACCTCCTGGGCCTATGGGTAACTCAAGATGATTATTAGCAATAGATTTACTGACCTGCAATCCCAATATTGAGCTTGTGGATGGCTGAGGTCTCTTGGTACAGTCTCCTGTGGGTTCATTGTGATCTCTAGAGGCTTTTACAACTAGAATATTGAGCAATGAAAAAGGTTGCCTCTAGGTTTAGTCCTATCCCTCTGTCTGAAAAGGGATTCTGCAAGATCAGGGTAAACTGAATTTATATTGTATAGCAATATACATCTTCTTCTTCATTTGAATATTCTTCTGAACTCATGTTTAGAAGCATTGTCCTTGTAGGGCCCCAACTATTCTCTTGGGTTATTTTGTAGATAGGCAATTTGACCCATCTTTCAACTACTTGGGATGAGATGACTTTCTATGAGTTTGCCATTTTGTGAGTTCCCTGTGCAGACAGTATTTTTCAGCAGAACTATATCATATTGCTAAGATCTATGTATTTGAGCATCATTCCCTATTGCTATCTGTGCTTTATTTTTTGAGCTGGGATTATAGGTAAAGCAGGAGGTTTTTGTCAGCCTATCTCTCAGCCAAAAGCTATACTGATTTTGAGTCTCTATGTCTTCTCTGTCTTCTGAGACTCTACCATCTAGGAGCATGGAATGATAGCTGTTTATGAGAATTGTTATATTGTCCTGGCCACAGATTTTGAGAAGGCATACAAAATAGTCATCAAGAAGGATGAACAAAAACATGAATTCTACAGTTGAATGCTGATTAAGTCCAAGTTCTCCCGTTTCATCCTCCCCAAGTATGCCTACAGTTCCCAGGGTTGAGTCTCCTTTTTTCTGCATGTATGGAATTGTTTTCTTCAATAAATTTATGAGATTGAATCCACAAAAAAACCCTATATGTATGCATATATGTATGTAAACACACATATAAGCAGGGTTCTTGCTGAAGGATAAGCAAGTATAGGACAAAGTCTACGTGCCATTCTTGCTATTATTCAATAGAAAGGCTATATATTGACTCTGCTAAGATTTCTCCTCTGGTCTCAGGGTCCCTAGCATGATTAACAATGTGCATTAGAAATAGGATGAGAATCTTCCCTGAGAACAGTAAGATATGGCTCTAGACTTCTTGATTCTTGCCCAAACCAGTATTTCCTTGAGTAGTTGGCTTTTCAAGTCTCTATCTTGATCATAGTAGAGTTTGGCATGGAAGACGTCTACAAAGAAATATTTCTGCTTCATCTTAGCAACTGTAGAAACTAAATAAAATTCCATTTGTAGACATAGCAATATCTGGTATGAATAAGTTAATCAGATGTCAGCTTAAATGCTATTTCAGCCCACAGATAAACTCTTGTTTACACAAATGAAAATTTTGCAGGTAGTTAATAAAGTGATTCTTTTTTTTTCTCAAAGAAAAGATAAAAATAAATATGTCCTAGAGATTAGGTATAGAAGACCATAATATTATTTACTAATGCTGAGTGATGAAGCTTTTTAGAAAGCCATTTTAGAAGCAAATAGTTTTCTTCAAATGAATTCAATCAAATGAAAACTATAATCTTCCCATTTCCAACCTATTGCTGAATGATTTAATAATCTTTCTAAAAAACCTCCCAGCACTTTTTACATAAACATGCATGAAGCTAAGAGACAGATACTACTATTTCACCTGGACTCCAGCATGGTTGAGAAAATATCTTCCTCAGGCTGTTTTCAAATTCTTAATGTGCACCCAACATATATGATCAGATTAGCTGCATTTATAGAAGTAAATCATAAAGACGAAGAGATGTACATTTGCCAAATATAGAATATTTACCAAATATACAAGCTAATGATATAATTCACTGTTTATCAGAACCCGATTAATTTTTTCTACGCAAACAAATTCACCATGTGCAGTCTTTTCAGAGCCATAGGTGATCCCAGTTCTGCATGGAAAATGGCTGATATAATAGAAAAGGATCCCAGTTCTAGTCCTTGAACTTGACTTCCTTTGATTTCAAATTTTATCATTCAACTTGTCCCTGGAAAGGGGGTGAAGAAGCATATTTTGAAATCATTAGCCTGAGCATAATAATCTTTTGTCAGTTTCAATCTGATTATGTTTCTGAATTTAGCACATCAAACAGCCCTCATGATGAAATTTAAAATTACTTTGACTCCACCTTACCGGATTTTCAAAAGCCTTTAAAACTTTTGATCACAGTAGGCTTTTACACAAATGAAGCTTCTTGTTACACTCCTTTCTGTTGATTGCCCCTGGAAGTGATATTACTTTATTTTCAATTAGGCTCAGCTTTAATCAATATAAAGTTATCCATTTCATCCTTATATTGCACCTTCTCACAGAAGCTCTGTGAGTTCTATATATTGAATAGACCTTTTCCAATAATACTTTTTTTTGTTTTTGTCGTTATTTTAGTCATGTCCAACTCTTGTGACCTCATTTGGAGTTTTCTTGGCAAAGATGCTGAAGTGGTTTGCTGTTTCCTTCTCTGACACATTTTACAGATGAGGAACTGAGTCAAATAGGGTTAAGTGACTTGCCCAGGGTCACGCAGCTAGCAAGTGTCTGAAGCCGTGTTTGAACTTATGAAGATGGGTCTTTTGACCCCAGGTCTAGTGCTCTATCCACTGCACCACCTAGCTTCCCTCTCCAATAATAATAATAATAATAATAACTAACAATTATATAGTGCTTTCAGATTTGCAAAGCACTTAACAAGTGTTATCTCATTTTATCATCACAACAATTCTAGAAGTAGTTTTTAATTATTATCCTGGTTTTACAGATGAGTATACTATGCAGACAAAGTTAAGTGACTTGCTCAGGATCATAGAGCTATGTAAATGTTTGAGGCTGGATTTGAACTCATCTCCTAATTCTAGGTTCAGCATTCTATGCATTGTGCCATCTCGCTGCTAATTGGGTTTCTAGTCAACACTGTCTACTCAATGCATTCTGGGCATATTGTCTCTGAGCATTGAAGGGAGTTACTGAGGAAATATTGAAGAAAAAATAAGACAAAATACATTAACATAAAAAGAAAGGTGAGCTACATGAAGTGCGAATATTGGATTAATGGGACATGCATGAGTCAGCATTTTCTGTATTTTATGGTCACCGGCTATCTGTTTAGAGGTGGGTAGTATATTTCATCACGGGTAGAGTCGTGTATGTTTGTTGATCAAATTTTTTAAATCTTTCAAAGATGTTTAAAATAATATTTTAGTTGCATAATTTTTTTCTAGCTCTGATCATTTCACTCTGGATTAGTTAATATGAATGTTTCATCTTTCTCTGAAACAATCCCTTTTGTCATTTTTTACAGCACAGGAACATTCCATTGCTTTTATATTCTACAACTTGTTCAGCCTTTTCTCATTTGATGAGTACATTCTTATCTTTCAGTTCTTTGATATCACGGAAGGTGATGCTATGAATATTTTGGTACTAGATCCTTTCCCTCTTTCTTTCATCTATTTGGATATAAGCACAGTAGTGATGTTCCTGGATCAAAGGGCATACACAGTTTTGTAAACTTTCTATTAAAATTTCAAATTGCTCTGCAGCATGACCAAAGCATTTCTTAACTATAACAATAATAGTAATAACAACAATAATAACTAGCACTTATATAAGTTATAAGGTTTATAAAAATTGTATGTGTATATATATATATATATATATAATCTCATTTTTATTTTAAAAATACACCAACAGCATGTTAGTGTTTACCTTCCCATATTCTCTCCAACAATTGTCTTTTTTCTTTTTTTTTTATTATCTTTGTTAATTTAATGGTTGTAAGGTGGTACCTCAGAGTTATTTTAATTTGTGTTTATCTTACAAGTAGTGATTTAGAACATTTTTTTCTTTATGATTGTTGATAGGATAGATTTCATCGGTTAAGAATTCATTATTTATATCCTTTGACCATTTAGCAACTGGGAAAGGGTTCCTATTACATATTTGAATTAGATTTTTATCATAGAAACTTGCCCTAAAGATTTTTTTTTATTTAACTATTTACCTTCTGGTTGGGACAAAAATCCTTCCCTCAATTCATTGTTGAAAAAAGTATCTTATTCTCTTAATCCTCAAATTTATTTATGAAAATCTCTCTTCTCCCCATCCCAGTCACCATCTAAGTCACCCATCACTAGGAATTAATTGTGGTGTATGGTATGAGATGTTGGATTTTTCAGTGTAATTTCTGCCACACTGCTTTCTAATTTTTCTGGCAGATTTGGTTAAATAGTGATTTTGGGGGGTTTATCCAGTATTATATTACCATATTTATTTTACTGTATATGTCACTGTATAAGTATTCTGTACTTTGCATACTTAATCCATTCAACTTCTCAACTTTTCTACCTTTGTAACCAGTACCAAATCATTATGATTATTGCTTTTTAATATATAGTTTGAGATCTGGTACTTCTAGGTTCCCTTCTTCCCACTTTTTTTTTCATTATTTACCTTGATATTTTGTTCTGAGATTCTTAACCTTTTGTTTCTCCAGATGAATTAATTTTTTTTTTTGCCTCTGTACTATAGGGCTTTGGTAATTTGATTTGAATGTTAATGAATAGATTTACTTAGATGGTGTTGTCATTTTTAATTATATTGGTATGACCTAATCATGAATACTTTATAATTGTACTCCTATATTTCATGTGTATATTTTGGTAGGTAGACTCCCAAGTATTTTATATATTCTGTAGTTTTATTTTTTAAATGGAATTGCTTATGTCTTCCTGCTGGGTTTTGCTGGTAGTAGACATTAAAAGACAATTTATTTGGGTTTGATTTGTATCTTGCTGCTGTGTTTAAATTATTTTATTTAATTTTAGTTGAATTTTTAAAGTTCTCTCAATAAGTCATCATAATATGTGAAAAGTAGTAGGTTTTTTTCTCTTTGAAAATGTTTTATTTTTTCTTGCCTTGTTGCTATAATTAGAATATGCAGCACTATCAAATAAGTTGGTGATAACAAGCACCCTTGGTTTACGTATTGGAAAGGCAACTAGAATTCCTCTATTCCATATGGTTTTAGATAGTAACTAAAATATGCCATATGAAAGGAAGACCCACTTATTCTTGTGATTTTTAGTGTTTTTAACAGAAATGAGTGTTAGTTTGTCAGAAGCTTTTTTGGCATTTATTAAAATGGCCATGTGCTAGGTGGTACAATGTGTATATACACACATGCATCTATACTTATACGCAATACACATATGTGTGTCTATATCTGTATTTATATGTGAATCTTGGGTAAATCTTTTCTTTTATGTTAGATTTAGGTTCAATGTAAAGAGGCCTGCTTAAAACCAGTTGACGGGTTATTTCTTTGTTAGGATTGTTTTCCATTGGAGAGATTCAGAAACCCAAATTGACTCCAGTTCTCCTACAGATATCACAAACAAAATTTGCATCAAAAGCTGCGCACATGATTCTTTCTTTATTTTTTACTCACTTTTTACTCACTTTCTTCTTCTTCCTCCTCCTCCTCCTCCTCCTCTTCTTCTTCTTTCTTCTTCTTCTTCCTCCTCTTCCTCCTGTTCTTCCTCCTCCTCCTCCTCCTCTTCTTCTTCTTCTTCTTCTTCTTCTTCTTCTTCTTCTTCTTCTTCTTCTTCTTCTTCTTCTTCTTCTTCTTCTCTTCTTCTTCTTCTTCTTTCCCTATAGATTTCAATCTATTTAGGTACCTAAGCTTTCCCATGTGACTCACATTTAGGTGGCTGGAAACTAGCACCCCTTCCGATGACTTTTTATGTCACTTATCACTTATAATGCAGGAAGCATTCTCCCAGATCACCAGTGTACATCTTGTCTTTCTCCATTTGACATCTGTTTTTCCAGTCATCTTCTCTGAAGTTATTTCCTGTCTGTTCATATTGCTTTGGAGGCAGAGGGGACTTTTTGGTGTCTCAAAGCCAATCTCCCCAAATCACCCCAAATCATATGCTTTTACAATTAGCAGGAAGAGAGCAGAAAGGATTGATGATATGATCTCTCTCCTCAGGAAATCATTCATATTGCATATACATGAATTGAAGGAGCAGATCTTCTTTGGTTTATTCTAATAATTTCTATCTTTATTTAAAAAAATTAAAAATGTGTATCTCATCCTCTCTGAGTGTACCTTTTTCTAATGTCTTCTCTCTTTATGATCCCTCTAAAACATAACATTAAAAAACAGAAGTTTTTCTTCCCTAGATGCCTATGCCAGTTAAACATGGTGTGCAGAGTATGATGAGTAAAGGACAGGGCTTTGAGTCAAAAGACCTGAATTCAAGTCCCAATTTTCATACTCTCCAGCTATTTGACCGTGGATGAGTAAGCCTCAATTTCTTCATCTTTAATGGGAATAATACTGTTTTAACTACTTACTACTGTCACCACTCTGGTACAGGCCCTCACCACTTCAGTCCTAGACTATTACAGTAGTCTACTTGGTCTTTGCCTCAAATCTTTGCCCATTTCAATCCACTCTTCACTCAGTTGTCAAACTGATTTTCCCAAAGCAGAAGTCTGACCATTTTGTGCTCCTATTCAATAAATTTCAGTAGCTACCTACCACCTCCAAGATCAAATATAAAATCCTGTTTGGCTTTCAAAGCCCTTTATAACCTGGCCCCTCTTAAAACTTTTCCAGTCTTTGTACACCTTTCTCCCCTCCATACACTCTGCAATCTTTTTTTTTTTTTTGGCTAGGCAATGGGGTTAAGTGACTTGTCCAGGGTTCACTCAGCTAGTAAGTGTTATGTGTCTGAGGTCAGATTTGAACTCAGGTCCTCCTAAATCCAGGGCCAGTGCTCTATCCACTGCGCCACCTAGCTGCCCCTATGCTCTGCAATCTTGTGCCTCCTTGATGGTCCTTGCACTCAACACTCCATCACCTGACTTCGAGTTTTCATTGGCTGTCAACCATGCCTGGAATGTTCCACTTTGTTATCTCCACTTTCTGGTTCCCTGGCTTCTTTAGTGTCTCAGCTGATGTCCCATTACTACCTTCCCTCTGAGCCTACCCTCAATGTATCCTGTGTGTATATCTTGCTTGTTAATAGTTGTTTGCATGTTGTCTCCATTAGACTGAGCTCCTTAAGTACAAGAACTGTATTTTACCTGTCTTTGTATCTCCAGTGCTTAGCCACAGTTGGACACACTGTAACTTGACTCTAACATAGTGATGTCATTTTGGTCCTCTTTGAGAATGAAAGACAACAAGCACAGTGCCTGGCACATAGCAGGAGCTTAGTAAGTGCTAGTTGATTGACTAAATGACTAATCCCTGTAATATCTCACAGGGCTATCATGAGACTTGATGAAATAACATACATCAAACCTGACAAAGGTATCAGGTTATAGATAGAACATCTTGCTAATTACCTTAATTGGATTTGGGGCATGAACAACCATTTTATGTTATGATCTCAGTCCTTTCAGGGGAATGTTTACATTTGAAGTACTAGGTGGACTCTTTTGGTAGACATTTCAATTTTCCTGTAGATTTTATTATCTTTTAATCATCTGTTTTATCCTCTTCCACTTTCATGAGTTATATCGTAGTTGAGACAATTTCCGATGCTGTACTCCCAGGTTAAATATTGAGCTTTCATCTTAATATTCATGTATTACATATTTTTTTTTTTGCTTTTACACTTTGAGAGACACGTACATATATGCACGCATGTATTTTTTTCTCTCTCATTGTCCCTAACAACTCCAATTAGTTCTGAAAGGTACAAATGTAAATGGGACCAATAGTAGGTGCCAATAGTAGGAGTAGATAAAGTGCTAAAATGTATACCTTAGTAATGACCATTACCCAGATGACTCATTACTTGATCTCTGCTAGCTGAAAGCAAGCTGTTCCATGATCTGTCAGTTACTTAACCATCTGATTGGTGTAAAGTGTAGTATGTTGTTTGGCCACTCGAAGGTGTGCCAATTACTCATGAATACTGCCCTATTTCTCAAGGCTCCAACTCTCTGGCTGGCGATAGAGGTGGTCCAATGGCCTGGTATATGTTAAAAGTGACCAAAAATGCAATATCTTTTTACTTTTATCTTTTTGAATGTCAACTTCTCATGTCCCAGACTCAACTTCTCAATAATGGCTTTCTTCCTCAAACACATAGGATTGAAGAATTTTATTGTTAAGGGGCATGCAATTTATTGACACAGATAGCATTGGAAAAATCACATAAACAAAATAATGCTTCATAAGCATATGGCAATGAAGTTGAAGCTTGGGTTGATTTCTCCTTTTTCTCTCACTCTTCCCAGTTGGTCTGAGGATAAGTGGAAAAGAAATGTATTATGTAGGTTGAAAAAAACTAGGGGGAACTTCCATAGCAAGCATTCTGTTTTTTGTTTGTTTGTTTGTTTGTTGGTTGGTTGGTTGGTTAGGCAATGGGGTTAAGTGACTTGCCCAGGGTCACACAGCTAGTAAGTGTTATATTTCTGAAGCCGGATTTGAACTCAGGTCCTCCTGAATCCAGGGCTGGTGCTCTCTACTGCACCACCTAGCTGCCCCTATAGCAAGCATTCTGAGGAAATGAAGAAGAAAAAAAAAACCTCTACTCTGGAATACCACTTTATCTTATTCTGTTGGCTATTGTTATCTGTTGGGACACAAGAAACTCTTAGCATGCTCAGTTTTGATTTCAACTAGGCGTTTCTACCCTGCCATACCTCTATTTTACGTAGTAGATACCAAATCCATGAATTGCCTCACTAAATGCTCTTCATTCTTGCTCTGCTTCTTTGTTGTAGGGAAGGCACCTGGATTACTGATGACTGTGTGACAAGAAAATCAGGGACTCAGGATTCACGACAAAATGAAGAAAAAAAGACTTTTATTCATTTGATTAGCATTCTGTATAGAACTAAAGACTTAAAAATGGAAACTCCCTCAAGGAGGATCTAATCCAACCATGATCCAAATCTTGAAAGCTAAGCATTAGTACATCCTGAATAAGTGATGATCACTCTTGTATCTGAAGATCTCCATTAGCTGAGGACTCATTAACCTCTCAAGATTGTCTTTGTCATTTTTGAGTTATAACTTTTAGGAAGTTGCTTCTTCTATCAAAACTTACTCTGCCTGTCTGCAACTTCTACCTACTGGTCCTAACACTTCCCTTTGGAACTAAGCAGAACCAATCTCATCCTGCTTTTCCATGACAAATTCCCAAGTGTTACCTTGGCTAATTTTCTTATTATTGTAGGGCTCTAGGAGAAAGTATGTGGACAATCTATATGAATCATATAATCTGAGTGGTGAAAGACGTACATGAAATCAACTGTTGCAGCAACAATAGTGAGTGATTTCTGAGCATCCTTATATGTTCCCTGATTATACCTTACTATTTACATGTTATCTCTCCATTTAGAATATACCCTCCTTGCAGGAAGAAACTGTTTTTGCCTTTCTTTGTAGCCCTGGCACTTAGCATAGTGTCTGGCATGTAGCAAATGTTTAATAAATACTTGTTGCCTGCCTAATAAATATTAAAATGGAATAAACAAAATAAAGATGGTAGAACTGGTGATTTGGATCATCTTTGAGTGATCCATGTAGGAACAATCAAGTGTGTGAAGACTATCTATTATCCAGACTATGATATACAATGGTCCAACAATATATATGTATCTCAAGCAGACATAGCTAATGCTTAATGAAGTAGTCCTGGAATTGAACACTAAGAAGAGAATGATCTGAATTGCATATGGGGAATTGCTGAATGCTTCTCATGACCCCAAATATCTTATTGATTCAAAACTTTATCTCTTTATCACAAATATTTTTCTATTGAGGTTTTATGGATAGAAATGTGGAATACTATTATACTTGATGAATCAAAATTATGGATCACCCAAAGGACAATGAAGAGAAACGGTGGGTGTGAATAGGCAGCAGCATATTACTAGTGAGGGTCCATGTGTTGTACACAGTATCACTAGACCAAGGGAAAGGGCCCTAGCTCATTGGGTGGACAATGTACAAGAGCTATGTGCAATGAAAAGCATGGGTCAATTCCAATCCACACCAAGGGAGGGAACACCTACATGATGAGATCATTGATCCATTATACCTAAATATGGTGTGAGCTATAATTGATTCAATTGTGGCGAATCTGGACAGAACAAGTAAATAAACTTTCCCAAATCAAGTTTTCTATTTTCTAGTTCAGTGTTCATTTCACTATACCACATTTCCCTTGACACGAGGCCACCCAAAATAAAATGCTGAACCAAAACCAGACAATCTATTACAACTCCAGGCCTTCCAGTGCTCAGAAGGACACTTCTGGTACTCATAGCTTTGCATTATACTACACCCCTACTCATCCCTTCCATTTATTTTCTTATTTTGTTCACAGGCTTTGAAGGTAAAGACATTTTTTAGCACCAACAATCTTTCCTGGAGGAAAGAATCATTTTTATTCTGATACAGTATCTCTTATACTAGTCTTCCAGTAGGTGTTCTTCCCTAATTAGTTGAAATTCAGAACAATTTCATAGCATTATTTAAGGCTCATAAAGAGAGACTGCTGCTACTAGCACTGTATATTTGTAAGATGATGATCAAGGAGAATCACTTTATGATTATTAAAGTGAACACTTTTTCCTATCTCAGAATATAGAAAATGGACTAGAATGAGGACACCTGGACTCTTTTTACTTAGAAGTCTTATTTTCTTGTATCACTTGCTGAGTGTATATCTATTTTTGAGACATTTCATATTGTGTTACCCATCCTTTTTTTTTTTCTTCTCAGCAGTGGCCATAGAAATAACAGATTTGAGAAGGATCTAGATGCTGCCTGTTTCTTTCAAAGCCACAACAACAATTCCTTTGTACTTTCATCCAAAAGACAAAAGTAATGGTTGGAGTAGACAATAAGAGGAAGTATATGAACCCATTTTGTAAGAATTTCTTCTTCCTAGAGGGCTTCTTCTCCTTGGGTTTTTTTTTTTGATTGTACCTGTTATTTCATTGATATAGGAAATTCCCACTGAAGAAATTACTTCTACCGTTGAAGATAGCTTTTTGTTGCTGTTCAGTTGTTTCTGACTCTTTGTGACCTTATTTGGAGTTTTCTTGGCAAAGATACTGGAATGATTTGTCTTTTCCTTCTCTGGATCATTTTACAAATAAGGAAACTGAGGCAGACAGGATTAAGTTACTTCTCCAGGGTCACACAACTAATAAGGCTGGGTTTGAACTCAGGTCTTCCTGACTCCAGTGCTCTTTCACTGTGCTGTGTAGTGACCCACTGAAGACAGATACTGCTACTTAAAGTCTTAAAAATTTGCCTATAGTACTGAAAGTTTAAATGATTTGCCTGTGTATCAGAAATGTGACATAACTTGGTCTTGTGTGTGACTCTCTTGGTCTTCTTGATTCCAAAGCCAATTTTCTATACTATGAGATTGACTTCTCAGGGCCACACCTCACTTAAATGGCTGACATTTACATAAGAGGAATAATCCCTAACCCTCAGACAATGAGTGCCTTTAAAAAAAAAAGTATAATTTTTGTTTTCTTGAACTTGATTCTGAAAGGGCCACATGGGGGAGGCAGAAAATACTGACCAATTTTCAACTGGATTCCATGCCAGATTCATATTTTACCTTTTGGTTAACATTACTGTGGCAGCAGCTTAAGAAGTTAGGTGGCACAGTGAATAGAGTGCTGGTCCTGAAGTCATGAAAACCTGAATTCAAATTCTACCACAGACACTTACTAGCTGTAGGACTCTTCAGCAACTCATTTAAACTCTCTCAGTTTCAGTTTCATCATCTGTAAAATGGGGATAATATAATCAACATCAAATTGCTTGCCTTCTCAAGGAAAGGGGAGGGGTGGGAGGAAGGGAGAGAATTTGAAACCCAAAATTTAAAAAGTGAATATTAATTTTTTTATATGTAACTGGGAAATATTTAACAAATAAAAATATATTGAGGGGCAGCTAGGGGGGCACAGTTGATAGAGCTCTGGCCTTGCAGTCAGGAGGACCTGAGCCTCAGACATATGACACTTACTAGATGTGTGACCCTGGGCAAGTCACTTAACCTCAATTGTCTCATCAAAAAGCAATATACAAACATACATACATACATACATACATACATACATACATACATACATACACACACATGCATACATACACGCACACACATATTATATATGTATATATGTACATGTGTATATGTATTTATATATGTATATATGTACATGTGTATATGTATATGTTTTATATATGTATATATGTGCATGTGTATATGTATATGTATTTTATATATGTATATATGTATATGTGTATGTGTGTGTGTGTGTGTATATATATATATATGTATATATATCAATATAAAATACCAATGAGGATATAAGTTTTGTAGCTTTGGTGACACACAGTTTACTACATACCTCAAATACATACACAACTTGCTGGCTCTAGATGAACAATCCAAGAACATTAAGCTAAAAAAGAACATGGCCTCAAAGAATAAAGTATATAATTCCATTTATTCCTTTCTCATACCTCATCATAGCAAAACTTCCTAGGCCCAAAGGACAAGGAAATAAGCCAGATGGTTCCATTTTGTCTCTTCCCTCTAATGTTAAAAATATGTAATAGATGACTTGCCTTGCAATGTGTTGACTATAAATTTGATGTGTTGGATAGAAAGGTGGGAAAGAAATGATGTTTCTTTCCCAGGGTTGAGACAACTTCAATCACGTCATTGAGATCTAAAGAAAGTTCCAATAATTAAAATAGCTATCTGCATATTTAGGTAGAACATCTGCTGGGCTAGTAATAAGAAAAGATTTTTTCAAACATTAAAAGCACACAAATCCAAGCACTAAGGAAGATTTGCATAATTTAATGATACTGGGATAAAAACTTGAAACCCATTCTCACTAGATCTCAAGTAATATTTCTTAGGTAAGACCACTGAGAGATTGGAGCCTCCTTTCTTGGGTCACTGAAAATTGAACTGTGCCAACCCTGAGCTGAAAAATGAGAGTGACCTTCTTCCAAATAATCATATATTAAACAGGAGATGGACTGAATGATTTATTTTGATTTCTTTCAGAAGTCTTTGGCTTCCCTGATTGGAGGAAGAAACCTTAGCTTGTGTAGTAATATGAGTTATCTCCTAAGTCATGGCTAACACTCTTGAGGATGTTTGCAAAATGTGTTACTGTGGTTATGAGTCATCTTCCTGGTTACTGTCAATATCTCTTCATTTCCAGCTGGTAAAGGAAGATGAGTCATAGCCACTGGAATTGAAGCAGCACATTTTGGAAACACATTTTCAATACAGGTTTTTACCATCAGAACAACAAATGTCTTTGTTTTTTCCTCTGAGAATGCTTCCTTTATTCTTATGGCATTTCTGTTACTTAAATGCCTTTTACGTTAGCTATCCACGGGTTTTGACAGCAAAATATTTTAATAGCTGTCAGTCTCCACTTAGCTAGGAACTTTGAGTTCTTTAGACACCCTGGGTGTGTCCATCTAAGTATGAGTAATGCTAGAAATATGTTTGCTATAGAAATCAAGGTCAAGTTTCTCATCCAATGGTGCTCAATGGAAGGATTCCCTTGTGAGCTGCTTATTTTCTCCACTAGGGAAACACTGGTTTCCTTTATCAACCTTTTCTTAAGTCATAAATAATCCTAAGTGATATAGCACACATTGTGATTTACTTATTTTTACTTTAACCCAAGAGATCAATAAGTTCCTTTTATTAAAAATCTCACTTCTTTTGATTAATTCTGCTAAGTAAAAGGGCTTAATAAATAGTTGGTTGTTAAAGGCAACTAGGAAGAAACTGATGACTTTTTTTTCTTTTGTTCATAGTTTCTCAAAATTATTATGGCACCATGTTAATGTATATTCTCTAATTTTATTTTTCATTTTTTATTTATATGTTTTATTCTTACATAACCTACATTTCACAATATGTATTTCCCCCTCCACCACCTAGAGAACCCCATCCCCCAAAAAAAAGAGAAGAAAGAAAATAGGTTAGCAAAGCTAAATAGCACATCAATTAAATATGACATTATAGCTAATATTCCACACCCATAGTTTCCCAACTCTCTAAAGGGAAGAAGGTATATTTTCTTATCTCTTCACTGGAGCCAAACTTGGTCATTATAATTTTACAGTATTGTTTTATTTTTGTTTCCATTTATTTTGTTATGGTCATTGTGTTATGTTGTTTTCCTGGTTGTACTTATTTTACTTTGTGTCCGTTAATATTAGTAGCCTTTCTAGGACCTGTTATAGGCTCATTATCCAAACCCCTGACAAGCACCATGTAATTGATTCCACATGGGGTACATGACTATCAAATATCATTTATTGTGTTGGTTATATGCCAAAGGATTGTGGTAGGTGCTAGGAGTACAAATATAAGTAGGAAAAATGAATCCCTGTCCTCAAAAAGCTTACTTTCTAATGGGTGAAGGCCACACGTAAAAGGAAGCTGAAAAGGGGGAACAGGGCAAAGGTTCCCAGGGTCATGACTGGCCTGGATACCCTCCTTAAATGTAGTTCCTGATAAGAGCAATCCATTCAAAGGGAAATGACATAGGAGTGTTGGGTAATTCCAATGTGTGAGTTCCAGGCCTGGCTTGAGACTTCAGGATTCAGAGCTGTGGCATGGCAAAGTAAGGCTTCAGGATGAAAAACTGGAACATGGTAGAGGAAGTTCAGAGTGTAGCCAGGAGTGCTTCTAAAGGGTTTCTATTCCGGTCACTCATGAGCCCACTTCTAGTATGCTTTCCATTATCAACCAACTAGCAGAACTCTAGTTTTCAGAAGCAAAAAAGGGCTAAGAGAGTAATAGGAAGAATAATAGCCTCCCAAACCAGAGTTGAATTTTCCTCTAGCACACATGAAGTCCCTGGGAAAAATGGGCTCACAGTGACAGGTAGGTGGCACAGTGGATAGAGCACCAGCCCTGGAGTCTGGAGGACCTGAGTTCAAATCCAGCCTCACATACAATACTCACTAGCTATGTGACTCTGGGCAAGTCACTTAACCCCAACTGCCTCACCAAAAAAAAAAAAGAAAAAGAAAAAAAAAGAAAAGTGGGCTCACATTTAAGCACAAAGATGGATAAGGCACATGGATAGAAAACATGTGGGACTGAGCAGAACCTCAAGGCTCCCGGCCCTGGAAGTCCCTTTCTCCCTTTGTGAAGTCTTCATGACGCTCCCCTTAGGCGTAGCTCTAAGCTGGGCTTTGAGGATCAGTAACTTTCTAGAATTCATAGCTAGCATTTCTCTGTGCCCCAAGAGGTGATGATCCCTGAAATTTCACCTGTCATTGGGGAACCACCTTTCCACCTCCATCCACAGGTACTTCCTGTTATCAGTCACTACCACTGCAGAGGACTCTGCTAACAATTGCAGTGATTGGTGGGATCTCTGAAAGATCTTTTGGTTACGTGGGCAGTCTCCTCCAGAAATATTCATTCATTTAAGATTAGAAAAGAATAAACACAAAAGAGACAGAGGTGACATGCTCAAGGACACAGGACAACTTGATGAGAGATGGGACAACTGCTCTTCTTCCCAGCTAGCAGCTCACAGCAGTTCTGCTTCATTCATTTCCAATACTCCCTGGGAAATAATTGTTGCAAGGTGATGTTACCCCTGCATGATAAAGGCAGAAATAACATAACAGCTTTCATTTTCTTGGAATCAGCCTTAAAGGTAGAAGAGATCTTACAGGTCGTTTGAACTGTCCCCCTTGTTTTATAAATGGAGAGTGTCTCTTCTAGATATATTTATGCAGGCATGTAATAGGTTGTACATTTCTTACATCATTATTTTTCTTCATCATTCTGTTTGAATTTATAGGATTTTTCACTCAGCACATCGAAACAAAACAAAACCTTTCTTAATCACCTGGAAACACTAGGAATACTATGAATGAAATTATCTTCACAGATCACTTAATAGATGCATTTTTTTCTGAAGATGATTTGTAATTAATGCCCTCCCTGTCCTCCACCCCCATAAACTAGCCCAAGACTGGCCTTGAACATTTGATTGGCTCATAATGTAGTATAAATCCAAAAGAAACCAGGAGCTACCTAACTGTGGCACAAGTCTTAAGGAGAATACAGTACTCCAAGTTTCTGTAGCAAGAGTCTGTACTTAATAGATACTGTGATACAGTTAATAACCCTTTAAAAACTTGGGTAAGAAACCCCAGCCTGAAGCCATATACCTATTTTCAAAACGTATTCATGTACGTAGTTGCATGTAGATAATGCGATTACATTTTTTTTCTTGGATAGTTGAAGACCTGAGCAAGGCTTTGAAGTATATTCCTGCAAAACTCTCTTTGTTATTTGCTTTCTCTTTAGAGACAGAACTGAGACTTAATTGCAAAGAAAAATGATTCTATTAAATAACAAAACATAACTGTTAGTGGGGTTAGCATTTTTTCCTGAATTATCTGGAAATAATGTTCATGGTATTTGGAAAGCCATTTTTTTTCACATGAAATCAGGCCTTTCAGAAATATCCTGATTTTTTTTTCCATTGCAAGCTTGTGTGTTCTCCAAATCACTTTTTACCTGAAGATATAAATGGATAATATAAAAATAGTGAAATGCATTAATATGTAAAACATTCCATTAAAAAAAGAAATGTTTAAATTTTGTACAAGCGACCTCTGCCTATGAATTTAATAATTGAGATGGGTTTATGTTTATGTATATATGCTAATCAGGATCATAATGATGATGTTTTAGGATTATCAAACTTTTTTGCATTCTACCTTTTCGTTTTCCATAATTATACTCTAGCAGAGAAACAGTTCTGAATGCTTCACGTTAGAATTTGCATTACAGTGGTAGAGAAACTGGCTTCAGACACTTACTAGCTGTGTGACCCTGGGCAATTCACTTAAACTGTTTGCCTCAGTTTCCTCTTCTGTAAAATGGAGATGACGATAATAGCACCTAACTCCCAGGATTGTGATGAAGATTAACTGAGTTAATAGTTGTAAAACACTTATCACAGTGTCTGGCACATAGCAAATGCTAGATAAATGTTAGTTATTATTGTCATTATAAAAAGATATGAATAGGAAGTGAAACTAGAGCTACTCTGCCTATGCATTCACATCTGTCATTTGCTGGGCTTGCACTTGGACAGCATGTCTGTAGTAACTTTATAGATCTAACTAAAGTCTGGACGTGAGAAAGGGAGTTAAGGCAGGCTCTAAAGTCTAGCCAATATTTCTGTCAAGCATAACTTGATTGTCTTTGAGTCATAGAATGTTAGAGCTAAAAGGGACCTCTAAGATCACAGTTCAATCTGTTCAGTTTACACAAGAAGACACTGAGTCAGTAAGCAGTTATGTTGACCAGTATTGCAGGCTTCGTTGGCTATGCTCTTCTTTACCAAAGTGAAGTAAGGAACTAGTTGAGTCCTGCCTTGTTTGAGAGTCTCAAGTCCTTGGCTTGAATTCCACATGGTATCTTTTTAACTTGAGACCCCTCCCCCACTTTCTAAATTCAGAAAAGTAGTGTTTCGATGTTTATAAGGGTTATTTTTCTCTTTCGGCTATTGCTTTTGCCTGACACACATAATGTGAATTATTCAGCTTAGCTGAGAATTTAATTCAATTCAACAACTACTTGTTCAAGGGCTACCCTGTACAAGGCCAGGGTCTGTAGATATGGGGATAAAATATGATCCACTCTCTTCCCTAAAGGAATTTAATTTCTATTGAGAGGGGAAGGTTATGCCATATGCAATGAAGACTGTAATACAAGGTGGAGAGTGATGCAGTCAGGAGTATATGCTAGAGCCAGGTGCATAGGAAAGCTGATTGTTGAATATTCGGGATGAGCATTTATGCCTCACAAATCAGCAAATACTGCAAGTCATTATGTTTCATTGATTGTCTAGACTTTAGAAAATGATGGAGAAAAATAAACTGAAAAGTGTGTCTTTTATAAAAAATAATTAATTTATTTTTACCTTTCAACATTCACTTCCATAATATTTTTAGTTTTAAATTTTTTCCCCTCCTCTCCTCCCCCTCCCCAAGACGGCATGCAATCTGATATAGGCCCTACTTATACATTCATATTAAGCATATTTTCACATTAGTCATGATGTATAGAAGAATTAGAATTCCCATTGGAGGAGCTGTAAGAAAGAAAAATAAAATAAAACAGCAAAAGAAAAGGAAAGCAAATAGGATGCTTCAATCTGCATTCAGACTCCTCAGTTATTTCTCTGGATGTAGATAGCATTTTCCATCATGAGACTTTAGGAGATCCTTGCGTTGCTGAGGAGGGCTAAGTCTATCAAAGTTATTCACTGCACAATGTGACTGTTCCCCATGCCTGTAATGCTTTCCCTCTGCAGCTCCAATTATTGGCCTCTTTGGCTTCCATTAAGTCTCAATTAAAATTCCACCTACTATAGCCTTCTTAATTCCAGTGCTTTCCCTCTTTTAATTATTTCCTATTTCTCATGTGTACCTTACTTTGTATATATTTATTTACATCTTGTCTCTCCCGTTAGACGGTACCCTCCTTGAGGGCAGAAACCGTCTTTTGCATCTCTTTGTATCCTCAGTGCTTATCATATCATACTTAATAAATGCCTATTGATTGATTCATTCATTACATGAACACGTTCAGAGGGAAGTAAGCAAAGCAAAGAAAACAATATACAAAAGGACTACAACAATGTAAATGGAAAGAACAACCACACACAAAAGCCAAAAGTGAAGCTTGCATGTTTTCAATGTAGTTTTAGGTTGTGCTAATTTTTTTCTTCTGCTTTTTCTTTTTGTGTCTCAAAAATATTATTTGTCATGGGATTGCTCTCTGAGATGGGGAGGGGAAGGGATACTGGGGAATGCTATTATGATGTAAAAATAAAAAATTTTAAAAAATTTTTAAATAATGGGTATGTGGTGATAGAAGTGGAAGAAAGTTTGGGCTATTCTTTCTAGGTGTTTAACAATAAAAGGGAGAAAAGATAAAAGACAGTAGCTGGTAGGCAGAGGAAGATAAAATGAATTTTTTAAAAGGCTGAACTTATTTTTAGACAGCAGAGGAGTCAGTTAATATAGTAATAATATCAGCTAACATTTATGTAGCACTTACTATGTGCCAGGTACTGTACTAAACACTCTTCAATTACTATCTCATTTGATTCTCACAACAACCCTAGGAGCTAGGTATTATTATTACCCTCATTTTACAGGTAAGGAAATTGAGCCAAATGAAGATTAAATGATTTGCCAAAGGTCACACAGCTAGTAAGTGTCTGAGGCTACAGTTGAATTCAGGTCTTCCTGACTCCAGGCCTGGTGCTGAAGAGGTCTAGGGCTTTTGGGGTGCTGCAACCCCAAAATCACAGTACCGGCCCCTGCCTGAATGAATTCAACTCAAATCTTCTTCAAGCCAGAGGAAAAGTTTATTAGTGATAAATCATTTAGGCCAGGTGATATCTGTAAGGATGAGCAGTCATGAGAAAGTCTCAGCCTTTTAAGCATGAGGTTCTCAGCATCTGAATGGGGGCCAGGGTGGACTTTTTATACACTGAAGTAACCTTGGGTGGCCAGAGAAGGGGGCTGGGAAAAGGGTCTAGGTGAGAATTCCAGTTGGAAGGTCTGAGAGATTGAATAGACAATGGGAATAGCCAATGGAGGGAACAGGAAGGCAGAAGTTTGAAAGGCATCTGCACAAGATGAAAGGGTGGGGCTAGGACTTTCAAAGGGAGATAAGGGGAGTCAATAAGGAACTGTTTGAGACCAGAGTAAGGCCTTTCTGGGGTCCATAGACAAAAGGGAGCCAGATTCTTTTAGGATGAGGGGCAAAGGTGCATCTGAATAAGATTGAAAGGTAAGACTAAGGCTTTCAAAAGGAGATGAGGGGCTGGGGCCTGTAGACAAATGGGAGTCAGATTCCCTTTGGTACAAATGGGTGAAGATCTTGGCTTGGGCCCTGCCCCCATCAGTGCTCTATCCACTGTAGCACATGCCTGCAATGAATCATTCAGAGAATCATTTATTAAGCTCCTACTATGTGTTAAGCACCATGTTAAGCAATGGGGACACAGAAACAATGAATGAAACAATCACTACTTGTAAGGAGTTTAAATTCAACTAAATAATTTTATAAATAAATTAAAGAGGATAAATACAAATAAGTACAAGCAGTTACCTACAAGGTAGTTTGGGAGGGAGGACACAAACAATTGGGTAAATCAAATGGTGCTTGACCTATATCTCTGAGGCAGAGGTGAGAAAGGAAGAATTCGTTCCAGGAATGGGGTTGGGGGGAGGGGTTGTTGTTATTGTTGTTGTTTGTCCTTTGTTCTTGAAGAGGACTGTGACATCAGGATGGTGATGCATGACTTGCAAGTAAATTGGATTTAAGTGAGGCAGGGCTGTGCAAAGTCATCAGCCTTATTTTCACCTCTGGAACTATCTGGGCCCAGTGGCAAGACAGATCAGGATGCTTGGAGATGGATCCTGATGCAGTGGGAGACCTTGGCCTTTTTAAGCTAAAGTCTTTAACAGGTCTCACTTTGACTGAGATAACAACCATTCATTATTAAGGTTAGATAAGAAATAAGGCAGAGAATGGCCTCTTTACCTAGTTAAAAAAAAAAGTCTGGAAGGGGAAGAAACTCTGGGTTTCTGGCCCAAACAGAAACAATTACTATTTACATTCACTCTGAGCCAAGAGGATCCAAACAATGACCACTAAGTGGGGCTTGGGCAGGGACCTATTGTTGGCCAATCAATGAGAGCCAGAGTGAATTGGGTTTAAGACTTGGCTTTTAAGAAAAAAATATAGCCTGTAAACCCCAAGACATCTAGGTATCAAAATTTGCATTCCTTTGGGCTGAGCACTTGCAGGTAAGGATAGGGTACCCTATGTGGATAGAGGGAGAGGAAGGAGAAAAGGGAAAAAGTAAAGGAGAAGGGAAAAGGGGGAAGGAAGAAGTTGCTTTGCTCAACTGGGACTGGGGAGGAGTGACAGTGTAAAGAAACAGAGAAGGGAAATGGAGTGTCCTATGAGAGGAACAGAAAAGTCAATGTAGCTGCTCTGAGGAATGTTGGGAGGAGGAGTAATGTCCAGTGAGGCTGGAAAGATGTTTTGGGGCCAGGATATGAAGAACTTTAAAAGCTAAAAAGGAATTTCTGTTATATCCTGGAGGCCATAGGGAGCCACTGGAGTTTTACTAAGAAGGGGAGTGACATAGTTAAATCTTCTGCTAAGGAAAATCACTTTCTCCTCAGTGTCAAGAATGAACTGGAGTGGAGAGAAAATTGAGTCATGGAAACCAATTAGGAGAGATGGAAGTTGAGAAAGGGGGTGATGGGTCAAGCTCTTAGAGGATATATTATTTTTCTAACAGAGTGAAAACTCTTTCAGAGCAATGACTGTTTTATTTATCTTTTATTCCCAGTATCTAACACAGTGTCTGGCACATACCAAGGACTTAAATATGTTTGGTGATTGATTGATTGATTTTTGAGGTTAGTTAGCCTTGCAAAAAGAAGGATGACCTCAGGTAGTAAAGATGTAGAGAGGTTTTGAGGGATGATGGAAGGGAGATAAAAGAGCTCACATGAAATTTATGTCCTCAGATTTCATGACCTTGGGCAAGTCACTTATAGAGGTATTCCTTTAGGTTTCAGTTTGTTCATCTGTAAAAATTAAAAACATATGAATAAAACAGAATTATATTTTGCTATAAGAAATGGGGAAGTCGGTGATTACAAAAAGGCATGGAGAGACATATAATCTGATACAGAGTGAAATAAGCAGGACCAGAACAATTTATACTATTACATAAATATTATAAAACCAAACAATTTTAAGCACTTTTTTTTATAAACTGAAGAAGAATAAAAGGAGCAGAACCAAAAGAATAATATATACAATATGAAGAATACTGTATAAACAAACAGCTTTGAAAGCTTTAAGCACTATGATCAATACAGTGACCCTGATTCCAGAGAATTAATGATGTAACAACCTATCCATTATAGGGAAGTGATTAATTTAGGAAGCAGAAGGAGACATTTATTTTTGTATACAACCATGTTGGAGATTTGTTTTCCTTGACTATGCTATGCATATTTATTATAAGAAATTAAATTTTCTTTTGTTTTTTTTTTCCAGTGAGGGGAAGAAATTGGAGAGAAAAAAATAGATTTCTGTTAATTAAAAAAAATATAGAGTTAGGGGTGCAATGTTCCATGTACTTTCAGCTGAGGTCATTGTATTATTAATTTTAACTTAGTTACAAGACATGAACCACAATAGGGATAATGTGTAAATGTTTATAATGTAAAAACAAAACCAATCAATAAAACTTAAGAAAAGAACTGAGAAGAACAGAACCAGAAAATCTCTGCCTTCCTGTCTACCAGGTAGGGAGAGGAAAGACCAAAGGTCACCTCAGAAGAACTCTGCAATAAAGCCTTGCTTATCAAATGAGATGGTATTTATGAAGTACCCAGCTCTTAGGAGTAGGCACTATATAAATGCTTGCTGCTGCTGATGCTGTTATTATTAATTATTTTTGATCAAGTCGGGTCACATTCGAGGATGCAATCCTGTTCAGCTTTGCCTTTTTGAGAACTGGAAGCAACATGGAATCTTATCTGTTCTAAGCTTTGCTATATCTTAGAGTCTGCAGAATTTTCCAAGGAAGAAATCAGGTTTTAATTACAGGGGTCTTACTTTGTTGAAATAGACAGAATCTTAACCTCAAAAAAAATTAAATGGTTGGACTAGATGACCTATAAAGTCCCACTAAGCTCTACTCACATGATACTGTGATCTCAGTAAAGAGGTGGGGCCATCTACTGAGATGGAGTATAAAAGACAATCAGAAAAATAGATGATGGAATCAGAGGGCAGATTAAAGCAAATTTTCTTCTATTTCTTTCTTTTTCATTTTGCTTATCCACATATTTGTAATGAGTTTTGTTTTCCTTGCCTTCTCAATGAGTGGGAGAGGCAGAGGGGTATTGGAACTGAAAATAAAACTGAATTAAGGAAAGGTAATTAGAAATCCTCCTTCCTTCAGATGTCACAGAAGGTAGAATTGAGGGCTTGATAAAAGAGAAGATTTGTAAGAGTGGTGGGGAGTATGATAAAGAATCAATCAGAGATGAGTAGCTGTACCTCTGTACAGTAGCAAAGGTCCAGTGGAGATTTGATGACATCAGTTTGTGGTGGGTATAGTTTCAGTAAGCAGGGTTTCATAACTTTGCCCAGTCATACTCAGCAGTTCAGGAGTAGGAACAGACCGTGAGTAAAGAAGACAAATGACAGCTGGGACCCAGGGTTAAGTAGGTTAGCAAAACAGGACAACAGAGCAAAGGATGAAAAGGTGGTCCAAAGCCCTGGGGATAACCCTGTGAAAGCCATGGCTCTGAAGGGAAGAAGGTAAAAGACTAAGAAAAGAAGAGAATTTCAGAGTTCAAGATCATGGTGTCTGGACAGTTTGGGGTGGGGAACCTGTGGCCTTGAGGACCCCTGGTTTAGGATAGTGGAGGGGTCCTCATGGGTTAATCTGGTAGAATAGAAGGCACACTGGAGATCATTAGAGTTAAGGAAATTAATTAACTGGAGTCTAGGATTATCAATGTGAAAAAATGTCTCAACTCAGATGTTTTTTAACCATCCAGTTTATTACTCTTCAGTGTCCTATATTTATTCTCTTTATCTTATGAGACTAGCTATAGATCTCTCCCCCCCATCTCTCTGTCTCTCTCATCTCTCATATTCTCTTTCTGTCTCAGAAATATATATATATATATATTTTTTTTCTATTTCTCTTTCTCTCTCTTAAATAGAAAATTAATTTCCCATGTCTTAAACCCTGATCACCAGAAGGTAGGTTACCAGATAATGATGATTTTTTTTTACTAGAACTGATAAAATAACAAAAATATTAACTTAAATTTTAAAGGCTTATAAAGAGCTTCCCTCCCCATGGATAATATCATAAGGTAATTATATGGCCAGTACTTTTATCTCCACTTTATATATAAGGAACTTGAAGATCAGGTCAACTAAATGACTTACCCATAGTTAATAATTATTAAAGCCAAGATTTGAGCACAGATCTCTTTGTTCCATGCCCATGAGCTGTGATCTGTATGAGTGGAAGAACTACCTGCGTGGAAGAAATCATAAATCCTTTGAAATTTTGAAATGTCTTAAATCTTACTAATAGTATTAGACATTCCCTTTTCTTGATGCATTTTTATTGTGAAAGTAATCTAACCAATATAGATCTTATTGGGAAATGACTAAATGATGAAAAAAAATGCAACCTGACTCAGGAACACAGTGCTGATTCTTATAGAATTCAAATGTCAGCGAAAATGTGCATAAAATCTTGAAAAGGATATTTTCTCACATCCTCAATTCAATTCCAATTTCATTTAGTATGTATTTGCTAAGTGCTTAGTAGGCAAATTGAAAATACATCCCTGACGAGGTACATTTTACTGTGGAAATTGTTGTTCAGTCATTTTCAGCCACATATGACTTTTCATGACCCAGTTTGGGTTTTGTTAGCAAAGATTGGAATGGTTGCCATTTATTTATCCAGCTCATTTTACAGATGAGGAAACCAAAGCAAACCGGATTAAGTGACTTGCCTACAGCCACACAGCTAGTAGGGTCTGAAGCTGGATTTGAATTCAGATCTTCCTGACTCCAGGCCTGGTGTTCTATCCACTGTGTCACCTTGCTGCTTACATTACTGGGAAAATACAAATAAACAAACATGACAATTTGAGGAGAGATGGAGAGCTAAATGCTAGAATCATCAGAAAAGTCTTTCTATAAGAGTTGGCATATGTTATGAAACTTGAAGTAAGCAAAGGATTCTAACAGGTAAACCTGAAGAGAGAGGAGATTCCAGCCTATGAAAAAGAATGGAAGTGAGGAATGGATTATCAATGTTTAAGAAACAGAAAACAGGACAGTTTGGGTGGGGTCAGAGTGTGGAGGGTTTTTGTCCTAAAGGTGATTGGGAACCTTATGAGGTTATTTAACAAGGGAGAGAAATAGTCAGTTGGAATAAAAATCAATGTCATTTTCATTCCCATTGAAACACTCACCAAATAGCAGCTCTCTCAAAAGAAACAGATTTTTAACTTAGAATGCTTAGGAACGTATTTAATGTATACAATCAATATTTTGTCTTCCCCCACCCCTTTTTTCCATTTAAGTCAATAGTCTGTGGCTTTTAGTTTAGGCTACCAAAAGGCATTATCTTTTTGCATCAGCCAGAAAAAGAGATCAACATAGTTCAATCAGCATTCATTTTAATTACACTTAATTTTATAATGAATATATTGAAATAACTGGCTTCCTACAATATTAATTTTTTCTTTTCTTCCCCCATCCCCCAACTTTTTCTTAGTCTATTCAGAATGTTTTAACTATCCAAAGAAACTTCTTTATACATTTTTTTTTGTCATGGAGGCTGTTACAAGTTGTAAGCTTTACTTTGTAACTTCATTACAAGTCTCAGTGACATATTCTTCCCCCACCCCATAATTCTTCTAAATCATGCTCTACTTTTAACCTTTTGTATACTTATAAATGTGTTGGATACTCATTGAGTGAGAAGTTGCTTCTCCAGGTGGTATTGATTGGTGCAGCTGCCATATCCACAGTGAATCATCACGTATTTTCTTTTTCTTTCTTTCTTTCTTTCTTTCTTTCTTTCTTTCTTTCTCTTTCTTTCTTTCTTTCTTTCTTTCTTTCTTTCTTTCTTCTTCTTTCTTTCTCTTTTCTTTCTTTTTTCTTCTCTTTCTTTCTTCTTTCTCTTTTCTTCTTTCTTCTCTCTTCTCTTTCTTCCTCTCTTTCTTTCTTTCTCTCTCTCTTCCTCTCTCTCTCCTCTCTCTTCTCTCTCTCTCTCTCTCTCTCCCTCCCTCCCTCCCTCCCTCCTCCTCCCTTCCTTCCTTCCTTCCTTCCTTCCTTCCTTCCTTCCTTCCTTCCTTCCTTCCTTCCTTCCTTCCTTCCTTCCTTCCTTCCTTCCCAGGGTCACACAGCTAGTAAGTGTCAAGTGTCTGAGGATGGATTTAAACTCAGGTCCTCCTGACTCCAGGGCCAGTGCTCTATCCACTGCACCACCTAGCTGCTCCCACGTATTTTATTTATAGACCACATCACTCATGTCTATAGAACCAGCACACAATATGTCCCACTTAGTACAAGATGCAAAAATTCTTATTAGGTCATAAGTGGGATGGGGCAAGAAATTTCCAGATTTGGAACAAATTTTTCTTTATTGTTCCAGGTCATTCTCAGTCAATCATTGTCCAGATAGAAAGGGAGGGAGCTAAAAACCATTTAATATGATATCTATCCTTTCTAACTGGATATCACATTGTGATAACAATGATCATTTTTCTCCCAAACTATTCAATGGGATAATGCTAGTCAAAGTCAAGGGTTTATGAAGAGAAACAATTTGGGAAATAATTAGTTCATTAATGAGCTGTTGTCTGAGAATAGGATTTGAATTTCACTCTTACAGCTTAAAATATAATAATTATGGGCTCCTGGACAAGGATAGAGTATAAATAACAAGATATGCTTTACCTTGAGCTACATGAATCTAATCGAAAGGGATTTAATTTGAAAACAAAGGGAGAGGTAGAAAAAAAAACCTAGTTATATCAATCAAGCTATATGCCATCCAGTATAGTTATGCTACTGCAGAGAGCACAATTCTGATGGGTTGCCCATGTTGTTCAAATGCCAAACATATATTTGCCAAAAAGACTACTTTATGGAGAACTCATATAGGGCAAGAGCTTCACGGTGATCAGAAGAAGAGATACAAGGACACTCTCAAGGTCTCTCATAAGAACTTTGGAATTGATTGTGTGATATGAGAGACACAGGACAGCCCAGCATGGCATGCCCTCATCAGAGAAGGAGCTGTATTCTACAAGCAAAGCAGAACTGAAATAGCTCAAAAGAAATGCAAGATGCGCAAATTTAGAGAATCCACCCCAAAAGTTCACATGGACTATTTGTGCCCGACCTGTGGTAGAGCATTCTGAGCTCGTATTGGTCTGATCAGCCATAGTCGATGGACTGTAACTTGACTCTAACATAGTGATGTCATTTTGATCCTCTTTAAGAATGGACAACAACCTAATTATAGCTTAAGAAGAATAGCAGTAGAGTCACTCATTTCCATAGGAAACAAAACCTAAGAAAGGAACTAGCAATAAATAAATGAGTGACTCTACTGCAAATATGTACAATCATTCAAAATATCCTCCCATATTAGCTGTGTCCGAATATTAAAAACAAAAACAAAAGGAAAGGTAAGAAAATATGCTTCAATTAGTGCTCTGAGTCCATCCTCTTTCTATCTGCAGGTGGATAGAATGCTTTATCATGAGCCCTTTGAAATTGTGATTAGTCACTGTGTTGAGTGTTACTAAGTCTTTCAAATTTGATAACCTTTACAGGATTGTTGTTATCATATAAATTGTTCCTCTGGTTATGCTAGGGAGCAGAACCTTTTTAGTTCACTTTTCATTAGTTCATATAAGTTTTCCTAGTTTTTTCTGAAACCATTCCCTTCATCATTTCTTCAGCACAATAGTATTCCATCAGATTCATACAACATAATTTGTTCAATCATTCTCCATCAATGGGTATCCCTTGTTTTCTATTCTTCTCCACAATAAAAAGGGTTATTATAAATATTTTTGTGCAAATGGGCCCCTTTCCTCTTTCTTTGTTCTCCTTAGGGTGTAGATCTCATAGCAGGTCAAAGGGTATGAACAGTTTAATAGCTTTTGGGGCATACTTCCAAATTGCTTTTCAAAATGTTTGGACCAGTTCACAGCTCCATTAGCAATGCATTAAAGTATCTGTTTTCTCTACAACTCCTCCAATATTTTAATTTTCTTTTTTGGGGACCAATGTAGCCAATCTCATGTGTGTGAGGTAGAACCTCAGGGTTGTTTTAATTCATATTTCTCAAATTATTAGTAAATTAGCCCAATTTTTTTCATATAGCTTTTCATAGCTTGGAGTTCTCCCTCTGAAAACTGCCTATTCATATCCTGTGACCATTTATCAATTGAAAAATAGCTCTTGTTCTTATGAATTTGGCTCGCTTATCTGTATATATTAGAAATGAATCTTTTATCAGAAAAACTTATAAAGATATACCCCTTTTCTATCTTTCTTTTTTCTCCTAATTTTAGCTGCATTGGATCTGTGCAAAAATTTTTTAATTCTATGTCATAAAAATTATCCATTTGATTGCCTGTGAACCTTTCTATATGTTGTTTTATCACAAATTCTTCTCCATCCACAGATCTCACAGGAAATTTCTTCAATATTCTACTAATTTGCTTATAATGTCACTCTTTATGTTTAAATCATATTTCAATTTTGAGCTTATCTTGGTATATTATTTGAGATCTTGGTCTATCTAGTTTCTGTCAAACTACTTTTTAGTTTATCCAATTTTTTTTTTTAAATAGTGAGTTCTTATCCCAATAGACAACAGTTTTGGATTCATTAAACTCTAGGTTACTGTGTCATTTGCTTCTGTGGGTCATGCATCTAATTTTTCCATTGATCAACCTTTCTATTTCTCACCCAGAATCAAATTGTTTTAATGATAATGGATTTGTAGTATAGTTTGAGATCTGGTAATGCTGAGTCTTGTTCCTTCCTATTTTTTTCCATCGACTTCCTTCATATTCTTGACCTTTTGCTCCTTCAGATGAAATTTGTTCTTTTTTTTTCTACTCTGCAAAGTAATACTTTGGTACTTTAATTAGTATGGCACTGAATAAGTAAATTAATTTAGGTAGTGTTGTCATTTTTATTATGCTGGATGAGCTTACTCATGAAAAATTAATATTTCTCCAATTGTTTATATTCAACTTTATTTAGAATGTTTTGAATTGTATTAATAATAGTCCCTGTGTATCTCAGCAGGTAAACTCAAAAATATTTTATAATGTTCACAGTTATTTTGAATAGAATATCCTTTTCTTACTTTCCTGCTGGATTTTGTTGGCAATATATAAAAATGCCAATAATTTGTCTAAATTTATCCTATATTCTCCAACTTTGCTGAAGTTGTTAATTATTTTGATTAGTTTTTTATATGACTCTTTAGTATTCTCTAAGTAAGCCATTATATAATTTGTAAAAAGTGATAGTTTTGTTTCTTCTTCACCTATGCTCACTCCTTCAATTTTATTTTCTTGTTTTATTACTATAGTTAGCATTTCTAGTATAATATTGGATAGACGTGGTAACAATGAACATACTTATTTTACCACTGATCTTATTGGAATGGCTCTAGCTTATCCCTACTACAAATAGTATATGATCTTGATTTTAGATAGATATTACTTATTATTTTAAGGAAAGGTTTATTTATTCTTATACATTCTAGTGTTTCTAACAGAAATGAGTGTTATATTTTAGAAAAAGATGTTTTTGTGCAACTATTGAAATAATCATAGGAATTTTTTGAATTTGTTGTTAATACAGATAATTATGCTTATAGTTTTTCTAATATTAAAACAGTCCTACATTCCTGATAGAAATCCATGATCTTTGTGGCCTTTTTGCTAATATATTATTTAAAATTTTCACGACAATATTTATTAGGGAAATTTGTCTACAATTTTCTTTTCTGTTTTGACTATGACATAGGTATCAAGATCATATTTGTGTCACAGAAGGAATTTGGTAGGACTTTTTCTTTACTTATTTCTTCAAACAGTTCATGAAATATTATAATCAATTCTTTAAATTTTTGGTAGAACTCACTTGTAAATCCATGTGGGTCCTGAGACTTTTTTCTTAAGGAGTTAATTAGTGGCTTGCTCAACTTTTTTTTCTACAATTGTGGTTATTCAAGTATTCTATTTCCTATCCTGTTAATCCAGACAAGTTATATTTCATTTGTAAATAACCATCTATTTAGATGGTCAGTTTCATTGGCATATAAGTGAGCAAAATAAATCTTAATAATTGCTTTTATTTCTTTACTAATTGCAAATTCACCTTTTTCATTTTTATATTGATAATTTAGTTTTCTTGTTTCTTTTTAAAAATCAAATTAGCTAATGGCTCATTTTTTTTGAATGTGGTTCCTAGTTTTATTTATTAGTTGAATAGTTTGTTTGCTTTTGATTTTGTTCATCTCTCCTTTGACTGTTAGAATTTCTATTTTGATGTTTAATTCAGGGTTTTAAATTTATTGGTATTCTAGGTTTTTAGATGCATGCACAATCTGCTGATCCACTTTTTTCTCTCTTTTACTGATGAAAGCATTTTGAGAAATAAATTTTCCCCTAAGAACTACTTTGACTTTATCTTACAAATTTTGACATGTTTTATTTTTGTTGTTATCTTTAATGAAATGATTGTTTCTATAATTTGTTCTTTGATCCATCCATTCTTTAAGATTAAGTTATTTAGTTTCTAATTATTTTCATCTTTTCTTTAAAGATATTTTAATGAATATGATTTTATTGCATTATGGACAATAAAAATACTTTTAATATTTATGTATTTGTTTGTGAGATTTTTGTTCCCTAATACATGATATAATTTTTATAAATATACTATGCACAACTGAGTAATAGGTGTACTCCTTTTTATTTCCATTCAATTTTCTTAGATTATTAACTTCTTCTTTCTTTTTTTGTTAGATTACTCTATGTCTGGGGGGGCAAATTGATATTGCACACTATTATAGTTTTACTATGTACATCTTCCTATAACTCTTTTAACTTTTCCTTTAAGAATTTAAATACTATGCCATGTGGTACATATATGTTTATTGATATTAATTCATTGTATATGTTTTAGCAAAATCTAACTTCCTATTGCTGGTACTCCTGCTGTGCTCCAGGTTGGTAGCTACCCCAATGTTACAGACTTCTCCTGCATACATCCTAAGTTATTCTAGGTCAGAAAAATGTCTTATTCTGACCTTTTATTGGCTCTGCTGCTCCAAAGTTTGATTTGAATGTTGAAGGGAATGTTGGGAGAGTTCCACTGGGTCCTGGCCTATACTCCACCATCTTGGCTGTGCCCCTTATTTGGTTTTTAGAATTAATATTAGTTCTTTTCTATCTCTTACTTTAACTCTTTTGAGAATTCTTATTGGACTTGTGTTCAAAATATATTTTTTCTGTGAGATTTTATGACAGATGGCCTCAAGTCATTCTCTTCTTTTCTGTTTGAGTTATAAGCATCCTTGTCACCAGAGTAATTTTTTTTGGTGGTGTTTTATTTTTTTTTTGTTTATTCTTCCAGCCTACTTCTTTCTTTTTTGAATATATTTTTATTTATTTCATTGAATATTTCCTAATTAAAAGTAAAATATTTTAATATTCATTTAAAAACTTTTTGAATTCCAAATTCTCTCCCTTCTGCCCTCCCATATGCTTTGAGAAGTCAACCAATATGATATTAATTATAGATGTGAAGTCACACAAAACATATTTCCACATTAGCCATAATGCAAAAGAAAACACAGACAAAAAATCCCCCCAAAATAAAATTTAAAAATAGCATGCTTCAATCTGCATTGAGAGTTAATCAGTTCTTTCTCTGGAAGTGGATAACTCTTCATTATGGATCCATTAAAATTGTCTTGGTTTATTGTCCTGATCAGAGTAGCTAAGTTTTTCATAGTTGACCACCATTACAATATTCGTATTACTGTGTATGATTTTTTTTGTTGTTATTGATCTATTCACTTCACTTCGCATGAGTTCATATAAGTCTTCCGGGTTTTTCTGAAATCATCCTGTTAATTATTTCTTATTGCATAATAGTATTTCATCATAATCACATACCACAACTTGTTTAACCATTCTCCAATTGATGGGAATCCCCTTAATTTCCAATCCTTTGCTACTACAAAAAGTATCACTATAAATATTTTTGTACAAATACATTTTTTTCTGTTTCTTTGATCTCTATGGCATATAGACCTAGTGGTATTATTACTGGGCCAAAGGGAATGCACAGTTTTATAGATTTTTGGGCATAGTTACAAATTGTTCTCCAGAATGGTTGGACTGGTTTACAACTCCACCAACATTGCATTAGTGTCCCAATTTTTCCACATCCCCTCCAGCATTTGTCATTTTCCTTCTCTGTCATGTTAGCCAATCTGATAGATGTGAGGTGGTATCTCAGAGTTCTTTTGATTTATATATATATTTTTTAATAAATAGTGATTTAAAGCATTTTTATGTGACTACATTTTTGTTTGTTTTGTTTTTGTTTTGTTTTGTTTTTTGGGCTAGGCAATGGGGTTAAGTGACTTGCCCAGGGTCACACAGTTAGTAAGTGTTCTGGTTCTGAGGCCGGATTTGAACTCAGGTCCTTCTGAATTCAGGGCCAGTGCTCTATTCACTGCACCACCTAGCTGCCCCTTATGTGACTACTGATGGCTTTGATTTCTTCTTCTGAAAATTGCCTATTCATATACTTTAACCATTTATCAACTGGGGAATGACTTTTATTTTTATGAATTTGGCTCTGTTTTCTGTATATTTGATGAATGAGGCCTTTATCAGAGAAACTTGCTGTAAATATTTCCTTCCTCAGTTTCCTGTTTTCCTTCTAATTTTGGCTGCATTAGTTTTGTTTGTCCACATGCTTCTTTATTTCTTGTAATAAACATTATTCCTTTTACTTCCTGTGATCCTCTTTATCTTTTGTTTGGTCATAAACTTTCCCCCGAGCCTCCTTCTTGACTTTGGGCTTTAGTTTGTGCTGGGCACTACCTACTGCTGGGGAGAATGTCTGGCTTGAGCCTCTGTCTGCTTGTGTCCTTTGTTGCTTTCTCAGCTCAGGCTGGCGGCTTACAGGCTTTGGTGATGCTGGGCGAGGTCTGCTTAATGTCTTTCTAGCCTGAGCTCTGCACATTCCTGACCCAGGTGTGGGTCTGTCATTTTGTTCCTGGTTGGTTATTTCATTAGTCTGTTGCTTGATACAGACATTTTTAGTCCTCTAGGAGGCTCTGCAGGTTTAGAATTACTAACGTTTTGTCTCCTCTTTAGTCTGCAATTCCTGCACTGTTTTTTCCACATCAGGTTTAAGCTTTAAGCTAAAGGCTAGAATAAGGTCACTGATCTTCTTCTGGGATCAGAGCTACCTAGCTATGTTCCTTTGTTCAGCACATAGGTTAGATCCATGCTCACACCTGTTCCTCTTTGCCCTGGATCTGTGTCCTAGAACTGGGTGATGGGTGACAACGTTGCCAAATGGCATCTGTTTCTCTAGTTCACAGATCCCCTGCAATCACTTTTTTTTCCCCTGGCGCTTCTTGCCCTGGTGCTTGGCCTCAACCCTCCTTTGGTCCCTCAGTGCTAGAATGCTTAGTGCTGTGCATGCTGAGGATTCTGCTGGCTAGGCCTTATTTGTAGTGTTCCTATTTGCTCATTACATGATACTTAGAAAACTCATGAGAATCAGTAAAGAAACTAATTGAGATGATTAAAAAACAGGTTAAGGTTGAGGGATACAAAATAAATCCACAAAAATCATTTGCATTTCTATACAGAACTAACAAATTCTACTGAAAATAGCTACAAAATGAATAAAATATCTGGGCATACAATTTTTAAAATAGCAACAAAACAAAACTCATTCCAGAGATGAAAGGAGGCAAATAATTGGAGGCATTCACTTGTCATGGGTGGGTTCATGCCAATAGAATTAACATGATAAATTTAGTTTATAGATTCAATGTTATAACAGTCAGAGACAAAGTTCATTAGAAAGTACCTTTGCTGCTGTTGTTGCCAATGAGGTTATTATTATGCTGGGTGGGTAGAAACAAGGCCAGGGCCTGAAGGAGAAATGCTGAGATGTCTCCCTCCTCTATCCTTTCCACAGTAGGGAATGAAAACTACTCTTATTAACTGCTTAATTCCTCCAAGTTTTCTTCCCATGAGAAAGAAGAATTTAAAAGTGGAAGAAGGAATTTTTTGGCCGGTGGTTATAGCATAACTGATGGCAATTTGTGTCCAAATAAACTCTTCTTTCTCCCCTTTCCTCATTGTGTTTTTTTTAATTGCTATCATTTCATTCTCCCTAATATGTAACAAAATATAGTAGCCACTAATCCTTTTTGTTTGACTAGTGCTAGTATGGGTAGAGATTTAAGGAGGCTGAGGTCTGGAGTGAGAGGGAGAAAGAGGATATAGAGGGAAGAAGAACAGATGGGGAATCCACGGGAAATTCACAAACACAGTGGAGGTCTATTGAGATAATATTCTTAAGCCAGCCAAAAATTCTTGTAACCAGGAGAGTTTTTAAGGAGAAATTAGTAATATAGATATAACTTAAATTCTAGAACTAGTAATAATATTTAATAAATAGCTAACATTTATATAGTGCTTATTTTTTTCTGGGGAAGTTATGTGATGCAGTCAATAGAGTGTCAGGCCTGGAATCAGGAAGACTCATCATCTTCCTGAGTTCATATCTGGCCTCAGACACTTACCAGCTTTCTGATTCTGGGCGAGTCACTTAATCGTAATTGCCTCAATTTCCTCATTTGTAAAATGTGTCATATTGGGAAATAACAAACCACTCCAGTATCTTTGCCAAGAAAACTCCAAATGGAGTCACCAAGAGTTGGACCTGACTGAAACGAGTAAACAACAATACTATGTTCTCTACACTGTGCTGAGCACTTTACAATTATTATCTCATTTAATACTCACAATGACTCTGGGATATAGCAGCTATATCCTCATTTTACAGAAGAGGAAACTGAGGTAGATAGAGGTTGAGTTATATAGGGTCAAGCAGGTAGTAGTGTCAGAGGCCAGCTTTGGACTCCAGGTCCTGTGCGATACCTACTGATCCACTTGCCTGCTTCTGTACAGAAAAGCCCTTGAGGCAAAGGCTAGTGAAGAGGGTATGGAATTTTGTTACCATCTATACCTTATGTATGGGTCATTTCGGCTTGTTTGTTGGTGTTTATTCATAAGCCTCTTCCTATTAAACCTGTTACCCACTCATTTCTTGAAAAAAAAAAGCTACACCAGGGAATACTGCTATTCTCTTTACATTTCTCACATTATTACTTATTCTGGTGGTGACTTCTATTAAATCTAACAAACGGTAGCCCCATAATCTTTATATACATATATATATATATATATATATATATATATATATGTATATATATATATACATACCTATATATACATATATAAATAGATAGATAGATATCTTATATATACCAATATTTCATAAGCAGCTAAACTTCATATGAGAACCAACTTTATATTTGTATCTCTTCTACTGTTTTAGAACAATGTTCTATTTTCTATGGGTACTTAAAAATTTTTTGATTGCAATGTGAAGAAAGATGTGGACTTTTCTTTCTTTCTTCCAATGGCTAGAAGTAAGAAATATTCAAGTCAGAATTGCGAGCAATGGCTTCACTTCAGCAAGGCTGAAAAATAACCTGTTCATACAGGAAAACAGGAACTAGTTACTAGTCCTGGTATAGTCTCTTCTTTTCTCTACCTGTCCCAGCTATCCCCCTTTTCATTTTCATCACCCTGATACATACCTTCAATACTATGTGCCTGTCTTATTGAACTGGTTTTCTAGTAGTATTTATTCTCTCCTTAATCTAATCTGCCTTTCACACAACTTCATGTTGGTCATGATGATGATTACTTATTGCTGGTTAGAGAGACCTGTAATTTCACTGGTTCCCTATCAGGAAACTACTAATATGGATTGGCATTCAGTCTGCAATTTAAAGTCTTAGAAAGTTGACAGGTTGCACTCAGAGATTAAATAATTTGTCCAGAGTCATATAGCCAATATGTGTCAGCAGAGGAACTTGAACTCAGGTCATCCTGACTCTGAGGCCAGTTCCATTCATCACACCATATAACTCATCACTAATCTTTGTGAAACGGTCAGAAACCAAGTAAATCTTTTTGACTGACAGCTATTTTCTCCCTTAGGCAAGTTTAGATGGATTTTTCACTTCTTTTTTGTCTGCAGGGTACATTTCTGGTTGAGGTACACGACTGGTTGAGGTCCTAAAGAGGAGAGTTAAGGAATTACATCCAAACAAAATTACTTCTTACAGAAAAAAAAAAGGCAGAAACAAACTGTTCATTATCTTGGAGAATCTGAAATGGAGCTGTTCAAATAAGGCTGTTCATGCTTCATGTATTTAAGAAGAAAACTGGGGCAAAGGAAATTTCTGTTGGCCAGACACCCAAACTTACTGCGATTATATAACCTGGTCTATGCAAACTGTCCATCAGTTAGACTGCTTTACTAAATAGTATCCTAAAAATAACCATGGAAATAATCATATAAAGTCCAGAAAATGACTCAGTCTAGATTACAAACCTATTGGGTGGCAACTCAAATAATTTTTCCCCTATAAAGAAAAGTCCATTCAGATCACTGCTATCTGCTTAATTGTATTTTAAAGAGGCTAATTTAAATAGTCCATTTCTACAGGAAATGCAGTGAAATTATCTTGGAACAAATCCCAGGAAAATCAGAGCCTGTGGTTATAAGAAGTAGTTCAATCTGAAATTGCTTCACTGAATTTTGTGGAGTTCTGTGCAGTCTTAACACCATGAAGAGTTTGTAAAGGGATCTTTCTTGTTATATTTGTAATTGTACAGGTGAAACTAATACCTGGTAGTTATGGCTTTACATAATACAGGAAGGGTCCTTGACAAAGCAAGCAAAGTTCATCCACCTTTTTCTCTCCTCTAATTAATAACTTAATGGTGGATTTTACATTTTAACAGAAACCAAAGGTTTAAGTTCAAGGATGGATGTTCTTCTAGAGGAAATATAAGCATTATGGAGCAGATACATTTGGAGAAGGGAGTGGTGGGAGAGAGAAGGAAACGTTTTCAGCACCCCTGAAATAATAATTCAAATTTAAATAGCTTCAATATTTACAAAGCACTTTCCTAACCATGGCCCTGTGATCAAACATCCTTATTCCAGGGACTGAGTAAGACTAAGAAATAGAGTGCTCAGGGAGGTGCACCTTTTTCCTCTAGTTCAGAATATATTCCAGCAGTTCTCAAACTTTTTGGTCTCCATATCCCTTTAATACTCGTCAGTGTTACTGGAGATGCCAATGAGCTTTTGTTTATATGGGTTTTATCTATCCAACATTTTCTGTATTAGAAATTTAAGCTGATAAAATTTTAAAATATTTTAATAACTCATTCAAAATAACAAGAAACTGATTACATGTTAACAAGTGTTTTTATGAAAAAATGTATTTTACAAAAGAAAAAAATAGAGAAAAGTATGGTATTGTTTTGCATTTTTTGCAAATATCTTTAATTTCTCTCTAATAGAAGACAGATGGATTTTCATATTTGCTTCTATGCTTAATCTGTTGTGACAAGTTGTTGGGTTGAGGTATATAAAGAAAATCCAGTCTCACCCATATTCGTAGGTGGGAAATGGTGGAGCATTTTGATAGGCAAATAACATCTTAGTGTTAGTGTGGAAATAGTTTTGACCTTGAGGACGGCCTGAATAGGTCCTGAGGACCCCTGAGAGTCTGCAGACCACACTTTGAGAACTGCTGCCATGTGCCCAAAGGTATGGCTGGAACCTTGGCACAGGGGAATCATGAAAAAGCCAATAGTGATGCAGGATTTTTTTTTTAATTTAAATTTTAACCAGGGAAACAAATCAAAGCTGAGGGGGAAGATAGAAAGCCACTTAACACTTCTGTGCCAAAAATAACAATAATGACAACAACAACAACAACAACAACAACAGACAGCAGATGAGCTTCATTAGCATCATAACATGAACTGATATAAATGTATGGAAAAGATATTAAAAATAAAACTGCAAGAAGTTGTCTTAAAATTGTGCCAAACACGGACTTAGAAACCACAATCAAGCCAGTGTTTGGGTAATTAAACTCAGCAAAGATAGGAAAATAAGCATAATTTTGTGGGCAATTCAAGTCTGTTGAGATGCTTACCCTAATGAATCATTATCTTGCATTTGGCTAAGGTTCCAGTGTTGTAATTAAAATCCTAATGATTGAAGCTCTTAGTGACACAATTTTGACAGGGAACCATGTGTATTTGTTTTTGAAGATATTGTTTATAAAAGTTTGCTAATTACACGATCCTTCAGTCTATGAGTGAGAGCTTGAGAGAAAAATGTTTCCTGTTAAGAAAGCATTAAATCATTCTCCTTTGGAAAAGATATTATGAAAAAGATAATTTTCTTTCTTCAATGTTAACCAACATTGAAATATTATTGGCCACATCCCCATAACCCACCTCCTTCAAAAATGAAATAGTCAACTTTTTCCTTCCTTCTTCTCTCCTTTGCCTCAGTAGCCACTTGGCCATATCTACTGTGACAGACCACACTGCTCATGTCCATACCATCCTATTTAAATGGAAAATTGCATGTAAAAGTGGTTTCATGGTTAGTATTATTTTCAGCATTTTAATTTCACCCCTACTGTGGTATATTACAGATATGGGTAAGTTAAGTATCTTTAGTCTTTTTGATTGTTTTATTAATTTATCTCTACTTCCTTCTTAATATGTTAATATAGTGAGAAACAAAAATCATGTAGTTTTGGTTTGAAAAATACTCAGAGATATATAGAGAAGGGGAGGAACAAGAGAGAAATGGGGTAAGGAAATAGTGTAGGAAAGAGAATTGGGGAGAGAAATTGAGAGAAAAAAGGAAGGAAGGAAGGAAGGAAGGAAGGAAGGAAGGAAGGAAGGAAGGAAGGAAGGAAGGAAGGAAGGAAGGAAAGGAACTAGATAATCAGAAGTTAGTGGAAAGGATAAAGGAAGAAAAATAGAAAACATTGATAGAGAAGAGAGCAGATAAAAAGGTGGAGGAATGAAATGCGGAAGAGTGAGATGCTTTTTTGGTCACATTGATAATATTCTTTTAAGATTTGCTCTGGGAATTAGCCTGATGTAGCTTTTTTGTTGATTTGGTTTCATCAGGCTTAGTTTCTTTTAACATTGTTTTTATCCTGGGTAAAATTTTGTTCCAGAATTGTCAAATCAAACAACACAGTTTCATTCTATCCAAATAGTATACTAGTACAGCCTGTGCTCAATAACATAAAGACCGTTTTAAGGAGTGAAAACAATAGGGTCTTTGGAAAAGTCCTGCCACCATATTCATGAGGCTGCTTCTCTAGTTTTCCTCAGTATTCCACATATCCATTTGGGATTAATCCAATTCAATATGTTCCACAAAGACTCAGTCTTCAGTACCTTAGTGCTTCTTCCATAAATGTTTTAGTAAATTGGCTACTCTTGGCAGGCCCTCCACATCAATAACACTTTCTAGCTCCTCTTTGGTCTGTTACTTGGGGGTCTACTAAAGTAGAAGTGTTCAAACTAATACAAAATATCAAGATCAAAATAACAAGCAAATGACCAGATGAAACTTTCGTTAAGTTATCCTCCCATATGAAAGCATTATTTGCGTGTCACTTGGCTCTCTGGGTGGAGAAAAATTCTTCTTGGCAAAATCATCCTGACACACAAATTTACAGATATTTGTAACATTCCATAATTAATTATGTGGCCAAAACTTATTGCCCTATATTAGGAAGGACTAATGAATGAAAAATGTATTTATTAAGCACTTACTGCGTGATTGGCATTGGGGAGTTAAATGCAAACATAGTTTGTTCCCTGAAGTACATTTTAATAAGGTGAAGCAACATATATGAAAGAAGGACACCGTGGTCCAGAAAGTTATAGAGACAGTGATTGGGAAGATATACCTCTTCCAGCAGTGATGGTAGAATTAATTTAATTATATTCCAGAACAGGAGAGTTAGGGGTGGAGAGGAAGAGAAGGCAACTATATGGTTGCAAGGTGATTTTCAAGAGAATGACCAGGGAGGAAGGACTAACATGAAACATGACTGGGGCCTACCTGAAGCAGTAGGCCAGGAAAAACACTCATTCATTATTCAGGGCATCAGGACCTTAGCAGAGAAGTTCAGAATTCAAATGATTAAAGTCTTCAGGACATGGTCTTTGGGTAACAAGATGACTGGTAAGAAGACAGCCATAGATTAGTGAATAAATGGTCAGCCAAAGCCTTAGCCTTAATATATCTCTATCTTTATCACCTATCATCTCTATTTCTGTATATGTGTATGTATGTATGTATGTGTATATATATATATACACATACACACACATGTTTATATATGTATATGTATGTATATATCTATCACACTTATATATGCATACATATACATTCACACCCATATATACAGTTGATTCTCGCTGTTCATAGTAGTTATGTTCTATAAAGTCAATGTGAACACTGAATTAGCATATATTGAACCATTGGTCCTAGGGAAAATACAGGGTTAGGTTCCCACAAACCTCTGGTCACATTTGCTTTAGCGCTTTCTGGAGCAGCCACATATATAGATTGCTGAATTTCCCTTTCTTTCTCTGGATACAACATATTCTTGATTCATTAACAATGAGTTCATGGCCAGCAACACTATAACTCATGTCTAAATGATGCTTATCTAACACATGTATTTTCTCCATAAGGCATATCCCAGCCTCCTTCCTCCTAGAAATGTTAAGACAGCACTTCAGCACAGCATGCTTGGAGGTCATGTTAAACAGCAAAATCACCAACAAAAAGCACAAAAATGTGAAAAATGTGGCATTAGAGACCGTGGAAAGGATGCTTGATTACACGTCTCTGAGAGTTGAAACGAGAGGACAGAAACATTGCCTTCCTCAACCTCAGCTGGGAAAGTTGGATCATGCATGTCTGTGAATGACCAGGAAAACACTACAAATATTGATTTTGTAGTTACAAGTAAATTTTAGTGAGTAGGCAAATTAGCAAATATGGAATTTGTAAGTAATGAGGATTGACAATGCGTATGTGTGTATGTGCGTGTATCTTTGTTGTTCAGTTGCTTTTCAGTTATGTCTGACTCTTTGCCACTCCATTTGGGATTTTCTTAGCAAAGATACTGGAGTGGTTTGCCATTTCTTCCTCCAACTCATTTTACAGATAAGGAACTGAGGCAAAGGTTATGTGACTTGTCTAGGATCATGCAGCCAGTATCTGAGGACAGATTTGAATGAGGAATATAATTCTTTCTGACTGCACTGTATCTCCCCAGCCACCTAGCTGCTGCATGTGTATGTATGTATGTATGTATATATATTAGATAGATAGATAGATAGATGCATATACATATACATAGATATACAATACATGCACATAAAACAATATATGCTTGCATTTGTATCTTATAGTGCCAAATTTACAAGGTCATAGATTTAAAGCTGGAGGGAATCTTAGAGGTAATCAAGATAAACTTTATCCTTTGATAGATAAAAATACAGTCCTAGTTAAGTGACATTCTCATGGTCACACAAGTAGGAAGTAGAAGAAACAGAAAGTAGAATGGCAGGGCTCTCCTGATAGTGCCATTTCTAAAACAAAAACCTCCAAACCATCTAAACAAACAAAAAAACTCTCCTAATCTCTAAACGTTTACTTTAGCACTTTCCAGAGCAACCACATGTACAGATTTGCAAATATCCTCTTCCTTTTTCTGGATGTATTGTACTGTTGACTAATTAACATTAAATTGCCTGATTATCTTGAATTTTGAAGGCTATTTATTTCTCATTGAAGAGACAGAGCCCCACCTCCTCCCACTCCCAACACAGAAATAATCAAAATCAGAAGTCTGATAATTTTTTCTGCTCCAAAGGTCTTTTGTGCTTAGAAACTTGCTAGAGAAATAAAAGTACTTTCCATTCTAAATTAATCTACACGGTTTTAAGCATTAGGCTCTTATGTGCATGTGTCCTGACACATATGCATACACACAACCATAAAAACTTTTATTCACTGTATTCATGCCAAGCTTTCCAACTTTCCATGGCTTTGATTTTCTTCCCCTTCCCTTCTCCTACCTGCCCTGAATATGAATTTGGTTCAAAACTATGGTTTCTTTGGTACTGTGAACTTCCAGGAAGAAACTCCTTCTGATTATATAATCAACAATTTATTACCTTATAGAATTGACTAGAGGCACCGAAAAACTTAATGACTTGTCCAGGACTGAATAGTCACTAAGTGTTTGAGGCAAGATTTGAACCCAGTTCTTTCTGACTCCAAAGAGAACTATTATCCTTATTTATGGTATGGCTATCTTTTAATTTTCTTTGTGCTTTGCTTATTCTACTCTACTCTATATCTCCCTTCCATTCCCTTTTTCTTATAGAATACTCTGCTTCCACCAGGGCAATGTCTACTCAAGGGCTGAAATTAACAATGGAGATCCCTAAATGGGGATTTCATTTTTTCCCTCCTCTCTGTTGTTTCTTCTTTTGTCTTTCCTTTTCCCCAGTCTTGGTAGTTGCAGTATACATAGTCATGGATAAGAACAATGACCATGATAATATAATAATAATATTTATATAGCATATACTATATTCCAGGTACTATACTAAGTACTTTACAAATGTTATGTTATTGATCTTTATAAAAACCTTAGGAGGCAAGTTATTTTACAGTTACAGGAAACTGAGGCAAACAGAGTAAAAGGGACCCAATACTAAGTGTCTAAGGCTACATTTGAGCTCCAGACTTGGCGGGTGCTAGTCCATATAATCAAGGATAACAAAAGCAAAAACAATATTTTTATGTCACTTACTATATGCCAGAAGCTGAGATACGTACTTTACAAATTAACAAATATTATTTCATTTGATTGTGAATACAGCCCTGGGAGGTAGGTGCTATAAATATCTCCATTTTACAGTTGAGGAAACTGAGACAAAGAGGGTAAAAATAACTTGTCTAGAGTCACCTACCTAGTAAATGTCTAAGGCTATATTTGCACTCTGGACTTCCTGACTGCAGGCCCTCTGACACCTGCTGCCTCAGCCTGCATCTAGTCCAGCGGTGTGGTAAGGGACTACATGAAACACTCATATTGAAATTTTAGGGTGACATTTATTGCAAGCTTGTAGAGGAGAAGTAAGTAGCCACATCCACAATATAGTTAGTTACCCCAATAGCAGAATCCCCAGACTATGGGGTACAAAGTAGGTATGCTAACTAGGAATGCGTGGTTCAGCATCACCTAGGACAATGACTCAGAGATGAGTAATCTGCCCTCCTCTGACACTTAAGGGATTTTATACCTTGAAGTGAACCTGGATGGGGAAGTACTAGCAGTGTCCTGGTGGCCTTGGCCTGGAATTTTATCACTGCCTTTCATGGTGATATACTAGTTAGCATAGCCACATCTTTTACATCTTTGTAGAGGAGGGAGGGATTCAGTTTGAATGATACATGTCTGGCTTTCTAGGGGCGAATAGGCAATATATTATCAAAACAATACAGCATAAATACAATGTTCCAAAAGAATTCCAAAGGACTTCGATGAAAAATGCTACCCACCTCCAGAGAAAGAACTGATGGAGTCTGAATGTATATTGAAGCAGACTCAAACAGTCCCTTCATTTTCTTGGGATTTGTTTGTTTGTTTATTTGTTTGTTTTCTTTTGCAACGTGGCTAATATAGAAATGTTTTGCATGACTGTTCATTTATAATCTGTCAAATTGTTTTCCTTCTTAGTGAGAGGAAAGGGGAAGGAAGGAGGGAAAGAATTTGAAACTCAAAACTTACAAAAAAGTTAAATTTTTTGTTTACATGTAATTGAGAAAAATAAAAAAAAATTAAATGAGAAAAAATACAGCAGTCTTATATGGCTGGCTCCTTGCTCTTTTGCAGTGTGAAATAAAGCTATAATACATCACATTTTGGAAGGCCTTGAAAAGCAGAGTAAGGAGTTTGTAGTAGTTTTCACAGGCAATGAGTAACCAGTAAAGATTGTTGATGCAGGGAGTGACATAAATCAGAACAATGCATTAGGAGGACTGTTTTGGCGGTGGTATGAAGATAGCTTTCAGAGTATAGGGATATCGCAGGCAAGGGGACCAGTTAGAAGACAATTTTATTAGTCTGTGTAAGAAGTGACAAAGGCCAGAAATAAGGGAGTGACATTGGGTGCAGAAGGCTTTGCCTTCAGTTCTGAAGAGTTTCAGGCAATAAGGAAAATGTCAAGAGAGAATTTGCGCTGCAGGAAATCCTTTTCCTTTGCCCCCGAAATAATAATCACAGCTCACAGCTAACATTTACATAACGCTTACTACGTGCCAGGCACTGCACTTGGCACTTTACAATTATTATCTCATCTGATCTTTGTAATAACCCTGTGAGGCAGGTGTTATTATCATCCTCATTCTATGGATAAGGAGACAGGCAAAGGTTAAGTGACTTACCCAGGGTCACACAGCTAGTAACTGAGGCTGGATTTTAAACTCAGGTCTTCTTGAAATGCTATCATACCTAAGTCTGGCTTTGAAAACAAATCTCCATTAGTCATTGTAAGATAATTGTGATACTGGGTCATAAAGGACAGTGGGATGCCTGGGCTACTGCATTCCTTTTATGTTCTTTCCTTCCTGAATCAACCTTCATCCATCAGCCCCAAGTCTTCCTGATTCACACATCTTCATTGCCTTGTCTGTTCCCATGTGCCACTACTTCCGGCCTAGGTTAACCTTTTTCAATAGCTTCATGACTTTGTTATTTACCTTAATGAGCAGGAAAACTCAACCACTTGATTCAGAATTTCTTTAACCTTAAGACCTTGATTTACCTACCTTTCATAATACTGTTGGAATGTGGAATATGGAAATCTTATATAAGGCAAAATAGCATTTCTATGTACAGTTCCATAGCAATGGAATTGAAGGAAACTTCCCTAGCTTATCTAGAGCTGCCTGGGTCAGAGATGGTCCAAGTCAGCAGAGAAGCTGCTTAGGTAGTGTGGGCATTGTTAGTGTGGTGGAGCAAAGCTGGCCAAACATTGTTTAAAAAAGGGTAAGAGATATTATGGTCAGGTTTGGTTAGATTAATTACGTCCTTATTGCAAAACTATGGTTAGAGGAGTTCACCTCTATACCTATACATCTCTTACATACAAGCAGATAACCATATAGTAATAGCTGAGTAATATCATGGATCTAAAAGCTTCTTTTTTTCCCCCTTTGATCCCACAGGTTGGCATTATAGTGTCACTTACTCATATATACCAAGCTTCTTAATTACTCTTTGGGTCATCTACAACAGTGGTGTCAAACTCAAAGAAAAACAGATCTCTGTTTGATGCATATTATGACGTAGAAAATCAGTTATTAACACTGTAGATGATTTATCGTATTTTTATTTGTTTGGTTAAACATGTTCGGATTACAAATTAATCTGATTAATCTGATTCCCAGAGCAGTTGGGAATTTTACAACGTGGGCCCTGAGATGCTTCTGAGAGCATGCTATTCCATGGCTCACAAACGTAGTACCATTAGGGAAATATTGAGGGGACTTTGCAGTAACAAGTAGCTTGGGACCAATTTCCCAGATCTCCTCTTCCTACTTAATTTGAGGGCCAACTCATTAACCATCTGCAGTGCCCATAAGCACATGAATAGGCTCTGCAGGTGGGCAATGACTTCTCTGGTTCCTCATTAGATGTTGATGCTTAGTGGATTGCTGAACAGTCATGGGAGCTTTATGGTTTGACAAGAAACTTGAAGGCTAAAATTCACTCTTTGTGTTAAATGTATTTTTGTTAGTCAACTATTGTGTAATTAATAAGAAATTAAAATAAAGTGGAATCCTATTTCTCTGCCTCTCAGTCAATTATATGACTCTGAAGATGAGGTACCCTCGAAGACTGTTTCAGAAATCCTGTCTGTTCCCCTTTTCTGTTTTAATCAGACACTCTAAATATGCACATAGATGGTTATCACCAAACTTTTGGAAGGATGAGATAATAGACTCACAAAATTAGTAATTGCTGATACTGTCTTCTTTAGTTTAGCCAGAAAAACCTAAATGTAAAGGAAATTGATGATGGTCTACAACAAAATGCCCAAATTAAGAAAACTGTGAACAGAGACTTTAAATGATCCAATCTCACAAAGAAAATAAAGCAAGTCATAAATGAATTACAAAAGACAAACTTCCCTATCCACACAGATTTACAAGTGAATTCTATCAAATGTTTAAGGAACAAGTAATACTTAGGCTGCTTAAATTATCATAGAGAACTAGAGAGCAGTATCAGGAATTTCTTCTGTTGTTTAATCATTCAGTTGTCCAACTCTTTGTGACCCCATGGAACAGAGCACTCCAGGCCCTTCTATCCTCCACTGTCTCTTGAGGTGTGTCCAAGTTCATTGTTAGTATCAAACTATCTATCCCTCTCATCCTCTGCCATCCACTTTTCCTTTTGCCTTCAATCTTTCACAACATCAGTCTTTTCCAATGAGTCCCATCTTTTCATTATGCGGCCAAAGTATTTAAGCTACAGCTTCAATATTTGACCTTCCTTTTGACTTTGAATTAATTTCTTTAAGCATGGACTGATTTGACTTCCTTTCTGTCCAAGGGACTCTTAAAAATCTTCTCCAACACTACAATTCAAAAGTGTTGATTCTGTGGCACTCAACTTTCCTTCTAGTCCAAGTCTTATAGCCAGGCTGTGAAATCTACTGGAAAAACCATAGCTTTGACTATACAGACCTTTGTCAGGAAGGTGATGTCTTTGCTTTTTAGTATGCTGTTCAGATTTGCCATAGCTTTTCTTCTAAGGAGAGTCTTTCAATTTTATGGCTACAGCCACTTTGAGTAGTGATCTTTGAGCTTAAGAATATAAAATCTGATACTGCTTCCATTTTTCTCCCTCTATTTGTCAGGAAGTGATGGGACCAGTTGCCAAGATCTTAGTTTTTTTGACGTTAAGTTTCAAGCCAACTTTTATACTTTCTTCTTTCACCTTCATCAAGGGGCTTCTTAATTACTCTTCACTTTCTGTCATCAGTACTAATTTCTTATTTATGCAAAAGAATTAAATAAAATTTTTATCAAAGTGGAAATATATATATATATGTGTATATATATATATTTACATCAAATATCTCTCCTTATACATCTGATATGCAAATATATAGGAAGTTGACCCAAATATATAACATTTTTCCATAGTGAATATGTAGTGAAGGGACATAAATGGATAATTTTCAGAAATGAAAGGCATATTATCAATATCCACATGGAAAATATTTCAGATCACTAATGTATACACTTATGTACATATACACATATATGTAGATGTATGCTATGAAATAGTCTGATAACATGATAAAACACAAAAAAAATTCCAGCTTTGGAGGTTTCACTTGATACTCAGAAAAATGACAAAGATGATAAAAAAAATAGTTAATGTTGAAGAAGACAGGCAATATTAAACTTTTGGTGAAGAAATACATTTTTCCACAGACATGCTGGAAAGCAAATTGTACTTATGTGTGAAAAGACACTGCATTATTCCTACCCTTTGACCCAGTGATTGCACTGTGGGGCATACACTCCAAGGATATCTAGGAGATAAAGAAAGCCTTTTACATACCAAAATGTTGATAGTAACTATTTTTCTGGTAGATAAAAATTGGAAACAAAGTGTGTTCTCTTCATTTTGGACATGTCTGCACAAATTGCAGCATGCGAACATAACAGGACATTATTGCACTACAAGAATCCGTAAACACGTACAATTCAGATAAACATAGGAAGACTTGTGTGACCTGATGCAGAACAAAGTAAGCAGAACAGAAGGTTAATATATTCAATTAGTATGATAATGTGAATGAAAACAGCACTAAAAGGCTACTAAATTCAGGTTATTGCAATAATCAGTCATAGTTCTACAGGACAGAAAATGAAACATACTTCCCTACTGTAGGTAGAGAGGTCAGAGACTACTGGAGTGGAATCTTGCATATGCTGTAAGATGATGTCATCTTCTGATTAAATTTTGCCTGTTTTTTTTTAAGGGAGGTGTTAATTTGGGGTGGCAAGGGGTGGCATATTGGGTAATTATGTCATAAAAGGTACCAGTAAAACATAGAACTTAAAGGAATTAAGTCAATATTACAAACTTACAACTAAACATAGACAAGGAAATCTGGTAAACCATCAATATATAGTTTTAAATAATTTGCACTTAGACTTTTGCTATCAGAGGAGAGATGGAGGTACAAGATTAGGTTATTACTAGTAAATAGCTAAGTTCAGAGAAAAAGATGAGTAGGACCTCATGGTCTAAAATGATATATAGAGAGCAAGTTCAGGAGAGATGGGATTTGCTTCAAAACTGAAATCTGAAGACCCAAAGGGAAACAACTCCAATGAGAAGAAACAATGGACTTTGTCTGGAGACCAACGTCAATATATAGAGAATTTATCAATTAAGTTAGATTTTAAAAACAAATATGTCAATTTCTGTGCCTGAGTACCTATTCTTCAAAATGGAAAGTCAGAAATGCTGGTCCATTCTCACTGATGGATGACATTGGAGCTCCAGCCATTACACCATAGGCTTCTGTTTCCAGAGCTCAGGATTACCATGTGGTAGGAGGAGTATGTTAATTCCTGTTGCCATGCAAGTTAACTTTGTTTTTCTTTAAAAGGTTATTGAGACCATCCTCAAGACTTAGTTGGCTCAGAATATTAGGCTCAGGCTGTTGGCATCACTTTGGAGTTGCCTGAGTCCAAAACAGTTACAAGTAGCTCCAGGCACATACTAATGCTCGGCTGATGGATTGTGTTGGGTTAACTCAGACAAGGAAAGTTCCTTCAGATAAATCAGCTCCAGGTGTCCTTAATGCCTATCCTTGTTGAATATCCTTCTGCTGTATTTAAGTTAATCTCTTTGTTAACTGTTGAATGATACATGACTGTCTCATTTTGTTCTGATATCTAATCTAAACTATAAAGAGACTAACCTGAATCAAGAACTTCAACTCATCCTTCAGTATAGAAAGCGAGATGATTTTTCCGTGGTACTTGTGTAGCTCAGGGCCTCCCCTGCCCTCCCCTCTCCCCTCTTCCCTCCCCTCTCCTCCCCTCTTCTTCTCTCCCTTCTATCTCCCCCCCCATCCTTCCTTTCCTACCATGAAGGGGTCATTCTATTCAGAGAACTGGAAATATTTTGGTAAAAACTATGTTACTAGACAAGCATGTAGGTGTTGGACAAAAAGCAGTACTTCCCTTGGTCCTTCCCTTTGGAGAGGTCCTCATGACTGGCCAGAATCTTCTACTCTGAGATGCTTGTAGAGTCAATGACCCTTCCCAATATCTCCGATTTCTACTAGCTCAGTCTTACTTTCTCTTACCCTTTGCCAATTGTCCATGTACTGCTGATTCTTTCTTTCTCAGTTATTGCTGTTCCTATCTTCTCCACCTTCTTTAAAAAAATGTTAGATTACCTGAAGTAGATCTTGTTTTTATATAAATATGTTAAGGTGTGATCAACCAATTGAAACATATCCAGTGGCAACCAACTGAAATGTCTTTGAGTAATTCCAGAAGATGTCCTCCAGGCCTTGCTACACATGGTTCTGATCGAGTGATTCAATCAAGAATGTTCTTAGGTAATAAAGGTAACAAAGGAGAAATACTCTCAAGTTTCTTTATGTATTTGGTAAGCTGAACTTTGCCTCAAGCGCAAATTTAGGTAGAGACTTAAGCCTTTGCCTAAATCAGGGCTTAGAGCCATTGTGATTGTACACCTTACCTTTTTTTATTTGATAAAAACTCCTTAGAGCAACATCTCTAAGAGGAGACAACCACATAGACCTAAGGGGCCATTATAATTTCCTTAAGTTGGAAACAAAGTAATTTTTGTACCAGGATTTTACATTTAGCTACACATTTCTTTTTCTCCTTTTTTTTCTTACTTATTTAGTTCATGCTGGAAGTAATTCATCTGTCAGAGATTGAAAGTAAAAGAGTGAGGATGAGTGTATTTAGGTAGAGAGTAACTATTTTCAATTTAAATTTGAAGAATCGCTAGAAAACTTCCAATCTACTTAGAAGATGTCGTTCTCTGGAATATATATCTTTACCTATGAATTGGTCAGCCTGTTAATTTAACACCATTTGTTAAAGTATCTCTTCTGATTTCAATTCAGAAGTACACCAGTGAAGTAAAATTTTGTATCATAAATTAATGAAATCTTCAAAGTATACATCCCTCCTTATCAGGATACTTTCTCTGAAGCCTTCAAGGCACATAGTACTGTTGAAAAAATAATTTTATGGCAGTAGAAAAAAAGAAGCATTTATGTTAAGTAAAAAAACAAAAGTTTCAGTCAGAAGCTCAGGGGCAATAGGAAAGGGGGCCCCTTTAAGCAACATGATTGCCAATGGAATCAGGATAGAACACAAATACTCTTCAAAGATTAGTGTCTGGAGGAAGCAAGAGTGGGGGCTCCCCTAGGAAAGCCAGAGACTGGTGAGAAAACTGCAGGGTGGGGTATCTACAAGCAAAGAAACAATGTATACAAGGATAGCAACATTGTAATGAAAACAAAACTAAACAAAACAACACCCAACATCTTTGAAAGAATGGCCAAGCACTCCTGAGGACCTATGATCAAGTGTGTTTCCCACATCCTGACAGTGGTAATGGACAAAAGGTAAAGGTACAAGATTTTTGGATGTGGCCATCCCACTCTCCCAGCCATGCTTAATTATACTTTTTTTCTTCTCATTTTTTTCTCTCAGTTAATTGGAGGAAAGGGTTAGAGGGGGCTAGCAATATTGATGCCATGAAAAAAGAGGGCTATTGTAATTTTTTAATGATTTTTTAAATAATTTTTTAAAGATCACAGAAGGAAGTGAAAACATGCCAGACAGTTTTGAAAGTGATATATACAATTATTATATATTTTTTAAAAAGCCAATGGCATCAAATTGAAATTTACAGACTTTATAAAATCCTACTTCTGTGTTCTGCTGTGTGAATGCAAATTCTCTCTTTTGGTGTTTAAGTTCAGAATCTTAACAAATTAAAAAACAAACAAACTAGGTATAACAGAAGTTCAAAGTTTCTTATACAAGTCTCTTTCTTACTCTTTTTTTATACATTGAAATCTTCATGTTCGTTGATGCTTATAATAAAAATAAAATTTATTTTAAAAAATAGAGCCGAACATCTGTCAATCAGAACTAGAAATAAGCCAAATTTAGAGATCCCGAGTGCCTAGATTCTGGAATAAAATTGAGTGATAGTCATTATAAAATATTTAGGAGTCTACCTGCCAAAAAAAACCCAGGAACTACATGAACACGATTATAAAACACTTTTCACACAAATAAAGTCAGATCTAAATAATTAGAAAAACATCAGTTGCTCATGGGTAGGCCAAGCTAATATAATAAAAATGACAATTCTGCCTAAGCTAATTTACTTATTCAGTGCCATACCAATCAAACTGCCAAGAAATTATTTTATAGAGTTAAAAAAAATAACAAGAAGATTAATTTGTAGTAACAAAAGGTCCAGAATATCAAGGGAACTAATGAAAAGAAATGCAGGTGAAGGTGGCCTAGCCATTCCAGATCTTAAATTGTATTATCAAGCAGCAAGCAGCAATCATCAAAACTATTTGGTACTGGTTAAGAAATAAAGTGGTGGATCAGTGGAATAGGTTAAATATGCAAAACACAGTAGTCAATGACTATAATAATCTATTTTTTGACAAACCCAAAGACCCTAGCTTCTGGAATAAGAACTCACTATTTGACAAAAACTGCTGGGAAAACTGGAAAAGAGTATGGCAGAAACTAGACATAGACCAAAATCTCACATCATATACCAAAGTAAAGTCAACTTGGGTTCATGATTTTAGATATAAAGGCTATTGTTGTAAACAAACTGGGAAAGCAAGGAATAGAGGAGAATGGAGAACAGAAGAATTCATGACCAAACAGGAGATAGAGAATATTACAAAATGCAAAATGGATAACTTTGGTTACATTAAATTGAAATTTTTTTGCACAAAGTCAATGCTACCAAGATTAGAAGGAAAGTAGAAAACTGGGAAAGAATTTTTACAAGCAGTGTCTCTGATAAGGGCCTCATTTCTAAAATATATAGAAAATTAAGTCAAATTTATAAGAAACCAAGTCATTCCCCAATTGATAAATGGTCAGAGGATATGAACAGGCAGTTCTCAGATGAAGAAATTAAAGCTGTCTATAGCCATATGAAAAAAAAACCCTTTAAATCACTATTGATTAGAGAAATACAAATCAAAACAACTCTGAGGTATCACATCATACCTATCAGATTGTCCACCATGACAAAACAGGAATATGGTAAATGTTGGAGAAGATGTGTAAAATTGGAACACTAATGCATTGTTGGTGGAGTTGTGAAATGATCCAACCATTTTGGAGAGCAATTTGGAACTATGCCCAAAGGCTATAAAAACGTGCGTACCCTTTGACCCAGCAATAGCACTTCTAGGGCTGTATCCCAAAGAGATCATACAAATGGGAAAAGGACCCATATGTACAAAAATATTTATAGCAGCTCTTTTTGTGGTGGCAAAGAATTGGAAATTGAGAGGATGCCCATCAACTGGGGAATGGCTGAACAAGTTGTGGTATATGAATGTAATGGAATACTATTGTGCTATAAGAAATGATGAACAGGCTGACTTCAGAAAAAAAACCTGGAAAGACTCGTATGGTCTGATGCTGAGTGAAGTGAGCAGAACCAGGAGAATGTTGTACACAGTAACAGCCACATTGTGTGCTGAATAAATTGATAGCCTTAACCCTTCTCAGCAATGCAAGGATCTAAGACATCTTTAAAGGCCTCATCATGGAAAATGCTATCCACATCCAAAGAAAGAACTGTGGAGTTTGAATGCAGATCGAAGCATACTACTTGCTATTTTTTTTCTTCTGTTGTGTTTTGTTTCCTCTTTCTGGTGGTTCCTCCTGTTGGTTCTAATTCTTACTTACAATATCATTTATGTGAAAACATGTTTAATAGGAATATATATATATATATATATATATATATATATATATATGTATATATATATATATATATATATATATATATATATGTATATATATATATATATAGCCTATATCAGACTGCACATTGTCTTGAGGAGGGAGGTGGGGAGGAAGGGGGAGAAAAATTTAAAACTCAAAAGCTTATGGAAGTGATTGTTGATAAATCAAAATAAATCAATAAAAATAATTGGATCATAGTGTGTGTTGTGGGCTGCTTCACTCAGGCTAGTGCCCTACGTTGGAGTGAAATGACCAACAGTTGTACTCTTTTGTTTTGGAGATCTCTAGATTGGTAATAATTTTTGATACTGGATGGCGTTTTCTTCGATGTACTTATCTTTCCAGCTTTAGTTCATGATTTGAGGCTTTTTGTAAGAGCTAAGTTTTGTTTCCTGATGTGCTGTTGAGTAGAGTTGTCAGGCCTGCTTAGTTTTACCCTGAATTCCTTAGTTTCTTGTACTCACCTGCACCTCCCAAGGTCAGGATCTCCTAGACCTTTGTGTTCTATAGTGACAGATGAAGTTCAGGACAGCATTAAGGACCTTAGAGTCCCTCATCCTGGGTGGTCTCAGTCTGAATATTATAGGACTATGATGACTGGCATCTCTGGTTCCTTTGCAGTGCCATTTCACAGGGCTTCCAAGGTTCCCATCACAAGATTTTTTTGACCACCCTGATGGTTTCTCTGGGGATCTCTCCAGTCCTGATGCTTCTAATATATATCCACGCAGACTATATATTTCCTATCCCACTGGCACTTGCTTTTTCTGAAGAGAACCCCTTTCTAAATTTCTATTTCCTATTTTAACCTATTTCTCAAGACTATGGGTTTCCTGATGACTCTTTGCGCATTTTTTTTGGTGGAAAAAGTCATTTCCTGAGGTCTCATTGGATTTCTTGATCATTATTCAGTTAGCTGCAAACTTCATGGTTTTGTTGTGGTAGGTATATATCATCTAGTTTCTCTGCCTCCTTTTCAGGTAGCCATCTTGGAAAGAAACTCACATTGCCATTTGATAATCTGATGGTTGTGTTTTTTGACAGAAATAGAGAAATTCGGATGGAAAGATAATGAGTTCTGCTTTGGGAATGCTCAGTTCGTAGTTTCTATAGGATGGCTAGTTCAAAATGCCCAGTAGGCTGTTGGTGATGCAGAACTATAACTTATATCAGAGACTAGGGCCAGATGTATTTATTTGCTAGTCATCTGCATAGAGATTATAATCAAATCATAGAAGCTGATGAGGTCACTAAGAGTGACAATTTAGAGAAAGAGGAAAAGAAAGCTCAGGAAAGCAGACACTTGGATACAAAGTAGGGTAGGGGTCAGCATCTGGATGATGAGCCAGAAAGGGAGACCAAGGAGAGACCAGAGGGGCAGGAAACATTATGGTTATGATAATATACTATTACATTTCTATATGGCAATGTCATATCCATTAGGCCCAGAATTTCTTTCTAGCTTTTTGCTATTACAAATCTTATTGTTATGAATATTTTGGGATACATGGAGTTCTTTTTTCCATCATTTACCTCTGTGTGGTATACACCCATTCATCTCATCATGAGATCCAGGTGCATCAGTTTCCCTCAGTCCTTCCAACATTGACTTTTTCTATTGATTGTCATCCAGCAATTCTCTTTTTTGTTGCTTAAAATTCTTTGGTGCTCAAATTTATGTCCTACTTTCCATTCTTATTTCTTCCTTTAATTCTTTTATTGAGCTTCTAAACCACTTTGTAGGTTCTTGTGATTGCTTGATTATCATTTCTGGGGGACTAGTTGCTGCTGCTGCTGAGTTATATCTCTCCTCTGGGTGTCTTATCTCTCTTTCTTTAACACCGTAAGATTTATTCAGTATCTTGGATCTTTTGGGTTTCCTCATTTTCCCCCATCCTCTGATACTCTTCCCATGAGGTTTTCTTGTGATGAATTCTCTTCTTCCTCTTCCTCTTGCTGTTGCTATTGATTTTCTTTATTTGGTACTTTGAAGTGATGAATCAGGTTTAGACAAAATTGCTCAGAGATCTTGGTGGAAGATCCCCATTTTATTTTTGCATAGCTCTTCTTGGAAGGAAGTTTTTCTTTGTTATCAAAGCAAAATATAACTCTTAGTAACTTCCAACAATTGGTCTTCAATCAATTCTCTGGGGACATAAAAACATGCAATCCCTGTTCTCCCAGGCTTTCAAATACTTGAAAAGTTATGATATTTCTAAGTATTACCCCCTCCCCCAGACTAAATACTCTGAGTTCCTCTAATGAATCCTCAAATAGAAGGTTTCTATTACTTTCCTAGTTGTCCTTAGTTGGAAGTAAAGCATCATTCTCCTTCCTACAATGTAGTTCCCAGAACTAAGCAGGTATTCCAGACATGGAGAAGAAATTGATAATGTTTGGTAATTCATGCATTAATTAAGAGAAAACTTGGAAGAGTTATACTTGAGAACTTTATTTTAAAGATTTAGTAAATAATTAAATGGTATGAATCAAGCTGTATTTTCAAATTTTCATTGTAGTGTTGAAATGTTGAGATGATTTTGGCTTGTCATAAGCAGTGTCAATGATTTTTAAACTCTCTATGTCCTATCAAATTATAAAAAGTTTTAATGATGGACCTCTCAGAGATGGACTGTGTGTTTGACAATCAATGACCTACATAGATTAATAGAGGTTTATTTCCCCAAGGTTGGTAGTTGGTGGTTGTAGTAGAAGTAGTAGTAGTAGTAGTAGTAGCAGTAGTAGTAGTAATAGCAGTATTTATGTAGTGCTTTACAATTTGTAAAGTGCTTTATAAATATTGTTGGAGTCTTATAACACTTGAGTCTTACAACAAACCTAGTTAGTAAGTGCTATCATTATTTGCATTTTACAGAAAAGGAAAGTGAGGCAGAAATAGGTTAAGTGACTTGCCCATGGTCATTCAGCTAGTAAGTATCTGAGGCAGGATTTGAACTCAGATTTTCTTGACTCTAGGTATAGCACTATGCACCTAGCTGCCTTATTTTTAAGAAAAACAAACAAACAAACAAACATACAAAGCTTCTGTTTATAAGAGGAGTCTGGGTGAACCCATGTAGAGTTGGCCTGGGACATTGGGCACACAGAAACATAATAAAAAATCTCAGACTAGGAATTCAAATTGATTCAAAGTGTCTGCTGTGTGTATCTTAGCCTCTTACTATCTTTTCTCACTTCTGAATCTTAGTTCTGACAACCAATTTCTTATTTACCTCAAGTTCTTGGACATCAGTATTCTGTGTCTCTCTGTATCAATTCAGTCTAGCATTTTTTATTTAATCTTGCTCCCCTCCAAACCCTCTTTCATCTTAAGAAAGGGCATTATAACTATTTTCAAAGAATGAGGCTTATTCTTTCCCCACCTTAGGAAACTCTAATTTCTGAGATCTGTAGCCCTGTCCTGGGGAAACCTTATACTTAGCTCTCCATTAAAATTTTACACACACACACACACACACACACACACACACACACACACACATAGACACACCCATTCTGTATTGTCATATATACACATATGTATGTATGTATGTATGTATCTATATATATATCTTTAATGAAACTGAGTCTTCATTCTTTTGTTGAAAAAAAGCTACTCCAGACAATTCTCTAAGTTGCAGAGAAGGTGCTGATCTCCATTAGTGGAGGGAATTTCTGCAACTGGGAGTCTCTTTACCAGTGCAGTAATAGGTACAAATCTTTATACCTCAACTGTAATTCTGTAATTGTGGCTAGAGGATAGTGAATATTAGTGAATTTATCAAGTCCTAAACAGGGCCTCATAATCCTCAAATAAAAAGTACCTGCACAGCTTTGAATTACAATATTGTGAATAATAATGTTTTTTATTTAGGGAGGTGAATGAACTGCCATAAGAATTGGTATGATGTCCTGTATTCTTTAACATTATTCATAGGAATAAAAAAAATTAAGAAAGAATATACAAGAGTCACTCTAGATGCCACACTCTCTCCTACCCCATCTAAACTGTTGCCAAGACCTGTCAATTTCACCTTTACAACATCTCTCTAATACACCTCCTTCTCTCCTCTGACACTGCCACCACTCTAGTGCAAGCCTTTATCACCCCACACCTGGATTATTGCCTGTCTCAAGTCTCTCCCCACTCCAATCCATTCTCCATTTAGCCACTAAAGTGATTTTCCTAAAGCACAAGTCCAATCACCCCTCTTCCCCAATTTAATAAACTGTAGTGGTTGCCTATTACCTCTAGGTGTAGTCACAAAATGCCTTGTGATACTGGCCTCCTGGCTGTTCTATGAACAAGACACTCCCTCTCTTGGCTTCAAACATTTTCTCTGGCTGTCCTCCATCACTGGAATGCTTTTCTCCTCTACTTGGCCTATGACCTTCCTGACTTCCTTTAAGGTCCAACTAAAATCATGACTTTTACAGGAAGTTCCCAACTACTCCTAATTCCAGTGCTTTCCCTCTTTTAATTATTTCCTATTTATCCTGTGTATAAATTGTGTTGTACATAATTGTTTACATGTTGTTTCCCCCAAAAGAAATTGGTATTATACTAATAACTAATTATTAACTTGTGATCCACCCTTTTGTTTTTATTTCTGTTAAAACCCAACTCCTGAAAAGGTCAGTCTCTGGAGGGCATGGTTGACTGATGAGATTTCTCCTAGCCCTCAAGGGCTGGACCTCACCCAACTGGGATACCTAATTTCTGTTTAGAGTGTAAACAAAATCCAGTGTGGGCAAGTCTTTGTCTAGTGGAAGAAAACTCTGTCATTGGCCCCCTCCATTAGAGTTCAGGGCAACCTAGCTCATGAAGGACAAAATTAGCTAGTGAGATCTGGATAGAGATGACTTCCCCTCGTCCAAATGTCTTGAGGCTGCTGAGTCTTAGGATCAAGCCATGTCCTAGGCAAGAGGAGCTGAAGACTGTTAGCCCACCTCCTCATTAAATGTTCACCAATCAGGTTTGATTTTCACTTGTCAGAGGAGTTCTCTTTCAGAAGGGATTTAAGGCTTTTTAGATCTTCTTTGGTGTCTTTGGATACTGAGAGAAATCACTGACCATCAATTTATTGATTGCTGGCTAGCCTAATTAATAATAAATTGATTGTTAAATACTCAGAAACAATGTCTCATGGTTTTCATTCATTTCACCCCATTAGATTGTAAGCTCTTTGAGGGCAGAGACTGTCTTTTGCCTCCTTTTGTATCTGAGTGCTTAGCACGGTGCCTTGCACAGAGTGGATGCTCAACAAATATTTACTGATTGATATTGTGAATTTTGTCAGTAGAAGGAGGACTCAGAAGCAGTTCGGGCCAATATTTTCAATAAAAAGCAGGAAGGAGAAAACATGAGAATTATGTTGGAAAAATTTGGGTTTATAAACAAGAGACTAAAGACTCAACACTGCTCTTGTGTGGGTGGGAGCAAACTCCAAAACTGATTTCATAGAAGACTAATCCTATAATTATGCCACAGCAAACAACTGTTTTAAAGGTATTGTCCATGCTTTCATACTTTCCTAAGGGAATCAATTTTGCCCTGCAAAATGTCAAATAAAGATATAGGTACTACAATCTTAACAAAGACAAGCTTCCTGACCCCATTTATTTTTTTTTCCGTGCTGTAGGAAGCCATATGTCGCAAACCAGGCTGACATTAAAGAAGCTCAAGTTTAGGTGCAGTGAAAGTTTTAGATGTTGTAGTAGTAACATTTACCTATGTGCAGAGGCTAGTTCTTCTTTAAAAAGTATTGAACCTGTTCTTGGGACTTAATTTATCCAGGGCTCTAAGGCTTGAACCATTCAGTAGCTTCCTGGTTACTTAGGGACAAACACTGGAAAGATGCAGGGATTCTCCCTTAGACTTGATACCAGTTAACCACCATGTCAAATGCAGAGGCAGGGAAGAGCTCCCAATGCTATATTCTTACTGAATATCCTTTCTATGCTATTCAACTCCCTTTTATTAACTGTTTGAAGGTTTATAAATGTCTTATTTAATTCCAATCCTAAGTCTGAACTATTAGACAAACGTGAGTTAAGACTGACCTAGAACAAGTATGAGAAGGCTTGGTATGTTGAGTGTGACTTATTTGAATTGTGTGATAAGGAAGCTACCTCCTACCCTCAGAAATTGAGTTTTGACTGGGGTTGGTGAGGTCCTTTCTACATTACCTTGGTAAACCACACACATAGCATTCTATTCTTCTGGGAAGGACTCAACATTAGAAAATACAGGATAAACAGGAAGGAATTCAAATGAGAAAGAAATGATTAAATGATGGAAAAGTTTGTCTCTCAGTAAAAACATTCCAGCAGAATGGGTCTGTGACTGCTCAGATTATCAAACTTTTTGCACTATTCATCTAAGTATGCATCTAATCACACCTAATAGTTGGAAATGATACAGGTAGACTTGCAAATGAAAAACATCAACTTTAAATATTCAGATCAACATGTAGAAATTTGTAAAGGGGTTGATACAGTGTCAGGACAGTTTTTATTTGCATTCTGAGCAAATCGTTTCTCTCGGGATTTCATTTTATTTGCCTTGACAAATGTTTTAATAGTGTCTTTTACATTAATATATCACCAAGGGCAAAAGATATACAGATAATTTAATGCTTTCATGATAACTGTTTTCCTGTATTATCTGGGAAATGAAAATAATATTTGCCAATAATGTCAAAAATGTATGAATGTGAAAATTAATCTTTCTTTTCAGTGACAACACTGAAATTCAAGTTCACAGAATATGCCTCTTTAGTAGAAAAATAAGACTTCCCACATTCTCAATCAAATACTGAAGTCATACAGTGGATTGTGATTATATATATATATATATATATATATATATATATATATATATATATATATATATATTTTCCTTTCCCCTTAACCACTTGGTATCTTCCAAGTGCATAAAGTTAATGAATATCTGGGGATGGTGAAGGTTAGGGGTGGCTATGTTATAGTGGCCCTTCAAGAACAATTTCATCTCTTCTCATTGATGATTAAGTTCTGATTTGTAGGATATGTTCTTTTGGATTGTACCTTGAGTTTTTGATTTTAGGAAAATAATAGTCCACTCATTCATGCTATTTCTTATAAATGTAGAATAATTTGGAGTGCCTTTTCTTCATCTTTGAATGGGTATTTGCAAAATGTATTGTTTTTCTGAATAATTTAATCTGAACTGTAGATTTACCTCCCCCTATCCCAAATCTTGACCTGTGGATTCTCTTGATCAATGATTTATTGCCTATATTCAATATTTTGGACACTTTCCTCGTATTATTTCCCAAGTTATGGTATTCATTGTTTTGGTCGTGTTATTTTGGGAGAGCTGCATTTTTTATGATGTCTGTATTCATCCTCTCTTTACAGTCACTTTGGCTTGTGTAAATTTCATGCTTCCTTTTAATTGTTCTCTTTTGCTTTTCTTCCACCAAATTTCTTTTCACTTGAATATTTTTCTTTTCAAATCAGTTAGCCTCTCTTTTGCAGGTTTTTCTTCTTTAGAAAAATTCTCCTTTATGTTTTTGATTTTTCCCCTACTTCTATTTGTGCTTTAAAATTCTCTCTGAAAATTCAAATTCCTGTCTGAAATATACAATTAATTTTTTTCATTTGTTATTTTTGAAGTGTTCTGGAGCTTTTTTCTTTGCTATTGTTTCATGATCTCTGTGGAGCTCAGATGATTCTTTTTATTCTTCAGGTGATATTGATTCACTTCTCTTCATTTCATAACATTTGTTCAAATTACTTTCTTTTCTTTTTGATGCTTTAAACATTCTTCCTTATAGCTTTATGATCCTCTCTATTAGTCTGTGGGCTATATTTTAATTTAGGCTTTCTCTTGAAAAGCTAGGCTTCTAGCTTTTCTTTTACATATTCCCCAGTTTTGGGCAATTCTTACTCTTCAGCTAGTCCTCTTTCTACTCCACTTTGAGGCTGGGCTGCTGGGCAGCCTCTGCTTCCTGATGTTTGGGAATACAGATTTTGGCTGGGCCTAGGCTTTGAGTAATCTTTGTGGGGAGAAGAATAATCACATCTGGGTTTTCTCAGGCCCACCACTTTGTTCTCCTTTAATCTGTGGCTTTGAGCACTGTGCATAGCATGTTTCCTGCCATACCCAAATCTTTTATTCTCCCTCCTCTCCTCATGGTTTTTCAGAATCAGTATCTTTGTTATGGGGTATCCCTACAGCTGGATTCTGAATCATAAGCTTGTTAAATTACTTATGCTCTTTGCAGTGACTGTGTGGAAATGATTGGGGGTGGAGTGAGATAAGGATGCTGAATAAGAGCTCTAAATGGTAAAGTTATATATTATTCATTCATAAGGTTTTGATTGCGTGCTTCATCTCCCACCATCCTGTTCACTTAATCCCTTCACTTTCCTTTTATATGTAGTCTTATTCCCCTAGAATGTAAGTTCTTTGAGAGCAGGGACTACCTTTATGCTTGTATTTGTATTCTTAGCACTTGGCATAGTGTCTGGCACATAGGAAGTGCTTAATAAATGCTATTGACCTGACATGACTTTATACCTATAGTTGGAGTAAGCAAAAAGATGTTTGGACATCTTACTGGTAATATGACCTAGGAAATAGTTTTAATGCATTTTTTTTACTCCATTCATTTGCTATCAAGTCAGTAAAATCAAAGACAACTAAAGTGGCAAATAAACATTAATTTGGTGCCTACTGTGTGCCAGTGCTTTACAAATATTATCTCATTTACTTTAAATAGAGTTCTAATCGAGGCAACACAAAAGAAATATGTAGTAGTGGCCAAAATTGAGGACAATCTGAATGGAGGGGTGAGTATAGTCTTTCAGTAAAATAGAACTATTGCAGACTTTGAGTTTTGTCAGGCAAAAGCAAATTAAGAGTAGATCCCTGTTCATGCACCAACTGAAGTATAGCATGAGAAATTCAGTCATCATCTTTTTCTTTAATGATCAACATAATTCTACAAGCCTTCCATCTGGCTGTGCTGGCTATGCTGATATCAATTATGAATGAAGTTGGAAGGAAAGGACTGATCATGACTGGGTGACATCTATCTATAAGATATATATTCCATATTTTTGTTATTTAGTCATTTTTTCAGTTATGTTCAAATCTTTGTGACCCCTTTTGAATTTTCTTGGTAAAGATATGGGACTGGTTTGTCATTTCCTTGTCCAGCTCATTTTACAGGTGAGAATACTGAGGCAAACAGAGTTAAGTGATTTGCCCAGGATCATACAGCTAGTAAGTGTCTAAGGTCAAATTTGAACTCAGGTCTTGATTCTAGAACTGGCACTCTATTCACTGTGCCACCTAGCTGGCCCATATTCTTATTCTCTGTCTCTTTCTGTCTCTATCTCTCTGTCTCTCTCTGTTTCTTTGTTTTTCTCTGTCTCCGTCTCTCTGTCTCTGTCTCTCTATCCATGTCTGTCTCTGTCTCTCTCTCTGTCTCTGTCCCTCTGTCTCTGTCTCTCTCTGTCTCTCTCTCCCAGTATTAACTGTTGTCAGCATAGTTGGACATAATTATACAGGGAAGCTTTATGAGATTTCTGATTCAGCTGTCCTTATGAACAGATGTTACTTAAGAGTAGTAAACAATAAGGAAGCATCTCCAGATGTCTCAGAAGTAAGTCTTTTTAACAATGTGTGCAAAACTCAAATATCAAAGGTAATCTCAATAGACATTAATAGTAACTGAATTTCTTTATACTTGTAAATATTCATGTTTGCACTACATCATATGCAGGAATACTACTGTTCCTATTTTATTTAGTTTCACTTCAAAATAGATTGCTAGTCTGTGTTATTTCCTCCCCCCTCCCTTCAAGACCTATGATTTTATTAATGTAGAGAATTCCCTGGGAGAAAATCCCTCTACCATAAAGATCAGCAACACATTTGTTGACTTAAGAAAATTATCTGGAGCAAAAGTGATTAACCCATGGTCATATAGCTAGTATGTGTCAGAAGCAGGCCTTGAACCACTGTCTTTGTGACTCCAAGGCTGTTCTATATATTATGGTATGACTCTTCTGGGTATGACAAAATCATAAAATAATTATTACTATATTCACAGCCTTTTAAATGTTTGTTCTGTAATACCAAATATATGCTTCCCATCACCTACGCTACTCATTGTCTGCATGAATATGCAAATATTTATGCAAATAAATATTTATTTTCTAATAGTGATTTCTAGTTCCCTGTTACTTTAATACTGATTTTGCATTGCTTAAAAGAGAAATGTCACTTTGTAAAATGAATTAGTGCTTCATTTTTTTTCACTCTCCAGAAATAATAAAATCTGCGCAAATTCAGCATAGTTTTTGTTTGTTTGTTTTTAGCATAGGACTCTTCAGATTTCAACAAGCCAGCAAAACAACTCATGGTAAAACCAAATTAGACTCAGGCCATTGCTACCACCTCATTTGACAATCACTGCTGCATCTGTGAGCAGTTTCATTATTCACCAACCAGTGAACTTTCAAAGACCCTTCCGTCTTTCATGTTTGACTGTGGGAGGAAGTACAGTGGATGAATTATTCACTTGTTAGCTCTGAGGAAGCATTTAGTAAATCCCAAGAGGAATTTTAAACAGAGGTCAGGTTTAGGTAGACTAGCCTTTTGATAGCTCCTTTACCTCTGAGGGGCTGTACACCCCATTTTAATAAAACCATTCATTATTGCATTCTCATAACTTTTGTGCCTTATGACTTATTTAAGGTAACTCTCCACTCCCCACAAATGCAATACTTTTGCACTAAACTTCATTAAAAACTTAAACAATAGAGCTTGTTAAACTATAGATGATTTTTAATTTCTGTTCTATATTTTATTTTGATACAGTGTTTTAGCTATGATTCTTTTTCATCTCTGTAATGCTCTGGGTTTTTATCTGAGTAGGAGTAGTGAAGACAATATTGAACAGAAGGTGAGGTCAACAAAACAAATCTCTTGCATGTCCTATGACGTTGGAAGGTTGTGATATGAACCCAGGTTTGGACATAAAGAGTGATCTGTTCAGAACCAGATTAGCTAAGTTCAGAACAGACAATATCTAGAAGGCCATTAAGCAGACAATGAATATTGTATTTTTGGCTGCAACAGCTCACTAAAACCATTTACAAAAATGTGAAAGAATTGAAAGATTTATTTGTGGTGGTGGTGAGAGTGCTTTTGCAGTAAGAAGATCTCTGGGTTTCTCTTCCCATTCCAATCAAATTTCTGCCAGTGGAAAAATGTGACTCAAGGTTTTGAAGGAAATAACACCTTTTGTGTGCCAGGCACTGTGCTAACAACATTTTACAAATAATATCACACTTGAGGCTCCTTTTTTTAAATATAAATTTATTTATTTTTAGCTTTCAACATTCACTCCCACAAGTTTTTGAATTCCAAATTTTCACTCCATCTCGCCCCTCCCCCCACCCCAAGATGGCATGCATTCTGAATATCCCTTCCCCTAGTCGGTCCTCTCTTCTCTCTCTCTCCCCTTCTCTTATCCCCTTCCCCTTCTGTTTTCCTGTAGGGCAGGATAGACTTCTGTATCCCATTTCCTGTATTACTTATTTCCCAGTAGCATGTGAAAACATTTTTTTTAAACATATGTTTTTAAAACTTTAGGTTTCAAATTTTCTCTGTTTCTTTCTCCCCACCCACCCTCATTGAAAAGTCAAGCAACTCAATATAGGTTGTACATGTATAGTTATGCAAAACATGTTCATAGTAGACATGTTGTGAAAAACTAACTCTATTTCCCTTAATCCTATCCTGCCCATTCAACCTCTCCCTTTCTTCTTCTCCGAGTATAATCCTGTCTCATCCCTTAATTTTATTCTCCAGATATGACCCCTTAATCTTCAACTCACCCTGTGCCCTCTATCTATCTACATATACATACATATAATTTTTTTCCTCCAACTACCCTAATACTGACAAAGGTCTCATGAGTTATAAATATCATCTTTCCATGCAGGAATGTAAACAGTTCAATCTTAATAAGTCTCTTATGATTTCTCTTTCCTGTTTACCTCTTCATGTTCCACTTGAGTCGTGTATTTGAAAGTCAAATTTTCTATTCAGCTCTGGTCTTTTCATCAAGAATGCTTGAAAGTCCTCTATTTCACTTAATGACCATTTTTTCCTCTGAAGGATTATACTCAGTTTTGCTGAGTAGGTGATTCTTGGTTGTAATCCTATCTCCTTTGCCCTCTGGAATATTATATTCCATGCCCTGCGGTCCTTTAATGTAGAAGCTGCTAAATCTTGTGTTATCCTGATTGTGTTTCCACAGTACTTGAATTGTTTCCTTCTGGCAGCTTGTAATATTTTCTCCTTGACCTGGGAACTCTGGAATTTGGCTATAATATTCCTAGGAGTTTTCCTTTGGGGATCTCTTTCAGGAGGAGATCTGTGGATTCTTTCAATTTCTATTTTGCCCTCTGGTTCTAATATATCAGGGCAGTTTTCCTTGATAATTTCTTGAAAGATGATGTCTAGGCTCTTTTTTTGATCATGGCTTTCAGATAGTCCAATAATTTTTAAATTCTCTCTCCTGGATCTATTTTCCAGGTCAGTTGTTTTTCCAATGAGATATTTCACATTGTTTTCTAATTTTTCATTCTTTTGGATTTGTTCTACTTGTCAGTGTCTGATTTCTCATAAAGTCACTCTCTTCCAATTGCTCTATTCTAATTTTTAAGGAAGTATTTTCTTCAGTAAGCTTTTGGACTTCCTTTTCCATTTGGCCAATTTTTCTTTTTAGGGCATTTTTCTCCTCATTGGCTTTTTGGACCTCTTTTGCCATTTGGGTTAGGCTGTTTTTTAAGGTGTTATTTTCTTCAGTATTTTTTTGGTCTCCTTTAGCAAGCTGTTGACTTGTTTTTGTGATTTTCTTTTATCACTCTCAGTTTTTCCTCTACTTCCCTTACTTGCTTCTCAAAATCCCTTTTGAGCTCTTCCAAGTCCTGGGACTGATTCATATTTTTCTTGGAGGCTTTGGATGTAGGAGCTTTGACTTTGTTGTCTTCTTCTGGTTGTATATTTTGATCTTCTTTTCACCAAAGTAAGATTATAGTCTGACTCTTTTTGCGCTGCTTGCTCATGATCCCAGCCAATTACTTGAGTTTTAAACTCTTTGTTAAGGTAAGAGTCTGCTTCCAATGGAGAATGTATTGTCCCAAGTTTCAGGGGTTTGTATAGCTGTTTTCAGAGATACTTATAGGGACCTGTAAATTTTCAGTTCTTCCAAGGTGGTATGATAAGGGGCGAGGTGTTTACTCCTTCCCTGGGCTGTGACCACAAGTATTCCTTTCTGTCCTGTAACTGGGAGGAAGGGTTTCTCTCCACAGCCACTCTAAGCTGTACCACCCAGCGTTCCTTCTCACCCCAGCACCGCTGCCCAGAACTGTGACCCAGATCCAAACAGGGGCAAAGCAAGAGATTCCTGTCTCAGCACTGGCAAAGAGATCCCTGCAGTCCCTCTCTGATCATCCACTGGATTCCCCCTCAGTCTGTGGGCAGAAGCTCGGGAAGCAGCTGCCCCCCTAGGGCCACACTCTTGGGGAATGGAGCTAAAACCCCGCCTCCCTCTCTGAGCACCTACAGAAACAGACTTTTCCCACTGCCCTTCTAAGTTGTCTTTGGCATTCGTGGATTGAGGAGTCTGGAAACCACCGCAGCTGCCCACGATTCAGTCCTCTGAGGCCTGCTCCAGGTTTGCTGCAGCCTGTGCGCCCACGACATGCTGCACTCCCAGCCTGGCACGATACACCTTTCTGATCAATCATCCAGGTTGTTTTGGGCTGGAAATTTGTTTCACTCTGTCTTTTTGTGGGTTCTGCTGCTTCAGAATTTGTTTAGAGCCATTTTTTATGAGTATTTGGAGGGGTTTGGAGGAGAGCTCAAGCAAGTCACTGCTTTCACTCCGCCATCTTGGCTCCGCCTACTTTGAGGCTACTTTTTGATAGCTTATTTGGTGCTGTATTTGATACTAACAACCCTGAGAGGTAGGTACTATTTTTATTTCCATTTTACAGTTGAAAAAACTGCGGCAAACTGACATCAAGTGACTTGCCTAGGATTTTAGTATTTTCCTCTGATGAGCACACACATATACACTCACACATAAATACTCACACCCATGGTAAGATTGACATTTCCAGAATTTCAACTGACAGTAAAATCAAAAGTCATTAATTATCAGGACAAGCTTAGCAAGGGAGAATTGTTAAAGTGTTAGCAAGTTTAACATTGGAGGTATAAAGTCCAGGTGACAAAATTTTTACTTTGCACTGAATGCTTTCTGACAAGCATAAATAGTGAAATGTTTTCGCTAAATTTGTCAGGATTAAAAGGATTAGTTTTAGTATCTTACAAGAATGCTGGGAGAATGAATTAGATAATAGAAATAACTTAAAAGCCATTAGAAGAAAAGTATTATTCAAATTATGAGATTCGCTGTTTCATGGGATTTACTATTACTATTTGACTGTTGCTATTTTTTTAAAAATATTTTTTGTTTAGTACTTCCTAGAAAAATTTAGAATTAATTGAAAATAGATGTTTAAGGCTGTGTCTCTACTACACCAAAGAAATTAGTGAATTCAGTGAAAAAAATTCAGCATATGAGTTGTTTCATTGTAAACCAAGCATCTGTTGTGTTTCCCCATTTTTGTATCATTTAGATATTCTTTCTTGACAGACTCATGTATGGAGAACCAATTGGCTGTGGTCTATCAACATGATAGTATGAGCAAGCAATCAATTATTTTGTAATTATAAAGTACTAAACATGTACAAGACATTGCTAATTTTTGTGGAGGATACAAATAAGAAAAATACACAACTTCTGCCTAAGGTATAGTAAGCTAGCCAATGAGATTCTCAAGGACCATTTTATGATTGTTGGTGAAGGCAGTGTGATTTAATGCAAAGGGGAATGGCTTTAGAATCAGAGCACCTCAGTTCAGTTCTCATATCTAGTCCACTTGGGCAATTTACTTAACTATCCTTGGCTTCAGTTTCTTCACCTATAAAATGGTGTGTGTGTGTGTGTGTGTGTGTGTGTGTGTGTGTGTGTGTGTGTGTGATATTAGGCGAGCTTTGAGGTCCCTTCCATCTCTAAATCTGTGATGCTGTGATAGTTGGAACAGCTCTGAATCTTTCCTTCCCTCTTTCCTTCCATTATTATTTATTGACTCCTTACCATAGGCAATGCATTGTACGATATACTAAAAATATTGCTGAAGTGAGGAAAAGGATGCACTGAAATCTGTGCCAAATAAATTGACCTTTCGCTAGATTTCAAAATCAGAAACCTGTCAGTTTCTATATTTTCTTTTTGTTGTTGTTTTCCTAATAAATTTAATTTTAAAAATTCCAATCTTGTCTTAGCTAAAGTAAGAGGAAAAGGAACTTTCCCTCAAATTATTCAGAATGAGTAGGGAGATCAGTGCATTTCTTGGCCAGAAATAATGGTAGCAGGAATACCACTCCATCTTGGGAGCTTACTGATGGCCTGTGGAAATGGAGCAGATTCTTGTATGTACTGGTCCCCTTCCTCCTAAACTGTTACTCACATTATCACAAAAGTCATATGATATCAGAGTTTCCAAGGGCAGCTATTGAATATCTTCTTCTCTTTCAAAATAAGACTATGTATTATAAACATCCTTTAGGGCATCATAAAAGTGCTTTGGATTGTTACTATCAGTGTAAAACTGAATTTCATCTGCCTTCTTACTAAGCCAATAACCTACATCTCTCTAAACTTCATTTGCACTTTACTTTTGATGGCTTTAAATACTGCTTTGTAAGAGACAAATGAAGTATCCTGCTGGTAAACTCCATTGGCTTCTCATTTTCACTTAGCAGCTTCTGAATTTCCCCATGATTTTTGTTGAACTAATCTTGATATTTGTGAATATTCTGTCCCAGATGGGTAAATGTGGTGCTGTACGCTAACCTCTGAAAGCTGCTTACTCCTTTTCTACTCCACTGTTGCCAATTGTGTGTTGGCTCAGCTTTTCCTCCAAGTTAGCAACAAACTTTTCATGCTTGAAGAAGCACTCTAATCAGTTGATGTTTAAGTCTCTTGGTAGTCGTTTTGCTTTGGGGCTGCCACTTTTGTTGAATGTGAATATTTAGCTTGGAGAAAGTAAGTCGGTGATTTGATCCAGCACTCCGTGCCACATATCCCTTTTATCACTCTTATAGTCTATGTCTGTTCTTCTTACAATGACATAGTATATTAAATGCTGTTATTTGCTGTGAGGGTGCATCCACAAAGTTATATTGCATTTAGGTAAACAGAAGAAAACATGGATTATGAGAAAGTCTTGAGAAGCACAAGTCTTCAGTATTAAGTGACCATTGCTGTTGCTATTTTTGACTCCATTTCTTCCAAGGACTCCCTACCATGTCTGATAGTATGTGTATACTCTGGCATTAAAGTCACCCAGAACTACAAGTTTGTCTTCTTTCAGCAAATTGATGATGAGGATGTCCAGGTCTTCACAATTTTTTTCTTTGACATCATCAGGGTTTGTCATGGTGGGAGCATATGCACTGATGATGGTGGCATGGCACTTTCCTGCAACTGGCAATAGCATTGCCAGAAGCCCTCTATTCCCAGTTTGATGTGTTGTCTCCTACTGGGGTAGTATCTTTAGTAATATGTTCAGGGAAATGGGGTAAGAATAGAGGGGAAGATATTCTTTCTTCACTCTCCTAAGTACAATTTCCTATCCAGGGCCTGAAATTCTCAGCCCCCACATTTGGAGTTCTCTTTTACTTGACTGACTGGCTCAAATTATCTTGTTTTTATGTGTAGTCTAAGAGGCATGATTTTTATCTTCCTCATCAAATCACTTGATGTTTCATGTGTGACATCATCTATTTTTATCCAATGCCCTCGAGCCCCTATGATCCCTTTAAATTGATTAAGGACTTATTCATTAGTAGTTATTGTTGATTACAAGTTTAAGAAGGGTATGTTCTATTGGGAAAGGGTCTAGTTGTCTTCTGCAGCTCCATTCCAGATATAAGTGATGAAAAATCCATATGATATGAATGACATGAATGTCATTCATATAACATGAATTACCTGACTTTAGTTAATTTCCACCTCTGGTTATTTATCAGAATCCTCGCAGTCTTGTTATTCCACCTCTCTCCTGATTTGAAACATTTTCGTCATTAATGTTGAGAGGCTTATCCATTTTCCCTCTTTGATATTCCAGTTATAAACCCTTCCAAATCCTCACACTAGGAATTGAGTGAACAAGTTATCTGAACTCAGATGTATCCAAGAATAGTGTCTGGCTAAAACATTTAACCTGGCATAAGCCCAAAGAGAAACTCTTAAAATGTAGCTTTGTACCTTCTCCTACTTTTCTTGCCATAGCTTATCATTTCACATTCCCCTAAACACTAACTACATGAATTTATAAAGTTTGGTGTAACATTCTATAAGATTCCTAATTCAATAGGAAGAAAAATTGTAAGATTAAAATAATAAAACAAAAAAAAATTGCTTCAGAGGTGAAAGTCACAAAGTAGGCACTCAATAAATGTTTGCTAATTTGAATTTCTGAACTTAAAATACTTGTAATAAATGACTATATTTATATGTGCTCTAAAATTTAAATTTTTCCTTTAAATTTTGTAACAGCTTTCTGACATAGGTACTATATGGATATTTTTATGGTAAATGGTATATTATCACATCATTTTACAGAGTACGAAACTGAAGTTGAGTCAGTATCAGAGAAAGGATTAAACCCACATCTCCCTGACTTTAAATCTAATACTCTGTCTAATAGGCCATACTGCTTCTTGTATTATATAAACACAAAATCCAATACTAGAGTTGTTAGGGCCATTATGATTAATTGCTTAGAATTTCTTTTTTCACTTTAGTTTCATTTAAATTTGACCTTAGGTCTACAAGAAAAAGCTAGTGCATTTAATCTGTTTCAACAGTTTCCCAGTTTAGAGAAATAAATTAGAGTTATAAAAGTCATGAATTCCCAGAAAAGTATATTGAAATAACTAACATTTGCACTGTTGCCAGTTATCTCTCAGGGCTGCTCTCTTCCTGCAATTGCAACCCAGTAATGAGAGGGGTCTGGAGTGGGGGGTTGTTGGCAAGAGAAGAATGCCACTTTTCTGTGATGGACAGCCTCCATAATAGTGCACTTTGCAAATGTTACCCTGTGGCCTGTGGCTGTCCATCATACTCTTCTTTCCTTTAAAAGAGAGGAAATACTGCATTGTTTTTGTAAACACAGATAAAACCCATGAAACAATGATTCCCATCAGCATCTATGACCTCAAAGAAGTCGAATACTATAATGTAAGGGGACTTGTACAATGCCTGCTGAGTGCTAAAATTGACAACTAGAAAAATCAATACCCTAGTTGCTAAATTTGTTTTCTATAGACTCAGTGATTCCATTCAAATGGTGCAAATTAGAAATCAGACATGAACATTAAACAAACTATGAAGAGTCATATTTAATTATTTTTATTTAGATTAGTAGCTATTTATCTTTACCTCATCCTAGCATTTGGTACTTCAAGCGTGATTGTCTGGTCTTGTGCTAAATATTTTAGGTACAAGCTATAGAAAGAAGCATATTTACACAGCAAATTTTGTTCCCTTAAACTGTTTTGTTACACAACACAGCTATATTTTATTACATTTATACTTGCATTCTCACCATTTTTCTCCACTTTTTGAAATTGTAAATTATGGGATAACTGAATATTTCCCATATTGGTTTTATTGAATGGTTCATTGCATGTATAAATACCATGATTAGTTTCTAAAACAATATTACTCATATTTGCCAAAGTATATTTAAACAAAAAGGACTAATGGTAAAGTCATCATGGTTAACTTTCTGCCTTTCATTTTACAAGAGCAATACACAGGTCACTGATATAATATAGTAGGATCTCTCCAAAGTATTATGTCGAGGGAAAGGAAAAATGCGTTATTTCAATTTAGTAATATAAGAAAAAGTAACTTACATGGATGCCATTAATATAATTACATGTTTTGAAAAATTGTTCTGAGGTTGAAAGAAGACAATATTTAAAATTCCATGGCTGGATTCTCTTATTCAATTTGGCTGAAAACTGGAATTCAGTGGACCCATCTGGCTATTTAAAATACACAGGCAAGTGCCTTGGATATAATAAATACATGTTAGAATATAATTAAAGATATAAGAAAGGTCAGAGTGTTGTGTGAGATTTAAGGAAAGAGGGATGGATTACTTTCAGGTGAAGTAATGAGTTATTTTGTTCTAAGCAGAATTAACAAGGGAGAATTAAGCTTTCATTACAAGACTTGAAGATATGTTTAGAGATTGCTTATTTCGTCTCCATCTCCATTTGTTGAAGCTGTTCCCTTATTTCAAGACCCAATTCAGGCAATAACTTCTCCATTAAAAAGAACAGCTTCTATCCTGTCTTCTTCCCTCAGGTGAAAGATACTTCTTTATGTTTCAAAATTCAAAGCATTTCATCTGGACTCTTCCTTTGCACTCATAATATTTCCCACTTGTACTAAAGTTATTTATGTACATCTTTTTCTGGATTTGTATCTTTGGATTTGTATCCTTGGAACTATTTTGAATTTTAGAGTAGCAATTGTGTCTAATCTATTTTTATATCCCCAGTACCTAGCACATAGTCAACATTTAATAAATGCTTGCTGAGTGGGATCCCTCACAGTATCCTGTCCTGTCTCAGAATACTGAGAATCAGAATATAATAGCACAAAAGGACTTTTATTGAATGAGGTTTAAGTTCACATTTCCAGAGGCTGGAAAAGCCTAGGTAAAGATCCAAAGACATGGCTGACTGTAAAGGAACCTTCCTGAATAACTGGCACGGATAAACTTTAAAAAATTCACAATGACCCTTGACGTCAACCTAGAAAGTTACATGTATCTCTAAAAGTTTGATAACAGAGTTCACCTGTCTGTGGCTGAGCAGGTGTTGATAGTTCTACTCTCCTGGTTTATACAATGGTGTTCACTAAAGCTGAAATGAGAAAAAGCCATTTTTACCCTGTCTTTCTTTTTAAAGTATTCTGGAATCTGTGGAGAACAAAAGAATTCATGACCAAACAGGAGATAGAGAACATTATGAAAAGCAAAATGGATAGTTTTGATTACATTAAACTGAAAAGTTTTTGCACAAAGCCAATGCAACTAAGATTAGAAGGAAGGTAGAAAATTGAGAAAGAATTTTTACAAGTCTCTCTGATAAGGGCCTAATTTCTAAAATATATACAGAATTAAGACAAATTTATAAGAATACAAGCCATTCCTCAATTGATAAATGGTCAAAGGATATGAACAGACAGTTCTCAGATGAAGGAATTAAAGCCATCTATAGTCATATGAAAAATGCTCTAAATCATTATTGATTAGAGAAATGCAAATCAAAACAACTCTGAGGTACCACATCACACCTATCAGATTGGCCAACATGACAAAACAGGAAAATGATAAATGTTGGAGAAGATGTGGGAAAATTGTAATGCTAATGCACCGTTGGTGGGGTTGTGAAATGATCCAACCATTTTGGAGAACAATTTGGAACTATTCCCAAAGGGCCATAAAAATGTGCATACCCTTTGATCCAGCAATAGTACTTCTAGGGCTATATACCAAAGAGATCATACAAATGGGAAAAGGACTCACATGTACAAAAATATTTATAGCAGCTCTTTTTGTGGTGGCAAAGAATTGGAAATTGAGAGGATGCCCATCAATTGGGAAATGGCTGAGCAAGTTGTGGTATATGGATGTAATGGAATACTATTGTGCTATAAGAAATGATGAACAGGTTGACTTCAGAGAAACCTGGAAAGACATGTATGGTCTGATGAGGAGTGAAGTGAGCAGAACCAAGAGAACTTTGTACACAATAACAGCCGCATTATGTGATGACTAATATTGATAAACATAACCCTTCTTAGCATTACAAGGATCTAAGACATCTCCAGAGGCCTCATGATGGAAAATGCTATCCATATCCAAAGAAAGAACTATGGAAGTTGAATTGCTATCATTTTTTTTCTCTTCTGTTGAGTTTTGTTTCCTCTTTCTGATGGTTCCTCCTATTAATTTTTACTTTCAACTTCACTAATGTGAAAATATGTTTAATAGGAATGTAAATGTATAGCCTATATTAGATTGTGTGCCATCTTGGGGAGGGTGGTGGGGAGGAAGGAGGAAGAAAAAATTTAAACTCAAAAGCACATGGAAGTGATTGTTGATAAATCAAAATAAATTAATAAAATTTAAAAAAATAAAGTATTCTGGAAATTACCTGTCTCTAACTCACACCTTTAGGTGACTGAGTTCATGGTTCAGATTTGAACAGGACATGCTAAAATGACAGAGCTATAGCTCACATTGTCTATTGATTCCTGTTTCTACATCTTTGGGGAGGACCATTTTTTAAAAAGGTCTTTCCAGATTCAACTCCTTTTTTTTCTTTAAAAACATTTTTATTGATTTCCAGTGATTCCACCCATTCTAATAGAACTCTATGCATTCATTGACCATGCCTCAAAGTCAATTCCTCAGTGAATGAATGCTGTTTTCTTTTCAATTCTTTGCTACTCCAGAAATGTTGTTATAAATATTTGTTTGTATATGGGACATTTTCTTCTGACTTTGACTGCCTTGTGGCATATGCCAAGTGGAGAGAGATATCTCTGGGTCAAATTTTAGTGATGTTTTTGTTATAATTCCATTTTTTCCTCTAGAACAGTAGGGCCAATCTGTTGCTTCAAAACAGTTATGTTAGTGTTCCTGTTTCCCACATTGTCTCTCCCACACTGGCCATTTTCATCTTTTGTCTTCTTGGCCAATCAGATAAGTGAGACTCATTTTCTTAATAACAAAGCTTTCAATTTCCTGCTCAGGACCATGCTACGACAACAATACAGTTCTACTGTATTAACATCAGATTGATCCATTATAATTATTTGAAATGGCTCGAGATACTTTCAAGACATTCTAAAATTTTCCATCATTCTAATAAACATTCCTTCCATCTCATAAAATGCAGAGGTGCTTGAGCTGCATGTTACAGAAAGAGATGGACCCTATAAAGTGAAGACAATGAGGGAGTATGGCCAGTGCAAAGGGTGGAGGTGGTAGATGGAGTATCATGTGTAAGGAACAGAAAGAAGGCCAATTTGACTGCATTGCAGAGTGTGGAAGGGAGAGCAATGTTTAATGAGACTGGGCCAGATTGTGAGGGACAAAATTTAGAGAATTTTAGTCGCTGTATTTTAACTTTACTGTTTTATGAATGAAGCTTCATGCAGTTAAATGTATAAATATTCCTAACATTACTTGAAAATTATATAGACCATCCCAAGAAAACTTGCAAATGAAAGTGGAAGGAAAACAAAGAGATCCAAAATGGAACAGATATATCAACATTTTTATAGTAATATATTTTTACTGTTAATCATAGTGGGACCACAATACTTGTGTTACACTTTATATGCTGTGTCAAAATGTGGAACTAACACTTGAGGAAGTCAAGGAGTAGATTTAAGTAAGTAGAGGCAAAATAAAAATCCATGCTGGAGGCAATGTAATTTGGAAAGTACTGAGGGATTATGAGATCACAAAGTAGAGAAAATATTTGTGGATATTTTTCTTTTCTGCTTACTCTGCTGATCCTGGAATCTCCTCCATATAAATCAGTCCTTTGCATCAGACACAGAGTATATGTTAACATGTTTAGAAAGTCTCTGTCAAAGTGCCCACTGGATTATATTGAAGGGAGGATGATATTAGTTGGTTATAGAGAAGATGAAGCTTTTCCTTAACTGTAGGCATTGGCATAAATTAATGTTAGACTAATGACTCATCTTTTTTTTTTTGTTCTTGGAAGGCATAGAGTGCCTTAAGTGATGAGCTAAGGAATGTTCAGTTTCAATATACATTGGTCAGAGAATATAAGTGACAAGTTCTGGGTATTTGAAGTCCTAGAGTAGAGTGTTTAGAGTAGTTAACTAGGAGATAGAACTAGAAAATAGCAGATGGACAGGTAGATAGATACATACATACATTCATACATACATAGACATACAGACAGATAGACAGATAGATAGATAGACAGACAGATAGATAGATAGATAGAGATAGTTGATTGATAAATAGACAGATACAGCATTTATTATTTACTATGTACCAGGCACTGTGCTAAGTTTTGTGGACACAAATTCAAGGAAAGGAAAGACAATCCTTATCCTCTAAGAGCTTACATCCTAATGGGGGAAGACAACACATGACATGGAGCTGAGAAGCTGGGGTTGGGATGGGGAGGGTACCAACAAGGGGCAAGGTGGAAGTCATCTATGAAAAACCTGATCACATTTACAGAGTGTTGTTCTTGTCTGTCCGTTGTTCTCAAAGAGGACCATGACATGGAGGTGATGCCATGACATGCAAGTGAATTGGATTCAAGTGAGAGTAGGGAAGGAGACAGGAAGTGAAGAATAAACAATGGACCAAGCCCTTGAAGGGGAATGGTTTGCCCAGGGGAATTGGTTTGGAGTTTGAAGTGAGCACAGCTGTTGTGGGTGCTTCTTACAACAGATTCTATGAAGGAATTCACCAATTAGAGGAGGAGGCCACAAGAGTGTGGGGGTTGTGTGGTGAGAAGGCTGCAAGGGTGAAGATGGAGGAGTCTTCTCAGAATTTATGGGCTGGGAAGTGTTCAAAGATTGTATGACTGGTAGTGAGATTCCTCAGATGGAGATTCTGGGGAAGAACTCAAGACTCAGAAGAGGCTGTATGGGTATAAGTGTCACCCACAGGAGAAGGCTGCTAGGATGGAGGTATAGAAGTTGTCTGGGAGAATTATAGGCAGAACTGGGTTATTGATTACTATAAGTAATTTTACTCTCTATTTATAAAGAATTTTATGACTCTCAGAAAGTGTTTCCCATAACAACACCCTATGAGGTGGACAGTCTAAGTGGTGTCATTCCTATTTTTCAGATGAAGAAATTGAAGCTGAGAGATGAGAAATGATTTCTCTATAATAATACAAGTAGGACATGGCAGAGCCAGAACTCAAATCCATCTCGTGAATCCCAGGCCAAAGCTATTGCTGTCACAGCACACTGCCTCAAGACCAGCTATTCAACATGGTAAATATGATTTCTGCCTCAAGGCTCAGTTTTTACTGTGCATTTCATATGTCTACCTGGTATGTGCAAAGAAATTCAGCTTTAATATATTTCTCTGTACTTCTTCACCTCTTGGAAAGGATACAGAGGCTAAACTAATATCAAGAAATTTCTGTACATGGAAACCCATTCGAGTGTGCCACATGTCTATACTGAAAAACAGGATAAACTGAAACTTAAGAGATAACATTTTATGTTTTCTTTCCAAGGATATTCCTGCTTTTTCACAGGGTATGTACTTTGACTTGTCTTTCCAATAATTTACATTGACTTATTGACTGTTGCTTGATCCCTCTTATGCCTACATGCAAGGCAGCTGACTGAAACTAGGGGGTGTAGTCTCAGTGGCCATGGAAGAGAATAAGGCTAATTGGTCTAGAGGGGTGGAAAAAAAAAATCAAAGCTATGACCTTGACCTCATTAGCACCAAGTTCTAAACAACTGAGTTAACCCACCACAGATGGGGAGGAGATCAATTATATGAAAGACATAAATCCGTAAGCTTCCAAAATCTCCAGGTATAATTTTTGCTGCTCCATTTTCAGAGCTATGTATGTAGTCCATTTTTGTTGGTCTTGCTGGTGTTCAAGAAGCTCTGGTAATATGCAAACAGAATCATACAGCTACAAAGGGACTTAGAAATAGTTTACTCTCACTTCTCTATTTTACACGTGAGGAAAATGAGGCATAGAAAAGTGACTAGGCCATATAAGTCATGATGAGAAGTAATACTGTGCCTAGAATACAGGGTTCCTGACTCCTTCAGTTCTCATTCTACTAAACCATTAAGACAAAGAGAAGGGAAAAGCAGAAGGAAATAATTTTTCAATTTCAGCCCAAAAAATACTTTTAACACATTCATATGGATAATTCAGGTAAAATTATTCTTTTCAAATTTTGCCTAAGTTATCTGGACAATTCCCTACATACTTTAATACATTTCACATGTAGCCCTTCTCACACTATTCCAGGGATGAATGAAATAGCTCCTTGGGGAGAGGGAGTTAGAAATTACAGCTGTGTGGGGTTTGAGATGACAGAGCAAGAGATCTTGTAGCCACACACAGTTTTGGAGGAACTGGGAGAAAGATAGAACAGAAAGAACAGGAATTCTTTCAAATGAGAGCAGACATTCACCGCAGGCATATGGGGCAGCAGCAGCAGAACAGAGCAGTGGTTCTGCACTTTCCCTCCGTGGCTACAAAAGCAAGGGGCTGAAGGCATCTTTTCTCTCCCCCTCTTACATCCCCTCCATCGAGGTTTTTTCTCTTAGTACTTTCCACTCCTTCACATGGATCTTTCACTTTCTCTAGTTGTTGTTACTGTTATTGGTTGCTGTAGTTAAGCTTAATTATTTAGACAAATAATTTTCCAACTTAGTGTGCTAAGTAAGGTGTGCACATGTGTGTGTAGGAAGAAGAAAAGGGGGAGTAGTTCTAAAGAAGTTTTTATATTTCATAGAATATATAAAAAACAAAAACCCCACTGCTGACATGGTGGTCAAGATGACCACTTGGGGGCCTGTTTTACAAAGTCATTTATTTTATATATGTTTCACAGTTTTCTACACTCCCAAAATTACAATTGATGTGAAACCTGGGGCTTTTTTTTCCTGTCTGTTCATCGGATTATGCAAGTTTTTAAAAAATATCTTTTTATTATAATCACTAAATATGGTTCACTGAGAGAGTGCCTGATGGGCCCCTAAAGTTGTATATTTCCTCCAGCCTCCAAAGATAGAGAAGGGAAGGGGAGTGAAGGGAGAGTACTAGAAGACAAAGCTGGGTTAGAAGACAGAGCCAGGATAGTTTGTGAGGTTCCTGACTCTCCCTTTGTCTGGTTGGTGAGTACCAAATGCACACATGCACATAGCCTTTTGATGAATTTGAGACTTTGCATCCTATTGGATGAATTGTCTTATTTCAAGACATTAGACTTGAAAGTAGTGTTGCCAGGAATCCTATGAGATACAAGAATTATGAACAATATAATGATCTATCTCATTTGTGTTTGTTTATAGAATAGAATTTTGGAGATGGAAAGAAACTTAGGGAAGATTAAATCCATTTCCCTTGTTTTATACTTAAAGAAACCAAGGACAAGAATGGTCAAAGTAGTCCAATATCACTCAGCTAATGTGCATCACAAAAGGCCAGCTTTAGGGAGATTTTAGCAGTTTTGTGTAGAGAATATTGACGGCATGAGAATGACTAGTACATATGCTCAATTTTTCCAAACCCTGAAGGCATTTTTTTTTCTGAGTGTACAATGACATATGAATATGAATCTTCCAACATTAACTTGAAGGAGCCTCAGAGGAGGAACAGCTGTGAAATCCCCAAATGCCAAGGATTTCTCTGAGTAATATCAGACAGTCCAATGATAGGAATAAAATAACATGCATTTGATGTTGCCAAGAAGATAGCTTATTTGATGAATTTTAGCCAATGATCTAAAAAAGGTAGTGTATTTATCCAAGTATTGCAGTTTTATTCATCACATTTAATTGCTGTTACATGCTGATATTTTGACATGCAAAATTTGATCTGTTAAAAGCAGATTTATTTTTCATAATAAAATTATCAATGGTTATATCTATACTGTGTGCTATACAATTTTTTTTAAGAAAGTGAAGATTTGGGGGCAGCTAGGTGGTGCAGTGGATAGAGCATTGGCCCTGAAGTCAGGAGGACCTGAGTTCAAATCCAGCCTCAGACCAAACACTTGACACTTACTAGCTGTGTGACCCTGGGCAAGTCACTTAACCCCAATTGCCTAAAAAAAAAATTTAAAAAAAAGAAAGTGAAGATTTATTTTGGTCACGTACATAGTTTCTTCTGTGTAGCAGCTTTTGTCAATCATTTGGTATTGGATATTTTAGGAAATTATCATAAATAGAATTGGATAAACAGAATTTATTTAAATACATCTTTTCAGTTTGGCTATTTTCAGCATGTAACTTAACACCTTATTCCACTTGGCTATAGCATGTCCAGAGAAGATAGAAAAGAGGATGTCTTCCCAATACGCTAGTTGGGTCTAAATGAAATAACTTGCTTGACCAGTGTCATTGCAGAAGTGATCACATAAAGAAGGGAAGAATAGCTTCACTTTAATATTTCTTATGGTTTCAAAATACTTTAATGAAACACTTGGTACCTCAGATCACCCCTCAGAGGCAGACAAATATTGCTTCTATTTTCTAAATACCTAAATGGAGAGACTTGGGAGACGGATGAGTCTTTTAAAGATACCCAACAATTGTGAGCAAGATGAGATACAACAATATTTTTGTAGTTTTATATCAGAGAAGGGTAAAGTTCTTTTCCAATATTCTATAATCTATTCTATTTATTCTATAATCCAACATCCTGATTCTACACCCACGAAGTGGCAGTAACATATTCTATACAGCTATGGAAGCCAGAAGGCCATTGCTCTTCTTCTTCTCCAGTGGTATGCTGGAATATAGATACATAGTTTGACTTCCATGTCTATTTACAAAGTTACTGAACTGTTGCGGAAATAGGCTTAAGAGATCTGGAGCATGTCAGACGAGTGTGCTTTGAGCTTTTCCCCCACATCCCCATATATTCCACAGGGCGCCATGTGTTGGGGAGCTGCCTTCCTATGACATGCCTCTGAAGGAGGACAAAGTTAGAGAATACAGGATTTAAGGACACCCTTCTATCTCCTTTTTTGTTTGTATCTTGCATAAACCTGGTTATTTATATTTCTCTGCTATCAGAATGTAAGCTCCATGAGGGAAGGAACTATTTTTGCTTTTTCTGCATGTCCCCACTGCTCAGTAAGTACTAGTAATTTAATAAATGCTTGTTGATTGATTATGCACCACAGATGATGTCTCCCTCATCTTATCTATTGTGTGGTGATTTTACGTTGTATTTTTCTTGTAAGCACACAGAGCATAAAGAGCATACAGAATTATGTCATACTCATCTTCAGCTTTGCTACAGATTCTCCGTGGCCTCGGAATTACAAAACAACATTAGTGGGGTAACTATGTGGTGCAGTGGATAGAGCACTAGCCTTGGAATCAGGAGAACCTGAGTTCAAATCTGGCCTCAGACACTTACTAGCTGTGTGACCCTGGGAAAGTCACTTAACCCCAATTGCCTAAAACACAAAAACAAAAAAACATTAGGTTGCAAAACATGTATGATGGCATAGTGGGGGCAGGATCTTGGCTGTGGTCTGTTGGAATTGCAGCAAAAAGTATATCATTAAAATACACTCTATAGGGTGATATAGTCAAGTGATCTTTCTTACTCTCACATAGTCATGCCCATGTACAGTGCCCACATAGATAAAAACCTGCCGTCTCATCTTGTCTTTGGAGCCAGTGGGTCAGTCAGTCAATAAACATTTATTAAGTGTCTATTAGGTTCCAGGCACTGTGCTAAACATTGGAGACACACACACGTGCAAAAGCCAAAAGTCTCTCAGCTCTTCAGGAGCTCAGCCTAATGGGGGAAACAACATGCAAACAACTATGTTCAACATATTATACACAGGGTAATTTGGAAATAACAGAGAGCATTAAGAGCAATTGAGAAAGATTTCTTGCAGACAGTGGTATTTTAGCTGGGACTTGAAGAACGCCAGGGAAGCCAGAAGGTAGACATGAAGGAGAGAATTTCAGGCTTGGGAGACAGCCAGTGACAATATGGAGAGTCAGGATACAGAGTATCTTGTTCAAAGAATAGCCAATAGGCCAGTGACATTGGTTGGAAGAATGTATTAGGGGTGTAAGGTGTAAGAAGATTGAAAAGGTGGGAGGGGTTAAGTTATGAATGCCTTTGAATGCCAAACAGAGAATTTTGTATTTGACCCTGGAGGTGATAGAGAACCATTGGAATTTATCAAGTAGGGGGATGATATGATCAGACCTGTGTTTGAGGAAGGACATCTGACAAGGTGAGTGGAGAATGGATTGGAGTGGGGAGAGACCTGTGGCTGGGAGACAAACCATCAGCCTATTTTTAATAGTCCAAGTATGAGGTGATAAGGGTCTGCACCAGGGTAGTAATAGTACTGGGGACAGAAGGAGACATAAGAAATAGATGTTGCAAAGGTAGAAACTGATACCGCTTGGCAACAGACTGTATATGACAGGAGAGACAGAGTGAGTGTAGAGTTGAGAATGACCCATATGTTGCAAATCTGGGTGACTAGGAGGATGATAATGCCCCTGACAATAATAGAGACATTATAAAGAGAGAAGAGATTGGAGGAAAGATGATGTTCAGTTTGGGATATGTTGAGTTGGAAATGCCTACAGGATATACAGTGAGATGTCTATTAGGCAGTTGGAGACTAGGAGTCAGTAGAGAATTTAGGGCTGTATGATTCAGTTTAAGAATCATCAGCATAGAAATGAAAATGGAATCCATGGGAGCTGATGAACTCATCAAGTAAAATAGCAGGGAGGAGAAGAGAAAGCACTTCTAGAAGGGAAAATAGGCAAAGCTATTCTGATGATAGCTTTGAGATAGTTGCCTCAGTTCTCTCAAATATGCCATGTGATCTGACCATGTGACTTTTCCTATTCAATAAATTGCAATGGCTCCCTGTTACCTCCAGGATCAAATACTTTGGGTTTTAAAGTCCTGGCTCTTTCCTCTCTTTCCAATTTTCTCACATTTCCCATCTATGATCCAGTGACATGAGTCTCCTTGTTTTTTCTTGCACAATTTATTCCACTGTAGTGCATTTTTACTGGCTGTTCCCCGCCATGCCTGGGATTCTCTGCCTTTTCATCTTCCTCTTCTGTCTTTCTTGGCTTCCCCTAAGTCTCAGATAAAATATCACCTTTTTCATGAAGGCTTTCCCAGTCCCCACTTAGTGTTAGTGCCTTATTCCTTAGATTACCCTCGGTTTCTCTTGTATATTTCTTTTTTATAAATAGTTGTTCGCATATTGTCTTCCTTCATTAGATTGTGAGCTCTTGAGGGCAGGAACTCTTTTTTTTTTGCCTTTTTTTGCATCCCAGTGCCTGACACAGTGCCTGAAATATAGTAGGCTCTTGAAAAACACTCACTGATTTGTCTTGACTTGTTGAAAGGGAAGTACAGTGAAGCAGAGAGAGGAATTTGACTCCTGATCTAGGTGGAAACCTCTCTCATGTTTTAGGTCAGACCAGCGCTATACCACATGTTATCTTATTAAGATGAAATGGCTAGCCAAGATAAAGAGAAGGGTATTATCTCTTTCCCTTCTCTGTAAAATCAATGTTTCATTAAATAATTTTTAGGGACAGAGGATTACCTTCATTATCCTAGAGGAGATTTGTAGAATAATGCACTTAATCTGTGTTTTAACAAGGCTTTTGTTCTTTTGTGTTTGCTGTAATGTGGAATTAATTTCATTCTGGCTGCACACAGAGCCCTGCTGGATTATGGCATGGTAAGGTACTATAGGCAGGGCTCCAGCAGGCATCCTCTGAAAGAGAATGGCAGCGTCAGCTCATGTGAAGGCCTGTCTGTACAGATTCACTTAAAACCACAAAAGTATTTCTTTTCCAATGATTGATACAACTGGGTTTTATTATACTTAGAGTATACTTGTTTCCATATAATCAAATTTTTCCTTCAGGAGTGTTAGGGAAAAGTTTGTGCCTTCTTTTACAATATAAACACAGATCCATTCATTCTCATACCCATAGAGTCATATCTATGCATGTAAATACGTATGTGCATATATATGTATATGTGTGTGTGTGTGTGTGTGTGTGTATTGCGCCATTCCTATATTACAATAGTGCTCTCTAATCTGAGTAACCTCTTATTTTTGAGGACATGCAAGTCCAAATATATCTGATAGTATAGGGAAAAAGAAAATTTGGGTATACTAGTGTAAGAACTTATTGTATCTTTATATTTTGGAGAAGACGGTCATGGTACCAATGTTGAGAATTATATTTTGAAATGCTGTTGAAAATTCAGGATATGCATGGCTTCCAACAGCCCCTGTAACTGGAACCAATGAAGTCAGTTGAAAAGATTCATATGATGGGAACTTGAATATTGTTCATATGAAAACATTCTTCTATCTGCTGTCAGAATAACATTGTAGAATAAAGAATAACATTGATGAGAAGGATAACTTATGAGCATGAGGCAATGAGTCGGGAAAATCACAACAATCCTTAAATAGTGTCAACTTTTCAATGCACATTTTTGTAGCCTTTTTTTTTTAAATCTAATTTGAGGAATGATTCCCTATTGAAGGGGAAGGCCCTCCAGATGCTCCTGTTTCCAAGATGACATTGTGTTGATTGTATTAATCCCTATGACACTGCAGAGGCTTTTGGGAGAAATCTATAATCACCCAAAGGAGTTTGGACTGATCATACATGAATGAAAGACCAAATGGATGAAGAATGTGCAGTGGCCAGATTTCAACATGCCTATTAATAGATATACTATAGAGCTTTTCTAACTGTCATGAAAGGAAGGAAGGAAAGAAGGAAGGAAGGAAGGAAGGAAGGAAGGAAGGAAGGAAGGAAGGAAGGAAGGAAGGAAGGAAGGAAGGAAGGGAGGAAACAAGCATTTTTGAGTATGAGTACTGAATATGGAGGGTCAAATGTAAGAAGCAGCAATATAGGCCTGTATAGCTATAAAATAAAGAATGTGTATGTGAGTAATGGGTAATTAGGAAGAAAGAGAGGAAACAAATATTTATAAAGTGCCTGCTATGTGCCAGGCACTGTGCTAAACACTTAACAAATATCTCATTTTATCTTCAACACAACCCTATGAAGTAAGTTTTCACTATCCTCATTTTACAATTGAGAAAATTTGGACAGACAGATAGGTAGACTGTAAAGAGTCAGGTATTCTGTAAAGGAAAAGTAAGGAAGGGAATAAGCACTTACTATGTGCTAAGTGCCTTTTATAAATACTATTTCATTTGATCTTCACAACAACATGGTGAGATGTGCTATTATATTCCCATTTTATAGCTCTGGAAACTGAGGCAAGCAGAGGTTAAGTGACTTGCTCTGCTAGTAGGTGTGTAGGGACAGATTTGAACTCAGGTCTTTCTGACTCCAGACCCAGAACTCCACTGCGCTTCCAGCTGCCTCTGAAGGAAGGCTAAGTTAAGAAGTACTTTTAACGCCAGAAAAGCTTATACTTGATTCTAGAATTAATAGAATGTCACTGGAATATATTAAGTAGTGTGAAATGGTCTCAGGCTAGGGGAGACAAGTTAGGGAGAACAAATAGAAACTTATTGAAATGTAACAGGCAAGAGATGATGATGGTCTGAACTAGAGTTGTTTTTTTCCCCCCTTAGGCAGTTGGGGTTAAGTGACTTGCCCAAGGTCACACAGCTAGTAAGTGACAAGTGTTTGGTCTGAGGCCAGATTTTAAGTCAGGTCCTCCTGACTTCAGGGCCAGTGCTCTATTCACTGCACCACCTAGCTTCCCCCTGAACTAGAGTTTTGACTGTGTAAGTAGGGAGAAAGGAATGTAGTCAAGAGATGTTATTGAGACAGAAACAAGAAAAGTTGGCAACTAACAGGTTATGTGGGACGTGAGAGGGAAGAATGAGAATGGCATCATGTTCTAAAACCTGGATGACTGAAAGGATGATTGTAATTACTGTTCAGTCATGTCCAGCTCTTTGTGACTCCATTTGGAGTTTTCTTGGCAAAGATACTGAAGTGATTTGCCATTTCCTTCCTCAGCTCATTTTACAGATGGAGAAACTGAGGTAAACAGGGTTACGTGACTTGCCTGGGGTCAGACTACTAATAAGCATCTGAGGCCAGATTTGAACTCAGAAACATGAGTCTTCTTGACTCTAGGCCTAGCACTCTCTCCACTACACCACATAGATGATGGTGCCCTGGAAATTAGTAACAAAGTTCTGAAGAGAAGTAGGCATTAGGGGAAAGAGAATTAGTTTTCCTTTAGACCATGGGACATCTAGTTTGAAATGCCCAAAATATGATTGATGATGCCACAAGGGAGCTCATAAGAAAGCCTAGGAATGAATACATGCATCTGGGAGTCAAATGCATGAAGATGATGATTTGATCCACTGGAGCTAGTAAGCTTACCAAACAAGAGAGATAGTGAGAAAACAGAAGAAAGCCCAGAACAGGGCCTTGGGAAACACCCACATGGATGAAGATCCAGCAACTTGAGAAGACAAGTATAGACAGGTGGGAGGAGAACCCAGAGAAAGCAATGTCAGGAAAATGTGAATGAGAGACTATCAAGGAGGAGAAAAGTTGGTAAACAGTGTTAAATGCTCTAGAGAGGTCAAGAAAGATGAGCATAGGGGCAGCTAGGTGGAGGAGGGGATAGAGTATTGGCCCTGGATTCAGGAGGACCTGAGTTCAAATCCAGCCTCAGACATATAACGCTGACTAGCTGTGTGACCCTGGGCAAGTCACTTAAGGAAGGAAGGAAGAAAGAAAGAAAGAAAGAAAGAAAAAAGAAAGAAAGAAAGAAAGAAAGAAAGAAAGAAAGAAAGAAAGAAAGAAAGAAAGATTAGGGTTGAGAACAAACCATTAAATTTGGCAATTTATGCAATCACTGATGACCTTGAAGAGAGCTGTTTCAGATGAGCAATGAGGTAGAAAGCCAGATTGCATGTGGTTCAGAGAAAAATGAGTGGAGAAAAAGTAGTGACATGTAATCTAGATGGCTTTCTCAAGTCTGGCTAGGAAAAGGAGGAGAGGTACAGGAAGATAACCAGCTGGGATCTACTTAAGGAAAGATCCTGGCTATTGTATCTCTAGCAATGCAGCCCAAGGCTTAACATTTTTTTTCTCCTTTTATAACTCATCTTCACCTATCCTTAGTCAGTCAATAATCATTTATTAAGTACTCTCTATGTATGTGCCAGGCACTGTGCTAAGCCCTGGAAATACAAAGAAAGGAACTACTTTATCTAGCTAGATAAATGTGTCTTTTCTTGTAGTCATCTCTTTGTTTATCCAGGTTATTATGTAACTTTATTTGTGGCGCAGGTGGTAATTTGCAGAAGAGCCATATCTCTTTCTGCATTGGGGAGAAAAAAAAAGCCACAGTAGTTTATTTCTGTCCCTTCCCAGAATCCATTTTCTGTATATTTTGATTTAATTACTTGTTTGGGGGTAGAAATTCTAGAGACATGCTCTATGTATATACTTGCCATTTTTTAGTTATGGGCTCTTTTCAATCCCTACATAATGCCTCTCTCAGGAATAATGCTGAAAAGGGCAAAAAAGTCTCGTGAGATCCACCATGATGTTGTACCTGGTTCTTGGAAATTCTTTCACCAGTTCATGCTGCACAGCAGCTATGAGAATATAAAAATCTTAGCTGCACTGGCTTACTCTACGTCTCTCTTCAATATGAGGCCCATTCACACTGAGGGGTCTCATAGGAATGCATAAAGAGCTAATCTTGAAAATAAATAAACAAACACACAAACAAACCAAGCTGGCTCAGCATTGACTATTCTCTTACTCATACTCTAAATCATCTAAAGGGGGATAAAAGATAACTTAGAAATATGTCCAAAACAAACAAACAAGAATAGAAGAGTAGAATAAGTTATAGCCAATATACTCCTGACCCCTTCTAACTGGCAACTATATCATTATTTAAGGAGGCTGAAAATCAAAGGGCTCCCTGTGGTTGAGAAGTCCTCTTTTATTTTTTTCTACAACTCACTGTAGTTGGTCATTACAATAATTGATATGATATAATACCACTCCACCTTCCCTTTCAGAGCCACTTAAGATTTTCCTCCACTGCCAGGCTTAGTTTATTTAATTTTCGAGCCTTTTTATTGTTGCTGCTGCTGGTGATTCACTTGTTTTCATATCTCAAAATGGTTGCTTTGCTTCATTGCACATTGAAAATAATGCAACAGCATATGCTTGTTCAATATGTCCAACTCTCGCCAACTCTCAATAAACAGTGCTTCCACAGGCTTTAGAAATAAATGCCTGGGGTGCATATAGACTCCCTTACACACAGCCAAACCATCTAGTTCTTCTCTTCACTTCCGTGTCTTGTCCCCATTGATTTCTAGGGCAGGGTCTGTACAAGTGAAGTGTGTGGAGGCCAGTTCTCTGTACCAGGTAGCTAATAGAATTCTAAAAGGGCTACAGCAATCATGATCTGAAGGCATCTTTATGCTGCTACTTGTAATGAAATGAAGTTATGTAGTCCTGATGCAAATTAGAATGTGGAGAAATCAGAGTGTTTCTCTCATAGCGCATTCTTTTTTATGGAAAGTGTCTTCTTGGTTATTTTCCCAACCATATGAATTAGTTAAATGAGTGGATCCTCTGTATTTTACAATTTGGGGAGTAAAAGCACAGTATGTTTTAGACAGCTTGGTCCAAGTCTCACAAGGAATTAGTACAGTTAATAGAAACCATCTGGTCCCATCTGGCCCCACCCAGTAGGGGAGGTCTGCAGGGCAGGGCAGCAAGCCTGCTTACCCCTCCTCCACGGCAGAGGGGAAGAGGAACATCTACCTTGGAGTGTGAGATGGAGAGTGGGAGCCTGTCAGTTGTACTAGTGTGCAGAACCAGATATTTATCTGTAAAGGAGCCATGAGTTAATTAGCAGAGCATCAATCATTGACAAGAAGAAAGAGGGACTATGGCTAAGGTTTCAATCATGAGGCAATAAACAGGGTCTCAGAGGAGGTTAGGGCGAAGCTGGGGTCCCGACTCAAGTAACAGTTGAACAATGAAGTGATCTGCAGAAGGCAGGGCCAAAGGCAACTGATTCGGAAGCTTTGGCAAATATATTTCCCACTCCTGGTTAGCAGTAGCAGTCAGACCTCTTGGTTCTGCTTGTTTTAACTATCATTGCATGTGGCCACAGACAGAGACTATCCCAATGGACACACAATGTATTGTATGTCATATTTTCCTCTTACAATACAGATTGCAACCCACACATGACTTCTCACTTTGCGTGACCTTTTTCTGATATCTCTTGGAAATTCTCCATGGTGTTCCTTCTAGTACACACACAGATTTCTACCATAAAAACCATGAAGTGACGAGTGACAGAAGGGAGAGGGCAGTATACGAGGATGCCAAGGGGGCAGAAATCCCTTTTGATTAGGGGGATCAGGGACACCGTGCTTCTATTCATGTTGCATAAGATGACACTAGCTTTTTCAATAGCCACGTCATACTGTTAAATTCATATTGAACTTTCAGTCCACTAAAATTTCTTGGCTTTTGTTTCAAGTTTGATCATTGCCTTCATCCAAGTCATTGATAAATATAACAACTAATGTGTTTGTAGTACTTTAATATTTGCAAAAATTTTATATATGTGCTATTTCATTTGATTCTCAAAACAACCCCATGAAGTAGGTGCTATCTTTAGCCCCATTTTAAAGATGAGGAAACTGATAAAGGTTATGTGACTTGCCCAGCATCACACAGTTAGCGAATGGATGAAGGAGGATTTAATTCAGTTCTTTCTGACTCTAAATTCAGCACATTATCCACTATACTATATAGCTGCCTAAAAGTGATGAAGATATGTGAGGGAAACTGGGAGTGAGATTCTCTGTAGAAGGAATAATATAATTATTCCTTCCTGTACACTAGGCACAGACAGATAGGAGGACTTAAGGAATGCCCAGGGAATGATGAGCAGTCCAGTTTTCCCAGAACATAGGGTGTATGTATAAAGAATAGGGAGAGGTAAAGCTCAAAAGGGAGGGTAATTGCAAGTCAAAAAAGGCCTTGAATGTAATTTGGCATTTATGGTATCAGTGTTCACTAAATATTGCCAATTCTACATTAACTGACCTAGATAAAATCTTTAGAAATGGCAAAGTATTCCAACTGAAGAAAGTAGCTTTAGGAAGATTAATAGTGAAGACATCAGCTTTGCTATTTTAACATTTTAATGATGTATAATTTTTTTAAAAAGAAATTTTTTAATCATTTAAAGAATTCTTAATGAGAGGAAATTAATATTTTAGTCTTTTTTAAACAATTATGATTATTAACTGGTATCGTATGCTATTGGGGTTGATTTCTTAAGCTAATATTATTTATAGGAAAAGATGTGGACTAGATGAGTATTGGCCTGCAGTAGAAAGAATACTGGATTTATAAAAAAGGACCTAGATTTAAATCTCATCATTGTCACTAGATGAACTCAGGCAAGTCACTTAACTGTTCTGATGATCTGATGACCTCTAACGCTCCCATCTAGCTTTAAATCAATAAACCCATGATATCTAAAGAGTCTGCTTCCCACGACCTGTCACATAGGCATGCCCAAGAACCCAGAAGTTATTACCAAAAATAGAGCTGTTACTGACCCTGACCTTACTCAATCATCCCCTTAAGTGATTATCTTATATCTCTTCTTTTTTATCTTTTCTAAAATATCTTTTTATTTCATTAAATATTTCCCAATTACATTAAAAATTTTTCAACATTCATTAAAAAAAATTTTGATTTCCAAATTCTCTCCCCCTTCCCCATCCCTTGAGAAGGAAAGCAATATGATAACAATTATACATATGAAGTCATGCAAAACATTTCCATATTAGTCCTGTTGCAAAAGAGAACACACACACACACACACACACACACACACACACAACACAATCAAAACAAGAAAACATTATCTCTTCTTTTCACAGCCAAATTCTTAGAAAAAACAAGCCATCCACATTCATTGTTTCTACTTTCCTACCACTCAACCAAACAACCAAGCAGGCAGCAACAATAACAACATGTTTTATTGATGGCTTTGTACTTTTAGCCATACTGTCTCCCAACTTACTTATCATGGTGGGGGAGATGGAATGGTCCTTGTTCCCCACTGCTATTTCCTGGCTTTCTCTCTACGGCTATCACTCAGTAAACTTTTCTCCTTTGAGGTTCAGTAAATCCTTATTGATCATCCCAATAATAACTGTATTATACTGACCTGGTTTCAATTCTTTTGAAAATTTTTTGTTCAAATTCTTTGATCATTTATCTACTGGGAAATGGTTCTTCATGCTACATATTTGTGTTGATTGACTCTGTATTTTGGATATCAGGATTTTTATCAGTGACATTTGAAGCAAATATATTTTCCTGCAAAAGCTCTTTCATTTTATGTAGTTGAAATGGTCTATTTTCTCTTTTATAATCTCTTCCAACCCTTGTTGGAATTAAGAATTCTTCCCATGGCCATAGTAGGGGAGGATACATGATTTGGGGTTCTTCTAAACTTTTAATTGTATGAATTTAAAGTTATATTCCTTAAATTTATATTTATTAAGTACCATTTTGAGTTGATTGTGGATTTCCATGTTTATCTATTTACATGCATTGTCCTAGGAGATATAAGCTCCTTCAAGATTGGGTTTTATTTGCATTTTTAGCACCTAACACAGTGCTTTGTTCAGAGTAGGTGCTTAATAAATAACTGTTAGGTTGGATGTTAATTCATCACATCACTATCCTTGGAGCCAGGAAACCCTGATTTTGAATTCTGCCACGGGCACTTTCGTATACTAGATTCTGAGTAAATGATTTACTTCTTGCAATCTCATTTTCTTCATCTGTAAAATGAAGGAATTGTACTCGATGACCTCTAAGATCCCTTCAGGCTCTAAAAACATGATCCTTTAAGTGTTTTCTTGACTTAAGAGTTCAGGAAGTTTTCAGCAAGGCCTAGTTCACAAGACTTTCCTAGAAGTGCACAGAGCATTTGAGGAGACAGAGACAATGGTCCCCTAAAGCCAAACAGCTTTACCACAGAAACCTCTCTTCTGGCAAACTAGCTTCGCCTTTCTTCCAAAGGAGGCACTGGCATTAGCCAGCCTTCTACCAGCACTGGGATCTTGATGCTCACTGCTTTTATTTGTTGCCAGCAGGCATCCTTAGAATGGAATGAATAGAGGCTGGTTCATTCTTCAGGCCAACTGCTCACAGGTGCCACACTCACGGCTCAGCTGTCCTGGCCTGCTTATTGTGATAACACAAATGTCCCTTCCAGATTTATGATTCTGTTTAAATAAATAGATTTAATTAACCACTGCCCACTTCCCATCATCACAATGTGTGAGAAAGATTTTCTATTTCAAAGATATTAGGATCATGTCTCACTGGGATGTGAGAACAACAGAGCAAGTCTTTCCACTGACCCTTTTCTTGGAGCTACTTGGAAACCTTTCCTCTTAGATGTCTCACCAGAGCTTCAGGCTCAATATACCAAAAACCTAACTCATTAGACCTTCTGACTTCATTATTTGGGTGAATGGCACCACCATTCACCCAAACTCAAGTGTTTAAAATCTTGTGGCCCCAGGCTTGGTGATGCGCGTGCGTGCGCGTGCACACACACACACACACACACACACACACACACACACACACACACATTCCCTGCCACTGAGGAGGATGAAGCTGATGAACTGCTTGAGCATAGGAGTTCTGAACCGCCGTGAGTTAAGCCAATGAGCTATCTGTACTAGGTCTAGCACCAATATGGTAACATAGTAAGGGGAACTGGACTGATGAACTGGCCCAAGTTAGAAACTGGACAAGTAAGATTTTGTGCTGAGCAGGAGTGGGTTCAGTCCTTTGTGTGGTTACCGCATTTCTTGCCTGGGCATAAAGGGAGACCAAGTCTCAAAAAAATAAAAATCAAACTCTGAATGCTCAGTTTGACTTTTTATTCTCTCTGACCTCTCAATCTAGTTACCAAGACCTGTGAATTCTACCTCAGCAATATCTCTTGCATTCATTCCTTCTCCTCTAATTCTATTCTTACCACCCAAGGATGGGTTCTAATTTCCGCTCAACTAGGTAAATAACTTTTAATTTACCCAAGATCTTCAACCACAGTTATTTCCTTATACTGATCCATCCTCAAAACAGATACTGGATGACTCTTTCTGTGTATAAAGATCAACATGTCACTCTTTCTGCTCAAAATCTTCAGTGCCTATTGCCCACAATATATGTTTAAAATTTCTTTGACTGAAATTTGAAATTCCTCACAATGTGACACCATCTAAGCTGAATCTTAATGGAGGCTAGTAGGTAGAAGAGAAGTGAGAGGGCCTTCCAGGCACCTGAGATAGCCAGTGAAGGGCACAAAGCCAGAGACAGAATGTTATATGTGATGTTCAGCAAGAAAGCCAATGAAGCTAGGAGGAAGAGTATGTCAAGAGAAGTGATGTCTAAGAAGTCTGGAAAGGTAGAAAGTCCCATATTGTGAAGGGCTTTAAATGCCAAATGGAATATTATATTTTTTATTATTGAGAAAACAGGAAAAACTTGAATCCAAGTCTTTTTAACACCAAGGCTGATTCTTTATCCCCTATGTCAAGTTGCCTATTTAAAAAAAATGAACTTCAAGACATCACTTTAAATGTCAACCCAGTTGGATTCTTTGGAAAATCAGGAAATACATGTATAAAGTAGTCATAGGAAGACAGATTTAGAGTTGTAAGAGACCTCACAGGTTATATAGTCCCACATCCTGTGATGAAGAAAATGAAGGTGGTTATATTTTAACCAAAGAACACCCATTACACATTATTTTAATTCAATCAGACATGTAAAATCACTTACCATGTGCAAGGCACTAAGAATACAAAACTGAAAAATTAATGACCCTGCCTTCAAGGAGCTTATAATGAATTTAATTCAGTTCCATTAAACACAGATACATCAGACACTCATTGTTTGCAAAGGACTGTACTAGGTATTTGGTAGGAGTCAAAACCATGGTTCTTGTCCTTATAAAACTTACAGTCTAATATCAGAGTTTGATACAAACACAAATAAAAATAGATACATAAAAAACATATCAGAAACTTGCAAGCAAAGTGTAATGTGAGGATTGACAGGCCATAATCATTTAGAGGTAGGGAGGAGGGGAAAATCATCTTCTTTAAGTAACATTTGAGTTTGTTTTTAAAGGATGGAAATGAATTCAAGGTGGGTGAGTATTCTGTACAATCCTACAGATATGGAGTGGGTTGAGCAAATACATGGAAATGGGAAAGTGTGTTCTGGAATGGTAAGAAGTCCAATTTGGCAAGAGCTTAGACTCATGGGAGCTATAGGATAAAACTGGAAAGGTTAAGTGGTATCAAATTGTAGAAAATTTTGAGCACAGATAAAGCGGCATAAAATGTATTCAGCAGCAACAACAATAATAATAGTTAGTATTTAAATTGTGCTTTAAGATTTGCAAATGTTTTATAAATACTATCTCATTTGATCCTCGCAACAATCTTGGGAGGTAGGTGCTATGTTGTCATCCTGTTACAGATGAAGAAACTGGGGCAGACAAAGGTTAAGTGACTGACCCAGGGTCATACACCAATTAATAGGCAATAAGGAGACATAAAAAGATTTTGGGCAGAAGAATAGCATGGACAAATAAATTATTTGCCAAATAAATTAAGTCTGGTAACAATTGTAGCAGGAACACCTTTTAGGGGCCTGTAACAGTTGTCCAAACATATGGTAATGAGAGTCTGTACTAGGCTGGGTGAGTAGAAATGAGATTGATGGATACTATAGGTGTCATAGAGAAAGAACGGAAGTGAGGAAGAGGTAAGAATCAAACACATCTCCAAAGTTTTTAGCAGAAATGACTAGCCAAATGGTGAGTCCATTGATAGAAATGACAAAATCAGAAGGAAGGGCATGTTTGGTGGCTAACTCAAATGCCACTGGGTCAGTAATGACCTTCCCTCCTTGGACCTCACATTGGTATTTCTCTTGTGTATTTATCATATGGTGTAGTGGAAAGAGCTCTGTGGAATCAGAGGGCCTAGATTCAAATCTTGACTCTAGTACTGACCACCCTAAACTATCACTCAGTTTGAATTTTTCTTATGAATTTAGCACATGGTACAATGGCTCTGGAAGCAGAAGAGCTGGGTTCAAATCCTGCCTTGATTCCTGACTCCCTTTGTGACTTTAGACAGATAACTTCACCTCCCTTTTTTGTGAAGTTAGAGGCTAGATTAGATGGTCTCATAGATCTCTTTCAGGTCTAAAAGGATGATTCTTATGTAATATTGCAATACTGCCTTTAGATCACAGTGTATGTGTCATATCTTCTGCTAGACTCTAATCTCCATAGTGACAGGGACCAATGTGACACCTTTCCATCTCCTTGTTCAATAAGGGATTCAGCTGCAAGAACATTAAGGCTTAGAGAAGATTACACAAAATAAGAAAACACTCATCAAACAGCTTCTATTAATAATGAACTTCCCGAAGAGTTTTGGAATATAAACAGAAAAAAAGATCAGTCAAAAGGAATTTACATTCTTGCTGCTGAATTCAACATTATCAGAAAATGAAATTGGAGTGAAAGTTTTTTTCCTAGGGTTTTCAAATTTCTCACCGTATCTCAGGCCCATTATGTGTGTGATTCATAAGAATACTCCTCCATTGTCTTCCGAGAAACCCTGCAAGTTCTTCCAAACATCTGTGTTTAATTAACATTGCAATCCAACTTCTCCAAGCACTGTAATGCTGAATACATGTTTTTCAACTCCACTCTGTCTTTTCTTGTTACAGCAGCAAATGTGTTTTACTTATTCCAGGCATTGCATCTTTCACTCTTTAAGCTCTGGTGGCACTTCCAGTAATCCATTTTACATTTTCATTTTACAAACTTAAGGAAAAAGATAAAAAAAAATTATACTGCAAGCATCACAGAGGCTGCTTCTGAAATTGCACCTCCACCTTTTCAAAACTACAGTTAAGTGCTAAAATCAAAATGATTATGTGGCTTTTATTTTTCATTATCTCAAAGGGTTGATCATGAATTTGACTATACTTAGCAAACTTTATTCTCTGATATATATTTTTTTCTTATAGACAACTGGCGTTGATGCCAGGAAGACCTGGATTCAAGGCCTGCCTCTGACATATACCGGCTGTGTTACCCTGGGCAGGTCACAATCTCTCTAATATACAGACAGTTCTTTAAAACTATAAGATACAGGGGCATCTAGGTGGCACAGTGGATAGAGCACCAGCCCTGAATTCAGGAGGACCTGAGTTCAAATCTGGCCTCAGACACATGACACTAGCTGTATGACCCTGGGCAAGTCACTTAACCCCATTGCCTAGCCGAAAAGGAAAAAAAAAGAAAGAAAAGAAAGACTATAAGATACAGAATGGGTGACAACCAGTAATGATAGAGGGAGTTTCCCCATCAGGAGTTCCAATTTCCAATGAAAAGGCTCAATTGCACCCCCTGCCCGATTCTCTGATCAGGTTGCTAAGAGTATTCATTGATACATTGGGCTCTTTAGAGTGGTTTGGGAATTTGGAATTATTCTTATTGTTGATTTTCTAAGGATTACCTTTCCTTAGAGTTGATGTCTATACAACACCAAGAAGAATGGTGAAAAACGAAAAAAAAATAGTCAAGCTAATGGTTGCTTTGACATATGCAATACCAAAGAATGTAGTTTACTTGGCTTTTCCTACTGAAATGACTGATTTTGACTAAATTAATTAATTCAATCAGAGGTTTCAGCTATGAGGAGACATATCCTGAATGATATTGAGGTGGGGGAAGAAAGGATTAGCTATTTCATCAAGAGTTTAGCCTGCCATTGTTATTTCTCCACAGGGATGACCTAGATCATCACAGGATAGAGAACTGGAAGGGATAATAGAGATTATTTAGTCCAGCTAGGTGGCACAGTAAATAGAACATTGGGGCTGAAGTCAGGATGATTTATCTTCCTGGGTTCAAATCTGGCCTCAGACACTTACTAGCTGTGTGATTCTGGTCAACTTGCTTAACCTTTTTTTGCATCAGTTTCCCCATCTGTAAAATGAGCTGAAGAAGGAAAAGGCAAATCACTCCAGTATCTTTGCTAAGAAAACCCTAAATGGGATCATGAAGGGTGGAACATGATTGAAACAACTAAACAACAACAACGATCCAATTTTAGATTTATTTAGACATTTCACTGCTTATTTAAAAAAGGAAGAAATAAGTTCAAAGAAACAAGGTCACTTGCCCCAAATCACATAGGAAATAAGTTGCAGACTTGACATGAGAACCTAGATTAGACGTTAGAGTCCATGCTCTTTCCATTACTCATACTCTGTCTGCAGACTAGCTTTGATTTGCTCCTTCATCATGTATCCCAAAGTTGGTGTGCATTTATATAGCTCTTAGAGGTTTATGAAGCATTTTCATATATTATCTCCTGTGATCCTCACAACAATCCTTGGAGATATGTGCCATTATTATATCACCATTGCACAGATGGGGAAATCAAGTCTTGGAGACATAAAGAAAATTGCCCATGGTCACATAACTAATCCATGACAGTTTTTGAATCCAGATCTCTCTTGAATCCAAACCCATCCCTTGTTCTGTTGTACACTGATACTTCTCTCTAAACCTAATAATAGGCTGTTAAGAGACTGATTTATGAGTTTGGAGAATTTAAAGCAGCAAGGACCTTAGTGATCATACATTTTACATCTCATTTTACAAATGAAGAAATTAAGGATTCTCAGAATGATTGATTACCTCTATTTTATGGGGCTATATGAATAAGCATTACATGTGTGAAAACATTATACTATTCTACTGAAGTGTCTCATATAGTACACACGCACACACATATATACTGTGAACAAGTATACATATATATGTCTGTTTTTATTTATTTATATATCTATCCATCTAGACATACATCATACATACATACATTCACACATACATACATAAATACTATTTAGTACAGACCCATCATGATTTCATAATCATGAGGAATTTCCTGCTTAGGGAATGCTCTCTACCAATATAGAGTAGCAATTGCTTTTCTAGTCTTAAAAAGGTGCACTTATTAAGAGGTTAAGGGATGTGACCAGTGTAATAGCCAGGAGGCGCTAATGTGGGATTTGAACTTAGATCTTCCTCCTCTAAGACCAATTTTCTACCTGCTACATCATGCTGCCTCTATGAATCTCAAAGATAATTTAAAATATAAATGATCACTTGCATATAGGAGCCGAAATATATCAGAAATCTTTTGTGTGTGTGTGTGTGTGTGTGTGTGTTTGTGTGTGTGTGTATCAGTTGCCATACCTTTCCTCCTTCTTGCAAGTCCCTGGAGCACACAGCCAGGAGGAGAAATCAGTTTACCTTTTGCTCTCCACTGCGATTCCTAAATGGTCCTTTTACCACTATTAATCAGCAACCTTATCTCCTCTGAGGTTCATTCCATACGTCTTTATAAACAGAACCAGTTCCTTGTGGCTCCCAGGTCATTCTCCCATCTTTTTCTAGGTCAGTACCTGACCAATAATCTTCTCTCCATCTCAAACTCAACCCCAGTATTTGTGAACTCCAGGGTGGAACACAGAATACTCTAGTCTCAGTTTATCAGCTTCCTAAGCTCTCATGTCAATCCTTGGTTTACCCCTGCCCCGTACAGGGATGGTCATCTGATGAGGATTCTTTCATCCTCACCTATAATTATTTCACCTCCACAACTATGAATTCTGAAATTTCTTTCTAGACCATAAATTCCTATCCTTCCATCTTGCTCTATGCCTTATTCCTCCTAAATCAATTATAGTATTTGACCTCATTGTGACCTCAGGTCCTTCTATCTCTTCATATTCTCCAGTCCATCACCTCTGCTCTGGCATCTCTTTCCTACCTTTTAAGTCTTGATTATATGGTTAACCAATTTAGTTATATATTATTGACTACCCTTTAATTCCTTGTTCCCTTGTTCTATCAAAAGTCTTGCCATGTCGTATCAACAACTTTTCCCTATCAGAGGTGGGCAGTCTTCTCTTTTTTTGGCTTATATGCTGCTGAATGCTCTGGGGAAAATCACACAGCTGAGCTGACTGCACTATCTACCTCAACTGGGCCCTGTATACAGATCCTTTTATTTTTCCATCATTGATGCTCTATTACATCCTCCATAGTGGCTATTCCATACCTTCTCTCTCAAGTCTCCTACACCATGTGTGTCAAGCTCAAATACGAACAGGGGCCATTGATCATCTCAGGTAATCCTGAGAAACAGGTGCCATATATTGACTTAATTGTATAATATAAAATTATCCATAATTTGTTGTATTTTTATTTATTTTGTTAAATTTTTACCAATTACTTTTAATCTCCTCCTGACCCAATCTGATGTATTGTGGGCCTCATGCAGACCTCAAGATGCATGTTGGACACCTCTATCCTACATCATTTCCTTTCAACTTAGTTTCCACAAAGGATTTTCATTCCCACTTAATCAAAATAGATAAGTAGTAAAAGATAGATAATTAAAAAAAAAACAAATTCAGTAGCATAGTGTTTGATGATGAATGAGTGAAGAATGATTGAAACCTCTTCTGCAGGTCCATACCTTTCCACCATTCTGGCTGTGGGTTGCCAGAGTTTTGATTCTCTTTCTCCTGAGGATGCTGTCCATGAAGGCACAACACTCTTTGAGAGATAGTGGCCACTGTAAGCCAAATCCCTGTGTATTATACTTGTTGTAAGGTCCTTATCTTACATTATAGAATATATCTCTTCTCTGGTAGTATTATTGATAATAATAATAATAATAATAAATAACATTTACATAGCACCTATTAGCTTCTAGGCACCACACCAAATGCTTTACAAATATTTTTTCAGGTGAAGAAACTGAGGCAAACAGAAGTTAACTGACTTGCCCAAGGTCACACAACTATTAGGTGTCTGAGGCTGGATTTGAACTTGTCTTCCTGACTCCAGACCAAAAACTCTATCCACTAAATTTAGATTTATCTCTATCTTTCCATGTTTTAATCCCTCCCTGTACCACCTCACCTGATCTCCTATGTCCCTCTTCTTCCTGAGAAACTATACTATAGTGGCTATGTATATGTATACAATCAAATAATATATCCCTATGATAGGGGTTATTTCCCCTTATTGTATACTTGATTCAGGTATATCTCACATTCTCTTCCATCTTCTTACTCCTCTTTCCCCTTCCATGTGTACTCTCATTCTGAAATTTAATCCCCCCCAAAAAAACCCCCAAAATATTGAATCACTTGGAGACAAATGGAGTGTTTCAGGCTTGTTCTTCTGTCATTACTATATGTGTATTCCTTTTCATCTTAATCTCCTTTTTTTTTAAACAAAATCTCTCAATAGATCCTCTTTTTGTTTGCTGGTGGTTTTTTTAATTATTATTTCCATAAGTGTCTTTTTCTTCCTATTTTTTTCCCTCCCCCACTTTTTCCCCTGGGATAGTTTATTTCATTATCTATGCCTTCCTTGGTAGTTGTATTGGTTTATTTTTCTTATCTTCCTGTTTTCTGGGATGTTTGCAAAGCAAATGATCTGCTCAGGTCTGATTTCCTTTATATGATGCTTCAAAAGCTTCTTTTAAATGCTGAACATTCATTTTTTTCCGTTGATGACCAGACTCAACTTTGCAGGGCTGTCACCTTGTTCTGCATACCAATCTACTTTGTTTTTCTGAACATATTATTCCAGTATATTCTGTGTTTCCTGGTGAGTACAGAATAGTCTTGTGTAATTTGAATTTCCTTTCTTTTGCATTTGAAGGTCTCCTCTGGTTGCTAGCAGAATTTTCTATTTGTCATTGAAATTGTTAAATTTAAGCACTGTGTGTACTGAATTTTGCAGCATAGATTTTTTGAGGCAATCTACAGAACCTTTTGATGGGTACTTTGTCTTCTATAGTCAGAGGTTCTCAGCAGTTTTCTTTTATTATTTCTTGTATCATGGTTTTCCACACTTTTTGACTTGTGTTCTTCTGGGAGACCTATGATCCTTAAATTGACTGCAAGCATCCTGTTTTCAAGATCAATATGGTTCCTTATATAAAGATCATGTGTTCTTTTAATGTTATTGATTTTTGCTTCTCTTTTCCCAGATTATTCTTCACTTGTGTGTATTTTATTCCCAATCAATCATTCTCTTTTATTTCAAGAGACTTACCACTCTTTCTTCAGGTTCTTTCTAATCTGTCAATTGTGTCTTCTGTGCAAGCCACGAATGATCCTTCTGTGATCTCCTCTATGATATATCCAGTGTTCTTAACCCAGTTCCCATCTCTCTGCTGATATTGATACTGTTGATCACTCTGTTTCCTAAATACTCTCTCTTCCCTAAAGTTCATTGCCACTACTGTCTGTCTCTTCCTTCTTTGCTACAATATAATCCTTTATTCCCTCCCTAAGAGTTGGCTTCTCCTTAGGCACTGTCCTGGGCCCTCTTCTCTTTTTATTCTATGTTTTCTTCCTTTCAAATATCATTCTTACACAGCTGAATCCCCAATCTGTATTTCTAGCCATAATCTCTCTCTACTTTTACATCACCAAGTGCCTGCTGAGTCTCGTACACTTTTGACGCTGTTGCCCACCCTTCCTGGCTACTCTCTCCTCCCCTGGCCCCCTTGGCAACACTCTCTTGCTTTTCCTCCCGCCTGTCTGACTAGTTTTCTTTCTTGAATTATGGTCTTCGCCTATCCACGAAGTATGACATGCCTCAGAGATTCTAACCTGGGCCAACTTCTTTTTTTTCTCTATATACTTTCACCGCTGTCAGTCTAGTCAGTTTCAATGATTACTTTTACAAAGATGAGTCATATTTTATATTGTCTCATTCATATAGCCCTTTCTGATGTCTTCAGCTGCTAGTACTCTTGATGTTATTTTGTATATATTTAATTTATTTATCTGGGTACATGTCACATTCCCTAAGGTAAATAGGTAGGGACTATTTATTGAGGTAGGGACTGTTTAATTTTTGTCAGTTCCTTGCACACAACAGACATTAAACAAATGTTGAATTAAATTAGTGAATTTAATAGCTTATTTATATTTATGTTACAGAATTTATAGCTTCTGCTCTTGGATGAATATAAAATAGGACGGACCTTTTGACTTCATCGGGAACTTGATCATTCTAGCAGATTTGTTTGCCTGGGATGACTTTAGGGAGATAAAATTCCAAAAATGTAAATGAAAAACAGAAATCTGGATAACAAAGGAGTATGACACATATTTTCATGCCAGAGGGGAACTCCCTGGAGGAAATGCATGTATCTGGCCAGTGGTACATACAGTACAATGTACTGTACATTTGAAGGTCATTTTAGATTGTGTTAATGGGATGTTTCAGGCAAACCATTAAATTAGCATTTAAAAAGCTAACTGAAAACTGTGTGTGCCCTAGGGTTTAGGTGTGTTGACTAAAAGGTAAGTGGGTCCTGGAATTGTTGTTTGCCTGAGAGCTGTTAGTGATCTGTTTAGATCAAAGAAAACAATCAATATCAAAATGTGTTGAAAATTTAACTCCATAATAATTGCAAGCAGAGTCTGGAGAGGAGAGGAGAGGAGAAGAGAGGAGAGTTGTGAAGGGGAGTAGTAGAGAGAAGGACTGGCTGAGTAAAGTTTGTTGTACAGATGTAATAAAATATTATTGTGTCCCATTCGGGCAGCCATGTTGGCCAGAAGTCTGCCTTTAGCTACTTATTTTCTCCAGTAGAATAAGGAAATGCAGCATGATAAAATTGGGGGATAACTCTTCCTCCAGACATTGAGTCATGCATTCACAAGACTTGGCCTACCATCTCATCATCAGGAAATGCTAGTTATTTGACATTAGCACTTCAGAACTTTTCTGAGTCTCAGTTCCTTCATCTTTAAAATAGAGCTAATAATATGTATATTGTTATGCTAAAGAAATATTTTGAAGTTATTGTGCAACTGTAGACTAGAAGTTTTGACATTTTGGGGTAGCAAATATGTCCAGGCATATATTTATATTAGTTTTGAAATTAATATTGTGAATATAATCCAAAAATTAATTGAGACAAATTCAATAGATCCACAGAGGACATCCCTGAACATAAGACCTTATGGGGAGAGAGACTCACAGACACTGCCCTGTGGGAGGGAGACAAGAGACCTTAGCACAATGTCTCTCAAAAGTTTAAACCTTGGGACACTATTACCTTGACGCTAGAGAGTCCACTGCCATTGGGATTGGAACTGGGAAGACAAGAGGGGCTTTCCTGGAAATAAGCTCACCTGGGGTATGGATACTGGGGAGAAGAAAGAATGTTATCTGGTTGCTTTGTATTTGAACTAATAGTACATTTTAATTGCAAAGCCTGGTTCTTTCTATGGTACTGAAGGAGTATAAGTGCTAAGAAAATAAAATTGTATAGATTTTTAAATTGTACAATCCTTTACCTTTGTTTCAAGTTTTGAGGGCATATAAATTCCACTGCTGTGGGTCAAAGCCTTAATTGCCCCATTCTAGTTAGAGCTCTGGCTATACTCTTATAATGATAACCCAAGAAAGTATAATACAATCAACTCTCAATTTTCCACATCAGTGAGAATGTCAAAGATACAGAGGGTTTTATCTAATGAACTGAAAAATAGATCTATAGAAAATCTATAGAAAAGACAGATAAGTCTCCCAGTTATGAGAGACAGCAATGCTATTCTTAGTAGCAGGCTTCCATGCTATGGGTATAATGCTTAATTAATAGCATATCAAAAGAGGAAATAATTACTGCTTTCTAAAATTTCAGCAAATGGTGAGACATTCAAAGGGTAAGAAATATCAGTGCTGTGATGTTCAGGGACAGGAGAGCCTATCTTTTTGCCTTTGGTTTTGGAACTCATTTTATTCCATTTAGGAAAAATTTATGAAGGGAAATGATTTTAGAAAGTAGAATATCAGTGACTTTATTGTCTACAAAATTTGAAGAATACAATCAATATAAAGAGAGAAAGGTAACTTCACGTAAGTTTTTTTCTGTAACATTTCAGTGAAGAATATTAGGTAGCTTATATATGTATATGTCTCTGTGTATACATACACACATATGCTTATACACACACATGTGTATGTATGCTTAAACTTGTGCATATGGCTTATATATAAGTTTACATAGATAAACATATACAGAAATATGATAACTAGTTGCAAAGTATACTTGGTGATTAAAATTTTACAAATTACAGAAAATATTATATAGTTATTTGTGATTAAATAGTTTAATTTTTCAAAAAGAATAAATTAATATTTCCATGTTCTTTTGAACAAATGATTACCTGAAGTCAGGATAAAATACTCTTAACAAATTTCCCCTCATGCTGTCCAAAATACATTAATGATTTTGTTATAAAGCAGAGTTTTGATGCTGTTTTTTGTTAGAAAATGCCCACCAATGAGGGTTTTCCAGTTTTTGTACTTGTATTGCAACGGCAGGGAATATTGATTTGTCAGCATTTCTTCCCTCATGAAAACAAGACGTGTTGCTAGCATTATATTCTCATTTGCTTTTCTGTTCACTCCAAGTTTATTAAAGACCCTGATTGTCATTTGTAGCTGATTTTGCTTCATATGGAAAGAGACATCCATTAGAAGAAAGATATCACGGAGTACAAAAGGTGTGCTGCGTGTCTTCTTACCTTATTAACATTCCCAGCAATTAGACGGCTAGACAAAGTACCTAGAGGGCATTGCCGACTTTAAAAAGGACAACCCTTAGCTCTGAATTGAAACAAAGTATATAATTATGTAAATTACGGGGTTTTCAAAATAGGATAGTAATACGTGGTGTACAGGCGCAAAATAATAAATTGGACCGTAGGTATATTATTTATTCTCTTCAATCAGCTGTCTCCAAATTGGTTAGGCAGTGCTATTCACTGGGGCATAGCTCAGGCTGTGGATTTTCCTGTGTTAGTCATCTGTGTCAGATTCATCCAATGGCAGAAAAGCTGTTTCTAATCTCCGTGAATTTTAGGCAATTTATTGCGTTAAAAGGAGAACTGAACTTTTGTTAAGAAAGATGATTGCTTTGCATTGGGTAGGGAGAATCAGGTTGATTGTTCGTAGACTGTTTTATACACTCCAAGTTCATCTTTCATAAAACTCCAATCCTGGAGAATAATTCCCAGCATATTTCTGCCTTAGTAAATTAGGTACAAACTAATAAAGCTTGCAATTCAACCAGAGATATGAATTGTTGCAAAGAAAGGTGATCTAATGTAAATTAAAGCCATGGAGAGTATTATGAAGGAAGGAACATGGCTTTTAAGCAGTTGAGATTAGGAAATCTGCTTACTGGAAGGCTTGTAAAGCTTTCTTTCAAATATAATTTAATTTTACATGAGGAATTTGGATTTCCCATTTCTACCTTTGCCACTTTCCAGCTGGCTTTCCAGAATTTCACATTTGCCTTGATACCACAGTGAAACAACTGATGAACAACAATGACAACAGCAAAAACCCTGCTATTTTGCCCCAGATGTTTAACTGATGTTGATAGAATATTTTTGTTTCTTTGAGAAAAAAAAATATGCTCTCAAAAATGATAATTTGTTCAATTATTAAATTTTCCATATTTTCCTATATGTTATCCTCTTGGCCAGCAGCAATATGAGATTCACTGTACCATTTTGCTCTGAAGTGTTCAGAGTTTTTTGTTTCGACATAATAGTTTTTACACCAGCACTGCTGTGCAGAGGTTCTTAGAAGACTATATTATTCTTTTTAATTAAGACAGTTGACATGCTAGAACTCACCACATCACTGCAGTATGAGGAGAGGGACACTTCTTTTGTGATCATTAACAGCAAAATATTAGGAAGATCACTGAATCATAAAAGATAGTTTTTTAAAAAATCTAGTGACTTTTTTTCTTATTTATTTCTTTAAAGAATATGGATTTCATATTCTCTAGGACATTCTTTTTGTTTGTTTGTTTTTGCTAGGCAGTGGGGTTAAGTGACTTGCCCAGGGTCACACAGCTAGTAAGTGTTATGTGTCTGAGGCCGGATTTGAACTCAAGTCCTCCTGAATCCAGGGCCATTGCTCTATGCACTGCACCACCTAGCTGCCCCCTCTCTAGAACATTCTTGACTTGCCATATTATAACTTTAGATTTCTTTTCCTTTGGAAGACATAGTTCCAATTAAATTTTGTTGAAGCCTCTACAACAAACCATAAAAATACCTCAACAGCTCTAGATGTGGTAAAAATGTAGTACCTTGTTCTCCTGCCTGGGTAGTGCCACTTACTTACGTTGCTCTGCACACTACAAATACAAGACAGTATGATGTATTAGAAAGACTACTGAATGTTTTGGAAACTTAGGTTTTAGTCCAAATTGTTGTTGGTGTTCGGTCATTTAGTCATGTCTGACTCTTCTTGTCCCCGTGGACCTTCTATCTTCCACTATCTCCTGAAGTATGCCCAAGTTCATGTTCATTACTTCCATGATACTATCTATCCACCTCATCCTCTGATGTCCTCTTTTCCTTTTGTCTTCAATCTTTCTCAACATCATGGTCTTTTCCAATGAGTCCCATCTTTTCATTTTGTGATCAAAGTATTTAAGTGTCAGCTTCATTTTTGACCTTCCAGTGAATAGCTTGAATTAATTTCTTAAAGTATTGACTGATTTGATCTCCTTGCTGTCCAAGGGACTCTCAAAAGTCTTCTCCAGCACCACAATTCAAAAGTGTTGATTCTGTGACATTTAGCCAGTTCTCACAGCCATACATTGCTACTGGAAAAACCATTGCTTTGACTTTACGGACCTTTGTCAGCAAGGTGTTGTCTCTGCTTTTCAGTATGTTGTCCAGATTTGCCATAGCTTTTCTTCCAAGAAGCAAGCTTCTTTTGATCTCACAGCTGCAGTCATCACCTGTAATGATCTTTGAGCCCAAGAATATAAAATCTGACACTACTTCCATTTCTTCTTCCTGTATTTGCCAGGAAGTGATGGGACCAGTTGCCAAGATCTTAGGTTTTTTTTTTTGATGTTAAGCTTCAAGACAGCTTTTCCACTCTCCTATTTCACCCTCATCAAGAGGCTTCTTAATTCCTCTTCACTTTCTGCCATCAGAATAGTATCATCTGCATATCTGAGATTGTTGATATTTCTCCTTGAAACTTTAATTCCAGCTTTTGATTCATCCACTCTGGCATTTCACATGATGTAGTTTGCATATAAGGTAAATAAATAATTAGGTGATGATAGACAGCATTGTCATATACCTTTTCCAATCTTAAACCAATCAGTTGTTTCATGTTCAGTTCTTCTACTAATTATATCTCTGATCTTAGTCAAATTAAAATATCTCTCAGTCTCCGTTTTATCACTTTTATGAAGGGTTAGACAATCTCTAATATTCCTTTGAGCTTTAAAACACTATGATGCTATGAGTTCTACCAGTCTATGTTTCTGACCATAGACTGTGATTTCTGCATTCCAGCTTTGAGAGATAGCAAGACCTGGGTTAGAGTCCTGCCTCAGACACATGCTATGTGTCCCTGGGCAAGTCACTTAACTCTTCAGTGCAATGTGCTGACTTGCATTTGATAGGAGTTTACTCACCCAGAAGTCCTTATGCTAATGACATCCCAAGTGCAATTCCTCTCCTTATCATTTGGAGAAGAGTAAATTTGCATATGAATGTAATGCAATTTTGTTGCACTATTAAGAAATCATGATTATAAGGAATTCAAATAGAATCAGAAATATCATATGAACAGATGAGCAAAGAAAGCAAAATGAGGAGAACATTCACTAATGCAAATACAATAAGCACAAAAATGTACTCAAACTCGAAAGAAAATGCTTCCAGAGTTGATTAAATATATCTTGCAATAGAAATAGCAAAGGCTTGGAGGACCTGGGTTTAAATGTTGACTGACACTTTTACCCATGTGGCCTTGAGCAAGCTTTTGAGACTCTTTGGTCCTCAGCTTTCTTATCTGTAAAATGAGGGAGCTAGAACTGATGACCTTCAGTTCCCACAATTTTAAACCTATGATCTTCTGAACCTCTTAGTAGAGAGACTGGAAGATTAAAGATCGAGAATGTTGCCTTTGTGAATATACATGTTTTCCTTTGTTACACAGGAGGGGATTTTGAGGGGGAAGGGTGGAGGAGGGTCTATATGAGAAAGTGATGGAAGTGCAAAAAGTCTCAATATAGAATACATGATTTTCAGGCTTTTAGCATCCTCATCTCCCTTCTCCTGCTTATTAATATCCTTCCTAAATATGAGGACCTGTAATAAACAAAATGTTGCACTTACAATCTAACCAGGGTAAAATACAGTGGAAATATCACTTTCCTTTTTTCATAGAAGTTGAGTCTGTCAAAGCCCCAGTTGCAGTATACAAAACCCTCTAGATTTTTTCATACAAACCTGTGATTTCATTGTCAGTGGTTTCCTCTCCATCAACATAAATCACAACTATCCTGGCCTTCACCATCCTGGTCTTGTAAAGTTGACATTTTGGATCCAAGAGTAAGATTTTATGTTTACCTCAGTTATCCAGTATTTTCTAGTTATTTCTCTTAACTTTATGTCATCAGAAAATCTGATAATGTCATAATCCAAGTCATCAATAAAAGTGTTAAATAGTATAGGGCCAATGATAGATCCCAAACTTTAAGTATTGTTATAGAATACTTTAAGAAGCAGTGCTTTCACTCCCATAGATTCTCCTTCTATCACTCTATCACTCACTTGAAGGGTGTTTTGAAGTCATTTGAAAGGAGGGAGGGACGGAGGGAGAGAGAGAGAGAGAGAGAGAGAGAGAGAGAGAGAGAGAGAGAGAGAGAGGTGTAATAACTTAGAGGTGCTCAAGAAGACCACATCTGGGAGCTGGTACCTAGATTATGTTTTTAAGGTGAAGCTAGGTACCATAGTGGCTAGAATGATGGGCCTGGAGTCAGGAAGATATGAGTTCAAATCCAGCCTCAGACACTGACTGGTGTGACCATGGGCAAGTCACTTCACCTGTGTTTGCCTCAGTTTCCTCAACTGTAAAACAAAGTTAATGGTAGCACCTACCTCCCAGGGTTGTTGTGAGGATTAAATGAGATAACTGTAAAGTGTTTAGCATAGTACTGGCTTAAGCATTTAGTAAGTCTTTCCATCATTGAGAAGAGAAGCAAGAGGTCTCAGTAGCAAGGGACCTAGAGAAACTAAATCTATGGAGAAATTAATTAAATGGAAAGAAATCTAGGTAAAAATATGTTTATGGAGAAAGTCTAAGCTCACTATACGGAGATGCTGGCCTTTTCCTGTCCATCAGTCTCCCTGATGCTCTTGCTCATACACAGCATCCCATCTCTCACTTATGCACTTGTATACAGGTTGTCTCCTGTATTTAGAACACAATCCCTCCTCATCTTCATGGGCCAAAGCCTCTATTTTCCCTCCTACTACACACCTTGCCCAAATTCCTGTCCAAATGATTCAATGTCCAACAAACGTCTAGGTCTCATTATTCTTACTGCTGATCTACATTATTCCTAAACTACTTTCTGGGTTGCCAATGCTTTGTCCTTGGTCCTTCCCTTCTTTTTTTTTCTATACTCTTAGTAACCACATCTGCTCACATATTTTCAATTATCATCCACATTCAGATGACTCCAAAATCTAAGCCTGGTGGATCTCCCAAGCTCCAGTTCCATATTAAAAGTGACTTATTGGATATTTAAAACTAGATTTCTCAAAGGCATCTGAAGCTTATCATATCTAAAACACAATTCATTCTCTTACAACCAAAACCCACCCCTCTTTCAAACTTCTCTATTTCTGTTGAGGGCGCTATCATACTTCTAGTTCTCTATGTTCACCATTTTGGAATCATCCTGTACTGCTTATTTTCCTTTACTCCAAATGTCTAATCAATTGCCAAAGGTTATTGATTCTACCTCCATATTATCTCTTACTTTTATTGCCTTCTCTTCTCTCACCTACCCACCACCTTAGCTTAGGTCCTTATCACCTCTTCCCTGAACTATTGCAAGAACCCCTAATGAGTTGCTCTGCCTCAAGCCTCTCCCCTTTCTAGTCTCCCCTTCATACAGCTTGGAAAAAAATGTTACTCCTAAAGCATAGATCAGTCCAGGTTGCTATCCTGTCCAATGGGATCTGGTGATTCTTTTTTGCCTCTAGGACCCAGTACAAACTTCTTTGTTTGGAATTAAACCCCTCACAAACCTGGTTCCAACCTACCTTTGTAGGTTTATTGCAGGTTGTTCCTCTTTTCTCACTCTATAGTCCAGACAGATTGTTTCTCACACATCATATTCTACTTCCCATCTGTGTCCATTTGGATTCACTCAAAGGGCCGCACTTGAGGACTTAGAGGGCCACATGCAGTCTCGAGGCCACAGCTTCCCCACCCTTGTTCTACATGATGCTTTTCCTGTCCTTCCAGACTCTAGTGTTTCCCCCAACAATTTTACCTTGTGTTAACTTCATATATTTTCATTATCTATTAACATATATGTAAATATGTTTCTCAATGGAATGTAAACTTCTTCAGGGCACCTGAATCACCTTTCTTTCTCTATTGCGTAACATAGTGCCTGGAATATAGTTGGCCCTTGATAAGTGTTTTTGATTGATTGGTTGAGATCTCACCTGAAACAATTCTTCTGAAAGAGTGATGCCCTCTATTTCTCTTGTGCAGATATCTACACTACATAGAGGGTAACAGCAATGCACATTTAATTTTATAAAACTTGTTGCTTGACTTCAAAATCAATAGAAATGATAAAAGGCATTGGCCTACAAAATATACTATCCAGTAGCTGTGTGACTGCTCCTCTGGTGACAGAAGCAATACCACTTACAGTAACAACACATTTTCTTTGACTTCTACATTATCCCATTTCTACCTTAACTTCATACCCATTCTCATTCATAATTATATTATTTCTCTGGGGTAATTGGGAGGGAAAGGTCTTTAATAACACACATTGAAGTGTAGTATAGTGATTCATACAGATATGAAAATGAACTACAAATTATATTAGGGAACTACAAATTAGTGTCAAAGTATGCAGCATTTTTCATGAACCCTATTTTTTTTTCAAAATGTTATAGGCAACAAATAATAAATATAAGGAACTTTATCACTGTTCCATTATATGGGTACCTTAAAGAAAGTGGTAAGTCTGCAATATGCCAAGTAGGAAAAAAAAACTCCAATCAATTCCTTCTCTACCTTGCCATGCTTCCAAACACCACACTCTAGTTCTGGCTCCCTGTCAGTAGGGGAAGTATGTACATGCTCTCACTATGTCTTACTTACTGGTTTGGTAAATGGGGATTAAGTCATCAAATTAGGAAGGAGAAATTAGAAATACACAGCTGTAGTGTGTGTGTGTGTGTCAATACAGTAAGGAAAAATGCAAAACCTCTGAACAAAAAGCAAAATGTTCTTTGTAATCTGTTGGTATCAGATCTAAAGGGCTACTTCATTGCATGATATAGGTTGGTTCTTTTTTTTTTGTATGAATGTGAAAACAAACTTCTATTTTAGCCCAATATTAAAGTGTTCTTAAAGTATAGTGAACTGGAGTAGACTTCAATGCCAGGAAAGAATGAGTAGTAAAGGCATCACTGTGGCAGAGGAATAGGGTGACTTTTTAAGTCTTGTATTTCTTCAACTTTTTGAAAGATAGAAGTTTAAAGATGAAAGAAACCTTTCAAAGTTAATACATCTCAGTGCTGCCTCTCCCTTCTCTATCCATCATCCTTGGCTCTTCTCTCCACATCTCCTCTCAAAATTTCCTAGCATTGCATGTTAGGAAAACTAGCTATGCATGGGAGTGGGTAATTCTACTGGAAAATTAGCCATGGAGTGAGAAGCAAGAAGCCCTGAGAGGAACTAATTCTATCTCAGAATTCTAAATAAGTTATACTTTGGTGTTGAAGCAAGGATGAAATTCCTGATTAACACAGGCAAAACTGACACAATCTGTAAGAAGCAATGACATTTTAGAGACTGCCAGAGGCTATGTTGGCCTTCGCACGTCATTTACAAAATGAAGATAAATTTGTATCAAAATTAAAATGAATGATTTAGGTTATTTTATATCCAAGGGACTTCTCTGTTTTTATTAAAATGTTGTAGATAATGCTAGTTATTTCTCAAACTAGTTCTACAAAGATTCCCTTCACATTTTAAAGCCCAGCTCCAATGTCACCTCTTCAAAAAAAGCCTTCCTTGAACTAACCAGATGGAAGTAAATTCTCCCTCCTTTTACCTCTCCTAATACTTTGTAACTTTCTTATTTCTTTCCTATTTTAATTTGCATTAATCTAATCAGGGCTATGTCTATACAACCCGAGTGACTATTGTGTATCGCAATTACAGTGCAGTATGAATTCACAGAGTCACACTAAAATAATTAAATTGATTAATTCATACAAAGTGTTTTACAACTTTTTGCATCTTTACATTTTAAAAATATATACTATGTCTTCTTTTTTCTACAACCACTTGTTTTTATGTGATTTGGCATTTATTTCACAAGACTTTACACGTTATTTCAGGTTTTTCATTAAAATATCCTTTTATTTTACTGGCTATTAAGTGTATCTTTGATGACCTGTCCATTTACACGGATCTAGCCTTGGTAATAGCCCATCTTTTTTATTTTTCAAATATTTTTTTTTCCCAATTACATTTAAAATTTTTAACATTTTTTAAAATTTTTAGTTCTAAATTCTCTCCCACACTCCCATCTTCCCTCATTGAGGAGGCAAGCAATTTGATATAGGTTATACATGTACAATCATGCAAAACATATTTCCATATTAATCATGTTGTGAAAGAAAACACAGAGCAAAAAAAAAACCAAAACCTAAGAAAAAAGAAAGTAAAAAAAGTATACTTGAATCTGCAATCAGACTCTATCAGTTTTTTTCATAGCATTTTTCGTTATGAGTCCTTCAGAATTGTCTTAGATCACTATATTGCTGAGAATAGCCAAACAATTCACAGTTAATCTTCTTACAATATTGCTGTTATGGTGCACCATGTCATCCTGGTTCTGTGCACTTTACTTTGCATCAGTTTATGTAAGTGTTTCCAGGGTTTTCTGAAAGCATCCTGTAGTCATGGTCCATTGTTTTTAAGAAGGTTGAAATCAGACAAGTTCTCAAGAAATTAAAATACGTTTATCTTCACCTCTTGGATAAATTTCTTAACCTTTCATTATATGTGGCATGATATAAGTTTCTGTTGTAATATCCTATCTCCATTTGAGTATCTCTGTATTTTTAGAAAAATTCTGCTTCTTAGAATATCATTAGTGTTAGTATTCAGTATTCTCTTAATGGAGACAAGACTTAGCCGTCTGGAAGTAACAATTCCCCAAGTATTTTTGGAAGGATGATGTTTTATAGCCTGATGAAGATGCTCAGATTTTATTGGCTCATGTGAACTTCTGGCAACAGTTTTAGAATAATACCAATAGCAAACCTTTAGTATAACAACTGTAAAGTATATATATAATCTCATTTAATCCTCATAATCACTTTGTAGTTTAGGTATCTTTACTGTTGAAATCTTGCAGATGAAGAAACTGGGGCTGAGAAAGATTAATTGACTTGGCTAGGGTCACATAGGAAGCAAGTATTGGAGGTAGCAATTTAACCCATGGCTTCCTGATTCTGAGCCTGTTGCTCTATCCACCATGCCACCTAACTGCCTTATGAGAAAGATTTTAAGAGCTCAGAAATAAATTATGATGATCTTTACATTTTTCAAGCCTTGATTAAATGAGATGAGAAAGAACCTCAGCTGATTTCTAAGGCACTAAAATGAAGCCAGAAGTCATGTGGAGCCCACATTGTTGTATTCCTGTACATTCAGGGGGATAAACAGGAAATTTCATTTGAAAGCCACAGAGAACCACTTAGAATATGTGTATGTTTAAGACTAACCAAAGGGGACCTAGAAGCTAGATCAACTTGAGCTCTGGGATATCACTGGTGGTTTAAGCATAGATTGCACTGTACATCCCTAGGTCTACTTCCTTCTACTTTTGGGAGTATAGTTTTAATCAATTAATCAATCAACCAAAAGCATTTATTAAACACTTATCATGTGCCCACTCTATGCCAGGTACTAAGTGCTGGAAAAAACCCCCCCAACAAAAATGATACTGTGCCTGCTCTCAAGGAGAACATTCTATCAGGGAAGACATGTGCATATAGAATAAATAAACATAAACGTTAGTGAAATATAAGATAGTTAATGAAGAAGGGACTAGCATCTTAGGGGGATTCAAGGAAGACAATCTTTAAAAAGCGGTACTTGAGCTGCATCCTGAAGAAAATTAGAGATGCTGTGACAAGGAGGGGAGCCCATTCTAGGCATGGTGGATGACCAGGTCAAAGGCCTGGGGACCAGAGAAGAGTTGTGTTTGGTGAAGAAAGAAAGGCCAGTTTTAGAACATAGAATGTGGAAAGGGGAGTAATGTATTGGGGCCATGTTAGGAAGGGCTTTAAAAGCCAAACAGTGGAGTGTATACTTGATACCTGAGGCAACTAAACAGACATCAGAGTTTATTGAGAAGAGAAGTAACATGGTTAAGATATATACTTAAAGGAATCACTTTGGTGGTGGTATGGATTATGGATTGGGGTAGGGAGAGACTTTAGGAGACCAATTAGAAAGTTGTTGCAATCATCCAGGAAAAGAGGAGATAAGGGCCTAAACTAAGTTAGTGTCTATGTGAATGAGCATCCAGAAGGGGTAAGATGTAAGAAGGAAGGAAGAAACAACAGGATATGGCAACTGATTAGACAGGAATGATGAGAAAGTGTGAACAGTGAAGGATAGCACTGAGATATTGCACCTTGGAGACTGGAAGAACAGTTGGTGCCCTTGACAGAAATGAGGAAGTTTTGTAGGGAAGTGAGTGGGGGAGGAAAAGAGGGGAAGGGAAAATAATGAGTTCTCTTTTAGATATTTTTAATTTGGTATGTCTCTGGAACAGCCAGTTTGAAATGTCTGATAATCAGTTGGTGATGTGGGATTAGAGCTCAGCAGAGTGGTGATAACTAAATCCGTGGGAGCTATAGAAAGGTAAGGCCTTGTTTTGAAAAGAATCATATAAAACACATTTAAAATTATGAAAATAAAATTAGACATGTTATTAATTATCTGGAAAATTTAGTTAGGTGAAACACTTTATTTCTGATGACACTGGTTAAGCAAATATACAGTGTATAAAGCATGGTATAATGAAGTGGTATAAGTGTAAATAGTGAGAAGGGATGTCACAAGTTATGAGCTGCCTAAGGTTACAGTAGATGTGGAAACATTCCTAAGAAAGGAAATTTTCTTGAAAAATGCCTTTTTGCTTAACGCTTTCATTTTCTGTTGATAAATTACAGTTTCAACCCCTTTTATATTGCTACTGGAAATATTTTAAGTGTGGTATGAGGAATCCTGGCATTTGAATTCATTAATTCAATTTGCATTCAGAAATATCCTTTTGCAAGCAGACTTTTTTCCTTGCCTGGAAGGCAATTAGAGAGACAAAGATCAGTCTGATGGTAATTAAAACAAAGGTTTGAGTGGAATAATCACAAGATGTGGCAATGATATCAGGCATTCCCAACACAGTGAATCCACAAACACAGTCCAGAGGGAAAATCCAATCCCATAGGAAAATGATAAGGACTGAGGCAAAATTCAGTAGGATTCACTTGCCCTTGGCAAGGGATTATTTTTTTCTGAAGTCCTATTGTCTTGGGCCTGCATGTGATGGCCAGATTTGGCTGGTGTGCAGCAAAACACAGCCACTGGATAGGCACAGGTCTGATCATGGTGAAGGCATTTCATTACTGGTTGGTCTGACCACAGAATGAAGAAAATGTAAATATCCACCAGTCCCATCAGGCTTTAGTTAGCACAGGGATCAGAATTAATGTAAATGATGCATCAGGCAGCTGCAGATTGAATAGCCACCTAATGAATGCTTAGGTTCTCTCTAGAAATGACCTCAGCTCCCCTTTATCCTCTGGAAGGGGCCCTTCTATTTGTCTCTGTAATCACAACCATGCACAAAAGCTTCTCTACTCACTGTAAATAGCTCAATATAAATATGAACCACAATGGAAAATAGCCCATAATCATCAACTCAGCTGCAGGAGCATCCTTGAGAATGCACGCTGTAAGTGCAGTTGTGGGCATCCTGGAAGTCCAGCTCCTCATTCTTTTTAAAATAGATTTTGGTTGATATCTCTTTTTAATATCACCTAGATTTCCCCTTTTATCCCACCCCTCCTTTGTCCCAAAGAGTCATTCTTTAGAACAAAGAATTCTGAAAAAACAGAGTAAGATAAGAAAAAGAATCTTGCAAAAATCAATCAATACATTAAACAAACAAACAAAAAAAACCCCCATGATGTCATATGCATCATTCCACTCTCATGGAGATCTCCCTTCCCTTCTCTACCGAGGAGCAGGGTGTGTGATGTTTTCTCATTTCTCTTTTTTTTTGGAGGCCAAGTTTATTCTTATAATTTCACAACCTTCATTTTCAGCCATCTTGTGGTTGCTGTATTATTCATTTACATTGTTGTAGTCATTGTGTATATTGTGTTTCTGGCTCTGCTTCACTTGGCATCAGTTCATGTAAGTCTTTCCATGTTTATCAGTATTTACCATATTCATTGTTTCTTAGAGCATGAAAATATTCCATTGCATTCATGTATCACAATTTGTTCATCTATTTCACAATCTATGGGCATCTACTTTGTTTCTGGTTCTTTGTTATCTTGGAAAGTAAGACTATAAATATTTTGGTGTTTGTAGGGCATTTATGGGTTGTGTGTGTGTGTGTGTGTGTGTGAATAACATCCTTAGGATATATGCCTAGCAGTGAGGTTTCTGGCTCAAAGGGTATGGAGATTTTAGTCACTTTATCTGCATAATTTCAAATTGCCTTCCAGAGCAATTGTAATAATTCACAGATCTGTCAACAATTAATTAGTGTTCCTGTTCATAGATCCTCTTATATTGACTACTCCCATCTTTTGTCATCATTGCCAATTTCCAGCTCCCATTTCTTCAGACTTAGATTAAGTGTAATCTCCTCCATAAATTCTTCTCTGATACCACCAGTCAGCCAGGCAACTAGCTTTTATTAAGCATTTACTTCATGCCAGACATAGATAAAAAGAGATAAAAAGAAAGTTAAAAGAAAATTTTTACACTATGAGAGAAAGGGAAAGACTTCTTGTAGGAGGTAGGACTTTAGCTGAAACTTGAACAGTAAGGAGTCAAGCATCATCAGACTGCAGAGTATGTGAGAGATGGGGCATAAGGTATAAGAAAACTAGAAAAGTGGGAAGAGGACAGATTATGGGGGTCATTAAAAGCTTTACAGAAGATTTTATATTTGATCCTACTGGCAACAGAGAAGCACTGACGTTGATTGAATAGGGTGACTATTTCAAAACACATGTGTGTTTTGGGAAAACTATGGCAGCTTATGGGAGGATAGACTTGAGTCAGGGGAAACTTGTAGCTAGCAGACCAACCACTAGCAGACTATTGCAATAGTTCAGATGTGAGGTAATGAGTACCTATGCTAGGGTGATGGCAGTGTCAGAGGAGAGAAGGGGACATATATAAGGAATGTTTAAAGGTAGAAATGACAAGACTTAGCAACTGACTGGATATGGGGAGATGAGAAAGAGTGAGGAGTTGAAGATGACTGTGAAACTGAGTGTTTTGGGACAAGGTTGGTGCCCTGCTTAGTAATAGAGAAGTTGGGAAGACAGGAAAGTTTTGGGGAAATATAATGAACTCAGTTTGGATATGTTGAGATTAAGAGGTTTATAAGACTTCCACTTTGAAAATGTCCAATAGGCAACTAGAAATGCTAGATTAGAAGTAAAGAAAGAGGTTAGGACTGGAAAAAAAAATCTGAGGATCATCTGCATAGTTGAATATATGTGAACTAATGAGATCACCAAGTGAAATAATACAGAGGAAGAATAGAAGAGATCCCAGAAAGGGGCATTTGGGGAAACCCATAGTTGATAGGAATGATCAGGATAAATATTCAGCAAAGGAGACTGAGAAGGGGTCAGTCAGGTAAGAGAGCCACCCAGAGAGAAGAGAAAATCAAATTGAAGAGGCTGTTTGATGCTGTCAAAGACTACAGAGAGGGAAAAAAAACAATGAGGATTGGGCAAAATACAGAAGACTTGTCAACTAAGAAATCAGTGATAACTTTGGAGAGAATAATTTTAGTTGAATGATGAAGTTAGAAGACCATCAAGAGTTAAGAAGTTAGTGAGAAGAAAAGGAGTAAAAGCAATTGTGTATGGTCTCCTGATGAATGTTAGCAGGAAAAGGGAAAAGAGATGGATGATAGCTGGCAGGGATGAATGGATTAAATGAGGATGGCAGAGACATGGGCATGTTTGTAAGCAATAGGGAGCAAGAAGTAGAGGGAGAGATTGAAGGGATGTAAGAGAAGGGGAGATGGTAGAAGAGACGATCTGCTGGAGAAGACAAGATGGGATGGGATCACTTGTGCATATGTGCCTAGGTAAGGAGAAAGGTCCCCTCTCCATGTAAAAGAGGTATGGATGAGGAAGGAGATAGTGGCAGAAGACATCTTGGTGACATGAAATGAGTAGGAGGGGAGAAGAGAACAGTATCTGGGAATGGTCTTGATTTTTTTTTCAGTAAAATATGAGGCAACGTAAGAAGGCGGGAGGCAGGGGGTCATGGGAAGGACAGAGTCTTAGGGGACACCCACAGTTAATAGGAATGACCAGAATGAATGAAAGGAGACTGAGGAGTGATTAGTCAGGTAAGAGAGCCAGCCAGAGGGAAGAGAAGATCAAAGAGAAGAGGCTATATTTGACAATGTCAAAGACTTCAGAGAGGTAAAAAACAATGAGAACTGTGAAAAGCCCACAAGACTTGGCAACTAAGAAATCTTTGGTTTCTGAGGAGGGATGAAGAGATGTGGAAAATCTGTTGTGGTGGGATATTGGTCAATTAGTGAGGAACAAAAGGATTGTCTTGTAGCAGTGAGGGCCTAGTTGAGATTATGTAACATAAAAATTGTAGCCGACCCAATAAGTATGGTTTTATGATTTTCTCCAGCTTCATTGAGTAGCAAGTAAGTGAGACCAAAGTAAGAACAGCACAGTCGAGGCTTGGCAGAGCAAGATGAGATAAAGAGGCTGAGGACTTGAGGAAAGAGGACAGTGTAGATTTGAACTGGTTTACCAAGGGGCCAACATGGGGAACAGAAGAGCAAGTAGCCAGTGTAAGAGGGATGGTCTGGGAGAGAACCGGGGAGTAGAGATTAGGGTGATCCATGGTTAATGGGAATGATCAGGATGAATATTCAGCAAAGGAGACTGGGGAGTGGTCAGTCAGGTAGCAGAGCCACCCAGAGAGAAGAGAAAATCAAACTGAAGAGGCTGTTTGGTGCTGCCAAAGACTGCAGAGAGGGAAAAAAAAAACCCAGTGAGGATTGGGCAAAGTCCAATCTTGTTCATACCACTCTTTTGGTACTTAGACACATTGACGGCATCAAGAAAGAATGACAAATAATCCTGATAAGAAGGGGGGAGAGACAGAGAGACAGAGACAGAGACAGACAAAGACAGAGAGAGACAGAGAGAGACAGACTGACAGAGAGACACAGAGAGACAGAGACAAAGAGACAGAGACAGTGAGACAGAGAGAGAGAGAGAAGGAGAGAGAGAGCACAAATAGGGTTAGGGGTTAGGGTGAAGAAGGGTACCTATCAAACATCACCTTGTTTTCCAGTTATCTGTGTTCATGTCATTTCAGCTCTTTCAGGGCAGACAAAGTATCTATTAATCTATGCCTCATATAGGTCTGGGTACAATGCCTTGCAGAAGCAAATATTTGTTTATCATATTTTAAGATGCCACTCAGAAACAGGGATGAAGACATTCATTATGCAGTACAGGCATATCCAACTATAGGTAGTAAGTCTGGTCCACTTATTTCATGAATTAGGCCAGTCTCAGAGTCACAGAGTTGGAGGACCCTGAATAGGTCCTTGAACAGGAATCCTTTCTACAACACATTTGATAAATGGTCATCCAGCCTTTGTTTGAAGATCTCTAATGAAACACAATCCGGTATCTCCTAAGATGGCCCAAGGTGACTTTTTTTTTCTCTTTACAACTTCTATTCATTGACCCTAGTTCTGACTTCCAGAGAAAAGCAGAATAAATCTAATTTGTTTTTCACACGATTGCCCTTCTAACATTTGAAGGCAGCTGTCATGTTCTCCAAACGTCCTCTTCTTAAGACTAAACAGTATTTGATTCTTACAACAACCCTATGAAGGAGGTGTTGTTATTATCTTCATTTTACAAATGAGGAAACTGAGACTGAGAGGCTAAGTGACTTGTCCAGGGTCAGATAGCAAGCAAATTTCTGAGGAGGGATTTGTTTTTTTAGTTCTCTGCACTCTGTCTTTATTTTTCTCTGTCTTTATAAAATTAGCATCATATTTAGGTGCCTTCTTTAATTCTCCTCTTGCCTCTGAATTTTTATCATTGATAGTTTATTTTATTTTTTCTCCAACTAACTACACACATGACACAATAGCATTCATTTAAAATTGTATTTGTGTTCCCAGGAGTGGATATTTCCAAACAGTCTCAATTAATGCACTGCAGATATCTACTCAACATCTATAGGTATGTATGTGCATATATATATATATATATAATATATATATATATATATATATATATGTGTGTGTGTGTGTGTGTATGTATGTATATATATGTATATATATGTATATATGCACACACATATGTAAGTGCATATGTGTGTATATAGAATATTTTATGAATTATCTAATATCTCCTAAACATCAGGAAAAATTTTTTTTCTAGTGGTACATGTGTGATTTAATATTTATCCACAAGCTTAGGTGGTGTGCAATAACAATGGAATTGCTGAGAAAATATCAACATTACACTTCAAGAACTCTTTAATTGGCAAGTGATTCAATAGACTGCAATGATCTTGCATCCAAACAAATCAGTGTGACTGAGGCAGTGGAGCTCTAGAGGATCGGTTTTCACAATGTCTTCCTTAATTAACAGTAACATTGATATCTAAATTGCCTATACAGGCTAAGAGAAAATGAAATTAGGAAGAGTTTGAGAACTATGGATATATGTCTAAATTCATGAGAACAAACTTATGAAGGACAAAGATGGCAGAGAATTGACTTAGCAGACATTCTGGTCATTATCTTTACTAAAATAATACAATTACTACACATATGAATGTACACAAAGCTGACCTTGTGTGTCTTGATTTTATAGCCTCTCTATCCCAAAATTTATTTCCACCATCCAATATTAGATACATAAACTGTCGCATTAGAAATTAATTCTTTTTGCTCAAGGCTTTATCCCCTGTTTAAATGCAAATACCTCATGGAAGAAGGAATACGTGTTATTTGCCCATTTATACCTTACTGTGAATGAGTTTAGCGAATCCGTTTTTAAGAACAGATTTTGATGGGAACACAGGTGGGAAGGATGAAATCATTGGCAACTGAGCCTGGAAGACTGGATGCTGGATGCTGATAAGGAAGGACAAAGGCATTGGCCAAAAGGCAATGATTCGGGACCAATAGAAGACACACCTCATCTCTTTCACTCTTCTGACTGGTGCTGGCCTTTCCCACAAGATGCATGGATTCAGGATTTAACCTGACTTGAAAGCAAACTTTTGGCAATGCTTTCAGATAGTCAAATTCACATTTTTTAGAGAGCTAGAGTTAGAATCCCCATGCCCAAAAGTTAATTATGATTTTAATGTTCCTGTCTTGTCAACAAATTTTTTTCTATTTCTATTCAACAGAACTCATGAACCCTGGGAATTACAGAGGGGAGATCTTTGATTTTATACAGTAAGAGCAGGGCTAAGGTTTTGTCAAATGTTTAGCTTTACAATGACTCATAATTTTTGGCTGCTTTTCCAAAATCCATTCACAGGAAATTCTCATTTGTCAATGTGAAGTGTAGATGGAAATATTCAACAAAGTGTAGGTTTTTAAATGTAGAAATGTGGGATATTTTGAAAGCAGACATGAACTGAAATTTTGCAGCTGTACTAGTTCTCTTCATCATAACCACCAATGGGTTTAGTCTGAAGAGGCAAAATAATACAGCAGAGGAAAAATCGCAAATTCTTTTGATTTCAAGACAGAGGACCTGACTTCAAATCCCATTTCTGCCTGTATGACCTTGAACAAATCATTTGACTTCTCCAGGGTTTAGACTAGGTAAAACTTAAGGGCCTTTCTAGTTTTAAATCTATAATCTTATTGTAGCAATGGTAGGGTAATATAGTGAGCATGGTGGACTAGTTACCCTCCTCTCCATCTCTTCATACTGTTGATTGATTGCATAGATGGATTTCCAGGTATTGAAAAAGAATCTACAATTCTTTCTATTTCAAAAAAAGAAATTAGCTCTGAACCCCCAGCCAGAGACAGTGCTTTGGCAAACATTCTCTGTATGTGCATGTATATGCATATATGTGTGTATATGTGTGTAATATATAATATTACATATATATGTATATTATATATATACACATATGTGTGTGTGTATATATATATGTATATATATATACACATATTTGCTGTTGTTCAGTTGTTTCAGTCATATCCAACTCTGTGACCTCATTTAGAGTTTTCTTTCTTGAAGTGGTTTACAATTTCCTTCTCCAGCATTTTACAGATGAGGAAACTGAGGCAAACAGGATTAAGTGACTTGCCCAGAGTCACACAGCTAATCTGAGGCCAGATTTCAATTTACATTTTCCTGACTCCAGGCCCAGTGCTCTATCCACTGTACCACCTAGCTGCCCCACTTTACGTATACATGTGTGTATGCATGTATGTATGTATAGACATATGTATATGTATACACACACACACATATATATGTATATATATATACACATATATACACACATGTGTATGTGTGTGTGTATAATGCAAATCTTACATTGAGGGTGCTCACCCTTAATTTTATGCTTCTTACTGCAATCATAGTAAGTACATTCAGATTAGCAACAGTCTATGGGCCACTTTATATAAAGATAAAGTAAACTCTCAAAACAAAAAAAAAGGTAAACAGACTTTTCCCATGCTCCAGGGTAAAAAGCTCCAGATTCCTATGAAGGAACTTAAAGGAGGAAAGAAATACAGAATTACTACTTTGCGGTTTGTTATTCATTGGGGTTTCAGTGACACAACCTATGTCCTGACACACCTTATGTCTGAATGGCCCAGAAAGCCTTATTCCTGACAATGTTCTTTATGGCTACTGCCACTGTAATGCTTCCAGTACTCCTGTTCCAGAACCCCCGATTCTTTAATTCTCAGAATCTTCTATGTATGTTGCCAAAAACCAGGTTCTCTTTTTCTTTTCTTTTCTTTTCTTTGCTTTTTTTTTTTTGAGGCAATTAGGGTTAAGTGACTTGCCCGGGGTCACACAGCTAGTAAGTGTCTGAGGCCAGATTTGAACTCAGGTCTTCCTGACTCCAGGGCTGGTGCTCTATCAACTGCACCACCTACCTGCTTGTATTACTTGTGTTTGAATATAGCTCCTGCCTGGACTTAGTTGAACTGAAAGCTGGGAAACTTGGCTTTAATCTCTGTCACCCCCAGCTTCAGGCTCAGCTACAATCTTTTACTAGGGGACTATTGGGTTTTTTTCAGAAAGGATGGGGGCCCTTATCCTAGTACTGGCTTATGTCTTCTTAGTTCTGCTTCCTTTGAAGCTCGTGATATCTTATATCTCAGGTAGGAGGTGGGTGTGCATAATAAACAGCTAATTTTCTTTAGTCTTACCCTTTCCTTTAAACAAATCTGACTACTTGGTACAAGACTGGGTCCCTAGAGATCTTGTATAGCTTATGGTAATTCTTCAGTACCCTTATTAAAACCTTATTTCTGAAGGCTAAATCATAACCTGGCAATGACCATTTACCTAATAATAACCCAACAGCTTTGGGGTTTGAGTTTATCTACCCCCCCTTTTTTAAAACTATGTCTTTTTCTGTTGGATCACACAAATTAGAAATTAGGGTCAATCTATGGCTATTCAGCTGATTTCCTGGCCTATTCATCTGTAAATGAGCTAATCAAAGCCTGCTATCCTTTACAAAGTGAAAATAATCCACTCAAATCTGCCCTTTACAAGTCACAAATTCAGACATGAGACACACCTTCACGTCTCATCCCTCTGTTACTTGCCCCTTATATGCTAAAAATGTGCCAAAACGTGAAAGGTGCTTTCCACTGGTATATCATGGTTCCTGAACTTCTCATCATTATATTAATTCCTTTGCATTATAGCATATAGCCAGCAAATAGTCTATCCTTTTACTTATAACACTATCTGAAGGCCTTTGATAAATTGTAAAAATAATAACTCACATGTATAGAAAGATGGAATTCATAAAGAGCTTTCTTCAAACAATCCTGACAGGTAGATTAGGGTTCCCTAGGAGGTAATATTAAACTGTTAGTACTCATGAATTCTGATGGAGCCGCATTTTCATCATTGTGGGAACCTTCACTGGTGATACAAGTTGTAACTCTACTATATCTTTTCATCTTGTATAATTTACACATATATATTTCCATAGATCCTTTACAGAGGCTTAAGCCAATGCATTGAATACATTTCTCTCTTTTTTATGTCTTGGGGGGATGCCAAAATAAGCATTGGACCATGCATCAATTTTACTTTTTTTTTGTAGCCTTACTATACATTACTCCCTTTTATACACTGGTCACACTAAATTGGTCTCCTTATTATTCCTTACAGATGACACCCAATCTTTTGTCTCCATGCTATACTCCCAAGCCTGGAAAACACTCTCTCTTTACCTCTGGCTCTTGGAATTCTTAATTTCATTTATATATGTTTAAAACCAAAAGATTGCATTATTTTTAATGGAGAAACATTAGAAGCTTTCCCAAAAAGTATCAGAGTAATGCCATCACCCGCTTTCTCATTATTTGACATAGTTCTAGAAATGCTACTGAAGGCATTAAGGCAAGAGAAAGCAGTTAAAAACATAAACATAGGTAGTGAGGAAATAAAACTATCCTTTTTTGTTAATGACATGATGTTTAACTTGGAAAACCCAAGAGAATTAGCAAAGAAATGGAAGCAATGAATAACTTTATTAAAGTAACATGATTCAAAATAAGCCAATGAAAATCAGTGGTATTTTTATTAAAAAGAAAATTTAAAAATCCAGGAGAAAATAATAGAATTGAATGTCACATGTTTGCCCACTCAGCCCAAGAGGAGACATCATAAATAACTTTCATGACTTCCAATCTCTTATGCAGGGATAAGTGTGAGTATATTCCCTGAATTCAATTGGGGAGCATAAGCAACTAGTCTGATCAATTCCCCTTACATAAAGATGTGATTTACCAAGGAATGACCTGCCTACTATAAGAATACTTTCAATGCATGTGTAGACTCTTTAATTTTTATTTAGACTAGCCAATCTGCTTTTCCCATCTTTATCTGCTTCAACTTTCTCATCACACTTTCAGGATGGGATGTGGTATTCAAACGTGGGGGTTCTTCTGTACCTGATGATGGAAAGAAGCAGAATTAAAATTCCTTCCAGATCTCTTTTTTCTTTTGCCTGTTTATTGTCTTCCTTTCTGTTTCATCCTTAAGCACCCTCAGTATGACTGTGTTTAGTTGGGTCTGTAGGTAGGCTTTCCTTAAACTGACTTTTCTTTCAACTTCATCATTGTCTTATTAGGTGATACTACTCATTATTTTCTCTCATCCTTCTCTGTAAGATTTTTCAAATACATTTCTATTTTTTACTTCTGTTGCTTTTAGCTACCATATCCTTCCTTTTGGCTTGAAGTTTGAGTATTTGCTAACTAAGGTGATTTTTAGGCCCCTTGGTTCTCACTCTGGCATTTTGAGTTATATCAATTAAAAATTGATTCAATTGAAAATTATTATAATTGTTGATAATATCCTGTCCTCCATTCATTTCCCACTTTCTTTGGCATCAATAATTCTTTAACTCTTTTAAATAGTTCATATGTGATTTTTTTTTCTTATTTTCAGGCTATCTTCTAGTTTTGTACTAATTTTGATCTTTACTCTAAGAAATTAGTGGTCTGACCATAAAGAAACAGCTGACTCAGAATAATAAGTCATTCATTTCCTGTGAGTTAAAATATCAGTTTTGGGGGAATGGATTTAATTATTCGTCATGTTTAGTATGCCCTTATTCCTTTCTCAAATAAAGTATTCATGACATAATGACTTAGAGCTTCTGTGTGGTCTCCCATTCTTTGGCATCTCTTATTCTTTAATTCTAAACCATATCTTTGTGTTGCCACCACTGTTACTCAAAATTGGGCCCCAAAGTTTTGATTTTATATCCTTAGGGGAATCCTAATCTGTCAATATAATGTGTCAGAAACTAATCTGTAACTTGGTCTTAGAAAGTTATCTGGGATACTGAAAGGTTAATTTTCTCAGAGCCACATAGCCAATATACAGCTTGAACCAATAAGGGAATTGAACCAAAATTCCCCAGCTCTCTACAATCCTACCTCTATGTAGTATTTTTTCTAAGTTCTTTATAAAATTTCTCAACCTCTTTCTGCTCTCCCACTGAAAAAAACATTGGATTTGGAGCCAAAAGATAAGAACTCCAATAGTATCTCCTTCACTTACATCCGGTGTGACTTAGAACAATCAATCAGCAACAAGATTTAGTAACTACCTGTATGTACTAGGTAATGTGCTAAGTGGGGATATAAATTCAGAAAGCTAAACAATTCACATTTTCAAAGAGCCTACATTCTATTAAGTTCTTAATTTCTCTGAGCCTCAGTTTCCTAACCTCTAAAATGAAGCAATTGGATCAGATGGCCTTTATGTTGGTGCATAAGTAGAAATTGTTTTCATAGTAATCTTTTTTTGCAAATACATATCATATACATATACTTGAGAATAGGAATTATTAGTTTCTTTGTGTTTCTATCCCCAGCACCTAGTATAGTGCCTGGCATATAAAGAAACTTAGCAAGTGCTGATTGGTTGATTGAAGAGCAGCATGATAGAAGGTAATTGTCTTATGGAATAATCTTTCATTTTGGCACATGATAAAACCAATTTTGCCAACTTTTTATTTGCTTCTCCAAGGAGAAAATGTAGGCCATTACTCCATCTAGCTACAATTTTTTTTCTTCTGATTTTGTTTCTAGAGAAAAAAAACAACAACAAAATTGATATGATGCAGTTCCTCCAGTATTATACTCATTCATTGATCAATGTACAACATATTACACTGGAAAGGACACTGGTTCTGGAGTCAGAGTGCCTAGGTTAAAATCTTCTCTCTGTTACTTCCTACCTATATCAGGCAAGTTACTTAAACTCTCTGGGCTTCGGTTTCCTTATCTGTAAAATGAAGAATGGGGATAATAATGGCATCTACTTCACAGGGTTGTTGTGAGGATGAAATGAGATAACATGTAAAGTACTGCACAAACCATAAAGTACTATATAAATGCTGGCTCTTATTGTTATTGTTCTTATTATTTCATGGTTTGTTTTTATATACTCAAAGCTTTGCCCTGAGTGTCTGAAACATGACATAGACTTACGATTTGTTCGGTTGAATGGAATACATCACTTTCTTATGCCTACTCTCCCATCACTACAAAAGTACCTATGAGAGTTACCTGTGCACAAATTCAAGGCAATCTCAATGGGTTATCAGTAGGCAACAGGCAGTCTTCTGAAAATGATATTCAACAACGGACCACATCTTTACCAGACAGGTGGAAAAATGGATAGCATAGAGGACTTGGAGTCAAGAAGTTTCGAGTTCAGTCATGTTACTAGCCTATGACCCTGGCAGAATTACTTGATCTCTCTCAGCCTCAGTTTCCTTCTACTTAAAATATAAATCTATTTACCTAACCTCTCTTCTCACCTCAACATTCGCATCTTCAACTGCGCATTAGACATCCTGAGCTAGATGTGCTATAGATCTCTACATGTTCAAAACAGAACTCATTACTTTTCCCTCAAAACCCTAACCTCTTCCCAACTTCCTGATTATTGTCAAGGGTACCACCACCTTTCCAGTCACCAAGGCTCTGAAACTTAGTATCATCCTTGAGTTTTCACTACTCCCAATATAGTCAATTTGTTGTCTTCCTGATTTTTTCTACCTTCACAATGTCACAAACAATCCCTTTCTCTCCATTAATGCAATGACAGCCCAAGTACAGGACCGTACCACCACATGCCTGGACTATTATAATAGGCTCCTAGTTAGTGTCATTGACTCCAGCCCATTCTCCACTCTGCTGCCAAAGTTATTTTCCTAAGACACAAGCCTTGGCACATCATCCCTCCTATTCAATAAACTTCAATGGCTCCTTATTACCAGCAGGATCCAGTACAAAACCCTCCTTTGACATTTGAAAGCCCTTCACAACCTGCTCCCTTTCTAGCCTTCTTGTCTTCTTAGACATGACTCTCCATAATGTACATTCTAGCTTTACTGGTCTTGTTTGTGTTGCATTTGACACTCTTTCTCAGCTCTTTGTCTTTTCACTGGAGAATACTCTCCCTTCTCATCTCTTCCTCCTGGCTTGCCTGGTTTTATTCAAGACTAAGTTCAAATCATACATTCTGTAAGAGTCCTTTACTGGTCTACTTCTTCCCTCCTTCTTTTTCCCTCTACCCCCAACAGCAAGAATTTACCCTCTAAAATTGAGACAGCTAGGTGGATCAGTGAACACAGTGCTAGGTCTGGAGTCAGGAAAACTCATTTTCCTGAGTTCATACCTGGTCTCAGACACTTACTAGCTGTGTGACCCTGGGCAGATCACTTAACCCTGTTTACCTCAGTTTCCTCATCTGTCAAATGAGTTGGAGAAGGAAAAGACAAATCACTGTGGTGTCTTTGCCAAGAAAATCCCAGATGGTGCCGCAAAATATTGGAAATGACTGAAATAACTGAATACCACCACCAACTCTGAAATTACCACACATTTAGATTGTATATATATTTTGTATGCACATATTGTTTTCATACTGTTGCTCCCATTAAAATGTACACTTCTTGAGAGCAGGGACTTTGTCTTTGACATTTTTTTTGGTACCCTCAGTGATTAGCATAGCACCTGGTACTTAATAAATGTTTGCTGACTTTCTGTCTATAAAATGAGGATAATAGCATCTTCCTCACAGGATTGTTTTGAGGATCAAATGAGATAACCTAGATAAAATACTTCAAAGCTCCTACATCCAAAGCCTCCAAGAAAAATATGAATCAGTCCCAGGCCTTGCAAGAGCTCAAAAGGGATTTTGAGAAGCACATAAAAGAAGTAGAGGAAAAACTGGGAATAGAAATGAGAGTTATGTGAGAAAAGCACGAAAAACAAGTCAATAGTTTGCTAAAGGAGACCCAAAAAATACTGAAGAAAATAATGTCTTAAAAAATAGCCTAACCCAAATGGCAAAAGAGATCTAAAAAGCCAATGAGGAGAAGAATGCCCTAAAAAGCAAAATTGGCCAAATAGAAAAGGAAGTCCAAAAGATTACTGAAGAAAATACTGCCTTAAAAATTAGAATAGAGCAGTTAGTGACTTTATGAGAAATCAAGACACTGTAAAAGAAATCCAAAAGAGTGAAAAATTAGAAAACAATATGAAATATCTCATTGGAAAAACAACTGACCTGGAAAATAGATCCAGGAGAGAGAATTTAAAAATTATTGGACTATCTGAAAGCCATGATCAAAAAAAGAGCCTAGACATCATCCTTCAAGAAATTATCAAGGAAAACTGCCCTGATATTTTAGAACCAGAGGGCAAAATAGAAATGGAAAGAATCCACTGATTTCCTCCTGAAAGAGATCCCCAAAGGAAAACTCCTAGGAATATTATAGCCAAATTCCAGAGTTCCCAGGAAGGAGAAAATATTACAAACTGCCAGAAAGAAACAATTCAAGTATTGTGGAACCACAATCAAGATAACACAAGATTTAGTAGCTTCTACATTAAGGGACTAGAGGACATGGAATGTAATATTCTGGAGGGCAAAGGAGATAGGATTAACCAAGAATTACCCACCCAACAAAACTGAATATAATCCTTCAGGAGGGAAATGGTCATTCAGTGAAACAGAGGACTTTGAAACATTCTTGATGAAAAGACTAGAACTGAATAGAAAATTTTACTTTCAAATACCAGACTCAAGTGGGACATAAAGAGGTAAACGGGAAAGAGAAATCATAAGGGACTTATTGAGGTTGAACTGTTTACATTCCTGAATGAAAAGATGATATTTATAACTCATGAGATCATTGTCATTATTAGGGTAGTTGGAGGGAAAAATTTATATGTATGTATTTATATATATATATATATATATATATATAGAGAGAGAGAGAGAGAGAGAGAGAGAGAGAGAGAGAGAGAGACAGACAGACAGACAGACAGACAGACAGACATAGACTGACAGATAGATAGATAGATAGATAGATAGATAGATAGATAGATAGGTACAGGGCACAGGGTGAGTTGAAGATTAAGGGGTCATATCTGGATAATAAAATTAAGGGGTAAGAGAGGATTACACTGGGAGAAGGAGAAAGGGAGAGGTAGAATGGGCTAAATTATCTCACAAAAAACAGAAAAGAAAAGGCTCTTACAGTGGAGGCTCTTACAGGGGAAGGTAAGATGGAATGAGTGAATCTTATTCTCACAGGATTTGGCTTAAGGAGGGAATAACATACACACTCGAGTATGGAAATCTGTCTTACTCTACAGGAAAATAGGGGGGAGAAGGGGACAAGAGAGCAGGGGGATGATTGAGAGGAAGGCAGATTGGGAAAGGGGGTAATCAGAAGCAAATACTTCTGAGGAGGGACAGGGTGAAAAGAAAAAATAGAATAAATGGGGGACAGGATAGGATAAAGGAAAATAGAGTTAGTTTTTTACAACATGTCTACTATGGAAGTGTTTTGCATAACTGCACATGTATAATCTATACTGAGTTGCTTGCCTTTTCAATGAGGGTGGGTGGGAAGGGAAGAAGGGAGAACATTTGGAAACCAAAGTTTTAAAAACACATGTTTAAAAAAATGTTTTCACATGCAACTGGGAAATAAGAAATATAGGAAATGGGGTATAGAAATCTATCCTCCCCTACAGGAAAATAGAAGGGGAAGGGAATAAAAGAAGGGGGGAAGTGATATAAGAGAGGGCAGACTAGGGGAAGGGGTATTCAGAATGCATGCCATCTTGGGGTGGGGGGAGGGGTGAGATGGGGTGAAAATTTGGAACTCAAAATCTTGTGGAAGTAAATGTTGAAAACTAAAAATTAATTAATTTATATTAAAAAATATAAAAAAACTATTAAAAATATTTATTTGTTTATATTAGTCAAGATCTGCCAGGAAAATAAAACCTATTACAAACATGTGTAGCTAACCAAAACAACTTTTAACATTGAACCTGGTTTTTTTAATTAATTTATTTTGATTTATCAAAAATCATTTCCATAAGCTTTTGAGTTTTAAATTTTTCTCATCATGCCTTCCTCCCTCCTTCCCCAAGACAGCAGGCAATCTGATATAGGCTATACATATGCGTTCTTATTAAACATATTTTCACATTAGTAATGTTGTAAGGAAGAATTAGAACCAATAGGAGGAAACAGAAGAAAGAGAAAACAAAACAAAACAGAAGAAAAAAATAGCAAATAGTATGTTTAGATCTGCATTCAAACTTCATAGTTACTTCTTTGGGTGTGGATAGCATTTTCTATCATGAGACCTTGGGAGATGTCTTAGATCCTTGCTTTGCTGAGAAGGGCTAAGCCTATGAAGGTTAGTCATTGCACAACATGGCTGTTACTATATACAACATTCTCCTGGTTCTGCTCAATTCACTCAGCATCAGTTTATACAAGTCTTTCCAGGTTTTTCTGAAGTCTGCCTGCTCATTATTTATTATAGCACAATGATATTCCATTACATTCATATGCCACAACTTGTTCAGCCATTCCCCAATTGATAGGCATTCCCTCAATTTCTAATTCTTTGCCACCATGACAAAAAGAGCTGCTATAGATATTTTTGTACATGTGTGTCTTTTTCCCATTTGTATGATCTCTTTGGGATACATTCCTAGAAGTGCTATTGCCGGGTCAAAGGGTACGCACATATTTATAGCCCTTTGGGCATACTTCCAAATTGTTCTCCAAAAAAATTGGATCATTTCACAACTCCACCAACAATGTATTAGTGTTCCAATTTTCCTACATCTTCTCCAACATTTATCATTTTCCTGTTTTGTCATGTTGGTCAATCTGGTAGGTGTGATGTGGCTCAGAGTTGTTTTGATTTGCATCTCTATAATCAATAGTGATTTAGAGCATTTTTTCATATGACTATAGATGGCTTTAATTTCTTCATCTGAGAACTGCCTGTTCATATCCTTTGACCATTTATCAGTTGGGGAATGACTTGTATTCTTATAAATTTGACTTAATTCTCTATATATATTAGAAATGAGGCACTTATCTGAGACCTCGGTTGTAAAAATTCTTTCCCAGTTTTCTACTTTCCTTCTAATCTTGGTTGCATTGGCTCTGTGCAAAAAATTTACAATTTAGTGTAATCAAAATTATCCATTTTGTATCTTGTAATGTTCTTTATCTCCTGTTTGGTCACAAATTCTTATGTTCTCCATAAATCTGATAGGTAAACTATTCTTTTGCTCCCCCAGTTTGCTTACAGTTTCAGCCTTTATATCTAAATCAGGAACACATTTTGACTTTATTTCGGAATATGATATGAGATTTTGGTTTATGCCTAGTTTCAGCTATACTCTTTTCCAGTTTTCCCAGCAGTTTTTGTCAAATAGTGAATTCTTATCCCAGAAGCTGGAGTCTTTGGGTTTATCAAATAGTAGATTACTATAGTCATTGACTACTGTGTCTTGCATATCTAACCTATTCCACTGATCCACCATTCTATTTCTTACCCAGTACCAAGTAACTTTGAGGATTGCAACTTTATAATACAATTTAAAATCTGGGACAGCTAGGCCACCCTTCCCCTGTATTTCTTTTCATTAGTTCCCTTGATGTTCTGGACCTTTTGTTATTCCAAATGAATCTTATTATTTTTTCTGGCTCTATGAAAAATTTTTGGTAGTTTAATCAGTATGGCATTGAATAAGTAAATTAGCTTATGTAGAATTGTCATTTTTATTATATTAGCTTGGCCTACCCATGAGTAACTGATGTTTTTTCCAGTTTTTTAGATCTGACTTTATTTGTGTGAAAAGTGTTTTGTAATTGTGTTCATATAGTTCCTGGGTTTATTTTGGGAGTTAGGCTCCTAAATATTTTATAATGGCTACAGTAACTTCATTTATTTATTTATTTATTTATTTAGGTGATTTTTCTTTTTTTCTTTTTTTTTTAAATTTCTTTATTTTTAGGTAATTAGGGTTAAATGACTTGCCCAGGGTCACACAGCTAGCAAGTGTCAAGTGTTTGGTTTGAGGCCATCTTTGAACTTAGGTCCTCCTGACTTCAGGGCCAGTGCTCTGTATACTGTGCCACCTAGCAGCCCCTACAGTAATTTTAAATGGAATTTCTTTCTATCTGTTGATGTTGGGCTTTGTTGGTAATATACAGAAATGCTGATGATTTATGTGTGTTTATTTTTTAGCCCGCAACTTTGCTAAAATTGTTTATTATTTCAAGTAATTTTACTTGATTCTCTAGGATTCTCTAAGTATATCATCATATCATCTGCAAAGACTGATAGCTTTGTTTCTTCTTTGCCTTTTCTAATACCTTCAATTTCTATTTCTTCTCTTATTGCTAAAGCTAACATTTCCAGTACGATATTGAACAACAGTGGTGATAATGCACGTCCTTGTTTTACCCCTGATCATACTGGAAATGCTTCTAGCTTGTGCCCATTACATATGATACTTGCTGAAGGTTTTTAGGTAGATGCTACTTATTATTTTAAGGAAGAGTCAATTTATTCCTATGGTCTCTAGTGTTTTTAATAAGAATGGGTGCTGTATTTTGTCCAAAGCTTTTTCTGCATCTATTGAAATTGTCTTGTGGTTTCTATTAGTTTTGTTGTTGATATAATCAATTATGCTGATAGTTTTCCTAATACTGAACCAGCCCTGCATTCCTGGTATAAATCCTACCTGCTCATAGTGTATTATTCTTGTGATAAGTTGCTGTAATCTATTTGCTAATATTTCATTTAAAATTTTTGCATCTATATTCATTAGAGAAATTGGTTTTATAATTTTCTTTCTCTGTTTTGACTATTCCCAGTTTAGGTGTCAGCATTATATTTGTATCATAAAAAGAATTTAGTAAGACTCCTTCTTCACCTATTTTCCCAAATAGTCCATATAGTATTGGAATTAATTATTCTTTAAATGTTTGATAGCATTTGCTTGTAAATCCATCTGGCCCTGGAGATTTTTTTCCTAGGGAGTTCATCAATGGCTTGTATAATTTCTTTTTCTGAGATGGGATTATTTAAGCATTTTACTTCCTCTTCTGCTAATCTGGGCAATTTATATCTTTGTAAATACTCATCTATTTCACGAAGATTATCAAATTTATTGGCATACAGTTGGGCAAAATAGTTCCTAATTATTGTTTTAATTTCCTCTTCCTTGGTGGTGAATTCACCTTTTTTCATTTTTGATACTGTTAAGTTGGTTTTCTTCTTTCTTTAAAGTTAAATTAACCAAAGGTTTATCTATTTTGTTGTTTTTTCCCATAAAACCAGCTCTTAGTTTTATTTATTAGTTCGATAGTTTTCTTAATTTCAATTTTCTTAATTTCTCCTTTGGTTTTCAGTATTTCTAATTTGGTGTTTAATTGAGGATTTTTAATTTGTTCTTTTTCTAGTTTTTTTTAGTTGTATGCCCAATTCATTGTACTCCTCTTCCTCTATTTTATTCATGTAAGCATTTAGAGATATAACATATGATTTCTTTTTAAAGTGTCATTCTTCATTGTGAGTCTTTCACTTCCCTATTAGGAGGTGAGTAATATGTTTCAACACCAGTCCTTTGGTTGATTTTTACAATAAAAAAAAAGTTCAGCACAAAAGTATTCCATTCCATCTATATACCTTAAATTTTTCACCTGTTCCTCAGTTTTTCTTTACTATCTCAAATGTAACTATAAATTTATTTGAACATCTTTAGAATTTGTTTTGCTTCAGACTAATCCATTACTTAATCTGTCCTCTCCAAATTCATCTTCTTCCTCTCCCCTTTGCCTACTATTTCCTGTTGAGTGAAATGTTTTTCTGCACCCAACTGTGTCTGTGTATTCTTCCTTTTATTGACCAGTTCAGATGAGAGTGAGATTCCAGAGTTAGCCACTGCCCCCACACTCTCCTCCTTGCCTATGTGTATACCCTGATAATATAAGATAATTTTCCCTAATCTTCTTTTCCCCCTTTCATTCCAGTATATTTTTTTCCTCTCTCTTTTCATTCTTAAGATCATTAAGACATAGCAGAATTATTGCCAGGCCTTGTCTGATTGGACTCCCTGTACAAATCTTGATAATGATAGAGATCAGAGGGGACACATATCTGAATACAAACAGTTCATCCATGTTCACTCATTTACCTTTTTAGGTTTCTCTTCACTCCTGAGTTTGAACTTCAGAGTTTCTCCACAGCTCTGGTCTTTTTATCAGGAATGCTTGGAAATCCTCTATTTCATCAAAGGTCTATTTTTCCCCATAGGATTATCTCCGTTTTGCTGAGTAAGTTATTCTTGGCTGTAACAATATCCTTGGCCTTCTAGGATATGATATTCCATGTTTCCTTCACGGTTCTGCTGCTAAATAGTATGTAATTCTGACTATGACTCCTTCGTACTTGAATTCTTTCTTTTTGGCTGATTAAATTTTTTTTCTTTGACATAGAAGCTTTGGATTTTGGCTATGATGTTTCTGGCAATTTTTATTTCATGATTTCTTTTAGGAGGTGACTATTGGATTCTATTTTCATATTGCCCTCTGCTACTAAGAGATCTGGGCAGTTTTCCTTAAGCATATGATGTCTAGGTTCTTTTTGGGGGGGGGTCATGACATTCAGATCATCCAATGATTCTTATTTTTTTCTCCTTGATCTGTTTCCCAGGTCAGTTGTTTTTGTTACGGAACATTTTAAACTTTCTTTTATTTTTTTCCAACATTTTTACTGAACATTTTTTGTTGTCTCATGGAGTGCTTGTATTCTTTTTGGTCCATTCATATTTTCAGGGAGTTTGCTATTTGGGCAATGTTTTGTCCGTCTTGTTCTAAGCTGTTCATTCTCTTTCCAATTTTCTTCCATAGTTCTCATTTCTTTTACCTTTCCCCTCTTCAAGCTCTCTCATTCCATTTTTTAAAAAACAAAATTAAACTTTTAAAACTCATCTTCATCTATTCTAGGAATTCTACTTGAGTATGTGCCCAAACTATGTTTTTCTTTGAGACATGGCTTGCAGATGTTTTGGAGTCATTCTCTTCTTTGGCACTTGTGTCTTGAGTATGCCTGCTACCATAATAACTTTTTGTTGTTGTTGTTTGCCCATTCTTCCAGCCTACTTCCTGAATTCAGACTTGGTGGTAGGGCTGGACTGTGCCACACTTCCAAAGGGTAAGTCTAGGCTGGTTCTGTTGTTTATTTCTTAGGGTGTTAAGTGTATTATTCTAGCATCTCAGGAAGAGGCTGAGGAAATGCAAACTTGCAGTGTACCCAAAATGGTCTGATCCAGGGCAAATTCTGATTACTGCCCCCCTGGTTTGAGCCCTGAAAGTTCCTTGCCTGAGTTTTAGCTTGTGTTAGAGCAGATTGCTGCTGGAATCAGCCCCTATCAGCCAGCTAGAAAGCTCTATTGGTTCAGAGCATCAGAGTTGTAGATTTGCCTTTGGTGTGGGATTCCTGTTCTGGTTATTCCTCTGCAGGCTGAACGAAATATTAGACTAAATATTAGTGAGACCCTGCTTCTCTTGGTCTATGAGCTATATCACTGTTGCTATTGCTGATGACTTTCGAACTTTTTCTTTTCTTCATACACAGTCCTGGGCCTCTCTACCTAGGAACTTTACTCTCCAATGCAGGTCCCCTCCCCAAGCTGCCCTGGATCTGTGATCTAGAACTGGGTAGTAAGCAAAAAGCAGCCAGTTCCTACCTACCTTTGTTATAGTGCCCCACTATGGGTCTGGGAGTACTTTAGGATGAATCTGGGACCTCCGCTTGACCTGGTGCACAGTGTCTCCCTGGTCCCTGGTGTGCTCCATGAATAGCATGCTCTGGCCCAGTGACATCCTCAGTATCTGTGGACTTTTCTATTTTTCTTTCTTTGTCAATCTGGGCTGGATGAATGACTTTTTCTGTATTCTCTCATTGGGATTGGGTCTGGTGAATTTTGGGACAATCCTCATGTTTGGAGGAGTTTGTTGACAAGCTCACTCCCACTGCCTGCAACCACTCTGCCATTTTGGCTTCACTCCAACTTTATAGACTTTAAAGCAATATATAAATGTTAGCATTTATTATTATCTTGCAATTAAGTGAAAGTTATCCTAATAAAATTAAAAAACAATGTAAGATCCCACTATGTTGATTGCTTGTTGATTATGGAAAAGTATTTGATTTGTTAGAACAACAAGAAAAGAAAAACTCTTTTACAACAAGGCATCTCCCTTCTATATATTAAAATCATTTAGAATTTTTAGTAGATATAACAGAAATAATCCTGTTCAATGACTCCTTGATAAAAAAAAAATCAGGAGAGGCTTAAAACAGGGAAATGCATGCTTGTCAAAGATATTCACCAGAGATCCAGAGCAGAGTTCAAGTTAAGAAGGGTTATGGATGATGCTCCTGTTTGCAGATGACATTCTGCCAATTTCCTCACACTCCAAGGCATTAAGAGCATCATGGAAGAGATCTGTAAAAAAATCAAGAGTTTGGCCTGTCAATCTACACAGGAAAGATCGAGCATTTGCAGGTCTATTGCCCATATTTCAATTTGTATCTAAATTGCCTTCCAGGAAATTTTAAAGCTCTTTCACTGCCTTGAACATTACATAAAATCAAAGACCCATCTTTTCCATGATAACACTTACCAGTTTTGCTCTATGACAACAAGATGTGAAATGCCACTGTCTCCAGATAACTAAAGATGATTATCACAAACAGAGCAATATAGAGAGCCTTATGGTGGGATAAATAGACAGCCATTGTATTCCACTGATAACCTCAGAATGTTAGATAAAATTGAGGAAGGCATTGAACATGTTGGATGGAACTCCTTTGGCAAACTTTGTGGGATTACAGGACAAAAATCCCATAGAACCAGTAGGCACGAATGGTTTGCAAATTGCATCAATTAAGTGAACTCTTGAATTGATGATCACAGATCCATTATAACCAATTGACTTTCGAAATCAGAAGTCTTTAAAGTAATCTCTATTGTTACATCTTTCAAAGACTCTTGAATTATATTAAAATATGGGTAATAGCCTGTTGGAGAAGAGCTGTTAAGACGGGGACTGTTGTTACCAAATTCTGTGGGGTTTTTGGTTTGGTTTTAGTGAACAAATGACAAGCATAATGGGGCCTATATTTTCTAAGCCTTTTAGTCAATTGTATCACTGTGAAAATATGATCTGTTTATGTTTGTGAAAGCTTGCTTATTTCCTTCTCATATTCTCATCAGGGAAATGTTTGATATGTGTACAGAACGCTTTCATACAAAATTTTGTAGAAACAGGAAAGTTGGCATTTGACTGTGGAGTTATTGATATTCTTATGATCACCCTTAAAATCAAAGTCTGAAGGTTTTTATTAACAAGAAGATACTATCCTTTGCTCTTCCACCTTCAAACAAATCTCTCAATTCCTTCAAAATTGTATCATTTCTGGCATAGATCTCGTTCAGTTATACTTGGTTTATTCTAACTGCGCTTCCCATCTTTGTTTTCTTCAATGCCACTTCCACTCTCTCATGAAGATCACATGTGGTGATTTCATTGCCCATGATGCCTAAGAGTTTCTCATAAACATCTTTACAAATCTCTTCCATTTTCATGTTTCATATTCTTTCTATTTTGTACATAAATACCTTCTGGATCACTTTGTTTAAATGTGTCTTACCGATCTTTCTTATTTTTACTTCCATTGTTTTTGGCTTATTTAAATGGCATTACTGCTCATAATTTCTCATCGTTCTTCTCAGTAAGATTTTATAAATTGGTTTCTATTATACACTGGAATTTCTCTTTTCAGACATTTATCTTCCCTTTTCAAAGTAACCAAGTGTTTTCTGGCAGAAACAGTTTCTAGGCTATTTTGTTATTCTTATTATACATTGTGACTATTTTAACTTGGGAAGTCACAATCTCTCAGTGTACACAGGAAAATCTATAAAATCATAAGCTTCAGAGCAGGTACCAGTCTGTATTCACAGGAGTTTCCTCACCAGGATTTTCCTACATGAATGAAATCATAGGTCTGCTCCCTGAACCTTCACCTCCAACATGTCTCACTACTTTACTGAGGCTATTTATTGTTTTAGTTTGTTTGCTGATTCTATTAGGTTTTCTAAGAACATTTTAGCAGCATGTAGGACGAGCTTTAGATTTCCTTTGCCTAGAATTATGCCTTTTCCCCCCTCTTGTCTTATCGCTATTGTTAGCTCTTCTAGATTATAACAAGTAATGGTGGGGGAAAGACACCCTTGCTTTATACTTATACATACTAGGACCAGCCACTGTTGAAAATAGACAATCACACCCATATTTCTCATGTTTCCTTATATTTGTTCATGTTCTATTTTCTCTGCCAATTTCCTTATCCCAAAGGACCACTCTGTCCCATTCATATGTTGTAGGAAGGCTGTAAAAACTTCTTGCCAACAGAAGCAATTGGTCTGCATTTTTCCAACCTCAAGCTCCTATTACTTCTTCAATATATTCCTTGCTCTGAGAGTGCATATCCTAAATGAGGAAACTGAATTGGTCTCCTAGGACTCCATATTCATTGCTAAATAACTTAAACTGGTTCCAGATCTCAAGGAAAAGAAACACAGTCACACCCAGCTCTACTCTAACTACAGGGTTTGTTAATAGCATACAATCTACTGGTGGAACACGTACTCACACACTCACACAGAAATTTAAAGGCATGAGGCACATGTTTCTGCTTCATTACAATCCTTGGGTATAGGTCTTATTCTGGAATATGAAGCCGTAAGAGAGGAAATTGGTTCTGTCCACAACTCTGATACAACTTATATTGGTCTGAAGGAAGTCAATATGTGCTGTATTTTTATTTTAATTGAAATAGATAAAAGGAGTTAGAGCCCTATGCAAGAGCACCAATCTCAGGCAAGCTGTCCCAATGTATCTTTTGCATACACTGTTCACATACAGATCAAGTAAGGAAGAGCCTGAAGTTGATGGGAGCCTTTTTAAAATTTTTATCAGAAGTTACACTTATAGATCATCAAACATAACCAGTAAAAATATCCTTCCAGCTCCCAGGTAGAACAGGTCCCATCATGTTTGTTTGTTTGTGTTTTTCTTTCTAGTTTTTCACCATCATTTCTTGAGGGAAAGGATTCTATTCTAACTAGACTGTATGCCTGAAGGAAAGAAGTAGCTTCACTGCTCATAAGCAGAGTTTTTAGAGATCAAGCAGAGTAAGCCGTTCCTGAAGTCAAAGCCACTTAACTGAAAGTAAGGTTGTGAAGAAATGCTGAACCATCATTCAACTAAAAATGATTGAGATTGGCTAATTTCAAGGTGAAGAATGGTAAGAAAGTGATGCCAACTCGTGGTAAGGACCTAAGAATGTTCTAGCTCCCTCTACATTAGTTTCAAAAGACAAAGTTTAGTTGTTGTTGTTTTTTTTTTAATGATTTCTATATCTCTGAATGAATGTGTTTCAGGCTTTATGCTAAATTCTAGGGATACAAATTCATGCAAGCAAGACAGCCCCTGCCCTCAAGAAGCCTATATTGTAATAGGGGAATCCAACATATACAAAGAAATACTGGCAAGGAATGAGTGCTATGGACAAGAAATCATGGGGACAGTGATTGGAGACATAAGGTCATTGAATGACACATCGTTTCAAGGAATTGTGTTATTAATTTGATTACTACTTTCAAAGCTAGAGCTGGAAGAGGAGGGGACACATACATTGGTATGACATGGTTTGGGTTACCAGTCAGAAGCCCAGGTTCCCAGAACCACTTTTCAGGTCCCAGGTGAAGGTGGGAGCACAGGAAAATGACAGTTTAAAAATGGCCAGGAAGTAGTATATAATATTGTAATTTTCCTCTATACAATTTTTAGCTGCTATATATTTCCCTCGGGTTACTAGCAGTAAAAAAAAAAATCTTTTGAAAATCTTAAGGCTGGAAGAGAAGCTGCAAACGTACCTCCACTTCTTCAATAGAGAGTTAAATGGGGGTAATGTCAGTGAAAGTCAGTAGGGGGCGTCTGTGAGCCAAACCATGGTAATCATAGGTAAAAGACGTTCAAGACGCGGGCTAGACAACAGAGCAGCAGATGGACTTTTGAACAGATAGGGTAGATCAGTCAGAGAGAGACAACAGCAAGAGCATATATGATTTGGGAAGAAGAATAAGAGGGGAGGTGCTAAGGAAGAAGGCTTTCTTTTCTTCAGATACAATGAACGAAGATAGTAAAAGAGATAGATGAAAGAAATAAAAAGAAAAAAAGAAGTTGCAGCCTAGGCACAAATTACTGGGACAGAGAAAAGTCAAGAGAAAGATCATTTTGCTTTTTTCATCAAAGGATTAAAACACATTGGCTGCTCTTTGAAATAAATCCATTTTCCAGAGGACTGCCTTACTTTATAATTTTAGATTTGAGCTCAGTTTGTCGGAGAGATAAGTGAGCAACAGAAAAATGCCAGCTAGGCCACAAGATCACACTAATGCTGGTTTTCTGTCACACTGCCTGTCCCAGATACCGGAGACTACATCATTCCTTGTGCTTTAACAGCTTGGCTCACTTGTGTACTTTCAGGGAAAGATACACAGCTCATTTGCAAACTCAAATTTTTATGGAAAAAAAATCAATCATGGGCTGGCCTTTTCTTTGGGGATCTAAGCCTGCAGTGACTGGGAGTGAGGATGAAAATGGTTTGTAGTAATTATTGGCATTTTCCTAGACAGTCAGCTTTACATGTTAAATCTGATACTATAAATGTACCCACCCTTCACTTTCCTGGAGGTCTCATGCTTTTTGCCTCATCTATCCTGACAAGAAGTATGGATTTCAGATGCCAGGCATGCACAGCTGTCAATCATTCACATTTCTTCCTATCCATTTGAACCAATTCATGCTCTAGACATGCTCTAAATTGCTGGTAAATTAATGTCCACAAGGCTTTTTAAAGGAACATCTATTTCTGACACCTGTTGGAGCAAAATTACATTTATTTTATTTTATTAGCACAGCCAGTTGTAGGTGGTGAGAGATTTTTATAAAGGGAAATAGTTTGGCATCCTTTGGTTATTGATTTTTTTATTTTAGAAGCCAATTTGTTCTCTTCTTACTTCTTCCAAACATTTTACATGACAGTATTTTCTTCTGTTTTTTTTCTTGGGAAATTATAATTTTGATCATAAAATGAGGTCTCATATCACAAATATAATCATTTTGATTTAACTTGACTTGTCAGGAAATAAGTATAAAAAAGTCCAGTGCTAGCTGTGAACAAAAATCCTAAAATTCTGCCAACATTATGATCTCAAGCACAGTAGGGAGCCAATCCCAGATCCAGAAAGGCCTGAAATTAAGACCCACCTTTAATACATATGGGTTGTGTGACTCTGACCATGTCACAATTTCTCAGACACCTCAGGACTACAAATCTCAGAGAAAATGCCAACCTGCAGTGGTAGAGGATGTTTTCCTCTTGGTATTTATCTATATCAGTGAAATCAAATAGCCAAGTTCTATCCTAATTTAAATGGGCCATATTGTTAAATATGAAGGCCCAATTCTCTCCACCATTTTGGGGGTCCTGTCCCTTAACTGCAATGACTTCACCTATCCCAGAGATGTAGACAGCACTGCACAAGCCCAGGCTACATTGATAGTAGCAAAAAAACCCATTCTTTTTAAAGAGGGAAATTCACTTGGTAGTAAAGTTAAAAAGGGGATAAAATGAATGTGAGATTTTTGCTTAAGGCAAAATTCAACATGGTTAGGTATTTTGTAATTTTAATTTTGTGCCTCAATCCACGAAGGAAGCAGGACTGAATTTATACATGCAGAAATAGCAGGAATGCCGAAATTGTAAGTATAATTTTTAAGCCATGTTATTATCACATATATTTGATGATTTATTTGGGAGTTTCTAATATTTTATTTGTGGGATTCTGTTTGTTAATTGGTCTAGGACTGAAGTTAAGAGTTGGGGCCCTGCATGAAGAAATAAAACTACTTCTGTGAAGACTTATTAGGCTCACAAGCTAAACAAGATGAGATCTCCCTTTGTTCTAAGTATAGAGTCTCTTTCTTGTTTAAAAATAAACCAGTGATTCCTTCCCAGATCGGTAACTATAAAACCCAGCACCTGTACATTAAACAACACTGCTAGTGGTGGCATCTGTGGGTAGTCCACAAATACATCTTCAAAGCTGACTTCTCCCTCCTATCCAGCTTTGAAGTGTCCCTATCCCTGCTCCCCACACTGATTCTGCTTATCTCATCTACCAAAAAAAAAAAAAAAGCAAAAAGCAAAAACAAAAACCAGACTGTGAATCATCTCACTATCTTTTCCACTCCATTCTCCCGTCCCTATCTTAAGAGACACACTTAAGAAGATGGTGTTGGGGAGGTAGGGTGAAGTCTGAGTTACTCAAAAGGTAAAGAAAAAATGGAAGATGATGATGTTTATGAAGATCTTGGGAGTGCTATTGACTGGCAAGCTCAATGGGACATGGCAGTCTAAAAAGCTCAGATGGTTTTATGCTTTGTCAAGAGACATGCCTTCCACAACATGGTAGTTGATGGGTCCACTATTCTCTGTCTTAATCTAACCACAGATGGAGTACTGTGTTTTGTTCTGGGAATAATATTCATGAAAGAACAGAGACAAATTGGGACATGTCCAGAGGGTGGTGATAAGAATAATGAGGTGAAGGAGAACATTGTACACAATAACAGCAATATTGTACAATGAAGAACTGTGAATGACTTAGCTGTTCGCAGCAGTACGATGATCCAAGACAATCCCAAAGGACTCATGGTGAAAAATGCTGTCTACATCCACAGAAAGAACTGAGGATAGCATTCTTTCTTTCTTCCTTCCTTCCTTCCTTCCTTCCTTCCTTCCTTCCTTCCTTCCTTCCTTCCTTCCTTCCTTCCCTCCTTCCTTCCTTCCTTCCTTCCTTCCTTCCTTCCTTCTCCTCCTTCCTTCCTTCCTTCCTTCCTTCCTTCTTCCTTCCTTCCTTCCTTCCCTTCCTTCTTCCTTCCTTCTCCTTCCTTCCTTCCTTCCTTCTCTCTCTCTCTCTCTCTCTCTCTCTCTCTCTCTCTCTCTCTCTCTCTCTCTCTCTCTCTTTCTCTCTTTCTTGTCTTCTTGCACAAAATGACCAATATGGAAATGTTTTACATGATCACACACATATAACCTATATCAGATTGCTTAGGAGGAGGGAAGGGAAGGAAGGATAGAATTTGGAACTTAAAACTTTAAAAAATGAATGTTAAAAATCATTTTTACACATAATTAGGGAAAAATAAAATATAAAAAAAGAATAGTGAGGTGACTGGAGTCATCATCATCATCACCACCACCATCACTATCACAGGTGATATTCAGCACTCTAAGGTTTCGCAATGAGCTTTACATATAGCATTTCATTTAATATTACTATATAAAGGTAGATTAAATGATATGAATATGTTCAACTTGGAGAAGAGAAGACAGATGAGGGGGTTGGAGGGGAGACATATTTGTTGCCTTCAAGTGTTTAAAAGGTTATCAAACAGAAAAGCAATTTAACTTGCTCGTCTTGGGTTTATAAAATTATATAATTCAAAACAATATATAATTAGGTGTCTTAATCCACACAGTTTTGGACCCCCTCTCTGTGTGTATGAGTATAACTAAACCAACGTATCTATCCAGCATTAGACTATGCTTCACTTTCACCAGCCTTGGAGACATTTTGCCATTTGCCCTGCCACTGTGTACATTCCTTCCTGTCTCCCCACTGCCCTTTCTCTATTTCCTACTTTTTGCTCTGCAAGTAGAGGCCTGGAGTCCTCTCTTTAGGTCACCGGTATTACCTTTGCTAATGGAAAAGCTTTGACAATCAATTAGTCTATTAATTGGCTCCACTCAATGTTCCTATAACTCTCGAGATTAAAGTTCTCTTCCCTGGCCACCCCTTTATCACCCCTGTCTCCTTCTATTAGAATGTAAGCTCCTTGAGGGCGGGGACTGCCTCACTTTTGTATTTCTATCCTCAGTGCTTAGTCCGACTCCTAATATATAGTAGATGCTTAACTGATGGTTTTTCAAAATTCAGCAATTCAAAATGACCAATGTGTCTCTTAAATATATAATAGGAATTCAGAGAAAAATACTATGCTCATTTTGCATCAAAGGTTTTAAACTTGGAGCCCTTGAACTTAATTTTAAAAATTGATAGTTATTTTTCATTATAATTGCTTTCCTTTATAAACCTATATATTTTGTTTAATGTATTTAAAGACATTGCTTTGAGGAAAGGTAAATAGGTTTTTACCAGGCTTCTGGATGAAGAACCCCTATATACATCAGGATTAGTTGCATTTAGAGACTAATTCCTTTTTCTTCTGACTTATGTCATGTTTGTTGGCACTTAATATATTTTGAAATGCATGTTCAACATTATGGAAGCTGAACTCCCTTAATGCTAGTATCTTACCTCCAGAGATTATCCCCAATTTATACTATACATTTCAAGTTTGTGCATGGTTGTTTGAACTCCTTGAGGACAAGGGATTTTTTTCCCCTTTCTTTCTATCACTAGCACTTAGTACAGTGCTTAGGAAATAGTAGGCATTTAATAAATGCTTGTTGACTTGACTTGATTGTATCTGGCTAAAACTATGCTTGCAATTATTCTAGCTATTATTAGGTGGACAATGAAGCATTTTAATGCCTGACTGTATTTAGCAGAAAGGTTGTCTTCTGGTATGGATAACTGGACATTATGAATATAGTTTTAGGGCTGGAAGAAGTCTTCAAAGTCTTCTAGCCCAATTCCTTCATTTTACAGATGAAGAAACTGAGACCTTGAGGCCTCTCTCTAGGTCACATTGTGAAAGAGCTGAATATAGATGATCTGGCTTTTTCTATAAAAACACAACTATTAAAATATAGTAGAGTCCACTAACAATATTTAGTTACTATCTGTGTTTTACAAGCTTAAGTTAAGTAGTCAGGAAAATGTTTGTAAACTTTAAAGCACTTTATAAATGTGAATTATTGTTATTGTTCACAGAGAATTAAAACCAAATAGAACTATAAAACATTTGTGAACCAATTCAACTGTTGCATTAGTAAAAAAGTGACTTTCTTTCCTACATGTGTTAGGAAAACTTTTACCTTTCTTCTAATATCCTACTCCTAGGCATTGAAAATCCTCAATTTTTCCGCCTGCAGACATACCTTAGGTTACTTTGTATTACCAACTTTGTGCTGGCAAAAGCATAGGTTCCTCTCACCAATGCTCAGATATTACTAATGACCAAATTCCTCTCCTGAAAGTGAAATGTCTTGTTCATTGATGAGAAGGCATTAAACATACAATCCCTAATTCCTTATATTTCCTCTTCAATCCTAGAGCTAGATATGGGTTTCAATCTATGGGAATAGATTAAGCATTTAAATACCTACTACATGCTAAACAAATATTATCTCATTTGATTCTCACAACAACCCTGAGAGGTAGGTACTATTATTATCTCCATTTTACAGATAAGGAAACTGAGGCAGACAGAGCTTAAATGACTGGCCAGGGTCATGTAGCTACTAAGTGTCTGAGGCCAGATTGGAACTCAGGAAGATGAGTGTTCTTGACTCCAGACTCTACTGTGCCACCTAGCTACCCACTACTCACTTCAGTTCAGTACATTCATTGAACATTTTACTAAGTGCCTATTATGTGCTGACATTATACTAGCTACCAGAGGTACAAAAATGGAAGGGAAATAGTCTCTGCCCTCAAGGAACTTATATTTTAGTGAATCTTCTGTCCTATCTAGATCTTTCTGATTACTGACTCACCCAACGCGTGAGCTATCCAAGCTTTGAGTCATTTACAAATTTTGGAGGCATATCATCCACTGGGAAAATGATTAAATAACACAAGATCTAACAAAAATTCCTGGAGATCTTCCCTGGAGACCTTCTTCCAAGTTGACATTGACCATTAAAGATGACTTTATAGATCCATCCAACCATTAAACCAAGTCTAAATCTGCCGAACTGTGATTGTTTCACCTCTGCCACAAGAATGTCATGATGCCATGATGTTATGTATCAAACGCTGTTTTGTCATTTATATTTATATTCATTTATTAATTCATGTAAATAACAATAATAAACTCACTGTTTATTATTAAAATGTTATTAAAATAGTAAACAACATAAATAATTAATCGATATTAATAAGTAATAAATAAAATAATAAAAATTATTAAAATGCTACATCATAGCATTTTAAGGAACATTTATTCTCTTTTCCAAAAGAAAAAAATTTTAGTGAGAAAAGTAACATTTTTTCATGTTGTTATAAATCTCTTTTTGTTGTTTAGTCATGTCCGACTGTTCATGACTTCATTTGGGGTTTTCTTGGTAAAGATACTGGAGTGGTTTGCCATTTCCTTCTCTAGCACATTTTACAGATGAGGAGACTGAGGCAAACAAGGTGATTTGCCCAGGGTCACACAGCTAGTAAGTGTTTGAGGCCAGATTTGAACTCAGGAAGATGGGTCTTCCTGACTTCAGGCACAGTAGTCTATCCACTGTGCCACCTAGCTCTTTAATACCTGACTTAATAGAAGACAGCTGGATTTTCATACCTACTTCTGCATTCAATCAGTTGTAATGCTTTGATTGACGTATATGAAGAAAATCCAGCCTCACACAGAGTAGTTGAAAAGGGGAAGAGTATTTTATTTTATTTTCAAATACAAATTTATTTTTAGTTTTCAATATTTACTTCCACAAGATTTTGAGTTCCAAATTTTCACCCCATCTCGCCCCTCCCCCTACCCCAAGATGGCATGCATTCTGAATATCCCTCCCCTAGTCTTTCCTCTCTTCTATCTCTCCCCCCTTCTCTTATCCCCTTCCCCTTCAATTTTCCTGTTGGGAAGGATGGACTTCTGTATCCCATTTCCTGTATTTCTTATTTCCCAGTAGCATGTGAAAACATTTTTTTAAACATATGTTTTTAAAACTTTAGGTTTCAAATTTTCTCCTTCCTCCCTCCCACCCACCCTCATTGAAAAGGCAAGCAACTCAATATAGGTTATACATGTGCAGTTATACAAAACACTTCCGTAGTAGACATGTTGTGAAAAACTAACTCTATTTCCCTTAATCCTATCCTGACCTCCCATTTATTCTATTCTTTCTTTTGACCCTGTCCTCCTCAGAAGTATTTGCTTCTGATTACCCCTTTCCCAATCTGCCCTCCTCTCTATCATTCCCCTGCTCTCTTGTCCCCTTCTCCCCCTATTTTCCTGTAGGGTAAGACAGATTTCCATACCCAATTGAATGTGTATGTTATTCCCTCCTTAAGCCAAATCCTATGAGAATAAGATTCACTCATTCCCTCTCACCTTCCCTGTTTCCCCTCCACTGTAAGAGACTTTTCTTTTCTGTTTTTTTTTGTGAGATAATTTACCCCATTCTACCTCTCCCTTTCTTCTTCTCTGAGTATAATCCTCTCTCATCCCTTAATTTTATTCTCCAGATATGACCCCTTAATCTTCAACTCACCCTGTGCCCTCTATGTATCTATCTATTATCTATTATCTATCTATATATATATACATATAATTTTTTTCCTCCAACTACCCTAATACTGAGAAAAGTCTCATGAGTTATAAATATCATCTTTCCATGCAGGAATGTAAACAGTTCAACCTTAATAAGTCTCTTATGATTTCTCTTTCCTGTTTACCTCTTCATGTTCCACTTGAGTCCGTATTTGAAAGTCAAATTTTCTATTCAGCTCTGGTCTTTTCATCAAGAATGCTTGAAAGTCCTCTATTTCACTGAATGACCATTTTTTCCCCTGAAGGATTATACTCAGTTTTGCTGGGTAGGTGATTCTTGGTTGTAATCCTATCTCCTTTGCCCTCCAGAATATTATATTCCATGCCCTGGTCCTTTAATGTAGAAGCTGCTAAATCTTGTGTTATCCTGATTGTGTTTCCACAGTACTTGAATTGTTTCCTTCTGGCAGCTTGTAATATTTTCTCCTTGACCTGGGAACTCTAGAATTTGGCTACAATATTCCTAGGAGTTTTCCTTTGGGGATCTCTTTCAGGAGGAGATCTGTGGATTCTTTCAATTTCTATTTTGCCCTCTGGTTCTAATATATCAGGGCAGTTTTCCTTGATAATTTCTTGAAAGATGATGTCTAGGCTCTTTTTTTGATCATGGCTTTCAGATAGTCCAATAATTTTTAAATTCTCTCTCCTGGATCTATTTTCCAGGTCAGTTGTTTTTCCAATGAGATATTTCACATTGTTTTCTAATTTTTCATTCTTTTGGATTTGTTTTACAGTGTCTTGATTTCTCATAAAGTCACTATCTTCCAATTGCTCTATTCTAATTTTTAAGGAAGTATTTTCTTCAGTAATCTTTTGGACTTCCTTTTCCATTTGGCCAATTTTTCTTTTTAGGGCATTTTCTCCTCATTGGCTTTTTGGACCTCTTTTGCCATTTGGGTTAGGCTATTTTTTAAGGTGTTATTTTCTTCAGTATTTTTTTGGGTCTCCTTTAGCAAGCTGTTGACTTGTTTTTCATGATTTTCTTGCATCACTCTCATTTCTCTTCCCAGTTTTTCCTCTACTTCCCTTACTTGCTTCTCAAAATCCCTTTTGAGCTCTTCCAAGGCCTGGGACTGATTCATATTTTTCTTGGAGGCTTTGGATGTAGGAGCTTTGACTTTGTTGTCTTCTTCTGGTTGTATATTTTTATCTTCTTTGTCACCAAAGTAAGATAATATAGTCTGACTCTTTTTGCACTGCTTGCTCATGATCCCGGCCAATTACTTGAGTTTTAAACTCTTTGTTAAGGTAAGAGTCTGCTTCCAATGTGGAGAATGTACTGTCCTAGGCTTTGGGGGTTTGTATAGCTGTTTTCAGAGATACTTGTAGGGACCTGTAAATTTTCAATTCTTCCAAGGTCGTATGATAAGGGGTAGGGTGTTTACTCCTTTCCTGGCCTGTGACCACAAGTACTCCTTTCTGTCCTGTAACTGTGAGGAGGGTTTCTTCTTTACAGCCACTACCAGCTCCACCATGCCATCTCTCCTCCTCACCCCAGGGCAGCTGCCCAGAACTGTGACTCAGATCCAAGCATGGGCAAAGCAAGAGATTCTTGCCTCAGCACTGGCAAAGAGATCCCTGCAATCCCTCTGTGATCAGCCACTGGATTCCCCCTCAGTCTGTGGGCCGGAAGCTCGGGAAGCAGCTGCCCCCCAGGCCACTCTTGGGGAATGGAGCTGAACCCCGCTTCCTCTCTGACACTCAGAAACAGACTTTTCCCACTGACCTTCTAAGTTGTCTTTGGCGCTCTTGGGTTGAGAAGTCTGGAAACCTCTTCAGCTGCCTGCTATTCAGTCCTCTGAGGCTTGCTCTAGGTTTGCTGCGGCCTGCAAGCCCATGCTGCGCTGCGCTCCCTTGTTAGCCTGGCGCAATATGCCTTTCTGATCAATCATCCAGGTTGTTTTGGGCTGGAAATTTGTTTCAGTCTGTCTTTTTGTGGGTTCTACTGCTTTAGAATTTGTTTAAAGCCATTTTTTATGAGTATTTGGAGGGGTTTGGGGGAGAGTTCAAGCAAGTCACTGCTTTCACTCCGCCATCTTGGCCCCACCCAAACAGTTTGTTAAAAGTAAGCTACACTATATTTTACAACATTCCCCCTTCCTTTTCCAGATTTTTGATAATTATCCCTTCAATAAAATATAATTTTGGTAGGAGTGGAAGTCACTCTCACTACTCTGTAGTTTGTAGACTCAATTTCCTTTAAAAATAATCATTTGCCCCTTTTCTAATCCCATGGAAGCTCTTATATTCTCCATAGACTTTAAAAAATCCCTGAAAATGCCTCAGTAAACACTTCTGCTGTTTTTTCAGAAGCTGACCATGTAGACCATCTGGACCACATGACTTGAACCCACCAATGACAGCTGGGTGTTCTCCCACTACCATCTGATTTATCTTGAGTTAGCAACTCATGTTAGCCTTTTTGTTTTATTTCTTTTTTGCCCTTTCCAGTTCAAGGGTCATGTAAAGAAAGCAGAAGAAAAATAAAAATTGAGAATCTTTGTCATCAAATATATTAGTAGTCCTATGGTTTATTTGACTTTTTTCTCCCGATATAATTTTAAAAGTCATTTTTCTGTTACATTCAGTTTTTCTCACTAATTGGCTCATTTTGAGCATTAACTTTCATGATACTATTGTTTTTATTTTATTGGTATATTCCATTCTTCTTTAATAATGCTTCATTTTCTAATATGTCCCTCTCCCTTCTACCACCTTATAACAGAATCATCCTTATAACAAAGAATAAAAAGCAAAGAGAAAAAGCGCTATCAGTAAAATTATTCAGTACCTCAAACAATTCAAATGTTATATGGTGTAAATCCTATCAGTAGACCCCTGGCGCTACAAAGAAGGGACGGAAGTGCTTCAGGGCCATTCTTAGTTATAATTACACAGGGTACAATTTCAAGTTTTTTTGTACACTAGCGCTCTCTCTCCTCTCTCTCTCTCTCTCTCTCTCTCTCTCTCTCTCTCTCTCTCTCTCTCTCTCTCTTTTTTTTTTTTAGGCAATTGGGGTTAAGTGACTTGCCCAGGTTCACATAGCTAGTAAGTGTCAAGTGTTTGGTCTGAGGCCGGGTTTGAACTCAGGTCCTCCTGACTTCAGGGATGGTGCTCTATCTGCTGGGCCACCTAGCTGACCTCCCCCCCTGCTAGCACTCTTTTCACTTAAATTGCTGTAGCTACCATGACAGTTTTCCTTATTTCACTTTGTATTAGTTTATATGTCTTCCTGTGCTACTTCCTGTAGTAGCATTCCATAATATCCATGCACCGCAATTTATTTATCCATTCCCTAGTTTCCAGTTCTTTGCTATTATGAGAAATGTTGTTTTAAATACTTGAGTGCATATTAGACTTTTCTTTCATCTTGTTACTATTCTTACAGAACCATGCCACAAATTTGTACTCATTATGTCCTTGCTTCCATCTTCTCTATCTGGCTTAAAAAAGTGTTTGATTAATTCCTTCTGCATCCACATTAGTCTCTTTGGAGAGCTTTATGTTTCCATCCTCATTGGGATTGTTTCCTTTTTTGTCTTCATAATTTCACTTTTAAGAGCTTCCAAGCCTTCCTGAAGTGACTTCTCCTTTATGATTTTATTCCAAGGAGTCTAACCTGTCCTTCTTCTGTATTCTTAAAAACTACTTTCCCAAAACCAAGGATACAGGTAAGAATGTTCTCCAGATTTCTTCTCCTTTATTATACATTCTAAGGTTAAATGTTCAATTTTCCCCTAGGTTTCCATCATTTCCACCTCAGCAAATGATTCCTCCCTGTTAGGAAGAATTGGATACATGATATAATTTCTTCCCACCTTCATCTTTTAAAGGATTAGATTTTCATTAAGATGAGTCAGGAGATTATTAGGTACTATGCTTTGGGCAGGGGGGGAGGAGAGAGAGAGAGAGAGAGAGAGAGAGAGAGAGAGAGAGAGAGAGAGAGAGAGAGAGAGAGAGAGAGAGAGAGAGAGAGAGAGAGAGAGAGAGAGAGAGAGAGAGAGAGAGGAGGGAGGGAGGGAGGGAGGGAGGGAGAGAGAGAGAGAGAGAGAGAGAGAGAGAGAGAGAGAGAGAGAGAGAGAGAGAGAGAGAAGAGAGAGAGAGAGAGAGAGAGGGAGGGAGGGAGGGAGGGAGAGGGAGAGAAGAGAGAGAGAGAGAGAGAGAGAGAGAGAGAGAGAGAGAGAGAGAGAACTCCAGCAGATATCCAGAATACTGAAGAACCTTATCACTATAAATATAAGTTTCTGTGGCAGCCTTATGATCCATTTCTCAAACTCATCACTTTTTTTTTCTTTAGTTCTCATGGTCTTGATACTCTGATGATAGCATTGCTGTTTATTTTCTTCAATTGCTCTTCACCCAAATGCTCTTTAAATTGCTACCCCTTTCTAATTCCTGGTTTTCCTTAAATGAATATATGTTCTTAAGAGACAATGCTATCTTACCAATACCTTGCCTACCCCTTTACCATTCCTGTTTTCTTTAAATAACTCAGTTCAGAGTCTTATGGATCCATGATCTCATTCCACCAAGTCTTAGTGATATCTAACATGTAAAATCTGCTTACTAGCAATATGATCTCTAGTTAATTTAGAGCTAGTTAGACACTTTTCTTTTGTCTTTTAGATATCTGAGGTCATAGTTTCTACTATTGACATCATTCTTGGATTTTTTTTTTACTTGTTTTGACTTTTTGGCTTATTTTAGGTGTCTCAACTGGTATCATTTTTATTTTAAAGGCACTCTTTATGGTCTCTAGTTAGATGACAGGCTTCTCACACCCTGTTCTTTTTAATTTTAAAGCTATCTTTATTTTTAAAAGTGTTTGTTGAGTTATTTGTTTTTAAATTACAAACATTTACAGATCACTTTTAGAGGTGTTTATAAAAGAAGTTATAAACGTTTTCTTTATAATACTAATGCTAAATATTAAAACACAGTACATCTCATATCTACAGAGATTAAAGTAGTATTTTAAAATGTTTACAGAGTTTCTACTTCAGAACAAAGGTAAAAAGGCAAAGAAACAAACCTGTTTCTTATTCCTATATGTTATCCCCCAACAAAGTTTTTGTATTTTTGCTTTTAGAGCTTTGTATTACAACTTATAAGATAAATGCTGATGAATTCATTCAGTTCTTAGTCTGATATAGGTTCTGACATGCACATAATTATTTTAAATGGAGGGGCATCACCAATGTTACATAGCCCTGATTGTACTGATTGGGAGATGGGTGATTAACAGCCCAGAGACAGCATTAATTTACTCTTATTGGCAAATAATAACAAGTTGTAATTTTAATTAGTTATTTTTCTTCCTCCTACTTCACTAAAGTTAAATTGGGAGAAATAATAATTATATTGAAATACTTTGCAAGAATTGTAAGTAATAGGTTTAAAAGTCAATGAGGGACAAAGTTGGACAAATTCCATAAAACAGGATATGAACATTCTTACAAGGCTAAGCACTTATGCAGATCATTCAAGGTTCAATAATTCCTTCATCCAAATGAGAAGTTTGGGTTACCACTAGGTTTGTGTCTCACTGGCTTCTGGGAGCATATGACCCTCCACAGGGGACAATATTTTACAGCTCCCTAAAATATTGGTCATCAAATTAGGATATCTGGCATTAGTTTTTACTAGTCTTCAATGACTTTGATCTCATTGCTGTGAATATATTTTCCACTGATAAAGCTTATAATTCACCCAGGCCTTTCTAGTGCATATTATTATAGTTTTCTTGTCTATGTCCTCCATAAGTCACCATTGAAAGTCCACCCAACATCATTGGAGCCTTCCTACATTCTCTTAATATTTTAGGGTACCAGTGAAACACGTGGGCTATCTGTCAAGTATTCTTCATTTTCATTATGTAGCCAACCTATTTCTTTTTTTAATCACACATTTTATTGATATTATTCTTTATATTGCTTTTCCTTTGTAAATCCTTTTGTAATGTGTTGCAGCTTTTCCATCCCCACCATCTTCTTTTTTATTGCCCTTCAAGTTTCCCCTATTGTCACTTCTTCAGAGACTGCTAAGTTTTATGACTCTTAGCCATACAACATCATCATAAAAAATATTGGTATTGAAACTTTGAGTCTGTTTCAGAGGAAAGCTTTAAGTCACCAAGAGAAATCAGTAATTTGTTGTTGGTGGGTTTTTTTTTTGTGTGAGGCAGTGGGGTTAAGTGACTTGCCCAGGGTCACACAGCTAGCAAGTGTTATGTGTCTGAGGCCAGATTTGAACTCAGATCCTCCTGACTCCAGGGCGGGTGCTCTATCCACTGCACCACCTAGCTGCCCCTGAAATCAATAATTTGTTAAAGGCAATGTAGTCTGTTTTCCCCTCCTGTACAATTCTGGCTACCTTCAAGTCTTAGATAAAATGCCCCCTAGTGATAGAGGCCTTTCCTGATCTTCCTCTAACTGCTAGTGCCTTCCTCTATTAGGTTACATAAAATCTACTTTATGTATTTCCTATGGTTCATTGCTGTCCTTCATTCTCAAAGAGGACCAAAATGGCATCACTATGTTGGGGTGAAGGTACAGTGTGTCCAACTGTGGTTGATTAGACCAATATAAGCTCAGAAGACTCTACCACAGGTTGGGCACAAATAGTCCTTACAAGCATTTGGAGTGGAAATGTTTAAATGTGCGCATTTCATGTTTCTTTTGAGCTACTGCAATTCTGCTTTGCTCATAGAGTACAGCACCTTCTTTGATGCAGGTATGCCATGCTGGGTGGTCCTGTGCCAGTGTCTCCAATGTCTCACAATCAATTCCAAGGATCTTCAGAGAGACTTTGAGAATGTTCTTATATAGCTTCTTCTGACATTCATGTAAGCGCTTGCCCTGTGTGAGTTCTCTGTAAAATAGTCTTAGGCAAACGTACATTTAGTGTTTGAACAATGTTACCAGCCCATCAGAGTTGTGCTCTCTGCAATAGAGTTTGAATGCTTGGCAGTTCAGTTTGAGAAAGGATCTGGGGGAACTTTATCTCACCAGGTGATCTTCAGAATCTTCCTGAATTGTCTTATTCAAATGCAAACAATTCTGTTTCCTGGTATGGCGCTGGTATACTGTCCAGGTTTCATGGGCATACAACAATGAGGTCAGCACAACGGCTCTGTAGACTTTCAGTATGGTAGGCAGTCTAATACCTCTTCTCTCACACACTTTCCTTTAGAGCCTCTAGCTCAGGCAATGTAAGCATTAATCTCATCATCTATGTGGACATCCCTTGGAAAGTATACTGCCAAGGTAAGTGAACTTATCCACAGTGTTCAAAATGTTTCCATTTATTGTAACTGATGGTTCCATATATGGATGGTGTGGTGGGGCTGGTGGAGAACCTCTGTTTTCTTGGTGTTAATTGTTAGGGCAAAATTAGCACAAGCAGCAGAGAATCAATGTATACTTTGTTGTCTCTCAGCCTCAGAGGCTGTGTTGAGTGCACACTTATCTGTAAACAAAAAAGCCACGTGCCTATTCTCCCTCTACTTTAGTCTTGACTTGTAGCTTTTCAAGTTAAATAATTTACTGTCAGTATGGTAACTGACCTTGGTGCCATTTTCACCCTCACTGAAGGTGTCAGACAACATAACTGAAAACGTCATGCTAAAAAGCATCAGAGAAAGCACACTTTGGTGACTGGGAAGATGTGAGAGCATCATTATTATCCAGAACCCATGCAAGCTTGCTGTCATGAAACTGACATACAATGCTGATGTACTTTTCCAGGCAACTTTTTGCCATGATCTTCCACAAGCCCTCACAACTATGGTATCAAAGGCCTTTGTCAGGTCAATGAATGTTTTGTACAGACCTCTGTTCTGCTCCTGACATTTCTCCTAGAGTTGTTGGTCAGCAAACACCATATCAACCATTTCTCAGCCTTTTCTGAAGCTACACTGGCTCTCAGATAGAAGGCCATCTTCCAGATGAAGGACCAGCTCATTCAGGAGGACTTTGGCAAGAATCTTGCTGGCAATGACTGAGAGAGACCATGATTGTCACAAGACAACCTTTTCCCCTTTCCTTTATAGAGATGGACAATAGAAGCATCATTGAACTCCTAGGGGATAACTTCCCCTTGACATATAACCTGGAATATTTCAGGCAGCTTTTGGATAAGCAGTGGACCTCCTGCCTTGCAAAACTCAGCTGGAAAAGAATCATCACCAGGTGCTTTGTTACATGAGAGGAGCCTAATGGCATTCAAAATTTCTTCAATTGGAAGTTTGGCTGAAGAGGGATTGACTTCAACTTGAGGTATGCAGTCAGTGCATTCAGCATTGATTGGTTACAGTCTGTTGAGAACACTATGAAAACATTCAGCCCATCTCTCCAGAATCATGTCCTTATGACTAATCAATATGACTCCATCAGCACTGAATAGTTGAGACGCACCACAGATCTCTGGCCCATAAATAGCCTTCAGGGCATCATAAAAGCACTTTGAATTGTTACTATAAATGTAAAATTGAATTTCATTTGCCAAGAATCCTTCATCTCTCCAAGCTTTTCTTGAATCTTACTTTTGATGGTGCTGAATGCTTCCTTCTTATGATGGATGAACCATCTTGTTGGAAAACTCTATGGAATTTAAGTATTCACTTAACAGATTCTAAATTTTCCCACAGTTTTTGCAATCTGTAAGTATTTTGGCTCAGATGAGTAAATTCAATGCTGTACACCAACTCTCTGAAAGGTGCCTATTCCTTTTCTGCTCCACTGGTACCAACCAGCTTTCCCTCCAAGTTAACAACAAACTTTTCATGCTTGAAGAAGCACTCTGATCTGTTGACCTTAAGTCTTTTGGTCATCATCTTCACTGGAGGCTACTGCTGCTTTTTTTGAATGTGAATGTTTAGCTTGGAGAGGATAAATCTATGATCAGTGCAGCACCCTGCACCACACATCACCTTTGTCACTCTCATGTCTTGCCTGTCCTCCACACTATGTCTATAGTCTATTAAATGCCAATGTTTGCTATAAGGGTGTATCCACAAAGTTTTATTGCATTTAGGTAAACAGGAGACAGTGTTGGTGATGAGAAAGTCATGAGACATGCAAGTCTTCAGTAGTAAGTGACCATTGCTGTTTCTTACTCAATTCCTCTCAAGGACTCCCTGACGTTCTGATAGTCTGTGCCTACTCTGGTATTAAAGTCATCCAGAATTAAAAGTTTGATCTATTTTGGCACATTGATGATTAAGGTCTCCAAGTCTTCAAAATTTTTTTCTTTAACCTCATCAGGTTTCGTCATAGTGGGAGATGATTATGGCGGCATGGTACTTTCTTGTAAGTGGCAGGAGCATTGTCACAAACCTGCCATTCACTCTTTAGAGAGGCATATAAGCTTGTTGACCAGATTAGATTTTATCACAAAACCTATGCCAGCTTCAGGGGCACTCTACATCACTGTGGCCACTCCAGAAAAATGTGTATAAAGCTCCTACATCAGTAAGCTGGTTTTCATTTGCCAGTCTTGTTTTGCTCAGGACTGTTATTTGGTTGAGATACCTGCTGAGTTCTCTCCCAAGCATCATTAAACTGAAAGTGTACTTACAAGGCATTCAGAGAAGAAGAAAGAGAAAGGAAGCCAAGTCAAGAGAGTTCATTTTCCATGTGTCCTTCATCATGATGCCATGCAGACTTATCAGAATCAAGCATCTGTGCTCTTCTGTCTTGCTCTCAAAGACCCTGATGGGGGCTTGTTTATGGTTCAAGCTATGCTGAGAACAAGAGCAGACTGAACAATTATTGGGTGAGATGACCTCTGTCCTTCCCTTCTTGCCTCAGAGTTTGGAAGGACACTGTCTCTTTAACTGAATAGTGTTTTACCTCTTCTCCACAAAGGGAAAAGAGACCAAGCAAGAGACCGAGCAAGAGAAACCATACCTGATGCTGCTGCATTTTGCATTTGCTGCAGCTATTTTTTTTTCATTTTTTAAAATTAATTTCTTTTGATTTATCAATAATCACTTCCATATGCTTTTGAGTTGAAAATTTTTCTCCCCCTTCCTCCCCCAACCCTCCCCAAGATGGCGCACAATCTGATATATGTTTTACATTTAAATATCCATTAAACATATTTTCACATTAGTGAAGTTGTAAATAAAAATTAAAACCAATAGGAGGAACCATCAGAAAGATGAAACAAAACTCAACAGAAGGTAAAAATAAGTGATAGTGATTACATTTCCATAGTTCTTTCTTTGGATGTGGACAGCATTTTCCATCCCGAGGCCTCTGGAGATGTCTTAGATCCTTGTAATGCTGAGAAGGGTTCAGTTTAACAATCTTAGTCATTGCATAACATGGATGTTATTGTGTACAAAGTCCCTTGGTTCTGCTCACTTCACTCAGCATCAGGCCATATAAGTTTTTCCAGGTTTTTCTGAAGTCAGCCTGTTCGTCATTTCTTATAGCACAATAGTATTCCATTACATTCATATCCACAACTTGCTCAGCCATTCCCCAATTGATGAGCATTCTCTCAATTTCCAATTCTTTGCCACCACAAAAAGAGCTGCTATAAATATTTTTGTACATGTGGGTCCTTTTCCCATTTGTTTGATCTCTTTGGGATATAGCCCTAGAAGTGCTATTGCTGGATCAAAGGGTATGCACATTTTTGTAGCCCTTTGGGCATAGTTCCAAATTGTTCTCCAAAATGGTTGGATCATTTCACAACTCCACCAACAATGCATTAGTGTTCCAATTTTCCCACATCTTCTCCAACATTTATCATTTTCCTGTTTTGTCATGTTGGCCAATCTGATAGGTGTGGTGTGGTACCTCAGAGTTGTTTTGATTTGCATTTCTCTAATCAATAGTGATTTAGAGCATTTTTTCATATGACTATAGATGGTTTTAATTTCTTCATCTGAGAACTGTCTGTTCATATCCTTTGACCATTTATCAATTGGGGAATAGCTTGTGTTCTTATAAATTTGTCTTAATTCTCTATATATTTTAGAAATGAGGCCTTTATCAGAGAGACTGGTTGTAAAAATTATTTCCCAATTTTCTACCTTCCCTCTAATCTTAGTTGCATTGGCTTTGTTTGTGCAAAAACTTTTCAATTTAATGTAATCAAAATTATCCATTTTGCTTTTCATAATGTTCTTGATCTCCTGTTTGGTCATGAATTCTTCTGTTCTGCATAGATCTGATAGGTAAACTATTCCCTGTTCTCCCAGTTTACTTATGGTATCAGCCTTTATATCTAAGTCCTGAACCCATTTTGACTTTATTTTGGTATATGGTGTGAGATTTGGGTCTATGCCTAGTTTCTGCCATACTCTTTTCCAGTTTTCCCAGCAGTTTTTTTCAAAGAGTGGGTTCTTATCCCAGAAGCTGGGGTCTTTGGGTTTATCAAATAATAGATTACTATAGTCATTGACTACTGTGTCTTGCATATTTAACCTATTCTACTGATCCACCTGCCTATTTCTTAGCCAGTACCAAGCAGTTTTGATGATTGCTGCTTTATAATACAATTTAAGATCCAGAATTGCTAGGCCACCTTCCCCTATATTTATTTTTATTAGTTCCTTTGATATGCTGGACCTTTTGTTTTTCCAAATAAATCCTATTATTATTTTTTCTAACTCTATAAAATAATTTTTTGGTAGTTTGATTGGTATGGCACTGAATAAGTAAATTAGCTTAGGTAGGATTGTCATTTTTATTATATTAGCTCGGCCTACCCATGAGCAACTGATGTTTTTCCAATGATTTAGATCTGATTTCATTTGTGTGAGAAGTGTTTTGTAATTGTGTTCATAGAGATCCTGGGTTTGTTTCGGGAGGTAGACTCCTAAATATTTTATAATGTCTACAGGAAGTTTAAATGGGATTTCTCTTTCTATCTCTTGCTGTTGGGCTTTGTTGGTAATCTATAGAAATGCTGATGATTTATGTGGGTTTATTTTATAGCCTGCAACTTTGCTGCAGCTATTTTCAATGAATTATACTGGTCAACCCTGTTCAATCAACCCCATCTCTCCCTTTTCCCTCCTGAGTTTCCTATTCTGTTTCTTGCTACTGGTTATTTCTAGTCCTATATAAAGAAATTCCCAGCCCTGTTTATGATACCATTCTTGGTGATAGGACTTGTGAAACTTGGAATTCTGAATAAGAATACATTTGTCTAGTATTTAATATGAGGAAATGGGACAGGAAAGCTACAGTATTTCTCCACAAATCCTTGCACTTAGTCTGCTATTATATTCCTTACCCAGCTAAAGGTGATAAGCAGGGAAAAATTAGAAACTCAATGAGAATTTTAAAAAAATTCCTCAAGACTAAGAGATCATTTTGAGGGGTATTATTTTTTGTGGGCCTACTTGGAACAAAGAGGATTATGGGTTATGGAATTCCTTTTATTTACTTACATGGGACTCTCACTATGTCCCTTTCCAGCAGCACTACATGTAATTTGGATAAACTAGTGGACTTTTCAATAAGATCAAGAATAACACAAAGATATCCATTGTCATCACTACTGTTTGATGTGCTGTTAAAAATACTATTTATAGCAACAAGACAAGAAAAAAGAAATTGAGAGAATAAATGTAGTCAATGAAGAAACAAAGTTATTCCTTTTTGCACTTTACATAGTGTATTTAAGAAATTTAGAAACAACTAAATTAATTCAAATATTTAATAACTCACAAAGTTTCAGGATACAAAAAAACTATATAAATTACTGACATTTCTGTGCGTCATCGATAAAATGCGACAGTGATAGAGAATTTTGATGTAGAATTACTAGAGATTATATAAAATACTTAGAGCAGCTAGGTGGCTCAGTGGATAGAGTGTCAGGCCTGGAGTCAGGAAGACTCATCTTCCTGGGTTCAAATCTGGCCTCGGACACTAACTAGCTATGTGACCCTGGGCAAGTCATTTAACCCTCTTTACTTCATTTTCCTCATATGTAAAATGATCTGAAATAAGAAATGGCAGACCACTCTATTGTCTTTGCTAAGAAAACCCCAAATAGGGTCACGAAGGGTTTGACATGACTAAGAAGAATAAACAACAACAGTATAAAATACTTATAAGTTTACCTACCAAAGTACTCATAGGAATGATAGGAATACAATTACAAAACACCCTTTACAGAAATAGACTTAAGTAATTGGAGAAATATTTATTGCTTATGAGTAGGCTGAGTCAATACAATACAAATATCTATTCAATACCCCATGGCAATCACTCCAGCAAAGAATTATTTGTATAGAGCTAGAAAAAATAAAAATGAAATACATCTAGCAGGGGTGGGGAACAAAAGATCAAAAATCTGAAGGGAATAATGAAACAAAGTGGGAATGAGGAGAGCCTCACAGAACCAAATCTCAAATCATACCCCAAAGAAATAATAATCAAAATGATTTGGTAATGGATGAAAAATAGAGAAGTCAATTAGTGAAACAGTTGAGGTATACAGCATCTAGAAACATGCAAACCTAGTAGCCTAGTGGTTGATAAACCCCAATTGCCCCTGCTACTGGGGAAAAGACTGAGAACTTGCTGAGAAAACCACATCAGTTTGGCAGAAATGAAGTCTAGAACAACACCTCATATCATATGCCAAGATAAGATCCAAATGGATATATGATCTAAATATAAAAGAGTCATAAGCAAATTAGAGGAATAAGGAAAAATGCCTTTCAGATCTATGTAAATGTGAAGAGTTCATGATGAATCAAGAGATAGAGAAGCTTACAGAAGATAAAAAGACTTTCCTAATTACATAAAATTAATAGATTTTTGCACAGACAAATTCAGTAAAGCAAAGATTAGAAAGGAAATAGCTGAAGGGGGAAATTTTGTGTTGTTTTTCTGCTACAGGTCTCATTTTCAACATCTATAAGGAACTGATTCAAATTTATAAGCATAAAAACTATTCTCAAATTTATAAATGTTCAAAGGACCTGAACAGGCAGTTCTCAAGGGAATAAACCTAAGCTATTTATAACCAGATGAACAAATGTCCCAAATCACTAATAATTAGAGAAATGCAAATTGAAGCAACTCTAAAGATCCACCTAAGATTAATCAGATCGTCAATTTTGACAAAATAAGAAAATTATGTGTGTTCAAAGTACTGTGAGAAAACAAGCACATTAATTTAATGTTAGAAGAGCTGTGAATTGGTCTAGAGACATTCTGGAGAGGCATTTGAAGCTGTGCTCCCAAAGTTATAAATCTGTGACTGAGTTACACTATTACTAGGCCTTTGCCCTAAAGAGATAAAAGAAAAAGCAAACATCCTAAATCTACAAAAATGATTTTAGAAGCTCTCTTTGTAGTGACAAAGAACTAGGAATGATTAGGCTGTCCATCAATTGGGTAATAGCTGAATAAATTATTGTATATGAATGTAATGGAATATTACCATGCTATAAAAAATGAAGAGGTTATTTTATGTCCCGATTCTAAACAGGGAAACACCAAGGAATGCTTAAATTACTAAATAATTGCACTAATTTCACACATCAGCAAGATTAGGCTTAAGATCCTTCAAGGTAGGCTTCAGTAATATGTGAACCTAGAATTCAGAAGAGCAGACTGGTTTTTGAAGAGCCAGTGGAAGTAGAGACCAAATTGCCAATATTCTTTGGATTATAGAGAAAGCAAGTGAGTTCAAGCAAACAAACAAGCAAACAAACAAACATCTATTTCTGCTTCACTAACTACACTAAAGCCTTGGACTATGTGGGTCACAACAAAATGTGGCAAGTCCTCAAAGAGATGGGAATACCAGATAATCTGACTTGTCTCCTGGGGAGCTGTATGTGGGCCAAGAAGTAACAGTTAGAACTGAATATGGAACAAATGATTGGTTTAAGACTGGAAAAGAAACACAAGACTGTCTTACTTATTTAACTTATATGCAGACTATATCATGTGAAATGCTAGTCTGGATGAATCAAAAGCTTGAATTAAGGTTCCCAGGAAAAAAAGCAACAATCCCAGATATGCAGATGATACTACTCTGATGGCAAAAAGTCAGAAAGTGAAGAGGAACCAAGAAGCCTCTTGATGAGGGTGAAAGAGGTAAGTAGAAAAGCTGGCTTGAAGCTTAACATCAAAAACACTAAGATGACAGCTGGTCCCATCACTTCCTGACAAATAGAGAGAGAAGAAATGGAAGCAGTGTCAGACTTTATATTCTTGGTCTCAAAGATCATTAAGATGGCTACTGTAGCCATAAAATCAAAAGATGCTTTCTTCTTGAGGAAAAAAAAAAGGCTATGGCAAATTTGGACAGCATAATAAAAAGCAGACATACCACCTTGCTGACAACAACCCATATTGTCAAAGTTATAGTTTTTCTTGTAGTAATGTATGGCTGTGAGAGTTGGACTATAAGGAAAGCTGAGCACTGTAGAATCAACACTTTTGAATTGTGATGCTGGAGAAGACAGTTGAATAGCAAGGAGATCAAATCGGTCAATACTTAAAGTAATTAATTCAGTCTATTCACTGGAAGGTCAAATATCGAAGCTGAAGCTTAAATACTTTGACCAAGTAATGAAAAAACAGAATTCATTGGAAAAGACTCTAATGTTGGGAAAGATTGAAGGCAAAAGGAAAAGAAAGCAGCAGAAGAGATGGATAGATGGTGTCATGGAAACAATGAACAGGAACTTGGATAAACTTCAAGAGATAGTGGAGGAAAAAGGGCCTGGCATGCTATGCCTGAAGAGTCAGATATGACTGAACAACTGAACAACAGGCCTAGGGAGATATAGAATGATAGATTATGGAAAAACTGACATCTGAAATCTGTATGTGGAACAGATTTTTTCCCTTTAACTATCACTACTCTATAACTTAGAAAAAAAGATATTCTTCTATCTCCACTATTTGCCTACTTTATTTTTTTCTTTCATTTTTTTCTTTTTTTCATCAATGGATTTCATTTATTTATTTATTTTGAATATAAATTTACTTATTTTTAGCTTTCAACATTCACTTCCACAAGTTTTTGAGTTCCAAATTTCTCACGCCTCCCCCCACCCCAAGATGGAATGCATTCTGAATACCCCTTCCCCTAGTCTGCCTTCTCTTCTATCTCTTCCCCCTCCCTTCTCTTATTCCCTACCCCTTCTATTTTCCTGTAGAGCAGGATAGACTTCTGTACCCCATTTCCTGTGTTTCTTATTTCCCAGTTGCATGTGAAAACATTTTTTTTAAAACACGTGTTTTTAAAACTTTGAGTTCCAAATTTTCTCCCTTCCTCCCTCCCCACCCACCCTCATTGAAAAGGCAAGCAACTCAATATAGGTTGTACATGTGCAGTTATGCAAAACACTTCCATAGTAGACATGTTGTGAAAAACTAACTCTATTTCCCTTAATCCTATCCTGCCCTCCCATTTATTCTATTCTTTCTTTTGACCCTGTCCCTCCTCAGAAGTATTTACTTCTGATTACCCTCTTTCCCAATCTGCCCTCCTCTCTATCATTCCCCTGCTCTCTTGTCCCCTTCTCCCCCTATTTTCCTGTAGGGTAAGACAGATTTCCATACCCAATTGAATGTGTATGTTATTCTCTCCTTAAGCCAAATCCTATGAGAATAAGATTCCCTCATTCCCTCTCACCTTCCCCTGTTTCCCCTCCACTGTGAGAGACTTTTCTGTTTTTTTTTGTGAGATAATTTACCCCATTCTACCTCTCCCTTTCTTCTCCGAGTATAATCCTGTCTCATCCCTTAATTTTATTCTCCAGATATGACCCCTTAATCTTCAACTCACCCTGTGCCCTCTATCTATCTATCTATATACATACATATAATTTTTTTCCTTCAACTACCCTAATACTGACAAAGTTCTCATGAGTTACAAATATCATCTTTCCATGCAGGAATGTAAACAGTTCAATCTTAATAAGTCTCTTATGATTTCTCTTTCCTGTTTACCTCTTCATGTTCCACTTGAGTCCTGTATTTGAAAGTCAAATTTTCTGTTTAGCTCTGGTCTTTTCATCAGGAATGCTTGAAAGTCCTCTATTTCACTGAATGACCATTTTTTCCCCTGAAGGATTATACTCAGTTTTGCTGGGTAGGTGATTCTTGGTTGTAATCCTATCTCCTTTGCCCTCTGGAATATTATATTCCATGCCCTGCGGTCCTTTAATGTAGAAGCTGCTAAATCTTGTGTTATCCTGATTGTGTTTCCACAGTACTTGAATTGTTTCCTTCTGGCAGCTTGTAATATTTTCTCCTTGACCTGGGAACTCTGGAATTTGGCTACAATATTCCTAGGAGTTTTCCTTTGGGGATCTCTTTCAGGAGGAGATCTGTGGATTCTTTCAATTTCTATTTTGCCCTCTGGTTCTAATATATCAGGGCAGTTTTCCTTGATAATTTCTTGAAAGATGATGTCTAGGCTCTTTTTTTGATCATGGCTTTCAGATAGTCCAATAATTTTTAAATTCTCTCTCCTGGATCTATTTTCCAGGTCAGTTGTTTTTCCAATGAGATATTTCACATTGTTTTCTAATTTTTCATTCTTTTGGATTTTTTTACAGTGTCTTGATTTCTCATAAAGTCACTATCTTCCAATTGCTCTATTCTAATTTTTAAGGAAGTATTTTCTTCAGTAATCTTTTGGACTTCCTTTTCCATTTGGCCAATTTTCTTTTAGGGCATTTTTCTCCTCATTGGCTTTTTGGACCTCTTTTGCCATTTGGGTTAGGCTTTTTTAAGGTGTTATTTTCTTCAGTATTTTTTTGGGTCTCCTTTAGCAAGCTGTTGACTTGTTTTTCATGATTTTCTTGCATCACTCTCATTTCTCTTCCAGTTTTTCCTCTACTTCCTTACTTGCTTCTCAAAATCCCTTTTGAGCTCTTCCAAGGCCTGGGACTGATTCATATTTTTCTTGGAGGCTTTGGATGTAGGAGCTTTGATTTTGTTGTCTTCTTCTGGTTGTATATTTTGATCTTCTTTTCACCAAAGTAAGATAATATAGTCTGACTCTTTTTGCGCTGCTTGCTCATGATCCCGGCCAATTACTTGAGTTTTAAACTCTTTGTTAAGGTAAGAGTCTGCTTCCAGTGTGGAGAGTGTACTGTCCCAAGCTTCGGGGGTTTGTATAGCTGTTTTCAGAGATACTTGTAGAGACCTGTAAATTTTCAGTTCTTCCAAGGTGGTATGATAAGGGACGAGGTGTTTACTCCTTTCCTGGCCTGTGACCACAAGTACTCCTTTCTGTCCTGTAATTGTGAGGAGGGGTTCCTGTCCACAGCCACTACAAGCTCCACCATGCCAGCGCTCCTCCTCACCCCAGCACCGCTGCCCAGAACTGTGACCCAGATCCACACACGGGCAGACCAAGAGATTCCTGCCTCAGCACTGGCAAAGAGATCCCTGCAATCCCTCTGTGATCAGCCACTGGATTCCCCCTCAGTCTGTGGGCAGAAGCTCGGGAAGCAGCTGCCCCCCTAGGGCCACACTCTTGGGGAATGGAGCTGAAACCCCGCCTCCCTCTCTGAGCACCTACAGACACAGACTTTTCCCACTGACCTTCTAAGTTGTCTTTGGCATTGGTGGATTGAGGAGTCTGGAAACCTCCACAGCTTCCCACGATTCAGTCCTCTGAGGCCTGCTCCAGGTTTGCTGTGCTGCGCTCCCAGCCCGGTGCAATACACCTTTCTGATCAGTCATCCAAGTTGTCTTGGGCTGGAAATTTGTTTCACTCTGTCTTTTTGTGGATTCTGCTGCTTCAGAATTTGTTTAGAGCCATTTTTTATGAGTATTTGGAGGGGTTTTGGGAAGAGTTCAAGCAAGTCACTGCTTTCACTCTGCCATCTTGGCTCAACCCCCTGTATCTGCCTACTTTAGAAAAGACCTGATGCCATTCTCTGATACTTTTGAAGTGGGAGAGATGGCAGGCAAAAGTGTATAGAGAAAACTGATTTTTACTCTGGCAGAAGCTACATAGCCTTTGGTGTGCTAGATGATTTTAAGTTATTTACGATGCATTCATTCTGCATTTCTTAAGATGTCGTGTATGCATATTTCTTCCAGTCTTCAGCAAGCTTTGATATTTTGAATAATGTAATACATGGATGAGAACAGCCACAATTTAGGTGATATCACTAATGCTGGGTTGGTAGGGCTGTGTTTCTACAATTCTATGCTATATGCTTAAAAATCAAACTTAGGTCTTGTTGACATCAGGCTTTTAAAAGCATTTTTCTATATGGACAAAAGAGCATTAGACAATCTTTACAGTGCCCAAGCTCTTTCTGCGGGACAAATTATTGCAACATATTCTATCTATATAATATCATATAAATATTATAAATGTTGAAGATTGAGATTATATTATTAATATTCAATATAGTTTCATTAATAATACCTTTATATATAAATATGCATATATCACAAATAATTGTTGTTTGTTTAGCTGTTTCAGTCATGTCTGACTCTTTGTGACCTCATTGAGGGTTTTCTCAGCAAAGAAACTGGAATGATTTGACATTTCCTTCTCCAGCTCATTTTACAGATGGAGAAACTGAGGCAAATAGCCTTGAGTGACTTGCCCAGCATCACACACCTAGTAAAGTGTGTGAAACCAGATTTGAACTCAGCAAGATTAGTCTTCTTGGCTTGGGTCAAATTCTTTCAGGCAGGATCCATGCGTTTGGATTTTGGGGATCTAGCCCCCCTAAACCTCATCATTTTGGTGGCCTGCATGGGTAAACTGCCTAATCCCAAGTTCTTCTCCAGGAAGGTATGTAAGCATCCCCCACCCTTTCTTGCTTTGCTGTTGGGGTTGCTCTCCAAGCACCAAGGCTCAGAGGTGCTTTTTGAGCAGACAGCTACAATGCTCTCTTGTATTCAGCCTGACCTTATCAGGCTCTCTGTCCACTGGGTCGGTTCGAGGCCATGGACCTGAGTACACCTTCTGCACCATAGAGGACAAGGAGGGATGCCCTATCTGGAAGTGTATGCCCAATTCTGTTAATTCTCTTAATGCTAGATAATTGAGGAAAACTGCAGTTGCTTTTTGGTTCCCTGAGGCTTACTTATTCCCTTCCCTCTATGCACCTGAATTCTCCTTCATAGACGTTACAAGGGAAAGTTAGAACAGCTAAAAATATCTTGGCAGATTCTGGAGGTTTTGTGATTGATCATTAAGGAGTTTTGAAACTCCTCCTTATAACCCTGGTCACTCCTTTCTCCTACTCCCTTCCCTTGAGTCCAGAGGGTATCTGTTAACCCCTCTCACAGGAGAAGAGAGTTTCACCTTTTACTCCTCGCCTTTGATTTTGCCCTCCCGCACCTGGGAAAGGAAGGAGGGAGAAGGAGCAGCAGCTACAGCATGGGCCCCCCCTAGCAATGGCCTTGGGCCCTAGGGCAACTTTTGCCTGGAAGCATCACCCAGGTTCAGCACATTGTGCTCTAGGTAAAGAAGCTGGCCTCCAAACTTGGGTAAGCACACTCTTTTAAATTTGTAGTTTTAACTGTTAATGATGAGATGTTGATTCTCTGTGTAAAGTAATTTGGAAATGAATTTAACAAAATTGAAGTCACCTGATTGGTAGGTAATGGGTTTATTTCAAGTTTCAAATTGGTGAACTTTTTGTAACCGTTATGTCAAGCAACTTTTCATAATTTGTTTATTGATAAAATGATTTGACTATTGTTGGTTATTGTTGCCAAAAAGCTTGTTTGGGTTTTAATTTGCTAAGAATTTTCAAGTGTATAGAAATCTCTAATGACTGGCTTTTTACACCAGGACAAATTTAAGTTTGAGATGTAAATCTTGGAAAAGTTTTTCCTAAACTGTGATTAGTGAAACTTGCTGTGTGAAGTAAAAGCTCTTGATTTTATTTTGAGTTGTCTAATGGATCATAATAATCCACTGATAAATCAATAATCCAGTATCTGAGGACTGCCACAAGCTACTCAGAGAGAATGTGATAGTGGTGGGAAGTCAGCATCAGGAAAATCTGAGAGGACAATTTTAGCCTCAGTCTAAGATGGGATCCTCCTGGCTTAGTTTCCCCATTATGTTCTTTTGAAAAGGAATGTTACCCACCTGGCTATTCCTGAGTCTGGCTATGAGGTGGATTTGATACTGCATGGTTGGAAAACTGAATTAATATGAATCCATACAGAGCTGAGGATGTTTTATCCTCTCATATTTGGGCCCTAAATCTAGTCCCTGCTTTATATCTGCAGCCTGCAGTCTTTTCTGTCAGATTTGTATCTTCTAGGCCATTCACCCACAACTGAAGCAAACAGCGGGAAACAGCCAATGTCCCTCTAAAGCTTCCTGGATGCAGTCTGTGCTCTGTTCCAGTCAAATTCCTCTTTGGGACCCCCTCGAGGCAGGGACAGCTCTATGCTCCTTGCCAGCAGGAAACAGTCTCAGAAGCCGAGACTTTCTCCCCTTACCCCAAAAGAATTTGGGTCCCATTTGTTTAAGGGGGGGGAATGATGAGGATGGGATCTAGCCCCCAAAAAGGAAAAACCATGGACTTTCCCACATGGTGAAATCTCTGGCTTTCCCCTGAGGCCATGTAATCCCATCAACTAACCTTTCATTGTGGTTATGCCCAATCTCTGTTACTCTTCCCTATGGTCCCCAGCCGTTTCCCACCCTTAATCCTAACTAGGCTCCATTCTCTCTTGGCCACGTGGTCCAGGGCCAAGGAGTTCTGTTCACCCCAGTTCACTGGCCACTCCCATCCAGATCTCCTTACACCCCTCCTTCCAGTCACCCCAAACTACTTGTCCACTCCTAGATCCCTCCCAAAGTCTTTATGTATATAAGGTCCATCTTGTCTCCATTAAGGTGCTTAGATTCTTATAATCTTGCCAATAGCTCACTGATGTTCAAACTCCTTGAGTCTGTCCAGTATGATGAATGTTCTAATAAACCTTGTCTTTGGCTGAAAAAAAAAAAGATGAGTCTTCTTGACTTCAAGCCTGGTACTCTACCCATTCAGCCATCTAGCTGCTCCTCTTACAAATTATGACATATGTTGCAAATATAATATAATAATAAATATAATAAACTATTATTATAATATTACATATGTATGTTTGTAATGTAAAGTGAACAGGAATAGAAAGACTGTATGAAACATCCTCTATAAAAAACAGAGCAGTATTTAGCCTGAAATATCTTATGCTTCTTCATGGTGGATGTGTGAAAATCATTCATTTATTTATTCATCTAACACAATATTTATCGAAAACCTTGTAAATATCTCAGCTATATATCTTTAAGTCACGTTTTCATTACTATCTCTTTGCCAACCTACCTAAAATAAAAGAATCCAAGTTGAATGAAAACTTCTCCTCTCTTCTCCTCTCTTCTTAGTAGAAAATTATGTATACTTTATGAGTGAACAAGAATTGGAAGCATGTATACATAATTCTGTATATAAAATACAAAAATACCTAGCTTGGGAGTAATGCATTGCTTTACAGTGAAGTAGTTTTCACTTAGAAAGATTTTTTGGGAATTTTCTGTGACTTAATATTAAATTAATTATGTTTGGCATTTAGCAATTAGTTGATCCAGTTGATGGTCATTCACATGAGTTTGCTTCTGTTGAACTCTTCCATTTCTTCATTTTCCCTTACATAAACCATTACCTCCCTTAGGAGAGATATTGGAGTCCAATTTGTCCAGAACACAAGGTAAAATAAAGGGTAAAGAATCTAAAATAAAGATCAAAAGGTGGGCTAGAGCTGGATCAAAGCCAATAGGTCTGAAAAGCTTACATTTTGTCCCAGAGACAATGGTGAACAACTAAAGGTCAAAGGTTTTGAGCATTGGAGTAACATGATCAGATCTGTGCCTTAGGGAAATGATTTCAGCTTCTTTACAAAGGATAGCTTGGGGAGAGGAACTATTATAAGCAGGAAGTCCAATTAGGGGTATACGAGTTTTTCAGGCAAGAGGTGATAGGGGTTTAGACAAGAGTGATGGTAGTGTGAATGCAAAGAGGGGAGTAGATGTAAGAGGTGTTGTAGAGGTGAATCAATATGGCTTTTCACCTGATTGGATATGGGAGCAGAGGGAAAAGGAGGAGTCAAAGATTATTCTTTTTTTTTTTTAACCTAGATAACTGGGAGGTAGTGGTGTCATCAATAAAAATAGGAAAGTTTGGAGATGGGGTGGGTGGCATGTTTTAGATCTCGTGAATTTGCGGTACTAATGGAATATTCAGATAGAGATGTCCAGAAGGTAGTTAATAATTCAGAACTAGTGTCCACAAGAGATTAGGGCTGGGGATAATGATTTATGTGTCATCTGCATAGAAGAAATAATTGAACTCATGGGAGCAGATGGGATCACAAAGAGAGAGACTAACATTCATGGGCAAATTTTGGATAACATGGACTTGGGATGTTGGAGATGGATGGTGAACCAGTAAGGGAAATTAAGAAATGGCCAGACAGATGGGAGGAGAACCATGAAAAAACAGTATCACAAATGTCAAAAGTACAGAGAAAATCCAGAATGTTGTTGCAGAAAAGTAAAAATGAACAACAACAACAACAACAAAAAAGATGAGAACTCCAGAGAAGGCCATAAGATTGAACAATTAAGAAATCACCAGAAACCCTTGAAAAACACATTTCAGTGGAGTAGTGGGGCTGGAATACACACACACACACACACACACACACACACACACACACACATACACACACACACACACACATATGATGAAGTTGAAAAGTGAGTAGATGGTGACTATGGTAGTGAATTTAGGTGAGTCTTCAAAGAAGCATAATAGAGAAAGGGAAGAACAAAAATGGTAGCAGAAGGGTCAAAAGTTAAAGGATTTTTTTTAAGATTAGAGGAAAATTAGAATTCAATAGGTGTTGATGAAGCAACAAGAAAAATTAGAATAGCCAAATGATTATAAAAAACCTCAAATTTACATTATCTACTACCAAAAATAACTGAAAACAAAAGGTCAAAGTGAGAGAGTTTGAGGATTATTGCATTCCCTGAAGACCATGACCAAACAACAATCAAAAAAACAAGAAAAAATTTTAATAAAATTAAAAAAAACCCTATATATCTTGAAATGTGAAAGAACATTCACCTGTTGTATTGGAACCAGAGGACAAAGGGAAAATAGAAAGGATCCCCTATTCAAATCCTGGAAGACAGCCCAAACTGAAAATGACCTTGAATACCATCGACAATATCCAGAACTTCTAAGTCAATGAAATAATTACTGCAAGCTCTTAGAAGACAAAAAGTTTAAGTATCAAGGATGCATTCATGATCATGCAAAACTCCGCTGCAACTACAATAAGGGTGACAGTATCTTGCATTATGATATTACAAAGGTAACAAAAATCTTAAGACCAAGAATAACTTTTCCTGCAAAGTTGAGTCTACATCATAGGGTAAAAGATGGACCTTTAAGAGAAGAGAACTTATGCATAGTTGAACAATTTATGGATAAACAAGAGATAGAGAGCAAAGTTGGGGTAAAATGGATAAAAAGACTTTATATAAATAAAAAAGTAGCCAAAATCAGAAGTAAAGCAGAAAATTGGGGGAAATTTTTGTAGAATATTTCTCAGATAAAGGCCTCATATCTGAAATATATAAAGAACTTTGTCAAATGTATAAGAACACAAATCATTCCCCAGTTGATAAATTGTCAAAGGAAACAAAAAGGCAGTTTTCCAATGAAGAAATCAGAACAATTTATAATCACATGAAAAAATGCTCTAAATCATTATTGATTAGAAAAATACAAATTAAAATAACCTTGAGATATCATTTTACTCCTGCCAGACTGGCTAAAATGATTGAACAGGAAAGCAACAAATGCTGGAGAGGATGTAGAAAAATTGGGAGACTAATTCATTGTTGGTGGAATTGTGAAATGCTACAATCATTATGCAGAACAATCTGGAATTATACTCAAAGAGTTATTAAAGTACCTATACCCTTTGACCCAGCCATACCATTACTAGGTCTATGTCCAAAGATATCCAAAGAGATAAAGAAAAAAAAAAACCTATGTGTTCTAAACTGTTTATAGTGTTCTCTTTGTAGTGGCAAAGAACTGGAAATTGCAGTGATACCTATCAATTGGGGAATAGCTGAACAAATTGTGGTATATGATTGTGATGGAATACACCTGTGCTATAAGAAATGATGAACTCAATGATCTTAGAAAAACATGTAAAGATTTGCATGAAATAATGAAGAACAAAATGAACAGAACCAAGAGAATATTGAATATAGTAACAGCAATATTGTTTTAAGAATGACTTTGAGTGAATAAGTTATTTTGACTATTATAAATACCCAAATTAACTATAAAAGACATATGAAGTACGATGCTATCTATATCCAAATAAATAACTGATAAATACAAGTATATAGGGAATAATTTGATGTGTGTGTGTGTATATGTATATATATATATATATATATATACATATATACATACATATATGTACGTGTGTGTGTGTGTGTGTGTGTGTATGTGTGTAAGCATATATATAAACCTATTTGTGTCTAATGGTGGCCATCTCCAGGGCAGGAGGGGGGAAGGGGAGGAAAAAAAAAGAAAAAAGAAATATACATGATAACTTTGTTGCATATTTAAAAGGAATAGCAAGTTATACTTAGTAGATTTGCAGTTTCATGTGTAATCATTTCAAAAAAATTATACTGTGTTGTGAATACTTGTTTTATTCCATAAACTAAAAATAAAATAAAATTTTTAAAAATTTAAAAAGACAAAAGGGCACTTTTAGCCATTCCTGAGTTAGAGCTAAATAAAAACTTTGAAATGCAAGCAGGAGATAAGAGAATCTCAAAAATTAAATACATTTGGGCAATGAAATTGTTCAATTCTAATTTGGGAAAAAGAGAACATCCTTACAGAATATCACTTGTTTTTAATGTCACAGAGAAAGAAAAAAAAATTAAAGGCCTAAGAGTGACTTGGTTTTATATTGCTGGATTTAAAAGAGGAAAGAAAGGGAGCAGAAAAAGGAAAAAGGGGAAGAAACTTATTTCTCCTAACTAAGGTTTGCAAAAGTGTTTACAAACACAGGAGTGATTGGAGAGAGACTATGTCATGAACCTCATTTTTGTGTGATCTGCACAAAGTCTCACTGAACATAAAAACATAAATAGTTTGCCATAGAAATTCTTTAAATTCAATAGAGAAACAAGGTAGATGTTTGGTGGAAGGAAATAATCACTGAAGCAGAGTGAGAAGAGATCTCATATGATATCTAGTTCAAACCCCAAATTTAACAATGAAGAAACTGAAGTCCAGAGAAGATAAGTAACTTATCCATATCATATGGCTGGTAACTGAGAGACTCCGTATTTCAACTTTGGTCCTCCTACTTCAATGCCATTGTTGATTCTACTGTGCCATGCTGCTTCTCAAGTAGGTATAAAGCTGGAGGGAACCACTCAATCCACTAGTCTAATCACTTCAGGGAAAGGGAGAAAAGCCCAGAGAAGTTAAAGAACTTGCCTAAAGTCACAAGTATAGGAAGCATCAAAGGCAAGATTTGAACCCAAGTCTATAGGAAATGCTCTAGAGAGGTGGGGTTTGTGAGAAAGGGTAGAGTTGGGAAAGAAATAATCAAGAGAAAAACTACAGAGGGTGGGATAGAGATGTGTTATAAGCATTAGTAGAGAAGATAAATCTTAAAGGGAGGATCAAAAGGTAACAAAATATAAGAATAAGAAAATAGGACTTGGACTAGGTAAAGAAAGGAGAACCCACATAATTTCAGTTTTATATTACTGGTGCTGACCACCTTCTTTCTCTTTCACAGCTTTCTTCTTCATTGTAAGGAGAGGGTTGCAAAGCAGACAGAAGAAAAGTGTAAGAGAATAAGCTTGAGTGAAAAAAACAATAACAATTATTATTCATAATTTTAAGTGTGAATGACATTAATTCACACCAAAAAGTAGGGAGTTTACAGAATTAGATTAGAAAGCAGAATCTAAACTATATTGTTTGTAATAATTATGCTTGAAACGTAAATATTTACAGGTTTAAAATGAGGAGTTGGTGAAGATTTAATTAGGCATCAAATGAATTATTTTAAAAACTGGTTTGTCAATCATTACATCACATAAAGCAAAACAAAAATTTGACATTGTTAAAAGAGAAAAACTACAGAACTCCTCTATGCAGGAAAACTATATTAGTCTTCAATGTGCCATAAAAAAGAAATGATATGGGACAGCTAGGTGGCACAATGGGTATAGCTCCAGTCTTGGAGTCAGCAAGACCTGAATTCAAATGCGGCCTCAGATGCTTGACACTAGCTGTGTGACCGTGGGCAAGTCACTTAACCCCATTGCCTAGCCAAAAAAAAAATGATATCAAGGCTTAATATATTTTAAATGAATAGCTTAACATCTAAGAGTAGAAACAATTAGTAAATTTGGGGAAACAGCAGGAAAAAATTCACTTTTTACATATTACCAAAATAAAAGCGACAGAAAGAATAAAAAAAAATTTCCTTCAAGTAAGTATAGAACATCTAAAATATCTTGGAGTTAGTCTGCTGAGATACAAATGAGAATTATATGAAAATAACTGTAAAATATTTTTAGACAAAGATGCGTAAATGGAGATTATTTAGAATTAACTGTCATGTTGATATGATAAAAGTGGCCCAATTCATAACTTATTGACATATCAATCAATTATAACTGTTTTGCTTTATGTAACTAGAAAAATATTTATCAGGAACAACTAAAGGTGAAAAATCTGAAGTGGAAGGGGAAAGAAAGAATTCCAAGTCACAAACTATTCTACAAAGTTCAATAAAAATAATAATTTTAAAAAGTAGTACTAGCTATAAAATAGAAAAGTTTATTAATGGAACAGATTGGGTACACAAGACTTGGACTCATTTAAAAATAATAGCATAATGTTCAATAAGCCCCTGGGTACCAAATTCTTTAGTAAAACTCAATATCAGGCAAAAACTGCTAAGAAAATTGAAAAGCAGCCTAACATCTCACATCATCTGCCACAATGAGCTCCAAATAATCTACATATAAAATGTAATTTCATTTACAAATTAAAATTGTTGGGAAGGGAAACACCTCTGACAACTATGGATGGTGGACAAGTCATTGATCAAACATGAGATATGGAGGATTCTAGGACACAAAATTAAGTGTATTGATTACATCAAATTGGAAAACACAAGGTCAATGAAGAAGTTAGAATTTTAAGAGAAAGAGTTACTTGGGAATGGGTAGCAAATTTCTCTGATATAAGTTTCATGTGCAAGACATATAGAAAATGGATACCCATATATAAGAAGAAAAAACATTCTCTGATACATGTTCAAAGTATATGAAAAGGCAATCCTCAAAAGAAAAAATGTAAGCTAGCAAATACTGTTTTAAAAAATGCTCCAAGTCATTGATAATAAGAATAGTCAGATTAAAGTAACTCTGAAGTTATTCTTCACACCCTTAATATTGGCATAGATTTAAAAAATGGAAAATGACAATTGTTAGAGATGCTGCAGAAGGAAAGACAAACCAAGGCATTGTTGATGGAGTTGCGAAGTGGCCAAATCATTCTGGAAAACAATTTGGGTTTGTGCCCCAGAATTCATTAACTGTGCGTACCCCAACTGTATACCACGCAGTACAAAGGCTATTCTAATCCTTCTCTTCTCTCCTGATGCTTCATCCCTATCGCACCCTCTCAGCTGAGCACCTCATCTCATATTTCAATGAAACAGAGGGCATTCCCTAAGATACTCCTCATCTTCTGCTTCTCTTATACCTTCCCCAATTGTTGACAAAATCCCCAACTATCTCTTCCTTCACTCCAATCTCTAACAATGTGAAGACTCTTCTGCTTAGCAAGTCCAACTCTTTTACATGCACTCTTATTCCCTTTCTTTCCTGTTCTCCCACAGATTATCCCCTCTATCATCCCTTCTTCTTTAATATTGAAATCTCTGCTGTTTCCTTCCTTGCTATCTACAAAAACACCAGTTTCCCATATTCTTAAAAAAAACTAACTTGATCCTATCATTCTCCCTAGCTATTACATAACATCTATCCTCTCATTCTCAGTGAAATTGCCTGGAAAAATCTTCCTGTCCTATTTTACCCCACTCAGCCCTCTGCAATCTGGCTTCCAAATTAATCATTCAGCAGAAATTGTTTCACTTCAAAGTTATCAGTGATCTCATAATTAACTAATCTAATAGCTTTTTAAAAATCCTCATCCTCTTTTCTCTTTTTGAATACTTTTTCTTTTTAAATACACTTAAGGCATTCTTGGTTCTCCTAACCTGTTATGACTGATCTTTGTTGATTCTTCATCTATATCATGTCCACTCAATGAGCGTATCACAAAGTCTGTCCTGAGCCCTCTTCTCTTTTCTCTCTACACTCTCACTTGGTGATCCCAACAGCTTCTTTGAGTCTTTTTATCATTTCTATGAAAATTATTCCCAGATGTTTGTGTGTGTATATTCAGTCAGCCCTAACCTCTCACTTGAGCTTTAGTCCCTCATCACCAAATTCCTGATGGGCATTTGAAAGTTATATTTGTTTATATTTACATTAAAAATAGCTAGCATTTATATAACATAAGGCTTGCAAAGTGCTGTGCATACATTTACACATTTCTCCTATTGCCCCATCAACTGAATAGTGAAAAAAATTCAAAACAAATAAGCATAATCTAGTGAAACACAATTCCCCACTGGTCATGTCAAAAAAATGTATTTTGTGCTGTATGGTGGGGGTGAGTGCCATGTTTCATCTTCAGAGTGAAATGTTTCATTTTCAATCTCCTGTAATTGTGATTTAATATTGTATTGATCAGAGTCCTAATGACTTTCAAGGTCTGCTTTGCTCAGTAGTGCTGTTGTTTTTGTATAAATTATGGTTCTGCCCACTTTACATCATTTCATAGACATCTTCCCAGTTTTCTCTGAATCTATCCATTTCACCATTTCTTATGGCACACTATACATTCTTATACCATAACTTGTTCAGCCTTTCCCCAAAAGGTTGGCCCAATCTTAGTTTCTAATTTAGGCTATTACAAAAAAGAACTGCTATAATTATGTTGTACATATGGATTCTTTTCCTTTTTATTTTATCTTTTTGTGGGTAGAGGCTTCTATGGTTTTGAAGAGGAGGTCCTATAGGCATCTCAAACTCAGCATGTCCAAAACAGAATTTATTATCTTTCCTTTAAGGCCTTTCCTTCTTCTGAACTTCCCTTCCTTTCACTCACACTGATTTTCAACCCACTCCCTACTCTTGCCTGACATATCCAGTCCGTTTCCAAATCTTATAATTTCTACTTCCATAATATCTATTATATACGTCCATTTCTTTCTACTTTTGCAACTGCCACACTAGTTCATGGCCTCATTATCTCTTTCCTGTAATATTTCAACATCCTTCTGATTTGTCTTCTCACCTCAAGATAAAGTTCTTCTCAATCATATCCATCCCTTTCTCTCCACTCACATAATTACCATCTTAATTCAGGCCCTCATCACCCCTTATTTGAATTATTGCAATAGTTTCCTGTTTTATCTCTCTGCTTCTTCTCTCTCTATTCTATTATTCACACAACTGTTCAATTGATTTTCTCCAAGTACATGTTTGACAATTTCAATCCCCTAATCAATAAATTCTAATGGTTCTCTGTTACTTCTTGGGGCAAATATAAATTCCTTTGTTTGGTTTTTAAAACTCTTCATAATACCACCTTTTCCTATCTTTCTAGTCTTCTTACATATTATTTCACTCCAAGCACTTTATGGTCCTCTTCAGGAATTTTTGCAAGTCCTTGCTTGTGATACTCCCTGGCTCTGCCCCATCTTGGGATTGTCCTTCTTTCTTAATTTCATCTCTTAGATTCCCTGACTTTCCTCAAGACAACCCAAGTACCACCTTTTGCAGAAAACCTTTCCTGGTTCCTGCCCCCCTCCCTTTAAGATTACCTTGTTTTTACTTAGTATGTATATCACACATAACTATATATGTATATGTCCTCCCCATTAGAATATAAGCTCCTTGAAGTCAGAGACTATTTTTGCTTTTTCTTTTATCTCCAGGATTAGCACAGTACCTGGCGCGTAATAACCACTTAATAAATACTTTGCTGACTGATAAAGGAAAGGAATTTGGAATATTGTCTTTTCTCTCCAATTTTTTAGTATGGATAACTGCTGTTTAATTTTTACATAATTTATTTGTAGATCTATTCAAGTTTTCTTTACCCTGTGGCAGTTCATTTATGGCTCCCCCAACTTCCTTCCTTCCTTCCTTCCTTCCTTCCTTTCCTTCCTCCTTCCTTCCTTCCTTCCTTCCTTCAATATTCTTTAAGATGTTTATTTCTTGTCTTATTTGTTCAGATATTTGCTATTTTTGCTAGTGCCCATTAATATACTTTGAATTCTTGGTTTTCCTGGAATATAGTTGTTTATAATAGTTTCTCAAAATTCCTTTTATTTTTTTTCTCTATAGTGAATTTATCTTGTTCATTTTTTAACTTGAGAATTTGATTTTTCCCCTCTCTTTTTCTTGGGTTGGCTAGTGGTTTATTGATTTTGTTAGTGAAGTGGGTATGTCCCAGCCTTTTTTCACAGAGTTAGCTAGGCTACATCTGCCTCCCAGGGTTTTAGGGGATTTATCCCTAGTGGTTGGAGTATTTCTTCTCTATAGCAATAAGCTCAAGCCCCAACCATCTGTATTCTCTCCATTGTCAGGGGCCAGTGACTATTGATCCAGTTCCATTTAACCACAACCTCAAGTAATTTTTGCAAAGGGATATTTACTTGTTCAAATATAAGAATAAACATACAAATATATCTCCCAATACCTCAGGACATATTCTCCCCATACTTCTTCAATCTTTGAGGTAAGAAGGCTCAAAACTTAGCTCAGTTCCTAGAAAGCAGTGGTTCATATTCAGATACAGCATAGGATCTCACTGGATGTCGTAAGTGGAGTGATCAAATGAAGCAAAGAAATGTGACTGAAGTTGACTCAGGCCTCTTCGAAGATGACTCCAGTTCAGGCTACACAGTTAAAAAAAAAAAAAGACTCCTCCCAACCATATGGTCAACACACTGGAACCAGTTACATAATGTCTGTGGATGCTCCATGGTGTTTCCAAGGCATTTCTGTGACATATCATCATGAATCTCCAGGAAGCCACTTTCCCAGTTTGGCTATGTAGGGAAGGTACATCAGCAAAGGAAGCTAATGGGGTCTGTACATGTGCCAGACCCTGCCCTTATTAATCATTAAAGGAAAAAAAACTCTTGCTGTTATATATCAGCTCTTTATCCTTTTTATTTTCTAGTTTACCTTCTTTTAATTTTTAAATTTTATTTTTCTATACCTGTTTTGTTTTTTAAGTCCTTTTATTACATGGTTAATTTATTGATCCTATCTTTTTCTATTATGTTATATGAGATTTTACAGACGTATATTTTTCCTTTAAGGACTGTTTAGCTGTGTTCCATAAATTGGCATCCTGTTTTGTTTTCATTCTTTTGCAGATAATTATTTTATTTTTCTTACAACTTGTTTTTTACCTCATTCATTATTTCATATGTCATCACTTGGTCTCCAATCTGATCTGTGTTTTTTTCCTTAAGTTTACTAAATTTATCTAGTACCATTTTCATTATATTATTGTTAATAAATGATCTGTTTATTCTGTCTTTTTACAGTTTTGTGAGTCTTTAGTATGTGTGTGTATATATATTGAATTATTGCAATATATATATGTATATATATAATATGATAAGTGTTGATAAAGGTACTATAAGATGCTGTTAAATATGAATATTCTTTAATATTCTCATTCAGAAGTTGCAACAGGCAGCCAAATCATGTGTTCTTGAAATCTTGGGTCTTTTTGCTTGTTCAACTATTTTTCCTTTTGCCTCTGTATTCTTTCATTTTAATCCAGTCCTCTTTTTCAGGGAATCTATTGATATTGACAGCATTTCTATCTTTTATTTTGAATTCTAACTAGAGTCTATCCTCCTACTAGTCTGAGTCAACCAAATCATCTTGGAACCAGCTCTAATTATTGAAGCCTACCACTAGGAGGTACCAAGGGACAACTCCAAACTCACCAATTCATCTTTGCACAGTCCCAGGCATGCAGCGCACATTAAACAGTAATTGTTCCCTTTCTTCTTAGCAAGGTCCCATTGGAATTTTGTGGTTATCATAATCATATTTCCAAACAAAATTAAACAATCTTGTAATCCCACCAGATTAATTGGAAAACCAACTTCCAACCAACTTTCCTACATACTTGCAATCATAATATTTCTCTGTAGGTCAGAAATCATTACAATGTAGTATTAGAAAGCCCAGAGACAAAATAAAAAACAAAATTCAGAAACATCAGGCAAGGTCAAGGCATTGAACATTTATTAATGGTACCTGCTATATGTCAGGTACTGTGCTAAGCTATGAGGATACAAAGACAAAAAGTTTTTATAACCTAAAGAGGGAGACAACATGCAAACAAGATACATACAAGATAAATTGGAGATAATCAACAGGAGGAAAGCACTAAAAATTAAGAGTGAGCTGAAAGATTTATAGTAGTAAGTGGGATTTTAGCTGAGACTAAGGAAACCAGGGAGGTCAGGAACTGGAGATGATGAGAGAGAATTCTATGAAGGAGGGACTACTAGTAAAGATACACGGAGTCAGCAAACGCACTGTTTTGTGCAAGAAACACCTGGAATATTAGTGTCTCTGGATAACAGACAACATTTTGGGTATGTGCGTGTGTGTGTGCATGAGCGCACGCACATACGCGCACATTAAGTAAAAGTTTAAGAAGGCTAGAAATATAGAAAGGGGACAAATTAAAAAGAGCTTTGAAGACCAAATAGATGATTTTATATTTGATCATGGAGGTGTTTGGGAGCCACCAGATTTCTTTAAATGACAGGAGAAGGGGTAAGGAGGCTAACATGGTCAGACCTGCATTTTAGGGAGATTAATGACAGCTTATTGGAGGATGTATTGGGGTAGAGAGAGACTTGAGGCAGCGAGACTGAAGAAAAAACAGCTGTCATTATTCATGAAAGAGGTGATGACGACCTGCACTGGGGGTGGGTTGTACCATTAGAGGAGAGAAGAGGGCATATAGAGATGTTGTGAATGAAGAATCAGTAGGACTTGGCCACACATCGGATGTGAGTGGGGTAAGAGAGATTGAAGAGTCAAGGAAGTTGCTTAGGTAGTAAGTCTTGGTGATTGGGATGATGGTGGTATCCTGGACAGTAATAAAAACATTAAGAAGAGAGGAGTGTGTAGGGTGAGAGATAATGGATTCAACTTTGGACATGCTGACTTTAAGATGTTTACAAGATATACAGTTTGAGATGTCCAGTTGGATATTTGAATCTGGAGATTAGAAAAGACATTGGGTAAGAGAGATACTGGATAGGTAGATCTGAGAATCATCAGCATAGAGAAGGTAATTGAACCCATGAGAGCTAATGAAATCACCACATGAAATAATATAGTAGGATAAGAGAAAAGGGCCCAAGACAGAGATCTGTGGGATATGAATGGGGTGAGAGTGACTGAGGAGCCAAGGAAGACACTTAGGTAGTAAGCACTGATGACCAGGATGATAGTGGTATACTAGACAGTAATAAAAATCTTAATAAGGGAGGAGGGTCAGGAACAAATGTGTGATCATCTCTGTTTGTAGCTGAGGTGGAGTGTAGGAGCAGGTCAGGTGAATCAAGCAAACTGAGGAATTGGGAGGTTAAGGTGTTTGAGGGAGTATCAGTGTATATGAAGTCGACTAATATGAGGCCAGGAGTTGGGAATAAGAGAAAGACTGAGCCAGGCTCCAAGCTCATTGAGGAAAGAAGAGGAGTATCCTAGAGGTCTGTAGACAATAGGTACAAGAATTCTGATTGTATGGTAAATATGGATTGAGTGAACCTCAGGCAGAGAGGTTACTGAGTGATGGTGGTAGGAGAAAACCTGGAAGTGGCAGTACAGAGTAAGGAGCATTACAACCCTTCCACCTCTACCTCATTAGCCTGCAAAATTAAAGTAGCTTGGAAAATGTCAATATTCCATAAATGATATTCTTTCTTGATCAAGTAAAATCAAGTGTTAGCTAATCATAATGGTAGCCTGTGTAATGTTTAACTCCTCATCTCCACCTCTCACCTTCCCTTCTTTCAACATTAAGCTCAAGTCAAATCTATTTGTATCTCCAGCATTTAGCACTGAGCTTTGCACACAGTAAATGCTTACTAAACGCTTTATTCATGCATTTACATCCTACCTTATACAAAAAGCCTTTCCCAGTCTCCTCAACAACTAGTGTTTTCTTCCTGAGGTTACCTCCCATTTGCACTGATAGATCAATCTATCTATCTATCTATCTATCTATCTATCTATCTATCTATCTATCTATCATATATGTACAGTTTTTTATAGTTTCCTGAACTTGAAGTCAAGCATCCAGTTTTTGTCTTTCCATGGGTCTCAAGCACTTAGTGTAGTACCTGTCGTAGATTAAGTATTTAACAAATGCTTATTGACTGACCATTAAAGCGTACACCCATGCATACACACACACACACACACACACACACACACACACACACACACACACACACATATACACATGCAGACACACACACAAAGTAAACATTCCTAGGTCTGTATGACCAGGAATTAGAAACAGTATGATGAAGCAAGGAGGAGTGAAAACATGCTTGAAAACATTAGAGAAATAAATCAATGTAGACAGTAATCCTCACATTTTTTCTGTGGTGGGGGGCAGCATTGAAAAACAAAAACTTGCTATGCATTTCATTTTTTTCACTTGCACCATTGCTGATGTATGCATTATCTTCAACACCCAAAAAGATATTTTTCTTCCTTTCTTTCTTTCTTTCTTTCTTTCTTTCTTTCTTTCTTTCTTTCTTTCTTTCTTTCTTTCTTTCTCTCTCTCTCTCTCTCTCTCTCTCTCTCTCTCTCTCTCTCTCTCTCTCTCTCTCTCTTTCTATCTTTCTTTCAGGCAATTGGGGTTAAGAGATTTGCCCAGGGTAACCCAGCTAGTAAGTGTCAAGTGTCTGGTCTGAGACCGGATTTGAACTCAGGTCTTTCTGACTCCAGGGCCAGTGATCCAGGGTACTCTGCACCACCTAGCTTCCCCCTAAAAAGTTATTTCTTGCTCTATGGATTTTTGTTCCTTTAAGTACAGGTTATAAACAATAATTTATTATCTACATGGCCTTCCAAAGTCATGGTTCATGTGGCAAATCAAGCTTTTTGCGGTTGATGAAAGGCATATGATAGCTAAGCATCAGATGTGTGCTGATAGGTTGGAAACCACTGGGAACCCCTCCCCTTCCTTTTTAAAACCCCCATCTCCATCCCTTAACCTTCCCACTTATGTAAGGGCAGATTGTTTCATTTACATCTGCATAATGTTAATGTAGATTTTACTATTAAGTTAGAATGTTTGTAAAGAAGGAAGTCTTTGATTTGCAGATCACATCTTTTTGCCTTTCAGCATACTACAAATTGGACCCTATTAATGCAAAAATATACTTAGTTCTACAGATTTCCATGATGAATGACTTTTTCACTTCATGGTCATAGAGAAGATGTAAACCTTGTGTCTTCCTATGATTTATGAGCTGCTAGAGGTGCCCAAAGCAAGCACAGTTTCAGCCAATGATTCTTAGTACCTTGTGGTCTAAACTAGAGGTGGGGAACCTGCAGCCTTGAGGCCCTCTAGGTCCTCAAGTGTGGCCCTTTGACTGAATCCACACTTCACAGAACAAATCCCTTAATAAAAGGATTTGTTCTGTAGAAGGTAGATTTAGTCAAAAAAAGTTGCAGCTGAGGACCTAGAAGGCCACATGTGGCCTTGAGGCTGAAGGTTCCCCATCCCACTCCCCCTGCTCCCCATAGAAAATGAAGGGGAAAAAATCTAGTCTTGAAAAACTGACTGACACTATCATTCTATGGAATACAGGGAATCCTCTAGTGGGACCAACTAGTGAGTTTATGATGACAAAGTTTAGACTTCTATTACATTTGAAGCAGCTAGGTGGCAGAGGGGAATGAGCACTGGACTTGAAATCCGGAAGACCTGGAGTTTAAATCTTGTCTTAGAAACTTATTAGTTTGTATGACTTTGGGTAAGTCAATTAACCCTAATCTGACTGTTTCTTCTTCTTTAAAATGGACATAATGTAAGTATCTATCTCCCAGGGTTCTTGTGAGGATCAAATGAGATCATATTTATCAAGCATTTTGCAAACCTTAAAATGCAATATAAATGTTAGTTACCATCATCACCATCATTTGGAATTGTGCTTACCATTACATACAGTATCTCAAAAAATGACATCGGGGCAGCTAGGTGGAGCAGAGGATAGAGCACCGGCCCTGAAGTCAGGAGTAACTGAGTTCAAATCTGGCCTCAGACCAAACACTTGACACACTTACTAGCTGTGTGACCCTAGGCAAGTCACTTAACCCCAATTGCCTAAAAAAAAAAAAGACATATTTCAATGAACTTCATCAGGGTGGGTATTACCTCTACTTCCACAGATTGAAAGCTTTCCATTCCTTTAATCCCATGTGGCTGATCTTCTTAATGTGCTAAAGTCATTTTCTGATTCTTTTAATATTTCATGTATACAAGTAAAACTAATCCATTCCTCCATTCTTGTTCCATTCTTGCAGACTTTAATTCACCTATAGTTTGTTTTACCTACAAGAATATAAACAAGGTCTCCTCTCCAACACCCACCCCTTCCCATTACTTTGTCCATTTTCATTCCTTTCCAAACATTGAATCTTCATCCCAGTCACTTGCCTATCCCATTCCATTTTCTAATCATGTATGTGATGTCTTTTTTGTCTCTTCTTATGTACAACTCATCCTGGGCAGTATCCTGCCACTAGTTATCATTGCCCATGGGTTACCAAAAATTATGTTATTTCCAGGTTGTAGTGTTATGTGATTCATGACCGTACAGAACAATGATTGTATTTTTAACATGGCATGGTTGGTAGGGGGGGAGGGGGGAGGGGACAGCCAAAATGGCACAGTAAAAGCTGTGACTTGCTTGAGCTCTCCCCCAAACTCTTCCAAATACATGTAAAAAATGACTCTAAACAAGTTCCAGAGCATCAGAACCCACAAAAAGACAGAGTGAAACAAATTTCCAGCTCAAGACAGCCTGGATAGTTGATAGGAAAAGTCTGTTTCATTGGACTGAGAGAGAAGCAAAGTTTATAATGGGCCACACATGCAAAGACCATGCCTCAACGAACCTGGAGCAGGCCTTAGGGGACTGAATCACAGGCAGCTGCAGCAGTTTCCAGACTTCTCAACCCACAAACACCAAAGACAACTTAAAAGGTCAGTGGGAAAGGTCTTTTGGACAAGGGTAAGAGAAGAGTGTGGTCCAGGCCTCGTACTAGTACAGCCCCAGGGCTGGGGAGGGAGGCGGCCACAGCAGCAGCTGTTGCTTCCAGAGCTTTTGGCCCACAAACAGTGGGGGGATTGAGTGGCTGGTCACAGGGATCTCTTTGCTGGTGCTGAGGCAGAATTCTCTTGCTTTGCCGGGGCTGGGGTCTGGGTGGCAGTTCTGGGGCAAGCAGGAAGGCTGGTGTGGTGGAGCTTGTGGTAGTGCAGAGAGAATCCTCCTCATAGTTCCAAGGCAGAAAAGAGGGCTTGTGGTCACTCATGGACCACAGCACAGGCCAGAAAAGGAGTAAACACCTCACCTTTGATCATACCACCTTGGAAGAACTGAAAATTTACAGGTCCCTAGAAGTATCTCTGAAAACAGTTGCACAAGACCCTTGAAATTTGGGACAGTACATTTGGGACTCCACACTGGAAGCAGAGCCTTACATTAACAAAAGTTAAAAAGTTAAGTAACTGTCTGGGAACATGAGCAAACAGAGACAAAAAACCCCTCAGATTATAGAATCTTAATTTGGTGACAAAGAAGATCAAAATCTACAACCTGAAGACAACAAAGCCAAAGAAAGCTCCTACATCCAAAGCCTCCAAGAAAAAATATGACTTGGTCTCATGACATGGAAGAGCTCAAAAAGGATTTAGAAAATCAAGTAAGAGAAGAAGAGGAAAAAATTAGCAAAAGAAATGAGAGTGATGCAAGAAAATCATGAAAAACAAGTCCACAGCTTGCTAAAGGAGACTCAAAAACATGCTGAAGAAAATAACACCTTAAAAAACAGCCTAACCCAAATGGCAAAAGAAGTCCAAAAAGCCAAAGAGGAAAAGACCGCCTTAAAAAGCAGAATTGGCCAAGTGGAAAAAGAAGTACAAAAGTTCACTGAAGAAAATAATTCCTTAAAAATTAGAATGAAGCAAATGGAAGGTAATGACTCTATGAGAAATCAAGAAATTATAAAACAAAACCAAAAGAATGAAAAAATAAAGGGCAATGTGAAATATCTCATTGGAAAAACAACTGATCTGGAAAATAGGTCCAGGAGAGATAATTTAAAACTTATTGGACTACCTGAAAATCATGATTAAAAAAAAAAAAGAGCCTATGCCCAATTGATAAATGGTCAAAGGATATAAACAGGCAGTTTTCAGATAAAGAAATTAAAGCTATCTATAGTCATATGAAAAAATGCTCTAAATCACTATTGACTAGAGAAATGCAAATCAAAACAATTCTGAGGTACTATATCACACCTATCAGATTGCCCAACATGAAAAAACAGGAAAATGATAAATGCTGGAGAAGATGTGGGGAAATTGGAACACTAATACATTGTTGGTGGAGTTGTGAACTATTGTGAACATTTTGGAGAGCAATTTGGAACTATGCCCAAAGGGCTATAAAAATATGCATACCCTTTGACCCAGCAATAGCACTTCTAGGGCTGTATCCCAAAGAGATCATAAAAATGGGAAAAGGACTCACATGTACAAAAATATTTATAGCAGCTCTTTCTGTGTTGGAAAAGAATTGGAAATTGAGAGGATTCCCATCAATAACAGAATGGCTGAACAGGTTGTAGTATATGATTGCAATGGAATACTATTATGTTGTAAGAAATGATGAGCAGGCAGACTTCAGAAAAACCTGGAAAGACTTGTATGGACAGATGCTAAGTGAAGTGAGCGGAACCAGGAGAATGTTGTACACAGTAACAGCCACCTTGTATGATGACTAACTTTGATAGACTTGGTTGTCCCTTCTTAGCAAGGCAACGATCTAAGACATCTGCAAAAGTCTCATGATGGAAAATGCTATCCACATCCAGAGAAAGAACTATGGAGTTTGAATGCAAATTGAAGCATACTATTTGTTCTTTTTTTCCCTTCTGTTTTGTTTTGCTTCCTCTTTCTTGTGGTTCTTCCTATTGGTTCTAATTCTTCCTTACAACATGACTAATGTGAAAATATGTTTAATAGGAATGTATATGTAGTGCCTATATCAGATTGCACATTGTCTTGAGAAGGGAATGGAGGGGGAGAAAAAATTAAAACTCAAAAGCTTATAGAAGTGATTGTTGAAAACTAAAAATAAATTAATAAAAAAAAGAGCCTAGACATCATCTTTCAAGAAATTATCAAGGAAAACTACCCTGATATTTTAGAAGCAGAGGGTAAAATAGGAATTAAAAGAATCCACTGATCATCTCCTGAATGAGATCCCCAAAGGAAAGCTCTTAAGAATATTATAGCCAAATTCCAGAATCCCCAGGTCCAGGAAAAAATATTGCAAGCAGCCAGAAAGAAACAATTCAAGTATTGTGGAAACACAGTCAGGATAACAAAAGATTTAGCAGCTTCTACATTAAGGAATGGGAGGGCTTGGAATATGATATTCTGGAGGTCAAAGGAGCTAGGATCAAAACCAAGAATTACCTACCCAGCAAAACTGAGTATAATCCTTCAGGGGAAAAATGGAAATTCAATGAAATAGAAGACTTTCAACATTCTTGATGAAAAGACCAGAGCTGAATAGAAAATTCAACTTTCAAATACAAGACTCAAGAGAAGCGTGAAAAGGTAAACAGGAAAGATAAATCAAAAAGGACTTATTAAGATTGAACTGTTTACATTCCTACATAGAATGATGATATTTGTAACTCATGAGACCTTCGTCAGTATTAGGGTAGTTGGAGGGAATATATATAGACAGAAGGAAGAGGGTGAGTTGAATATGAAGGGATGATATCTAAAAAATAAAATTAAGGAGTGAGAGAGGATTATAATGGGAGGAGAAAATGAGAGGTAGAATGGGGGAAATTATCTCACATAAAAGAGGCAAGAAAAAGCTTTCATAGTGGAGAGGAAGAGGGGGGAGGTAAAAGGGAATGAGTGAATTTTACTCTCATTGGATTTGGCTTAAGGAGGGAATAACATACATACTCAATTGGGTATGGAAATCTATCTTACCCTCCAGGAAAATAGCGGGAGAAGGGGATAAGAGAGGAGGGGATGATAGCAGGGAGGGTAGATCAGGGGAGGGCATAATCAGAAGCAAACTCTGGAGGAGAGACAGGGTCAAAGGAGAGAATAGAATAAACGGTGGGTGGGATAGGATGGAGGGAAATATAGTTAGTTTTTCACAATATGACTAGTATGGAAGTGTTTTGAATGACTATACATGTATAGCCTATATCAAATCGCTTGTCTTCTTAATGAGGGTGGGTGGGAGGGAGGAAGGGAAAGAATTTGGAACTCAAAGTTTTAGAAATGAATGTCAAAAACTGTTTTTACATGCAACTGGGAAATAAGGTATACAGGCAAATATATACATATATACATATACATATACATATACATATACATATACATATACATATACATATACATATACATATACATATACATATACATATACGTGTACGTGTACATGTACATGTACATGTACATGTACATATACATGTACTTATACCTATACGTATACCTATACGTATACCTATACCTATACGTATACCTATACATATACGTATACCTATACCTATACATATACATATACATATACATATACATATACATATACATATACATATACATATATGTAGGTGTACATATATATAAAACCTGCTCTACAGGAAAATAGAAGGGGAAGGGGATAAGAGAAAGGGGGTGATAGAGGGGAGGACAGATTGGGAGAAGGGGTATTTAGAATGAATGTCATTTTGGGGTGAGGGGAGGGGAGAGATGGGGAGAGAATTTGGAACTCAAATGCTTGTGGAAGTGAATGTTAAAAAGTAAAAATTAATTAATTAATTAAAAAAAATAAAATAGCATGGTCAAAGAAGGATGACATTTTAATTTGATGGCTTTAGAAATATCACCAGTAAGGAATGAAAAAGAAATTAAAGAAACCAGTGTTGACAACAAATAAATTAAACTATTTTTAGATGACATGATTATATGAACCTTTGCACTGGCAACCCTCCCTGCCTGAAATAAATTTCATCATCATTTTTGTTGCTTGAAGTCCTTTTTTCCCAAGATTCAGCTCATGTACCACTAATACTGAAGCCTTTACTGATCAGCCCAGCTTTCAGCTACCTCTTTCCAAAAATTACCTATTTTATATAGACATATATACATATGTAAATTTACACATATACATACTTATTCGTGTGCAAGTTTTCTCCCTTAATGTAATATAGGCTCCTTAAGGGCAAAAACTATTTCACTGTTCAATTTGTTTGTTTGTTTTCCTGTACCTAGAACAGCACCTGGAACATTGTAGTTACTTGACAAATGCTTATTGGTTGATTATCTTGGTCTCCATTAATGCAAAAAATGAATCTTATGAAGTAGTCATACAGTAATATGATTGGAGTTATGCATTGCTTTTTTGTCATCTGTCTTGTGTTTTAGTGCTGTGAAGTGTTCATATGCGTTCAAAATCAAAATATTCAAAGTTACGGTGGATAGGGCACCAGCCCTGGAGTCAGGAGCACCTGAGTTCAAATCCGGCCTCAGACACATAACACAAGCTGTATGACCCTGGGCAAGTCACTTAATCCCATTGCTTAGCCAAAAAAAAAAAAAAGAAATATTCAAAGTTATAATTATATATATAGTATAATATAGTAACTGGTTCCAGTTCATGAAAATATGCAGTACAAATTCAAATAACATGGCTACGTTGTGGGATTCATTTTTTGCATTAATTGGTACCTAGCAATACACACCTACAAAACCCAAGATTATGACAAAAAAAGAAATATGTGATTATGAAAATAGCACTATTTAAGACAAACACACAAAAATCATTTTTGTTTGTGTCCATAAAGAATCTGAAGAAACTGTTACAGAAAAACAAACACTAAATTTTACAATCATGGCAAAATAGAACAATTATTTGAGCTTTAACTTATGAAAACATACAAGAGACTTTTCGAAGTTAAAATGGTTATGGCAAAAATCAAGGAAGATTTGGAAAAATTGAGTGATATCTCCTCTTCATGTTTAGATTTATTAAATTGTAAAACCCAAAGTTCCTCCAAAACAAACACCTATTTAATACACCCAATAAAATGTATTTAGGTTATTTCAGAGAATTAAAGTCATAGAGAAATTCCCATGAAAATATACATAAGCAAAGATTTATGAAAAATAAAACCATTTAAAGGGGACTAGCACTAACAGATACAAAAAGTACTAAAGGATAATAACTATTTTTTTTTAAAAAAACTCTATAATCTACCAGATAAAAGAAAAGAAAAAATAGCTCAAAAAGCATAGAGAACACTGAAATGGAATCTAATTAATACAAAATATTAGCAATTGATGAACCTATACATGAAAAATAAAAAGTAGTGGGAAAGCTAACAACTCTATGGCAAAAAAAAAATGAGTTTACACCTTAGAACATAATATGATCTGGTCAGATCAGTGATCTAAACATTTTAAAATAATCACACAAAAAAAATCTTCATCTCAACAACAAAAAGGGAAATTTTAGCAAGTAAACAAACAAAAAATGGATGCAAAATTCACAGTAGTTTTGATCACAGAAAGACAAAATTATTTGTGCACAACAAAACTAATACCTTTAAAATTAGAAACAACGGAATGGAGAGGCAGATAGGTGGCATAGTAGATAGAGCACCGACCCTGAAGTCAGGAGTATCTGAGTTCAAATCTGGCCTCAGACCAAACACTTGACACTTACTAGCTGTGTGACCCTGGGCAAGTCACTTAACCCCAATTGCCTCAAAAAAAAAACCAATGGGATGGATTGGGGAAATAATGTTTGATTAAATATGTCATACTGACATACAGAATCTGGATGAATCTCTATGTGGAAGTCTATAGCACTAGGCGCTAATTAATCTGGGGTTTTATAGAAAACACAATTATCTTGGTGGTAGAGCAGAGCTTGGAACCTATAGGCTAGCAGAGCTGGTGCCAGGATGGGAAGTCTAGAAAATGGAAGGAGCCTAAGAGAACTTGATTATTTTTCTTCTGACAGAGGCAGAAGTTAATAGGACCTATGCTCTGGATTGGATTTTCCTCCTCAGTAAAATCAAGGTGTTGGACAAGATGATCTCTAAAGCTGCTTCTACTTCTAACATAATACTTTGAAGGGTGGTGGTAGAGGAGAAGTGATGATTTCATATTTCCTCCTATTAAAGTTCCATTTTTTTACTTTGTAGAATTATAGTCAGATTTGTAGGCTAACTTATCTTTGGCTATATTTTGCTACTTGTATTCCAAGATTTCCTTTTCTTTATGGTAGCCATAGTAGAGTACTGTGTGACTTTGATTGTGGTTACTTGGTACTCACATTCATTCTTAGGTGTTTGCAGTATTTCTCAATTGCTGTAGAAGTTCTGGATTTTTGCTGACATTTCTAAATGTTTTCAGTGTGAAGTTTCTTTTAGGAGATGATCCGGTAATTCTCTTCATTTTTACTTTGCTCTTTGATTATAAGAGTTTGGGGGCAATTATCTTTTATGATTTATTAGAAGAAAACTCTGTATACATATACAAACACACACACACACACACACACACACACACACACACACATACACACATGCCCCAAGGGATGGGCTGCTCAAATGCAGATCATCTCTGTTTTCCTGCTTAAAAATTGACCTTCAAGAAGTTGACTTTTTCTCCTACTCCAGGTCTAACAGACCATGGCTGATATCTCACTGGATTCATTCCTCTGTGGTACACCACTGACACACAAACTTCTTTCTGACCATTTTCTTCAGCAGTCCTAATCTGGACAGAGAAATTTATTAGTATTTCGCTTTGGTTAACTTAATCATTGCTCCTTCTAAAAAGCACTTTTAAATCACTGCTGGGCTGTTTGTCAAGGGAATTGGGCGTAGCTCTAATCTTTGACATCCCCACTTTTCCCTTCTGTTTTATCTTTCCAGTCTGTTGATATGAATGTAGTAAGCTTTTTGAGGACAGACTCTGCCTCACTTTTGTATTATCTCCCCACTACTTAGCATAGTATAATACTTTTTGATTGATTGATTGGTTTCACTTGCTATATTTCTTCCCTCTGTTCTATTAATGGAGAAGCTCAGAGGACTCTTTTCCACTGGTACCAAGACTGCCAGCTTGGCATTCATGATGATTATTATGTTTTTACTTTGCATTTAGGCAGTGCTTTAAGTTTAAGATCATAAGATTATAGGATCATATATCTAGCCAAATAACCTCATTTAGCAGGTGAGGTTCAGGTGAGGTGCAGGTGGCAAATGAAGAATCAAGTTGAGATTAAACAACATAAATTTATAATGGAACCAGCTAACATAGTTGTGTGACTTTTCGTCCCTGGGATTCAATACCATATGTATATAAATGTACCACTGGTAGGGGTAAACATATAGATAGGGTTTGGCAAGATGTGAGTGTTGATAAGACAAGGATAAAGGCACTGAAAAATAGAGGAGTGTATATTCAGTCACTTAACATTTATTAAAAACTTACTATATGCCACCACTGTGTTAGTGTTTAATTAAATCATGGAAATACTGAAGGAGGAAAGTAAGGCCAGACTGGAGATTTTGGGAGTGGGAGAGGATGGAGAGTTGGAGCAAATGGTGGCCCCAGGGAGGACAAATGATAGGCTTAGGAGCAATGAGGCAGAGGGCATGGCGGAAAGATGGGAAGTTGCGGTCAGAAAAAGGAATTTCAGGTTTCTGAACCATAAAGGTGGAGCACTTATGAGCAATGTTAAAGTTATGACCACCCCTGTGTTTGGCTGAGGTGGAGTGAAGGCCTTTTTATCCCAGCCTCTGCCCTTATATTTGGCAACACACATACTCATGTGCCCTAAAACTCTCTGGAGTCTCAATTCATTGGCTCTCATAGGACTACTGCAATTGTGGTTGTGGTTTGTCCTTCGTTCTCGAAGAGGACCATGACATCAGGGAGATGATGGCATGACATGCAATTGACTTTGATTTGAGTAAGGAGGGCTGTGTAAAGTCATCAGCCTCACTTTCTCCTCTAGAGCCATTTGGGTCCAGTGGCCAGCTATCGATTAGGACAACTGGAGATGCAGTGAGAGACCTCGGCCTTTTTAAGCTAAGGTCTTGGCTTCCCCGCCTCAAATATCTCCTGTCTCTAGTTGGTCATCCACATAGTTGTCAAGATGACTTCCAGAAGTCCGAGTCTGAGCAGGTCACTCTTCTATTCCATAAACTTTAAAGGTCCCCTTTTGCCCCTTGGATAAAGTATAGGCTGCTCTGATCAAATGAGATATTTGTAAAGTGCTCAGCCCAGTGCTAGCACATAGCAGGTGCTATGTAAATGCTTATTCTCTTCCTTTCCCCTTCCCCTCTGTTTATATATTAAAGCCCTTCACAACCAGGTCTCAACTTTTTATCACGTATCATCCATTACTCCCTGCCATCCATGGAAGGCACTTGCAACTCATCTCCCCCTCTGAAATCGCTTGTTTTCCTCAGAATTCTGCTTAAATTTCATACACCTTTAATGATGTGTGAGCCCCATTCCTCCATGTTTGTCATGTATGTACTTTTTATACATTTTGCATTTATGTTGTCCTCCTCCCCAAATAGAATATAAGTTCTCGAAGACAGGGATTGTTTTATTTTTGTCTTTGTATTCCCAGTGCCTATAGTGTCTGGCATTTACTTGTCACTTAATTGGTTAATTAATTGATTCACATTGTTCTACTTCTTGTCCTCTCATTTTCATACTTATCTACTTGCTGTTCCCAACATGCCATCTGCTGCCTCAATGTCTTTGTATATCCTGATCCTCTTGAGTTGTATGTATTCCCTCTTCAACCTCCTTCAAAGCACAGCACTGATTGCCACATTGTACTTCCACAATGTTTTCCTGAAATCCCCAGTTATTGGTATTTTCTCCCTTTGGCAAGTATTTAATTGGAATTTAATCTGAATATATGTTATATTTCCACCTCTCTCAACAGAATAGAAGCTTTTGTGGGTGAAGAGGCAGGTTTGTTTTTGCTTGTTTTCTCTTCTCAACCCTAAGAGTGAGCAGCATCAAGAATATCCCTCATAAAAAGCTTGAATCGATTGAAAAGAGGTGATTAAGACATGAGAGAAAAGAAGTTTAAAAAGAAAAAATATTTTAATTTAAAATTTAAATAAAGTCTTCCTTCAAATATATTTTAATGGAATAATATTGTTTGCATGTGGACAGAGCACAGTGGCACTGTGGATAGAGCTGGGAGTCAGGAAGTTACTCAATTGTTTTTCATTCCCAACTTTTCATGATCTCATTTAGGGTTTTCTTGACAAAGATACTAGAGTACAGGTAATAAAGATACTTGCCATTTCCTTCTCCAGCTCATTTTATAGGTGAGGAAACTGAGGCAAACAGGGTGACTTCCCCAGAATCCCACAACCAGTAAGTATCTGAGGCCATATTTGAACTCAGGAAGATGAGTCTTCCTGATTTCAGGTCCAACAGCTCTATCCACTGGGCCACTTGCAGTTAAAAAAGACCTGAGTTCAAATCTTGCTTCAGATACTAGCTCGTTCTCTCTCTTCCTCTCTCTCTCTCTCTCTCTCTCTCTCTCTCTCTCTCTCTCTCTCTCTCTCTCTCTCTCTCTCTCTCTCTCTCTCTTTCTCTGTCTCTCTCTCTCGTTCTCTCTCTCTCTCTCTCTCTTTCTCTCTCTCTCTCTCATTCTCTCTCTCTCTCTTTCTCTCTCTCCCTCTCTCTCTCTTTCTCCGTCTTGTCTGTCTCTGGACAAATCACATAACCTTCTTAATTCTCAGTTTACTTCTCTGTCAAGTGAGGGGTTTGCACTTGATAATCTATAAGATCTCTTGCAGCTTTTTTCCAAGTCAGAAAGACGTGAATTCCTGTCCTGCCTCTGATACATATTAGCTGTATAACCCTGGGCAAATCACCTAACCACTTAGTGCCACTGACAATTCTCTAGGACCATTAAGTTACAGAGAAGATATGGATCAATATTGGTAGAGGATGCTCCCTTATCAGGGCTTCCCTATGCTGATAAAATAATTTCTGGTTAAAAAATAGATGATAGACAGACAGACAGATAGAGAGATGAAAAGCAAAACATGAATGCATGCATGGGTGAAGAAATAAGTAGACAGATTTTTTTCCAGTATAGACATATATGTGTTTCTTTTAAAAGAAATCTCATTTTATGGATGCGACCTTTTTATATGTGTTCTACATAACCAGATGCTAGTTTGGAGACTCGTAGACCAATGAAGCTGGGAGCAGGTTGGGGAGAGAAACCTCAGTATTTATCTAGTCTCACACTAGTTCAAATACAGTCTCAGATACTTACTAGCTGTGTGACCCTGGGCAAGTCACTTAAACTTGTTTGCCTCAATTTCCTCATCTGTCAAATGAACTAGAGAAGGAAATGACAAACACTCAGTATCTTTGCAAAGAAAACCCTGAATGGGGTCACAAAGAGTCAGATGCTACTGAAACAACGGAACAACAACCACAAAGTCTAAACCTTTGTTTTAGCGATGACAAATCTGACTCAGAGATGCAACAAGTGGTTTGCCAGAGTTACAAAGCTCGTAAGTGACAGATGTAGTACTCAAATCCAGGTCTTCTGTCTCCATTTCCAGTGTTCTCTCCACTACACAGCACTCTCATATGGTAGTCATTTTTAAATTGGCCTGATGTTAAAATTCCAAATTCTAGTTTTAGTACAACACCCACTAGATATTTTAAAAAATGCATTGAATCATTCATGAAACATTTTAAATTAATTAAATGGGCATTACTTTGAGTAAGTTGGAATATGTTTTATTGTCCTTTCCTGAATTTAGAACACAAGGGACAAATTTGTGCTGTCAAAATGCCAAGTGTTTCTTGTTTCATTCATTTCCCCAGCTGCATTGCAAATATCTGAACAGGGCTTGTTACATTAAATGAGTAAAATGAGATAAATTTAACAAAGCTGAAAAAAGCCAATTATACTGTTGTAGCTCCAACTTGACCGTTGAGGACAGGAACCATATTTCTTTGGATTCAGTTTCCTAAGGTTAAAGATGGTACTATTTTGCATGCTTGCATAACAAAAACATACTTATTTGCAACAAACATAGTGTGAGCTCAGATGAAAGAAAGGACAAGAGAACTGTTTCCCCAAGGACTAAGGCAAAATGAAGTAAAAGACTACTTATTAGTATTAGAATATGCAGCCAATTGCTCATAAGCAAAAGTAAAATGCATTAGCTTTTGTCTAGTTTATTCCTACACCATTTCATGCTGTCAGTTTCCTGTTAATTTGATACGTGCTTGATAATTTATTCTTTGACCAGAAGCTGAATCACTTTTTGTTGTTTGTTTTTATTTTATTTATTCATTTACTTTTTGGTGAGGCAATTGGGGTTAAGTGACTTGCCCAGGGTCACATAGCTAGTAAGTGTCAAGTGTCTGAGGCCAGATTTGAACTCAGGTCCTCCTGACTCCAAGGCAGGAGCTCTATCCACTGCACCACCTAGCTGCCCTCTGTTTGTTGTTTGTTTGTTTAGAGCAAAGTTTTTGGTTTTGGTTTTGTTGGAATATCGTCATACATATTTACTGGCCAAACTGGCAATTTTTAGTGTATTATTTCACCCCATTGTTTGGATGCACTCTTAAATTTTTTTTTTCAGTTGGAATGGATTTGATATACGTCTATTTTAAATAAATGTCTATTTTTAAACAAAGTAAAAGGTCATGAGATAATTTTGTAATTTTGTACAAAGGCATCTCTCCCTGAGTTTACATTCGGTATTGTTAAAGCATCTAGTTAAAGTGGTCACCTTCACTAACATCCATCTGGATAATGGTTGGTAGTGTTTAAAAAATATCTAAGCAGATTTTGATGGTATGTGAAGGAGAAAAGAAGCTACATTAATGGAGGCTATTTCCTCATTACAGAAGGCAATTAGGAGGCTTCATTTGGAATTGAGTCTCTATGTGAGAAGGACATTGCTGATTGAAGTGTGCAGACTTTTTATGGTATAGGAAATAAGGAAAGGTAATAAAATAAGGCTTTCATAACTGAATAAAAGGAGGCAAGGAGAAACTGAATAGTTTAAGCTGACAAAGAAAATGTTCTCAAAGAAAAACAAGGATTAAATGGAGTTTGGTTCTTCCTATAATAGAACCTTTTGTAACGTAGAGCTGACTGCTTCTGTCTGGAAAGAGTCCTTTGGAAATAAGTGAGGAATTCTGGGAAGCCAGGCCTACTTTGTAGGGACATAGGAATAAACTAGGAAAGTAGAAGATAGGGACCTGCACACACACACACACACACACACACACACACACACACACACACACACACACCCCTTATTAGCTGATCCTGTGTGCGTCTGTCTTCCCAGATTGAACCTAGGAGTACTGTGTTGAGGGGTGGGGTGATTTGGGGAACCTGTCTCCTGAACCCATGGAACTTCAGTAAAATCTTGGGTATGAGGTTACTTTACAGACTTTGCCCCAGAGAGAGAAGCCTGGAAAAAGCCAGGGAACGGCACTCTCTTTCTGAGAATTCACTCTGAAGTTCCATACTACTGGCAGAAGCCAGGATTATGGGCTTCCCTAGCAGCCAGTGGGAATGATTGGAAGTTCCTCAACATTTTCATCAAAAGGAAGATATTAACATATTTGAATCTTGATAAGCAGCACTACATAAACATACTTAGCATCTTAAGATTCTTTTTGGTGGACTTTTTTTTTTTTGGAGAAAGAGACATATACTGTTTTTATATCTCTACATGAGACTTGGTTGAGTCAGTTTCTGCCTCATTTGTAAAATAAGGGGATTGAACATATGACCTCTGTAGCCCCTTGTAGCTCCAAATCTATAGATATATAATCTACTAAGGCTTTAAAACCAAAATAAGCAAATACATGGTATAGGTAATTCCCCAGCTCTTACCTTTCCTATTGATTTCCCAAGGGTTTCTTGGTAGACATTTAAAGAAGATCCTGCAGAGTATATTCCAGAAGAGTTTTTTCAAAGGAAAGAACAACAAATACATTCAGAATAGCAGCTCCAGGACTAATTTAGAGATGGTGGACACCCATTTTAGGTTGTGAGAATGCATTACTGGCTTTGCATCATTGACTTACCATCTACCAGTAAGGTTTCAAAGATATGTGTCACTACTCAGGTCCTATCAGTTAAACAGGAATCAGAGCAATGATTTTCCAGATTTCAGCTACATTGGCAAAACCTATTCTTTTCCAGAGTCAAGGGCAGCAGCTTTCATGAAGACAGCACTCCAAATAGCACTCTGTGGCACGGAGCTGATTCTTGCTCAGAGTCAACCATTCAGTGCAATGACAAAGGTTGGCAAGAGAAAACATCCAGGAATGAATTGCATTATATGCAGCTGGACCATGGCATGGTATCAAACAATAGGCCAACCATAACTGATTGTGTCAAATGGAATTCTCTAGCAGGAGGCCTACAGCCAGCAGTTCCTCAAGAATAAACAGCTCAGAATGTGCAGATGTAAGATCTCTGAGTCTCATTGTGTATTCTAATGGGTGGAGCTCACAAGATTCCCTGGTTTAGTCAGAACTAGGGAGTGTGAGACATGCAAATGCTTTGACATATTAAAATTTCAGATTAAAAAAAAAGTTCAGTTTGACCTGGCACCTTGCTTTGTTCATAACCCAATTCTACTAGTGTTTGAAATGGCTTGATCAGCATTTCTGGGATACTTTCACAAAATCTCTACGAGATAAGCATGACTCAGTTTTTTTAGAGAAAATGAAGCACTTCAGGAGCTTGTGATTTTCCTTATGATTGTATGTCAGCATTAATATGAGTTAGTAGGAAGGAGACTGAATTGGAAGTTGAGGGATCTGAGCTAGAATCCATAAGATGCTAGACAAGTCTCTGGATATCACTTTATTATTTCTCCTTAAAATAAAGGGGCTGGATTCAAGGAGTAGTCATTAAGATTCCTATGTCAGCCTGGAAGGGGGTATGGAGCATCTAGGGATCTGTTCTTGGCTATGCACTATTTGACATTTTATTAGTAATTTGGATGAAGTCAACAAACATGTATTATAGGCTTATCATGTGTCAAACTCTCTTCTAAGTGCTGAGAATACTAATAGAAAAAAAAAAAAAGAAAGCCAGTCTTTTCCCCAAAAGAGCTTATATTCTAATGAGGGAAGACAACATATAAATGAAAGCTAAAAATTTGTGAGACGCAGGAGAGGGAAGGTATCTGGATGGAGGTGTGGTGAAGTGCAGTGGAGGGGCAGGAATGAAGAGCTACTAGCCTGGGTGCCCTCCTTAAATGGGGGCTCTAGAGGAAGCTTTCCACCCTCCATAGGTAGGAGAGGCCTCAGGGACAGAGGGTACCAATGAGGTATGTTACAGTGCAAAAGTGATCTTATAGGAGTAGAATTTCCTGGGGCAAATGGAAATATTCAGAGAAGTACAGTGGGTGGAAAATGAGATGTAATGTTTATCAAAATTGAAGATTTAAAAAAAAAACTAGGAGGAATTTCTCCTGTATAGATAATGTCAGGTTCTTAAAAAAAAATCTCAACAGGCTAAAACATTGGATTGAATCTGATGAGATTTAATCAAGGTAATTGTAAAATCTTATACTTAAGTTTAAAAAATTGTTAGTGCAAGATAGAGAAAACAAAGACAAACAAAAATTAATTGGAAAAAGGTATATAAGTTTTACAAGACTGCAGAGTCCATGAATCAATATTTGATTAAGGTACCCTTAAAACGCTATAGAAGCATTACATTATGTTACATTACATTACAAAAGGCATAGTTTCCAGTTCTAGGAAGGTCATGGCCCCATTGTGCTCTGACCTATGTTGGACAGTTGTGTTCAGTTGACTATTATGTTCAGTTCTTTTGGTCCATATTTTATAAAGGATATTCATCATCTGGAGTATGTCAAATAGGGTGGCAAGGTAGAATTCAGCCCAGCTTAAGTAACTCCATCTTTGTAAACTATTTTTCATCAAGTCTGAAGCTAGAGAGCATATACATCTATTTTCCTTCTTGATTTACAAGTTGTCATATTTCTCTGGTTTCAAAAAAGGTGCCAACCAGAAAAATACTTCTCCCAAATATGATGTTCACTTATTAATTTTCTATTACTGTGTAAACTTTTAGCTCTCTGACCCTCACTTTAAGGTGTTCTTTGAAAATTGAGGCTCTCAGGTGTTCTAAAGGGGAAGGAAAACAAGCATTTATATAGCAAGATGTAGAGAGAGAGAGAAAAAAAATTCCTAATAATTAAAGTTGCTCCAAAATGCAATAAGTTGTCTCAAAAGGTAGTATGTTCCCTCTGTTCATAGGGATTCATGAAAAAGCTGGATGAACTATTATCATAAATGTGGAAGAGAAGATTTTTGTTCAGGTTTTGGTTGGTCTGAGATACTGATCCTGTGATTATGTGATCATTAAGGACCCCCCAGCAAAAAAACAACAACAACAAAAAAAACCTTATGATCTTATAATCAGACACATTCTCCCTCTTTTTTTCCCCTTCTCTCTCACTTTCTAATTTCACTGCATGCCATGGCTTTATAAAGTAGATCATATTTCCTTCTGAGGTAAAAATCTCATTTCAAAACAAGTGAGTATTCATTTAGCCAAAGGTATTTTTCCTTTAAGGAAAACAGCTCTGGTGAATTGTTCTAAGGATACAGCTCAGTCTTTTGGCTTAATGTCCTTAGTACATTCAATGGAATTTACAAATAGATACACATTTTAGGATGCACTTTCTTTTTTTTTTTAAAAAAAGTCTTATTGATGCCCCTTTTTAGATGCTATTGTCACTTACCGATGATTCCTCCCATCCCATAAGAACTCTCCCTTTTAACAAATAGTCAAGAGAAAAAAAAAGTAGACATACTGTCCACGTTCTAAAACATATGCCTCTTTCAGTACCTAATGTTCACCATTAGTATTAATAATTAACAAATCCTTGCTGATTGATTGACCACCTCTTTACTGATAGGTGGGAGACATGCTACATCCTCAAGACTTCTAAAGTCATAAAGAGTCACTGTGCATTAATTAGGTTTCTCCAAATTTTCTCAAAGTTTTCCTTTACATCACTGTGGTTATTGGATAAATCATTCTCTTGGTTCTGCTTACTTTGCTCCGCATCAATTCATACAAATATTTCTAAACTCCTCTGAATTCTTTAGATGTCTCTTTTTGCAAAATATTTTGTGAGAGAGCATGCTTGTTAAAAAATTCTGAGGCTGCAGATCCCATCATCAATTGCAGTCTGAAGGTTAAATGTCAGCTTGCCTAGGCTGTGCTCTCACACGCTGAGACCTGTAAGGATCTGCACAAAGCAGACATCACTGATGGATTATTTTAAGCTGGTGCATCCTTCATGATCTCCAACACCATCCACTAGCCATGAAGGACACAGCATTGTAGTGTCGGAGGTGACATCAAGATCTCTCCAGTCTTGGGGTCTTCTGATAGCAGTGACTAAAGTCCCAGCAACCTCTCCCTTTGTTTTCAGAGGGCAGCCAAGGCAGAGAGGTTTACTGCAGTATAGTATACAGTACAACACCCTTACACCATCATCTGACACAGTAAAATGTAAGACTTAAGTTAAAAAAGTTTAAGTTTTAATAATTTTATATGATATACTGGATTTATGGTACTGTAGATTTCATGTACTATGAAAAATTAATATTGTCTGAAATTAGTGTTTTTAAATTGAGATATTAGCATAAAAGGTCACTGAATTCTAGGGAAATACTAATAAGAAAAGCTGGGTGACTAGGTGGCTCAATGACCTAAGACACTTATTAGCTGTGTGACCATGGGAAAGTCACTTAACCCTGTTTGCCTCAGTTTTCTCATCTGTAAAATGAGCTGGAGAACAAAATGGCAAACCACTCCAGTATTTTTTCCCAAGAAAGTCCCAACTGGGTTCACAGAGAGGCAGATATGACTGAAACAACTGAACAAAAAAGAGAAAATGAGATGTTCATGTCACAGTTTTGAGGGATGATACAGACTGGTGTCACACCTGATGGGCAATCAAGGATAGGTTGTGATCTGCATTATGAGAAGGGATCCCAGAAATTACAAATCCAGTTGAATATTGAGCATTTTTGAAAATATGAATATTGAGTATGTGTTTGAATATATGTAACACGTGAGGTTTTTTACAGAAGAATATTTGCTTCAGAAGGTATAGTCATAAATGTATTCTCTTCAGTACATGGGACATTCTCCTTCTGCTCATCCCCTCCCTCTCTCACCCCTAGCCATCCCTTTATCACTCTCTGCAAAGGAGAAGAGGGTTAGGCTTATAGTTTAGCTCAGTTCCCATACAGCACATCCCAGTTCCAAGTCCAAACCCCACCCAGCCTTGAGTCCCAGGTACCCTACTTTCTCAGGGCTTCCATTGGCCACATCACCCTACCTGTTATCCTGATTCCGTGGTAGCCATTCCCCATCTGACACTTGAAACTGAGGACAAACCACAGAATAGAAACAAACACTCCCAGGCCTAATTCTCAGAGCTGAGTTAAAAAAAAAAAAGGAAACGAGGTAAGCAGAGGGAGGCAAGTCCCTCCCTTCTCACTGATTCAGTGCATGGCATCCATCCTGGGTATAGCAGATACGAATAGAGTAGCCACAAACATGGCAGAAAGGAGCAAGGTCAAAAAGATGATGGCAAAGAAAAAAGTTCTCAGTCAGTTTCACCACTTTGAAAGAAGAAGGAATTCAATCAAGGAGGCTACACCCACCTTGGTGGGATGGAATGCAGAAGTCTCCATGCTAGACAAATGAAGCATGCTCAAAAAGTCCCTCAAAGGAAGCTCCACATTAGAACTGGGCATGCCCAGAAGCCTAGGCTACATAAACATACATAGAAACCCACAACTAAGTCACAGAGATGCGAAGCAAAATTTTCTAATTAGAGATTGGAAATCTTGATCGTGTAAATTGCTATCATTATAATAATCATTTTTCATCACTCTCCTTTAAATGTTTACCAGAATGAAAAGCAAAGGTCTTCGTCTTTCTAAACTATGTTGTCAAGAAAGCCAACAAATGAACCAATAAACTTTTTTCTCTGATAGACAATTTATAACAGATAGGGTTTATTGTGTACAAGGTATTGTGCTGTATCAGATATATGACTCAGCCCTCCTCTAGAGAAGTTTATGATTCAGGTAGACAGACAAGTGATTAACTGCCAGATTAGTATCACAAAGGAGGTGGATTATACTTACATTTAATTTATACAAATTAAATTCAAGCATAAGTATTAGGGAGGAGAGGAGATAAGAGTGTGAAGAGAGACAGGGATAGACAGAGATAGAAATAACCTTTGAAAAGGGGTGGGAAACCTGTGGCCTGGAGGCCACGTGTAGCCCTCTAAGTACTCAAGTGCAGCCCTTTAACTGAATCCCAACTTCACAGAACAAATTCCCTTAATAAAAGGATTTGTTCTGTAAAACTCTGCCTCGATCAAAAGGCCTCTTGAGGACCTAGAGAGCTAGATATGGCCTTGAGGCTGCAGACAATATTAGCTGTCATTCCATTCAATTGGTAGATGCCCCAGAGTGTTCCTGAGATGGTATGAGTGAATCTCCAATTTCCTCAGTCTACCTAATTTATCTGTCCTCATTATTGTCATTGTGTGAGCATTCTGATTCATTAAGGGTGATTCTAGAAAAACCTCTTCATCATACCCACAGAGACAATATTCCTCATATGTAGGCTTATGCAACTAATGCAACTAACATAATTTTCCTTTAGTTGTCATTCCCAATCTGCTAGAAGATTCCCTTTGACTTTTTTCTTGTTCTCTCCTGTCTCAAGGTGAAGCAGTAGAAGAAAGAGTTCTATGATGCCGTGATCATCTTCTAATATAATCACACTTGTATATGACTATTTCAAGACTATTCCCAACCCCCAATCATTAGGTTTCTTATTGGCTAAATCTTTTCATTTCCTTCTGAAATAAAGGACTGTCCAATGAGGTCCCAGTCCTTACAGCATCTGCAGTATTATTCCCTCCATGGATTCAGTCCATCATGTGGAAATTTGGTGATCCAGTTCCCAGCCCGCAATGACTGAGGGGCTATGGGGGACTATGTGGTAATAACCAAAGAGCCTGGAGGGTTAATGACCCTGTAGAAGCTGATCCAGGACTGAATACAAAGATTTTGAGCTCAAGAGCCCTCCCCCACTTACCTGGTGACTTTGAGTGAGGAGGATGTCCAGGTCCTCTCCTTGATTTTGACTTTACCATCATTTTTGTCATGCTCCATCTAGGATAAATTCATCTCCAGGAAACTCACCGTCATGGAGATTGATTCAGTTTTGCTACCAATTAATACTCTCAGTGGCTTCTGCCTCTCTAATTAGAGGGCTGGAGGGCAAAGTAAAAATGCTTCTTTTTATAGAGAGCTCAAAATGTCAGCCATCTTTTTATTAGCCACTGCTCTGCTCGGTTTTGACTCCACCATCATCTTCATCTCGCCCCTGCACTGGATATATTCTGGCCCTCCTGCCCCCCTCTTTTCAGCTTCCTGTTGAGAACCATCTTTCCCCATTATATTATAAGCTCCTCGGGGAGGAAGATTGTCTCTTTTTTTTTCTTTTTTTGCATCCTGTAGCTTAATACAGTGTCTGGCAAACAAATAGTGTTTAATAAATGTTAATCATATCATACTATACCTTAAAATGCTATTTAATTACTAGATATTATTATAATTAATTTATTTGTTCTTTCCCCATTAAAATGTAATTTTCAGGGCAAGGACTATGGGTGTTTTTTGGTTGTTGTTGCCACTGTTGTCATGTGTATGTAGCTCCTTATTAGACCAATTGCTGCGTGGATTTTTGGAGTTTTAGTCTTTTCCAGCCTGGAAAGATCCTGAACCATAATGAGATTTTGGCTAGAGGTAGGAATTGTGAGAGCTGGGGAAACTTTTGAAAGCATCTCTCTGAATTGGGGGTAGGATGGAGGTGGGTGACAGGTGACTATAGGAACAAGAAAAGTCCAAGCTTAACCATAAGCTTGGCCATAAGCTGGAAAAATGGGGTATTTCCTTTTTAATTGATCTACTTATGGAATAATCTTCTTGGAAAGAAAACTAAAGGATGTGTCTGCCTTGACAGATTGATGAAACTGGTGAGTTCTTCACTCTCCATTTTCCTCTCTTCTTTCTCATTTCCTGGCAACCTGGCATTATTTATCATTAAGCACTTTCCTCTTCTTTTAAATTTTATTTGCTGCTTCTATTTTAATAATGTGCATTGTCCAGATGAACATAAGATTTTTAGTTCCATTCAGAGTAAAGGTCTCTGCTATGGAGGATGTGGATATGAGGGGGAAAGGGGGGAATTTGGTGCATATTTAACAACATTGAATTTGACTGTCAGAGAAGTCTCCCTTTCCAGACTGGAAGTGAGAGATCACCTAAGGGCTCGTAGCTTTCTTTGTTTATTTTATCAATATAATGGGGAAAGACCACCACATTAACCTGCCAGGCATTAATCTGGAATAAAACCAGCAGGGTAGGTCACTTTTTTGAGGTGAATTTTAAAACATTTTATTGATATGTTTTGATATTTAGTCATTGTCTGTGATGTTTGATCCTTTGTGATCCCATTTGGGGTTTTCTTGGCATAGATACTGGAATGCTTTGCTATTTTCTTCTCCAGCTCATTTCACAGATGAAGAAACTGAGGCAAACAGGATTAAGTGACTTGCCCAGGGTCATACAGCTATTTGAACTCAGGAAGATGTGTCTTCCTGACACCAGGTCCAGCACTCTATCCATCGCATCATCTAACTTGCCCCTTCATTTTCTCTTCCTATTCGACAATTCCTCCATGATCTTTTACTCCTCTTTCTCTTTGGAGTTGCACATCGGTTATTGCAGTTTGCTCACACCTGACATGTGCCTCTCCCTTGTCCTCTGTGTGATACTATTAATTTTTAGTTCTTCTAAAGCAATAATGTTCCACATCTGACATAATAATACCAGTAAAACTGTAGCATTAAAATTTTGGGCCTTTGTTTTCCATCACTCTTTGAAACAGTTTATAAATGAGTTTTTTATATTCTCATCTGATGTTGCCTTTGGCAGCCAACTCTCTCCATTTGTCAAGTGAGTTAGATGCTTGCTGGCTAAGGCACTTTGTGGGCTCTTTTGGGCTCCTTTTTGTGTCAATTAATTTACATTGTTTAAACTTCTGGATGAAAGTATCATAGTTGGCAGTGAAGTCATTTACCCATTTCCTGTATTTGATTTTCAATCACTTCTTTGAATAATTCAAGGATAAATCATTTCAATTGTACATTAAAATTTTTCTCATTATTATTCTTAAAAAAAAAACAACAACAACAAACCTAATTCTTAACTTCAATGAGTTAATGGTCTGACTATACACAAACAGCTGACTCATGGATAAGGCCACATGAATAACAAGTCTTTTTCCTGTTTGTCAAAATACAATTGATTTCATTCTATTGTATTTGGTTTTCACTAAATCCAGTGACTATTAAGGTTTTTATTTCTTTCTGAGAATTCATGGTACAAGGACATGAGACTTCTGTGTAATCTACAAATCTATGGATTCTTTAATTCCTTGTTCTTTGTGCATTTTCATATATTTCCCCTCATCTTCACCTTTTCCCTCCTTTGCATTGAAGTCACCAAGCACTGGAGTGGTGAGTGTTGCTTTGACTTATTGGAACTTATTAAGTTCTTCATAGAATTCTATTACCATTCCATCCTCAGTAACTGATATAGGTACATAAGCTTCAATTATTTTCAGAGTGGTCTTTCATTTTCCTGAAAATTCTTGGGGTTTTTTTGTTTGTTTGTTTTTTAGGCAATTGGGGTTAAGCCCAGGGTCACACAGCTAGTTAGTGTCAAGTGTTGGGTCTGAGGCTGGATTTAAACTCAGGTCCTCCTGACTTCTGGGTCGGTGCTCTATCCACCTAGCTGCCCCTTGAAAATTCTTATCATTAATATTGCAATATATTATGTCCAAATATTCTATGAAATAATATTTCTTGATACTTCTGGCATACGATGTGACTCATTCTGACATTTCCATTCTTTGCCTATACAAATAGAATCTGTGAGCCATTCTTCTGTTTGGCTGCCAGTTCTCTTCTATCTTCTAGTTTTGTTTACAGAAAGAATTTCAAAGTTAATATGATTCAGCTCCTTCAATAATATGGCCACTCTTTAGTCGTTGAATAAGGACCTCAAATTTAGAGTAACAATTGTTCAATTGGTGCTTGATAGTATAAAACATTTTAATTTTTTTTTTGCACATTCTCTCTCTTTCCTTTTCTGCTCTTCCACCATCTCTGCAGAAGTGGAAGGAAGCCATGTGGAAATGAAGGGCATTTATTATTTTTCTTTGTTTCATGCATTGGCATAACTACAAAAATTCATGACTGGTCTTCAGTCTATCGCTGAGACCATATCTAGCATTTCTAACATGGTGGAATCTGCCAGAACCTGTGGTTCATTGGGATATAGTCCATAAGAACCCAAGGTCACCTTAATACCACTGTGAAGCATTGTAGTAGTAGCAGCAGCAGGAGGAGGAGGAGGAGGAGGAGGAGGAGAGGTGTGTGTGTGTGTGTGTGTGTGTGTTTATATTAGCATATGGAACTTCCAATAAGAAAACTTCTGCCAATGTAAATCAGTACTAACAATTTACAGTCTTATAGAATTTTCTAGGGCACTGAGAGGTTTAAGTGTCTTGCCTATGGTCTCACTCGTGTGTGTGTGTGTGTGTGTGTGTGTGTGTGTGTGTGTGTGTGTGTATTTTGCAGAGGCAGCATGGCATAGAATGTTGATCTTGGAGTCGGGAAGACCTGGGGTCAAATCCTGACTCCTGATGCTGGCAAATATTAGCCGAGTGACTATGGGCAGAGCACTTTACCTCTCAGTAGCCCACATAGCTCTTTAAGACTTTAAGTTGAAGGGCTGGTACTGAATTGCATTGTGCTGATTAATTATCAATCCATAGAACAAAACCCCAAATTGTAATAAATTAGAAAGACTTTTATAAGTTGTCTGGCAGAGCAAGAAAAAAGGGGTGGCCCTTTACTCCTGAGTGTTTGTAAGTTTAACATAATATAGTGTTCAAACAAAGGAACAAGGAAACAGTTGTCTAATTGGCCACCATGGAGAGTTTCCAGATAAAACCCATGGGTTGCTTGAGATGTATTTTGAGAGGAAACTCCTCACATCTATCTTCTTCAGATCTGACTCCCTTGGAAGATTTTTTTGGGGGGTGGGGTCAGCATAACCTGGGTCCTGAGTTAAGAATTAAACAAATCTGTTCTCTTAGCCACAGAGGGCTAGGTTCAAACAATGCAATAAAGTATTCCCACAATTGGTAGAAAGAGTTGGGAGTTCCCCTTACTAGTGAAATTATAATTTTATATATGTATATATAATATCAACATATATGCAAATATTTATATATCCTTTATCTCTCTAGTTCTATGTAAGTATGCATATGTAACTGTGCATAGTCCTGTGTATTTGTGTAGGAGAGAGGCAGAAGTAGATAGGCCTGGGCCAGCAATTTCATCATCAAAGAAACTCTATTCAGTAATAAAGATGAGCAACTTAGTGGTAATTTATAGTCTTAGAATGCACTGGGAGGGTAAGTGACCTGACAATGGCCAGATGGCTAGTTGGTGTCAGAGGTAGGACTTGAACTCAGTTTTATTTATCTCCAAGGCCAACCTTTGTATCTACTGTTGTATTGTTGTCCATTCTCAGTTGTGTCTGACTCTTTGTGACTTTATTTGGGCTTTTCTTGGCAGAGATACTGGAGTGATTTGTCATTTCCTTCTCCAGCTCATTTTACAGATGAGGAAATTAAGGCAGACAGGGTTAAGTGACTTGCCCAGGGTCACATAGCTGGTAAGTATCTGAGACTTGAACTCAAGTCTTCTTAACTATGGCATTCTATCTACTGTGCCACCTAGCTGCCCTTCTATTTATTGTACCATACTGTTTCTCTGAGATATTTTATTACCCCAATTTTAATAGATAAGAAAAATGGAGTCAAAGGCAGTACATTGAATAAGGTTTTACATTTGAGATCAGTAAGATCCCTGTTAAAAATCTCTCTTTGACATATGCTAGTTATATGACCATGGGCAGGCAGGTCACTTACCTCTGTGAGCTTCAGTATCTGCATCTGTAAAATGGGGTCAGGCTAAATTGTTCTGTAAGGTTCCTTCAGCTCTAAGTCTAGGATGTTATGATTTGCTTGTGGTCAATTAGCATCTCAAATGAATAACCAAGATGAAAATTACACTTCCTACTTTCTAATTTTTATTCAATTTGCTATCCTATGCAGTCTGTCTACTATAGTGGCATGTAATCAGTGGTGTGCTAGAGCCATGCCCTGTAAGTACCAATTGTTAAATCTTCGGTGTGAGCACTTACATATTGGAAACTGACAAAGAATACACATCAGAGCATGATTTATTGTTTTATTGATTGTCTAGACTTAAGAGATGGAGAAAATGTTAACAATCAGTAATCTTAAACCTCTTTTGTGCATACATCTTTTCTTTTGGGGTGATTCACAGAACCAGTTGTTAATTCTTTACCAGCACAACCCTGAATGCAATAGATTGAAATTATATTTAAAGAAGATTTTCATGAGAAATATCAATCTCCCTGGTCCCTACTGTCCTACTTTTGACCCAGTGCTTCTATAAACTAAGCCACAGATGAGTTCCAAATTTTCATTCTCCAACAAAACACCTGAAATGGGGGTGGGGAGAAGGGGTAAGGAAAATAATATGTAACATGATACATATGACTAAGTGGGATCATGGAAACTTGATACAATAAATCCAGGCACCTTCCACTGCAAGCTATAAGGAGGATGAAAACTTCTAAAATTGATATCTAGTGGGAAAAGGGGGAGGAACAAGGAAGAGAGAAAGGGGAAAACAAAAATAGAGCTCCTTTCCATGAGTGACTGTGTTTGTAAGTTTCAGTAACTGGTTGGAATGATTAAGAATTAAAATGGAAGTATTTGTTCCTTCATTCTAAAATTACTATCTTCTATTCAAATAAAATCATTCCCTGTTAGGTAGTTTTTCAGAGATCTAATTTGTAAATAGCCTCACATGAATACAACTGGAAAAAAATGGATCTTTTAATTTCATTGCAGTGGAGATAATAGTCTATTCCAGTGGTGGGGAACCTGTGGCCTCGAGGCCACACCTGGTATTCACTCAACCAACATTTATTAAAAAGCAACTATGTGCAATATGCTGTCATAAATACTGAGGCAGAGGCTGGGAACAAGGACATGATACAGCAATAAGCAAATCAAGTCCCTACGCCAAAAGTGTTCTGTTAGAAAATTATCCTTTTTTATTGTGAACTTATTTATCAAGAAACAAGCAAAAAAATGTCCACTGTACAATTTCTGTTAAATATGGTTTTTCATAAATGTATATAGCAAAATAATGTATATATGTGTGTGTATATATATGTATATATACACACACATATATACATACACACATAAATATATACCCATATGTGTATGTATTTATATATACAAACATACATACACACACTTTTGTGAGCTTTTCTGAACTTTTTGTTTTCTTTTGTCATACAAGGAATTTCTGAGTTGGTGATGAAAGGGGAAGTAGGCAGGAGTAGAAATAAGAAGTATAAATACAGATTTGATGAAAAATATGGATTATGACCCCCAAATCTTCGACAATTGCAACAATTGAGAAATCAAATACTAGTCTTTTGAGGGGAAAGAAGGAACAAAGCACCATTAGGATGTCTGTTTAACACAAATAAAATTTCAAGACTTAACCTTAAGGGGAATATTATACAATCATTTTGAGATGGACTTTTTTTTTTCTTTTTTTGGTCTGACTTAATTTCATACTTTTAAAGATTAGTTCTCTGAAATTTAGAATTTAAAACATTGTGGTTTTGCGTTTTTTTTTTGGAGGGGGGTTGTTGGCACTAGGAGGTCAAATGATTTCCCCATGTTCCCAAAGATTATATTTGCCAGAGGCAGTACTTGAACTCGGAACCACCAGACCCAAAGACCAAGTACTCATCTACTATGTCACACAGGCTGTACTGAAGTTTTGGTATCATATACACCTTGCAATTCAGAAGATAGTGTGTCCGTTGACTTTAAAACGCAGTTTCAGAAGACTATACAACCTAAGATGTATGACAAACCTCCTTCCTGTTCTGTGACACATGAATAATTCAGGCCTATATTTAGTTTAAAGTTGTTTTCTTTTGGGGTAGCCTCAATTTTGGTACCCATGGTTATTTTTGCATGTAACCATTGCATATGCAAAAGATAAGGCTAAAGACTAAAAGTGAGTCATTACTGTCTTGGATCAAACACTAATTTATGCTGCATAACATCTTTGTCAAGTCTCATGTTACCTTTTCTTCACATTTTAGAATGAAGGCTGTCTTGATTTACAAACAGTAGGTTCATAGCATTGGAATGCTCAAGGTCAGACTATCAGAACTCCTCTTTCCATTCTGATACCCCACCCCTTCCTGCTGCCACTGGGGATTTCTCTTTTCCCCTGATACAGGATAAGCTTCCCTTCATCCTCACTGATTTGGGCCCTGATCAAGCCCGGGATAGTTAAACTGCTAAATTCATAATTTTCTATATGATAGTTATGATTTATAATTAAAATATATTATGCATCAAATAGCCTTTTTTAGGCGGAAGTGGAATTGTAATTATCATGTATAACAATGTCTGTATGAGAAAATGTATTTTGGGGACAGCTAGGTAGCAAAGTGGATAGAGCAATGACCCTGGAGTCAGGAAGACCTGAGTTCAAATCTGGCCTCAGACACTTGACACTTACTAGCTGTGTGATCTTGGGCAAGTCACTTAACCCCATTGCCTACAAAAAAGAAAAAAGAAAATATATTTTGATTTCTAAACAACTGATTAAGAAATGAATTTTGGGATTAGCATTGTCTTGAATAAATTTGGAAGGAATATAAATCAGATGAATGATTTTTTAGATAAATATACAGGGTTTTGGAAAATTTGTATTTCCTCTTAAACCTATATAATCCCACATTCAGAGTGAAGTAGAATAAGAGAAAGAAATAAGAAAAACAGTTAAGTGAACTTTTAGAGTTCTAAAACCTTATGTGAAGTTCTTTATAATTCTAAAAAAGTAGCAAAGAAAATCCATGTAACTCCCCAGTAGAAGGATAGATATTTACAAAAGGGGGTGAAAAACAAATCTCAGCTTTCATCTATGAAAGGAAGTATTTCTGGCTTTTAAGTAAAGAACAAATACTAACAGCTACCTTTTATTAAAGGATCTCAATAAAGAAGAATGAATCCAACTCTTTGAGAAGATCACAAAATGTATAATAGAAGAAATGGAGGCCAAGTAGCACCTAAAATTGAATAGAAGGGCCAAAACAAGAAGTAGTTTTTCATATCATCAGACATAGGAGCAGTCTAGATAAAGGTACTGAAATACCTCTTCCTTTTATGTTATATAACCAAAAAACTTGTAAACTAAGGGATTGTCCATCGAAAACCTAATAAATTATGTATATGAAAGAAGTAGATTATTACCATCTAAGAAGTGAAAAGATTGAAAGAAACCTTTCTTATATGGGCTTGTATGAACTGATGCAGACTTAACTGAGTAGAATTAGAAGAATAATTTATATACTAACAATACCGTTATAAAGAAAAACAACTTTGAAAGAAATAGGAATACTGATCAACACAATGACCTACCATAATTCCAGAGGATTTGGGATGAAGTATGCTGCCTGCCAGAGAAGTGATTAATGTGAGGTGCAGAATGAGACATTTTCAGATATGAACAATATGGGAATTTGTTTTGCTTGAATTTATTTGTGATAAAGATTTTGATTTTCTTTTTTTTCCAATTGGGCAGGGAGATAGGAGGGAAGGTGAAGTTTAATGATAGGGCTGCTAAAAAGAAAAAAAAAAGAAGAAAGGTTTATTAAAACATTTTTTTATAGTTGCATGGTAAGGAGCAAAAGGAATGCCAGAAGGAAACGCAGCTAGACAAGCTTTGAAAGCTATATGTTGAATTTATTATGAGTTTGAAAAGCAACTGTACATAATAGAGGTCCACAGGTTCATGTACAATCTTCTTTTTCTTCTGCTTTGTATATGGAAATGTTTCTTTTATTTAGTTTTGGTTAAGTTCAGAAGGGAAAAATTAAAATACTGTGTCCATGTTAACAATATTGGAAATAGGAAGCTACATTTAATTGGCTTTAGCCTTCCCGCGAGGAGGTACAAAATATTAATTCTCTATCCTTCTTCCTTTTCATAGTCAAACAAAAAAAAAGAAAAAGATGTTGATTTTTATGCCTCCACTTTTTCTCCTCCCACTCCCTTCTCCTCTCCAGGCAATCTGGATTCCTATCCCAAAACTTAACCAAAGCTGCTCTTTTCAAGATAACCAATCACCTCTTAATTGTGAAATCCAAAGGCTTTTTCTCAGCATCTTTCTTGACTTCTGCAACATTTGACACTGTTGACCACCTTCTTTTGGAGTACTCTATTGTCTATTTTTTTTAATAACACTGTTCTCTTCCAACTTGCCTCATCTTATTTTTTTCCCCTAAGTGTTCTTTGCTCAGTTTTCATCCCCAATTTTTTCTCCTATCAATATGTTTCATAAGCCATTATTCAGAGTCTTCCTCTCCTCTCCTCTCCTCTCCTCTCCTCTCCTCTCCTCTCCTCTCCTCTCCTCTCCTCTCCTCTCCTCTCCTCTCCTCTCCTCTCCTCTCTTCTGTTATAACCAGATAGAAGACGTTCATAGTGATGGATCATAGAGGTGCCATATTTGTAAGAAATGATGAGACTAAGGGTATGAGCACCCTCTTGTGTGGCTGAGTTGAAGTGAAGGTTTGAGAGGATATCATGTGGTACAATGTAGTCCCCAAGCAGAGGTTGGAGTGGGGAGGACTACGGGTCATAGCACTGAATTCAGTGAAAATGATGGAAGAATAACCTGAGAATTGGTAGAAAATTGTCACCTTATAAGCTGAATGGGATGGACTTCAAAGGAAGAGAGGTTGTGGCATGGTGTTTAAGGGAAAGACTCTTGAAGTGGTGGTCAGTAGTATGTCCTTTCCTCCTCTTGGTCCAAGATGTTTTTGGGTTTTGTTTTTTTTTTTTCTTTTTGGTGGGTGGGGAGGGATTTGGGCAATGTGTATCAAGTATTGGAGAGGATAGTCAGAGGTGCAAGTTTCATTGATTGCAGGAAGATGAGAAGAGTGACAGAGGAGCAACAGAAATGAGTTTGAAATAGCTCAGTGAATGAGAAGGGCCAAGAGGTTGGGTATACAGGAGAGATAGGTCTGAGATGGAATGGGTGTTAGTGATCAGGAAGAGATAGCAATTAAGGTATATGCTATAAACCCAATTCATTGTAATCTAGCAAACATCTAGTAAATACTTACAATGCATATAAGGCATTGTGCTAGGGTTTGGAGATACCAAGATGTAATGCAGAACATTATTTTACCATTTAGGTAGTAGAACCCTTTAGGCCATGGAAAACTCCAAATTCCTTAGCAAGACCCTTATCTGGCTGCTCAGGCTCCAGCCCTCAGATCATATCTCTGGAAACCTCTAGATTCCTTAGCAAGACCCTTATCTGGCTGCTCAGGCCACAGCCCTCAGATCATATCTCTGGAAGCCTCCATTGTGAGAAAGTTTGCAGAGCATTATCATATCTACACAGAGGGAGAAGGGTGTCCTTGACCAGCCCCCCACCAAAAAAACCTCTTCCTCTTGCCAGACTTCAAAGATCCATCCCCCTCCCTGTCCTGTATACTCCCTATATAAACCCTAGCTCAACCCCTGATGGGGGCTGCTTGATTTGGATGTGAATATCCCTGGCAGCCGCACGCTAATAAAGTCCACAATTTAAAATTAGCTTGGGTCGTCAACTCGCTCATTTCTCGGTATAACAAAGACAAAATGAAGAACAATCCTACCCCTCAGGAGGGTCCCATGGGAGTGGTGTACTACATAAATGCAATGCCACATAAAGCTGATTCTGAAAAGCAATCAGGCTAATTTAAAGTAGTAGCTGAAATTTTTACCCCTATACAATCGATTTAATTTTAAGTCGGAGTATTAGCAACAGAAAAACTAAAAAAATTGGACTGCAGGTTTTTACAAACTTCCCTGGTCTCAAAAGATAATTATGTCCCCTCTCCCCCATTAGCAACTTATCTTTTACTTTTCCCCAGTTTTTGCTCTTTGGTCACTTAATTTTGGAACAAAGATTTTTCACCTTTTGTATTTCATGGACCTCTTAGCCAGTCTGGTGAAGGCTGAGAACACCTTCTCAGAACAATGCTTTTAAATGTTTAGGTAAAATGCATAGATTGCAAAGAAAACCAATTATATTGAAATACAGTTACTACAATAAAATTAAAAAAGGCAAGTTTACACACCCCAGGTTAAGTACTCTTGTTTTACAGGCACTAGAAAAGATTGTCTCCTCGACAAAGTGGAATCAACGCCTATTGAGAGGGAGATTGGATTGGCAGGTGACTGTGTTTTCTACTGTTAAGCTTTTTTTTTCCCCTCTTTACAATATTAAGTGTTACAAAGAATGCCATCTATTTTGTCAGATTCTTCTCTTTGAATTAGAGCTGAGTGAACTTAGAAACTTGGTCTGATTAGGAATTTTCATTTTATTTTACTTTTGCAAAAGAACTTAGGAAGGAAGGGAATTAGTGCAAGTAGCTAGATTATTAATCTTCTATCTCCTGAGATTCATGCCTTGAGTTCACCTCATACAAAGGATAAGAGAGGGAAAAAAATACTAATTTACCTTGTGTCCCTGAGTCAGATATTGAATCAGGTCTGAAGATGAATAATCTTGAAATTGAAAATATGATCCCCAAAGCTTTTGACTTCCCAAATTGCTTTTTGTAATTACTGCAAATGCAGTCTCCTTTCATGCTCCATCTTTTTCTTTTCTTCTGCAATACATTTTGTGATTCTCATCCAGGCAATTGCCAGTTCACAATACTTTATATCTTCCTCACCAAATTCTCTTAAATCTATTGTCTTCACTTCATTCCCAATGTCAAAACACTTGCCCAAACCACTGGTGGCCCGGAGTATTTTGATTTTCTTCTTGTGGTCTTGCAGTTCTTAACTTCAGCTTCCTTTTTGGCTGACATCTGAATTGCCATTGAAAAATTAATCTTAAAGGTATCTCTCCCCTTTTCAAGAGTTTCCATTTTCACAAATGATCTATGCTCAGAGCAACATTTACCTGGAATAATGCCATGCCACCACACATTCCCCATTAGCACTATTAAAGCTGCCTCCATTTTATCAAATTGCTCCTCTTTTCTCCCACTCTACTCGTCATCTTTTTCCCTATAGTTCAACCAGGTCATTATATATATAACTTGTTAATATTCACCAATATCTTACCTTGGACTCTTTCAAAAGTTCTCTCATGTCCACTAAAACACTTCCCTAATTTCCTCCAGAAAAAAATAGTCAATGAAGCTTTCTAAAATATTTAGAGTATTTCTCCAAAAACCTATTAATCAAAAAATGACTCATTTTTTTTGTAATTTTTATTACTGTTTATGGACTTCTGCATGCCCTTTGAGAACCTTAGGTATTTTCTGTATCTGGCTCTGGACTCCTGTAAGTTCTCTGTGTCTTCTACATTACATTATCTATGAAATAAAGCAAAGGCTTTCTTCTATCTGTCTTGTTATATTTACTACTGGGGGCCATTTTACTCACAGTTAGGGAGTTTGTTTCTGTCATGTGCTTCTGCAGGAAACCTATTGACGGTCCTGATATTGCTGCCTCTTGCTATGGGAGAGTTCACTTTCAGATCTCTAATGTCAGCCCACAAAGCTATGAACCACACCTTGTAATTTCCATATGCTTCTGCCCCAAGGCCACCATTACCCATTCCTACAGGGAGGCCATGGTATATACACTAATTTTGGGTTCCTTTTCTACCTCTTCCCATAACATAAGTCTGCTCTGCTGCGTTCTGATCTGTTCTGTGTCCAGGGAAGGGTGAAGAGGAGGCCAAATTTTTTTTCTCATCCAGTGGAAACCAAGCAAGAACTGTCAATTTCCCCTTAACAATGTGCTAATCAATGTATATATCCTTATGCTGAAGGGGGAGAGAGATGCTTAAATTAATCATTAATGGGGAAGATCCCTTGCCTTCATCAATTGCTCTTCCTCAATGTCTTGTTTTTTTTCCTTCTCCTTCAAAATGAGGATAATAATAATAATAATAACTGAATTTCCCACCTCACAGGGATTTTGTGGAGATGTGTATGTGTAGTTAAAAGATTGATGAGGGCGGGGCCCAAGCCAAGATCTTCACCCTTTGCCTCAAAGGGAATCTGACTCACAGGCCCCAGGCCCTCATCTCCCTTTGAAAGCCTTAGCTTTACCTTTTAATCTTATTCAGATTAAAGGCCCTAAAAGCCTTAGGCTCCCTCTTGTCTATAGGCCCCAGAAAGGCCTTCCTTTGTCTCCTTTTGAAAGTCCTAGCCCCACCTTGATTTTGTGCAGATGCCTTTCAAACTTCTGCCTTCCTGTTCCTCCATTATCTATTCCCATTGTCTATTCGGTCTCACCGACCTCCCCAATTAGAATTGTTACCTACACCCTTTACCCAACCCCCTTCTCTGGCCACCCAAAGTTACTTTAGTATTTAAGATCCACCTTGGCCCTCATTCAGCTGCTGAGAATCTCACGCTCAAAAGACTGAGAATCTCTCATGCCTGCTCGTCTTTACAGGCGTCACCCAGCCTATATGTTTTACCACCAATAAACTTTTCCTCTGGCTGAAGAAGATTTGAGTTGAATTCATTCAGCAGGGCCCGGTACCACGATCTTGGGGTCCCAGCACCCCAAAATCCCTAGACATCTTCAAGATAACTGAGAGCACATCCAAGTGCGACCTCTTCATTTAATGGATAAGAAATGAGACCGAAAGGTAACATGTCACAGGTGGAAGCATAAGAACCAGGATTGGATTTTAAGTCCAGTTCTTTGGACTCTAAGCTCATTTCAAAACTGATGTTATCTTTTTGCCCTTTTCTGAATTTCCCAACAACTGTGGAAGATATTAGCAGCTCCACCACCTCCTCCAGTCACAGGGGCTAATAACCGAGGTGTCATCCTCAGCTCCACACTCCCATACCTAACCAGTTCTCAAGTTTTATCCACTCAAAAGCTCTCCTATGTGTCATCTTCTCTTCTCTGACACTGCCACTACCCTGAAGCAGGCTCTCATCACCTCACACTTGAGCTATTACAGTAGCCTTCTGGTTGGCCTCCCTGCCTCGTCTATTCCCACTCCAGTGTGTCCTCCACTCCGCTGTCAAATTGATTTTTCTAAGGCTCAGGTCTAACCATGCCAACCCCCATTTGATAAATTCCAGGGGCTCCCTATCGCCTCCAATGCCAAATATTAAATCTTCTGTTTGACATTTAAAAGCCTTCATAACTTGGCCCCTTCCTCTCCTTCCAGTCTTCTCACACCTTATTCATCTTGGCACACACCCTGTGATCCGGTGACCCTGACCTTCCTCACATCAGACACACAGTCTCCAGACTGAGCATTTTCACTGGCTGTTCCCCATGACTGAAACTCTCTTCCTCCTCATCTTCACCTCTTGGCTTCCTTCAAGTCTCAGCTGAAGTCCCGGCTTCTGCAAGAAGCCATTCCCCATCCCCTTTAATGCTAGTACTATCCCTCAGTTAATCATTTTTAATTTATTCTCTTCCTCTTCCCTCCCCCCACACTGTGTGTGTGCACAGTCATTTGCATATTGTCTTATCCATTAGACTGTGAGTTCCTTAAAAGCAGGGACTGTATCTTGACTTTCTTTGTATCTCCAGGGCTTAACAAAGTGCTTAGCATAGGGTAGGCAGGTAATGAATGCTTATTAAGTGACTGATGCCAGCACTCTTTCCACCACACTACATTGACTCTCGTGATGCAGCCAGACCAGAAAGACCAAGTAAGAAAAGATGATTAGGAAAGATGCCTGCATAGTTAATAACAAGAAGTTTGGGCAGGAGGACAGGACTTGGGGTCAGGGAAATCTGGCTGTTGATAGCTAAAATGTGCTCAGGCCCAGGGCTGTGGGAAGCAAGGTAGTTCTTTCTTAAGTTATTAAGCAGGGAATCAAGCCAAGATCTCAGTCCCTGGAGCCAGGGTATAAGATCAAAGGTCCTAGGCTACTGAATAATATGGGTCTCTGGGCCTTTTAATTCCCTTACCTGGAGGCTTCAAGTTGATCCTAGAAGTGGAAGGGCAGAGAGCTGAGTTTCCAGGTTAAGTGGCCCCAGCTGTGAATACTTAAAGACAAGGTGTTGGGCATGTGATTACATCACACTTTTATTTAGAAGATAATCCAACTCTTTACTCTAATCAAGTACCAGTTCATCCCTCATAAATATGGGGGCAAGCTAATTTACCACCTGCTACTAAGTGTCTTCCAATCCTAGCTTCCGGGTTGCCATGTGGGAAGAAATGGATTTAACTTGCTTAGGTTTGATTTGGTAGTTTTAAAATTTCAGGCTGGAAAAAAGCCTAGTCTCTATTGATTCAGTGACAACCTGAAGAGCATCTGGCTCTTGCTTTCCTCTGCATCCTATGGGGCAGACCCCAGGCTCACTACCTACTCAGGGCAGACATCAGTGAAACTTGCCAGCAATTATACAATGAAGAAATTTCTCAGCGATCACTTTTCATATGTCCAGGGTCACCTGGAGGGTGATCCCAGAGTGGTCTGGGATTTCTACAGCAGCTTTGTATTGGAGAAGAAGGTCAGGGCCAAGTGCGACCTTCTGGACAACTCCCCTGGAGCCTCTGACAACTTCATAATCGAGTTCTCAGAAAAGCCACTGCTTTCCATTTGGAAGCTCCAAGAGTCACTTTCCCGTGGGTCTTGCAACTAGTTCCTTTTCTCAGATGTCCTGAAGAGACTGAAGCTCTCCTCCCAGACATTTCAGCCCTGTTTCCCGCATTTTGACATCATCACCTTGCCCAATGTGGAGCTCTGCAGGCAGGTGGTTTCCAGCCAGCTGCTCACCCCTGCCAAGAGGCCTGGGAGTCTGGACTCCAGCCCCGAAACCAGCATTGAGAGTATAGAGCTGATCTGCTATGAGCCTGAGTTGCTGCAGTTCCTAGGGTTTGAGGTTGAATTCCAGTCCTGGAGCAGCTGACAGGCTTGCCCACCAGCCTTTCCCTTTCTCTTACCACACCCCCATTCTTTTTTCAGACAAATGGCAGTATGAGGCAATAATACTGACCAACTGGAAGCTGCCTTATCAATACCAGCATTAGTGACTGGAGTCTTTGAGTCCAAATTTCCTCTGGTTGCAATGAAAGGGGGAAAAGATGTCTCCTTGGTCTTCAAAGATCAGACAGGACCCACAATGACTGACAGAGGGTTTGGAGTACCCTCAACTCAGCTCATCTCATCCTCTTAAGCAAGGGTATCTTTGGTGCTTGGCCCTAGGGTGGGCTCAGGGATTCCTGGACACTAGTGACCAAGTCCCAGGCAGAAAGTGGCAGACCCAGGTCCATTTGGTGGTGCCAACCCTGGTGAAGAAATTAGAAAGCTCTCTTTTCTTCTTTTTTATAATTTATTTATTTATAGTTTGTATAATCTGCAGTTTATTAATCATAAGAATATCTACATATAAATGAAAAATAATAATATAAGTGAATGTTCATTTATTGCAGCAAGTTTTTGGTAAGATAACAGCTAGGCTTATTTTGCAGCTAATTAAAACTTTTTTTTTTCCACACAGTTTTTGGCACATCTTACAGCCAAAGCTTTCTGATTGCTTCTCTACAAGTTCTAGCTCTCTGGTGTTATTCCTCATAGCTCATGACATAACCATTTTGGAGAATCAGGTCAGTATGGGCCATCATAGGAAATCATTCAGGAAAGAGAAAACAGTCATTTTGGGAGCTCTATCTAGAAGGTTTCTTTAGGGAGTTACTAAAATATCCATATCCTTTGAACCAGAGAATACAAGCCACCAATAAGAAGAAAGTCCTTATATACTCCAGCTAATTTATAGCAGCACTTTTGTGCTATGTATAAAATTGGAAACAAAGTAGATGTCCATTGATCAGGGAATCACTAAACAGATTGTGCTACATGAATGTAATTGAATATCATGGTTCTATGAGAAAAAATGAGTGATGAATACAGAGAAGTACAGAAAGATCTTTATGAACTGATACAGAGTGAAGTAACCAGAGCCAAGAAAAGAGCATATACAGTAACTACAACAATGTAAATGAAAATAACAAAGACACACCAAAAAATCAAAAGGAAATGTAACAAAATAGTAAAGATCAAGTAGGACTCAATTGAAAAAAAAAACATGAGAAAATACCCCCGGCTGACTTCTTTGTGGAGGGAGGAGGTACACAGGTCTTACACACTGCATAGATTATCAGATACTTTCAGGGTATCAATTAGTTATTCTGACTTATTTTTCCTCTCTAAAAATACTATTTGTCATATAGAATGGATCCCTGGGAGGGGGTAGGGAAGAGAAACTTGGAATATCTATGGTACTGAAGAAACAGAAAATATCCACATAAACATTAAAAAAGAAACAATTGAAACATAAAGATTCATGCAGACAAAAGGGAGTTGGAATACATTTATTCCAGCAAAGGTAGAAATCACAATCCTCAAAAAGGCAACAATTAAAAATACATATGGTTAAAAGAGAAACAAGGAAACTATATGCTTAAAAGCACCAGTGACAATGGTATAATATCAAATACACACACACACACACACACACGCACACACACACACACACACACACACACACACACACACACACACACACACACACACACATACACACACACACACACACTTTCAATAACTTATACTGCAGGAGTTGTATTTTTGTTGTCCTGACAAGCTAGAAAGGTTTCAAATAGGAGCTGGCCACAGACTGTCTGTTACTCAATGACCAGTCTAGCAAAACTCAGAAAAGCTCATCACCACTAAATTGCCCATCACGTACATGATGAATTTTGAGCCCCAGTAAGTCATGAAACATCTCCTAAGGTGGATATCTAAATTGGTAGTGGAAGGAACCACAGCTAGTGAATCTATACCTCCTTGGACCATTATACCCAAAGAAATATGTGGCAGAAGATATTTTTTCCTAGATTGTGTACTAGTACAACTTTCTGAACTGACTGAAAACAATTGTCCCAATTCCATCCGCCTTACGTGCAAGGAAATAAAAGCCTTAATGCTAGACAAGCAAAAAGTATTCTTGCAATGGTTTAGAAAGCCATACAGATGTGCCATGAAATTTCTCAATTATTTCTCAATTAGCCCTTATTTCATATCCTTCTGATCTGACCATGTCATCCTCCCCCCACATAGTAAAAGATCATGAATGATACCCTGTTGTCTCTAAAATAAAATTCCATTTCAGTCTGGCATTTAAAGTCCTCCACAATCTGGCTCCAATGTACCTTTATATTATTGTTTAATATTTTTGCCCTTAATGTACTCTCCATTCAGGTCAAATCACTTTGCTACCTGTTTACTGTCAAGAATGGCCCAGTTCCTCCTTTAATGGCTTAGTATGGGTGGTTGCCAGGTCTAGAATAGATGGCCACTTTACATTCATTTCTGGAAACCCAACTTATGTCTAAACTCAACTCAGATGTCACCTTCCGAATGAGGACTATCCTGTCCTCCTTCCTCTTCTACTGGCTAATTTTCTCCACCTCTTGAAATTACTTGTTATTTACTTGTACACATATATCCTATCTTCTCTAGCCTCCAGATAGCTTCCTAAGGGCGAGGAATGTGTTTTATTTTCTTTTTTCTGTGTGTCTCTAGCTTCTAAGACAGTGCCTTGCTCATGCAAGATATTTAATATTTTTTTTAAATTTAATTCATTATTGAAGAGCAATGACATTTCCCAACACAAGATCTAAGTCTAGCAGGGTTGAAGAAGCATGGAAAATATCACATATGAATATTTTTGGGAATTTTGAAAGTTTTAAAGGTACTTTACACATATTATCTCATGTGATTTTGATTTTCTCATGCTCATGTAACCCATAGAAATTAGAAGTGAAATTCAAACCCTTCATGCCTGTCTTCATGTCCAGGGTACTTTTCACTCCCTCATACTTCATCAGTTATTGGAGCTGCATAATTTTCATCCATCTTCTATCAAGATTGAGTGTCATATCTGGACATAATACACACCAGGGAAGTCACAGATCCACATAAGCATGTGGATTCAACAATACTAAGTGATCAGATCTATAAAATACCTTAAAACACTTGTTCTGCTAAGATATAATGAGCTTGTTATTGAAACAATTACATTGTCATTCTGTGATGACAGCCTTAATTAAAATGTTTGCCTAAAATAATTTTAATTCTACCCAATACAGTGATAATGAAGCATAAGCTTGATTGATAGCCTTTTTTGGAGGGCTTAGCTATTAAGAAACTCAGTTCATATTTTTGCTGTGAGGTGGAGTTATGCCTTAAAGTTAAACCTTTAGGTAAGAAACCAAATATTACTAGGTGAAAATTCCTCAGAGTTTATGCAACACATTGAACATCCACAATTTTTTAAATTTTATTTTATTTTATTTTCAGTTCCAGAATTTTTCTTTCCTCCCCTTTTCGTATTGAGAAGGCAAGAGTAGAAAACCCATTGCAAATAAGAAGTCATGCAAGACATTTTTCATTAGTCATATTCAAAAAGAAAAAGAAAAAAAAATATGGTTCTCTGTGTACTCTATCAGTTCACTATTTGAAGATGGATAGCACGTTTCATCATGAATCCTTTGGAATTTTGATGGGTCATTGTGCTGATCAGAGTTACTAAGTCTTTCACAGTTAATTATGTTTACAATATTATTATTATTATTATTATTATTATTATTATTATTATTATTATTATTATTATATAAATTGTTCTCCTGCTTCTGCTTATTTCACTCTCTATTAGTTCATATAAGTCTTCCCAGGTCTTTCTGAAACCATCCCCTTCATCATGTCTTCATTTTATTTTTTTCAATTATACGTAAAATAATTTTTAACATTCATTTTTAAAAATTGAGTTCCAAATTCTCTCCCTCCCTCCCCTTTCTCCTCATAAGAAGGCTAGCAATTTCATATTGGCTATGCATATGCAGTCAAAGCAAAATATTTCCATATTAGTTATGCTGCAAAAGAAGACACACAAAAAAAGGATAAAAACATATATGCTTTGTTTTGCATTCAGACTCCTTCAGTTCTTTCTCTGGAGGTGGATAGCATTTTCCTTTTAAGTCCTTCAGAATTGTCTTGGATCACTGTATTTTTGAGAATTGCTGAGTCATTCACAGTTGATCAACATATCTGTTTTGTCTACAATGTTTTCCTGGTTCTGCTCACTTTACTTCGCATCAGTTCATGTAAGTCTTTCCAAGGACTGTCAAAACTCATAATTTATTTGTCATGTGGTTATGTGTATGTGTGTGTGTGTGTGTGTGTGTGTGCGTGTGTGTGCATATGGGAGACAGAAAGACAGAGACAGAGACACAGAGAGAGAGAGAGAGAGAGAGAGAGAGAGAGAGAGAGAGAGAGAGAGAGAGAGAGAGAGAGAGAGAGAGAGAGAGAGAGAGATGGAGTGGGGTCTGCTTCCTGACTGTCCTCCTCAGTGCCTCTGTTCATCTCCCATCCAGGCAACTGTGCTTTCATTGTAGTTTGAAAGCTACTAGTGCTGGCCCAGGAGATTAGCTCCTCTATTTAACAAGATGAGTGACTCCCCTTTCCACCCAGCCTGTGCCATGTGGCAAGCTCATTTTTCATTCTGAGTCACTCTCTGATGTGTTTGCCATAAGGAAGACTCTTGCTTTTTATATATCCTGATTCAGTGTGATTTTATGTGGTCTTTTTGACAATTTAATTTATATTGAAAGATTTAGATAATCTAATCTTCCCAACCTATCCCCTAAATTTCCTCTTCTTACTGAAACATAGAGATTACAGGAGATTTTGAAAACGACTTTTGTTGTAGAGTGAGCCCTAGAAGGCAGTGACTGTCTTTTGCCTTTCTTCATATCCCCATCTATTAGTACAGCATTTGACACGTAGCAGGTGCTTAATAAATACTTATTGACTGACTGCTCAGTGAAGAATATGATGAGGGGGTTCAACTGGTGCTAAGTCAACTTTGAAAAGCATGCCCAAGGGATGGTTTCTTAATTTGCATCATTTTAGAAACAAATTTTTCCTATCTCCAACTAAAGCAAGACACAAAATGTCTATCCAATTTAGGTTGTGTTTGATAGAAAGCTTGGTAGGTGTATTTGATATCATTTTCTTTTATGCTAAATTAAGTATAAATTCCTTGTTGGATTCACTGAGAGAGAAAAAAATAAATCACTTATTTGCAGAATCTATTATTTCTCATCGAATAACCTGGCTTATATGGAAATTCTATCAGGACTAAATAACAGTGAACTCTCAAATCTCTACTCAGAAAATTACTTAAAAAAATCTTTAAATGGGAGATCAATGAAAATAATATACTGTTGTTCCCATGAACAAAAAAGGATGGCAATTCTCATGACTTCTCCTGAAGCAGATTCTCTTTTTCCAAAATGATTAATCTCAATTCATCTCAATTCCTCCTTTCACTTATAGCAATGCACTGATCTCAGAAGGGCTTTGGGAGCATGATCAGAATACATTCATTTCACAAAATGTTCTTGAAAGAAGTAACATTTTAAATGAACCCCTTGAAATCCCAATGGGCAATAATTTTTGTTTCTGGGGATTCTTCACTAGTGGGGCTTGCCTGGGTCTGTTTTCTTTATTCCTTTTCCTACAACGACAGATGAACATGTTAAAGTATCATGATCCTTGATGCACACTTGATTTCATAAAGATCTTATTTGCATAGGGTCTTTGGGTAGTATTTACCATTTTGAATGGCTATGAGGATGGTTTACTCTAGAGTAGGGTATGTGAGATTTAAAAAATTTAATTCTTTCCCTCATTTAACCAATATTTATTAAGATATTGCATATTAACATTGATATCTCCTCCTCCAGGCACTATCCTTCTATATCTCTATCTTTTTTTTATCAAGACATTTACTAGGTATAAACCAAGTGTCCGCTTTGGGGACACAAGTATTTAGAAAAGTAAACACAAAGTATGTACTATGTAAGACAAAGCAATTTCCAGAGGGGAAAAGTGTTACCAGGCAGAAAGGAGGAAAGATCAGAAAAGGTTTCATGCAGGATGTGATATCTGAGCTGTGTCTGGAGGAAATCTTATAATTCCAAGAAGTGAAAGTGAGAAGGGAGTATATTCTAAACAATGGAGCCCATATGGGCAAAGACAGAGAGGTAGGATCTAGAATATCATGTATGGGAGCAGTTAGCAGGCTACTTAATGGGAATGAAGAGGGAAAAAAATATGAAATAAGAATTAGCAAGGTGGGTGGGACAGATTGTAGAGCCTTTTAAATGCAAGACTGAGTTTTGCATTTTATGCTTAGGGCAAAAGGGAACTCTAGAGATTTTTGAGTAGGGGGAGTGACATGGTCAGATCTGTTTCAGAAATATTAATTTGGAAGCTGTGTGGGCTATTCTGAGACAGATTCTTGCAAGGGAAAGGACAAATTCACTTTTTTCCCCACTCAAGGAACCCTGTGGTCATGAGCATGTGGCAGATGAAGAGATGAAAGAGTCTGGATTGCTTTGCCATATAAACAAGTAAGCTTTGCACAGAGGAAAAGCTGTACCCTTAATCCTTGTCAATCACCGGAAATATGTTGGTAACAAAGTGGGAATTCTGCCAGGTTTTGTCTGTCTCAGTATCATGTACTGGAAAAAGCTTAAAATGCAAGTCCAACTGATGGTTCAAAAGCATCAGTTTTTAGACAGTAAGCTGCATATGCTCATTTGTACGAGTCTCAGGTTTTTTTGGCTAGTTGCGTGGAAGTATACATCTTAAATTACTAGACAATAGAATAATAATATTAGTAATAATAGTAGCTAGCATTTACATAGCACTTCAAGGTTTGCAAAGATGTTTGCAAAGGATATCATACTTTATCTTCACCACAACCTGGGGAGGTAGATGCTATTATTATCCCAACTTTACAGCTACAAAAAGAAAAACTGAATGGTAGAAGACCAATCCCTCCCTTTTAAAGATACACTGAGTCATTGACTTTTCCTACTCAGTGGCCAATAAGGGGAATTGCTTCTTCATCCCCCAAAATACCTTTGGTGCTGAGTCACACATGGCTGTCTTGAAATAGGGAGTTCAACATTCCTAAAGCACACAAGCACTGAGCTAGTGCACATGGTCAGCTGAGATTAAATGATTTGCCTGGGGTGTCACATATCAGTTCTTAACTCAGTGTTTAGCACACAGCAGGTGCTTAAATGTTTATCGATTGACTGACACAACTAATAAGTGTATGAGGCTGGATTTAAACTTGGGTGGTCTTGACTCCAGGTCTAGCACTCTAAGGACTATGGAAATTATCTTGTCTCATCACTTAATTTTACAGATAAGGAAATGGACATGCAAAGAAATGAAATGACTTGTTCAAAGTCACAGAACTGAAAAAAAAGACACTGAGCCATTTCATGCTAAAACCAGTATGGTCCATCCTAGAAGTGAGACGATGTTAACATATACACACAAAACAAGCTAAATGGAGTAGGAAGAAAATTAAGAGCACATTCAATTTCTTCTAAACTCATCTATAGGGAACTGCTATATGTTTGACCTCTGTAATGGACATCTTTTTAAAATGAATTTTATTCTGAGCTTAAGAGATAAAACAAACATTTCCATGATACAGCAGAGTAGAAAAAAAGATGATTGTACATGAAACTGCAGATCTATTATGTACAATGTGCTATTCCTTTTCAATATATAATAAAGTTATCATGTGATTTTCTTTATTTTTCCTTTTTTCTTCCCCCCCCACCCCAGAGATGGCTACCATTAGACACAAAATATGTACACACACACATACACATCTCAAACCATTCTAAACATACTTCTATTTATCAGCTATTTCTCTGGATGCAGATAGCATCTTCCTTCATATGTCCTTTGTAGTTAATTTGGGTATTTATAATAGACAAAATGACTTAGTCACTCCAAGTTGTTCTTAAAACATGTGCAACATTCTCTTAGTTCTCATTTTGCTCTTCATTATTTCATGCAAGTGTATCCATGTTTTTCTAAGATCATCAAGCCCATCATTTCTTATAGCACAGTAGTATTCCATCACAATCATATACCAAAACTTGTTCAGCTATTCCCCAGATATCAATAGTAGTGAACCTACTTGGTGAGCATAATTATCTTTCTTTTGGACTGTGCTTACTTTATTGATTAAAGTGTTTTTGAACATTTTCTCTGTTTTTTACACATGTAATAGTGGGCTTAAATAAGGTATATGCAGAGCTTCCCTGTCTCCTTCTGACTGACCACAAATGCCAGCTCAGTATTTAAATGCTTTGGGGGTGACAGACTGCCTATTATGGTACTGCCATGTGTGACTCAGCACCAAAGATCACTTTAAGAATGACGAAGCAATTTCCTGAGTAGGAAGAGTCAGTGACCCAGTAGATCTTTAAAAGGGGGAGACAAGTACTCTGTCATTCAATTTTTCTGTCTGCATAATGTAGTAGGAAACTTGAAGAAGGAAGTGAACTGCTCAAAGATGGGCAGCAAGTTCGCCAGCTACCATGTGGTCATGAGGAGGTAGCAGATAAAGCATTTGTGCTTCCTAGTTGAGTGTGAGACTGGATCTCAAAGCACTAGCTATCTCTTTTAAGTTCCTTTCTTAAGTATAGAGGATTAAAGATAGAACATTCAATGGTTACATTCCAAGTTTGTAGGTGACCTCATATATGTCGAAGGTCCTAGGTCCTAGGCAGGGGACACTTCTTCATTAGAAGAGATGATCAGGAGGAGGAGCACAAATCCTAGCCAAAAGACTAGGAATTTGAAGGGACAACGCAGAGTCAAGATAAAATATAACAGTATCTGTAAAGTAGTACCACAAACTGGTTTATGTTCTGACGAGTTTGAAGTCTTAACCTCTTGGGAGTGTAAAAATAGTTATGTTATGTTACCGGATCCTGTTTAAAAATCCTTCTATGTGAATTTTTTTGTGTATAGGCATTTGTGTTTTGGAAATAAATACCTGCCCCATATTTGAGTCTTATGGTAATTTGAGTACTTTTCCATGATCCCCCTTGGGGTATCCTAGATAAGAGTCATAATCTTAACTTAAAGTACATCTTCCACAAGGCACTGTGGCAAGGGATATAATGAATGAATAGTGTGAGAAAAGGGAACCTAAACTTTGTCACTAGAGGCTGGCTTCCTCTAGGACTGAACCTGGTCCAACCAAGTATGTGGATCCAGAGAAGAGGAGTCCCTTAATGGAGAGGGAATGAGCACAATATCCTAACCCTTGGGCCTAGTAGCAGTTTTTATTGCTAAACTTATCACAAGTGCATTGTTATTACTTTGAGATATAACATTGGAAGACAACCATTAAGATAGTGTTTTTTTTTCATCTACCAAATCAAATACTTTTTAAAAATAGTCTTCATACTGAAACAAACCCAGGGACTATATGAACACAATTAAAAAACACCTGTCACACAAATAAAGTCAGATATAAATAATTGGAAAAACATCAGTTGCTCATGGGTAGGCCAAGCTAATATAATAAAAATGATAATTTTACCTAAGCTAATTTACTTATTCACTGCCATACCAATTAAACTACCAAAAATTGTTTTATAGAGCTAGAAAAAATAATAACAAGATTCATTTGGAATAACAAAAGGTCCAGAATATCAAGGGAACTAATGAAAAGAAATGCAGGGGAAGATGGCCTAGCTGTCCAAGATTTTTAATTGCATTATAAAGCTGCAATCCTCAAAACTACTTGGTACTGGCTAATAAATAGAGTGGTAGATCAGTGGAATACGTTAGGTATGCAAAACACAGTGGTCAATGACTATAGTAAACTAACATTTGATAAACCCAAAGACCCCAGCTTCTAGGATAAGAACTCACTATTTGACAAAAACTGCTAGGAAAACTGGAAAAGAGTATGGCAGAACTAGGCATAGACCAAAGTCTCACACCATATATCAAAATAAAGTTAAAATGGGTTTATGATTTAGATATAAAGGCCGACACTATAAGCAAAGAGGGAGAGCAAGGAATAGTTTACCTATCAAATTTATGGAGAACATAAGAATTCATGACCAAAGAGGAGGTAGAAAACATTGTGAAATGCAAAATGGATAATTTTTATTGCATTAAATTGTAAAGTTTTTGCACAAACAAAGCCAATGCAACCAAGATTAGGAGGGAACTAGAAAACTAGGAAAGAATTTTCACAACCAGTGTCTCTGATAAGGGCCTCATTTCTAAAATATATAAAGAATTAAGTCAAATTTATAATAATACAAGTTGTTCCCCAATTGATAAATAGTCAAAGGATATGACAGGCAGTTCTCAGATGAAGAAATTAAAGTCATCTACAGTCATATGAAAAAATGCTCTAAATCACTATTGATTAGAGAAACGCAAATCAAAACAACTGTGAGGTACCACATCACACCTATCAGATTGGCTAACATGACAAAACAGGAAAATGATAAATGTTGGAGAAGATGTGGGAAAATTGGAACGCTAATGCATTGTTGATGGAGTTGTGAAACGATCCAACCATTCTGGAGAACAATTGGGAACTATGCCCAAAGGGCTATGAATATGTGCATGCCCAAACCCAGCAATAGAACTTCTAGGGTTATATTCCAAAGAGATTATAAAAATGAGGAAAGGACTCACATGTACAAAAATATTTATAGCAGCTCTTTCTATAGTGGCAAGAATTGGAAATTGAGGAAATGCCCATCAATTGGGGAATGGCTGAACAGGTTGTGGTATATGAATGTAATGGAATACTATTATGCTATAAGAAATGATGAGCAGGCGGACTTCAGAAAAACCTGGAAAGACTTGTATGGACTGATGCTGAGTGAAGTGAGCAGAACCAGTAGAATGTTGTATAGAGTAACAGCCACGTTATGCGAGGACTAATATTGATAGATTTAGCCCTTCTCAGCAATGCAAGGATGTAAGACATCTCCAAAGGCCTCATGATGGAAAAAATGCTATTCACATCCAAAGAAAGAAGTGTGGAGATTGAATGCTGATCAAAGAATACTCTTTGCCCTTTTTTTCTTCTGTTGTGTTTTATTTCCTCTTTCTGGTGGTTCCTCCTATTGGTTCTAATTCTTCCTTACAATATGACTAATGTGAAAATATGTTTAATAGGAATGTATATGTATAGCCTATATCAGATTGCGCACCATCTTGGGGAGGAAGGGGGAAGATGGAGGGGGAGAAAAAATTAAAACTCAAGAGCTTGTAGAAGTGATTGTTGATAAATCAAAATAAAATAATTGAAATTAAAAAATATATAAATAGTCTTCAAAAACAATAAGCCAGTTAGATCTTGTAATCTTTATGTTAGCTAGTCAATTATGTGACTGTCAAGACATGGCCTACCATAGAATATCATTTATGAAAATGTTTTTATTTCATTTTTAAACCTTAAATCCACAATGCACTTAAGATATGTATAGATAATTCTTGTAAAAATGTGGATATGGAAAAAAAAGGCATTTGGATAAATTATCATTAATATTCTCTAGGCACCTTTTTCTTTTATGTAATAATAAAGTGTGAAATTTTCCTCAAAAATTTGTTATCATTCCCTCTTTCAAATATGTTGACTTGTTGCTTATTTCTGTTAGATTTATCCCCATTTCTGAAAGAAAAACACTTGAAGTCCTACAATTGATCGTGTTACTAACTATGCCTTCTGCACTTCTGTTAGTTTTCTTTTGTGTATTTGGTAGCATTGTCATTTGCTGGATATGTATTTAATAATAAATTTTCCTTCTATATAGAACCTTTAAATATAATGTAGTTTTCATGTTTACATCTGTTGACATAGTGAATTTTTATTATTACTGTAGCTGAAATCATTATTACAACTCTGCTTTTTTTTTTTTTGCAGGGAGAGGTCTAAGGTGGGGGAGGATATCTTATTCTACTGCAAATTTTGTTTCAGATCTACCATAATTATGTATTCCTCTTTTAAAAAAATGTCTTACATATCCAGCAAACTGCTGGATTTTGCTTTATTATTTATTCTCTTTCTATTTTGGGGGTTGGTGATGGAGGGAACAAAGTTTATTCCATTTATATTCAAGATTATAATTGTTAGATTTGTAGTACCGAACATTCAATTTCTTTGTATTGATTTATTTTCCTTTCCTTTAGGCCAGCACTTGGTCACTGAAGTCAATTTTATTTACAGTAACTTGATTTCAGTATTTTTTCCCACAGGCTCCACCTCTTCTCATTTACTTCTTTATTCCAAGTTGTTGATGTTTACTTAAATTATGTTTCTTTGTTTTCATCATTTCCTCTGCCAGCCTAGGTAAGAATTCAGTTCATAATCCTCTATATCCCATATAATCTATCATTTTATTTTGAATAATATTTCATTATAGTCCCTTTTGGTGGGGAGTTATTAATTTATGTAGTCCCATTTATTATTTCTTCCTTTTCCAGTTTAATCTGAAATATAGTCACCCATTCTTATGATATACATACATATTTTCAAATTATTCTTTCTATGGTCCTCATGTAAGGAAGGATTTCTGTAAGATGAAAGCTCTGTTCTTCCTTTGTCCTTTTCAACTATTTGTGTATTTACAAATCTCTCACTCCTTTTTTCCTTTCTGTTGTTTGTTTTCAATTTTTTTTTTTGCAAGGGCCTTCTTATGCTAATCCTTACTCCCCTGAGCGCTACTAATTCATGAAGAAGGCATCGTGGTGTTATAGGTGTCACTCTGCATCACAGTTCATAGGGCCAATCCAATTCAAATCTCCCAAACTGTCTGAATGCTCTCCCCACCACCTTGAAATCTCTGCACCTTCTCTCCTAGAGTGGGTTTCCATATCTCCTGAGGTAAGTTGTGCTTCTGGATAGAAGAAACCTTCCTCAGAGAAGGCAATTTCATGAGGTTCTTACTCTCATTGAACAAAAGCTGTAAAGATGCCCCTTTCACTCCCTCTATTGTGGAAACCTGCTTTAATCCTCCACATTATATCCTCTTCTAGAATGAGGATATAAACAAAACCCTTCCCCTCCTTCAACTTAACCCTATTCTCCCAAAGCCCAGAGGTAGGTCAAAAGACAGAAGGGATTACTTTCTCCTCTCTTCCCCTCTCCTTTCTTTTTCTCCTTTCTCCATACCAAACCAGGAAAGAGTACATCTCTAGTTTACCCTGTCTTTTGTTTTTACTCTTCTCACCTAAATGGTTTATATTTCACCCCTTCAAAAAAAATATATTGATTCTCTTATGAGGGAACCCGAGTTCCTTTGCAGAATATTAATTCAGTTCTTTTCCCTTCTCTCTTGTATCTATTTTAACCCACTTAAATCTTCTGTATGGAAGACCAGCTCTGCACTGTTAGATCATCTCTCCACACAAAGTGGCTCACCATCCCTATGGTGGGTTTACAGAATTTGTAAAGTTTCTCCTTTTGTAGGATGGGGTCAGACTGGATCAGTACTACAATTTGGATGAATAGAAGTCACTAGAACCAAAATTCAAAATGAATTGCAGGGGCAGCTAAGTGGCACATGGATGGAGCACCAGACCTGGAGTCAGGAGGACCTGAGTTCAAATCTGGCCTCAGACACATAGCAAATACTTCCTAGCTGTGTGACTCTGGGCAAGTCACTTAACTCCATTTGCCTCACTTAAAAAAAATAATGCTTTGAGAATTAGCCATTCTATGCTTCCCTGTCCTTCTCTCTTCAAATTGTCAATTCCAGCACAGACTTCTATTAGTCTTATAGAGCACATACTGGGCTGTGAAATTACTCTAGAAATTAAACTTAGTAGTTTCACTGTCATTCATGGTAAAGAATTTATTACAAAAATCTTTATAGATCTATATTTTGTACATTTATTTTGTTTTCCATCTAGTCTCATTCTTAAATGTCCTTAATATGACCTTATTTAGATGACTCTCTTAAGTTTGTGGTAATTTTTTTTCCTTTTCTTTCTCCTTGTTTTATAAGACAGTACTCCTTATCATTTTCCAACATCCTCACATAGAAATTTACAAATATTTTATATTTTAAACTATTGTTTAGTGTATAAATTTTAGAATATGTGTTGTCTTTGCAATATATTTCAATTTAACAAGGAGATCAAGAGTTTGTCACTAGAGGTATTTTTTGATCTCCTTTAAACTCTTTCTAATGGAAAATGATTAATATCACTTAAACATCTTTAGAATATGATGTTGATATCTCTTCTTTTGTCCATTTTCTGTTGCTTAAGTAGGTCAGAATGTAGTAGACTTAACTTCATGTTATAGCTTTGCATTTTTATTCTTCCAGCTTTTGATTGGTTTTGAGCTATACTAAAACTTTAAAAAAATAAGTCCTGTATGGAGAACAAAATCTACAGATTTGTAGCTATTGGATTTGAGAAGTCAGAAAACTAGAATATATAATAAGCTTAAGGTGGGTAGTGAAATTTAGGGTATCAAATTTTGTTGTTCCTCATCCTCTAAAAGTTATTAAATGTCCAGAGATGAACTAGTCATTGTAGATTTCAGGAAGGATAAATGTGTAGCATTTAGAGATGGCATTTGGTACCAGTAGCATAGATTGATTAATTTTAATGGATATATTTTTTAAAAATTCTTAGTAGACATTGTCCCCTCAGGCTTCCTTGATGCCAGCTGTCATTAAGCTTGGGTTTAAAAAGTATGTAAAGATTTCTTCTCCTACAGCTGAGCCTACTCAATTTCATGGAGGATTATTAAAAATGAGCTTTATGTCCTTGTGAATTGATATCACCTTTATGTTGATCCCCAGCCTTGTGAATCCATATTTACATATAATGACTACCAGTTCATTTAGGAACCTTTCTTGCTTTGCATTAACCTTTCATCCTTAAAGAAAAAAAGGCTGCAATGATTACTGATGCAAATTAGAGAGGTTAGCAGTGATGTTTACTTTTTTGATATCAATTATTGATTTTTTATGATTGGATTTCCACAATTCGGCATTTTAAAAAAATTAGTGTTAGGATATAAGATGATTAAAATATACGATCAAGGAATCAATCTCCAGTACCTACTGTGTGCCATATGCTATATGTTGCACTATAAATATTACCTTTTTAACACCTCAATTTCTCCAAAAGAGAATATCTTGTAAGATACATTTTGTGCCTTGATAAATAAAAACGTCACAATCAGAGTCAGAAGACCATATCTCTCTGCCTAGTCAATCAGCCACAAATTTGGAATGTGGCTTTTACCATATATCTTTCTTTCAGCTCAGTTTTTCTCGCCTTTAGCTAGAATATGAAAACTTGCTTATTAATACAATTACAAGGATTGAGAACACCTTAAAATATTATCAAATTCTTGATCATAAAAGACATGAAACCAAGCAACCCATTTACAAAATCATTTCCTAATCTAGTGATAAGGCAGATAACAGAAAAGAAGCGAATGATAATCTACCAACTAGATACATACTAAATAAATAACTGAATGTTATTGAAATAAATAGTCTTGGTTATCTGAGTTGAATGGAACTTAGACTTCTTTAGAACCATGACAGCAATGAAGGTTTCTCAGGGCTTAGTTCTAATAAAGCAGGTAGGAGATTCTTCCATTTGCCCACTAATTAGCAAAGTTAGCAAAGCCTTATTTCCATTTTTTCTTTCTTCATTTTCCTTTCTCCATTTTCCTTCAACTCCAAGAGTTTGGAATACAGTAGATCTGTGCATAGCTATAAGAGGTCAAGTAATGAAAGTTGCTTTCTATGGATTCAACAAAAGAACAAATATTAAAGGGAAGCAGAGATAAAAAGATATTATTCAGTCAATGAAGAGCAGCTGGGGTGTGTAGGAAGCTTACTAGCCCAAGGGAATCCTACAGACAGTACCCATTAATCATTAATGGTTACAGAATAATGAACATAATCTGTGGTTTATTTATGCAATCCAGTAAAACCTGAGGACAAATAAAATATCAGCCACATGTGTTCAGCCAGTCAGGTGAAGATAATCACATAAATAATCTTCAATAAAGTTATCTGCATTTGTATGCACATTAAAATAGATAACATTTCTCACCTATGTTGCACAAATGCGCATGAAAAACAGTCTTTCAAATATGTGTGACATTTATAGAGTGTCTAAGGTAATTCTGATAACAGATAGTTTTGATGACAGCTTTAAGATCACATAAACAAGTCTAGATGGTTACGAGAAAAAAGATTACCCTTATTCACACGTTGTAGAGATAGATACAGATATGTTTGCTTTTTAAAAGAATGCTGCCAAAGATATTCTTATTTACTAGGTTTGATAAAAAGAAAAGACTAATGTGTAACCAGATATCCCTTCTACTCTGTAATAATCACACAGTTATGGAGCACTATATAGACACATGGAGAAGGAAATGGCAAACCACTCCACCCCAAGCAGAGTCACAAAGAGTTGGACACAAGTGAAAAAATGACTGAACAACAACAAAAAAAGAGCACAATCTCCATTAAAGTTTGTCTCCAATACCTCACTACAGCATGAAGGTAACCTTGGGTTTTTGAAGACTATGCCAGGAAAGTCCAACCTCTAGCGGGCTATATCTAACTTCAGTTATGGGCCCTGATGACAAACTATGTATTTGTTAACAAAATATCAGCCTTGCTAAACTAAGAAAAGCTCATCATAAGATTATCCAGTAAATGAATGTTTCTGGTAAAAGCACCTGATCAAACCATCAGCCAAGACAAGTAAGGGTCATTATCTGCATCACTGGAAGGAATATAGGCACTGAAGAAATCCTCAGGGTTTGAAGTATTGAAGTATTACAGTTAGTCAGGCAAAAACATTTATTAAGTACCTACTATGTTCCAGGGAGTGATAAATGTGAGGGATACAAAGAAAGGCAAAAGACAATCCCTGCTGTCAAGCAATTCATGGTCTAATGGACAATTAGCCCATCATATGCATTAAAAACAAAAACAAAAACAAACACTGACATCTAGCACTTTGAAAAACAAATAAAATTCCCATTAGTCTTGTAAGTTTGGTGACACAGATGTTATCCTTATCAGTAAATACATAATCAATTTCTATTTATGGATAAGAAGAGTTAGGCTCAGGGAGGTTTATATAACTAGTAAGTGTTGTAGGCAGGATTTGAATCTAGGTCTTCCTGACTTTAATTGAGTTCAACACCCTATTTACTATACCATTGCTCCTCTCATTCCCACATTTTCATTTCAATGATAATTAATTGTATATTGTATACAAGGCTTTGTACTAGGGGTTCTGATGGCAAAATGGAACTTTATCTGCTCTCTGGGAGATCCCATTCTATTGAGAGAAATACAACAGATTAATTAAAAATGCAAGTGATGTAGATACAAAGTAATTCCAAGGAAAAGAGTGTTCAAAACCGAGTGCTAATGGGGAGATAGGAACTTGTTGCAGGAGGTGGCACCTGAGCTGAGCCTGAAAAGGAACCAGGCATTCCAAGTGGTAGAGAAGAGGAATAAATATCTTAGAACTCAGAATTCTCAAAGTAGAGTTGAACAACAAGTAGCTAAAAAAAAAATCTCTAAAAATGTTTAAAAAAAAAGAGAAATAATTCTGAAGTGGGTGAAAACCTGGGAGAAGAGTAGAAAAAGAAAATGACATTGTAAGACAACATATGAACTGCATGGAAACCAAAGTGATCAACCCTGAAGCCAGGATAAACAGACTACTTAAGGATCATAAGTAACCCAGAGAAACACCACAAATCAAAAACCTCAAATAGGATAACACAGGAAATAATACCCACCCAAAAAAAATTGCCCAGAATTTCTGGATATGGGAAACAAGGCATTGATCAATAAAATCCAAAGATCTCCTCTAGAAACACACATATTCTTCAAAATCCAAGTTGCATAGTGATTAAATTTAATAATTGCAATGATAAGCAACAAATTCTGCACCCAGCCCAAAAAATACCACCAAATATAAAGGAAAAGAAATTCAAATAATACAAGATTACTCTGAGAGAATTATAAGAAATTATAGAAGGGAATGAATTTGTATTTTCTGATAAGTAAAATAGATACAATCCAAAATCACTTACTTTGCCAACTTTCATCATCCTCATCATCAACAGCAACATAAAGATGGATTTTAAGCAAATAGACATTTGAAGCATTTCTGTAAAATAAAATTTAAAAAAAGATGTAAGCAGAATGCTTAATTTGCAAAATCCCAAGCAATAGATATACAAGGTAATTATTTAAGTACAATCATGAAAAGAACAAGGAGTAAATAAACCCATGCTTAGAGATTTAAAGGTTAGAGACAGCGTACTATGGATACAAAATGGGATCATTAAGTGAAAAGAAAAGGGGGAAAAAGGATAAATACACAAGCAAAACTTTAAAAACAGGATAAGTGAAAGAGGAGAAGAGAATTATAATGGGCCGTAGAGCCACTCGCTAAACTAATTAGTGTATTTTGTGCAATGGAATTACACTGTCTAAGGATATGTACGTGAGTAGAGAGGAGGTATGGGACAAAATGAATTATGCATTAATATTAAATCCATGGGCAAAGGGCAAAGGGATGCTGGTTCACATAGTCTCGTGACAAGAAGTATTACTATTTGAGAATGGAGAATGCAGCATAAGGGAAAGACTGAGTCTAGACTAGTCTCAATCCCATGGGGAGAAGGATTCCCACTGAAGAGCACTCCTATAGTGGAAGAGGTTTATGCTAGCAATTAGAGAAGAGGGTCCTCTTGATGAATTTAATCTTGGACAGAGTTAGTAGGTTTGGAGGGTACCTTTTGGGGAAGAGTTCATGTCTTCATGTACAACATCCTGACCCAGGAGAAGGGTTGTGTGAGTGCTGGGACCTGATGACATCCAAAAGAGTGGTAAGAACATGGACTCAGAAATAAAATAGCATAGCCATTGGGGATGAAAATGATCATGGAAAGAGCAAGGAATGGAACTTGGCTACAGAAACTGGTACACAAGGAATTTGTACGAGGTGGCATTATTTCTATCCAACATTACTTCTATCACCAATTGAATCACAGACTTGTATGATGATACTCTCCCTCTTAAACTACCTTGCATGTAACTACTTTGTGTTTATTCATATTTATTATCTTTATATTTATTCTGCAACATCCCATGATGGATGAAAAACTAGTCACCAAAGCAGAAAGACAGGTTGAAGTACTGCTTCTGATACATATTGGCTATGGATCCTGGGCTAGTCATATCCTTTCACGCTCTAGTAAATTCTCTAAGACCAATTCAAAGAAGATTCCAACCTCTAGTGGTAGAGGGACTCTTACATGGGAATTCCATATAAATCATAGGTCTAGTCCTTGTCCCATATACTTACATATGATGGCTCCCTTATTAGAGGAATTATTGTCTTCAGTGAACTTTTGTACCTCCTTTTCCCATTTGACCAATTCTACTTTTTAGTAGCTGCCCCTCCAATTCTACTTTTTTTTTTTTGCATTTTTCTTAATTTTTTTTCTTTTTTTGGTAAGGCAGTCGAGATTAAGTGACTTGCCCAGAGTCACACAGCTAGTGTGTCTGAGACTGGATTTGAACTCAGGTCCTCCTGACTCCAGAAACAGTGCTGTATCTACTGACCCACCTAGCTACTCCTCAGTTCTTCTTTTCAACATGTTCTTCTTCTCATTGTTTTTGGTTCCTCTTTTACCATTTGGCCTAGTCTATTTTTTTAAGGTCTTACTTTCTTCAGTATGTGTGTGTGTGTGTGTGTGTGTGTGTGTGTGTGTGTGTCCTTTACCATGCTATTGACTCATATTTCATGATTTTCTTGCATCACTCTCATTTCTCTTCCCAATTTTTCTTCTACCTTTTTTTACTTGATTTTCAAAATTCTTTTTAAGCTCTTCCATGGCCTGAGACCAATTCATATTTTTCTTGAAGGCTTTGGATTTAGGAGCTTTGACTTTGTTGTCTTCTGAGTGTGTATTTTGATCTTCCTTGTCAACATAGTAACTTTCTGTGGTCAGAATGTTTTTTCTGTTTGCTCATTTTCCAGTCTATTTCTTGACTTTTCAATTCTTTGGTAAAGTGGGACTCTATTTCCAAGGTGAAGGGCATACTGTCTCAAGCTTCATGGTTTTTGTGCAGTTGTTTTCAGAGAGACTTCCAGAGACTTGGAAAATTTCAGTTCTTCCAAGGTGGTATGTTCTAAGGAGAGGTGTTTACTACTCTCCTGGCCTGTGTTCTGGTCTGTGAGTGACCATAAGCACTCTTTTCTGCCCTGGAACTGTGACCAGGGTCCCCACTCCATTGTGTCCAACAAGGTCTGGTGGGCTAGTACTCCTCTTTACCCTGAGACTGACACCCAGGACTGTGACCTGGATCCAAGTTTGAACAAAGCAGCAGAGTACTGCCTCAGTGCTAGCAAAGAGACCCCTGTAATCTATTTCTGACCAGTTGTCAACCCCCTTACCATCTATGGCTGAGAGCTCCAGAAGCAGCCACTGCTGCTCCAGATTCAGTGGCTCCCAAGGCCTGCTCCTGATTTGTTGGCCCTGGGCCTGTGCTTGTATGGTCTGCACTGGACTGTGCTCCACTCTCATGCTGGTGTGATAGACTTTCTTGCCAATCTTCTAAGTTACCTTTGGCTGGAAAATAATTTAACCCTGTCCTTTTGTGTGTTCTGCTGATCCAGGAATTGTTTTATGGTGTTATTTAAAGGTGTTCAGAGGAGTTTGGGGAAGTTGCTACCTTTTTCCACCACCTTGGCCTATCTCTTTTATTAGAATGTAAGCTTCTTGTGACTAGGAATTGGTTCATTCATGGTCCAGTGCAGAATTCCTGACATGTAGTAGTTAATTAATAAATCTTTCTGGATGTGTTAATCTTTTAAGCGGGACGTTAAAGAATAGCTGGCTTTCTCAGCACCACCGGGAAAGGTTACATGAGCAGAGCGTGTACTAGGGCACCAAGAAATGGATGCAAAAATGCAAAAAAAGAAGATACGCTGAACACATACTTTATACATTATAATGCAATAAAAATAGTAACCAATGCAGGGAACACAACCAAAAGACACAGACCTAAATAGAAACAATGCTGAAATTCTAAACAATGAGTAGCTAACAGAACAAACATGTGAAAAACAATGATAACAATAGGGCAATATAACATAACAAAACTTCTGGGACACAGCTAAAGCAGACCTCAGAGGAAAAAAATGATATCCCTAAAAGCGTACATTAGCAAAATAAAAAAGAGAGATGAATTGAATGATATTAATACAAAAAAACTGAATTTATAAATACTAAAGTTAAAAAACAAAGAGGTCAACAAATCAACAAATATTTATTAAAAACCAAACATGTGCCAGGCACTATATTAAGAACTAGAGATACAAATAAAAAGCAAAGTAAAATGAAACAAAATTGTCCCTTCTCTCAAGGACATCATAATTTAATGGAAGAGATAACACTCAAACAACTATGTGCAAAGAAGAATAATTAGAGATAATCAACACAGATAAGGCACTAGCACTGAGAGGAATCATGAAAGTTTCCTTATGGAGTGTGGGATTTTAGATGGGACTTGAAGGAAATCAGGGAAGTCAGGAGACAAAGATAAGGAGGGAGAAAATTTTAGTCATATGATACAGCTAGTGAAAATACAGGGAGTGGAGAGACAAGAGTGACCTGTTCAAGGAACAACAAAGAGGCCAATGACATTGGATTGAAAAGTATGTGGAGGACAGTAAGACTGGAAAGATGAGGGAGTCAGCTTATGAAGGGCTTTGAATGCTGTAAAACAAGGATTTTACATCTGATCCTTGAAATAATAGGAAGTCATTGGGATCTGTTAACTTGGGGCATGAAGTAGTTACATATATGCTTTAGGAACACCAAATTGACAATTGAGTGGAGGATGAACTGCAATTGGAAGAATCAAGTTAGGAGAACCAACGAACAGGCTGTAATTAGTCCAGATATAAGGTGATTAGGGCTGGCACAAAAGTGGTGTTAGTATCAGAGGAAACAAGAGGACACATACAAGATGTTGAGAAGGTAGAATCAATAGTACTTGGAGCTGGTCGGATAGAGGGTATGGTGGTATGTGAGAGCGAGGAGTTGAGGATGGTCCCTAGGTTGTGAGCCTTAGTGACTGGGAAGAGGATGGTGTCCTCTATGGTCACAGAACACTCAAATATTCTGGTTGAAGGTATGTTACTAGTAGGTAAAATGCTGGGTGTGTCTCCTAGAGCTCTCCAGCCATGCTGGCACCATGCCCAAGGTATTATTATTAACAATTTAAGTCACTTTCAAAGTTGCTAAGTATGTATGTAAGTAAGTATGTTGCTAAGTAAGGTTGCTAAGTAGCAATCTTGACCATGGAGGACACCAGAATAATTAGGAAGAGGATAAGACTAGGGGGGAAAGGTGAGTTCAGTTTTGGACCCGTTGAGTTTAAAATGTCTTTGGGACAAACCATTTGAAATATCCAGTTGGTAGTAGGAGATGCACGACTTAAGGTGAGGAGAGAGGTAAGAGCTAGATAAGCAGATCTGAGAATCATAGATGATGATATCCGTGAGATCATCAAACAAAATAGTATAAAAAAAGAAGAGAAGAAGGTCAGGGACAAAGTCTTGGGGGCTTACTTCTAGTTACCAGGTAACACCTGGATGAAGATCTACTACAGGGAACTGAGGAGTGGCCAGACAAATAGGAGAATCAAGATAGCGTCATAAAAACATAGAGAATATCAAAGGGAATCAAGTGATCAGTAGTGTCAAAGATTGTAGAGAGGTCAAAAAGGATTGGGATTAAGATATGGCCATTACATTTGGCAGTTCAGAGATCTGGGGAGGAGTTTCAGTTGAATGATCAGGTCAGAATCCAGACCACAGAAAGTCAGGAAGAGAGTTAAGGGAAGGGGAATGGAGGCATCAATTATGAATTGACTTCTCAAGGAGTTTCGCCATCAAAGGAAAGAGAGATACAGGGCAAGAGATAGATGGATCAAGGATGGGGAGACATGAGTGTGTTTGTAGGCAGTAGGGAAGTAGCTGATGGTCAGGAAGAGATTGAAGATTAATGACAGAGTAGGGATGGTGGAGGGGGCAATCTGTTACAGAAGTTGGAATGGGATCACTAGAAAATATAGAGGGGTTTGCCTTGGCAAGGAGAAAGGCCAATTCTTCATGTAAGACAAGAAGAAGGAAGAGATAGTGGTGCAAGGCAGCTGAGTGACGTGAGATGAGGAGAAGGGGAGAAGAGGGAGCTCTCAGTGAATTACCTCATTTTTCAGCAAAAAATTAGGTAAGACTATCAGCTGAGAGGTGGGGTGGGGAGAGCCATGGGAGGTTTGAGGAAAGATGAAATGGTAGGGAGAAACAGCTGTGGTGAGTGGGATAGTTAATCTATTAGGGCCTTCACTGCAGTCCCACAGTACAGGTCTGAGCTGAATGGGAAGTGTTTGTGTATATATCTTCCAGGGAGAGTCTCATGAGGTTATGGGGCTATTTATGTTTCTGCATTTGTTCATGGACACTTCTGATTCATAGGATAAGAGATTTAGAATGGTTAGGATTTTTGAAGTCATAAAGTTCAACCCCTTCATTTTGAAACTGAGGCTCAGACATTAAGTGGTGTCCCAAGATTTGAATCTAGATCTTCCCTATTCCAGTGAAATTAGGTAATTTTTGTGGTGGGCAAAATAAAAACTGTCCCATATCTATTTCCCCCATCCTGTGAGTCAGGGGACCATGCTTACCAACTTTTGGGGAAACTTAGGTCATTCCTAAGTTTCATTTAATACTTTTCCTGGAGAAATCCAGGTAGAACAATAACAAGCCAATGAAAGATTTTGACCCTCCTGGGTCAGTTCCCCAAGATTGTCCCCAAATTTATGTGGCCCAAAGTCTTTTGCAGAGGAAGTATAAACAACTGATGTCCTATTAGGTAACTCATTTTGCAGATCAAGAAATAGACACACACCCCAATTACATGTTAAAATGATTTCTTAACTTTTTTTAGCATTTTGAATTCCAAATTATATCCCTCCTTCCCTTCTGTCCATGCTCCCTGAAAGCAATGGTATAGGTTATATATGTGCAATCCTGTAACACATTTCCCTAATAGTCATTTTGTACAAGAAAACTCAAATAAAAGAAAAAGAATGAAAGAAAGTAAAAAATAGTATGCTTCAGTCTGTATTCAAACAATATCAGTTCTTTCTCTGGAGGCAGATAGTATGCTTCATCATTAGTCCTTTGGGATTGTCTTAGATTATTGTGCTGCTAAGAATAGCTAAATCATTCACAGTTCTTCATCATATAATGTTGCTATTACTATGTACAATGTTCTCCTGGTTCTCCTTACTTCACTTCGCATGAGTTCACATAAGTTGTTCCAGGTTTTTCTGAAATCATCCTGCTTATAATTTTTATAGCACAATAATATTCTGTCATAATCATATACCACAGCTTGTTTAGCCATTCCCCAATTGATGGGCATCCCTACAATTTTTAATTCTTAGCTACCACAAAAAGGGCTAATACAAATATTTTTTGTGCAAATAGGTCCCCCCCCCTTTTTATGTCTTTGGGATATTGACTTAGGAATGGTATTGTTGGATCAAAGGATATGCATCATTTTACGGTCCTTAGCGCAGAGTTCCAAATTGCTCTCCAGAATGGTTGAATCAGTTTGCTTCTCCACCAAAAGTGCATTAGTGTCCCAGTTTTCCCACAACCTCCCCAACATTGATCACTTTCCTTTTCCATCATATCAGCCAATCTGGTGCTTGAGGTGGTACCTCAGAGTTGTTATAATTCAAGGCCATCAGTTTTTGAAAGCACCTAGTTGCTAACATAGCCATTTTACAGAAGGACTTTGACTAGCATCTTTTTTTTTTTAGGCTTGACTGGTATCTTGTCAACAAGGGGTGTTTTCTTGTTTTGTTTTGTTTTTTAATTTGAGAATGATGGTAGTATTTTATATTTTTTTAGTGGTTTTTTTTTTGGCAATTGGGGTTAAGTGACTTGCCCAGGGTCACACAGCTAGTTAATGTCAAGTGTTTGGTCGGAGGCTGGATTTGAACTCAGGTCCTCCTGACTCCAGGGCTGGCGCTTTATGCATTGTACCACATAGCTGCCCCTATTCCTTCATTTTCGAAAAATACAAATGGCATCATGACAGTGATGTCTAGTCTTAGATTTGAGTGAGCAGAACTTCACAAAACCATCAGTATCTCTCTTCCCAAGTCATCAGAGTCCAATGGCAAGACAAAGGTCAAGATGGCCCAGAATGTGGCATGTGAACTTCATCTATCTAAATTGAGGTCTCTTCCAGGTCTCAGTTTGTCTGATGCCATGCCCATTCAGTAACTAAGGACTAGGTAAGAAGTGAGAGAAAAGATGGCCCAATTTACCATCCCAAAGCCATCAATCTGGGAGGGAAAGACCCTCAAAGTTTCAGGCCAGAAAAGAAAAAACTATTGCTATGTACACTCATTCTAAGCCATCAAAACCTAAACAATGAGCCACAGAGACTTGGGCTGGGGCTATTACTGGCCATTCAGTGAAAGTCAGAATGATTTGAGTTTAAAGGCATAGTCAGGTAGCTCCATTTAAAACACAAAGGGCTTTTTAATAGCCTGTTTTCCAGTGTTATGTTTCAAGAAATCAAAAATGAAAACTATGCAGGACAAAAGAATATTGGCACAGTTTTTTGAAAAAAATAATGAAGGAAAAGAAGGATAACAACAACAACACTGACATTTCCCAACTTCTGTTCAAATTGGCAGGTTGAGTCCCCAGAAGGCAGCTACTACTATTCTCAGATAAACATGGTAAAGACAGTTAATACAAAACCTTCTCCTAAGAACCTATTTTTTCCTTCCCACAAATAGGGAAGCCACTAAGATCTGCGGGAATGATGGCATGAAGGAAATGGACACCTTCACTTCCCACCTGGCTGGTCACTTGGAATTCACCATACTCCAGAAATTTATTTTCCTGCAAGATCAAATGAACTCTAAAACTCACACCTCCTCAGCACCTTCTGCCCATTGCCCTACCCATTCACCTTTGATTGGAGTAGATGAAGATATCAGAAAACTCTTCCCAGATTCTCTATTTACGAAGGGAGCCCAGGAGAGAAACTTTCATTCTCACCTGGATTCAGGACTTCGTCACTCCCCCACTGTGGGTACCCACACTTCTGTACACACTACGAACTTGTTAGAGTAAAGATAAACATTGTTACTGAACTAAAATAAACAAAAAGAATAAGAAAAAGAGACATGGGGTGGGGATTAAAGGTGCAGGATGTTATATGCGATATCAGACATGTGGCCTTTCTGGATTTTATTATAATAAAAGATTCAGTTCCAGTTTGGTATTTGGAGTGCTAAATAGAAATGACTATGATGTGAAAACAAAAGGCATCAACACAATTTAGTTTTTAAAAACTCTTTATTTCTAACTGTTAATAAGAAGAGACATTGAACCAGCCCTTATAGCAGACATCTTTGAATCATAGATTTTTGGAGTAGGAAGAGACTTTTGATGTCATTTATCTAATCCAAGGGCTCTTAATTTTTCTGCATTGGACCACTTAGGGAGGTAAAAAACTCCCAATCTAGTTCAAACCCCTCATTTTGTAATCATCTGGAAAAAAAAAACCAACAACCAACAAACAAAAGCTAAGCTCACATAATTAATTAATGGCAAAACAAGACCAAAAAAAATAGTTCTCTTTGACATCTAGTCCAGTGTTTCTCTATTATACCCTTTAACCAGTTTGCTAATAGCAAGACATGACCATATTTCTTATAGGGAACTACTTATTGCCTAAAACTAGATATATTCCCCTAAATCCATATGAAAGAAGAAGTATTATGCATTCTTTGAAGTGTGAAAAATCACAATAAAACTTCGAAAAAATCCTAAAAATAATTTTAAAAATATGAAATATACTTGTCTTTCATTATCCATAAAATACAATTAATTAAAGATGGTTCAGTTTTAAATTTTATATTGGTGATTTTAGATTCGCCAGTTCAGGTTTTCATTATATTTAACTCTATGAAGAAGTGAGAAATAATGAAATCAAAAGATAGTCTTGGAATCAGGAGTTCTTTTGTTCAACTTCAGACTCTGATGCATCCTGATGATATGACTTTGGACAAATCACAAGCTTTCTATTCTCAAGGCAGTTCTAGATGAACTTAAGTAGCAGAGAATATGCCACCCTGCACTGGTACAGAGAATTGCATCACCTGTGATTTCACTTTGCCTCTTAATTCACCATGTCAGTCCTTATTTCCATCCCTAACCCTATCCCTGTAAAGGAAAATACTGGATTCTAAACTTTGGTGCATGGTTAAGGTTAACAGCTCATATTGAAGTCTTTGGAAATGTGCAGGTCTGGATTGAAAATGAGAGACATGTACCACCTCGTGTTTAGATAATGGAGGCTGTAAAGGTAATGACTTCCAAAGGAGATGACAATACATTGCAGGTACTTTGTGATCATATGCCTAAGCCAGCTCAACTTGATAAAGAGAAGGTATCATAAGAATAGGGTGAGATTAACAGCCTACAGTGAATTAAAAGCTCTTAGATGTAGTAGAATAAGTCTGTGAGCCAAAAACCTGGCAAGGTGGGTTCATTGCCATAGGTACCAAAGTTGTCCCCTTTTCGATTCTTCAAAGGTTATGTTGAATACATTCAATGGTACGTATGGTTCACACTTGTCTAACATACTCTAATATATAGGTGAATGAGAATTTACAGGGTAAAGGATCCCCCTCACCCACTCCTGATGATATTCCATTCAACAATTACATTTATTCCATGTATATAATGTATTTTCACAAAGATTTAATAGAGAACAGACATTTTTGTTTATGGATTTGTAATTACTGATTCCTTTTTAATCACTTTTTTGGAGGTAAACATTTAATATATGACCTTTCTCATTCTTACTTGAAAACTAATGTGTGACAGCTCTGAAAATTATGTCTTATCTGTCATGGACATAAGTCCATGTATTTCTATGTATTTGGCTAAATTTACCTTCTTCTTACAATGCTATTTTCTTTTTTTAGATGTATTTCCACATTAGTCATGTTGTAAAGAAGAATTAGAATCAAAGGGAAAAACCACAAGAAAGAAATGGAAAAGAGAGAGAGAGAGAGAGAGAGAGAAAGAGAGAGAGAAAATAGTATGCTTCAATCTGCATTCACACTTCATAGTCCTTTTTTCTGGATGTGGTTAGCATTTTCCATCATGAGTTTTTAGAATACAATGCTTTTTTCTTGAGTGCTATTTCTGTTTCCTCATACTCTGCATCAAGGTTTTAGAATAAAAACATGATTCCTCTTTCATCAGTCATGAGAAGAAATAGCTAAGAAGTGCAAGTTGATGTGTTTCACTTCACATGTGTTTGTTTTCCTTAAGGTGTTATCTTTCAATGCTTTCAGTGTGGGTCTGACATCAAGCTTTCTGAAGGGTAATTTTGCCTGCCATTGCTTTTTGCTACTTTTGTGAGGTTGTAGTACTCATAAGTTTCTATTACCCATCCCTAAATTGTAATGCAAATGAAATTGTATTTTATCTTTACCTGTTTTGTCTTTCTGTTTATTAAAAAGATCCGTTGTTCTGAGAAACTGAGATCATTTCTGGGTTTTCTGATTTTTTAGAGGGAGTTGTTTCACATCAGTTAAACTCCTTAAGAAATGCTGACAACTATAGGCAATTTCTTTTTTCAGTTTTACATTTTTTCTTTTTTTTTTTTTCAGAATCACCAGGTCGTTTAAATAGCTTGTTTTGAAGTTGTTATAATTGCACACTTTAACTTCTATACCCTTCTAATTTAGTGTTATTTTGACCTCTGCTCTATACAGTTGGTGATCTGACTACCCACAGCTCTGAAAAGATTCCCAAGTTGTTTCCTGTTTTGTTAACATATAGCCAATTTCATTTTTAGGTGGTATTTTTTTCAGTACTCATCATGTCTAGTGCCTTTCAACTCTCTTCTTGAAGAAAGTATTTATGATATCCATGTTGAAGATTTTTAAAAATGATCTTTGAGTCTATGACAATTTATATTTCTAAATCCGAAGCCATGTTTTCCAATATTTTTTGAGAGAGATAAAAAAAATGCATAATTCCTACTTTCATATAACAGGAAGGATATGACACACATACAAGTATGCAACATGATGCCCTAAATATGTGGTGACTGTAGGGATAAATAAAATAGATAGTGATAAGATTGAGTCACAAGAGATTTTAAGTACACCTGTAGAGCAGTAGATTTTCATGTCTAATAAGCATTAATAACCAGCTATCCAGAAAAAATAAATATGTGTCACATACTTTTAAGTTCAATATGTTTTATTAACATTTTCTATGTCACTTTAAGTCTAGGCAATCAACAAAACAGTAAATTGTGTCTTGATTTGTAGTGTTTGCTGATTTCCCTGGCATAATTACTCACACTAAAAATTTAACAATAAGCTCTCACAATCCAGTTCAAACTGGCTCCAGTATGGCCCCCTGGACCTTTCCAGAAACAATGGTAACATTTATTTGATTACCATTCCCAGAGCAAGAGGTCAAAAGTGATGGTAGGGTGGGCAGGTGGTACAGGGCAGATGGCAAGATTGCATAGTCCATAACCAGAAAGAGTGGGTTAAATGAACTTGCATTCCCTCACTAATAGAACAGCTCAGCTATGCCCTCATTAAACTTCATCTGGGTTGTTGTATTCAAGTCTAGGAGCTGCGGTTTAGAAAGGATATTGATAAACCATAGAGTGTCCAAAGGATGGCAATCAGGGTGATGAATGGTCTTAAGTCTGGGTGTGACAGGAAGAATAGCTACCAGTATTTCCCTGCAACATGAGTTAGGCCCATACCTCCTCCTTCCTTCCTGAGACAGAGAATTGGTTTTCCCAAAGAGGATACAAAGATATCCCTGGGACCTGAGTGGCAATTGCTTCCTTGCAGCTTCCTGGTCACCTAAGGGCATTAAAAAACAGCAACAACAGTAGCAGCAACAACAAAAAATACGCTCTCTTGGCCACCCCACCTTGGTACTACGCTGTACTCTCCTATCTCTCCCATCTTCCTATACCTTACTCCCCACTGTGTACTCCATGATCCAGTGGAACTGGCCTAATTATTCTTCCTTGCAAATCTCCTGATTCTCATGGCTCCTTCACATCCATGGAATGCTCTCTCATCTCAACTCCCAGCTTCCCCTGGCTACCTTCAAGTCTCATCTAAAGTTCTTCAAGAAGCCTTTTCTATGTCTCCTTAAACTTAGTGGCTTCCTCTGAGACTCTTCCCAATTTATCCTCTATATTATTTGCTTGTTCAGAATTGTTTGCATGTTGTCTCTCCCGTTAGACAGCAGGTTCTTTGAGAGGAGGAACTGTTTTTCTTTCTTTTTCTCTTTTTGGACTTTTTAAAAGTTTTCTGTGCTTAGCATAGGGACTGACACATAGCAGACATTTAATAAGTGGTAGTTAACTGAGTGTTCAAGAAGACTGTTGTGTCATCTGGAAAAGAAGAGGCAACAGAAATGAAATGAAAAAAGAAACTGGTTTTAGGAGGGAAAACATGCCTTGAAATACACATGTGCATACATGCGCACACGCACACACACACACACATACACACACAGAGGAATAGATTAATCCCTATGACTTTCTGCTATCAAAAGTGTTGGGCACTGGGCCAAATTCTGTCTCTCTGGATGAATAGCTCCTCTACAGATCCACTGGAATTTTGTTCTAAAATTACAGACCATAATTTATCCTCCTACCCACAAGCAACATTATTTACAAAAGAAGTCCTGTAGAAGGGCTGGTCCTCATATTCTAGAGAAGCAAACATTGCTATAATTTAAAAATTATAGCTGTTGATTTTCATAGACCCACATTATAAACATTTATTCATATCATGTTGGCATTTAAAGATATTTGGGCAGAACTTTGAAATAAACCAGGGATTCTAAGAGGGGAGGGAGTGCATTCCAGGTATGGTAGATAGCTTGTATAAAAACAGAGAGGAAGGAGTTCATTAATCAGTAAACATTTATTACACACCTACTGAATACAAAGTATTGTTCCAAGAAGGGAGAAAGAAGAGAATATTGGGATATGGAATACTTCTTCTTTAGTGACTCCATTTTTTAAGCTCAGAGGAGCAAGGAGTGCTCTTTGGGAATGACATTTGGGACCAAGCCCAGTGGTAGTTGAAACAAAGACTCATCCATTAGTCATGCTGTATCTGTATGTGAACTCACTGGGACAAACATTATTTAGAAACTGAACTAAGTTTGAGCCCATTTCCCCCCAGAGATCGAAGTAGGAAAGGGGAGATGCATCCTTGAGGTATTTTGGGAAATAGTTGTATTTTTTTTTGCTGTATTTTTGTAAAAGTGGATGTTAAATAGCTAAATAAAACTAGAATGCTAGTCATTGGAACCTAACAGTGGGTATTGGGTGGGGAAGAAGCAGATACACTAGTAGGAGGGTCAACCAATGGCAGCAGAGAAGGGACATCTTCAACCCTTCAGGCACCCTGGGATCCTGAGGCGGAGATTTATCCTGCCTTGCTTTGGAATAGTGGGCCAGAGCATACTTGCTACAACAGCACACTATGGACTCTTCAACTTGGAGTCACCTAAGAAGAAAACCCCAAGGAACTCCCTTTGTGGCCTGAATGGATATGCATATATCTCCTTCTGCTATGTTCTTCTGTATGAAATTTCTCAATATCCTTACTTAGGCATTATGTAAGAGAATGTAACATTCCCATGCCTGTGTCCCAGGTTGACCATTTCCAGGTTTTGATGGGAAGAGATTGCATATGGACTTAACTTCCATACTTCCATCCCCAAAACAAGACATTATGTGCTAACCTGTCTTCTGGACAGAGGGAGGTGAAAAGGAAGTCTAAAGCAGGGAGCTCGCTCTTTAAGATTTGCTAGATCATGGAGAAGGCCAATTCTTCTGATGACAGTAGATTTTCCTGAAGCCAAGTTGGCCAATCTTTATGCTTTCTGTATCTTCTTAGGTATTTGGGAGACTCTCTTGTCTTTAATGAAGCCCTCATTGACTGTGTTTCCTCAGTTTTAGGAAACCAAAGCCTCTACCTCCATTTAACCACTTAACAGCCAAATTAGCTTTTTTAAAAAAAATTACTTTAAAGATATAAACAACAGGGGCTGTGGATAGAGCACCGGCCCTGAAGTCAGGAGTTCAAATCTGGCCTCAGACCAGATACTTGACACTTACTAGCTGTGTGACCCTGGGCAAGTAACTTAACCCCAATTGCCTCAGCCCCCTAAAAAGATATACTCAAGAGCAAATGTACAAATATTACCCCTAACATCTCAGGGGCACAAACCCTCCTATACTACTGTCTCTGGGAAGAGGAAGGGTGATTAGGGTCATAGCTTATTTCATTCCCTACATAGAATTAGTTCCACTAAGTTCCAAGTCTAAGTTCCTAAATTCCAAGACCTGCTCTGGGCTGTACCCTGGTACCTCAGGACTTTCTTGCTAGGTTTGTTGCAATGTCTTGTTTAGAATCCTGGGCTCCATGGTTCCTGTGGCTGTAGCTGCTGAGTCAGGGATTCTATTCCCTATACCTAGAACTGAAAAGGACAAAGGAAATTGGACCAAAACCTCAAGCCCATTCCTCAGAGTCCCAGGGCTTAAGGAGAGGAGAAAGTGGCCCTTAGATCTTTTCTTTGAAGGAAACCTTTACTTCTAGACTACTTGAAAGAGAGCGACTGTTTTAGTGGATTTAAAGATGTGGTTAGTTCTGGCTATGCAGCCAGTGGAAAGAGGTTGTTTCCAAACATGTCCTAAATTGATTCAGAACGTCCATGCTGGCACTAGTCCTCACTGCCATGATCAAGTCTCCCATGTAGATGCCTTCATCTTAGTTGGTCTGAGAATGTGCTCAACCTTTATTACAAAAGAAATCATGCTTTTGTGTCTTAGACATAACTAATCCTGAAGAAAAATTTCCACAAATGTCACTTGTAATTGCTCTGATATTCCCTTCCCCAACATAATGAAATTGCACTGTATAAAATCTCAATTATTGTGTAAGCATTACCTCATTAAACTCCATTTATTTTTATAGCACAAGTAGAATTTAATGTAATCATTCTTATTTTTATACAGGAAAAAACCTTAGGAGCAAAGATTTAGGGTAATTTCCTAAATATCTAGTTTTGGGGAAGGGATCCAATAAACCTCATTTTTTTTTAGTTCCTTGATATTTCCTTTGCTCTGATTGTCATGGACCATTTTCCCAAGGGTGAAAAGATGTTCCTTTTGGGTAAATCACAAAATAATGTGCTATTTGGTTACACAACATAGGCCATATAAGCAAAGAGAAGGGAAAAGCAATGTTTATTTAAGACATATGAGGGGATTACCAGAAAAGATTGGGGGGGGAAGAGTGTGTTTAAGAGTGAGGGGAGGGGAAACCTCTCTCTCTTAACTGAATCCATTCGTTCCCAAGTCCATCAAATATGTTGTTGTTGTTGATGATGATGATGATCCTTCATGCTGAAGAGGACCGATGACATCATGAGCTTGATGTCTTGATTTGCACCTGAATTGGATATGAGTGAGGGCGAGCTGCGCAGTCATCAGCCTTGCTCTCTTCTCCAGAGTCATCAGAGTCCAGTGGCAAGACAAAGGTCAAGATGATTGGCAATGGCACAGGATGCCCATCAAATATTTATTGGATATCTTTAATACACAATAGTCGATATCAAGAAAAGCAGACCCAATAGGGTCAATCCGATGGGATGAACTGGGAATATCCTGAGTTAGAACCAGTCATGTGTTGGAACACAGACAAAAGAGACAACAAATACATGGTAAATTTCTTTTAAAATTCTTCTTTAAGATTTCATTAACTTGGTATACTGCTCAAATTTAAAGGATATAGCTCTTCAGCAGGAATTCTTCAGGAGCCTCAAAATCATGCCTCCCAGAAGCTATAGATATGGAGCTAAAGCACAGGGTCGCCCAGTATCTAGTAGCATTTGGAAGGAAATAAGGAAGCATGCACCAATCTCATTCTAGTTGTGAACTTGACTGTTTGAACAATGTCTGGCATGTGTTTTGAGATATTTGGATAAAAGTCCTAAATATTTAATGTATAATTTCTTTTTCAGAGATAAGATGGTGATAAAAACTGGACCTGTGATTTCATAATTAGCATGAGGAATTTCTGGTGAGGAAACTCACTATATCAACACAAATCAACATCTGCTCTGAAATATTCTGCTTTGTAATATTTAGTCTTACAGAGCTGCTGGGGGTGTTGAATGGTGTCACCTACTCATGGTCATAAAGTCAAAGGCAAAGGTAGAACTTGAATCCGTGTCTTCATGATTCTGAGACTAGTTCTCTATCCACTTAGTCCAGAGCTACCTCTCCTGATCTGCAGAATAATATACCATTATACTAATACATTCACAGTAATTTTAAATTAGTTCGAATTCCCATCTATTATTCAATTAACATTGTTATTTTTTTTTATTAGTTTGTAATTGTTTAGGTTTTAGGGGTGGTAGCTGAACATATTAGTACATCTCACAGCAGTATTAGGACTACCCATGGGTATACCTTTTTATCTTCTCCTCTCACATTTGGGAGCTTCTCTTCCAGCTGTGACCTTAGTGCTACCATCACTGTTTCAGTTAAAACACGTGCCTTCCCTTTTATAACTGAGCACTGATTGCTTTACTCTCATCGTACAGTCTTCCTCATCTTTCTATTCTAGCAGGTGCGACATCCCTTCCAGATATGTCCATGCCATTGTTTCACTCTGTCTTACCTCTGGCCTCAGTTCTTTCATTTTACAAATGAGAGCTTTGGAATAGATGAGTCCTAAGACCCCTTCCTGCAAGAACATTCTATGATTCCACAAATCATCCAACAAAACTATGATCTTTTTTTTTTGAGAAGTTGTAATATGAACTTCAATGGTAAAGTCATCTTTGGAATACTGTCAAAACAGCCCATGTGGAATTCTGTTCTCTACTTGGTAGATTGCTTTTGCCATTAGTATGAAATTTTTCCATCACTTGTTTGAAAATTTCTAATGTATACCCTGTTAAACAATCTGTGGGAAAATCAACTATTCACGCTTGAAAAATGGACTGCTTACTGAAGAGAAACTGGGTGATTTATTACCAGTTGCTGTTTATAAGTGTTCCATTACACCATCTATGTTCTTCCTTCAGTTTACATGTAGCCGAACTTACCTCATATCCATATTTATACAACTATTTTATCTATTATTCACTCCACCCAACCCCATCATTCCTCCCTTCAAGGTACAACTCAAAATATTACCTGAAGATCAATCTTCTACAAAGAAAACATTTACATTTTCCCTCTTGGAGGAGAAACGAAAGGATGATTGTATTGCAGTTCTAACAACCGTTTTTCATAGAAAATACATACCATTCATGACCAACTGCATAACATGCTAAAATTCCTTTCCAGTGATTCTCCATCAGAAAACTGTACCTCATCTCACAGTCTTGTTTTCCCCATTCTTTATCCTGCAGACTTTTGGGAAGGCCTGGTGTTGAGAGAATTGCATATGGCAAAACCATAGATTATTCAGGTCAGTGGCTTTACAAACCCAGTCCAATCTCAGACCCCAAGTATTCACATTTATTTGGATAATAAATGTTTTAACTTGGAGAATTCATCTGAAAGGCGGTAAGGCCAAGTTGTGGTAAGGTTATTTATGAAAATCCTTGGCAAATTTCCCAGCCTTTTCTGCCTCCTTTTCCACGTCTTTAAAATGGGAAAAATTATGTAGATCAGTTTCACAGATGACAATAATTGCAAAAAAACTAGAAAGCATACAAATATTGCCTAATGATGAGCTTATAGAGTGTGAGAGCTAATGAAAGTGCAAATGCCATTTAACAGAAAGACTGAGCAATGTGATATTTTATTTTGACATGTTCCAGCAAAAATTTAGTTGTGGAGATTCCATATGAATACATATAGATTTTTCCAGAATATTTTCAATAGTTTTGCATGATCCTTAAAAGTTATATGTTCTCAAATTTGGCTTTTCTCTACTTTTCCCTATGCCATACTATATTTTTCACTATTTGGACTCCAGTTTAAACTTTTTCTAGATTTTAGTGGAAATCCGTCTGAGAATGTCTAGAAGAATAGTACATATTCTCTCAGGGTATTTCCATAGGAAGTATGCCTGATTTCCCCATTTGTCATTAAGAATTTTCTGTATGTGTTGTTTTATGGAACCTGGCCCACTGATCTGTTGCTTCAGGATAACATTTGGCTCTCTAAACATTCTATCCTGAGCTGCCCAGCCTTTTCTGTTTTCTCAATTAAGTTTGACTCTGTATTCTCTTAATAGGAGAGTAATGTGTACATGTACTTGTTTGCATGTGTTTGGGGGAGGTAAAGACTGATAAAGGATGAAAATGTGAAACAGTTCATATCAAGGCTATCATGAAGGCATTATTTGTAGCATTTTAAGATTGCCCCCAAGAGACTTCTCTCTGGACTTCAGTTTTCTCATTTAAAAATGAAAATTGAATTTAACTTTCTTTAAAGTCCCTCCCAGCTCTAGATTTTATTATTACAGGGACACAGTAGAGTAGAAAGAACTCCGGTTCTAGAGTTGGAGGACCTAGGTTCAAATATTAGTCCTGCTCTTCTGACTCTTAGTACCCAAATGATGTCATGCAAGCTATGTAAACTCCCTGGGCCTCTTTATCTGCAATGTAAAGGACCAAGTACTGGGGATATTTGGAGAGAGGAATGACACTCAAGTAAGAACATAAATGTTTTTGCCAGAATTTGAGATTGTGTAGGGGCAAGTATTTTCCAGATTCTTGAGAAAAACATATATAGGAAACCTCAATATTGGGAAGCATCTGGAACATTTTATCCACAATATCCACAGGTACTTAAGGAGCCCTGATCTGTTCCTCTTGTTTGAGTTGAAATCTACATTTTCAACTGGGAAATAACTAGATGAAAAGTTTCCATGAGGGATCTGGAATCACGACCCATGGATACAAATATAAACTCTTTCATTTAGTAGCTATGCCACATTGACAAATCACAATCTTTCTTATCCTCAATTAACTCATAGGGTTATATTAGATAAGCAAGAACATCATTTTTAGCTCTTACCTTCTGTAAGTCTATTAAAAGGATAAAAAGTTATACTGCAAGTAACCAATTTTCTAACCTGAAGAGTATTTAGTATCTTATGGTGGCACCAACCACACACCAGTATTATCAAACAAAATGTTTTAATGATATTTTAGTTTTTTTCATCATAACCGCTTCCAGATGTATTGCTTCTATCCCTTTGCCCTCCCCTCTCACCCAGAATTCCTCATTGTAGCTAAAAAAGAACAGTTAAGGAAAACCCATAGCACAGTAACTGAGTCTGACAGTGTGTGCAGTATTCTATCCTCATAGTCGCTTGTCTCTGCTGAAAGAAGAAAAATATGTTTCATTATCTGTTCTGTAAAACCATGACTAGTATATTAGCCATTACAATTACTCAGAGTCTGGCTTCTTTTTAGCGTTCTTTGATAATCATTTTGCTGTCATTTTACTTAATGGTTTCTCCAGTTTTGCTTATTCCTCACTACATCAGTTCTTATAAGTCTTCCTTCCTGCTTCTATAGATTCCTCACATTCAGAATTTACTTCATGGTAATATTCCATTATATTCGTATATCACAATTTGTTCAGTCATTCACTATTCTATTAGCTCCAGCTTTGTTTCCACTTCTTTGTTGCCATGAGTAATTGAACATTTTGTGGAAAGGCACAGTTGTCCCCCATGTTTTCTTTTCTGCTCTTTGTCTAAATCTCAAAGCAAACAGTCAGGTTACCAGGATATCAGGAGAAGCCTAGACCAACTCTTTTCATTTTGCTTCTCCTAAACAAATGTTTTGTTTAGGTAACTTTTTTTTTTTAATTTTTAGTACTGTGTCTTAAAATCTTAGACCTTGAATTCCCTTTTCTTAGATACCAAGATAGGCAGGCCCTCAGTAAGTGCCTTCTGACTTTCTGTGAGAGCTCCTCAGTGTTATTGGAATATTAAGATGTATTTTCCTAAAGGAAAAATAAATTGAAAACAGAGGTTGACTCATTTCTCCAACATTCTGCAGAAAAATTTATTAGGATCTTATGTAAGATTTTTTGCTAGGTTCTGTTTTAAGTAAATTCAATAAAGGGAAACTGAGGTACATATTTTGAGCAAAATCAGTTAATTAACAGTGACATGTATAACTTTAAGCAAAGCAGGTCAGATTGACCACCTCAGTAAGGCCAGTGACTCTGATGAGAAGGGGAGGATCCTCTTTATAGACACACAGGGAAAGACAGGTCCGGGTAGTTGGGAAACATTATAATTCATCATACTAAGAAAGCAAATTATCATTCAGGTGTGTCTAATCATTCTCCTCTCTGACAATTAAGGAATGTTAAATGGGGGGGGGCTCACCTGCCTCTTGTAGTCTTTACTAGGGGATCATTACAACTAGCCTCACTGTTCCCTTTGAGGAGATCAAATCTTCTCTAACTGCACAAGGACAGGAAAGAACAGATGACATACCTTTGGGTTGGCACCAGGTTAAGCTGGTTGGGCCTTACCGACAGCAAATGTCTCAGGAGCTAATGGTATGAATGATAACCAATAATACTTTTAAACTAACTAGGAGGGAAAACTGCATTCATGAGCTTAATTCAGGGATGAAGAAATGTGGCTTCAGCAATTATATAAAATGGGGCAGTAATACAGAATAGGGTCAATTGTAGAATAGAAACAATTATTAAATAATACAGAGTAATGTTCAGTTTGACACAGGAAGATGATCTTTTGACATTCTTCCTAGGGCTAGTTTGTTGCTTATTTTATTATTATTATTGTTATTATTATTATTATTATTATCTTCATCATCATCATCATCATCATCATCATCAAATCCTAATGGGAGGAAAAAAGTCCATTAATGGCTTTAAGTATTGATAAAGATAGATCAGGAGCTTGGCCTGTTTATTTGGGTTGATACACTACTGAGTAGTCTATTCTAATGGGGAACTGACCGATGAAGGCCTGTCCTTAAGTGTATATGATTCTGTCTCCAATACCGGAAACTTTGGGGAGCCATCTTCTGGCCATGAGTTACAGGGGCTGGTGCTGTGCGGTGATTTTGATTGCCTTTAGAATCCCAAGGACTGAGGAAGGAAGAACTGATTTTGCATACAAAAGGATTCAAATATCCTGCCTGAAGCCTCTGTTTTGTTATTCTTCCATAGTCAGGAATAGTGATCACCCTCTAGGAACGCACTCATTTGCAGTGGGAGTTAGGAGAGGAGAGTGAGCCTGGAGGTGATACTAGGGTAAAAAAGGAGACAAAGCAGGAGAGTCAGAGCTTTAAGAACTTTGGGGTACCACAGTGGGAATGCATATATGTATGATTACATTGTAACTAGTTTGAAAAATAATGGAGAGAGAAAAACCAGACTATTCAGAAGGAGGGAAAATTTTTATTGAACCATCTACTGGTGTGAATTAATTGAGTAATGGAAAGCACTTCAGTAGATGAGATTATGAAAAAATAACTGCACCCTTAGGGCACATGGCACAGGTGCACAGATGCATGTGCCTTAGAATCCTAATTACTTCATAATAAAAAAATAATTATTCCCTATAGTTGACTGCCCTTTTGAAGCCTATACAGTATCTATGATAGATAGTAAAGAATGATGTACTAGGATACAGGGGCCATTGTGTGATGTTTGACTATATTGAAGCTTAGGAGAGGAAATTGTCCATTATATTGTTGAAGAAAATAATATGTTGATTGACTTTTTAGAAGAGTGATTGCCAAAGGCTCAAAAAATGTTGGATGCTATTTTTAATGGTTAGACTAGTTCATTTAGTCTTAGGCTTTTTCATGAGAAAAATGTAAAACTAGTAAAAAAAAGACAAGGAAAACTAAGCAAGTAGTTTAGGGAAAATAATCTCACATTTTAGTAGTTCTACTCTGTATCACCTAAATTAATCTTACCCTAAAGGCTCAAATTTCCCAATATAGTATAAGCTGTGCTTGGTGCTTAACAGCAATAACAAGAAATGTTTATACATCTGCTGTCACAGTCAAGCTCATGCCTCATGTTGCCACTTCTTGTTTGCTAGAGAAACCATGAAGCATCATCTCCATTGCCAGCACCTTGTTCCTGGTAGTGATGATAGGAGGCTTGCTAATAGGCACAGAGACTATTCCCCTTCATCCTTCAAATAGTCCCTCTCAGCTTTCTAGAAATAATGTTGAAGACACCTGGTGCGTCAAATCAAGTCCTTTATGAAGCTATTGCCCTCATGGCCTCATGGGATGCTCATTTCAGTCTCACAAAAAGTATCTTGATCTAAAGACATTCCTTTCTCTTCTTTGAGGTATATTTCCTTTTTGTTGTTGTTGTTAAAATAATTTTTAATTACGAGCTTTTGATTTTTGTGTTATCCACATTTCCCAATGAACTCATTCCCTCTCACCCCCAGCCATGGTGGGGGAAATTTTCCAATGAGAACCCCCTTATTAGAGCAGATGTAGTGCAATGGGGAGGTGCTCCCCCATATAGAGGCTTAAGTACATCTTCTAGCCCACTTAAAACTCCCAGTGAAAAAGCTTGATTTACCCTGCCTATATCTTTTGTCTGCACACTCAGTACCATCTCTGCATCTAGCTTAAAGTCTTTTCTTAACCATATAGCAAGGGGCCATGAAATTGTCACAGAATGCCCACACATTATAAATTTGTACAGGGACCCTCTGCTCTGCTTCATCAAAAGCTTTCTAAAGCAGACTTACCACACCCCCAGTGGGTATGGCCATCAGGCAGAAATGCTTGTATGTGCTTCCAGTATTGGGCCCACATTGGCCAGTCATCCCATGACATAATAAATAATTTAATAATAATAGTAATAATAAAATGAAAAAGAAAAAATAGCAAAAATAGACAAAACATAAATTGTGTGTGGGGTAAAAGATGAAAGAAACAAACAACTAAAGGAGAAAGGAAGGGAGGAAGGAAGAAAGGAAGGGAGAAAGGAAAAAAAAGAGTATGGCAATATAAATAGTGTTCCATAGTCTTCCATCTATATAAAGAAAGTACAGACTTGGAAGTATGCCTTAGGGTCAAACTTGGACATAAAATTCTACAGCATTCAGTTTGGATTGTTTTATTGTAATTTTTGTATTTTCCATTTATATTGTTGCAGATATGGTTTCCTGATTCTTTGTACTTCATTTTGCATCATTTCAGCTAAGTCTTCCCAGAGACTACATTCATCATTTTTTAGAATGAAATAATAGTGTAAATTCATGTGCCACAGTTTATTTGCTCATTTCCCGGTCAATGAACAGCTGTTCAGTTTTTAGTTCTTTGCTATCAAAAAAGTGCTGGTATAAATATTTTGGTGTCTATGTGGTCTATATTTTATTGACCTTGTTGTGGAGTATACAACTAGTAGTGGAATCTATAGGTGAGAAGAGTGGCTATTTTAGTCATTAGTATAGTTTCAAATTGCTTTCCAGAATAGATGGAGTGATTCACAGCTCCACCATCATTGTTTTAATATGCCTGTCCTCCAATAGCCCCACCAAGTATTGTCATTTTCCAAACAATTTGCCAGGTATGAGATGAAATCTCAGAGCTGCTTAAATTTTCCTTTCTCTTATTCTTTGTGATTTTGATAATTTTTCGTGCTAATAATTTGCAATCCAATCTTTTGAGACCTATTTCTTCATATCTTTTGACCGCGTATCTATTGAAGAATGGCTTTTGTCTAACAGCTCTGTTAGCTATTCGTATTTTGTATAACAGATGCTTATTAAAGATATTAATATTAAATTTTTCCAAGTTGACTGCTTTCCTTCTTGTCCTAGTTGTATTAATTTCATTTGTTTTTGTACAAATGCAATGCAATTCAACTCAATTTGATGTATTCAAAAGTATCTTTTTTATCTTTTATGATTTTCTACCCCTTATTTAGGAGGCAATTAGGTGGTTTGGTGATAGAGTGCTGGGCCTGGAGTCAGGGAAGACCTGAATTCAAATATGGCCTCAGACACTTATCAGTTGCGTGAACTTGGGTAAGTCACTTAACCTCTGTTTGCCTTAACCCACTAAAGAAGGAAAGGGCAAACCACTTGAGGATCTTTGCCAAGAAAACCCCATGGATATTATGGTTCATGGGATCACAAAGAGCCAGATACAACTGAACAACAACAACAAAAACACCCCTTGTTTGGTTAGAAATTTGCTTTCTATCCCTAAATGTAAAATGTGTACTATCTCATCTTGGAATTTTTTTTCAATGCTGCCACCTTTAATATTCTAGTTTCACATCTGTTTTGAATTTGTGATTTATTCTGTAAGATGTTTGTCTAAGCCCAATTTCTACGTAATTGCTTTCTAATTTTCCTTGTAATTCTCATCAAATAAGCAATTCTTCTCTGGATGATTTATGTTTTGGATTTTACAGAACTGTGGGTTATTGAAATCTTTATTTTTTATATGTTCTTGTCTAGTCATTGATCAACTTAACTATTTTCATACCATCATGAAATAGTTTTGTGAATTGCTGCTTTTTTTACATAATTTGAGTTCTAAAAGTGCTATTTTCCTTTATTTCTCCTTTAAAAATTTCTCCCTCTTGTTATTCTTGATATTTTCTTCCTCAAAATGAAGTCTGTTGTTATTTTATCTAGACTTGTAAAGGATTCCCTTGGTAGTTTGGTATAGTGTCAAATCTTTAAGTTAATTTTGCTAGTATTTTCAAATTTATTTTGTTGGCCAGTCACAAGCACTGAATATCCTGTATTAACTTATATAAATTGTTCTTTATTGCTTTAAAGAACATTTTGTTCTTATATCTAGACTGCTCTGCAGTGTCAATCAACAAGCATTTACTAAGTACTTATGTGTTATGATCTCAGATATTTAATGCATTTTATAGTTATTTTAATGGGATTTCCCTTTCTATTATCCCCACTTGTATTTTTATTATTGATATATAGAAATCCTAGGGTGTGTTTATGTGTGTGTGTTTATTTTGATTATAAAGTAATTAGCCAATTTGTTTCTTTGCTGGTTGTCTAGAGTGCTCTAAGCAAAAAATCAGGGTATCAGAAAATAGAGATAGTTTGGTCCCCTCTTTTACTTTCTTTCTGCCTTCAAGTTTTTTTTCTCTTGTAATTACTATTGCTAACATTTCTAGATATTAAGAAAAGCAAGGAAAGGGAGTATTCTTGCTTTACTCTAGTGCTTTCTTTTTTTTTTTATTCTATCCCTACCTACTTTCAATATTACGATGACATTTGTCTCATATAAGCGGTTTTGTCTCACATAAGGGGCATTTTCTTTCTCAGTATTTCAAAATGGCTCAGCATTTCAATTTTTTTTGTTATAGGTATTAATTTTAAAATTTTGAGTTAATTCCATCCAGGCTTTATGTTTTACCTGTCTATCACAGACTTTGGGAAGTAGTGGATCCTCAGAACCACAGTCATGTGGGGAAAACTGGCAACCCAGTTTATGCCTTGATTTTCAGTGCCTGCACACCCCCATCTCCCAGACTTCTGAGAGGGAAATTCTCAGGTAAGGTCACTCTATCCCAATTTGAGCTAATATTTCATCTTATTCTGCTGTCACAGCTCTGCCCACCTTATGTATTCTATTACTTAAACCAATCGGTATAGCTTCCCCAACTACTATTTTGTTTTCTTGCTCTCATAAATATGTTTACTAGATATCAGCAATTACATTTTTTTTGTAATAATCTTACGGCAGGGAAAAATAATGCCTGATATTAAACTTTTACCTTTCAAATCTGGGGCCAAATAACTTTTTTCTTCTCTCCTTCCCCTACCTAGTACAGCCAGGAAAGTAGTTTTCATGTTGAATCCTCTCATCCTTGAACACCTTAGAGTACAAATATCTGATGTGGAATTGATAGATTTTCCAAGCTAGGAGAATGAAGGAGTGATGTATAAAGCCCATCCATGGCTGTCCTACTTCTCAAAAAGGTAAAGTCTCCCTAAAATATGCAGTAATGCATTTGTGACCAGAATACTGAACACATTCTTTACAAACTATAACAACAAAATTTGTATTTGGTACATGAAATGCAAACAAAAGATACAAATCTACATGGAGATTTATTAATAACATCTAGTAGAATGAGTAGGATAAAGAAGAAATTACAGAAACAGTAATTATAGATAGTCACACTGATATACTGGTATTGGCTCTGTGAACTGGCTTATCATTCTGGGAAAGAATTTGGAATTATGGTAAAAAAAAACCCAGTGATTAAAATGTCTTTAACCCTTGACCAAATGATTTCATTAATGGTCACATAACCCACAGAATCAAAGACAGACAGAAATATCCCCTAAACATCATAATATAAATAGCAGCAAATTTTTGTTGCTGTTGTCTGTGCAGTAACAAAGAATTAGAACAAAAATAGGGGTCTCTCAATTGAGGAATGGTTAAACAAATCACAGTACATAAATATAATGAAATATTATTGTACCATAAGAAACAATGAATAAGAAGTAATAGAAACATGGGAAAATGTAAATGAACTGATGCATAATGAAATAAGCAGTATCAGAAAAACAATATGAACAATGCCTACAACAATATTAACAGAAGAAATAACCCCACTATACCCCAAAGGGAACAGAGCATTTTTTAATTATAATGACAAATGTTGACCCAACAGAAGAGATGAGAAAATGTACCTTTGTTTCTTCAAAGCAGAAATGAGAGAACTCTGATTGTTGTTGATGTGCTGTTTGGTTTTGCTGTATTGTTTTTTTTTCCCTCTCTTTCTGTTTAATCTTTGTTACAAAGAACATCTCATTTCAATGGGAGAGGTGAAAGAGATATATATTCCAAAATGAATGATGCAAATGCTACAAAAAATAGGATAAATTTTAAACATTTAAAAGAAAATTGATAACAAAACTGTTTGTACTATATGTTGCCACGTAATTTTGAAAATAGGTACTTGTTAGCTCACCTAAGGTGAACCAGAAATTTATGATACCTAGAAGGGGCATCTTTCCTGAAGGAAAAGAGGTGAGTAGTAAGGAGAAGAGAAGCAGAGACTGATAAAAACGTGAGAAGGAGCAAAGTTCGACAGTGGTACCTATGTCTGCCAAAGTGATCCCCCTCATGCCCAGTGTTTGAATAAAGAGGCACATTTGAAAATATCCATTTTAAAAGTAATTTCAAACTGAAGATCTACTGTCAGAGCTCTCTTAGAAAGGAAGCCATCCCTTTATATATTTCTAGTTTCATCACCTGCACATTACATGCTTGCCAGTTCTAATGTGAATGGAAAGGAGAAGCTTACAGGTCAGACAACACTCAAATATGTACCATTATGTTTTTATATATGTGTACAGCAACAAAAATTCTGATACCTTACTGGCTTGTTTAATTAGGTATTTTATAGAGCATGTACTAAAGTGGAGGTATTCAAAACCCATCAAGATTATCATCATTTTCATTGTCATAATGTAAAATAAATGGGGTGTATCTGTCTTATAAGGAGCCCACATTCGTGGCTCAATTACTTTCTGCCTACATGGTTTAATTATTGAGGTACAACAAAAATACTACCTGGTAGCTCTGCAGTAATTTCCTACCATTTCCCTGGAGAGTTGACTACTCCCATCCTGAAGTTACAAATGAACTTGAAATGCTTAGACAAGCTCTTCAATGAGATCAAAGCACATGGCTCAGCTATGCTTTTTTCCCAGACACTTCTGTACCTCTAAAAATGAAGTGTTTTCTCTCTGTTAGATCCTGGTTTGAGTTCTTTCTTTCTTAAAATACTGAGAACTGAATTGCAAGAATTTATGATGTGCTTGCAATAAAAAGGCATCCTGACTCTAAAGTTGGAGGCGGGGGATGATTTGGGGGGGAAGGAGAGGCAATGTGGAGTAGCCAGTGTTGTGTCAGAATTAGTGCCCGTCATTCCCAGGTTTTCCTTTGAGCTACGTCTCTGTTAGTTTCACAAGGAGCAATACTGGCCCAAGTTACTATTCAAGTTGAAGAAGAAGGAAAAATAACAGTCTAATCTGCAGTTTAAATTACACAGTAATAATGGATCATGTGGTGTCTAGGGGTCACCCTTACACATGGATCCTCAGAAAGCTACTACAAGGTCAGAGCACTTTCTAAGTTGACATTCACTCAAAACCGTAGTTCATAAGTGCCACTAGGGATTGTGATAGGGAACCAATTTGAGAAAAACTAATGGATTACCTTGTAACAGTGAGAATCTAGCTGTGATTAGATAATAGTAACCTAGAGTGAACGCAATTGATAAGGTTCCTTATTTTTTTCCAGCAGCTTAAGAGCAGAAGCAAAGGCACATAATGAAAATAATTTAGAGAGATCTGGCAAAGAAAAAAAAAAGGAGAAACAGGGCAAAGATGGAAGGGTATGATTCAAGGGTGTATGACATTTTAAGGTCAAACTGGTTAACTATTTCATCAAGATTTTTTTTCCAAGATTTTTAAAGGAAGAAAGTTAATGCAGAGGAGGGTAATGGACTAGAAAGTAAGGAAGGGGTAGATTGACTGACAATTCTAATTCGAGTGAAGAATAGATTTATTATTAATTCTTTTAATCAGCCCAAATCTGCCCACTCTCCTTTACATTCTAATCCCAAATGAGAATGAAAAACAAACAAACAAACCTCTATTACAAACATGAATAGTCAAGCAAAACAGATTTACACATTGACTAAGTCTAAAATACGAGCAGCTGAGTGGTGTGGTATACAGAATGCTGGGCTAGGGGTCAGGAAGACCTGAATTCAAATCCAGCTTCAGACACTTACAAGCTGTGTGACCCTGGGCAAGCCACTTAATCCTGTTTGCCTCAGTTTCCTCATCTGTAAAATGAATTGTAAAACGAAATGACAAATTACTCCAAGTCTTTGCCAAGAACACCTCTAATTGGGTCACAATGAGTTGGACACAACTGAAACAATTGAAGAGTAACAACAAAAACGTCTAAAATAAAATGTTTACCTACCTATTATATGTCTATATATCACCCATTTATTATCTTTCTATATATCATTTACCTGCCTGCCTATCTATTCGTCTGTCTGATTCTGCATTCTTTCTCTTCTCTATCAGTAAATAGATAACATGTTTTGTCATTTCTCCTGGAATCATGGTCATGAAACTGATCAAAGTTCTTTCAAAGTCTTTCAAAAATGTTTATTTCTACAATATTGTTTTGGTATACAAATTATTCTCCTAGTTCTGTTTACTTCACTCTGCATTAATTCATACATGTCTTCCTAGCTATTTCTGAAACCAACCCTTTAGTCATTTCTAATGCACAACAACATTTCATTGCATCCCTATACCACAACTCATTCAGACATTTTCTAATTGAGGGCCACCCCTCAAGTTCTAATTCTTTTCCCCCTCAATAAAAAGCTAAAAATATATAGTTTTTTTTCAAAAAAATCCTTAATGTTTGTTTCCTTAGGAGTGCTTCCTTTTGTAATCTATACCCCTCTATTTCCCCTCCTCTCCTTTCCCTTTTATTTTCCTATTGAGTGAAATGTATTTCTCTACTCAACTCTGTGTGTGTGTGTGTGTGTATGTATTCTTCCCTCTTTTGACCAATTCAGAAGAGAATTGAGTTAAAGTGTCAGTCACTCCCTCCATCCTTTCCTCCTTGTTTGTATAAGCTTTCCTTGAGCCCCAGAATTATGTGAGTTCATTTTTCCTAACCTTCGTTAACCTTTTCTCTCTTTCCCCTCTTCCCACCCCCCCAACATATATTCCCTTTCCCTACCCTTTCCATTCTTCTTTTAAGATGATTACGGCAAAGCAGAATTACTCCCAGTTCTTCTGCCTAATTAGAGTTGCTGTGTGACCACTGATGATGATAGAATTCAAAGGGAACATAAGTCTCATCCCTCCTTATTTAAATGTAACCAGTTTATCCTTAATTAGTCATTAACCATTTTTTGTTCGTATTTGCCTTTTTGCTCCTGTGGTGGAACTTAAAAGTTTCTACTAAGCTTCAGTCTTTTCATCAGAAATGCTTGGAGGTCTTCTATTTATTAAAAGTCTATTTTCCCCCAGTAACAATATGCTCAGTTTTGCTGGGCAAGTTGTTTTTTATTGCAAGCTTATATCCTTTGCCATCTGAATTAGCATATTCCCAACTTTTTGCTCCTACTGGGCTACTAAATTATGTGTGATTCTGACTGACTTCTTGGTATTTAAATTCTTTCTTTCTAGCTGCTTGCAATATTCCTTCTTTGACCTAGAAACTAGCTTTTGGCTATAATGTTCTCAAGAGTTTTCATTTCTTTCAGAAAGCGACTAGTGGATTCCTTCTACTTCTACTTTGCCTTCTGGTTTTAAAAAATCTGGACAATTTTCTTTTGTTATTTTTGAAATACATTGTCTGAGTTCTTTTGTTAGTTATGGTTTCAGGGAGTGCAATGATTCTTAATTCCTACTCCCCTCCCTTTGATCTGTTTTTCAGGTCACTGTTTTGCTGATATAAGAGATACAATGTTTTTGGTCTTCTGACATTAAAAAACATGTTTCTGCTTGTTTCATGGAGTTATGGGCTTCTATTTGGCCCATTTTAATTTTCGGGGAGTTTATTGCTTTATACCTCTTGCTAATTGCCATTCTAATTCTTCCATAGTTCTATTTACTTTTTTCTTATTTTTTCTCAATTCTTCTCATTTTATTTATTAAAAAAATTAAAAAAAAACCCTCTTGCTTCATTTTCTTGAGGAATTCTGATTGAATTTATACCCCACCTCTATTTTTCTTTGAGGCTTTGCCTATAGATGTTTTTGGAGACATTTGCTTCTTCTGTATTTGTGCAATTATTTCTTGAGCATCCCTTTCACTATAATAGCCTTTCATGGTGGGATTCTCTCTCTCTCTCTCTCTCTCTCTCTCTCTCTCTCTCTCTCTCTGTGTGTGTGTGTGTGTGTGTGTGCTCATTCTTTCAGCCTATTTCCTGACTTTGGACTTTGGACTTTGAGCCAATGTTTGTGCTATGTTCTGAATTTTTCTGGAGGAAATTCTTAGGTTGATCTTGCTGCTGCTTTCTTGGGATGTTGAGTGTTGTGTTATCCCAGAATCTCAGAAACAGATCAAGCCGGGTACCTGCAAGCCTTTAGCACTCACAATGTTTTCTGATTCAGGTTGAACTCTGAATGCTGCCTTATCTTAGCACTATAAGTTCTTGACCTGGTTTTGTGTCTGAGCCAGAGTAGACCACTGATAGACTTCGGCACTATTAGCCAGCTTGGGAAGTTCTATTGGTTCAGAGGGATAGAAATGCAAATTTCCTTTGCTTTGGAATTCCTGCCATAGCTATTTTTCTGTGGACTTCAGACTGAGTTGGAAGCTGGAATTGAGGCTCTGCTCTCCTGCTGGGATCTAAGACAGGCTCCTGGTGCTTTTTGCTTCTGAAATTGCTCCTCTCTGGTAACACAGCCCAGGACCCAGGACTGCTCTTTCTCCCAGAATTCCTTCCCTGGATGTAATTTCCTGCCTCAATGACTAAGATTTGTGATCTGGGACAGAGGCGTAGACAAGAAAGCTGCCAGTGGGCATTTGTTGCTGCACCCTTCATGAGGTGTCCAATTTGGATCTGGATCCTTTTCTTATCTCTGTACCCAGTGTCTCCATGTGTTAGAGTATTTGGCAGGACATAGTTCTAGTTTGACACAGTTCTAAGTATCCACAGACTTCTCAGTCTATCTTCCTATGTTGACCAGGGATGGATTCATTGTGATTTTTTTCCTCAGATTTCCACATCACACTTTGTTCTGGTGTATTTTCTAGATCTCTTAGGAGGAGTTTTGCATGAGGTGGGGAGAGCTTGCTGCACTTATTCCTACTATGATGGCATCTTGGCTTCATTCAAAGATAGGTTTAGAATACACATGAGCAAGAGCTGTCCCCCCAAAAGGCAATGTTCAAATGACATGAGCAAGCAGTTTTCAAAAGATGAAATGCAAGTTATCAAAAGTCATAAAAAGTGTTCTAAATCACTAACAGTGAGGCAAATTAAAATCAAAACCACCCTTAAATATACTCTCCAAAGTCATTAAACTATGCATATCCTTTAATATAACAAGACCACTGCGAAATATATACCACAAAGAGGTTAAAGAGAAAGGAAAAGTGTCATTTTATATAAAAATATTTATAGCAGCATTTTAAGTTTCAGCAAAGCCCTAGAAACAAAGTGAGCAGCCATTGATTAAGAAATAGTTGAACAACTTATGATATCTTAATACAAAGGGGCATTATTGTGATATAAGAAATTATGAAAAACATAAATTCAGAGAAACATGAGAAGTCATATGAATTTATGAAGTATGGTGTTGGCAGAACTAGGAGAACACATTATACAATTCCTACAGTAACATAAAGGAAAATAACTTTTAACACTTCAGAATTCTTGTCAATGCAATGAGTAATCTTAAGAAGACTAATTTTAAGAAGACTGATAATACAAATGTGTATTCCTCCTAATGACTTTGATAGACTAGTGACTAATAATATTCAAGCATTGGGACACTCCCCCACAACTAAATATTGCTGTAATCACTACGTATGGATTCTGAAAAAAATAGCTTTCTAACCAATCAATGAAAACGAAAAGCTATTTATGATATAAAATATTTACTTTTCTATTGGCTGATGATAAGTACTATATTGACTGATAAATGTACTTAAACTTCAGTTGCATATATTGGTTCATTTTTAACAATATTTATACATAAAATAGCCTCTGTAAGGAAAATATCTTTAGATCAGACTTTATTTTCTTTTACCACTGGCACATCAGCTATACTCTCATAGAGACTCTACTAAATGACAGACCAACATTGCCAGCCACTTCATTTGAAAGTCCACCAAAGAGAAGAATAATAATATGAGAAGGGTAAATTTAAATTGGAAAACAGTTTTAATACTTCAGTGAAAAGCAATAGAAGGTTTGTTTCTACAGAATAGTTGTGACGGTCCATGATGGTTTCAAGATGACTTGTAAAGCACCCAGCAATTGTGGTTTGCAAACAGCCTGGCATTTGTGTTGCAAGAAAGCAAACATTTGGTTTTGTGATTACATAGCTGATGAAGTTTAATTACAAAAGTAGCAGAGAAGAATAAAGAAGCTACATTGGTTCAGTATATAGAATACAATTAAGGGTATGCATGTGCATCTGACCTTGTGTTGGAAATCAGTTTTCACTCAATAGTTGAAGTTTTGTGGTGGTTTAGAAACAATTTGATGACAAGTTGAGAAACTTCAAGAATACATTGCACTTCGAAGTGGTCAGGGTTTGATGTAATTACGGCATGAATACCAAAATCATTGTGTGTATGATCATGATAGTTTTAAGTTGCTTCTGAAACAAACCTATAATGCTTCAAGCAAGCACATGCTTGTTGTCCCAGAGAAAAAATACATTTGCAACATCACTGGGCAACTATTTACTACTTATGGTGCTGTTAGAACCTTTTGAACCATTATCAAAAAACCTCCAAAGCATTTGAGGACCACTAAATGAGAAACACTGGCCTAGAGGTAGAGAACGAGATGTTTTCAGACATAGAATATAGAAGAAAGTAAGTAGAATAAAGTAGATGTAAGCTGAATAAAGCTATGGATTTGTTTTAACTATACTTTTCATTTGTTTATTTTTAGTTTTCAACAATCACTTCCATAAGCTTTTGAGTTTTTAAATTTTCTCCTTCTCCCTCTCAAACTCTCTCCCCAAGATGGCATACAAACTAATATAGGCTCTACATATACATTACTATTAAACATATTTTCACATTAGTCATCTTGCAAAGAAGAATTAGAACCAATAGGAAGAACCATAAGAAAGAAGAAACAAAAGAAAACAGAAGAAAAGAACAAATAGTATGCTTCAATCTGCATTCAAACTCCATAGTTCTTTCTCTGGATGTGGATAGTATTTTCCATCATGAGACTTTTGGAGACGTTTTAGATCTTTGTATTGCTGAGAAAACCTAAGTCTATCGAAGTTAGTCATCGTATAATGTGGCTGTGACTGTGTACAATGTTCTCCTGGTTCTGCTCACCTCACTCAGCATCAATCCATACAACTCTTTCCAGGTTTTTCTGAAGTCTGCTTGCTCATCATTTCTTACAGCACAGTAGTATTCCATTACACTCATATGCCACAACTTGCTCAGCCATTCCCCAATTGATGGGCATCCTCTCAATTTCCAATTCTTTGCTACCACAAAAAGATGCTATAAATATTTTTGTAAATGTGGGTCCTTTTCCCATTTTATGATCTCTTTGGGAAACAGCCCTACAAGTGCTATTGCTGAGTCAAAGGGTATGCATATTTTATAGCCCTTTGGGCATAGTTCCAAATTGCTCTCCAGAATGGTTGCATCATTTCACAACTCCACAAACAATTCATTAGTGTTCCAATTTTCCCACATCTTCTCCAACATTTATCATTTTCCTGTTTTGTCAGGTTGGCCAATCTGATAGGTGTGATGTGGTACCTCAGAGTTCTTTTGATTTGCATTTCTCTAAACAATAGTGATTGTAACTATACTTTGTTATAAGAGAACAGCATCTGTTTGGGGTGTAGGAGTTGTGCACGTGTGTGGAAGAGTTAGAGGATAATAATAATGACAAAAAAGGAAAAACAGGACATCCACAAACCATTAAGATCCATAGATGACAGCAAAAGGATATTCACAAGAGGAAATAGAGAAGCAAAGTAATTTTGCTACTATTGCTTAAATCTAATACATACTCAAAAGAAACAAAACTGTATCTAATAGAAAATCTCAGTTTTGCATAAAAACAATAGTTTTAGGAGGAGGCAGGTAGAGAAAGAGTGGAAGGATAGAAAGATGTGGTCTGAAAAGAATATAACAATTCTGATTCATGAATATCAAAAGATTGTGAGGAATGGTAAGACCTACTAACATGAACAGCAATCATGATTTGGAAAAGGTGAGATATATATATATATATATGGGTGGAGCAAACTTCAAAGAAACAGGGTTTTCTACTGATAGATGTCAGCAGTGAGAGTATCTGTTTGAAGCCTCCCTATTTCTTTTACTGCATCATCTTTTTTATATGTGGCATGATAGAGTGATGTTTCAGAACATAGAATTTGAAGCAGTTGATAAACTGGGAAACAAGAATGTTTGACACCAATAAATTCACATGTATGAGAGCCAATAGAGGTAAAGACTGTGACAAAAGGTGCTAAACAAAAAGGAGAATGACCATAAGGTGGTCAATTTTATAGCAACCACGACAAATTTGTAGAAGGAACCCCATATGAGGATAACTTGGTGAGGAAATGTCTGAAAGTATCAATGAGGAGTGAGGAATGTTCTTCACCTGGCTTAGTATGTTGGGGGATTCGGAGAGGGGATGAGAAAAGATTCATCCAATACTGTGGAGGGTAGCAAGGAATGTAGTATTTTCTGGAATGCAGGAAGATGGAAGGAGTGTGATAGGAAGAGTTCTAAAACAGAGGAAATTGATCCAGCAATAGCACTTCTAGGACTGTATCCCAAAGAGATCATAAAATGGGAAAGGGACCCACACATACAAAAATATTTATAGCAGCTCTTTTTGTGGTGACAAAGAATTGGAAATTGAGGGGATGCCCATCAATTGGGGAATGGCTGAGCAAGTTGTAGTACATGAATGCAATGGAATACTATTGTACTATAAGAAAAGATGAGCAGGCAGACTTCAGAAAAACCTGGGAAGAGTTGTATGGACTGATTCTGAGTGAGGTGAGCAGAACCAGGAGAACATTGTATACAGTAATAGATGTGCGATAACTAACTTTGATAGACTTGGTCGTCCCTTCTTAGCAATGCAATGATCTAAGATATCTGCAAAAGTCTCATGATGGAAAATGCTATCCACATCCAGAGAAAGAACTATGGAGTTTGAATGAAGATTGAAGCACACTATTTGCTCTTTTTTTTCTTTTCTTTTGTTTCGTTTCTTCTTTCTTGTGGTCCCTTCTACTGGTTCTAATTCTTCTTTACAACATGCCTAATGTGAAAATATATGTAATAGGAATGTATATGTAGCGCCTATATCAGATTGCATGCTGTCTTGGGGAGGGAGGTGGAGAAGGAGGGGAAGAAGATTTAAAACTCAAAAGCTTATGGAAATGATTGTTGAAAACTAAAACTAAATTAATTAATTTTAAAAATAAAATAGAAGAAAGTTTGTTAAAATAGAATTGGGCTCAAGAGAACACAAGGAAATGAGATGGGGGAGTGGGGCATGGAGGGCAGGGCAGGATATAAACTCCAGAAGATTATTACAGAAGTGCATTGGGAGAAGGAAATGGCAGCTGTGGGAAGGATGTTTTTTTTTTTCCTGGGCAGCCTTAAACTCTGAATAACTGGGACTTGAAGAAGTGGAGGAGTCATAAGGAGTGACCTTCTTCCTAGAAGGTGATGGCACTCCATCAAAGGACTAAGATATTGTCATTTTTCCCCTTTACGATCTCTAGTGACTGATGCTCTGATATTGGGCTGAGTGGGCCTAGGTGGCTATTGAAGACTCAGGAAAGTGTTTGCAGCAAATATTTTATATTATTTAGGAAGGGAGGAAAGGGGAAACATTAAGAAAAAAATGTCAATTAAAATTATTTTGGTATTTAAAAGGGTAAGCTATATTGGTATGGCAGGTACTTCATTATTTTGTGCTGGGTGAATGAAATGTCATTTTATATAGATCAGAAGAGGTCATTTTGTCTTTTCCTTTGTCTTCAGAGAGTTTTAATTATCTTAGATAAGAATCTGCCTGTGATTAAAAGCTAAAAACAAGGGAAATTACAGTGTGGTCTAATAAAACAATTCAGGTTGGGAGGGACCAACAACATACAGAGCTGGCTCTTCTCTTTCTCTCCAGGTTTTCCATATTCTATCTGGGGCCAAAATCTTCCTGGTCTTCCTGGACTCTTCAACTGGATTCATCACTGCCATTACTTCAATTGACTGATAAGGGAAAATCTCTCTTTTCCTCTTCATTCACTAAACAACATGGAAGTTTTTCACAAGGATCTTTTACTAAAATGTAACCAATGGCTAGACAGACAGATAGACACAAAGATAGATAAATAGATGATAGATGGAAAGAGAGATGAAACAAAATCAAAACCTGAGAGAAAACACTAAACAATCCTCACACACAAAAGGACAAATTTACATTACAAAGAGTAGAATCAAAATATGCTTTTTTAAAACTTTGAAGATTATCATTATAGCTCAGCCATTTATATCCATGTTACCAATTTACAGCACTGATAGCAGAAGCCAGAAAAAGAAACAAAAAAACCTTTTATTCAATCTACTTCCTGTTGTGTTCCGTGAAAAGCTCCCTATAGCTTCCAGTCCCATGTGAATCTACAGCTAACTCTTTCTGCTGTCAGCTGCCACATGAAGCGAAAACTCCTCTTTCTTCCAGATGTTGGCTAATCAGTGGAGGAGAGAGGAAGCCAAGCTGACTGAAGCAGGGAGAGAGGATTAAAAAACAATATGAAACTAAGAGAGTTTTGCCTATGATTAAAAAAAAAACACTGCTTTTCTTCTGTAGCTTAAAAATTGGCTCTAAAGGCAGTTCCAAAAGAGGGCATTGAGAAATTATTCAAGCAGTGATAACATCTCTAGAAGTGGAGCTTCTTCCAAAGAGGATTATTTTGAATGACAGGGCAGAATTGATTATGTGGGTTATGTTGTGTTTTATTCATTTTATTTCTAAGCAAACACCAAAAAAGAGACACATTGCCATGTCCTTATACACAGCAGAACTACTACAACAACAAAAGGATTCTATATGTTCTATTTCATATTGCTTGCTTAAAAAAAGGTATATGACTCTAACTTGTTCTGGGAATCACTCAATCTCTCTGTGTATTGTAGAGGTTCTCCAAAGGCCCTGGCATATTGCTTTTTAAAGACTATTAGCTTAAGCATCAGTTGGTTATGTCTCCCAGTATGACGTTCCAGTGAGTAATACCCCAGTTCCACTTAACCATTTACCATCAATTAGTTTTTACTTTGAAGAACACAATACAAATATTTTTACCCAACAACTGAGAGGCACACAGTTCCCTATATCACCCCAGTTTTGGAGTAGAGTGGGTTTACCCTTGGCATAGCCTCTATGTAACATTGCTCTCATTCAACATTGAATCTCATTTCTTAAGTCTAGATGAGTCATGTTTGCCAGATTAATCCTCATATGAATTATCACTGAGTTTGGTCCCAAAGGCAACTCTAAAGGGTTACTTATTCCTTTGAGTGGACTACCAAACCAAAACCGATGGGATACCAATATCATTTTCCAGACATTTTAAAACTTGCAAAGTTGGAATCTCCAATCCCTTCATCTAAAATGGAAAAAGAACAAATGCAAAAGACAAGAACCAAGACTGTTTTATATGACCACATGTGAGAATCAGAGGGGAAAAGGCCTCAGTTCTCTTCACTTTTTATAGTATTGTCTCTTACCATTAATGAAAGAGTCAAAACAAACAAAAAAAAAGACTAGTTAAAAAGCAAAGGGGCCAAAGATCTGGTTGCTAGTGCCTTTTAAAGGCCCCCTCAGTTCTGACTATGTAGGCAATTGAAAAGGCTTCTCCTAACCATGTAGTAAATAGACTGGAACCAGTTACAGAATGTCTATGTAGGGTCACATTTCTCTAGGGCAATTTCATTACATATTATCATGATTCTTCCAGAAACAAGCTCCCTAGAATGATCCATGTAGGGAGATGCTGTCACAGGTACTCTACATGTGCTAGTCCCTACATAAGTAATTATTCAACGTATTAATTTCAAAACTATCCTGCTTGCCTATGCTTCCTTCTATTATTTACTGTGCATTAAAAACTGTATCAATGACCCTCCATTTTTGATCATCCCTATTCGTTGGTCTCACTCTAAGTCTTCTAGGTTCTTGGTCTGGTCTCTACCTCAAAAAATTAAGTACCTTTGGAATTTGAACGTTCAGAGCCCTTGATCTTTACAACTCCCTTTTGCATCTCAGAATAGAGGTTTAGGAGTTTAAGAACCCCTGGGCCTAGGTTGTCCTAGTCAGAATGCCATAATAACATGTTGGCCTTTCTATAATCCTAGGATTTATGAATTGCTTTGTGCTTTCTCAGTAGAGACCTCTGCTTTGAACCCTCCATAAATGAAACCTTGTAGGCTACACATTTTTTATTTCTTGTCATGGTGACCCTCACTTTGCTTGAGAGTCTCCTTTTCCTCTTCCCTGTGGGCTTGACTTTTTGTGAAGTCCTGGGACAGAAGATAGGATTTAATATAGGTTCTCAATGTATTTCTAGATCTAGATCTATATTATGTGGTCAATCATTAACTTTAGGGTTTTTTTTCTGGAGTAGGTATAGGAGCCATCTATCTAGTTATATAATTAGATTATAATAACAAAGTTCATTTGGAAGAACAAAAGGCCTAGATTCTCAAATGACAGTTCAATAAAGCACAAGTTATCTAGAAATCTTACTAATTTTCAAAATATATTATAAAGCAATAATCCTCAAAACTATTTGTTATTGACCAAAAAAAGGAAACATAGAGCAATGCATAATCAGTTAGATTCAAAAAAAATAGTCCAATTTTTCTGTGAATTCAAGCATAAAAACTACTTGGGGAAAGACTCATTATTTGACAAACACTGCTAGGAAAACTAGAAGGCTACTTGGAAGAAAATAAATTTGGACCCAGCATTGTATGCTATATGCTATATATGAATGAGTAAATTGAATGCAAAAAAAGTCATATAAAAATCAAGAACAGGAGGAATCTTTAACAGTTATGATTAGGGTGGAAGGTAGTAGGCATAGTCATAACTGAACAAGGAACATGAAATTTCACAACTTTCAAAGTAGAAAATTTGGTAATATAAAATGAAAATTGTTTTGCATGAACAAAACCAATACTACTATACTAATAGGAGAAATGGTCAAACTGAAAAAAATCTACATAATAAATAATTCTGATGATACTCCAAAGATTAAGGAATAGACCAAATACATAAGACCAGGAACCCATCCTCAACAAATAAGTGGCCAAAGGGTATGAAAAATTTTTGAAAGGAAAAATGTGAACTATCCAAAAAAATCTAAAAATTCTCCAGCTCCCTAATAATAAGAGAAAGGCACATTCATCAAATTAGGAAAAGAGTGATGAAAGAAATATACAAAGTTGGAAAGATCTCTGCCATGCACACCACACTATATTATTGGTGGTACTCTCAAATGATTCAGTTGATCTGGAAAATAATCAGAAGACTGCCCCAAAGAGGCACTAAACTCTTCATTTTTCTTGAGTAGTGATTCCAGGATAAAATGCCCTTTTATTCCTATGTTGGAAAGTCTTTCTTGGAAAAAGATCCTAGAGGATCATGGGAAGCAGAAGCTGTTAAGGATAAAGAAATTCCTGAAATGTTGAGCCATCTTGAGAGGATGAGAGTAAGGTACAGATATGTCCAAGTGTCAATAGCTAGCTTATTCCATATGAAAGGTACTGCTATCCCTAAGTTAATATAATCATGAAATATTAAATTCTTATCTGACTCAATGACTTAATGGGATCAGTTATCTGCCTGGATGTATCAGCTCCGCACATTAAAGAACACTGAGAAATCCCTTCTCCAACATCTCTTCCCATTTGCTGCCTGGAAAAATGGTATCAGTATCATTAGATGTTTGCCACTCTTTTTAAACCTGGCTTATTTGCTCTTTTTACTTTCGTAAGAAGAGAAATGGATGGCTATGAGAAATATGTAACTGTATGGGCATGTGAGGTGAGTGAGAGTGATCAGCCAAGAATAAAACATCTTCTTGGTGGAAACATGAAGTGATACTTCAGCATTCAAAATCATGGAGGTGGTACAGTTGTGAGTGAGACCTAAAATATGACCTTCCTATTCGACAGCTGAGGTGGGGCAAAGATGTACGTTATTAGAGTGGAAGAAGTTGATAAATTGAGAGAGAACAAGGTGTTTTAGGGAACATCAGGCTGTATATTGATGTTCAAAAATAGAAAGACATGGGATAGGCAAAAAGGAAGCTAGTTACCAAACTCCTTAAGAATACTGGGAGAATGATCAGTTGTTCACAGCTACAGTGTTCTAGGCTGGATAATATAGATGGATGGAACAAACTTCAAAAGTTTCTGGGTGTTGGGATAAAGGAATGATCTGGAAATGGATGAGGTGAGCTTGTTAATAATAGAGCAAGGATCCAAAGGTCACAATAGAAAGAGAAGGCAGAGAAGCAAAGGATCTGAGAAGGAGTAGGGTTGAATTTGAGAAGGATGGCAAATAGGTAGAAAGTGAAGGAAGGGTTGTTTTCCTTTGAGAGGTATTTACTCTAATTATTCTGATTAAGGTTACAAGAAATGTATTTGCTAGTCTAGGACTTCTTTGGGAAGCCATAGTTGGTTGGGGTCATCAGCCTGTCCAGACACCATAGAACTGGAAGAATATTTGGACCATCTATCTGGACTAAAGACTGAACTCATGTGGCAACAGCCGTGTAAGTTATATGAAAAAATATAAAGGGGTAAGGCATCTTCTCTGTGAAGTGTTCATTCAGGAAAAAGGAAGGCCTGGTACTGGAAACCCTAGTTAGTCCTTTCTACATTGGCTGTTGTACCTGAGGTCCTGACCCCAAGTATACACTAGATTTTTATATGAGGTCCCAGATTTCCATACATGCTATTAAGCTCTTAACTCATATCTTTAAACACCTGGACCTCTTAATTCACTAAACACAACTTTCAAGATTAACTTCTTCATTCCACTTCAGTGATCACACCTTAGATCTCACCAAACCCATAACATTACTACCTCCAAGATTCTGAAGTCAAAAATCCCCTCTAAGACTGAAGTCTGCAATCTTTCTATCTCCTTCCAGGGCATCAACAGCCCTTTATCACAAAGACAAGAGAAGAAAGAATGAAGCAAAGAGTAAGGAAAAGAGAGGTGAGATAGATGGAACGAAGAAAGAAAGGAAGCAAAGGAAAAAGGGAAAGTGAGAATGAAGAGATACATAAAAAAAGGGAGAGAGTAAAAGGAAAAGCATGACAGATATCGATCTACAACTGAACTACGCACCATATGCCTCTAGAAAATTGTAATATTGATAAAAAGAACCTATAAAATTTTCCATAAATACTGTCAACTAAACCATTGGCTTGTGATGCCAAGAAATATTGCTGATAATGCTACAGCCCTGCCCAGACTATAGGTACATAAGTGATGCAAATTTTATTGTTTTTATATAACATTTAAATGAACAAGAGACAATTTTGTTGTATAGATTTTATGTAACTTGATCTATTTGTGGCCAAAAAGCTCTCAACTCTAGTTAATTGCTACCACAGAGAATAATCAGGTAATTCAAAGCAGTTATCATATTCTCTGAGTGCAGCTGGTTAAGTAAAATGAATATTGAAAGTATGTTATAAATGAGGCCTGCTTGATGGTGTACAAGGTTGGAGGTCCTTTCCAAATGTAATTCTAGATGAAATGGTATATAAGTCCACAGTTTATTTATTTCTTCCATCAATGAATACAGATAACATAATTGCCTTTGTTAGTAGACAATCCATCATGCCTAATGATGCAAGGACAAACAGGATGATTCAATAATGTGCATGCTATCCTTCATAGAAGAAAGGATGTTATTTTCCCCACAAAACAGAACAAACTTCTTGTAGATAATACTATTTTATCTCTTCTTAATTATAATAGTTCAGCCGTATTAAATATCGAGATTCCAGTAATGCCAGTTTTCTTTGTGATATTGTACTTACCCTGAAGTCTTTTATATACAAAGATTTAAGATGAACTAGCAGGTAGCCCAAATCCAACTTCTTTCACTTACAGTCTTTGCGACTTTGGACAAGTCATTTAATCTCCTTGGACCTTAAATTCCTTATTTATAAAATTAAAGGTTTGGACTAGATAGTCTTTAAGCTCACTTTTATGGTTAGCTAGCTCTAAGGTTGTGATCTTATGAAGTCCTGTATACAGCACGTTGCAATGATTTGTTTACTTTGACCTTATGCAACTTGTTTTTTCTTTTAAACCTTGAAAGTAATTAATTGAATGATACATAATTATTTTAAATCAGATTTTAGCTATCATATTTGTTAAATTTCAAATGAGATATGTGTAACCTTTGTTATCCCCTCTGACATAGACATATACAGAGGAAAATATAAGTTCTGCTGCTTGGAATGGGAATTTGTCAGTCTATTATGACCCTAAAGAAGGGTTGTGTCGACTCAGCATGCACTATTTCATGAACCCCTTTCCAAATGCCCAATTTCATGTTGGTTATCAATTTGTCACAGTTCAATTACTCTTTCATTACTATAAGACTCTTGATGGGAGAGTAGGTAGGATTCAAGACAGCAGAGTGATTGGAACCAGTGTGGTAAAGTTCTAGTTATAGAACTCCTGACAGATCTAGAAAATATCAGGTCAAATCCTGGTGGGGCAATCCAGAAAAAAAGTCTTAGCCATTTGTCCAGCCCACATGGGCACAGGGAAAGAGATAGAGAAGTCTGCAGAGAATGGGAACAGGTCAGTTTAGGAGCACCATATGAAACATTCCAGTTCCCAGGGAAAGGCTATATGCACCAGGGTAAGAGGAGATCCCATATGGAGACCAGGCCATTCCCCACTCTTACACTGGGACAGGTGCCGATCAGCAGCTTTTCACCCCTACCCAGTTCTGGGTCACAAATTCAGTGTAGATTGAGAAGAGAACCTGTACTGGGCAGAGAAGAAGGGCAGTGTCCAAGGAGGGAGGTCTAGAACTGTGAATGGGAAAAGGAAAAAGAGTTCAGAAGACAGCAGTAGTAGCCAAAATGATGTAGCTCAAGAACTCAGGAGAAGCAAAATCTCACTTCCAACGTCTAGTCCAGTCTACAGGAGAACAACAAGGCAGAAATCCCAGACGAAGGGAATATTATTCTGCTACTCTGAGCCAACAGAGCTTTCCAGTTGGCTTATAGAGGTGGAGTCTAGAAGCAGTCTGCTCTTACATAAAATGAAAGTCAGGTAAGCAAATTCAGGGCTTAGACCAAGGGACATCAATCAAACTTTGCCCTGTGTCAGACCACTTTGGGAGAACTGAAAGCTTGCAGTTCCCTAGCCTGTCCCTGAGATACTGGAATGGCATGAAACTCAATACCTAAGAAATCAGCCACAGGACAGGCACAGACCTTCTCTTCAGATGTGTGACAAATTCCAGTCCTAACAATATGTCTGAACTCAGTATATTGGAAGAATGAGCAAAGAAAGAAAGAACTCCACCATGATGAGCTATTATGGTATCAAGGAAAGTCAAGACAAGTGCAAAAGAGATTGACTCCAAAACATCTACAAGAAAAGTCTCAGAAAAACACAGATTGGGTATAAACCCAACTAGAATTTCTGGAAGAGTTTTTAAAAAAAGTTCAAATGTTTTAACAAATGGGATGAAAACACTCAAGGAAAAAGCAAAAGAGTTGTGGAAGAAGGAGCTGGAAAGAAAATTAACAGCTTTCCATAACAGGTAAAAACCCTAGTCCAAGCAACAAATTCCCTAAAAATTTGAATACACCAAATAGAAGTGAATGACTCCATGAAGCAATAAGAAATATTCAAACAAAGCCAAAAGGCTGAAAAAAAATAGAAGAAAATTAATACATCTCATAGCAAAAACAATTCACCTAGAAAAGAGATTGAGAAGAAATGTTTACCTTAAAAAAAAACACACCATTGCCCAGATCTCTTAGAACCAAAGGACAAAAATAGAGAGTCCAGTGGTCAGCACCTGAAAGAAAATTCAAAATGAAAACTCCCTGTAGCGTCAAAATCTATAGCTTCCACATGAAGTAAAAACAAAATACTGAAAACAGCTGCAATGAAGGAATTCAAGAACCGAGGAGGCTCAATCAGAATCACACATGATTTGCAGTCATCAATATAAAGGAGCAGAGAGTTTGGAATACAATATTCTGGAAAGCAAAGGATACAGGTTTACAGCCAAGAATAACCCAGCAAAACTGAGCATAATGCTACAAAATAATAAATGGATCTTTAACAAAATAGAAGTCTTCCAAGTGTTCCTGATGAAAAGACCAGAGAATCTTTGAAGTTCAAATACAGAAATGAAGAGAAACATAAAAGATAAACATGAATAAACTGATAAAGAACAAAACAAGGGTAAACAGCTTACATTCAAATAGGGGGAGATGATATGTCTTGCCTCCAAACCCTACCATCATCTAGGTTCATAGAAGGAGTACAATTAGACAAGACTTAGGAGTAATTGTGTAATGCCTTCATGATCTTAAAAGAATAGAAAAGACAGAGAAGAGGGAACGGAGAGAGAAAGGGAGGTTAGGGAAAAGTATTTCACTAGTCATGGTGAACAAGTATGCATTTATACAAGCAATGAGTGAGTCAAGGAGGAGTAACTGACACTTTAACCTTGCTCTCATTTGAATTTGTCAAAAGAAGGAAGAAGAGGGCAGCTAGGTGGCACAGTGGATAGAGCACCTGCCCTGGAGTCAGGAGGATCTGAGTTCAAATCCGGTCTCAGACCAGACACTTGACACTTACTAGCTGTGTGACCCTGGGCAAGTCACTTAACCCCGTTGCCTAGCAAAACAAGACAAAAACAAACACAAGAAGGAAGAATACACACACAGTTGAATATAGAAAAACATTTCCTTAAACTGAGAAATTGGAGGGAAAGGGAGAATGTAGGGAGGCAAATTAGAGGGAAGGTAGCTAAAGGGAGGGATTAGTCCCAAGCAAAACAGATTCTAAGAATATTCAAAAATATTTGTAGTTCTTTTTGAGATAGACAAGAATGGGATTTTGGGAGGGTGCCCACAAATTAGGGAATAGATGAACAAGTTATGATATGTAGATGTGCTGGAATACTATTATGCTGAACTCTTATTGACATAATAAACAATAAAGATTCTGGAAAAATAATGATAAATCATCAAACCCACCACCTGATAGAGAGGTGAAGGACTCAGTGCATATTGAGCCTTTTTTAAAAATAGGAAATGGCCAATCTGGATGTTTGATTTGATTTATACATGTTTGTAATGGGTTTTATTTTTTCTTGTGTTATTAATGGGTGGAGGGATTTGCATAAGAGGAGAAAGATGCTTGGCTGATTAAAACTACATATATACACACACACATATACATACATACATACATACATACATACATACACACATGCATACATGTATTTGAGAACTCTGATGAATGAAAACAATGACCAACCAAATATCCTGAGGACTTATGGTAAAACATGCTGCCCACCTACAGATAGAGAGGTGATGAACTCTGAGTACACACGGAGACTTTTTTTTTTTTAGACAAGACCAATGTGAGAATTCTTTTTGCTTGACTACACATGTTGTAATTGGGGTTTTGCTTTTCTTTTTTCCTCCAGGAGGGAAGAGAAAAGGGAGAGAGAGAAGGTTGAATCTTTGCTTGAAAATGAAATAAAACTAAACTCTTTAGGGATATCTTTAAGGTTTGTCTAGTCCATTGCCCTTTGGCTGCGAGGATCACTCATCTCTTTGTTTTCAGAGGTTATATCACTCCCCTTGCCAACAGTCTGGGTAAGTGGTTACCTATCTGTGACAGAAATGTGGATGGCTGTTGTGTTTTGTATGCAACAGAATCTTGTCAGACCAGGGCTATAGAGCCAATTGAGGTTTTGCATGTGGTTTTGACATTCAAGGATTCTTTTCTTTAAACCTTGAAGGTGTTCAAATTCAGGGATTTTAATACTTTCCATCTGATAATTCATCTTGTCCCTTCCAGAAGCCCACTAGTTGTGTAAGAGGTAAGTAGCACTCCCATCCCAGAACTCTATAGTCTTCCCCAACAGGGTAAAGTTCCTTTCCCCAGAAATTCCTACCTTCAGTTTATCTTTGTTATCTGTCACAAAATATCTTGTCTGGAGCTTAATTACTGGTGGTGCTTTTCTTTACAATTCTGAGGATCTAACACCTGCCTGATTTACAGGTAAACAATCTCTTTGCATAGCAGTGGGCCAGAGATCTAACCTTTCTCCAAGGAGAACTTGCTCTATCTAATTGAAGGGAATCCACCCTCCAAGGACAAAGATTTATCACCACAAAGGATATGAAGAAGAATATTCTTCAAGTTATGAAGTCAGTCCCCAAAGGGAGGAGAATACTTCCAAAAATATTTTGAACAATGGCAACATTGTTGAAATAACAGACAGACTCTAGTATCCCCATTTTGGCCCCATCTTGAAGGGGGGAGCACATATTTGGGAAAATGTCAACCATCTAACCTGTGATTTCTTTGGTATGGAAATGCTCTTCCTCCAGTCAGTAATAATCCGTAAGCTAAAGTTATAACTTTAAGTCTATAACTTAAAAAGCTATGGAAGCCCAGAGAGGATAACGGGTTTGCCCATGTCACACAGCTAGTAGGTATCAAGAAGTAGAATTTGAATATAAATTTTTCTGACTCCAAGTCCAATATTTTACTTACTTTACCATGCTGTCTCTCTATAAATTTAACTCTGTTTGTTAAAAAGATGTCTTATTATATTACAGTCATAAGTTATACTTTAAATCAGAAGGTGACAATGAGGGGCAATGTGGTGTGATGTAAAGAGCACTGTTCTTAGATTCAGATGAACTGTGTGTGAGTTGTGGTTCTCGTATTTCTTGTCTGAGTAACTGTAGATGCTGTTCTATGACTCAATTTGATAATATCCGTATTATCCTAACATGTGTAATATAATATATACCCAAACACCATCTGGATTTGTGATTTCTTCATCAGCTTAGAAAGTTCTATAGTATGAGAACTCCCTCTAATGACAATTAAATTTATCTGTGACTGAGAAGATAAGTCCTAGAGAGCTGTCTGAGGATTATAGAGGTGGTGACTTACCCAGGGTCACACAGCTGGTAAGAGACAGAAGTTTTTATACGCAGGTCTTCCCAACCTCAGAGGCACACTCTACCCATTATTTTATGTGTGTGTATACACATACATGGACATACATATACATATAAACACATACACATACACACATATGTAGGTAGATCTGCATCTGTGTATATGTACTTTCATCTCTGTCTATGCAACCGTGTATGTCTGTATCTGTGTATATAATATAAAAATATTTATACCACCTGCCTGCCTCTCATCAAGTAAAAACTGATATTGATAGTTGTGAACCATAAGCTTATAAAAATCCTCTTAGAGTGACCTTCTTTAAAGTAAATCACTCTTGAGGCTTTTTATTCGGAATAATTAAGAAATATATCAAAACATAATTAAGAAATATGTATGTATAAAATATACTAAAATATCTACAAAAATAAGCCCAACAGCTTCATTCAGGAAGAAAAATAGCCTGTGATTTATTCCTTCTTGCTTTATATGCATGTAATTTAACTCCACTGGAGATCATGAAATTCAACTAAATACAGTCATAGAGTTTTGAATATAGATTCTCATTCTATGTAGAATTGCAAAAAATAATGATCTCTAAATAGGGCCAACTAAATAATTCAGTAAAGCAATTGGGACAATGAACCAGCAGTGACAAAGCGCTATTTTAAAATGCATAGAAAACATAAGAGATTTTACCCTTATTCAAAGCAGATATCTGGGATCTTGTTATATCGAGAACTAGAGAACCAAAGGAAAATGGGTAGCAAAGCAACAGGGAAAAATAGTCCATAGGTTAGCTCTGAAGCCACCGTAATTCCTTGTTTTTCTGGCAATTAACATGTATAGTAACTTAATTCAAACTGGCATCTAATGTCCTTTTGTGTATGTACCTGGGTATACACACATGGTTAAGGCAGAGACAATGAGGGAAGAGAGAGGGGATGGAGACACAGTGAGAGACAAAGGGAAAGAGATAAAGTATTGATGATGATCAGAGCTAACATAGATTTACAAAGCAGTTTATATACATTAACATTTGATCCTCACAATAATTCTTGGAAGCAAGTGCTATTATTATTCCCATTTTATAGAGGAAGAAACTGAGGATCAGAAAAGCTAATTTACTTGTCCATTGTCACACAATGTGCATTTATTTATTCTTCTATGTTTTTTTTAAATTTTTTCTCTTACTGTTCAGATCATAGAAAAATTGAAATCAACAGTGTGTCTTATTGAAATGAAAGTCATAAAATTAGGAGTGACACAGAGATAATAGCCTAGTAATCAAGAAAAAAAGACATGTAAATTATACTGAATCTCATTTGATGTCCAAAGTTGATCAAACAAATATATATTTCCTTTCCATCTTCTGTAAGATGAGGTGGGAGGGGGGGAGGGACAAAGATTTGCTCAATCCAAGAATTGACTTCCCTAAGAATCAGATCTTTAAGGACAGTTGATTAAGTAGGAAATTGGTTTCTGAATTTATTTAAATGTTTAACAAGATATTAATGATAGTAGTCTTGGAAATACGGAAACTTTTTTTAGGTATGAAACTTTACAAGTTAGGAAATAAAAGTATATACATTTGAACTGGATAATGTTCCTATCAGGATTGTATGTTGTGCTATGCGTATTTACAATAAATATATGCCCAGAGAATACTTTAATTTGATTTGATTCATAGGCTCGTAAGACCTTGGAGTTATTCTCTCCAATCTGTCTAGGAATAAGCAGATAAGTTCTAGGGAGTTGTATGAGGCAAATGGAAGTTAGAGTATTTGCCCTATTGTCAGAATTTGAACCCAGAATTTGAACTCCCTGACTTCAAGCCAAGCATGCTATCCACAATGCCAGGCTGCCTTTATATTAGGATCCTAGGTTCATAGATTTAGAACAGGAAGGTCAATTTAGTGCAACCTTGGTATTTTGCTGATCATCCTAAAAACTTTAAGTGACTTGTGCAAGGTTACACAGACAATCTCTGACTTCAAATCCAATATTCTTTCCATGGCATCATCCTTCAGTATGCCTAAGTAAGTTTATCTTGCCCTAACCATCACCAGTTAAGAGGACCTTTGCTGCTTCTGGTCTTAGAGGAGAAGGGACAGATAGATATCAGAAGTATATTGAGTCTGGTTTAGCTCCTGAAATGATCTTGGTACCGAGAGACAGTTAATCCTTAACCTTTAAGCTGTTCCTACCCGTTGAGTAGGGTGAAGATATGTCCTTAGTGTGTAGTCTGTGACTTCATGCTATGAATGTAGATTAAGTTACTCACTCAACAACAACAACTGACATCTTTGGTCTTATTGGTTGGGGGATCTTCAGTCCTGACAGCAGAGTGTTATAGAAACTTAATATGATTAGGACAATAGGTTCCAGAGCTGGAAGGAATTTACACTAAGTCAAAGAATTAATAAGCCAGTAAGTTGCAAGGCTAGATTTTGAACCTTGGTCTTCTAATTCCAAAACCACTACACCATGCTATCTCTCCTGCTATGAACAGTGATTCAGAAGAATTTTCTGTTTGTTTGTTTCCCAAGTCTTATTCCCAGATCCTCCTTTATGAAGGGAGGAACTTCCAGCCTCCATTACCACAATGGGTCAATCCTCTTCAGTTCTCAAAAATTTGCCTTTAAGCTGTATTTTACAAAATTGGAAAAGAAAATAGTTTCTCTAAAGAACTTTTTTTTTTTTGGCAATTGGGGTTAAGTGACTTGTCCAGGGTCACCCAGCTAGTAAGTATCAAATGTTTGGTCTGAGGCTGGATTTGAACTTAGGTCCTCTTGACCTCAGGGCTGGTACTCTATCCACCGCACCACCTAGCTGCCCCCTACTGGTGTTCTTTTGCAATATCCTTTGGCCTCAGTATCATCCAGAAAATTATAAGGCATGGCCCATTTTGGGGACATTATAGCATAATACTCTCTTACATATATTGTCACAGAGAAGGAAAATGGGCAGAGATTTCCTACCTAATGACTTTTGTGAAGCTTTCTCGAGACCCTATTCTCAGAAAAGATTGTGAGATGCTTGTAGCTAGAGCTGCCCCACAAATGAGGAATGGGGACCATTCTTTTTTGGGGATCAGACCTTTTGGGTGACCTTTTTCTTATGGCCCCCAGGGCTATGGCATCCCCCTCTTCCCAGCCTCAGTTAGCACTACCTCCCCATCTCCAATCCCCACCCCATTCTCCCTTGACATACCCTGCTACTCCCCATTCTTCCCTGTCCCCCCTACTTCCCATGCCACTGCCTCCTTGCCCACCTCCTCTTTCCCTTGTTTTTCCTTTTCTTTTCCTATAGCCCACCCACCTTCATTTCCTGCCTCCTTCACCTTCCACCTTCCACCTCTCTTACCCTGAATTTCCTCCCCAGGCCCTTGCCCAAGAGGTGACCTCTACTCAGGCCTGAGCAAGGGCCTCGTCTGGGCACCTCCTCCACTATCCCTCTCCCCGAGTCAAGGATCACCCAGGCCCTGGCCTCAGCCCTCGCCCCCATGGCATCTTGGTAGTGTCTCCTCCTTTGACCCCTCCCCCTCCTCTGGTGCCAGCTAATCTTTCCCCTTGTCAGCCAGATCCCCCTGGCCTTGCAGTCCAGTCCTGTTCAGCCACCATTGCCCAATCCCTCCCTCAAAAGAAGTGTGACTTCCTATCTCCCTTCCTATCCCCCTGTTCCCACAGCACCTTCAGGGCTTTTTCCCCTAAGGAAGTGCCTGCCTCACTTAGTGGGACAGTTAGGGTGCATGTTTCATTCTCCTTTTCAGACCTCATTCAGGTTAAAGAGAAACTGGGGTGAGACTCAGAAGATCTCACTAAGTTTACTGAGGGCTTTAGAGACATCGTCCCTATAATTCTAGCTTTCTTGGAGTGATTTGCACATCCTCTCTTCTACCTGTTGTACCACTGAGGAAAAGAAGAGAATCTGGGAAAAAGCCCCCAAATTTGGCAATTGTTTTGCTACCGATGACCCCACAAAATACCCCCCAGGGACAGCTGCTGTTCCCACTAGTGACCCGAGATGGGATTATCAAAAGAGTGAGGATAGGGAAAGAGAGACTACATGGTAATTTGCCTGTTAGAAAGACTAAAAATAGCATTTTGAAAGCAAACAAATTTTTAAAAAATTAAGTAAATTACTCAGGAAGAAAAGGAAAACCCTGCTCTCTCCCAAGACCTGCTAGTAGAAACTATTAAGACTATTAAGAAGTATACAAATTTAAATCCTGACTCTTTGGAAAGGGCAGCAATCTTTAGCGTGTATTTTGTTAATCAGTCTGCCCCAGATATTAGGAGGAAACTGCAGAAAATTGGCAATGGGACCCCAAACACCTCAGGCCCAGTGACTGGAGACAGCCTTCTGAATCTTTACAACAGAGACCTAGTTGCAGCAGAGGAGAAAGAATGCAGGGAAAGGGCTAGAGACAGGGGGCATGTTAAATTCTTGGCTGCTACCATGGCCAGGAAAAAACCCAAGGGTGCTCCTGGCAACTTGAGCAGTGGGGAAACCTACTTTTGATGCTGGTCCAAAGAGTAGCCCTTCACGGTGCCACCCCAGAGGGAACCCCCGGGATCATTGCCTCTGGGACCATGCCTAAGATGTGACCAGGAGAAATACTGGAGGAAGGATTGTCCCTGAGGTTGGAAAAGCAGTGGAATCACCTCCCCCCCCCCACCCCAGTACCCTGTCCTCCAGTCTTCTCAAGACTGGGAATGATGGGGGAACCTGGGGCTTGGCAGTGCTCACCCTTTCTCCATCTCTCTCACTGAGCCCTGGCTGGAGGTAAGGTTACCCACTTTATCATGGCTACCTTCTCTGTTTTAACCAGTTACTCTGGCCCTAACCACCCCCTCAATCTGTCAAGTCATGGGCATTGAAGGGAAAACTAAGGGATGTCTCCAGACATACCCTTCCCCTGCCTATGTTGGGATCTGTTATTTGAACACTCCTTCCTTATGCTCTCCTTATCCCTTGTTGGAAAGGGACCTTATGGTGAAGTTAGGAAGCCAATTTTCTCTAGTTAAGCCTCCCTTCTCCCTTTTCCCTCTGTTCATCAGACCTCCCCATGTTTCCCCAGAAGTGTGGAAGACAGTTGAGACAATTGTTTGGAATCAGGGAATTTGTAGGTGAGCTACTCATGCCACCTTAGCAATTGTTCACCTGTGAGACCCTAAAGTATTGCCCCTTTGCTGTATTTGTAGCCCCACCTGGAAAACTTCTTTGGCTGCTGCCTCAGGAGCTCTTAATTTCTTGGGCACTCAAAGCTATTGGGTCTCTTTGAACAAATTCCAGAGAGCATTCTAGTCTGTAAAGTGTCTGGTCCACGAACTAACACCCACCTCTCACTCCTTAACCTCAGAGAGGAAAAAGACAATCCTGTCTATATTTGTTCCAGCCACTAAGAAACAACTTCAAAGTTTTCTAGGCATGGCTCGATTTTGTAGACTCTGGATCCCTAATTTTGGTCTTATTGCTAAGCCCCTTTCTGACTCTACCCAAGGCCCTGACTCACTCCCTGTAGAGTGGGGCGCTGACCAGGCTAAAGCTTTTGAGAGTTTGAAAACTAAATTGACCACCATGCCAGCATTAGCTCTACTCAACCTAGAAAAACCTTTCATTCTGTATGCTGATGAAAGGAGAGGACAGGCTTTGGGAGTCCTAACCCTTTCCTTAAGACCTTACCCTAGATCAGTTGGTTATTTTTTGAAACAATTAGACTCTGTGGCTCCCAGGTGGCCTTCATGCCTCCGGGCAGTGGCTGTTCCAGCCATTCTGTTCAAAAGCCATCTGACTGGCAGTAAACTAGGAGAAACCACTCGACAAATCTGTTGGGCTTCCCCAACATGTACCCAGAGACTCTGGAATATACCTGTGAATCTTTGGAGGACCTCAAGCTACTGTTTCAAAAGGCCCCAATCCCCTCCACAGGACAGGTGAATAAAAAGAGGTAATATCATAAATGTTCTTTTCCTGTTATGTTTTTACCTTGCCATAGTCATCTTTATTTCCTCCAGGGAAATTGTCTTTTCTCTATACTGTTGTGGCTGTTTGGTCCTTGCTGGCTTAACCTCATTGCCACTTTTATCACATATCTTTTTTTTCCTTCTGCTTATGTGAAATGGAGTTAATTAATGCATCATTTGGATCTTGATTTCCTGTGCAATGCTGCTGTTGTAGATTTCTTCACCATCTTGATGACCATGCTCTCCCTTTCTGTTTCTCTCACAATTGTATTTTCTTTTAAATTTTCTGGTCCATCCTTCACTCAGATACCAAAGTTATCTTCCTAAAGCATAGATCATATTTCACCTCTCCCTGCTGAATGAACTCCAATGGCTCTCTATTACCTCCAGGATCAAATATAAAGTCATCTAGATTTTAAAGCTCTTTATAACCTGCCCCCTTTCTACCTTCCCAGTCTTCTTATGCTGCACTCCTCTCCACATACTCTGCTATCCAGTGGATTTCTTGTTATTTATTCCTTACACAGAACTTTCTATGTGCCAACTCTGAGCCTTTTCAAAATCTGTTTCCCATATCTGGAATGCTATACCTCCTCACTGGTGCCTTTTTTCCTTCCCTTGTTTCCTTCAAGATTCACCCTAAATTCTACCATCTACAGGAAGCTTTTCCTAATATTCACAATTCCACCCCCATTGTTAGGGCCTTCCTTCTCAAATTACTTTCCATTTACACTGTATATATCTAATTTATGCATAGTTGATTACATGTTATTTCCACACCCCCCCCCTTAGAATGTGACTTCCTTGAGGGCAGAGACTGTTTTTTAAATTAATTTTTTTTTTTGCCTTTTTATATCCCCAGTGTGCAGCACAGTGCCTGGCATAGAGTAATCACTTAATACACACTTATTGATTTGACTAAAATTGTTAAAAGGAAAAAAAAGTGGCAAGGCATTCAGTCCAGTGTGAGTGGGGGGTGGGTGGGGGAGTTTTTTGCTTTCCAAGCAACCATGCCCGCCTTCCTACTTGCTTTCTTTCACTTTGGGAAGTAACAGCAATGAGGTGTCAAATTAACCCAAGGTAGAAATGAAGGTTTCTGGAGGATGATACCTGGACTAGCCTCTAAAGTTTCTTCTCTTTCCTTCATCCCCACCATCCCAAATTTCTTCTTTCAACTCTTTTTCTACTTACCCCCTAGCTTAAAGCATCACTTCTGTTCTCGTCATTTCTGGACATACTTGATCTAATAGCACCAAAATGAGGTCATCAGAAGAGATTATAAGAACCTAGATCAGAAAATGTATAGTTAACCTTAGCAGTAACAGAGGTCACAAAATAGCCCGATCTCTAAAGAAGGCCACATGGGTGGAACAATTTAATTTGGGGAAAAAGATTGTCAGAAGGATACTTTTGGTACCATCTTTTCTCATTTATTCGTGAAGATCAATTGTGGCTCAGAGACATGTCATTTTGAATCTTGTGAGAATATGGTTGAATCTATCAGGAGAGAGTCAACAGCAAACATGGTTTAATGGAAAGATGACTAGATTTGAAGTCAAGAGACTTGGGTAAGCAACTTAGATTATATATGCATATATATGTGTGTACATATGTAGCTAGATATGTGATGGAAGATTTTATATATATATATTATATTATATATGTGATAGAAGATTATGTATTATATATACACATATATATGCATGTGTGGATATATGTGTGTACATATATGTGTACACACATACACATGCACACACACATACACACACACGCACACACACACATATGTATGAAGAATATGCAGTTAAATTAAGAGGATGAACATAAGAGCTGGTAAAAATAATACCAGGTATGTTTAAAGGTAAGAACAAACTGAGGGTGGTTAAGGATGACAAAAGTTTTTATTTTGCTTTTCTCAATGTTGGCAAAAGAGGAGGATCAAAGATGGGGTAGGTATTTTCTTAGACTATGATAAATGACAATAGGAGAGAAGGAAGAACAATTAAATTGTTATTCTGATTCTGACTTCCTCTGGCAATGAAAATGACTTTTGCACAGGAAATGAAAGAACAAAAATGGCTAAGAGGAAGTTGTTAGCCGAGAGAAGTAAGGAAATAGAAAGCTCCTAATTGTCTTCGATAAATTCAAGTCACTTGGCCCAAATTCCATAGGTACTGAAAGAATTGTAAATGTAATTAATTAACTACTTTAAGTGATATTTCAAAGACTGGAGAATTCGAAGGTACTGTAAGACTGGAGACTGACAAGTCCCAATTTGAGACAGACAGGCAAAGAGATAGACTCACAGCCAGACACAGAAAGAGACAGAGAGAAGAGAAGAGAAGAGTATATAAACTACAGGCCAGTGACTTTGTCTTCAATTCTTGGGAATTGAATGAGGCATAAAAAGGTCAGTGGTAAACATCTAAGAAAGCAAGCAGTGGTTATAAAGAATCAGAATGGTTGCATTAAGAATAGTTGGGAAAACTGTAAATCAGTCTCACAGAAACTAGGTATAGATCAATTTCTTACACCATTTGCCAAGAGAAAGTCAAAATGTATACACAGCCATCTACATATAAAGAAAGATATCATAAGGAGACAATGAAAACATGGAACACATTACCTATCAGACTTATGGATTTTATGAATTTATGAATAAACAAGAGATAGTGAGCATTGCACAATGTAAAATGGATAATTTTGATAATGTTACATTAAAAAAAGTTTCACATGAATAAAAACACTGTAGCCAAGATTAGAAGGGAAAAAGAAAATGGGGGGAAAAATTTTAGACTGTTTCTCAGATAAAGGTCTCATATCTCAAATATATAGAGAACTTTGTCAAATATATGGGAATATGAGTCATTCCCCAGTTGATAAATGATCAAAAGATATGAGCAACCAGTTTTTTTAACAAAGAAATCAAAACTACATATAGTCATATAAAAATGCTCTAAATCATTATTGATTAGAAAAATGCAAATTATAACAACTTTGAGATATCTTACATCTATCAGACTGGCTAAAACAATAGAAGGGGGAAATGACAAATATTGGAGGGGTTATGGAAAATTACTAATACACTGTTGGTGGAACTGTGAAGTGATCCAACCATTTTGGAGAGCAATCTGGAATTATGCCCAAAGAGTTATAAAACTATGTATACCTTTTGATCCAGCAATACTACTATAGGTCTGTTTCCCAAGGTGATCAAGGAAAAAGGAAAATGACCTATATATTTTAAAATATTTATATCAGTTTTCTTTGGGGTGGCAAAGAACTATTAATTGAGAGGATGCCCATTGATTGGCTAATGGTTGAACAAGTTGTGGTATATGATTGTAATGGAATACTACTATGCTATAAGAAATGATGATCTGTTTGATTTTAGAAAAATATGGAAAAACTTGCATGAAATAATGAAAAATGAAGTGAGCAGAAGAAAGAGAATATTGTATACAGTGACCACAATATTGTTTGAAGAATAATTCTGAACAATCAAATTATTCTGAATACAATAAATATACAAATCAACTATAAAAGACCTATGAAGGAAGGTGCTATCCACCTCCAGAGAAAGACAAATAAATAAAAGTACACAAAGCATAGTTTTACATTTTTAAAAAAAAATCTGTATCAAATAGTGAACTTCTCTAGTGCGGGATGGGGAGGGAGTGATGGAAAGAGGGAGAGAGACAGCAGTTTGGAAACTAAAATGTAACCCCCTAAATTAAATTAAATTAAAAAAAAAAGGTCATGTCAAACTAAACTGATTTCCTTTTTTTTTTAAGTGTTCCTAAAATGGTAGATAAGAGGAGTGCTGTAGATATAGTTTCCCTAGATCTCTGCAAAGTATTTGATCAAGTATCTTATAATCTTTTCATTGAAAAGATGGACAGATGTGGAATAGAGGACAATATAGTTGGATGGATATAGAATTTTTTGAATGCCTGGATTAAAGGCATTTAATGATTTAATGTCAACTTGGCAGGTCTCCAGTGCAGTGCCCCAGGAATCTTCACTTGGCTTTGAACTGTTTAATATTTTTTAATCAATTAAAGCTATCCAAAAGTGGAATGAGGAATATCAAGGAGTAGCAGATTTTCCATTTCACTAGAGATCTTTACATATCACTTGTATGTCCACTCATGTGGTTTGTCATAGTGGTAGTTGTCTTTAGTGATGAGTTTTACTAGATGTACTAGTAATACTCAGTACTCCTCTGAACGTAGACTTCTGTAAGCCTGTGATTCTGCTGTTTGAATCTGACTTCTGACAGTCTTTTATGTCTGTCCTATGACTCTCAAGTCACTTGTTAAATCCTTATTTTCCTCATCCGTAAAATGGGGATGTTAATTTACTTCCCAATGTGAATATAAAGATCAACTTAGATATTGTATGTGAAAGCACTATTTAAACTATGAAGTGCCATTTAAACATGAATTAGTATTCATCTATGTGGTTATCAAGTTAGAGAAGCCATTCATCACATGTGAACATTGATGGTCTTACTCTCAGGCTTCTGTGGTTAATGTGGACAAAACATTTGAATTGGAGTCAGGTAAGCTGAGTTCTGGTCATGTTCCTGCCATAAATTGTGCCTTCTTTCTCTTTTTCCTATTCTGTAGACAATCTTGAGCGTTCTATGTAACCATGTCCTTAAAGCCCTGACTTTTCAACCTGAACAGATCAGTCGATGGCAGGGATAGCTAGGTGGCACAGAGGATAAAGTGTCAGATCTAGAGTCAGAAAGACTCAAATCTGGCCTCAGATACTAATAGTTGTGTGACCCTGGGCAAATCACTTAACCATGTTTTTAATGTCAGTTTCTTCATTTGTAAAATGGGGATGATAATAGTATCTACCTCCTAGGGTTGTCATAAGGATCAAATGAGATAATTATAAAATGTTTAGCACCAGGGCCTGGTACATAGTAAGCATCATATAAAAGTTAACCATTATTATCTTTATATATGTGTATATATTATTGTTTACACAAATGTATATGCATATGTATGCATATAGGTATATATGTGTGTATATGTGTGTATATATATGTATATGTGTGTATGTGTGTATGTATGTATGTATGTATGTATGTATGTATGTATGTATGTATGTATATATCAGGAGCCCTGGTTGTGTTTTTTGACATTCCATTAATGCTCTTGGTCTCTCTATAAAATTAAAGTCTAGGGGCAGCTAGGTGTCACAATGGATAGAGAATTGGCCCTAGAGTCAGAAGGTTCAAATCCAGCCTCAACCACACTAGCTGTGTGACTTTGGGCAAGTCACTTAACCCCATTGCCTCACCAAAATAAATAAATAAATAAAGTTAAAGGCTACATATGCTAATCCTATTAGTGAATGGAAAACTGTTTTCATTCTTTTTTTGACAGGAGGAAAAGAATAGAAATTAAATCTCTAAAGATGGCAAATGTTGATGACGAATGTTGCTGATAAAATGGATGACATATTAGAGAGCAAGAAGGTGGCATACTTTTGATAACTTTACATTTTCTCTGCACAGTTGTTCATTTTGCAGATTAAAAGGAAATAATTGATAATACGTTTACCTCAGTGGTGGCACTCAAAGACCTCTTTGTGTCCTGACATGCAAATTCAGCATCCCCCATTGAAGATCCTCTAGGGCCTTCATGGAAAAACCATCCCAAATTGTTCCAGTGGAGCAGTCATTCAATCTCCCACCCCTGGAGCAATCTACAAAATACTCAATTAGATATAAATAGAAAATGCAGTTACAGCAGGCTATGTATTATGTCATGACCCTGGGTAAGTCACTTAACTCTGTCTCAGTTTCCTCATCTGTAAAATGAGCCAGAGAAGGAATTGGGAACCTGTGAAATACACTGTTGACGCAGAGAAGAATGCAGGTGGAGGCCACATGTGGTAATGAAGAGGAGTTGTTGTTTAGAGAAGGGAATACAGGTAGTTTATTAAATTCATAGTAGGTAATCTAAGCCAGAATTTTCATTGACTTAAGAGTGTTTTAAACTCATTTATTCAAGGAATCTTGTATATACAGAACATCAAAATTAAAGATGCTTTACATATTGATATCAGTGTATATACAAATGTTGATAAATAGATCAGCAAGAAGAAGATTTAACATATATAGTTTAGAGCCCTGCCCTGGTTCTGTGTCCTTATTGCTAGTGGCTTTAATTTTTCTGGGCCCTATTTTCCTAGGTTCTTAGATTTAGAACTGGAAAAATAAAACCTTAATGACTACTTAATCTAAACTTGCATGTGTAACATTCGATAGACACCTATTAAGCACCTATTATGTGCCATATATTCAGTCATTTCAGTCACATCCTACTCATTGTGACTCCATTTGGGGTTTTCTTGGCAAAGATGGATACAATGAACATGAACTTGGACAGACTTCAAGAGTAAGTGAAGGACAGAAAGACTTGATATGTTATAGGCCATGGGGTCAGAAAGAACAGGACACAACTGAATGACTGAACAACAACAAAAATGTGGCATGTTGGGGCTTCTAGATGACTCATTGGATAGAGTGCCCAGCCTGGAGTCAAGAAGATTTATCTTTCTGAGTTCAAATCTAGCCTCAGAGACTTAATAGCTGTGTGACCCTGGGTAAGTCACTTAACTCTGTCTCATTTTCCTCATCTGTAAAATGAGCCAGAGAAGGAAATGGCAAATTATTCTAGTATCTTTGCCAAAAAATAAAAACCAGAAACAAAATCCAAATGGGGTCACAAAGAGTCAGACACAACTGAAAAATGACTGAACATGTGCCACATTAAGTGTGTTTTCAGATGGAGTTGTCCTATCATTAGTTTTACTCAATTGTTTTAGTTTGTTATGAGACCTCTCTTAGAGCTAAAGTAATCTGTAAATGTGACGTAAAACCAAAACCCACTGTTGTGGCATGGGCCCTTTTTTGCTGTCTGGTGAAACCTGTGGGATACATGAAATAAAATACCAGGGATTATAAAGGAAACCAATTATGTGGAAATAGATAATAAAAGTATTAAAAAAAAAAACCAAAACAAGTTCATGAACCCCAGGTTAAAGAACCTTTGTAGTAGACCATTTTACTTCTACAGTAAATTTTGTTGTAGTTCTTCATTTAAAAATCTATTTATTTTATCCCCCCATTCATTCATTCATTCATTCATTCATTCATTTATTTAAGTTTCACCAGTTACATATAAAAACAAATTGTAACATTTGTCTTTAAAACTAAGTCTGTTTTTTTAAAAATGCAGAAATGGTTAGCTTTTGTTTGCTTCTTGATTCTATAATTCATTTTCATTTTATTAGTGTTTAATTTATATCCAATTTAAGATATCACTTTTAAGTTCACGTTTTCTTCCCTTTAGTTTTTTAATATTGGTTTTTTTTTCTCTTTTAAGTCCACAATGGTCCCTGCTATTTGTCTTGCTAACATAAATTTGGTTCCTGAATCTTCCTGCTTTCTGGGGATTTGTGAAAGAGATTTTTGTTGAGCTCTGAATTTGATTGGGCAGCCTTTTTGGTCCTTCCCAACACTGAGATTCTATGAGATAAGGGGAAGGGAACAAGCAATTATTAAGTGTCTACTATGTGCAGGCACTGTGTTAAGTGCTTTACAAATCTTATTATCTCATTTGATTCTCAAAATAACCCTGGGAGGTAGGGGCTATTATCCCCATTTTACAGTTAAGAAAACTGAGGCTGAGAAAGGTTAAGTGACTTTCTCAGGGTCACATACCTAGTAAATGTCTGAGGCTAAATTTGAACTCAGGTTTTCCTGATTACAGGCCCAGTGATCTATCTACTCTATGATCTAGCTGCCTCTGTTATTTAAATATAATCCCAAATAATAACACAATTACATACATAGATATGAATAAATGATATATTATATATATATATAATTTATATGTGTATATATAATGTACATATTTGTACATATAAATTTGTAAATACTTTCCTCCTAATTTGCTTGATTGACTTTTCTCTGAGGTTGATTCAATGATTTTATACCTACAATCTTCTGTTTTCTAATTTATAATCCAAATATATTTGACCTACAAAATAAATTAGTATTTGTGCTTGGATTTGGTTGTTAATCTGTTTGTGTGCTGATGGATTGAATAACTTTTGCTATTTCTTACATTAACACAGGAGATTTCAATTGATGTTTCTTGTGTTCCATCAAGGTGTGTGGCCTTTGATAAGCAAATGTATAATCATTGATATAGATCTGCAGTGGATTTTTTTTAAATAAGATGTAGAGTGTTTTTTGGTTGTTTCAGGCTTTGATATAATTATCCTCATTTTACAGATGAGTAAACTGAGTCTTGGAAAGACTAAATAACTTGCCTAGAGTTACAAATCCAATAAATCCCAGAGGCAGTATTTGAATCCACTTTTCTTAGCTCTAAGTTCAGCACTCCATCCCCACTTTCTTTACAACCAAGTGAAAACCAATATTTCATAAGCCCCACTCCCTACTTTTGCTGAAAACTTCCTAGAGGAGGCAAGCATTTTTATCTGGCTCTTCTGTGATTTAATAAATGCTTTCTCACACAGCAGATGATCCCTCAGCATTGTGGACATTCAATCAGTCAACTAGAATTTTAAGCACCACTGCATGACAGACACTGTGCTAAGTGCTGGAGATATAAAGCAAGGTAAAGACAAAAACAAAAACAGTCCCTGCTTTCAAGAATCTCAGAGTCTAATAGGGGATACGATAAGTGAACAACTCTGTACAAATGATATATACAGGATAAGTTCTCAGAGGGAAAGCACTAATATTACAGAGGCTTAGGAAACGCGCTGTGTCTCATGAACTGTTACTCTTCTGAGGTCTTTTAAGTAAAGATAAATGACCACTTTTTATTTTATGTTTTGTAGCAGAAATTCTTTTTCTTTCTTTCTTTTTTATTTCTTCTTCCCTCCCTCTTTTTTTCCCTCCCTCCCTTCCTTCCTTTCTTCTTTCTAGTGCCTTAATGCCTAACTTACTTTTGCATAGTAAATGCTCATCAGTTTATTTAAAGTAGGAGGGAAGAAAATGCTTGAGTCCCATTTAAAGTGTGTGAATTGATGAAAATGTATGACTTTTATTATACTGAACACAAGAGTTTTTATCAGGAGATCTTGAATTCAAATTCTAGCCTAATAATGACTAATTAGTTACATGGCTGTGGAGGAGTCATTTATTTAACTTCTCTGAGCCTCAATGTTCTCATTTGTTAAAAAAAAAGTTATAATATTATTTACAGTCTCTGCAATTACAGGATTGGTGTTACTTGTGTTTTGTAAACCTTCAACCGTATTATTTTCAAAGATACAAAAGCTCCGTCATTTCCCAGGGGTGGGGAACTTCTACCAACGCAAACATCAAAGGTGATAAATTCTAGTGAGTTGTTTCAAGCACTTAATAGAGATTGAGCACGTTGTTCAGTATCACACATCTAGAAAGTATCAGATTCAAGATTAGAATTCAAATCTTTCTGATTCCAATCTCAGCATATTATCCACTGGGCTACTCTCCAGTATATACATTGTGTAGCATGCAAGACTGTTGGAGCAAGGAAGACCTGAGTTCAAACCTAGCCTGAAACATTTATTAGCTATATGATGGTGAGCAAGGGATTTAACCTGTGCCTGTCTCAGTTTCCTCCACTGTAAAATTGAGGTAATAGTAGTATGAACCTTACGAGGTTGTTATAAGGAACAAATGACACTACTTAGGTGCAGTGCTTCAAAAACCTTAAACTATTATGTAAATGCTACTTGTAATAATAATTATTATGATTATTATTGCTGTCAGAGTTATTATTATTGCCATTGTTATTTTATTATGCATCTCCTGTATCTCAGTGTAACAGTATGTAAGATGACCTGGAAAAAAATGAAGCGTGGATGTGAATGTGGTTCAAGGACCTACCTGCTATGCACCCGGCAGACAGCTACTGCAGATTTTATTTATCTATTATTAAAGGTGCTCTGCCTACTTACTGAATTCGATTGTTCATTATTTATGCCTAAAGTGTCAAATATTAGAGCAGCAGAGACAGTCTTCATAGCGCCAGAGTCAATTTTCCTTTCATTACAAATTCTAATGGGTTTTGACTGGAGCAGTGCAGAGTTTTTACTTTGATGTACAGAAGAAATAAAGAATAATTTAGTCTTTCTTTTTTTGCAAATGCCGACTTTTTTTCACCTCTTTTTTTTTCCTGAGGCAAGACAGTTCAAGGAACTCCAGCTGTACGTAGGTGAGTAAGAATGGAATATTAAGTACTCTGCTTTCTTCCTCTTCTATTCCTCATACTTCATCCCGAAGGTAAGAGTGACTTCATACTTTCAAGCAGCTTGAAGACATAGCTTTCTGAATTTTATTATTTTTCTTCAATTTGGCAGTTTTATGTCAGTCCCACTTTTGTGCCTTTGTACTTTGTATTTTGTCCAACCCTGAGAAATGGTTTAAAGATAAGGAAATAAAGGCAAAGTAAAGTTCAATAATTGTCCTGAGGTCATAGACCAAGTCATTTCATGTGATAGAAGAATATACTTTTTTAACCATTCTGAACAATGATAAAATCTGATGTGGGACTATGTTTGTGGGTCGATAAAGCAGTAAAGATATCATTTGCATTGACGTGGAAACAGAACAGTATGACTATCAGCACTACTATTATAGTCAAGGATGATGATGACAGTACTGGGAGTGAGTAAGAGTATAACCCGGAGTCTTCTTTAAAAATAACATCTTTTACAGCCAATGCCCTTTGAATTAAAAAGGAGTATTTTGGGAGGGATTAGAAATTTGAATGAAAAAAATTTAGTAAAAAATTCAACATACATGTCTTAGTGTCTATTTGGTGTTAAACAATGTTCTAGACTCTTGGGAGATACCCATTTCAGATGAGACAAAGTCCCTGCCCTGATGGAGTTTGTGGTCTTGCAGTGGATATGCCACAGGGTCAAGTGGATATATTAAACATAATCCTAACTTCCCTGGGCATGTTCAGTTCTAATATGGAGATACCCTTGAGGCGCCTTTTGAGCATGCCCAATTTGCCTATCATGGAGCCCAGTCCATCCCCTAACATGTAGATGGTGGGGAGTCACCTCTTTTATCAATTATTTGCATCTTTAAAACTGACAAGACCGAACCCTTCACTCTCTTTTTCTGTTCTTCTCTTTTGGACAACCCTTGTCTGCTACGTCCAGAGGGCAAGGACATTGTGAAATGAATTGGTGAGAAGGCTTCACCTATTCCCTATCTTTCATTCTGGCTCCAAGAAATGGGCTTCAGTGTATTTGTTTCTAAGTTTTTTGTCTTCAGTTCCAGGTGCCAGAGGTGATCCACGTGGGACTGGGAATTTGAGCCAAAACTACATTGGAGCCAGGATTACAGGTAGGGGTGGTACAGCTAGCTAGAATAGCATGGAAGCCCTGAGAAACCAGGATGTCTAGGACTTGAGCCCCAGCTAGATTTTGAGTTTGGAACTTGGACTGCACTCTATGGGAATTGAGCTAAATTCTGAATCTAATCCTCTTCCTCTCCCCAGAGAGTGAGGTGGTACAAAGGGGGAGGGAGATTGTGCTTCTCACTTGATGGGGGAGAAGATTTGTACACTTGTGACTGTACCTCCTGAAGTAAATATTTCTTTGTAAAAACTAGTCTGATTCTGTTTGCCTAAATGGATCTGGAGTTCAGAAGACCATCCTCTACAATTGAAGGACACTCTTGGTGGGGGGCTAGATCCATTTGTAGGTTCCTAGACACCCCTGATAGAATAGCAACATTCTGCACTTATAGTTCCCCAACTCTCTACCAAGAGGAATATTTCGTCATCTCTTCTCTGGATCAGAGACTGGTCATTATAACTAATCACTCATTGATTGCCTTTCAGTACTGTTTTCATTTACAAAATACTATAATGTTGTTCTGGTTCTATTTATTTCTTTCTGCAATAGCTCATATGTCTTTCTATATCTCTCTATTGTTTCTTGCGGGAAATACTATTTTGTGGAAAATAGGTTGTTTCTTGTGGAAAATACTATTCTATTATATTCATATACTTGAATTTATTCAGTTATTTCCCAATTAATGGACACCTGTTTTGTTTTCAGTTTTTTGCTACTTCAAAAGTTAATATTAAATATATAAACATTAATTACATTAAACTATTAAATAAGTTGTAATTACATATCAATATCAATAAGTATTTATCAATCAAACACAAATAAATAATTAAATAAATTTTAATTAAATTATTAAATATTAAACATATGGGGCTCTCTCCTTCCTTCCTTCTTCCCTCCCTTTCTTCCTTCTTCTATCTTCTCTTTTTTTTTTCAGCCAAAGACAAGATTTATTAAAACATCCATCATATTGGGCAGACTCTTAAGGAATCTGAATGTTACTAAGCTATTGGGTAGATTTTAAGAATCTAAGCACTGGCTAGATTATAAGATAAGGTAGACCTTATATACAGAAAGACTGTGGGAGGGACCTAGGAGTGGCCAGTAAACTGGGGTGAACAGAACTCCTGGGACTTGGACCTCATGGCCAAGGGGCAATGGAGCCTAGCTAGGATTAAGGATGGGAAATGGCTGGGGGCCATACATAGGGAGGTAAGACAAAGGAAGACCTGGCTAGATTAACAGAATTGGAAGATTGGGCATAGCCACAGTGAAAGGCCTGTTGATGGGATTATAGCCTAAGTGAATGCCGCAGATTTGGCCAAGTGGGAAAGTCCAGGGTTTTTCCTTTCTGGGGTCCAGATCCCAAACCCATCATTGCCCTCTCAAACAAATGGAACCCAAGTTCCTTTGGGGTAAGGGACAAAGGTCTCGGCTTCTGAAACTGCTTCTTGCTAGCAAGGTGGTAGAGCTGTCCCTGCCTCAAGGGGGTCTCAAAGAGGAGGTTGACTGCAACCGAACACAGGCTGCATCCAGGGAATGACGGGGACATTGGCTGGTACTTGCTGTTTGCTACCAACTGTAGGTGAATGGCCCATAGTCTGGAACACACAAATCTGACAGAAAAAAACTGCAGGGCCCAGATATAAAGCAGGGACTAGATTTAGGGCCCAACTTTGAGAGGATAAAACATCCTTAGCTCTGTTTGGATTCAGATAATTCATTTTCCAACCATGCAGTATCAAATCCACCTCATAGCCAGACTCAGAATAGCCAGGTGGGTAACATTCCCTTTCAAAGGAACATAATGGGGAAACTGAGCCAGGAGGATCCCATCTTAGACTGAGGCTAAAATTGTCCTCTCAGCTTTTCCCAATGCTGACTTCCCACCTGTATCACCTTCTCTGAGTAGCTTGTGGCATTTCTTTCAGATGGTAGATTATTGATTATCAATGGATTATGACCTATCAGACAACTCAAAATAAAATCCTATGAGTTCTTACCTCAAACAGCAAGTTTTACTAATCACAGCTTAGGAAAAACTTTTCCAGGATTTACATCTCAAACTTAAATTTGTCCCATTGTAAAAAGTCAATCATTAGAGATTTCTATACACTTGCAAATTCTCAGCAAGCCATACATAACCCAAACAAGCTTTTTGGCTAGTTTACACAGTAAAACAATAACCAACAATAGCTAAATTATTTTAGTGGTAACCAAATTATGAAAAGTTGCTTGATGTAACTGATACAGAAACTTGAATCAAACCCATTACCAATCAGGTGACTTCAGTTTTGTTAAATGCACTTCCAAATTACTTTACATGGAGAATCAACATCTCATCATTAACAGTTACAACTACAAATTTAAAAGAGCATGCTTACCCAAGTTTGGAGGCTAGCTTCGTTACCTTGAGCAGGATGTGCTGAACCTGAGTTCCAGACAAAGGTTGCCCTAGAGCACAAGGCCATTGCCAGGAGGGCCTACACCATAGCTGCTGCCCTTCCCCCTTCCTTCCTTTCCCAGGTGGGGGAGGGTGAAATCAAAGGTGAAGGGTAAAGGGTGAAACTCTCTTCTCCTATGAGAGGAGTTAACAGATACCCTCTTGACTCAAGAGAAGGGAGTGACTAGTTTGTACAGGTGTTTCAAAACTCCTTAATGCTCAATCACAAAACCTCCAGAATGTGCCAAGATATATTTTTAGCTATTTTAAATTTCCCTGTAACCTCCATGAAGGAGGATTCAGAGGTGCAGAGGGAAGGGAGTAAGTAAGCCTCAGGGAACCAAAAAGCAACTGCAGTTTTCCCCAATTCCCTAGTGCTGAGGGAATTAACAGAATTGAGAATACACTTCCCGATAAGGTGTTCATCCTTGTCCTCTGAGCTGCAGGAGGTGTACTCAGGTCCATGGCCTTCAACTGACCCAGTACACTGAGAACCTGAGAGCATCAGGCCGAGTGAAAGATAGCCTTGTAACTGTCTGCCAGAAAAGCACCTCCAAGCCTTGGTGCTTGGAGAGTAATCTTAACTGCAGAGCAAGAAAGGAGGGAGGGGAGGCTTATATACCTTCCAGTCTTGGCTGGAGAAGAACTTGGGGTTAGGCAGTTTCCCTGTATGGGCCACCAAAATGATGTGGTTTAGAGGTTTAGGGGTGCTGGGACCCCAAAATCACAACATGCAGATCCTGCCTGCAAGAATTCAAACCAAGCCTTCTTTCAGACCTTTGTCTTTACAAGGTTTATTAAAACATCCATCATGTTGGGCAGACTCTTAAGGAGTCTGAATATTAGTAAGCCACTAGCTAGATTTTAAGAATCTAAGCAGTGATTAGATTATAAGAATCTGAGCTTATCTTCTCTTTCTGTTTCCTTCTCTCCTTCCTTCTCTTTCTCCTTTCTTCTCCTTTACTTTCTCCTTCTTTCTCTTTGCTTCCTTCTGTCTTTCCTTTTTTTCCTTTTTTTCTTTCTTTGTCTTCCTTAGGATAGATGTCCAGTACTGGGATTTCTATATCAAAGGTTATAAGAGTTAAGTAACATTTTCATACATTTCCAAACTATTTTTTTTCACACTGGTTGGACCAATTCTCTATTGGTTCAATAATATATTGGTGTTATTGTCTTCTTTCAGTCCTTCCAACACATCTTCACCAATTAGAGGGGTTGAGGTAAAATTCAGAGTTGTTTTAATTAACATTTATTACTATAAATACTAGAATATTTTTCAAAATTGTGAATAATTTGCATTTTTCTTCTTTTGAAAACTGTTCTTATGTCTAAGAATGGTCATGGTCAAATGTATTTGTTGAATCCATCTAGTTATTGGACATCTACTTCTTCATTATAAATTATTGTTAATATCACATGCCTTGAAGAGTAACTTAAAAAAGAATTATGAAAAATTGTATGAAATACATTCACATAGTAATCTGTGCTTCAGACAATGATTCTCCTGCTTCCAACAATAAAAAAAATGCAGGAAATCTTGTGAATCCCATAAGGAGTCTATAAAATTAATTTTATTTATTAATGCTAACAACATGTAAGACATGAAAAGCTTGTGAACCTAATCTTCCTCAAAAGTACAAAAATAAGACTTATGTATTTTAATCACTTACACTAGGTAATGTTTTGAATGGACTATACCTTCTTGTAGGGGCAGCTAGGTGGTACAATGGATAAAGCATTGAACTTGGAATCAGGAAGACTTATCTTCCCAAGTTCCAATTCAGTCTCAGACACATACTAGCTTTGTGATCCTTAACGCCATTTGCTTCAGTTCCTAACCCGGGGGGGGAACATGTGGTCTCGAGACCAAAGGCCCCCACCCCTCCCCCCCCAACCTAATCTGTCAAATGACCTGGAGAAGGAAATGGCAAACCACTCCAGTATCTTTGCCAAGAAAACCCCTAATGAGGTCGTAAAGAGTTGGATATGACTAAAACAATTGAACAACAGTAGTACACCCTGTTGGGTTTTTCTTTTTTTGCATGTAGAAAGGCAGGCTGTCTTCCCTGTGTAGAAATCTATACTTAGTTATTCCTGAGAAACTGGACATCATAGGAGTTTTACATTTTAGCTGGACTCTGTGGAGAGAGAGGAAGAACCATTCAAGTCTACCAAGTCCAACAAATTCTCATTTTCTGATTTTCCTTGATTTCAAGGAGAAACATAAAAATCGAAGTAATTAAGTCCTACTATCTTTGTCACAAAGGAATTTAAAATCTAATAACCATTTTTGGGTCATATAACCCAATCATTTACTAAAACATGAAAAAGAAAGAGGAAAAAATAGTCACATGTAAGGTATAGATACGTATAAGGAAACACAGACAACAAACAAAATCTAAATCCAAAACATGAATCATTTCACTTTCTCTCCAGGCCCAACTGGTATCCCTGACTTTGTTCAATTAGGAATGGAATGTCCTTTGACTACAGTGATAGAAACACTATAAAATGAGTACCATCATACAAGATAACGTTAGTATTCAGGAAAATATTTTATTAAAGAAATAGGAAGTGGGGAGAAGTATGGTTGAGAAGTGTAAATCACTTGCTACAGGGATGAAGGGGGAGGTATTCAAGTTGATATTTTCAGTCTTTTTGAGGTAATGACACTGTTTTTTTTTTAATTTTGAGGAGAGATAGTATAGTATGACTGTATTATGTGTGCTGGACTTAGAATTGGAAAAGCTAGGTTGTAGTCATGTTCTTACTTGTAGGACCTTAAGGATGTACCTTCAACTTTCTGATGCTCAATGTATTCATTTGTATGATGAGAATATGATCAAAGAATTGAAAACAATGTCTCAGAGAAGGAAGTGGAAAAGCACATGGTAGGTGTCAGCAGATGGCAAAGTTCTGTGAAGAACTTCAAAAAACCTAAGTAAAAGATGTCATTGATGAAACAGGAAATGGAGAGAAAATGGGACGCTAGTCATGTGAAGACAACAAGGGATCACAAGTAGACAACCTGAGTGTTTCACTGGTATCCTTTCAATGTCAAAAGAAACTGAAGAGAGGCCCCAGTAAGTTGGGTGCATCCCTATAGCAAACTTATGATAAACATAGACAAGAGTGACACAGAATGAGTGGCCATGGATAGGCTGCAATTTGCACTATTGGAGAGAATATCTACGTCATTGAGATCAAAGATTCATCTCAGTATTGAATACAATTGGAACAATACCTACAGTATTGACTTCACAGGGTTTTTTGTGGATCAAATGAGAGAATATGTATAAAAACACTTCATATGTATAAAAACTAATTTACTGTCAACAGTCTGTCATGCAAGAAACATAACTTCAGATATTGAGGGTCAAGTGCATTCATTTAACAAACTTTTTTTTGTTCAGTCATTTTTTAGTGGTGTCTAATCTTTCATAATCCCATTTAGGGTTTTCTTGGCAGAGATACTAGAGTGATTTGGGATTTCCTCTTCCAGCTAATTTTATAGATTGGGAACTGAGGCAAACAGGATTAGGTTACTTGCCCAAGATCACACAACTAGTAAGTTTAAGAGGCTGAATTCTAACTCACAAAGATGAGTCTTCCTAATTCCAAGCCCAGTGCTCTATCTATGCACCACCTAGCTGCCCAACAAACTTTTATGAAACTAAACTTATCATGCTAGATTATAGAGATACAGAAAGGGGAAAAATAGTCCTTGTCCTTAGTTTACATTCTATTGGGAGAAACCACATATATACATACACACATACATATGTGGTATCTGTGTGTGTGTGTGTGTGTGTGTGTATGTGTGTGTGTGTGTGAGAAAGACAGACCCAGACATCTACAGACACTGGGGACAGAGTCTGGGCAGAAGAAAGAGCATGGAACACTTGAGCAACCAGGGAGAGGCTGCAGACCAGAAAAAAGACCCCACATTCATATTGGGGTACACCTAGACCCAATGGGTGGGTCAGGGACTGTGATGGGTGCCAACAGGCAGCTTTGTTACTTACTACCTAGGGCCAATTTTCAGATAGATCCTGGGCAAAGTGAGAAAAGGACCTGTGCACAGTATAAGAAGGCTTTGGACTGTGTATGGAGAAAGGAAGATGTTCAGAAGTCAGTAACAGCATCAGTAGCAATGTGACTCAGACCTCAGGTACAAAGTAGTGTCACAACATCTAGCCCAGCTTGCCAAGGAGTAACAAAGGCAGGAAACCCACACTAAAGGGGAAACTACAATTCTACTACTTTGAACCAACAGAGCTTTCCATTTAGCTGATAGGGACTGAGTCCAGCAGCAGTTCATTTTTGCACAGATCCAAATCCATATTATGAACTTGCAGAACTTAGACCAAGATGGCAGCAGATTTTTCCCTCCCAGATCAGACCACTTCTAGAACACTGAAAGCTTACAAATCCCCATCCTATCCCTGAGATCCTGGACTATCGACACTCAATATTCCCTGAGAAAAGGACCAGCCCAAAATTTCCCTACTGAAGTGTGGCAGAGCCCAGGCCCTAATACTGAGTCTGAAGTCAAAAAGTAAGCTAGAAGAATGGTCAGACTGAAAGAGAATCACATCAAAATGAACTATTATTATGGCTGGGATGCTCAAAACACAAAAGTGTGAGAAAATAACTCCAAAATATCTGCAAGCAAAGTCTGAGAAAAATACATTCTGGGCACAAACTCAATTAGAATTTCTGGAGGAGTTGATGCAAGTGTTTAAAAACAAAGAGCTGGAAAATGTTTTTATAAATGAAATGAGGGTTCTTGAGGACAGTATTGGAAAAGAAATGAGAGCTATGGAAGAAAGAGTTGGAAAGGGAATTAACAGCTTATCACAAGACATATAAAAACCTTGCCCAAGCCAAAAAAAAAAAAGAATTCCTCAAAATTTGAGTGGATCAAATAGAAGCTAATAACTTCATAAGGCAATAAGAAAAATTAAGACAAATGCAAAAGGCTGAAAAATGGGAAAATGTAAAGTATTTCACAGCAAAAAACAACTGATTTGGGAAAAAATTTTGAGGAAAAAAAATGAATAATTGGATTATTTGAACACTAGGACCAAAAAGAGAACCTAGACATCCTATTCAAGAAATCTTAAAAGAAAACTACCCATATCTCTTAGAATCAAAAGCAAAAGCAAAATAGAAAGAGTCTAGAAGTCACCTTAAAGAAACTCAAAAATGCAAATTTCTAAGACTATTGCAGCCTAAATCCAGAGATTTCAGGTAAAAATAAAAATATTTCAAGCAGCCAAAAAGGAAGAATTCATATATCAAGGAGCTATAGTCAGACTCACACATGATTTAGCAGTCACCATTATAAAGTAGTGAAGAACCTGCAATACAATCTTTCAGTGGGCAAAGAATTTTTATACCCAAGGTTTACACCCAAGAATAACCCAGCAAAACTGGGTATAATGCTATAGGGGGGAAACAGATCATTAATGAGATAGAGAACTTCCAAGCATTCCTGATAAAAAAGACCACAGCTCCAGAGAAACTTGGAAATTCAAATAGAGGAGTGAAAAGAAACATAAAAAGGTAACTATGAATGAATAATGATACAGGACTAAACTAGCATAAATGGCTTTTATTCAAATATGGGGAGATAATGCATATATACATCTCCTCTCATCCCTCTCATCATCAGGATTCATGGAGTCTAATTAGACAAGGCCTGGGAATGGTTCCGTTATATCTTGATGATCTTTTTTTTTCCTCTTTTCTTTTTTTAACTTTTAGTTTTCAACATTCACTATCACAAGATTTTGAGTTCCAAATTTTCTACCCATCTCATCCTTCCCCCCATGCCAAGATGGCATGCATTCTGTATACCCCTTCCCCTAATCTGCCCTCCCTTCTATCTCAACACCCTCTTCTCTTATCCTCTTCTGCTTCTATTTTCCTGTAGGGCAGGATAGATCTCTATATCCCATTTCCTGTATTTCTTATTTCCCAGTTGCATGTGAAAACAATTTTTTAACATCTGTTTTTAAAACTGTGGGTTCCAAATTTTCTCCCTTCCTCCCTCCCCACCCGCCCACATTGAAAAGGCAAGCAACTCTATACAGGTTATACATATGGAGTCATACAAAACACTTCCATAGTAGTCATATCATGAAAACCTAAGTATATTTCCCTTCATCCTATACTGCCCCCCATTTATTCTATTCTCTCTTTTGACCCTGTCCCTCTTTAGAAGTGTTTGGTTCTGATTAACCCCTCCCCAAATCTGCCCTCCCCGCTATCCTCCCCCTGCTCTCTTGTCTCATTCCCCCCCCCACTTTACTAGAGGGTAAGATAGATTTCCATACCCAAATGAGTGTGTATGTCACTCCCTCCTTAAGCCAAATCCTATGAGAATAAAATTCACTCATTTCCTCTCACCTTCCCCCATTTCCCCTCCATGGTAAAAGCCTTTTCTTGTCTGTTTTATGTGAGATAATTTACCCCTTTCTACATCTCCCTTTCTCCTTCTCCGAGTATAATCCTCTCTCACTCCTTAATTTTATTCTCCAGATATCACCCCTTCATTTTCAACTTACCCTGTGCCCTCTACCTACCTATCTACCTACCTATCTATCTATCGATCATCCATCTGTCTATCTACCTACATACATATAATTTTTTCCCTCCAACTACCCTAATACTGACAAAGGTCTCATGAGTTACAAATATCATCTTTCCATGCAGGAATGTAAACAGTTCAACCTTAATAAGTCCTTTATGATTTCTCTTTCCTGTTTACCTCTTCCTGTTTCACTTGAGTCTTGTATTTGAAAGCCAAATTTTCTATTCAGCTCTGGTCTTTTCATCAAGAATGCTTGAAAGTCCGCTATTTCTCTGAAAGACAATTTTTTTCCCCTGAAGGATTACATTCAGTTTTGCTGAGTAGGTGATTCTTGGTTGTAATCCTATCTCCCTTGCCCTCTGGAATTTTATATTCCATGCCCTATGGTCCCTTAATGGAGAAGCTGCTAAATCTTGTGTTATCCTGATTGAGTTTCTACAATACTTGAATTGTTTCTTTCTGGCTGCTTGCAACATTTTCTCCTTGACCAGGAAACTCTGGAATTTGGCTACAATATTCCTAGGATTTTTCCTTTGGGGGTCTCTTTCAGGAGGAGATCTGTGGATTCTTTCAATTTCTATTTTGCCCTCTAGTTCTAATACATCAGGGCAGTTTTCCTTGATAATTTCTTGAAAGATGATGTCTAGGCTCTTTTTTTGATCATGGCTTTCAGATAGTCCAATAATTTTTAAATTCTCTCTCCTGGATCTACTTTCCAGGTCAGTTGTTTTTCCAATGAGATATTTTACATTGTTTTCTAATTTTTCATTCTTTTGAATTTGTTTTACAGTGTATTGATTTCTCATAGAGTCACTAGCTTCCAATTGCTCTATTCTAAGTTTTAAGGAAGTATTTTCTTCAATAAGCTTTTGGACTTCCTTTTCCATATGGCTGATTTTTCTTTTCAGGGCATTTTTCTCCTCATTGGCTTTTTGGACCTCTTTTTCCATTTGGGTTAGGCTATTTTTTAAGGTGTTATTTTCTTCAGTATTTTTCTGCATCTTCTTTACTAAGCTGTTGACTTGTTTTTCATGATTTTCTTGCATCACTCTCATTTCTCTTCCCAGTTTTTCCTCTACTTCTCTTACCTGCTTCTCAAAATCCTTTTTGAGCTCTTCCATGGTCTGGAACAATTCATATTTTTCTTAGAGGCTTTGGATATAGGAGCTTTGACTTTGCTGTCTTCTGGTTGTATATTTTGATCTTCTTTTTCTCCAAAGTAAGATAATATAGTCTGACTCTTTTTGAGCTGCTTCCTCAGCCAATTACTTGAGTTACAAACTGTTTGTTAAGGTAAGGGTCTGCTTCCAGTGTGGAGAATGCAATGAACCAAGCTTTGGGGGTTTTGTGCGGCTGTTTTCAGAGATACTTTGAGCGACCCATAAATTTTCAGTTCTTCCAAGGTTTTATGATCAAGGGTGAGGTGTTTACTCCTTTCTTGGCCTGTGCTCTGGTCTGTGAGTAACCACAAGCATTCTTTTCTGTCTTGGAACTGTGAAGAGGATTTCATCTTATTGCCACTATAAACTTCACTGCGCCAGCACTTCTTCTTGCCCCAGGACTGCCACCCAGAACTGTGACCCAGATCCAAGCAAGGGCAAAGAGAGACAATCCTGCACCAGCAGAGAGATCCCTGCAATCTCCCTTTGATCAGTCACTAGATTTGCCCTCAGTCTGTGGGCAAAGCTCAGGAAGCAGCTCCCACTCTAGGGCCATGCTCAGAGACTAGGGTTAGTACAGTGTGCTTCTCTTTCACCGAAGACATTGGTGTTCATGGGTTGAGATGTCTGGAAACTGCCACAGCTGCCTGTGATTCAGTCCTCTGAGGCCTGCTCCAGGTTCACTGAGGCCTGCGTGTCCATGGCGAACTGCATTCCTCTCCCAGCCTGAATGTGATATACCTTTCAGATCAACCATCAAGGTTGTCTTGGGCTGTGAATTTGTTTCATTCTGTCTTTTTGTGGGTTCTGATGCTTTAGAATTTGTTTAGAGCCATTTTTATAGGTATTTGGAGGGGTTTGGGGGAGAGCTCAAGCAAGTCACTGCTTTTACTTTGCCGTATTGGCTCCACCCCCCTATCTTGATGATCTTAAGAAAAGAATGGAAAATGAAGAGAAGAGAAACACATCATCAGGAGTAGAGATGGGATGAAGGAAAAGGAAAATTAGGCAAAATTATCTCACATAATCAGAGTACAGAGATAGACATGTATGATATCTATACAATGGTGTCAATAACGAATGGCTGACACTTAAACCTCACTCAAGAGAAAAGAAGGAAAAACCCATACACATAAAATTTGGGTATAAAAATCTATTTCACTCAATAAGAAAATAGGAAGGAAAGAGAAGAAATGTAAAGGGGAAATTAGAGGAAAGGTAGATTAAAGGAAGGATTAGTCTTAAGTAAAATAAACTCTAAGGATGTGCAAAAATGTTTATATCTCTTTTTGAGATGACAAAGATTGGGAATCTGATGGGGTGCTCATAAATTAAGGAATAGATAGTATATAAAGGTGATAGAAGGTGACCAAGTGGCACAGTGCAGGGCCTGGAGTAAGGGAGACTTATCTTCCTGAATTAAAATCTGACCTCAGATACTTACTGGCTGTGTGACCTTGAGCAAGTTACTTAATCTCATTTGCCTCAGTTTCCTCATCTATAAAATGACCTGGAAATGGAAATGGCAAACTAGTACAGTATTTTTGCCAAGAAAACCTCAAATGTGGTCATGAAGTGTCAGACACAACTGAAAAGACTGAATAACAACAAAGGTGATGGAATACTAAAATCTTATTAGTGCACTGACCAATCAGGATTCCAGAAGAATAATGATGAAATAGGCTACACACCTCTTGGTTAGTGAGGTAAAGGACAGAATGAAGAATAAGATTTTTTTTTAACAGTGGCCAATGTGGAAATTTGTTTTGAATGACTATACAAGTTTGTGATGGACTGTATTTTTCTTGCATTCTCAGTTGGAGGAGAAGGCTTAAGTGGGAGTGTAAGAAGGTGGATCTTAGCTGATTAAAACAAATTATATATGTATATATGCAAATACACATACACACATATGTGGAGTGTGAAGCATGGTAAATGCTCAATGAATACTGCTGATTTTAACTGAAAAGCCTACCCTCAATACCTAAGTCTCCCTCAACTTATCTTCTTTTATCACAGGAAAGGGAAGAAAAGAAATGAAAAGGGATAGCTTGGAGCAATACAGGGGTGCATTGGGAAATCTTGTGTTTACTCAAGACATCTATTGTAGTTCATATAGTCATGCTGCCTTTGCTTTCCCTAATGTGAAGAAAATAGTCTGGGACTACAACAGTAGCAGCATTTAATGTAGACATGAATTGTGATAAAACTACACTTTAATGGGTTAAGTATAATAACCAGGTACAGTATTTGGGTCAGGGGGGAGGTTCAGGAAAGCAAAAATTCAAGGAAGAAGTAAATGATTTGCCACCACTCTGATTAAAAATTGTTTCCTATGCTTCCCTCATTGTTGCTGTATATTTCAGTGACTTTATTTAGGCTCCTGTTAGGGGACTTTTTTTTCTTATCAGCTTGACAAGGGAAGAATATTAGTTCATAAAAAGAGTAATATCCTTTGCATCATTTTTTTTCAGGACTTTCTTCCCCTTCTCTTTTCTTTCCAAAGGCTTGGGCTTTTGCATTGATTTGCCAGTTTTTGTTCACTAGCTAGTGAACCCAAGGAGTGCTCTGGATAGTGCCACAAATGACTTTTAATGTTTCTAATATCCATACTCAGAAGATCCAGGCCTGAGCATGTTAGTACTGATGCATGGATCCATTTCAGGCACTATTTTGGCCAGGAGTGCAATCTCTCTCTCTCTTTCTCTCTCTCCATATACATACATATACATATACACACAGATATGCATATATATGTGTGTGTGTGTGTGTGTGTGTGTGTGTGTATATATATATATATATATCTTTATATATATTATATATGGAGAGACAGACAGAGAGAGACAGAGACAGAGAGTCTTAGCCCATTGGTCACCATGCTGACCTAGACTAACAGTTGAAAAGAGCATCTTTCATGATTTACACAGCTGTTTGCACAACCCAGAAACTTGTAAAAGGTGTCCTGGTGGCATTTCTTCACTGCAAAATTGCCTGGCTGAGGGAAAGCTAAACATTTTCTTTCCTGCAGAGCTGGTGGAAAACAGACCTATTTTCAGGATTAACTTTAAGACTGTTAAAAAAGAAAAGAAAGAAATGAATAAAGAAAAGGAAAAACAAGAAAGAAACTTTCCAGACACTGAGTTCCATCACCGGCATGAAACAAAGGAGCCAATCCAGTGTCTTCATTTATAGCCAGCAGTTAAGCAGCTGCAGAAGGAAAGATCCTTCCTGACCTTCTAAATCAACCTCCAGTACAGTCAGCCAGATTTGACTGAGAAATTTCACAATGGTCATTTTCTCTCAGCTCATCCAAACAGATGTTTAGCATCATTAAATACATTTTTCTTAATGACAGCAGCACTTAAAGGGCTGAGTTATTTGTGTATGCTTTGCCTGTCCTGGTGGTATGTCTCAGTTTAGAAGTATGTGAACAAATTTCAGGGTGGGGGAGGGTACAAGGCTAGGTACTTTAAATAGAGAATGTTTTCGTATTAAATGAGACCTGTTTGCAGGGGGTGGGAGTGGAAGTTTCTCAAGGACCTGACATTATCACTGAGATTTTGAAGTTAGAGCATACATTTAACCCACACCTTTCCTTTTTCTTGGTTTTCCTTACATTTTTCAGTGGGCTTCAGTTACTCTTTGGCAAGGAATTCTGCAAGAAGTGAGTAGGCATTGTCTATGCAGGGAAGGGAAGGAGACTAATATAACAGAGCTTGGGGATATGAGCATGAGTGCAAAAACATAAGCCTCCTGTGGATTGTGGGAAGCCAGAAAGCTATTTTTTTAAAACTACTATTCAAACTTCTTTTTCAAGGAGAAAAATACCATAAGACTACACACTACAATCCAAAAATAATCTCATTTCCCAAAAGAAGATTGCTGTGGTTCTAACTGATAACATACTTACACTTTTTTCCCACAGACTAAATGTTTGATACTATTTCAAGCTTTGTGGTTGCAGCTTATCCCTTTCTTGACAGTCTTGGAAAGCCCCACAGCTTCAAACTTGGTGGGTGAGAATTTAGTTAGAATCACTAGATGCATTTTTTTTCAGTCTCTCTCTCTGTCTCTCTCTCTCTCTCTCTCTCTCTCTCTCTCTCTCTCTCTCTCACACACACACACACACACACACACACACACATGCACACATTTCTTATGTTTCATTCAAGCTCCCCATTCTCTGCCTTCTCTTTTGAAATCTTTGGTGATTCTCCACAAATCCCTTAATTTCTTCATTGCTCTTTATTCTTCTATACAATGGCAATGCTACACCTGACACATGGTTCTAGAAGTAATTATATAGTCGAATCTCCCACTTGAATCGAGTACCCTCTATGCTAATGTTCTTAATCATTTTTGTGTGTCACAGACCCCATTTACTAGAGTGGGGAGAGACTTTTGGCAGAGACGGCAATAACACTGTTGCAGTAGTCCAGGTGTGAGGTAATGAGGTACCAGGATGGCAGCTGCAACATCAGAGGAAAGAAAGAGTTTGTGTGAGAGTGGTTGTAAGGGGAAAATCAACAAGCCTTGGCAACAAATTAGATACTGGGGATGGGGAAGAGAAAGAATGAGGGGTCAAAGATGATGCCTAGGTTGGTGCTTCTGAGTGACTAGGTGGATGATTGCGCTCAGAAAAGGGTCATTTAACTCAGAGAGTTGGCCCTTGGTGATTGAAAATGTAATTTTGTATTGACTAATCTATGTACATCTTCCCCACCTCCCATCCCCCCCCCACCCTTCCTGATCTACTCAGTGCTTCTTAAGAATAGGTACTGTTCTACTTTGTATCCCTAGTGCCTAATATATGTGTAACAAGCTTTTAGCGTTCACTTAGGTCACATAAGATGGAGGCACCCATGTCCAAAATGCCAGGGATGTGCTTTTAAGAGAAGACTTTCTGCCTTTCCCCTATCATGTGGGTGGGAGCAGTCCCTTTCGCTTAGATGTGTAGCCAGAACTGACTCGGTCTTTAAATCTACTTGGCAAAGCTGAAGGACAAGTTCTCTCACTCTAGGAATATGCAAGGATAAAGGTCTTGTTTACTTGCCATATGGGCACTATGCATTAAGCTGGCTGAGGGGAAGATCTACTTGTCCCTTCCCCTTGGGCCCTGTGAAACTCGTTTGGGGTTTTGGCCTTTTTCAGTTCTAGGTACAGGTAGTGGAGTGGCCAGACCTGAGAACTCTAGCCAAGGAAACCTTCAAGTCAATATCACAGACTGGATATTGCTGCTAGCACAGCAGGGGAGCCATGAGAAGGTGAGGTGCTGAGACATAAGGGGTATGGTGGGGGGGGGACTTGGAGCTTGCAAGGATTGTGCCACATAGGAACTGAGATAAACTGTGCATCTATTACCCCCTCCCCTTCCCAGAGATTGAGGGAATGCAGCATAGATTGTGCTCCCAGGTGTTTCAGCTATGTGTGAGAAATGTTTTTGCTATACATTTAAGGTAAATATTTCTTTGTAAAAGCTAATCTGTCTGTTAAATGGTTAAATGAGACTAGGGTGCTGGGGGCTCCATAAAATTCAGGAAAGACAATCAGTTGGGGCTTGGGAAGATAACAGAGACTAGACACCTTACCACCAACCTCCTTAAGTGTACTAGAGAAACCTGGGGGAAGGGAAAAACTTAGGTAGTGGTGGCCAGAGTAGTCACTGTTACATAAGGAAAGAGAGATATGTTGTAAGTTTGGTTGAACTAACAATCTACACTCACATATATACATACAACACATATACGCATAAATGCAAATATGTATGTATACACAGACACACATATATATGTATGTACATGTATTTTCCCTTTCTCAGAAATTTTTGTTCATCTGTTTTGTTGTAATATAACAATTATGTATAATACATAATAAAATAAATAGTATATATATATAGAGAGAGAGAGAGAGAAAGAGACAGAGAGAGAGAGAGAGAGAGACCGTTTGCACTGCTTTTGCACAAATGAATAGATGAAGATAGAATTAGAAGAGAAGCAATGTAGCATCAAATTTAATTTATGAAGACTGACACAACATAGTGTGGTACTTTGAGAGGTGGTCTCAGAACCAAGAATTCTTAGGTAGAAGTTCCACCTCTGACACATGCTGACTGTGTGAAGCAAGTAGTTGAACTTCTCAGTGCTCTTAACACCTCTCCATGTTCATGAGTTGAACAGAAGGTTCCCACTGGCATTTATTAAATGATATGCTTACACCAATTAAATAATAGAGTGTCATAGAAGCCCTATGGCTACTCCTTTCCCTATCACCAATAGGTATTATGTATATGTATATGTACATGTACATGTATAGGTATAGGTATACATATGTTGTGGTGGTGGTGGTGGTGATGTCCTGGTTTGGATTTAAGTGAGACAGAGCTGCACAAAGTTGTCAGCCTCATTCTCTCCTCAAGAGACATAAGTCAAGATGAGTGTGTATGTGCATGTGTGTATACATACACACACATATATGTATGTATATACACCCACATGTTTGTATGATAAAATTTGTAGCATCAAGCTTGTAACAGGAGTTAGGAAGTACTCAGAATGAGCTTTTGAGAGGAATATAGTGAGATGATCTGTCTGTCTATCTATCTATCTATCTGTCTGTCTACCTATCTATCTATCTGTTTGCATTTGATGCTAATATAAAACACCAGAAGCCATTCTTTGATATATAATTAGTCAATATGAGCAAGAAGAACAGCAATTTCTAATGGATAACATGAAAATCTTCTCCAAATCACTAATAATAAGAGAAATACAGAATAAAATGCCTTGGAAATTCTACCTCATACAGTACAAATTGTTTTAAATGACAGAAGATGAGAACAGCCCATGTTAGACACTGGTGCATTTTTTTTGGAGCTTCATAGTGGCCTAATCATTCTGTATTCCAACTTGAACATAATTATTTAAATTCAACACTATGTCTTACCTTCTAGGAACATCTCATATAAAGCAGGTCTACATCAGTATTTATTTGTTTAATGCCCACAGTTTTCTTTGTAATTGCACCAGGTGAGACAGAGAGAGAGAGACAGAGACAGAGAGAGACAGAGACAGAGAGAGAGAGAGACACAAAGAGACAGAGAGACAGAGAGAGTGCATTTGTGCAGGCATACATAGCATGCACATGTAGCCAGAATCACCACTAAATTTAAAGTGGACTCAGGATTCAAGAGCTCTCTCTCACTTGGAAAAAAAATAGTGCCTCTATCCTCCAGGGGAGACTCCCACATTACCCTTTCCCCTACTTTAACCACAATATCACCCTGACCCAAGTTTGCTGGGCAAATATTAAATGTTGTAAGCCAGTCTTGTGATTCAGGTTCCAGATTGAAATGAAATATGGTATGCCCAACCCTCCAGCAGTCAACAAAAGGAAGCTCCCTTAGTCTTAGAATAGAAATAATGTTCAGCAAGGATATAATATTGATTCAATTAGGTACAATTTCCCACATCTGTGCATTGGCCATGTCAGATCACCACTCAGAAATATGAGTCAAGCCTAAGGCAGGGACCCTTCCTCTTTTGTGGGCTGACTTTTGTACCTAGGCCTCCAGGAAATTATCAGTTAGATTCTTAATCCCCTGGGTCAATTAAATCCCAAAGACCATTTTAATATACATATTTTAAGGAAAAACTGGCTTAACTGACATGGAGTAGATAATTCTTAGAGCAGGGACCTAAAAATAACAATTTTTAGAACTTCCATAAACATTAACTTAACATTTAGAACTCTAAAGGTAAGATCTTCAGTAACCATTGAGGGTGTGCACATACCCGTCAATAACAAATCGATAGGGTTGAGGCCCACTTGCTGTATCCAGGTTCTTGTCAACTTATTCATGCCCCATAGAGAGTTAATGATTGACTCTCAGCATTTGGGGATGATGTGATTGGGCTCAGGATATTTTGAATTGGAGCCATCCTCTTCGTACAAGGCCTTTAAAAGGGACCAGGGAGTCTTTCATCCTGATTCTGAGGGTTGGAAAGAAAGAATCATAGCAGAGTTAAGAGTAGACCTGAGATTCTGGTGCTACAGGGGGATGAGGAACAGAAAGCCTTGGCACCCGCATATCTTCCTTCCTAGGTGCCATTTAAGATAGCCTAGAGAAGATCCTAGGTAGCTTGGCACAGAGCAAAGAATACTAGCCCTGAAGTCAGGACTTCACTTCAAATCCCACATCTGATGCTTATTATCTGTTTTACATTGAACAAGTCACTTAACCTCACTGGGCCTAGTTCTCTTCATCTGTAAAATAAAAGGGTTGAATTAAAGCATCACTAAGATTCCTCCCAACTCTAGATATATGATCCTCAATCTGCTATATCACTGTGTTTGTCTACAACTCTCCCTGATTATAGTAATATCAGTCTTCTACAATTAAATGTGGAAAAGATATATTAAGTCAACATTGCACAGTCAACATCATTTCCTCCAATTTAAAAGAATTCCATCTAGAAGACTTCCTAGATCTTACCATCAGGGAGAAAACATCCATGAGTTATTGAGAAGCATCTAGATGGTGCAGAGGATTGAGCGCAGGACTTGAGTAAGGAAACCTGAGTTCAAATCCAGCTTCACACAATTACTATCTGTGTGACCCTGGGCAAGTCATTTAAATGCTTTCTTCCCCAGCTTCCTTGGCTGTAAAATAGGTATTATAATAATAAGGCATTATTATTATAACACCTACTTCCTAGATTTGTTGTGAAGATAAAATTAGATTAAATGTGCAAAGTGCTTTGCAAACTTTAAATTGCTTGCTATATAAATACTTGCCTTCATTTTTATTGTTCAATAATTCTTAATTCAACAAATATTTGCTAAGCACTTACTGTGTACAGAGCTCAAGGTAGATACAAAGATGAATAAGTATTTAACATTATGAAATTTTCAATACAGAAAAGATTAGGTACATGCAAACAGAACTATAATAGAAAATGGAATATGTCAATGCATGAGATGTGCAGTGTTAGTAGGACTTTTTTTTCTTGGTTGACAATGAGAATCTGAAATAGAAAAGCCCATCTTTAAGCTTTTCTGTTCTAGCCACATAACCTGCTTAGAGTTTTATGTTGTTTGCATATCACATCATTTAAATATTCATGTATCACATTTTCCCTTTAGCCTGTATTTATGTATGCCAAAATGTCACCTTTTCAAAAGACTGGGTGTTTTCTATGTGCATTTATGCAATCTGACTGCAAAGATACCCTGGAGCAAGCAAAAGGCTTGACCTAATTTTGTGCCTGTCACTCTGTAGACTCCCAAACCACAACCCAGAAAGTGAAAACATAAGCTTGCCTCCTCTTGACCTTATGAGCAAGGGCTGGATGGGAACATTTACTATGAAGGCAATCTGCAATTTGATAAATTCTAGTTGCCAGCATTGCTGTTTTATGTGATAGTCCAAATGGTTCATAAATTAGACATTAAGGTTTCCCAACAGGAAGCAGAGGCCTTGAAGACCTGGTAGCTGTCTAGTTAGTGTATCTTGCTTGATAAACATACCTGAATTTAAAATGCAAGATATGCTTAACATAGTTACAATGAACTGGTTGTCTAGAGAAAAAAAATTAATGAACGCTGGATTCAGGAAAGTGATTCGCAGTTTTAAATCCAATACAACCTCCTCCTTCCCCACCCCTCCACACACCCTTTAGAGCTCAGCTAACTCATCTATTGCTGACATTGGTCAAACTTATAGACAAACTTCTTTTTTGTCTATTAAAAAAAATCACTGAATTTTGCATGCATTAGCAGCATGACTATTAGGAATGACAGGAAACATTCCTGATTTTTCCAAATTCAGGCAATCAGTATTTTTACTGAATCTTCAGAAGTTTTCATTATCCCTAATTCAATTTGATAAGAAGGAGGTTTCAGAGAAGTCTCAAGTTGGTGGAATTTAATGAAGAACTTTCCATAGATGCTCTAGATTGAGATATTCAAAATGGGAAAAAGAGAGATAAGTATACTTCTGGGTTTGTATTCCCTCCAACATAGATCTCTATTTTTAAATTAATGTATTTATAAATGAATGCTTTTCTACTCCAATATAAGGCTAAATAGTTTAAAATTAGCATACATATTGTGCAGCCCTTATAAGCACCCCCTACCTTGCACTGACTTGGATCCCCAGAGCAAAGCTGCTATTCAATCTCTCCTCAGGATTCTATGCATACCCCCTGAGAAACTGTAAGGTTTTTCTAATGCTATTTCTCTGGACTTCTCCCCATATCAATCACCAGTTATTAATTCTACAATATCATTTGCCATTTCCATTCTATATCTCCACAGTATTATTTAACCAGTTGATATTTCTTCAATATCTCCGGTAAACAATTAACATCAATTGGTTTTCACAAAGGGACATTTACTGAAAAGATATAGCAAAAGTATAAACCCATCTACCTTAACCACAGAACAGTCTCCCCACAACTACCTTTGTCCCTAGGAAAGTGCACTCAAATTCAAAATAGTTGCTATAAACACTCCTCCCATAAAGTTTACTACCAAATGCAAGCATGGTCGTTGCACAAGTCACTTCCATTCTTGCAGGACATGGGGGCTCAGCTGCAGAGCTGATGCTGTGTTGTGCTGGGTCACAGAGATTGCTCCCCAGGGTTGCATTGACTCTTCAATGGGCTCAGCTGTTACTATTGCTGCAGACTCAGGTTCTGCTAGGACTCCAGCTACAGAATATTTTGAAGCTCTTAAGGTCATGACCTAGTCCACTCTGTCTCCAACATCTATTCACCTAATATTAGGGGGGAAAAAAACAAATGAAAAGAGGAAAAAATGCAGAGGTGTCATGTGTTCATCTTTGTTGAAAAATTCCTGTGCACCTTTCTATTCATAGCACCATCCTAACTGGGGTTTAAACAGAATTTCTGAACAGAGGACACACTACAATTTCTCCAGCAGTGTAGGACAATAGGTAGTCTCTTTGGAATTTCCTGCTAGGCAAGTTTCCTCTGGGTCCCTACAATAAAAGGCACTTGAAATTTCCCCTACTGGATCCTTTTTTATTGCAAAGGCAAACCCAGTGAAATTTCAAACACAGTCAACAATAGTATGGTCCCAATTTAAGTAGAATGAAAATAGGCTCAGGAAAACACTGGGTGAGCATGACACTTCCAAGGAAAAATCCCTTTAGGTTGATTATTTGGGACTTGTAGGTAAACAGACAAATTTTATACCATGTGCTGCAGTCCATGAGGATCTTACAATAAACCTAGTTGTCTAGGTTTATTTAAAATAAAAAAGAAAAAGCAAAGAGCATTTCTAGAACAGAATGCCATAATTTTGTTTTTCAACAATATTTTATTTCCCCCAATTACATGTTAATATAATTTTTAAATTTTTTAAAAAAGTTTTAAGTTGCAAATTCTATTTCTCCCTCCCTTTATCACCTCCCACATCCATGAGATTAGCAATCCCATACAGGTTATACATATGCAATCATGTAAAACATTTCCATGTTAGTCACTTTGTGCAAGAAGACTCAAAAGAAAGGAAGAAGGAAAGACAAAGAAAGAAAGAAATGAAGGAAGAAAAAGAAAAAAAGAAGGAAGGAAGAAAAATAGTATGTTTCAGTCTGTATTTAGACAATATCAGTTCTTTCTTTGGAGGTGGATAGCATGTTTCATCATGAGACCTTTGGGATTGTCTCGGATCATTATATTGATCAGAATAGCTAAGTCATCCACAGTTCTTCGTTATAGAGTATTGCTTTTATGGTATATAATGTTCTCCTGGTTCTGCCCACTTTACTTTGCTTCAGTTTATGTAAGACTTTCCAGTTTTTTCTGAAACCATCCTGCTTGTCATTTCTTAAGGCACAATAATATTCCATCACAATCATATACCACAGCTTGTTCAGCCATTCCCCAATTGATGGGCATTCCCTTAATTTTCAATTCTTTGTCACCACAAAAAAGAGCTGCTATAAATATTTTTGTACAAATAGGTCCTTTCCCTCCACTTTTCAAAAATCTCTTTGGAATACAGATCTCTCACCAGTATTGCTGGATCAAAGAGTATATTTGGTCATAGTTCCAAATGGTTCTCCAGAATGGTTGGACTCATAACTCTAACAACATTGCATTAGTGTCCCAGTTTTCCCATATCCCCTCCAACGTTTATCATTTTCCTGTTTTGTTATGTTAGCCAATCTGATATGTGTGAGGTGGTACCTCAGAGTTGTTTTAACCTGCATTTCTCGAATCAATAGTGATTTAGAGCATTTTTTTAAATATAGCTAGCTTTTATTTATTTGTCTGAAACCATTCTGTTCCTATTCTTTATTCCATTTATCAACTGGGAAATGACTTGTATTCTTATAAATCTGACTCAGTTCTCTATATATTTGAGAAATGAAGCCTTTATCAGAGATAATTGCTGCAAAATTTTCCCCCACTTTTCTCCTTTCCTTTGGTTTTTGGTTGAATTGGTTTTGTTTGTGCAATCCCTTTTTAATGTAATCAAAATTATCCATTTTACATTTTGTTATACTCTCTATATCTTGTTTGGACCTAACTTCTTCCCTTATCCACAAATCTAACAGGTAAACTATTCCATGCTCTGCTACTCTGCTTATGGTATCACCTTTTATGTGTAAATCATGTATTCATTTTTGACCTTATCTTGGTATATGATATGAGATGTTTGTCTATACCTAGTTTCTGACATATTGTTGTCCTGTTTTCCCAGTAGTTCCTGCCAAATAATGAATTTTTATGGCAAAAGCTTGGATCTTTGGGTTTATTACATAGTAGATTACTATTGTCATTTACTGTAATATATTGTACCTAACTATTCTACTGAGCTGCTATTCTGTTTCTTAGTCATACCAGATTGTTTTGATAATTATTGCTTTATAATACAGTTTGAGATCTAGATACCAGCATTTTGAAGATACACAATCTATATTTTTCATATATCAACTATTTTAAAAGTTTCAGTAATACAGCAGGTATTACTGAAGATCTGTTCTTGTCAGTCTTTCTTTAGGAACTTTTGGCTTTCAGCATCTAGAGAGAAGATGGACAATGCTAAACTCACTGAAAGAAAGTGAGGTAATGGGATTCCTGGCCAGGGGATTAAGGCAGATCTCCTTCCCCAAGAAAAAGTGAAAAGCTGACTTCTTTACAACCCACTCTGGCCATAAACATTGGGCTTCCTCTGTACCTCCTAAGACTAGTATTGTAGGGATGCACTTTGGTTCCCTTAAAAGTTCCCTAGCTTTCTCCTTGGCTTTTCCATTTAGCTAAACACACTTGAAATATTTGATTAGATGTGGGTATCTCAACAGTGACGTCCACCTTATGGTGTTACCCTCCAGTTATTGGATTGAGTTTGTTCACTGGAAAACTAAGCAGTTGGGCTTGGCCCAAGAAATCTTCAAATGAGACAAACCTTTGGGTTTCCCCTTGCTTTAGAGTGTGATATTTTTCATGGAGATCTTAAAATTCTGAAAAGCAGCTGAAGAAACTCTCTCTCCTTTGCAGTAGAAGGGGAAAGGAGGTAAAAATATTTTTTTTCCTTCTAAAAGACATTAAACAGCAGAAAAAATCAAGTTGATGAAAGAAGAAAAACAGCACTGGGAAGAAGCTGACGTATAGAATTTCAACCATTTCTCCTTTTCTAGCTTGCTACACTAGAGGTGTCTGTGAATTAGCCTTGGGTGAAATCTAGGATTCTCTCTTGGTTGGGATGAGTTACCTTGTTGCCAATTAGAGAGCTCCTCCAATCTGTATTCTGGTGTATATACACACACACACACACACACACACGTATATATTCATGTATTTGTATATTATGTGTTTATGCACACATACATATATACGTGCATATACATATACATATGTATATATGTGTGTGTGTGTGTGTGTGTATGTGTGTGTGTGTGTGTGTGTGTGTGTTTCCTGATTATGAGTGCATGGAGGGAGGTGAAAGACAGTTATTAAGAAAATTGAATTGTTCTTTCTTTTGAATGTTTGCAGAAACAACTGTAAGGTAGGAGTCATAGAAGAAAATGTAGTGTGGATATAGATAACTGTATAAGATATACTATTAAAGAAAAAAGAGCCCTTGAAAATGTCTGTACTTCCTTAATATAGCAATTTAAGGGCAAAAATTGGTGGAGGAATCAAAAGAATTTATCAATTAATTCATCCAGAAGAGCCCATCCCTGTATCCAAATGTGTCCCAAAGGCACGCAACCCCATGATAGGTGTCATTTGAAGTTTCCACATTCCCCCGACTTTCAGGTCCTCATATAATTCTCAACTGAGACAGAGAATGAATAGAGATGTATTGTTGGACTTGGTGTGGTCATGTCCTGTCTCTGCCACAAACTGGCTGTGTCGCCCTAGACAAGTTACTTAATCCCTCAGTGCTCTAGACAGTTCTGTAGGTCTATAAGATGCAATAGAGTTGCTAGAGGGAATTCTCTCATCAGGAATTACCTACACCAATGAAATTACAGGTCTGGACCAAAATAAATGAGCAAGTGACTCATCCCTTAAGGATGTTGTAATGGAGATTTTCTAGTATAAGAATGCTGGTATGTAGGCATTACCCAGTGTTCCCCAAGTTTCCAAGGCTTTTGACCTTGGAAGGAACTTTCTTCTACTGGGAAGATCCAAGGTCTTGGCAAAGAAAAGGGCTGTGAAGAGCCCAGATGAGAGAGGACTGTCTGGTCCCTCATGCTTGGATGGCATGGAACTGGAACACTGAAAGTATGAATGAAATAAAAAGCATTTATTAAGTGCTGACTATGTGCCAGCCACCGTGCTAAGTACTGGAGATACAAATAGGACAAAAAAGCTCTGTCCACAAGGAGCTTAATGAGAAACGGCAGCACGCAGCAAGAAGTGAGGGCCAGAGAGGGCCATTTTGGACTGCGAAGTTAGAGATGTTGAGTGGAGTCATAAAAGAATTAATTGGTGCATACTTTTTAGGAATAGCGATGTGGATTTCATTAACAGTTCAAGAACTAGAAGTGAAAGGGATGTGGAACATGACTAGCAAGCAGTAACAGCAACATGCTGGGTCTGGATTGGGTTAGTTATGGAGAATTCTCACAAATCAGGAGCACAGACCCTTAAGGTCAGAGGTAAGCAGAAGGCATGACATGAAAATTTCTGGAGAGCACTGGATATGGGAGCCACCTCCATGACACAAAGCAACATAGAGATAGCACCTCCTCCTGGAGAAGAGTATACACAGTGGTGGGGGTTGGGGGTGAAAGACATAAATGGAAAAGCCAGTAAGATCAAAGTATAGCAGAGAGCAGATTGGACTAGATCAGAACTCCAAGGTTGTTAGAATTACTGGGATCCAGCACATAGCACCTGTCTTCCTTCTGCTTCCCTCAAGCACTACCCCAGATAAACTATAACTCCTTCTTGCCTATCCAATTCCTTCTCATTTTTTTACAAACTCATAGAAGTGATAGAGGTGGGGTGGGGAATAGTTTAAACACTAAGCCTCAGTCATTACAACCTGCAAACAGAAATCTTTAAATGCTTATTTCTAATACTACATGACTTGAAAATGTAAATAAAATGTATAGACATTTATTGTAATTTATACCAAAGTCTTTAAGTTTATGGTTTGAGATTTCAGTAAGAATTTAAGTGCTTCTTCCTATGTTCTGTGCTAAATGCTAGGACTGAGAGAAAGGGAAAGCAACGCTAGAGGGAGCAGAGACTTTCCTCAGCTCAGGCTGAGGTTGGAGTATGCTAATTGAAGAGAAAATTTCTTCAATTCTCATAATCTCTGAGATTTTCTTATTCTGGAACACTTGTGAACCAAGAGAGTAATTTAACAAGAAATTAAGCCAGTGACATTGGGTGGTAGAAATCAGTGTTTTTGTTCAGGCAACCACCGGAGTTTGTTAATGTATGTAAATGACATTCTTCATTAAAGACCTACCATATTGTGGCATAAGGACTATGACTGAGGTGCTTAAGCTTTGGATAAGATGGAAAGGCTTCAAGAACAGGCCTGGTAAAGACCTACATGTTTGTTGTCTAAGCACTAGCTTAGCTAAATTTGAAGAGGTTCGTTGCTAAAATGTTGGCCCCTACCATTACTTGATTTTGTTGCTTTATCTATCATTGATAATATTATAGTTAATCATTGATACCTTCTAGCTGTTTGAAAAGGTAGTCATATAATCATTGATCTCTCCTTTGGTTCCAAATAGTATAGGAATGTTCACCCAACAGTTATAGATCAAGGTGCTAAGTGTTCATGAAAGAAGTAAACCTTGATGATTCCAAATTTTAGTCCCCAAAAAATCATGTAAACTGGGTTGAGGATGTAGTTTCTATTCATTAAAGGAGAAGAAACTAAGTCCTTTGTCACATCCTGAGATTTGGCAGATAAAATATTTCTATACCATCAAGGAGGAATAGAAGTAGCAGCCTTGGATGTTAGCAAGACCAGACTCAACTCTGCATTCATATAAAATCTGAGAGATGAAAAAAAATGTAAGGTATTCATTTAATTTTACCAATACCATAATGAGCATCTGGATTCTTACCAAATTTTTGTAATCTGGCAGGGCTAAAACCTTTTAGGTACTATAGGCTATCTTTCTTTCAGAATTCACAGCTTTCCAGAGAGGAGAAGGACAAAGGATGACCTAAAAAAAGATAGAAATTCAAATAAAATTTATGTCATTCATGCTGAGAAAGTTTAATTTCTATTAGCCAATATTAAGTACTTAGTGTGTGCAAAGTACTGTACTAGGCATTAGTGATACAAAGGCCCTCCCTTAAAAGGGTCTACATTCTATGTAGGGGTTAGAAATTTTACATACACATGCACACACACACACACACATGTTTGAATAGGTATATATGTATAAACACACACATATGTACACACATAAATGAATAGCATACAATTTGAGGAGGGAGATAGTACTGAGAACAAGGAGATGAGTAAAGGCTTCACATGATGGCAACCGAGCTGAGATTTAAAGGAAAATCAAAATCCAAGAAGTAGAGCTGAAAAGGGAATGCATTACAGGTATGGAGGATATACTACACAGCTTGTGAGAAAACGTAGAGGCAGGAGATGGAATCTTGAGGTCAGATAGTAGTCCTACTCAGCTAGAACATGCAGTGTAGGAGAGGTGTTATGTGAAATAAATCTGGATTATAGAATGGACTCAGATTATGGAGTTTTTAATTCCAGGTTAAGACATTTGTCCTTTTTCCCTTAGAGAGAATAGGGAGCCATCAGAAAGTTTTGAGTAGGGGAATAACATGGTAGACCTATGCCTTAGGAAGGTTAATTTGTAAGTTATGTGAGGCAATGACTAAGGAGGAAGGAGTCTACTTAGGAGTAAATTGCAATAGCCTAGGTGAGAGACAATTAGATTTTAAACTAGGGCAGCTACAAGAATGGAGAGAAGGGGATGAGAAATGTTGCTCCTATTTCCCAGATTCTTTTAGTGCCTCTGACCTTGCCAAATATCCAAGAATTACAGGTATATAAATAGAAGCAGCTAAAATGGGAATGGAAGTATGATAAATACCAATTTTACTAATGTCTTTTTTTTTTGGCTAGGCAGTGTGGTTAAGTGACTTGCCCAGGGTCACACAGCTAGTAAGTGTTATGTGTCTGAGGCCGGATTTGAACTCAGGTGCTCCTGAATCCAGGGCTGATGCTCTATCCACTGCACCACCTAGCTGCCCCATAATGTCTTTTTTGAGACTATCTTTTGCCACTTGCTACCTGGACAAGCTGGGTTCTCAGCTTCTTCATTTGGAAAATTGGAGCATTGGACTAAGTTCCCTCTCACAGTAAAGTTCTCTGATTCTCCTCCTTGCACTGGTCCTTATGTAGGTGGCTACACCTTTAGTCAAGATTCCATTAAGAAAAGGATATTGCCAGTGTACTTTTTATTTTCCATATTTACAACTTGAATGTGAAATCACATATATATTAACAAGGTAGATTTCTTGACACATGGGATATGAAATTATCCTCCACTGTGAATTTAATGCCATTCCACATTTCACCTCCTAATGATCATAGGAATGCTGGAGACATCTCTCCCCTCATTTCCCCCGCCTCTGACCTTGCACCTGAAGAAAAAAAACATACTAGTTGACCTCAAAGCCCAGCAATTAGTCCAGCTCTCCCATCATTCTCAAAATGGAAAGATTATTACTTTTTTCTGAATTAAATGAAAGTGGGCAAAGTGAAAGCAGATCTCTTTCATGTTAGTGTTAATATATTTGCTCTTCTGTGGTTGGAACTGGAATGGATTCAGAGACAATCTTAAGCAGAATGTAAACTAAACATGTAGAGTGAATGTTGACACTTATTTACTACCTAAGATGTTTTCACTGAATTATCAAGTACATTTATTGCATTATTCAGAGATTCAAGAGAAAATCATGCCATGTGATGCATATTGTCACCATTTGTAGGTCCCTGGCAATTTGGAGTTTATAGAAAATATTAATGGCTTCAAGATTTTCAAGGGCATTTGGTTTGGAGGAACTGCCTAGGGGAGGAGGACCGACCTAGAACAATACTTACTATGCTGAAGGCAGGAAGTCCTGAACTGAACTCCTTAGAGATCCTAAGGTTTTCTAAGTACCTTGAGGGACAGATTCAGAATTTGGAGTCTGGCAGATTCTCAGGGTGCCCCGCTCTTTGGTGTGGCCTTGGCCTTTCCCTTTACTGTTTCTCTTGGCTGCAAGCAGCTTAAAGCCTTAGGCATAGCCTCTTTGTTAACAGGTTAGGAGATGTTAAAGGCAGGTATTATCAGTACCTGATGGAGGTTTTCTCCCAGACATAGTAACAAAGAATTGAAAGAGCACTGAAAAGAGGAAACCATTGGAAAGAAAATAGGTGAGTGGTTAAGAAATACTATATTCTCTACATTGCCACAAATATGCTGCAATAGGCATTATTAGGAGGATTACTCACATGGATGGGATCAGGAATCTGTTGGAGAACTAGAGTATTGAAGCGGGATAACTAGACCAAAGAATAGGAATAGTTGGGTGGCTTCTTCATGTAATTCCAAATTGATTTCCAGAAAGTATGGACTAGTTCATAACTTTATAACTGACTAGCTTCTTCTTATATTTTCATCACTAGTGCCTTGTTGTTAAAAATTATCCTCATAAAATTTTTCTAGAGGCAGGACAATAGTCGTATGGATCAATAAATTATTACTACTATCCTGATCAACTTTTCTTGGTCAATATAAGTTATAAGATTTTCCCAAGCTTTTTGTACCCTCCTCTCTTTCAAAGAATCAATTCCTCAATGCCTTCAAAATTGTGTAGCCTTCAGCATGGACCTTTCCTTTGTATGCTTGGTTAAGTCAAGGTGTACTTCTTTTCTTAATTTCTCTAGTGCCATTTCTACTTTATTATGTAGCATATCCAGGACTATGACATTAGAAGTATTTTACTATCCTTTATAATTTCAGTACTTTTTGAACTTTTGTATAGTTTTATCCTTAAATAGCCTTGGAATGGTTTGTTTAGTTGGGTCTCTCACCAAACTTTCTTTTCCCTTTATTGTTTCTCATTGTTTTATGAAGCAATGCTAATCCTGACTTTTCACATTCCCTCTAAGATTTGATGCACATACACACATGTATCTATGTACACAAATGTATATATATATAAAACATCCACATCCGTCATGCCTGGGACCGCTCCAAGTCCGTGCTGCAGAACCTGGCGGAGATGGGCCTGGCCATGGACCCCAACAGGGCCGTGCCCTTCCGAAGAAAGGTAACAGCAATGGATGTGGATGTTAGCAAGGAAAAAAAGCCCAACAAGATAGTTCTCACCAGATGTGTGTGTGTGTGTGTGTGTGTGTGTGTGTGTGTGTGTGTATATATATATATATATATATATGTATCTTGTTAATATAAAAATGACTTTTGAGCTCTCTTTTTTCCTACTTTGCAAGTAGGTCGAGGTATCTTCTGCCCTTTTGGAATTCCTTAGAATGGTCATTATTTAACCTTAGCTAAAGATCTCTATGATATAACAGTAAGTGTTAATATCCATCTTCCCATTCATTTTCCTTTTTGAGTGAGGGGGAACATAAACATCTTAATTTAAAGAAATCAGGTTTCTATGGTTAAAAAATGCATCACAAGATGGATAGCAGATTCATGATAAACCTGTTGTCACTTAAGTAAACTTATTTAGATATGCATCAAAATGCATATATATATATATATATATATCTATTTGCTGGGATAGTACACAAAATCTTTATAGTACAGACTAAATTGTCAGAACTTTATTCCATTGGCACAGCCTTTGAGAACCAAAGGCTATCACTACAAATACAAATAATTTGGATAGACCCTCTGAGTGGAAAATGAACAGAACTAATAAATGAATGGGAGAGGAGGATGCATTTCCTTGCAAGAATTAAACAGAATTTTTAATGACTCCAAGCTCTTCCCTAAAACAAAGGTCCCATGTTTAACTCAAACATTCTTTTGTGAACTGTGTATGTCTATAAGGCATAAAATAAGTTTCTAAAGAATCAAAATTGAGTCTTTAACCATTCCTCCTTCTCCCTTCACCCCTCAGAATTCATGTATGGTGTATGATTCCTTTTTTTAAAAAAAGTCAGTTCATTTGAATGATCTATTTGGGGTAGCTGTGTGTGTGTGTGTGTGTGTGTGTGTGTGTGTGTGTGTGTGTGTGTGTGTTGTTCTGTTACACCAGGTATTTTATAATTTTGTAATTTTTTTTTTTACTTTTGATTAAATTTTTGGTTCAGTGGGCATATAACTGCATATACTACATTGGATAATTATCTTTACTTCTCCATTTATTTGCTTTTTTATTTGAAACTTAATTTTATCTTTTTTCTCTTGGAAAAGGAAAAGGAAATAGATTGTCCTGTGACAATCATGGTGAGGATGGAGATCTCTCTATCTTACTCATTGGCAGAAAAATTCTTGTCAGAAGTTTCTTTGTAGGCTGATCCTTCACCTTGAAGATGGTCATCTATTCAAGAGCCAGTGTGGCTTTAGAAAGGGCCAAGGAATGGTCACAAAAATGCTTACTTCCTGATAACTCCAAGCAAAATGCCAGGAGCAGAACAAAGGTCTGTACACAATGTTTTCCTATCTGGAAGATCATGGCAAAATTTCTTCACTTGGAAAAGTTCATCAATATTGTATGCCAGTTTCATGACAGCATGCTTGCCTGGGTTCTAGATAATGGAAGATGCTCTCACACTTTACCAATCACCAATCTAGTGAAATAAGGCTGTGTGCTTGCTTCCATGCTTTTTAGCATGACATTTTCAGCAATGTTGTTGGGTGCCTCCAACAAGGTAAAAAACAGCATTAAGGTCTGCTGCCATACTGATGGTAAACTTTAACTTTAAAAGGCTACAAGCCAAGGCTAAAGTGGGGATAGTTGGTACATGACTCTTTATTTGCAGATGATTGTGCACTCAATGCAGTCTTTGAGGCTGAAATGCAACAGAGTGTGGATTGATTCTTTGCCACTTGTGCTAATTTTGGCTTTACAATTAACATCAAGAAAACAGAGGTTCTCTACTAGTTAGCATTGTACCATCCATAGGTGGAATCATTGGTTACAGCAAATGAAGAAGTTTTGAACGCCATAGATAAGTTCACTTACCTTGGCAGTATAATTTCCAGGGATGTACACGTAGATGATGAAGTTGATATACACATTGCCAGAGCTAGCTCAGTGTTTGAGAGGCTCTGAAAGAATGTGTGGGAGAGAAGAGATATTAGGCTGCATGCCATACTGAAGGTCTATAGAGCTGTTGTGCTGACCTCATTGTTGTATGCCTGTGAAACCTGAACAGTCTACCAGTGCCATGTCAGATAATTGAACTGCTTTCATTTGAATTGTCTCAGGAAGATTCTGAAGATCACCTGGAAAGATGAAGTTTCAGACACTGAGGTCCTTCCTCAAACTGAACTGCCAAGCATTCAAACTCTACTGCAAAAAGCACAATTTCTGGGGACTGGCCACATTGTGTAAATACAAAATGTATGTTTACCTAAAAGACTATTTTATAGAGAACTCACAGAAGGCCAATTCTCAAACAGAGGTCAGGAGAAGTGATAGAAGGACATTCTCAAGGTTTCTTTTAAGAATTTTGGAACTGATTATGAGGTATGGGAGATGCTGGCACAGGACCGCCCAGCATGGTGTGCCTGCATCAAAGAAAGAGTTGTGTTCCATGAGTGAAATAGAATTGTGGTAACTCAAAAGGAATGTGAGATGCACAAATTTAGAGCCATCTCCACTCCAAATGTTCATATGGATTATTTGTGCCTGACCTGTGGTAGAGCCTTCTGAGATCATACTAGTCTGATCAGCTGCAGTCAGATGCACTGTACCTTTGCCCTGACATAGAGATGTCATTTTAGTCCTCTTTGAGTACAAAGCACAATAATGAAACAATCTTTTTTCTTTTGATCAAAGTAGCAAGTTGTTTATTTTTATTTTTAACTGTATTTCATTTATTTCAGGATTTTTTGTTTTTAATTTTATTAATATTTAATTTTTAGATCTGCTTTTGTGCTTGCTTAGAAATTATTATTTTCTAGTTTGTCATTATGCATGTTAAATCAATTTGTTTTCTCTTTTGTTAATAAAATTTATACATATACAGTCCCTCTGTTGACTGCTTTCCCACAAATTTTTGTTTTTTGTTCCTCATGGTCAAATTTTTTTTATATAATAATTTGTCTCTATCATTTTTTTTAATCTACTAATTATTTTAAATTATATTATTTAGTCTTCACTTATGTTGGTGTATTTTCTTTATATTTCTGTTGTTAATTTTGATTTGTATTATGTTCTAGTCAATACAGGGTGTATTTAATATTTCTATATTGCTGTGTTATTAGTGTTGTACTCTAGCACACAATATTTATACAATTACTATAATATTCCATATATAATATATATGTAAAATGCATTATGAGTTCTATTTAATTATTATAGAAGTTATAATGTCCTATATTTTATTAAATAACCTTTTAATAAATAAACTTTAATCATATAATTTTATACAATTATTTTCAGATTTTTAAGTTCTTGTCTATATTTATGTTAGATTTCCTGAAGTCTGAGATAAATAACGAAGTCCCCAACAATTACTGTCTAAATCCTAATTTGATTGCCATTACTTTTCTACCTAGATGGGTGGTAGGTACCTTCCCTCATTCTAGTATCCTCAGAGTTCCTATTTATCATGATAACTGCTATGGATATTCTGATCTCATGCTCAGATTTCACCAATTTATCTGCCTACTGTGGTACAGCAATGTAGTAGGGAAGTCTCATAGCTAAAGCCTGATGCTACTCAGATGACAGTCTATCTAGAAATCAGGATCTATTTGCTACAAATATAAGCTGCTTATCAGAAAAGTAGGGGGCCATAGTAGAGCAGCATAGACATACCATCCCAAATTCATCTCTTTTAAGAGTTTGAATGCTCTCTCCTCCTTGCTGTCCTCCCTTCCTCCCCCACCTCCATGAGAGACCCAGGTGCAATGTGAACTCATCTTTATTGGGCCAAATATATACAACTCTGCATTTTAGTAGAAGGACCATCACTGTTTAGCATTTCTAACTAGTTTAAACAGTTTTGCAAAAACAAGTCATCCGTGAACTCTGTAAGCCGATTTTGGTTTTCTTTGATCAAGCAGTGTTATGATTTGGCCTCACTGGACAGCCATTGTTTTAGTGACTAATCAGGACTTTGTTTAAACATGTCTTATAGCTTCCCAAGTTCCCTAGTAATCAAAACTCACCCACCTTACAACCCTTTATATAGGAAATCTCTTCCCATAGGTGGAAATAGGGTAATCCCTAGATTTTTTTTTGAGTGCTGAGTCAGATTTCCATCTCTCATCCTCATCCCTGTTCATTCTCTTCTTTTTTATCCCTGATCTTAACAGAATTAAACACATTTTGTAGCAAAATCTCTAGTTGAAATATCATGCTTCCTATCTAAAGCCATATCCCTGTTCCTAAAAAAAATGGCAGTTCCCAGTACTGCCCACTTCTGCTGTTACTAATTCCATTAGTTGTCCTTTGCCTTCACAGTACTGTCTTTAAAAACCAAGAGTTCAGAAGTGACTAGATTACATGAGACATTCAGAAAGAAAGATATGGAGTAGACCATTATGTCCTGCAATGAGTGAAAGTGATATTGAGTTGAATTCTGAGGATGAGATTTCATTGAAAATCTTAGAACTTAGTTCAAAGGAAGATAAGGGAGATGGTGTTATTGAAGAAGTAGAGTTTTCTGGTTTTGATAATGATGGACTTAAAAATGGGGAAAGGGAAAGTAAAAATTCTAAAGAAGAGTGTCTATCTTGAGTCTCCCTAAATATGAGAAATAAGTTTCAAGAGTTACATAAAAGGCATTTTGAACTGAAAGTCTTAACAGTTTTTACAAGGGTAGAAAAAGGAACACCCCAGAAAAGGTAAACTGAAGAATAAAGAAGAATGTGACAGTCAATAATCTTCAAATGAAGCCCAGTGGAAAGATCTTACTCAGTATTTTGGAATAAATGATAAGTTTGAACCCTTCATAAGTAACAGAGTTCTTCTGAAGTCAGGCCTTGAAGTGTACATCAACAAATCTATGGCTGAAGGGGATATTGAGAAGGCTGAAGAACTAAGTATTAGATTAGCTACTCAGGAGCTTGGGGTAAAAATTTTCAAAGTAAATTCATAAAAGCTAAAAAAAAGATGCTAAAACTTAACAGGAGGCTTGAGAAAAGATAAAACTTTCATGAGGTTTTGAAACAGAGATGAAAATCAAAAGCAATATGAAATATATGCAACTAGACCTTCATCCTTGAAAAGCAAAAACTTTTGGTATCATATTGCTCAAAGGGAGCCAGCTAAATTTGCTACCAATTAGGGAAAGTAAACATCAGTTAATTTATCAGTTCTCCATATTTTTTCAACCTTTTAAAAGTTTATATTATTTTGTTAAAATTAGTTTTAATAAATGTGAGAGTACATATGGTTAAGAAAAAAATGTAAGGGATGTAATGTGTTACATGCATCAGTACTTAAAGTATTAATGAAGCCATTGGTACAGACAGACTTACAATTGGTTCACACTGAAACCCCTTTTTGGGTCACAGTAAATAATATTTTTAATTGCTGTGGTCAAAATAATTTTATTATCTGATGGCTTCATTCTAGTAATGAGTATTTCAAAGCACAATTAGTCTAGTGGTCAGAATAGTTATACTCTGTCAACAAGCCTTCCTCCAAACTCATTGGCATAGCCTTGTAGGACTCAGGATCACTTGTGCTGATAAGGTATCAGTTGGACTTTATTGAAGAAATATATTTATACAAAGAATAAATTAGTTGCTTTCCCACTACTTAATGAATAAGCAATTAATAGCCATGCAACATATATTTAATGGTCATAAGCTATCCTACTAGATTTTCTTTTTTAAAAATAATTTTATGTATTTGGTAGTAGGTGTACCTAAGAGAAAATAACCTGACCAGCCAAGAACCTTTTAATTCTCATCCAAGTATATTTATCTAAATATTCTTTTCTAGAAAATTAAGTTTTGTTTTTGTGTGTGTGTTTGTTTTGCATTTTTTTCCCCGTGGCTGCCTGGTAAAAGTCAACAAATAATTCTAAGTAGCTATGAGAATGGAAAATGTCCTACAGTTTACTTTGGCCTAAATTCTGCTTGAGAGTAGACATACGTTACCCATGTCTCATTGTCTCTTTTATCCTCGTGATTCTTTGAATCTTGATGTTCTTCTTAGTATACCAATCATGAAATTTGTATCTTGATATTAAATAGATAACCATTTTGACATTATCTGATACACACACACACACACACACACACACACACACATGCACTTAATTATTTTGGCGAGTGGGTACCTTGCAAGATAATCTTACCTGTCATGACAGAATCTATGAAAATATGCTAGCATTGCAGAATTCTAAAGTGAACTTCAAAAGATCTTGTAGAGAAGTCCATAAGCCACTGCACAGATGGGTGTTTACTCTTTGCATCAAATTGTCCAAAGGAAAAGATCATATTACTGTGTTGGTTTCAATTCTCAGAGGTAGAGAAGAGCTTATTATCATTGTCATCAGCTAATGTTTTCTTATGAGGCCAAATAATCCTAATCCCTTTGAATGATTTCCAGCTATCTAATCTAAACCATCTCATGGTTATGTACTGTTCATGCTATGAAAAATCAAACACAGATTCTTTACGTGAATATAAATATGGATTGAAAACCAAGCATATATGAAATATTAAAGGACATGGTATGCAGATATGCCTTTAAGAAAACCCAATACATCAAAACATGAGTTTTAGAAGGTAAGTTATAACACATTATATCTTAAAAGATTTTTTGTAATCATAGATACTTAGAGCTGATGATTTTTATGGCTACAGAAACTAAGATTCAGAGTCATGAAATGACTTGGCCAAAGCCACAGAGTAAGTCAATAGCAGAACCAGGATTATGACTGAGGTCTTACTAACTGCCAGTACAATATTCTTTAGACTGCCCAATAATCTCTAATCAATGTAATTTGGCTTTTACATAAGTGTTCTGGAAAAGTTGTACAGTGAAATATACCTGTACTATCCAGAGCATTAAGTAGGTTTACATTTATGTTTGGGGAGAGGAATTGTCCATTGCCATTTGAGATCATAGAAATCGTTTTCTTACTTCCATTTAAGAAATGATGATTCATTAAGGAAATGAACCTTCAGGAGGTCTTTTACTCATTTTTAAATTTCTTCTTACATGAATAAGAATCTGAATTGAACATCATGTTTTTCAATTTCTACTTTTCTCTTTATATGTGACACATCATTGAGAGTACAATTACATGCCTTTTATAAAATCCCTGTTACATGCAAAGTCATTCTAAATGTGTAATAAAGAAAATGACACGTTGTAATGCTCGCTATTGTATAGACCTATTCTGTAAGGAAATATCTAAAATTTTGTTCAAAAATTTCTATAGTAGCAGGTATTATTTCTTTAATTTATCAGGTACATTATTGAAAAATACAATTTTATGGAAAAAATAAAAATCAAGTGTTCTTTCTCTAGTTGTTGAATGGGTGTGAACATTTCATTTTTATTTTACTTATGTTAGTGATATATCTTTTCTTAGATGATACTAACAGCCAGGGAATGCTGACACCAATGGTAATTTTATCCTGAGTCAAATTCCTAACCATTCAAGGGGTTAATTCCATCTGATCAATGGGAACACCCTCCCAGTACCTCTGAGAAGACTCACAATAAGTGACTAGAAGCAAAGCAGTCACAGGCTATTAGTCATCCATCTCCATCCATCTGATTTCCTTAGGGAGACTCCCATTCCTTCACTTTGCCTCCTCTCACTTAAAACAAAATATTAGCCACAAAGTTATTCTGATTCTCCTTCTCTGCTCCCCCCCAAAAAAAACACAACCTGGTGGTAGTTGAGATAAATTGAATAAGGAGAGACTTTAGGTAGGGAGATCAATTAGAAGAGTACTGAAATTGGTCAGGTAAGAGGTTACTGGGGCCTGAACTAGGGTTGTGTCTGTAGGAGTGAAGGAATAAGATGTCTTTCCTTCCTAGGGGCCTTTGTTTGCAATTTAGCTCCTATCTTCTCTTCCCTTTATCCTTGTACTGAGAAAGGCTGGCTCTAAGCACAGGAAAAGTAGGTAGCAGCCTTCAGTTAGATCTCAGATATGCTCAAAAACATTTGTCTTCTGGCCTTCTATGGTATCACGTATTCTGGCTATTGATCCTGAATTCCCAAGATTGAAGTTATTCCTCTGGTTTATACTACAAAGTACTGCTATTGTTTTCTGAAATCCACTGTTAAAATGAATTTGTAATTCCTGGCAGCAGAGGGGAGGCCTTCTGTGTTTTATAATATTAGTTTGTAATATGTGCTTATATGATGTATATTAATATATAGATATAATATGTAATAATAGTTTTATAATACATGTTTGTAATATTAGTTTGACACCTTGGAAGGCATTAAGAACCTAACCCTGAGTGGATTAGATATAGGTAGGTAGCATTCCAAGAGTAGGGATTTAAGTGCTTCTAGCAAATAAATTGGGTAGCCTTAAATAACACTATGGGAAATTAATACTAATTAAGGAGCACAGATCTGGGCAGACAAGGAGACAGAGGTCATCAGGCCTGAAAAGACAGGACTCAAGAAATGGAGTGGGAAGGGGAAGCTTCTGAGAGGGAAGGATCGCCACAGCCAATTTCCACTACTGCCTCATTTTACATGGGGGCCAGTACTCTAACTTCTCTGGTCAATGCAGACTTAAACCGTTGTCCACAAGCCTTTATCATTCCATTCTAGAAACTATCCTGAATTAATTTTCTCCAGCTGATTTGGATATTTAAATAGTCTGAATTTTGAAAACCTGTCTTCTCAACTTTTGTGTGCAGAAATCAGAAACTGCAATCAAGTTATAGTTATCACATCAGTTGGAGTTACTTAAATGGGAAATTGTGAATTGATAAGTGATCCTTGGACATAGCACGGAGGTTTGTCATCATTTAAATGTATTCAAGATTTCATAAATTTACCCACATGGTAATAAAAGGTTTTATACTAGAGCCTGGGGCATTTCTTAAGAGAATTTACAAAATAATTAGTACATTTTTTCTCTTGCATTGACAGTATATCCTTAAAAATGAGAAGAAAATAAAGACGAATTAAATAGTTATAGATGTTTTTTCTCTCACTATAGAAGAAAAATCCACCTCTCCAACATTAGACATAGTTCTAGTTTGAGTTTAGGACTGTAGGATTAAAGTAGTTAATAAGTAAGCTCCCAGTTTTGACACCCATCAAAATTCGTGCTTCCAGACTGACTTTCTATACCAGCTTTTGAAGAGTGGCTGGTAGATACATAGCAATGACTACCTATTCAAGTTAGGTAAAGGGTGTGTGTGTGTGTGTGTGTGTGTGTGTGTGTGTGTGTGTGTGTGTGTGTGTGTGTGTCTGTGTGTGTGTGTGTGTCTGTGTCTGTGTATCTTAAAAGGGAGAAGAAAAGCTATTGCCAAAGGTAAGAGCTTGGAATAAATAATTACAGAGGGCCCTATTTCCTATCCTCAACCCAGTCTCCCTTCTCATCCAAGCTACAATTCACACAAAACAAATGCCAGTTGAAAGTGACCCTAGTAGGGAAGACGAGGCTATATATGAATCAGCTGGGGACTGAAGCCAAGATCACTCAATTTCATGGGTTTCACCTAAAAATCAAACCATAGAACTTGAAGCAATTTGCATACAGAAAAATAATTGGGATATTTTAATCCGATTTAACGCCACTCCAAGAATTGCCTTGCAAGACAAAGAAGCAGATGTCAGGCGAACTAGCCAGACAGAGATGAAAGCACTCAGGGGATACTTTTGAAATGATGGGTAATGGCATGTTCATTTTGTCCAAAGGCACAAACACTAATTTTGTCAAACAAATCGAAATGCAGTACTTATTTTCTTCTTGACTGAAAACACAACAGCTGCTGCTACCTCTGAAGTGGGAGAATGAATGCTGTCTTTGGGTCGAAGATTTGTTTAAGTAAGAAGCTAAAAATAACAGGGAAAATAAAATTATTATGCTATAATCCACATGAGGTGAACAGATTGTTGACATCAGGAAGAAGAAATTTTGGTTTCTTTGGATAGTGTCTGAATAAGCAGTTAAAATATTTTAAGGCCCTAGTCTTATTTGAATATTTTTTCTTCTTTTCTAAAAAATGCAGATTCAAAACTGCAAAATGCCATAAAGAGTTGGGCATGCTTAATATGGATATTCTTTACCTACTAAAACCTAGAGAGTTCACTAACCAGGCTATGTTTTATTTTATGCATATTATTGCTGATTCCATGTCAAATAGTTAAGGAAACAATAATTCTCTCTCTATATAAAGACTTTGGAAATTATAAAATTCTTTGGAAAGAAAAAAATATGCAATAAAAGGCTGAATGTAATTTCATGAATAATTAATAAGCAAATATTTTGTTGTTCAGTTGTTTCAGTTGTGTCTGACTTTGTGACTGCATTTATTTTTTTTTTTTGGCAAAGATGCTGGAGTGGTTTGCCATTTCCTTCCCCAGGTCATTTTGCAGATGAGGAGGCTGAGGTAAACAGGGTTAAGTGACTTGCCCAGGGTCACACAGTTTATAAGTGTCTGAGGTCAGATCTGAACTCAAGAAGGTGATCTTCCTGGTTCCAGGTCCTGCATTCTATCCACTATGCCACCTAACTGCCCCAATAAGCAGATATATAAACCATTTAACTTGATTTACTTTAGAATAATACTCTACTCAAGACAATAAGCTACAAATTTGTTCTTTTAAAATCACAAATATAACTAAATACAAAGGTGTTTCAAATACAAAAGTTTGGAGATTGCTAGGAAGCTGTGCTGAATTCTCTCAATAAAATGACCTCTCTTCCTTCACTTCTCCCCTTCCAAGAAAGGAAATGATTGTGCACTGTGTGATGGTAACATGAGATGTTGACTTTTGTCCAAGAAAAGCTGCCTCCCAAAAAGACTGCCCCAGAGCCAACATCCTTCCGTAATTAAAAAAAAAAAACTGCTCTTCATATCTTCAGCCAGGTTTCTTCAATAACACCAAGTCAATTCTATCATTAGGCATATTGGTATAAAAATTAAATCTATGTCTTTCTGCCCATCCAGTCCATCTAGTCATTTGCCTAAAAACTCACACCTTTCTTTGATTTCTGTTTTGAGCATGTGCCAATGACTGATTGGTGTTTTATCCTCAAGTCCCTGATATATAGATTAAAATTGCCAAAAAAATAGGGCACATATGCTTCCGAAGTCAAGCAATGTCAAATTTGTTCACTCTGGAGTCCTGCTAATCCTGAGAATATCATGGATGGCAAATTCCCACTGATTAGTGTCCTAAGATTTAAAACTGCATGTGACATATTTGCCATTGAAATAGTCATGAATGTAAAGAGATACTTCAGTCCTCAAACAATGTTTTTAAGCATTTGTAGTTGGCTCCTCTTCCAATTAGCCAAATATTGATTTCATGCTTGTCAGTACTGAGGCAACAATAAATGTTAATGATTTAACAATAATAACAATAATTTAACCAGATAACAATAAATAAAAATAATTCCAGGGCTATGCAAAAAAAAAAAAAGACTTCACCTTGTACTTCTATAAAATTTTCTTGGCTTTCCACTCAGTGTGTCCAGTGAAGGTCTTTTTGCACATAGTATTGGATGAGGGCCATAGTTTAACAATGAAGGCTACAGAATCACTCATCAAGATATCAAGCTTCATGAAAAATATTGCACCTGCGTGTCCTCCACAGTGCTAGACTGGCTTACCTGTCCTTTGAGTGGAAGTTGGTTCACAATGATTGGGGAAGTCTGGCCCTTTCTCCACTGGTGTTGCTTCTCCAAGTGATGGCTTCAAGAGCTGAGTTGGAGGTGAGAATGATGATCTGGGATGTGCTGCCGTTCCCAGGGCTCCTTTGCTTATGGTTGGCAGTTGGTCAGAAGTTTTTACTGGTGGTGATGAGGAAGGTGGTCCCCACAATGATTTTTCCCACTTATGAAGACTGTTGGGCTGGGCCAAAAGCTGGTCTGGTGAATTGAGGACAAAATTAGCTGTGTGGAGTACTTTTTTTCTTCTTCCTTTCCTGAAGTAGACCTCAGGCCAGCTTGTGCAATTATAGGTAGTAATGTAGGGTGTATTAATGCTTTAGTTATTTTGAGGCTTCTATTTGTCATCTAGGGAGTTTCTGACCATGTCTTGCCAAGTTTTTGATAGATGCTACATTTTTCTAGCCTGGGGTAATGTGTTTTACTGTTCTGTTTCTTTGCATAATATTCATTGATCAGTAAGTATGGGTTCCAAAATAATAATCCATGATTTTTGGTGACAATGACCAGGTCCTGAATTACCATCATAAATCTTTCCATTTTTATAAAGAAATCCATATGACTCAACAATTTGTTTTATGCTTGTTTGTCAACATATAATTAGCTGAGTTCATGTGGATGTCATTAGTGGAAAACTTTTTGTTTCTATTCTTGGATCTTAGTTGTTTCATGAGCTCCATATGGGAATAAACCACTTTTGATTTCATTTGAAAAAGCCAATAATGTCTATGCATGGTCAGCCTTTATTGTTTCTTGACGAAATGATGACTACTTTGGGCAGTTTGTTCAATAATCGATGAATCAATAATAACTTATTTTTGTTAATAAATTGTGTGTGTGTGTGTGTGTGTGTGTGTGTGTGTGTGTGCAGGAGGAGAAGGAGGGGATTTGGTTCCCACACCCCCACCTAAAATTGTTAATGTAGTCACAGGATATAATTATTGATGATGAGGTGATAATATGGTAAAAGGTATTAACATCCAGTGTTCCATTGACAGAATTCAAGGTACCTTGGCTGGACAGCTAAAGAAGTTAGTGGCTAGCCTAGCAGCTTTATATTCCTTAGACCTGGAGCCAAAAGGGCAATTCAGCAATTGGGATAATTTGAAGAGGGAGCCAACTGTCATGGAATAATGCAACACTTCATTTCCTAGAGGTGTGAAAAGGAGGATTTTTTCTCTTCATCCTCTTTCTGGAACATCACCTATGGCATCTAGTAATAGAAATACTTTTCCAAATGGAGACATTCCATCCAGCAGTTCAAGAGTTGTATTTGAGGCACAGTTGACAGAACAGAGATATGAGCTCCAGACAGATAGATATAGACAGGCAGTCACCCAAGGTCAGAAGTGGCTTCTTGCAGCTTGAGTAGAGAAGACAGCCAATCATGAACTCAAAAGAACTCTAATCATGGAAATTGAGAATTGTACTGCCAAGATTGGCAGACCCTGGGAGACCCACTGAGCAAACCAATCAACAGAGATGCTGTGCTCATGGGGAATTTTGTGCGAGAACTGCAATAAAGAAATGTTGCTACCAAAAGTAAATTTCAATTAGAGGTTAGAGAAAACAAAGACATAAATTTCCTCCCCCATCCAAGGTCATTGGATCTTGAAAAATCTATCCATGGTTCTTTTGGGAATCTGTGGACTTTTAGTTAAAATCCCTTTCCTTAGAATCTGTGTAAGTAGCAGATACCCTGTTGGGATCCAACCCTTTAATTTGAGTTCAAGTTCAAGAGTAAACATAGGGAAGGCAACACACATGTATACGTATATATATATATGCTGATTACCACTGCAGAGAAAGCAGACCATATGACTTCCTGATCCCAGAGACATCTGCCACAGCCATGAAATGATTTTGTGGCAGGTGGGGGGGGTTGGGTGGGGAATGGACTTTTCATGTGCTGATGTGGGTTCTGATTTGTGGTTAAATTATAATCACTTTCAGTTGCCAAGGTCTGATGGAAAAGAGGTAGTATGATGCTGCATACCAATGGAAGACTAGTGGTGGTGAGGCAAAGGGAGCACTGTTTAAAATGAATGGATGAAGGCAGTGGGTTGGTGGGGAAGGGTAGGTGGAAAGATTGTGTTGGAGACAAACTCAGCAATGGACTATCTTAGAGAGGATAGGATGACTTTATGGTTCTGCTCTAGCCAGTCTGCCTTGAACATAGCAAGTCTAGAGTTCAATAAAATGAATCCAATTGAACCTCTGATCCCATTTAGGGATAAGCTAAATCATTTATTGTTGGCATTGGGCAAATTTCCTGGAAAAGATATGTTGGCTTGTAAAAAATAACAAATCATTGAGTTTCATGTGCTTTATCAGAATGTTAACCATAAATAGAAGGAAAATAAAAACAATTACCAACTTTTTCCAGAATTCAAATAATCAAAAAAAATCTTTATGGAATTTAGATTATTATCTATTATTAGATATTAGTAAACATTGTCCCTAATTCAATCTGATAAAAATTAGATCTTGGAGATCTCTAATATTTGTGAAATTTTATGAGGTACTCTCTAGAGAGCCCCAGATTAAGACTGGTAAAAGGATTAAAATGGAGATGTGTATACATTCTAGTTTGAGAGAAAATTATTGAGAAAATTAAACTACAGTTCTCCTTTCCACATCATGACTTTCCTCATTGTGGTTTTGATATATCATGGATTAGCATAAGAAATTAAATGGGAACTTGAGGGAAGTTTAGTGGAAGCCATGGATGATACAGGAAGGCCAGTAGATGACACAAAAAAGTTTAGAAATGCCAAATACATGAAATATATGTATAGCATTGTACAATATCAACATATGTTATCTTTTAATACCATAACAGTTTAGAGTTCTTCTCTGGTATGAGAGGAGGGTCAAAAATTATGTGGATTTTCCACATCACAGGGGCACCAGGCCCTTAAACCTGTGATGTGAAAGAGACAAATGTATTCTTTATTTTGTGGGTTCAGAGGAGCAGGAGTAGGAAGAAAATCTTAGAGCGTGGATAACCATATTTTGCTCTAAATACCATAAGCCTTTCTATTCTTCCTTAGTAAAGCAATTTAAGAAGAGCTGGTGATGGAGAAATCAGCAGAATTGACAGCAGTTTACCAGCAGAGTATTAGACAGTCTATGCTTCCAAATGCATCTCTTGGGCAGGAACCCCATGTTGTGTGGCTTGGGGCCATTTGAAGCTTCCATATCTTCAGTTCCTCAAAAAGTCACGTAGACTGGGTTGAGGAGGCAGCTTTATATTCCTTAATAGGATAAGATCCCCTCAATTCCCTTAATTAAACATTGTCTCCTTCATTGTCAGAGCTTAGAATTCAGGATAGAAGGTATCACTTCACCTAAGTGAGGAACTTGCTTGGATTCAGGGCAAGGAGATTCTTGCCATGTGACCTGACTTAAACTACATTTAATTGCAAGCAGGACTTTAAGACCAATATCTTCTAGAGTTTTCTCTACATTTATCTCTTAATTTCAGCTAGCTATGAAAACAAGAGTTTCTTGGTTCTGCACCTTTTCTTCTCTCTTAGGTTGGCTAGGGAATCAGAGCTCCCTCTCTATCCTCTCTCTTTTATCTTCTCCAAGATAGAGCAGTAGAGAGCTTAGTAGCTCCCTGTCTTTTATGATGGAGAGAAGACTGCTTTTCTAGTGTATGGAAAGAGCTCTGTCTATTAAACAATAGAAAGTTCATGTGACCTTGTTTCAAGGTAAGTCCTTCTTAGCCTAGGACAAGTATGTATCACTAATTCATTGTCATTTTTCCAGGAATAATTAAGTGTTTTACATTTTTGGGAATCTAAGGATTCTATTTTATTTTATAGGACATGTTTGGTAGGTTTGAATGCTTGTACTAAGATAGAAATTTTCTTTAATATTGAATATGTCTGATAATTCACAATCCATGTCGAATCTATTTGGTGATTATTGAGATAATGTTTCCCCCTCTAGCTCATGTGCATCATGATTTCCATTAAATAAATCTTTCCTAAGGAAGATTGTCTTCTATTTTAGACAAGATGCAAATCCACAGACTACTTTGAATCAAGGATACTTTGTCTGAGAGAACTCAAAGCAAATTGTGGAGTTGGTTTTAGATACATATAAAAGCAAATATTATTGGTAAAAATTTTAAGTGAATAGAAATATTCGGACATCTTCTTATTCTTCAAAATGAACTACTTTTCTTTTCCTCTCTTTTTAATCCTACCATTCATGCTTACTTCCTTTTCCTACTCCTGGTCTTTTGACTCAGAATTTGCATTTGAGGAATGCACTGAATTTTAGAAATGCATAGAGCCTTCACCAAGGACTCAACAGAAGTAAAGGCTTTTGTTGTTATTGTTTAGTTGTTTCAGTTGTGTGCAATTTTTCATGACCCCATTTGGGGTTTTCTTGGCAAAGGTACTGGAGTGGCTTGCCACTTCCTTCTCCAGCTCATTTTACATATGAGGCAAACAGGAGTAAGTGACTTGCTCAGGGTCACATAGTAAGTGTCTGACAACAGATTTGAATGCACAAAGATGAGTTTTCTTAAGTGTAAGCCCTGTGCCCTATCCACTGTGTTACTTAGCTATCCCGATTAGAGGCTTAACCTACTAAAATCAGTATGGCATACTATAGCAAAGTTTGTACCACTTCAGGATCTCTCATCTTCCCTCTGTTCATATGAATGGGTTACCAAATTGCTTCATAACGAATCTTGAGGACTTTCCATATCTTTTAGGAGGAAATTGTCTACACATTAGTTTAAGAAATAAGCAACCTTATGAAAACCTCGTTCCCTTGATTTGGATATGAAGGAGCATTTTTCTGTTTTTAGTCATGTTGATGAAAAGGAGACAGTTCAGCCTCATGATTAATAACAAAATAGCCCAAAATAAAGAAGCAAAAAAAATTACTGCTGTTTCCCATGCCTGAAATACTTTTCCTTCTCATCTCCCCATCCCAACCTGGTTTCCTTCAAATTTTTGCTAAATTCCCACTTCTACAAGAATCCTTTCCCAATCCCCCTTTATATCTCTGTCTCTCCTCTGCTATTATATCCAATGTATCCTGTATATATCTTGCATGTGCTAAATTGCTTTCATTTTCTCTCCTATTAGACTATAAGGGCCTTGAGAGCAAGGACTATCGTTTACCTTGCTTTGTACCTCCGGAGCATATCATAGTATCTGGCACGTATTAGGTATCCTTAAATAACATATAACTTTTGTTTTATATTATTTTCTAAAAAATAAAACTAAATATTGATTTTTTTTAAAAGCTAAAACATATTGCCTTCCTCTCCCCTGGTAGCCTCTTCTAATCATAAAATCATAGTGTAATATTTTGTTCTTATTGGAACAAGAGCTAAAAAGAATATCACAAAAATCAATAATCAGAGCAGAGAAAGGATTACTGGCTGGAAAGGCCAAAGAAGAGATGGTTTTCTCCCTTACTCATATCTAATCCATATTTTCCTTCAGGGATGAAAAAATTCCACATCTCCTTAGAGCAAGCTTTAACTTAGCTTATTCCCCTCCCCCACTCTTTCTGTCTTTTAAATACAAAACCAATCTTCCCGTTTTCCTGTTATAACACACATCCTTTTGGGTTATAGAAGTGTTTTCGTGGTGTTACATCAGCAATAATGTAACACTCAGTTGGCCTGATTGTCTGTCTTATCAGTTTTCCCAGCAGGATGATGGTGGGGTTACATTTCTATGCAACCCATGAAGAAATACAATACAGAATGACTGGACCAGGATTAGAAATGGAAATGGGCTTGATTTGGTGGCTAGAGACCATTTAGATAAGGTGGCCAAATTTCTGCCTTTTTTCACAAAGCCCGTCCCCCTGCGGCAAACTGTGAAATCACCTGCGCATTCTCACCCTCTATCTGCCTGCTTCTGGCTAAGTGGTTGAGTTAATTTATCATCTCTGTGTCACATGAGCTCATTCTTGGAACAGTTTCAAGAGATCTCATTATTTTTTGATGCCTGTGATGGATTAAAGATGAGAATATTGCTGGCCAAGGGGTTAGCTAACTCTGCCTGTCATATTTGTCAACTACAACCAGCTCTGCTGAAAGGTTAGGAGGGCATTTGGGATAGTGGGCCATTCAGAAACTGTGCCATTACTTACATGCAGTTTTGCGTTGAGAAAATCTAAGGTAACAAGTGTGAGAGTTACCTCCAGAGATACTTTCTTTGTTATATACCAAAAAGGAAAACCCAGAATAGCCACATCTTGGAATTTCTCACTCTGCTTTTCTCTTTGGGTGAAAAAGTGTCTGTTTGGGCACAGGCAACTTTGGGAATGCTTGCAGCCAAGCATACACACTGATTAATCAACTGCAGACTTACGTGAGGAATGAGTTACACCAAAACTAGATGATTTCTGACTTCAAGGTTGCATGTTCTTTAAGCCTAAACTGGAGGGGCTGTAACAGGAGGCCACTATATTTAACCTACCTTCCTACTTTGCCTTTTCCCATCCATTTTACCCACAACATATAACAATCTGTGAGAATTCTTACTTGGTAGGGGTAAAAGGTAGAGTTGTAGAAAGAAGACTCTTTATATTCTGTTAAAAATGTTATTCTGAGTTAGGCCTAACTGAAGCTGGTCCGGTGATTCAGCTTCACGATTGAATTACAAGGAAATTCTTGTGGGCCATGAAATATAATAAAACATCTTTATTTAGAATGAATAAAAATTATATAATTTCTGAAGTTAAAAAGGATAATCAACTCAGATGAAATGCATCTGCCCATATTCACTATGGCATGGTGCTATCAGAAAGGCTTCCCCATTGAACAGTAGGAATTCTGCTAAAATCTTTGATTCTCACTCCTTATAGGTTAGGCCTTTTATGGCTCAGATGGCAAGAAAGTCAGACCAATCATTATATTTATATACAAAGTTGAAAGTTCTCTATGTTTCTCTAGTGCTATGGAGTGTGAGCCTGGGAAGGCTCTTTGAGCCTTCCATTCCTGAGTTCATCTCTCTCTGGGGGATAATGCCAACTCACCATCTGACCCTTATTTCCCTTTAGGGATGAAATAATTCCACATCCTCTTAATGTGGAATTTTATCTTAGCTTATTCCCCTCCCCCACCTTTCCCCCCTTTTAAATACAAAGCCAATCTTCCCATTTTCCTGTTGGGAACACATATCCTGTTGGGCTATGGAAATATTATGGTGTTAGAACAGCAATAATGTAACACTCATTTGGCCTGATTGTTTGTGTTATCAGTTTACCATGACATATGACATCTTAGGTCTTTGGGTGAGGCCTTTTGACTGAGTGTAAGTTTTACAGAACAAATCCTTTCATTAAGGGGACTTGTTCTGTGCAGTTTAGATTCAGTCGAAGGGCTACACTTGAGGACTTAGTAGGCCATCTGTGGCCTCGAGGCTGCAGGTTCTCCACCCCTGATCTAGGATGTCTAAATTATCATGGATTTTAAAATCAAAGCAGCTCTTAGTCTCTTCCACCTGGAAAAAACATCACTTCCTTCTTGGGTTTACCACATGCCCTGTGCCCTAATTGTGTGACCTTGGTATAATGGAGTTATCTTCATGGAAACAAACATGGTTAATTGAACATAATTGGTTAGCTTTACTCTTGGCATAGAACTGATAATTAAATAGCACAATATAGCAATGAAAAATTAATAATAAACATCTACCAAGTATCTATCCATCTGATTCTTTCCTGGACCCCAGCCAGCACAGAAATTATCTTGAACACAATAATTCTAGGACATGTCCAGGTATGTCATTTTTGAGTCTACTTTGTCATACTTTAGAGCGGCCAAAGGAATATGGACAATACATCACAGTTCAAAAACTTTGTTTGCACAAGACAAATACTAATATAAGGACACAGGAACCCCATAGGAACACAGGACCTGGAATCTATTCTACTACCTTTGAACTGGCAGCTAAGGAGAAGGGGTAAGGGTCAGAGAAGAGATGCCATGTGGATATGGCAGAGAGTCATACTGGTGTGAAGGGAAATGATGGCCTGGTACAGGGGATGATAGTGAGACTAGAACTTCATTGCTGACCAGGTAATAGTTAGGAAGAGTGGAAATGGTGATCTGTGAATCCTGAATAAGTGAAAGATTTCAGCCTGATTAACATCTTTTTTTCTTGCTTCCTCCTCTGTCTAGTCAGGGAGAATGTATTTCTCCCACTGCCAGTCAATATGCCCTGACTTTCTGCTTTTTTTTCCCCCATGACCTCAGTGACTATGAAATACAGCAGCCAAAAGACAACAGAGAGTTGATTTCTCTCTTTCTCTTTCTTGCCTGTGTAATCTAATATGCTTATCTAGGAGGTTTGTATTATTCCCACTCTCTCATGGCCTGGCCCATTATATTTCCCCCCCTCATGATGTTAGGGTACCCTGAGAGACTAATGTATCATTTTTTTTTCTTCATTCAGCCTAAGCTCCTACCAGTTGTGTTTTCTCCCATTTTTGATGGGCCAATGATTAGGATGTCAACTCCATTTAATGACAACACTGAGCAGATTTCATAAGGAGATATTTACTTCAAAAATACAGCAATAATAAGCATGAATATACACATATTTCCCCTCTCCTCCATATAGATAGGGCATACTCTCCCCCACACCTCCTCAATCTATAGGGAAATAGGCTCAACACCTATCACAATGCCAAACTATAAGACATTAGTCTCATTAAATATATGTCCAAAGGAAGCAAGGCCAAGATGGGGAAGTATAGGCAGCAATCCAGCTGAACTCTCCCAAAATGCCCCTTCCAAAAAACTTCAACTCCTCAAATCAAATTTTGGGGTGGCAGAGCCGACAAAAGTTCAGAGTGAGACATTATTCCCAGTGTAAGATAACTTAAGAGGCCTGTGAGACCTACGTTGAGGCAGTCCCACAGCAACCACAATGCATCACCACCAGCGATTCTTGGAGGCAGCTGCCACAACAGCAGCAGTAACAGCAGCATTAGGAGATCTCATTCCAGAGACACAAAAGGGGCAGGACAATGGTCAGAAAGGGATTACAGGCAACCTTTTGTTGACATTGGGTACACCTCGTGCTGTTTGGCAACTCTATTGCCGATAAGAAGTTTGAGTCACAGTTCCAGGGAAGAGAGGAGTGCTTGTGATTGGCTACAAGGGAACAGGGGAGCTGGTCACAGTTCCAGAGTGGAGAGGAGTGCAAGTGACTGCAGGAGAGCAGGGTCCTTTCCTGGGTGAAAACCAGAGTGCAGATCAAGAGAGTAGTGACAATACCTTTCTCTGGATCATGCTACTTTGGAAGGACCAAAAACCTGAAGATAATCAGATCTAGCTTTGAAAAGAGCAACATGAAAAAGACTGAAGCTTGGCACAGTGCCTCCCTACTTCCAGGTGAACAGAGACCAACATTAACATAAAGTTCAAAGTTAAGAAATGGGCTGAGAAAATGAGCAAACAGCAAAATAAAAACCTGACCACAAAAAGCTTCTCTGTGGTAGGGAAAACCAAGACACAAGTTCAGAAGAAGACAACAGCATAAAAACAGTTACAAGCAAACCATCAAAGAAAAATGCTAATTGGACCCAAGCCAAACAATAATTCCTGCAAGAGTTAAAGAAAGAGATAAGAGTGGTAAAGGACAAATTGTGGAAAAAATGAGAGTGATGCAAAAATAATTATGAAAAAATAATTAACATCTTGGTAAAAGAGGTACAAAAAACCTAAAGAAAATAATATATTAATTAAATAGAATTGGCCTAATGATAAAAAGAGGCACAAAAATGCCCTGATGGAAAGAACTCCTTGAAAAACAGAATTGACCAGAGGGGAAAGAGGTATACAAGTTCACCTAAGAAAATAATTCCTTAAAAATTAGAATTGGGCAAATGGAAGCTAATAGCTCCATAAGAAATCAAGAAATAATGAAACAAAGTGAAGAGAATAAAAATAGAAGCAAGTTAGAATTATCTTACTGGAAAAACAACTGACCTGGAAAATAGATTGAAGAGAAATAATTTAAGAATTATTAGATGACCTAAAAGCCATGATCAAAAAAGAGCCTAGGCCTTGTAGATTAAGAAATGACAAAGGAAAATTGACCTGATATCTTAAACCCAGAAGTGAGAAATTTCTTATTGGAAAAACAACTGACCTGGAAAATAAATTGAGGAAATATAATTTAAGAATTATTACACCTACCTAAAAGCCATGATCGAAAAAGAACTTAGGCATCATTGTTTAAGAAATGATAGAGGAAAACTTACTGATATCTTATACCCAGAAGGTAAAATAGAAATTGAGAGATTCCAGCAATAACCTCCTGAAAGAGAATTCCCAAATGAAAACTCCCAGGAATATTATTACAATTCCAGAGTTCCCAAGTGAAGGAGAAAATACTTCAAGCAGTCAGAAAAAAAAAATCAAATATCATGAAGTCACCATCAGGATCACACAAGATTTAGTAGCTTTCACACTAAAGGAGTGGAGGGGTTGGAACACGATATTCTGGAAGGTAGAAGATCTGGAATTATAACCAAGAATAACTACCCAGCACAATTGAGTATAATTCTTCAGGGGAAAAATAGACATTTAATGAAAGAGATGAATTCAAGTATTCCTAATCAAAAATTCCTAATCAAAAGACCAGATACAAATAGAAAATGCAACTTTCAAACCCAGATTCAAGAGAAACACAAAAAGGTACACACAAAAGAGAAATCATAAGGATTCAATGAAGTTAAAGTATTTACATTCCTATGTAGGAAAATGATTCTTGTAACTCTTAAGAACTTTATCATTATTAGGGCTGCTAGAAGGAATAGAAAGACAGATAGAAAGTGAGGATGCGGATTGAATATGATGGGATGTTTATTTAAAAAAATAAAATTAAGGGGTGAAAAAGAAGAATGCAATGGGAGAAGGGGAAAGAGAGAGATAGAGAGGTGAATATTTTCTCATATAAAAAAACGCATGTAAGGAAGAGCTTTTACATTGAAAAGAAAAATGGGGGGTATGATGGTGGGCAATGCTGGAACCTCACTGTCCTCAGAATTGGTTCAAAGAAGAAAGAACTGGTTCAAAGAAAAAGGATCATATATACACACTCAGTTGGGTATAGAAATCTATCTTACTCAATAACAAAATAAAAGTGGAAGGCAGTGGGAGATATGGGGAGTGATAATAAGGAAGGCAGATTAAGGGCAGCAGTGGTCAGAAGCAAACAGACTTTCAAGGAGGTACAGGATAAAACAATTGAGAGAAAGATAAATGGAAGAAAACAGAATGAAAGAAAATACACAATTAGTAATAATAACTGTGAAGGTGAATGGGTGGAGCTCATCCATTAAACAGAAAGGTTTGGAAAAATGGATCAGAAAACAGAATATGATAACATGTTGTTTGCAAGAGACACACTTGAAACAGAAAGACACACACAGAGTTAAAATAAAGGACTGGAGCAAAATTTATTATACTTCAGCTAAAGTAATAAAACCACAGAGGGAGCAATCATGATCTGAGACAAAAGTAAAGCAAAAAAAAGTCCTAAATAAAAAGGAATTGGCAGGGAAACTATAGAATTTATTCAAAGAGAGAATGTATATGTGTGTGTTTGTGTGTTTGTGTGTGTGTGTGTGTGTGTATACATATACATACACACACACACACACACACACACACACACACTCAATGGGGTGTAGAAATCTATCATACCCAATAGGGAACTAGGAGAGGAATGGCATAGGAGAAGGGGGGGAATAAAAGGTAAAGCAGTTTAAAGCAGACAGTGATCAGAAGCAAAATAGACTTCAGCAGGGACAGAATAGAAAGAGAAAGAGAAGAAAATAGGATGGAGGGAAATATACAGTAATTTTAACTGTGAATGTGAATGAGATGAGCTCAACCATAAAACTGAAATAAATAGCATATAAGAAACCAGAATCCAACAATATGTTATTTATAAGAGATATGCTTGAAACCATGTGCTGGGGATACAAATAGAGAATCAGGACAGTCCCTGCTCTTGAGCAGCCCATGTTCTAATGTGGAAGACAACACATAGGGAGGGCTTCATATGAAAGCCAGATGGAAAAGCTCCATGGTCCTTAGGGTACAACAGCAAAGAAGATGTTAGTGCTTTTTCTTTAACATCACTTCCATTGACAAAACTCTATTAATTTCTCATTTTAAGCTATTTGATAGTACCAAGGATTTTGGTGTCAGGTTCCAGGTCTTCAGTTGCTGTGATGTAGCACTTGTTGGAGCATTGCTCAGGCTTCATCTCCACAAGGGTTGCTTCCCCAGATAACGGTTGAAGGCACTGTGCTGGCATCACTGCTAGGTGTGGTGCTGCAGATGTGCAATGCTGAATACATTTTCCGATGGGGTTACTATTTTTAGTTTTGCTTAGTTACTTTGCTCTGTTATAACACAGTTCTCACAGTCCTAGAATAATCCATAAATATATTATTATTTCTTAAATACACCAATAATTGTTTTAAACATACAAGTATTTAAAAAGGGGTTTTTTTTTTGGCCTGCAAATGACTCAGGATCAATAGAACACTTTCTGTACAACTTACCAAATTCAATCCGGTCTTCTCTCTTGCTCCAATTCAGTTGTGAACCTGGCTTCTTATGTATCTGTATTGCTTATCCAAGAGAGGTACAGTGATGAGCTAATTCAGTGGGCTTCCTGTTCTCCTGCATGGATGTGTTCACTCCCTGGGCACTCTTTATCTACTTTATTATTGTTATTGTTTTCCCTGTGAAAATTACTAGGCTAATATAAAATAATTCCTATAATCCTCGTGCAAGTGGAAGAGAGAAAAGGATAGAATGTGGTTCCATCTTTTAGAAACCTTTGTTTTGGAGGACTTCGGACTATTGATACTGCTCATAACCCCTACCCCTACAAGATTGCTTTGGTTATTTTATATTGCTTTTTGAAAATCCTCGATATTGTTTTCTACTTGTCTCACTGACTTTATTGTGATTCTCTTTTCTATGTTTTCTCCAAGTCTCAACATGTATAAAAGATGCATGTCAACCATCACTTTAATGATAGGCAACAATTAATATGCTAAGAATAGCTATTTGATTTCCTTTCATGATAAATGAAATTGACACTTGAATCATAGACAAAATAATGGAATTTTGGATATAATGTGAATGAATTAGTTCAATTTAACTCAGTAAGTATCATTAAACATTTCCATGCTAAGTCCTAGGTTGGAGTATAAAGACAAAAAATAAGACATTTCCTGCTGGTAAATAGCTAACTATATACTGGGGAAGACAATAACATAAAAAAAAAACCCTTATAATATGTGGTAGGAAGTCATGAGAAAATGAATGAGAAATCCAAAGTTCTCTTGGAATATTTGAAAAAAAGAGGGATAATTGCCCCTAAAGGTGTCAGGGAAAGCAGGGAAGGTAGAGCCTAAACTGAGCCTCAAAGGAAAATACAGATACAGAAAATACAGAGGAGGGAATGCATTCAACACATGGAGGATAAACTGTGAAAATACACAAAGGGAGAACATGCATGCTATGTTCAAGGAACAACCAGTAGTGTAATTTAGCTGCTTTTAGTGAATAAATTAGGGATATGATTAAGTAAAATATTCATTAAGCTCCCAAAACACAAGCTTAATTTGAAAATAATTCCAGGTATAGCTATGACTTTTGGTTTCCATGTAAAGGGCCAAAAATCAAGAGAGGCTGACTTAATTGTTGTTAATTGTCATTTGGAACTGGCTGAAACTAGGAACTGATAAAGAATCATGATGAAATTTTCCTTTCAATCTCACTATCAGAGAAAATTAGTAACAAAGAAATTCCTAAGAATTTCCCTAACAGATTCTTACGAAATATTTGTCCAAAGCAATCCTTAAACTCAATGTGATACAATGGAAAGAATGCTGAATTCTCAAGCGTCTGAACTTCAAATCCTAATTTTTTCAGTTAAAACCTGTATGACTTTGGACAAGTTCTTTGACTGTCTGGGATCTCAGTTTTCTTATCTCTCGAATGAGGGGTTTAGACTGGGTGCTTTTTAAGGTCCCTTCTCACCTCTAAATTTATGTTCCACAATTCTCTGCATTTGGTACATAATATGCTTAATAAGTGATTTTTAATTTGCTCATTCACCTTATGAGATAACCATGAGAAAGTGTATCAGTGAAAAAAAGGGCCAGGCAAGATTACCCCTCAAAAGAATGCAAATTTTGTTTATGGAAGACAAGCAATAACTTTAACAGCATATGAGGCAGAGTGTCATCCATTTTGATTTTGATTTACTTTATTAAATTTTACTGAACAGAATATATGCACATCAGCAATTTCCTTAGGAGCATTATCATTTGAGAAATGTATAATTAGGAAAGTACTGAATAAATTCAAACTCATAATGAAAACAAAACAGATTATATTTAAATAAATTTACAAGTTCTCTCACTTTTTAAATCACATAATACATGTATATCTAAAAGCTGTCAGTAAACAAATCAAAATTGTTCATAAAACCATTTCCAATGACTCACATTTATAAACATGGTCTTTTTTTTAGAGAACAGAATTAGCATTACTGAAATTTAAATCAAGGCCCATTTCTCAAAGACTTTAGTGGAGAATGAAGACCTAATCTTTAACTACTAATTTCCCAATAACACTACCTTCTAGCATTGATACTTCAACACATCAATTTGCTGATGACATATTGGTTACATTTTAGGGGTAGCAGTGTGGAGGGAATGTTTAGCCCATGCCTTTTGGAACAATGAACTCAACTCAGAAATTTCACAACACAGGGAATTCTTAATTCTGACCATGTTGGAAGGTGAAGCTAGGTGACTGAGTTCAAATTTGGTATCAGACACTAGATGTATAACTCTGTGCATGTCACTTAGCTTCTGCTTGCCTCAGTTCCTCATCTGTAAAATGGAGATAATAATAGCACCTACTTTCCAGGGTTGTTGTGAGAATAAAGCAAGAAAGTATTTGTAAAGCACTTATTAGCACAGAACCTGGCACATAGTGCTACATAAACATTAGAGATGATGATGATGAAGATGATGATGTCACCCTCTCCCCCAAATCAATAAACTCCACTGGCTCCCTGTCACATCCAGTATCAAATATAAAATCGTCTCTCAGGCCATGGGTATGAGTCAATTATGCTGGAATATTCTCCCCCTCCCACCAAAAAAAAATATTAAAGAGTAATAAAGAGGGATGTACTTAGAGAAGAGAGAAAGGAGGGGTAGAATGAGGGAAATGTCCGCACATAAAAGAGGTACACAAGGAAGAGCTCTTACAATGGAGGGGGAAATGATGGTGGTGATGGTGGCAAACAATGCTTGAACCTCACTGTCATTAGAGTTGGTTCAAAGGGAGAAGTACACACACACACACAAGTTGTGTATAGAAATGTAACTTACCCAACAATAAGAAATAGGAGGGGAAGAGGATAAAAGAAAGGGGAAGGATGAGGTGGATGGATGAAGAAGAATGGATTAAGGGAGGTAGTGGATATGAACAAAATAGATTTTTGAGAAGGGACAGGATAGTAAGAGAGAAGAAAAAACTGAAGAAAATGGTGTGGAGGGAAAAAACATAGTCATCAGAACTGTGAGTGTGAGTAGGATGAGCTCACCCATAAAATGGAAGGGGATAGCGGAACAGATTAGAAACCAGAATCCAATAATATGTTGTTTGCGAGAGACACATTTGAAACCGAAAGACACACACAGAGTCAAAATCAAGGACTGGAGCAGAATCTAATATGCTTCATATGAATTAAAAAAGTGAAGTGGTAGCAGTCATGTTCTCAGACAAAGCAAAAGCAAAAACAGACCTAATTAAAAGAGAGAACCAGTGAACCTACATTATGCTAAAATGTACCACAGACAATGAAGGAATATTAACATTTTTATAAGTTTCTTTGATAAAGGCCTCATTTCTCAAATATATACAGAATATAGAACTAAGTCAAATTTATAAAAATAACAGCCATTCCTCAATTGATCAAGGATCAATGGATATGAACAGGCAGTTTTCAGAAGAAGAAATCAAATCAATGCAAAAATACTATAAATCACTATTGATTAGAGAAATGCAAATTAATACAAATCTGAGGTACCACCTCACTTCTATCAGAAATGATAAATGCTAGAAGGGATGAGGGAAAACTAGGTAAATTAATAAACAGCTGGTGGAGTAGTAAATTGGTCCAAACATTCCAGAAAACAATTTGGAACTAGGGCTATAAAATTGTGCATATCTAGCAATACCACTACTAGGTTTGTACCCCAATAGGATGAAAAAAAAAGAAAATGGCCTATATATACACAAATATTTATAGCAGCTCTTTTTGTGGTGGTAAAGAATTGGAAATTGAGAGGTGCTCATCAGTTAGGGAATGGCTGAACAAATTGTGGCATACAATTATGATAAGATATTATTGTGCTATAAGAAATGATGGGGGGGTAGTTTCAGAAAAAAATGAAACTTGGCAAGACCTATATGAACTGTTGCAAAGTGAAGTGAAAAGAATTGAGACACCATTGTGTATAGTAACATTGTGAAGATAATCAACTGTGAAAGTCTTGACTACTCTGATGAGTACAATAATCCAAGATCATTCTAAAGAATTCATGATGAAAAAAATGCTCTCCACCTCCAGAGAGAAAACTGAAAAACTCTGAGTGCAAATTAAAGTATAATTTTCTCACTTCCTTTTATTTGCTTTTAAAAAAAGTGGTTAATATGGAAATATGTTTTGTATGATTTCACATGTATAATTGATATATTGCTTGACTTCTCAGCAGTTGTAGGAAATAATGAGAGGGAGGGATGGAATTTGGAACTCAAAATTTAAAAAGAAAGGAATGTTAAAATAAACAATAAATTGAAAGAAATAAAAGCCTCTGTCTTTAAAAATCCTTCCTGAGCTAGACCACTCCATATCTTTCTGGTCTTCCTATATCTTAGATAATACTCCCTCCCCCACCCCATCCCATACAATCTTTAATCCAGTGGCACTACCTTCCTTCCTGTTACATGAACAAGATGCTCTACCTCTCTGTTTCAGGAATTTTCTCTGGCTGACTTTAATGACTGGAATGCTTTCCCTCTTCACCTCTGCCCCCTGACTTCCTTCAAATCCCAGTTAAAATCTCATTTTCTAAAAGAAGCCTTTCCCAATTTCTCTAAATCATAATACCTTCCCTCTGTTGATTATTTTCTATTTACCTCTATCTAATTTGTTTGTACATATTTCCTTGGTGTCTTCTGTAACAGACTATGAGGTCTTGGAGGACAAGGGCTGTCTTTTGGATTTTGTCACATCCCTAGAGCTTAGCACAGTGCCTGGAACATTTAGTCACTTAATAAATATTTATTAGCTTTTTACTAAATACTAATTTTTCTTTCTGGTCTGACAAATAAGGATTGAAAAGATGAAGGCTATTTACCCCTAATCTTAAGAGTTTTCAAGGATGAAACTATCCCTTGTGTCATTTATAGCTGGGATTATATTAAGGGGAATTAATTACTTCATAGGGTCACCTAAGATGGCACAGGAGATAGAGCCCCATGCCTGGAGTCAGAAAGACTCATCTTCCTGAATTCAAATCCAGCCTCATACACTTGCTAGCTATGTGACCCTAGACAAGTCACTTAACCTTATTTGCCACAGTTTATTCATCTGTAAAATCAGCTTGAGAAGGAAATGGCAGATGACTCTAGTATCTTTGCCAAGAAAACCCCTAAAGGGGTCACAAAGAGTCAGGCACAACTGAAATGACTGAACAAAAATTACTTCATAACATCAATGTATCTATGATGTTATTAATGTGGATATTCTATCCATTCCTGCTGATTAAAAGCCTGCCACGGCTTCTGTTTTTGGATCAGTGTTTATAAGGCATTTTTTTCCCCCACAATAATCCTGAGGCAGCTCTGCTTCCCATCTTATCACTCCTATTTTATATGTAGAGTAGCTGAGGTCAGGCATGAAAAGACGGGTTAAGAACCACTAGACCAAATGATGTTTGAGCTCGGTTCTATTGTTTTCCAATGTCATACTTTATTGTCTAAGAACAAATGGAAAAATCCTTCAATGACCTCATTACTATTGGGACCTTCAGGAGAAACCTAAGTACCAAGTCTGATATCATGGTTGATCAGCTGGTAAGTGTTGAAGCTGGACTACAGGTCTCTTGAACCCAAGACTAGCTCTGTAAAATGAGTATAAAAGGAGTAGGAATTGATTTAAGATATATCACAAAAATTAATCCAAAATACTTCATTATCAGCTCTTGAATAATGTTATCCATGCTGGGGATTAGGAAAAGAAATTATGAATATAACTCAAAAGTAATTATGCAGAAGCTTTTTCACTTGTATAGAGACTATCTTACTCTTATCTATAAAACTAATGATCAGGTTGCCTTTGAAAAACAAAATGCCCATACGTCCTCATAATACCATGTGGAAATACTATCCAATAAATCTTAGAAATTCTCATTCAAATAAAATACGTCCTTTTCTTTGAAAGCAGTGCATGAGCTCTAGTGACTAAATGTACTTCTCTGGGCCTCTTACTCCCCATCTGTAAAATGAAGAGCTAGGACTAGAATAGTCATTCAAAACTTTTCATGTATAAGGACTCCCTTTGAAGATTAAAGTTATTCCCCAGATACAACACACAATGATGTTAATAATAATAATCATTGAAATAGATATAGCACTTGAAATTTTTAAAGCATTTTGTATATTACCTCTTCTGAATGTCACTAAAAAACACTGTGAGAGGGTCAGCGAGGTGGCGCAGTGGATAAAGAGCTCACCCTGGAGTCAGGAGAACCTAAGTTCAAATTAGGCCTCAGACACTTACTAGCTGTGTGACTCTGAGCAAGTCACTTAACTGAGATTGCAAGAGAGAGAGAGGCAGAGAGACAGAGACAGAGACAGACAGAGAGACTGTGAGATAGACATTATAGTTGTTATTATTCCAATTTTATTGATAAAGAACCCAAGGATCAGAGAAATTAGGTGCTCATGGTCAGATGCAAAATTTGAACTCACCTTAGCCTGACACATGATATTAATTTATATTGCTAGTATCAATAAATTGAAAAAATAATAATAAGGGCAGGAAAGAAACAAATTCACAACCTGCATCTCTCCTTTTCCCAATTAAATTCAAAAACAATTTTCAACATTCATTAAAATTTGGAGTTCCATATTCTCTCCCTTCTCCTCTCCCCCTTCCCTGATATGGTATGCAATCCTATATAGGTAGTACATGTGAAATCATGTAAAAGATTTCCATATTAGTCATTTTGTGGAAGAAAACTTTAAGCACAAAAGAATAAAGAAAGTGAAAAATAGTATACTTTGGTCTGCTTTCCAACTCTTATCAGTTTTTTCTCTGGAGGCAGATAGCATTTTTCATCATGAGACTTTGAAATTTTCTTGGGTCTATGATACCTTTTAGCAAAATGTAGTTTCCCTGATTATCTTTTTTAATTAAGTCTATTTTTACTTTTGCTTTGTCTGAGATTATGATTACTACCCGTGTCTCTTTTTCCTTCAACTGAAATATAATAGATTTTCTGCTCCAGGCCTTTATGGTAACTCCTTATGTGTATTTATGTTTCAAGTGTGTCTCTTATAAACAATTGATTCCAATTTCTAATCCATTCTGCTATCTCCTTCTATTTTGTGGGTGATCTCAACCTATTCATATTCACAGTTGTTACTACTAATTGGGTATTTCACTATTTTCTTATATTTATCCTTCTCTGTCTCTATCCTGTCCCTCCACAAAACTTGATTTTGCTTCTGACCATGTCTCCCTTTTGTCACCAACACCCATATTTCTTATCCCCTTCCCATCCTATTTCCTCATTGAGTGAAATAGATTTCTATACCCAAATAAGTGTGTTTATATACTCTTTCCTCTTTGAACCAATTCTGATGATGGTGAAGTTCAAACATTGTCTCATACCCCACCATCATTTTTCCCTTAATTGTAAAAGATCTTCCTTCCATGCTTCTTTTATGTGAGAAAAATTTCCCCATTTACCTCTCCTTTCCCCCTTCTTACAGTGCATTCCTCTTTCTCCCTCTTTCATTATTACTTTTTTTTTTGGAGGGTGAGATCATCCCAACAAAATTGACTCACACTCATGCTATCTAAGGAGACTCCTTCTAATTGCCCTAATAGTGATAAAGTTCTTATGAGTTGTGAGTATCATCTTCCCATACAGGAATGTAAACAGCCTCAATATTTTAAGCACCTTATTATTTCCCTTTCATGTTTACCTTTTTATGCTTCTCCTTAGTCTTTTGTTTGGATTTAAAATTTTCTATTCAGTTCTTTTCTTTTTATTACGAATGCTTGAAAGTCCCCTATTTCATTAAATATTATTTTTTTCCCCCAGAAGAATTATTCTCAGTTTTTCTAGGTAGGTTATTCTTGGTTGTAATCCTAGGTCCTTTGCCTTTCAGAATATCATATGCCAAGCTTTCCATTCCTTTAACATAGAAGCTACTAAACCTTGTGTGATCCTGACTATGGCTCTATGATATTTGAATTGTTTCTTTCTGGCTGCTTGAAATATTTTCTTTTATGACCTGGGAGCTCTGGAATTTAGCTTTAATATTCCTGGGAGTTTTCTTTTGGGGAATCTCTTTCAGAAGGTTATTGGTGTTCTTCAAATTTTCATTTTACCCTTTGGATCTAACATATCATGGCAATTTTGCTTTCTTGAATTTGATTTCTTGAGCTTCTTGAATAATAATTTCTTGAAATTCTTGAAATATAATGTGTTAGCTCTTTCTTTGATCAGGGCTTTCAGGTATTCTAATACTTCTCAAATTAGTTTTACTCAATCAATTTTCCAGGTCAATAGTTTTTCCAATGAGTTATTTTACATTTTCTTCCATTTCCCCCCCATTCTTTTGACTTTGCTTTATTGTTTCTTGATGTCTCATGGAGTCGTTACCTTCCACTTGCTCAATTCTAATTTTTAAGGAATTATTTTTTTCAGTAAACTTTTGTCCTATTTTTCCATTTCGTCTATTTCTTCAGTGAATTTTTGTGCCTTTTTTGTTTACCATTAGGTCAATTCTGGTTTTTTTTAAGGTATTTTCTTCAGTATGTTTTGTACCTCTTCTACCAAACTGTTAATTCTCTTTTAATTTTAACATTTTGAAGACATATGGGGTATTCAGGGAGTACTAGCAGTTCTGGTCTGAGGGCTTGCCAACATTGTCCTTTGGTGTCCACCTTCACCTAACTCTCACTTGTGGCTCCCAGAAGCCGCACAATATACAGGAGCCACACACCAGTAAAACCCTCCTAGCAGATGGGCTAAACCAGGTTGAGGGTAACCAACAAATGTCAAACTTAGTGATGAGTTAGGGTGATGTCTCCCCCCAAGGATTTAACAACTTCCTCTGGTGGAATTGGTGGATAAGAACAATTTGTTCCAACAGCCATAAAGGCAGCTGAATCAGGTGCTATGGAGGACTGAGAGCTTGTTTAGACATAGGAAAAAACCAAGCTTATCCATTGCATACTGGTCCATCACCAGTCACACATCACTTTCTTCTTCCACTGGACTTCAATGACTCTGGAAGAGAAAGTGAGGCTGATGACTTTGTTCAACCCTGCCTCACTTAAATTAATTTCATGGAAGAGTCAAGATATCATTCTGTGATATAATTGGTCCTCTTCCAAAAGGACAAACAACAATTCTCTTTTCATAATTTCCTTGCATCACTCTCACTTCTTTCCCCAAGGTTTCCTCTCTCACTCTTATCTCTATCTTTATCTCTTCTAGGAATTCTTGTTGGGTTTGGTCCAATTAGTATTTTCTTTGAGGCTTTGTTTGTAGCTTTTTGCATGTTGTTGTCTTCCTCTGAGTTTGTTTCTTAGCCCTCCTGCCACCTTAATAGCTTTTCATGATTAAGTTCTTATTTTGTTGTTTGCTCATTTTACCAGCCTATTTCTTGACTTTGAACTTTAGCTTAGAGTTGGTCTCTGGTCACTTACTGTTGGGGAGGAATTGTGCCAAACTCCAAACTTCAGGGGGGTTTTTTGTTTTTGTTTTTGTTTTTTGCTGTTTTCAGAGCTGATTCTGGGGTCAGCAAGTTTGCAGTGCGTTCACATTTATGTGATCTGAGGAGAGATGTGGTCACTGTTCTGATCTGCATTCAGGTGCTATCCAGGAAAGGCCTCTGCTCCCCTCAAGTCACAAGTGGCAGTGCTCCTCTCTGCCTTGGAACTGTGATGAGGACCTCTGCTGCCTTATGGCTGACCACATGCGCTCCTCTCCACCCTAGAACTGTGATCCAGAACTGCTGAATGGAAATAGAGTTGACAATCAGTGACAGCTACACCTGGTTTGGATCCCCTGTAATCTCTTTCTTACCAGCCGTCTGACCCCTTTCTTTTCTTTAGGGTGAGGGCTTCCAAAGCTGCTATTGCTGTTGCCCTAGCTACTCCCACGGTCTGCTGCTGGTATTGACAAAGCCTGTGCTGAATTCTGGGCTCCTGTTTCAGAAGAGAGTAAGATAAGAGTGGGCTTAGAACCAAGAAGTACTGGGTTCAAATCATACCTTTGATATATATACTAGCTCTGTCACCACGATCAAATCACACATCCTCTCTGAGCTTCAGACAACTTTATAAAATTTAAGTGACAGATAAGTTGCAAACTGTGTGGCTTTCACATTAGTCCCCATACCAATGAAAGCAGATGTCCTTAACATATATACTTAGATACAAAGTAATATGAGAGTGAGTCACTTTCTGAAGAGGGTAATCCACTCCACTCCCAGGCATTGAGATAAATACTTGATAAACACTTGTTTATAATTATTAATAATGATTATTAATTATTATTCAATAACTTTTATATTAGTATTATATAGTATTATGTGATATTAATAATGGGTATTAATATAATGATCATGAATAATAATATTATTAGCTGAATGACAGTAGAGACATGCATCAAAGCCTAGCAACTTTTGTAGGCCCAATAAAGTAGCTTTCCTTCACTGCTTCAAAATGTATCCATGGTTTTAGCCTGTTTCTGGCCACCATTGTATGTCAGTTATGTGAAAGGCCTCATACAGGGATACATTGAATTATAATAAATAATCTTGTCCTTATGTCAATCTGTGGAGGACTTTTATCAGTTTGGCTTTGAAAGTCTGGCCTGTGCTTCTATCTGGGCAAATTGACAAAACAACAGCTCACACTTATTTGGAGCATTCAGATGTGCTAAGTGCTTTCCTTAGAACAACCTTTATCACAGAAGAGGAACTTGAGAGTTAAAAGGGTTAAGTTTCATGTATCCTGAATGTTGTAGAGCTGGAATTTTAACCCAGGCCTTTTGACTGCGAGTCTAATTTACATTTCTCTTTGCCAGACTTCCTTCTTCTGTTTATATAGTTTTCAGGTATGTTGAGAAATATAGTTGCATACACATATTCATATGTGACCCAAGGAAATTACAGGTAAAGCCCTCTCTTATCTAGAGAGACAACCCTTTGGTGCAGTGTTTAATGGCTGACCAAAATATAGGAGGGGAAGGGACCTGTGAATATAGTTGTGCATACTCACATTCATCTGTGACCCCTTTTTGAGGGGAGGGGAGAAGAAATATATACATGTTTGGGAATATCAAAGAGTAGTTATCCTCCTTGGATATTTCCCAGTAGCATATATTTCAGGATTTGTCATAAAAGAATAGCATCATAAGCATTCTTAAAATAACCTCAATTATTGCTCCTGACCCATAAATATAGAAAATTAGTTATTTATTGTTCTACCTTCTTCCAAAATATGGCCTATATTCAGGTCCTGATTAATTCAGATAATGAATCCATGAGGCACATTATTTGAATTTATATTGCTTGTTTCCATTGAGTTGGAACCAACTATCATATTTTACATAATTATAACTCTGAGTGGTGTAAATTTGAATACATGTAGCCACTTCAAAAAAAAAGTCATTATTCTCACTAATTGGGACCTAGCTGTAAATTCATGTTGATGATCTGTTCTAATACACTGACTTGGGAATTCTTTGGTTACGATCACATCCACCCATCATAGGCACACCTTTGATCTCATCATCACTTGGAACCATATTTGAGATCTTGAATACTGAAATTAGCAAGATAAAAAGAGAACCGATTTGAGAATCAAAAGTCCTGGGTTCAAATTCTAGTTCTGCCACTGGATGATACTGTCATCTGTGTAACCATTTAACCTCTTTTAATATGTTTCCTCAATTGTAAAATAAGGGCATTGCATTAAATACTCTAAGGTTTTTTCCAGACTCTAAATCTAAATCCAATTTTATCCTATTCCATTCAGGGAAGAAGGAAAGAAAGGAAGTACAGAAGGAAAGAAGGAAGGAGAAAGGAAAGGAGAAGAAAATGGAGGAAGGAATGGAAGGAGGATGGAACAGAGTGAGGAAGGAAGGAAAAAAGAAAGAGAAAGAGAGGGAAGAAGAAAATGAGGGAAAAGGAGGAAAGAAGGGTAGAGGAAGGGAAGGAAGAAGAAAGGGAAGAAGGAAGGATAACACTTGTTATCATGGAGTTGTGAGGAAAGTACTTTGCAAACCTTAAAATCCTACATAAATGTAAACTACATTATCTGCTTTATGTTATGGAAAGAGTAATTATTACCTCTAAATCTCTATAACCCATTCATCCTCTTTTTGTTTAGATTCCATCTTTAATCTCTAAATCCATTAACCTTTCATCAACCTTAATCCAGTTTACATGTTGTATCCCTTGGTAGAATGTAAACTCCTCCAGGGCAAATATTACCTTCCACTTTTGTCTTTGTATTTGACAAAGCCCCTTGCATGTAGAAGACATTGAATAATTCCTTGTTGAATCTGAAAGATGAGTCTATTCTTCCCCTAAGCTCTCATAACATTTTTTAACCTCATGCACTTCACCCCAGTAGTATATTTGTTTGTGCATTTATGTATATTTTTCTCCTACTAGATTATAAATTCCATGAGAGCCAGGATTATGCGGTTTTTTTAATATCCTCAACCATGTCTACCACACACTACACAGGAGAATAAATGTTTATTGAATCAATAAATGAATCTTTTTTTCTGTTTTGACTCCTCAACCTAATTCTTTCATTTGTATTATTCCATTTACTGCTCTTCCTTTACTGCTTAGCCACGTAACCCTTACTTCTTTTTGAAGCCAGTCTCTTTAACCTCAGAAGATGAAATACTAGTTCGAGCATTTCTGCTCAAAAAATTAATTTGAGAAAAGTAGCCAACTTGTTATTGTTGCTTTTTGTAAATTTTTGCTGAGTGTAATTAAAGTTTACCAGGGAAATCTGTTTTGTCTCAATGATTTCATGCTGCATAGGGTTTCATCAATAATACTGAACAAAAAGGTCAACTAAGGCCTCTGGACATCTTTCTACAAGTTGCCAAGTCTTTAAATTACAATGTGTTTCCTTTATATTGAAAACACATTTGTGAAACCTGTAAGAGACTTCCATAGGACCATGTATTTAAAGCCTAAAAGAAAGCCAGAAGATTTTCATTTTCTGCCTAGGATGTTGCCATGTGTGAGTTGGAATTTGAATGCATTTTTTTTCTTTCAATTTTAAGGTTGTATTGTCTTAGGAAAGTGGTCTAAATAACAGAATGAAGAAGTGAAAATGCCATGTGGACAGGTCAAAATTTTAGTGATACATAGAAATCCTGAGGGGTTTTTTCCTCCAAATTTGATGTAATTTTATATTGTCATCATGATTTTTGAAAGCTCTTAACTTCTCTTCTTCCAAACTTCATCTAAGCCAAATTGCTAAAGATTGTCAACAGGTGATCACAACTTCATAAAACTTACATGCAAACTAGTTTTATTGTAGGAGAAATGAACGTGCATGTGGAACCCAAAGAGTTCATAACCCATACAGAGGTTTGCATTTTTATAACAGTACAAAAAGAGGAGGAAACACAAGTCTCTACCTAAAGGGGTGTGGTATGGGAAGGGGGAAGGCACAGCAAAGGTGAGAAAAGGACAAAACCCTTCTTGAAGGGGAGGAGCTAGGCAATGACAAAAGCTACATTCTTTTCGCTTTGTAATTGCTAGACTGTGAATATAGGATGGTCTACTTATTGACAGGGTCCTAGCTGCACAAGCAGTTTCTCAGCCTAGCCCAGACTGACTGGCACCTATCTTGACACCCAAAAATATACAGGGAGTCCAGTTTAGGATTCAGACAACAAATCTATGTCCACTGGGGTGGCAGAAGCTTTGTCCTTGACATATTCAGGGCTTTCTACATGTTCTGGGTTCAGTATTTCTGGAGAATATGGCAACTTAAAAAGACAATTTCAGGGGACCCCTTAATGACAAGAAGACCAAAAGCATACTGTTATTTTGTTTGAACAGGCATAATACAAGTCAAACATAATCCAGAGATAGTAAGCCATCTCTTTATTCTAGTTTAACAGGGCCCCTCGCAGAATCAGAATGTTTGAGATGAGACCTTGAAGATTATCTGGTCTAATGCCCTTGTTTGATAGATATGTGTCAGCTTAATTAGCTTAAGAGTGAGCTTAAAGGGGAAGCTAGATGGTGCAGTGGATACAGCATGGACTCTGGAGTCAGGAGGACCTGAGTTCAAATTCAGCCTCAGATACTTGACACTTACTAGCTGGGCAACTCACTTAACCCCATTGTCTATCCAAAAGAAAGAAAGAAAGAAAGAAAGAAAGAAAGAAAGAAAGAAAGAAAGAAAGAAAGAAAGAAAGAAAGAAAGAAAGAAAGAAAGAAAGAAAGAAAGAAAGAAAGAAAGAAAGAAAGAAAGAGTTAGCTTAAAAAAGTCAAGGTCTCCCACTGCATCCTGGGCTATCTCCAGTTGTCCTGATCTGTGTCTCACCACTGGACCCAGATGGCTCTGGAGGAGAAAGTGAGGCTGGTGACTTTGCACAGCCCTGCCTCACTTAAATCCAATTCACTTACATGACATGGCATCACCTACCTGATGTTCTCTTTGAGAACAAAGGACAAACAGCAGCAACAGCAAGTCAGCTAGGTGGCTTAATAGATATTGTACTGGAATTGGGGTGAGGAAAACAAGTTTGAATAATTCAGAAGACACGTACTAATTATGTGATCTTGGATAAGTCACTTTAATATCCCTGAGTCCCAGTTTCCTCATGTTTAAAATGGAGACAATAATAACCCCTAGGTTGTTGTGAGGATCAAACGAGATAGCTTACATAAAGTACTTTGTAAACCTTAAAGTGCTTTTCAATTGCATGTCATTATTATTATTATTATTATTAGATGAGTAAACTGAGGCCCAGAGAGGTTATATGACTTTCCAAGGTCACAGATGTAAGCAGCAGAACCTGTTGAGAACCCAGGTCTACTGACTCCCAGTTCTTTGCTCTTTCAATTTAAATGCATATCTTTCTCTCTAATAAGACCCTCTCTAAGGGGCCCAAGCACTGAGGGGTTTTGAGAGCATTACACATCCTCAAGGCCCAACGTGTTCCAACTGTGATTAGAATGTCATTGTTTTACTGATTATATGATGGACATTGTATAGTCAGTTGATCTATAAGATGGAAGTAACCAAAGGAAGTTTCCACTATATATAAATCCTTTGTCAGAGGGCCACCATCTGGGCATTGAACATTCAAGGCTCCCTTACCAAAGTAAGCTAGATTTGGAGCTTACATAGATTAAAAAAGAAAAACAGCCAAACTGGAGGAGGCTTGAAGTAGTCTTCTCTGGCTTCTGCCTACCAGTTTGGCTTTCTAAACAAAGTCATTTTGTCGGGAGTAGGGTGGGTAGTAAGGGGAAAAAGTTATATGTTTATGTGTTTTGTAGCTAAGGTTAGGCTTATATATAGTGCATGAAATGTTTTCAGGTTTGTATATACAGGATTCCACATGGAGAATATACAAAGATGACATGATGTCCCAGAACTCAAAGTTTTAGATTAAAAAATGTGTTCCAATTTGCTATGAAACTATGAACACTTTGAAATTTTGAAATGAAATCATTCTCTCTACCTGAATAACGTTAAATGGAAAAAAAAGCAGCTTACATTTTATATTCATGTAACACATCCATATTTATTTTGTATAAATAATGAGCCCTTAAGCCCAGAAAGTTATTCCCTAATACTGGTCACTTCTCAACGATTATCTATTATACCTAAAGCAACTGAGGAATGAATATGTCTTATAACTCTTAACTTATCTCCCATTAATATCTAGCTTAAAATGCTAACTAAAGAAAGAGAAGAAACAAGTTTCACTGACTGAGGTAGACTTCTCACTCTCTGTCTCCACTGTTATCCATCAGATCATACTGTCTCCCATTTCTGTTACTAGTATTACGCTTTAGTAAATGCAAAATAGCCAATTCTGAAAAATGAGTGGATTGGACAGTTGACCAGGGTGACTAGAGTAAAAAACAAATTGTCAATATAACTCACAGAATCTTGAAGTAGCAACAATGAAGTTTTTTTTGTTTGTTTATTCATTTCTGCTTTTTGTCGAAACCTGCAATTTCATTGACACAGAAAACTCCTAACTCCAAAAACTTCCCCTTGGGATGCAGACCAATAGCTTGTCTTTCCTTGTAATCTTAGAGAGGTGACTAGGGTACCACTGATAGGATTAAAGACTTCACCATAATTACATAATGATTCACTAGTGACCCCAACTAGAGAGTATCAGGAGCAGGACTTGAATCCCGGTCTCTCTGACTCCAAAGGTGCTCATCTATTCAGGCAGCTAGATGACATTGTATATAGAGTTCTGAACTTGGAGGCAGAAAAAATTGGGTTTAAATCTTTCTTACTTGAAAACTTGCCTTATATCTACTACGCTGCATTGCTTCCGAATGTATCAGAATATAGAAATTAAAATGGGAATAGTCAAAGAAGAAGATAGTCATTAAGACCTTCTGAAACAATAGCAGAGGACATTGAAAAGGACCATTTATCATGCTCTTGTCCTAGCCTACAATGCACCTCAGGTTGCATAGGTCTTGGTTATGAGCTGTGGTTATGATGGTTTCAAATACTCCCCTTTTAGCTAGGAACCAAGGTTATACACACACACACACACACATACATTGATACACGCATACACATGCACACACACTATCCCTTGAACTGATAGGGAATATCACATTCATCTTGCACTGTGACCCAAGACAAAGAACAGTGGAACAGTATAGAGTTAATATTTCATGATGGAGAAATGGAGGATATAAACTAAGTAGTTAAAGTAGTCTTCTCTTGGAGTTGCCATATGGCATCCAGATGCCCACACTACTCAAGGAGATTTCAAAATTTCCCATTGCTGGTTGTTTGGATAAAATAAAATGCAAAGACTTTAGCTGGGGAGAATAGAAATTAATGAAGACACCTGGAGACAAGAATGAGGGTTACTAAGAAAAGCTAGAGGTAAGTCAGAGCCCTGAGCAAAAAAAATGGAGGAATAAAAGGAAAAGAAAAAAAGAAAAAAAAAGAAAAATTAATTGAGAAACTAGAAAACTTCTAAGTAAAGTGAAAAAATGTTATTTGGAATTTTTGTTATGGAAATTATTATTATAGAAATAAATTTTAAAAAATAAAGGTACAGATATTTTCTAAGATGAGACAATTATCCCTATTTCTAGATAGCATCATGTTTTGCATAGAAAACTCTATAAGTCATTAAAAGCATTATGTGAGATAATAGTTTCATTAAAGTAGCAATACAGGAAAAGTCCATAATAAAATATAATACTTAATAAAATAACAATCGATTGTGAGCTCCTTGAGAAGGAAGAGTGTCTTTTGCTTTTTTTTTTTGCATATTTCCAGTACTCATCACAGTGCCTGACATTTAGTAGATACTTAATAAATGATTGATGACTAACTGTAGTGACAGAAAGTAACCCAAAAATACTGAACAAAAAAGAAAATAAGACAAGAATAATAATGGACTCATATTAAGAAACTCTAAAATGGCACAAAATAATTTTAGTCAATTTCCATCTATATTTCTTTTTTAATGAAATATTGACTGAAATTTAGTCAGAAATCTGAGTTCTTAATTTTTTTTTTCAAATGAGAGAATAGTAAATTTACAACATGTTATAAAAACTCCACAGCAATAGAAGTTCTTAAATAAAGATGCAGAACTCAAAAATATATCTCTGGAGACAAATCTGGCAAATTAAAATTACAGTACATTGGTGTTTGAAGGACACATGACTTCTAAGCATACATGTCAAAAGTGACTTACTTTGAGGAGAGGATTCAGAGAGAGAATTTCAGGATCACAGATCTTCCAGAAGAAGAAAAAAACACTAGTGAATTAAAAAACTGAATTTTAAAAGACACTAAAATAACATTTCTTCAGAAGAAATTGAAAATAGAAGACAAAAAATAAGCTATAGAAGCCACAAATCACCAGTAGAGAGAAAATTAAAGCTTAAGTAATCAAGAAATGTAAAGATTAAAATCAAAATTTCATTGTTAAACAAATATAAAAAACATCAGTGACAAGAGACTTTAAATACAAAGGGTGGAAGGGAACAATTAAAATAGTTTAGAATGGCTCCTTTTCTAGGAGAGAATAAGTATATGCAATATTATATTTCAGAAAATGACCAGGATGCATATTAAAATAACATATCCTGAAAGGTTGAATGTATTTTTCAATGAAAACAGATGTAATTTCAACAAAAGGGGGTAATCTGAATCATATCTCCAAAAGATACCAGAGATGAGAAGCTATTATATTAGCAAACACTTCAAGATATATACATATATGTGTGTGTGTGTGTGTGTGTGTGTGTGTGTGTGTGTATAGAGGGAGAGAGAGAGAGAGAAAGAGAGAGAGAGAGAGAGAGAGAGAGAGAGAGAAAACATAATTACATTTAATAGTTAATTACATTTCACAGTGTATTGACATATTAGGTAGAATGCCAACCTTAGAGGCAGGAAGACTTGAGTTCAATTCCTACTTCTGACCCTTATTGAGAAAAATATTTTCTAAATGTTCAGAAGTGAATAAATCCAAATAAAATTTTATGCCTAATTAATTAATACATATCGATGCAAATATTTTATATAAGAAAATCTCAGCAAAGAGACTACAGAAGTACTTCCAAATACTATTCATTATAACATAACGCATATTATTCATATTTCTAGATGGCATGATATTCTATTTACTGGACAGGGAGTGAAGAAATTATGTGAGATAATAGCTGAAGCAAAGTGGCAGTATACAAAAAAAATCCATAAAAATCATCAACATTCCTGTAAGATATTAACAAAAACCAGGAAGAAACATTAGAAAGATAAATTCAATTCAAAATGATTATAAAATCTATAAAATCTATGGAAATTAATCTACTAAAACAAAATCCAAACCTATAAAATAGAACTGCAAATTCTTTACAAAAATAAGATAAATATTTAGAAAGAAATTCATTGTTCATGTTTAGTGCATTCTAATATAATAAATTGATCATATTATCATAAATTTGTGGAGGGAGTTGCATAACAACCAAAGTTTCAAGACATCACTTCACAGAAATTTACAAAATAATAACAATGCATTTGAAGCAACAAGAAATTTAGAATCTTAATTGAAATTATGGGGGGAAATCAGGATTTGAGAGGGGTATGTCATTGTTAAGTCTCAAACTATATTATAAAACAGTAATAAATAAATTTGTTACTGGTTTAAAACTAGAAAAGTAGATCAGTCCAATACTCTAGAGCCAGAAGAGATCTTAGAAAGAATTCCCGTATTTGGAAAATTACAAGAATGTAAGCTACTAGTAGAAGAACTCTTTAAAAAATAACTTCTAAGGAAACTAGAGAACAATTTTTTCAGACATTAGGTTTAGACCACCAGCAACCTATACCATACAACACAATAAGCAAAAAAGAAAGAGGAAATAACTTTCACAGTTGTGGAAAGGGAAAAACTCTGAACTAAATAAGGGACAGACAGGATCACAAATAATTTCAGCTGCATAAAAGTAAAAATCTTCTGCATAGGTAAAATCAATGCAACTGGAAAATGGAGTTAAATGATTTAATGAAGAAGAAAATGTCCACCATCATTTTGCTTTTCTCATGTGGCTTTATGACTTGGGTTATTCAGCACTACTGATATGGAACTTCCTTCAACCAGTTAGCCATAGCAACTGTTCTGCAATGGTCTTAAAAAGTTGCCTTGCTCACTGACAGGTTAAGTGACTTGGCCCAGGGTCACACAGTCATTATGTGTCAGAGATAGTACTTGCTTAGTACTTCGCTTAGTACTTCTAGTAGTATCTAGTACTAAGTAGACAAATTGTTAAAGACATGGAGTTTTCAAAAGAAGAATGGAAATTATCTATCACCACATTAAACATTATTTAAATTTTAACTGGTAAGAAAATACAAGAACTAAGAAGAGAAATTAAAGTATCTCTGAGTTGTTGTTTTTTACCACATATCCTTAAAAGAGTAAAAGATGACAAAGGACACAAGCAACAAGTGTATGAGAGAGAGACTATTGGAAAATTGGAACAGGAGTAAATTGTTGGTGGACCCAACTGCTCTGGAAAAACAATCTGTAATTGTTTTTGTAATTGTGTAATTTTGTAATTGTGAGAAAAATCATTGAACATATTTTGTTCAATGGTTCCTCTATTGGGCATATACATCAATGTAGTCAAAGACAGGGACAAAAACCTGAGCAATCAATATTTATTAAGTACTTACTATGTGCTTGGATCCCTCTCCATATTTATACGTGTGCATATGTACACACACATATATGTACACATATGCATGCATATATGCATACATACATGTGCACATGTATAAACCTATACACGTATGTCTATATTGTATACATGTGTATATATGTGTATATTTGTGTGTGTATGTATATTCCAAAAATTTCATTTGAATTTAAATTAAATTAAAAGATGTTTATTAAGCATGTATAAAAGCACTGTACTAAATGCTTAGGATACAAATAGAAAAGGAAGTCCCTGTAATCAAGAAGCTCACATTTTAATGGAGGGAAATTACACATATTGGAGGTTTCAGCTGCAAGTCAGATGAAAAGCTCTCACAGTGCTTAGGGACTGACAGCAAAGTAAGTGGCAACATATCTTTCTAAAATGTTATTTCCATTTATAAAATCAACTGATTTTTTTTAACCATTTGAAAAGGCATCTTTAGGATCTGTGACTGCTGAATATAAGGTAGGGGAGGGGAAGGGATTTTCTGGACTGGCAGAAGCAGTGGCCAGATTACATCTCCATAAGACTTAACTCCCTGGATGATGGCTTCTTGGGCCTGGGGTGCTAAACTATCTTTATGGTCAGGGTGGTTATGTGGCTTGGACTCTCCCTCAGGGTATCTGGCTGATTCAACCAGGCTGCCTTGCTTGCCTTTTGAGTGGCAGTTTGGTAAGGAATTGATGTTGATGGGTGGGCCCTTCTCCAGAGGAGCAAGTCATTCTTATAATTTAACTTGTGGTCCAGACATCAAAATTCATCTTAACCAGATGTGGATTTCTCAGATCAGTTTTCCTCTTCTGTGCTTGGTGCATGCAATGCAGAGCAGTGATTTAAACCCTACCTGTGCCCTTATGACCTTCAGTTTCTTGACTAAGACTTCATTTGGCAATTTAAAAAAAAAACCTTTTTATCTCTATCACTCTTCCTTGTGTGGCACTTGGTCAGTGGTTGGTATTGGTGGTTGTGAGAATTGTAGTTTCTTTAACACAGAGAATATACTTCCTTGGTTGATAGTGCTGGGCTGGAAGCAGATACACTTGTTTGGAGGATATTGACATCCCCAGGGTTCTAGTATCATGGGCTGTTTCTAGCAAGGTCTGAGGAGAAATGGTGCTCAAGATAGAGTGGTAGTATTTTTTGCAGTGTAATAAAAAGTAGAAAGAGTAGTAGAGATCTATCCATTAAGAAATGACTAAAACCTTGTGGTATATGAGCATATTGAAATATTACTAAACCATAAGAAACCATATAGATAAGAAATTCAGGAATATGTGAGGAGGCTTTATGAACTAATACAAAGTGAAGTTGGCCAAACCAGGAGAGAAATACTCACACTGAATATGGTAATGTAAATTAAAACAAAACCCAGCTGGTTAATAATCAATGTTGGTGCTGGTTATTGATGAAACAGCTAGCTACTTAAAGACAGTCATAGAGTCTCTAACAGTTAACTAAACAAATAAATTAATTAATTAATGAAAAGCCTACTTAGCCTTACTGTGGAAAGGATAATCACCAAGAATACAGCGCTATTTCAGGTAGACATAACCCATGGGTAATAACTCATATGGCAATGGAATACTTGCTAAGTCTGAGGGGCCCTGATTCTTTGAGGACTAGCCTCTTTGATCTCCTTAGGTGACCAAGAAGCCAAGTCAACAGTTTATAGAGGTGTGGAACCTCTGGCCTGGAGGCCACATGTGACCCTCTAGGTCCTCGAGTATGGCCCTTTGACTGAATCCAAACTTCACCAAAAAAATCTCCTTAATAAAAGGATTTTTAATGTATTTAATACAATACTTAATAAGTAATATCCTTTTAAAAATCCTTAATAAAAGGATTTGTTCTGTAGCCTGAGAGAATATTGAGACATGAGAGATTGAAGAACACAGACAGCGAGGATGAAAAATAGGTTTAGAGGGAGGATGAGGAATAGAGAAAGAAGGAATTTTAAGTGGTCATCATCAAATAATTGAGTATCAGTGTTTATTACTATAAATCAATTATTGGTGATGGCAAGATCAAGGATGCAACTATCACTATGTGTGGCTGAGGTGGAATAAAAGAGTAGGTCATAGAAACTGAGTAGATTGAAGAACTAGCAAATTAGAATGTTTGAAAGAATAACAATATGTATGTTTAAAAATAGATTTTATTTAGATAAACCTTTGGTTAATTTGATTTAAAAAAAAAAGACCAAATTACTAGTATCAAAAATGAAAAAAGTGAATCCACCACCAAGGAAGAGGAAATTAAAACAATAATTAGGAACTATTTTGCCCAACAGTATGCCAATAAATTTGACAATCTTAGTGAAATGGATGAATATTTACAAAAATGTAAGTTGCCCAGATTAACAGAAGAGGAAGTAAAATACTTAAATAACCCCACCTCAGAAAAACAAATTGAACAAGCCATTGATGAACTCCCTAGGAAAAAATCTCCAGGGTCAGATGGATTTACAAGCAAATTCTATCAAACATTTTAATAACAATTAATTAAAATACTATATAGACTATTTGGGAAAATAGGTGAAGAAAGAGTCTTACCAAACTCTTTTTATGATACAAATATAGTGCTGATACCTAAACTGGGAAGAGTCAAAACAGAGAAAGAAAATTATAGACCAATTTCCCTAATGAATATAGCTGCAAAAATTTTAAATAAGATGTTAGCAAATAGAATACAGCAACTTATCACAAGAATACTACACTATGTCCAAGTTTTATACCAGGAATGCAGGGCTGGTTCAACATTAGGAAAACTATTGATCATATCAACAACAAAACTAACAGAAACCACATGATCACCTCAGTAGATGCAAAAAAAGCTTTTGACAAAATGCAACACCCATTCCTATTAAAAGCACTAGAGAGCATAGGAATAAATGGAGTCTTCCTTAAAATAATAAAGAGTATCTAACTAAAATCTTCAGCAAACATAACATGTAATGGGGACAAGCTAGAAGCATTTCCAGTAAGATTAGGGGTGAAACAAGGATGTCCATTATCACCATTATTGTTCAATATTGTACTGGAAACGTTAGCTTTAGCAGTAAGAGAAGAAAAAGAAATTGAAGGTATTAGAATAGGCAAAGAAGAAACAAAGCCATCATTCTTTGCAGATGATATGATGATATACTTAGAGAATCCAAGAGAATCAAGTAAAAAACTGTTTGAAATAATAAATAACTTTAGCAAAGTTGCAGGCTATAAAATAAACCCACATAAACCATCGGCATTTCTGTATATTACCAACAAAGCCCAACAGCAAGAGATACAAAGAGAAATTCCATTTAAAGTTACTGTAGACATTATAAAATATTTAAGAATCTTCCTACTAAAACAAACCCAGGAACTATATGAACACAATTACAAAACACTTTTTACACAAATAAAGTCAGATCTAAATAATTGGAAAAAACATCAGTTGCTCGTGGGTAGGCCGAGCTAATATAAAGCTAATTTACTTATTCAGTGCCATACCAATCAAACTACCAAAAATTATTTCACAGAGCTGTAAGAAATAATAGCAAGATTCATTTGGAATAACAAAAGGTCTGGAATATCCAAGGAACTAATGAAAAGAAATGCAGAGGAAGGTGGACTAGCTGTTCCAGATCTTAAATTGTATTATAAAGCGGCAATCATCAAAACTACTTGGTACTGGCTAAGAAGTAGAATGGTGGATCAGTGGAATAGGTTAGGTATGTAAGACAAAATAGTAAATGACTATAGTAATCTACTATTTGATAAACCCAAAAACCCTAGCTTCTGGGATAAGAACTCACTGTTTGACAAAAACTTCTGGGAAAACTGGAAAAGAGTATGACAGAAACTAGGCATAGACCAAAATCTCACACCATATACCAAAATAAAGTCAAAATGCGTTCACGATTTAGATATAAAGGCTGATACTATAAGCAAACTAGGAGAGCAAGGAATAGTTCACCTATCAGATTTATGGAGAAGAGAAGAATTGTGACCAAACATGACAAGGTTTTAGTCATTTCTTAATGGATAGATCTCTATTACTCTTTCTACTTTTTATTATACTGCAAAAAATACTACCACTATATCTTGAGCACCATTTCTCCTCAGACCTTGCTAGAAACAGCCCATGACACTAGAACCCTGGGGATATCAATATTCTCCAAACAAGTGTATCTGCTTCCAGCCCAGCAGCCAGGGAAGTATTTTTTCTGTGTTAAAGAAACTATAATTCTCACAACCACCATAGTAAGGCTAAGTAATTGAATTGAGTTGAAAAGTTTTTGCACAAACAAAGCCAATGCAACCAAGATTAAAAGGAAAGTAGAAAATTGGAAAATAATTTTTACAACCAGTGTTTCAGATAAGGGACGCATCTCTAAAATATATAGAGAATTAAATAAAATTTATAAGAATACAAGTCATTTCCCAATTGATAAATGGTCAAAGGATTTGAAGAGGCCATTCCCAGATGAAGAAATTAATGCCATCTACAATCATATGAAAAAATGTTCTAAATTACTATTGATTAGAGAAATGCAAATCAAAACAACTCTGAGGTACCACATCACACCTATCAGATTTGGCAACATGACAAAACAGCAAAATGGTAAATGTGGGAGAAGTTGTGGGAAAATTGGAACACTAATACATTGCTGGTGGAGTTGTGAAATGATCCAACCATTTTGGAGAGCAATTTGGAACTAAGCCCAAAGGGCTATAAAAATGTGCATAACCTTGGATCCAGCAATAGCACTCCTAAGGCTGTATCCCAAAGAGATCATACAAATGGGAAAAGCACCCACATGTCCAAAAATGTTTATAGCAGCTCTGTCTATGGTGGTAAAGAATTGGAAATTGAGAGGGTGCCCATCAACTGGGGAATGGCTGAACAAGTTGTGGTATATGAATGTAATGCAATACTCTTGTGCTATACGAAATGATGAGCAGGCAGACTTCAGAAAAACCTGGAAAGACTTGTATGAACTGATGCTGAGTGAAGTGAGCAGAACCAGGAGAACATTGAACACAATAACAGCCACATTGTATGATGACTAATGGCAATAGACTTAGCCCTTCTCAGCAATGCAAGGATCTAAGACATCTCCAAAGGTCTCATGATGGACAATGCTATCCACATCCAAAAAAAGAATTATGGAGTTTGAATGCAGATTGAAACATACAATTTGCTATTTTTTTCTTCTGTTTTGTTTTGTTTTGTTTTCTCTTTCTTGTGGTCCCTCCTATTAGTTCTAATTCTTCCTTACAACATCACTAATGTGAAAATATGTTTAAAAATAGACTTTATTGATATATTTTGTTTTCTCATAACCTAGATTTTCCTGTGTATTCTACCCTTCCCCTCACAAGGATACAACTCTAATAACTGAGGATTTTTTAAATAAATAAAAGAAAAAAGAGAGAAGATAAGCTTAGATAAAATCAATATACTGAAAAAATATGACATTATATTCAGTGTTCAACATCCATGGAGGCCCACATGTCATTCTCCCCACCAGCCCCATCTCTGCAAAGGACAATGATAAATATCTTTTTTTGGAACATTTTTAAGGTCAACCTTATTTTTTTAAAATTTTGCAACATTAGTTTTCTCACGACCTCTAGGGAAACATTTTATTTGGGCTTTCTGTTCTTCAATGCATATTTTAACTTTAATAATTAACTTAAAAATAAAGATTATCTATTTTACATGTTACCAACTACAGGCAATTCTTTCGCATCTGGTAAGGTGAAAATTCTATTTTATAGAATTGTTAAATCAAAAAAACGTGGTTAATAAGTTTCCTGAATTCTTGCATTTATGGACCATTGAAATTCCCTTTGGGAGTTCCATAAAGCAACATTTTCTAAATTTGTGACTTAATAAGGAGATGTCTGAAATCTCATTACCTCTGACCAATCTGCCTTCTCTTCACCTGTATTGTTTCCTATCATCCCTTCTATCCAAACCTAGGATCACAAAGATTTAGAGGTTTATAGAAGAGATCTTTGAGATTACCTATCCTAATTTCTGAATTTCACAGATGAAAAAACTCAGGCCCAGAGAGATTACAGACTTAACTAATATTACACAAATTAAAAAGCAGCAGAGGTGATACTTGAACCCAAGATTCTTGCCTTCAAATCCATGTCTCTCCCTACTCTACCACTTTGTCCCTGTTCCCTCAAGCATTTCCAGTCTCATAGGATAGTTATGAGCAAAACACTTTTCAAATATATTTTCGCTTAATAATATAAATGTGAGTTGTTGTTATTTGTCAATGAGAAAATATCATGTGATATGCATGAAATTTTGCTTTATTGAGATTTTGAGGGAGTAGTTGGATGTTAGAATTTATTTGCACAATGACACAATTAGTGTCATTTCTATTTGAATAGTAAGTTGGACCTTCATATACTAGCATCCAAGAGTAAGTCTTTTTAGTGAGTGCCAGAGTACCAGAAAGGGAATATTTCCATTGGAGTGACTCAGACCACTCACCAAATATTTACACATCCTTTCACACCCTTAACTCTGCAATGAGGAATTTGTGACCTGGAGATATTCCAGAATCACATCAATTCCTTCACTATTTTGAATTCACAACCAAAATCCTTTCAGAAAATATAGACTCAACCTGATTTGCAACCCAAGACCATTTAAGGCCAGGAAATAAAGCAGCCCAAAGGTTTGCTCAGCAGTTTTTTTTTATTATTATCTATTTGTCCTAGGATAAGCACGGCATTCACAATGAATGACTTCTACCCAAGTGGCTTTGGTGACCTTCTCTTGACTTAGGGCTGAGCTTTTATGAGTTCCCTCCATGCACTCTGAGCTTTAGTTTGTGGTTAGAGGAGAATGGAACTATTCTGAGACTCCTCCACTGATTCGTGAAAAAGCTTTGATAAAGGAAACTATACGATTTTTCTTTATTCCTTTCATTTTTTTGCCTTATACACTTTCCTATTATGTAATCATTCCTCAAACCACTATAAAGCCTTTGGTTTACCTTGGAACAATCATGCTGTTTATATTCCCTAGTAGAACAGTTACCTGATGTTTTATCTATTTTAGATCACCCGAAAGTTGAGTCATGACCTTCTCTACCACTTCAGAGAGAAGTAGAAAACTAGGATAGTGTAATGTCAAGGAGACAGAGGAGGACAAAATTCAGAAAAGGAAGAAATAGCCAATGGCACCAAATACTATAGAGAGGTCAAGGTGAAGAAGAACTCAGAATAAGCCATGATATTTTAAAGTAGAAGATTACTTGGCATCTATAAGAATGAAGTTTCTATATAAACTCGGAGTTCACTTAAAAGAATGTAAAAGAAGTTAATTCAGTGTAGTAGGCACTAGAAAAAAAAACAATCTCCTGTGTTCAGATCATGGTTCTTGGGTGCTTATGACAGACAAATTGTGTCTAAAACCTGTGTGAAGTACATGTTCATACATATGAACCACAGGGGAGTATTTCAAATATTCAAGTATTGATGCAAGGATTAGGACTCTCTACTGCGTCTTTCCATTTCCCTGGGACAGGTTCCCCTATTCGCTTCCCTACCTTTGCCTGAAAACCATCTCTTGGTGTTCTTTCTTCTAATTATTATTAGAAGGTTGAATCTCAGATTAGCTCTGTCTCAAACACAAGTCAAGATCCAGCTTTCCTTAATGATCACTGAGCAGTGTTATTTGTTTCTACTACGGAGAAACAAGCTGCTATCTCACAGCAACACACACAAACCAGTGCGGTTCTACTGTTTGCAACCTACTCCCTTAAAAATGCAGATGTGACAATTCACTCTTGGGACCCTGCAAATAAAAGCCCCTGACTCTCTGGACAGTGCCAACACACTTCACTCAGACAATACTCCAGCTCTGGTCTCCTCTCCTTTCCATTGACCACGCCTTGTGCCAAGTATGCTTTCCCTCCTTATCTCTATCTCTTAGGATCCTGTCTTGCCTTCACGTCTCAACTCAGGTGCTATCTTCTGACATGAAGATTTTCCCAATCCCTTCTAGCTACTAGTGCCCACCACTTAAAAATGATCTCACATTTACTTTATATATATTCAGTATTCACTTGTTTAGGTGAATAGGCCAATAGGGGCTTGGTCTTTAAAGAATGAATTGTAGAACTACCTAGTATGAATTCACGTGAATGCTTGAAGAAACTGCCTCCAGAAGTACAATGTGGAGGAATGACTCTGTATCTCCCCATTTCAGGGGATGCAAAGTTATTCTCTGAAAATTTCTTGTTGGCTTACTATATGATGAAGAACAAGTCTCTTAAGCAGAATTGAGTATTCCCATGAATTTCTCTGTCTCTCTCTGTCTCTGTTTCTGTCTTTGTGTCTCTGTCTACCTCTGTGTCTCTTTCTGTCTCTGTCTGTCTCTGTGTCTCTGTGTGTGTCTCTCTCTCCCTCTGTCTTTCTCTCTCTTTTTGAATGAGGAAGAAGAAATATTGTAGACCTCTGGGTAGTGTGGCCCTGACCACATGGTATTTAAATTTCTTCCATTCCTGATATGCTTATTGTTTCCATATCTTAGATTAATGGGCATCTCATATGGAAAATAATAGATTATGAATTTATAAGCTTTAAAGGTTGGAAGAGTCAGCACAGGTCCAACAAATGATCATCATATCAGAGTCTACCTATAGTTTTAGTAATTGAGCTCTATGAAAAGCCAGCTCTGAGGTGCAATCTACTTGACCCAGTCAATAATGAATCAACCTGGCAGCCAAGGCACTGTCTTGCAAGAGAGTGACACATGTATTGGTTATGCAACATGAAGAAGTTAATTTGGTGCGAGGCAGAGCCAAGATGGCTAAGGAGAGGCAGCCACCCAAGTGAACTTTCCTAACATTCCCCTCTAAACAACTTTAAAATAATGTCTGAAATTGAATTTGGGAGCAACAGAATAAACAAAAGGGCAGGGTGAGACACCTTTTCCAGCCTAAGACAACTTAGGAGGTCAGCAGTAGAGGTCTGTGACACTGGGGGTGGAGGCCTGTCTGGAGGAAAGTATGTGCAGCGCCAATGTCAGTGGCTGGACTTGGAGGCAGCCTCAACTGTGGAATCAACCTCAGCTTTGATAGCCCAGACATGGTAACAGGGTTGGACAACTGGTCAGAAAGAGATTACAGGGGACCCCTTGGCCCTGGGTGAAGCAGGCCCTGATTGGCAACTCTATTTTCCATATGCAGTTCTGGATTACAGTTCCAGGGTAGAAAGGAGCACTTGTGCTTTGTCACAAGGGAGGCGAAGCTCTGGTTGAGGTTCCAAGGCAGAAAGGAGCACTAATGCATATGATTCAAGAGAATATGGTATCTGGTCATAATTCTGAGACCAAAAGGAGTGGTAGTGCTTGTGGCTGTAGAGAATCAGGGGCCCTTCCTGGGTAAAGACCAGAGCACAGACTGGGAGAACATGCAGACCCCAGATCACAACATTTTGAAGCCCCACAAATTTGTAGGGCCTCAGAATTAGCTTTGAAAACAGCAGGAGGAAAAGGTCTGAAGCTTGGGACAGTGCCCACGTACACTGAAGTGAGCACAGACCAACCTTAACATAAAGTACAAAGTCAAGATATAGGCTGAAAAAAGTGAGAAATAAGAACAAATCAAAAGAACTTGAATATAAAAAGCTACTACAGTGTCAGGAAAGGTCAAGACTCGAACATAAAAGAAGACAATAATGTGAAAATAGCTACTACCAAAGCCTTAAAGAAAAATGCTGATTAGACCCAAAGCAAACAAAGAAATAAGAGTGATAAAGGGAAAAATGGGAGGAAATGAGTGACATAAGAAAACTATGAAAAGAGAATTAAGAACTCGAAATTTAAAAAGAATGTAAAAATATTTTAAAAATAATATTTTTAAAGAAAAGGAGTGAATTTGGTGAGGGGAATGCTTTTCAGCATTCATTTTATGTGGGATTCCATTCTCTCTGGGACTGAGTGGGTGTATTGAAAAGATAGTTTACTTGGGTTGAGAGGAATATTTTTGTATTTCTATCTTATTATCCTTCTATACTTTCTCAGTAAATATCCTGCTGTAAAAGCTAATTGATGATAATACTTGATATCAAGAAGAAAATGATTGGTCAATTGAGTATATGACATTGGGGAAATGGTAATTGGTAGAATAATACTGAAGGGAAAACAGCAAAGAAAGCTTCATGAGCTATAACATTATGAAGAAACCCTTAACCTCTTGAGGTTACTCTAAGAACCTTAAAAACAGAGGCAGTAGTTGGACTCTAGGAATTTGACCCACTAAGCTGTGTGGGGAATGGGAACTGTTCCTAGCACATGAGTAGCACTCGATCCAGAGATCCAGTAAGAAAGCCACTTTGTCCAAAATCCCAGAGGAGCTCTATTCACCTGCTCTAGGAACAGTCCTTCAAATTGTGTTTGTGCGAGAGGGATCAGGGAATGAGATTATAGTGGCATTCTCCTCCAATCTGCCCTTGTGGCTTGGTCAGCGTGCATAATGCTTCTGGAAGTAGTGCCCTCAGCTGTTCCCTATGATTAAGAAGCCATCTTTAATACTGCCTGCTAATTGGCTCTGATTGCCTAACCATTAAAGATCCTCCATTAAAGCTTACATTTAATGTATCCCATTCTTCCAAGCCCCTATTTCCCAAGGAATAGTTAGTAACTAGTGCTTCAGATAAACCAATCCTTGCTAATTTGTTAGCCAGTCAAGCCTAATTCTTCCCAGATAGCCAGACCTTAATCTAATTAAAATTCAAACTCCCTTAAAAATATGCCTTTGGGCTTGAATCAAAGCCAAAGAATCTTAGATTGGCCAAAGAAGCTAAGAGTTTTCAGAGTGGGACTTCTCTTACCTTCCAAAAGACACTTCACAAAATTATGTCTAGTGTGCTTACTACAAAGATTAGCCCTTCCTACAACATTGAAGATGAAGAAAAGAGTAGTTCTGTACAAAGATTTAATATAATTAGTGATCTAGACCTTTCCCAAAATGCATGAGTCACTCAGGATTCTGAATTATATGCTGGTCCATCTCTAATTTAAACAGATATGGAAATACAGGTGGGGATCTTTGTGCTTCTTGAAGACAATCATGATTACTAACCTTACTGCTTCCCTCAAAAGACCCAGAGCTAAAAGTTAGCAAGAAATAAATGAAAAAGTAGGCTTAATGGGACTAGGTTTAGCAGAAGGAATGGCCCATTGGTTCAGTCATATTGTAGTTAGTACTATTTACAATTCAAGTTCTCTTAATTGTGAGTATCTCCAAAGGCCAATTACATTCCTGCTTACAAAGCTGTCTGGAGGAAAACAAAGTTCAATGATCACATAAGTAAGAAATTTACTGGGGTGCTGTACTGTATAGGGCCAATGGAGGCATATTCATTATGTGCCTTAGTGTTGTTTAATTGGGAGTTTTTAACTTGTTTTCTGGGATTTTTTTTAGTTGCATGTTCAATTTATCAATCTCCTCTTTCTTTTATTATTAATGAAAGTGTTCAGAGAAATAAATTTTCCAACATGGATGAACTTAGAACCTGCCTCAGAACATTAACCCTAACAAGGGTTTTAATGGCAGATGAAAAAATATACCAGATGCCTCCTTCTCCATCTCTCCAAGTCACCTTTTCTCCATAGTCACCAAGAATAGATACTAAATACAAACATCCTATAAGACTACCCATCAGTTGAACCCTATTGTTAACTGCCTTTATGCATCTAGAATAATTTTCCTATGCAGTTGCAAAATAATAGCTGTAAAACATTACACTATCAGAAGTAAGTTTTCTCTCCCTCCTTAAGTAGTTCTAGACAACTTCATTTCATCTTTATTTTATCTCTACCCCCTTCATTTTTATATCTTCTATTATGTTTATCTGTTTATGTTTTATATTTCTCTCCATTAGAATGTAAGCTCTTTGAGGGAAGGCATTATTTTGTCACCGTATTCCCAGGACAGTGACTTGCATATACCTGGCCTCTATTCAATTTTAGTTTAACAAAATTGAATTGAGAAATGAGAGGATCTCCTTTCTACTGCTTGCTGTATCTACCCCTTAGGCAAGTCATTTAAATTCTGTAAACCTCAGATTCCTCAGTTTCATGTTTCAATACTTAACATGATGGTGCACACTCCATCAAGGAATATCACAACCCTTGCATGCCTTTTATGACTTGCTGTGACCAAAAACAAAGCTGTTACTTGATGATATGCTTTCTGATGCTGACTGAGTTCCTTAAATATCAAATGAATTAAATAATATCTACCCGGCCCACCTTAAAGAATCATGAGAGTTAAGTGATAGAATCTGTATGTGAAGATGTTTTTGTAAATTATAAGGCATTATACTAATATGTAGGCAGTCAGCTGAAATCCAAGCTCTGTTTCTTATCTATAAAATGAGAATAAAATTCTAGCATCAACTATATTACTAGGTTGAGTTAAGGAGTTTGTAAGCCTTAAAGTGATATATAAATTTAGTAGTAGTAGTAGTAGTAATAGTAGTAGTAGTAGAAGTAGTAGTAGTAGTAGTAGTAGTAGTAGTAGTAGTAGTAGTAGTAGAAGTAGTAGAAGTAGTAGTAGTAGTAGTAGTAGTAGTAGTAGTAGTAGTAGTAGTAGTAGTAGTAGCTGGCCTTCCAGATCTAAATTTATAATCTTATCATCTTGTGCACTGAAGTATTACAAGAATATGCAAAAACCATTCCTACACTTTACCCAATATTGATTCTAATTCAACTTTCTCAGTTTTGAAAGATTGCTTTAGGACTATAGAGTATAGTTAGGGAGAGTAATGTTAGGGATCATACATTCTTAGCTTCACAGTTTTACAGATGTGGTTCAGAGTGGTTAAATGCCTTATTTTGAGATTATACAATTAATGAATAACAGAACTGGAGAATATTAGAACTTTAATTCCAGATCCTGTGCTTTTTTCAAAATATTCCATTGCCCTTCTTTTTGGTAAAATATATTTTTACTCATTTTGTTAACTATTTCCCAATTATATTTTTAATTTTTTGAAATTTATTTTTTAAAATTTTGAGCTCCAAATTCTCTGTGTACTGCTTACCCCTCCCCTACCCCTTAAGAAGGCAAGCAATATGATATCAATTATACATATAAATACATAAAAGTCATATTTCCATACTAGCAATGTTGCAAAAGAAAACATGCAAAAAAATAAAACCAAGAAAAATAAAGAAAGTGAAAAAAATATTCTTCAGATAAGGTCAAAATGGATACATGACCTAGATATAAAGATAGGTAATACAGGAAAATTAGAACATGGAACGTATACTTACTAGACTTAAGAATAGCCAAACCATTCATAGATAAACAAGATATAGAAAGCAAAAGTTAGGTATCAAATGGAAAATTCTGGTTACTTTAAATTTAAAAAGATTTTATACAAATAAAAAAATGTCACCAAGATCAAAGAAAGGCAGAAAATTGGGGAAAAGATTTATAGAGTTTCTCAGTTGTCTTATATTTCAAATATATAAAGAACTTTGTCAAATCTATAAGAATAAGAGTCATTTCACAATTGATAAATGGTCTAAGGATATGGACAGGCAGTTTTTCAACGAAGAAATAAAAAACATAGTTATATGAAAAAATGTTCTAAATTATTATTGATTAGAGAAACATAAATTAAAATAACCTTGAGATATCATTTATATCTACCACATTGGCTAAAACAATTGAAGGGAGACTGACAAATGTTGAAGGGGATGTGGAAAAGTTGGGGCACATTCATTGGTGGAATTGTGAATCCAACAATTTTGAATAGCAATCTTGGATTATGCCCAAAGAGTTATGAAAACTGCCAATACCCTTTAGCCCAGCAATTCTAGGTCTATTTCAAAAAAAAAAATGATTAGAGAAAAAGGAAAATAGCGTACATATTCTAAATTGTTTATAGTACCTCTCTTTGTGGGAGCAAAGAACTGGAAATTATGGGAATGCCTTTCAATTGGGGAATGACAGAACAAGTTGTGGTATATGATTGTGATGGAATACTACAGTGCTATAAGAAATGATGAGCTTGATGCTCTTAGAAAAACATGGAAAGACTTGCAGGAAATAATGAAGAGTGAAATGAGCGGAATCAAGAGAACATTGTATACAGCAATATTATTTTAAAAGAACATTGAATTAATAAGTCATTTTGACTATTATAAGTACTCAAATTAACTATAAAGGACATATGAAGAAAGGCATTATCTACATCCAGAGAAAGAACTGATAAATAGAAGCATGTATAGCATAATTTTACATATATATGCCTATTTGTGTCTAATGAAAGTCATCTCTAGGGTAGAGTAGAAGGTAAAGAAGAAAATAAGAAATTTACATGATAACTTTATTGTATATTTTAAAAGGATAGCAAGTTGCACATAATTGATTTGCAGTTTCATGTACAATCATCTTTTATGTACTTTGTAAGAGAAATGCTTGTTTTGTTCCATAAATTAAAAATGAATGAATGAATGAATAAACAAACAAATAAATAAATAAATGTGAACCAAGTAAGCTTCTATCTGTACCCCGAGTTCATCAGTTCTCTCTCTCTGAAAATGTGTAGCATTTTTCATCATAGGTCCTTTGGAATTGTTTTGGATCACTGCATTGATCAAAACAGCCAAGTCTGTTACAGTTAATCACCATTACAACACTACTGTTACTGGATATAATCTGTTTTTTCTAACTTCACTTCACATCAGTTTGTATAAGACTTCCCAGGTTTTTCTGAAACCATCCTGCTCATTATTTCTTATAAAATAATAGTATTCTAACATAATCATGTACCACAACTTAGTCATTCACCAATTGATGGGCATCCCTTCAATGATCAATACTTTACTACTCATACAAATTACTGTTTTTGTACAAACAGATCCATTTCCTTTTTTTTAAAATCTCTTTGGGATACAGACTTAGTAGTGGTATTGTGGGTCAGAGATTATGCACAGTTTTATAGACATTTGAGCATAGTGCCAAATTGGTCTCCAGAAATGTTTGGACCAGTTCACAACTCCACCAATAGTGTTAATGTCCAGATTTTTCCATCTTTCTTCCATCATTTGTCATTCCCCTTTTCCATCATGTCAGTCAATCTGATAGGAGTGAGGTGATATCTTGGAGTTGTTCCAACTTGCATTCCTCTAATCAATAGTGATTTAGATAATTTTATGTGACTATTAATAACTTTGACTTCTTCAGAAAATTGCCTGTTCATATCATTTGACCATTTAGCAACTGGGGAATGACTCATATTTCTTTTTTTTAATAAATTTGGCTAGGTTTTATATGTATTTGAGAAATGAAACCTTTATCAGAGAAATATGATGGAAAAAATTCCCCAGTTTCCTGTTTTCCTTCTAATTTGGTTGCATTAGTTTTGTTCATGCAAAACCTTTTTTTAATTTCATGTAATAAAATTTATCATTTTATTTCCTATTACGTTCTCTTTTGTTAGTCATACTATTCCCTTATCCATAGATCTGACAGGTAAATTTTTCCATGTTCCCTTAATTTACTTGTGATATCACCCTTTATATTTAAATCACTTACCCATCTTGACATTATCTTGGCATATAGTGTGAGACAGTGATCTATGCTTAGTTTCTGTCAAACTGCCTTCCCATTTTCCCAGTAATTTTTTCAAATGGTGGGTTCTTACCCAACTTGGTTTTTTATCAAACACTATATCACTATGATTTACTCTTACATATTATGTACCTGATCTATTCTACTAATCCACCACTGTATGTTTTAGCCAGCACTAGATCATTTAGATGATTACCCCTTAGCGATATAGTTTGAAATTTGGTACTGCTAGCTACTTTCCTTCATAGCTTTTTTTTTTTAATTGGTGCCCTTGTTATTCTTGACATTTTGTTCTTCCAGATGAATTTTGTTACTATTTTGTTTAGCTATATAAAATAATTCTTTGATAGTTTGATTCATATGGCACTGAATAAGTAAATAAACTTGCATAGAATTGTCATTTTCATTATATTGGCTCTGCTTAACCATGAGCAATTAATATTTCTCCAGTTGTTTAGATCTGTCTTTTATTTGTGAGAGAAAGCATTTGTAATTGTGTTCATACAATCCCTGGGTTTACCTTGGCAGGTAGACTCCCAAGTATTTTATATTGTCTGCAGTCATTTCAAATGGAATTTTTCTTTCTATTTCTTGCTGCTGGACTTTGTTGTTAATACATAGAAATGCTGATGCTTTAAGTTAATTTATTTTATGTCCTGCAACTTTGTAAGTTGTTAATTATTTCAACTAGTTTTTTAATTGATTCTCTAGAATTCTCTAAGTATACTATCTTATCATCTAGAAAGACTAATACTTTTGTCTCATCGTTGCTTATTTTTATTCCTTTTACTTTTCCTCCTTGTCTTATTGCTATAGGTAACATTTCTAATCCAATATTAAATAACAGTGGCAATAATGGACATCCTTCTTTCATTTCTCATCTTACTGATGAGGTTTCTAGTTTATCCTTCTTACAGATAGTGATTGCTCTTGGTTTTAGATATATACTGCTTATTACTTTAAGAAAGGCTCCATTGATTACTGTTCTTGCTAGTTGCTATTATGGTAGTAGTAGTTGTTGTTGTTTTGATAGGAATAGGTGTTCTATTTTGTCAAAAGCTTTTTCTACATCTATTGAGATAATCATGTAATTTTTGTTGTTTTTATTATCAACATGGTCAATTATGCTGATAGTTTTTCTAATATCGAACCAGCACTGCATTCCTGGTATGTACTGTATCTGGTGGTCATAGTGTATGTATTTTGTGATATATTGCTATAATCTCCTTGCTAGTATTTAATTTAAATTTTTTTTGCATCAATATTCAGTAGGGAAATGGGTCTATACTTTTATTTTTCTGTTTTTGCTTTCCCTGGTTTAGAGATCACAAACAAATTTGCGTCATAAGAGGAATTTGGTAGGATTCCATGTTTTTCTGTCTTTCCAAATAATTTATATAGTACTAGGATCAATTATTCCTTAAATGTTTGGTAGAATTCACTTGTGAATCCATCTGTACCTCAGATTTCTTCTTAGGGAGCTCTTTGATGTGCTGTTCAATTTCTTTTTCTAAGAAGGAGTTATTTAAGTATTCTATTTTCTCTTCTGTTAATCTGGGCAGTTTATATTTTTATAAGTATTCTTCCATTTCACTTAAATTGTCAGTTTTACTGGCATATAATTGGACAAAATGGCTCCTAATAATGCTTTAATTTCATCTTCGTTGGTGGTGCTTTCATCCATATCATTTTTGATACTAATGTGTTTTTCTTTTTTAATCAAATTAATCAATGGTTTTTCTATTTCATTTTTTAAATAAAACCAACTCCAGCTCAGTTTTTTAACTTTAAGTTTTTATTAATTTTGCCTTTGATTTCAAAAGCAAAGGATAAAAATCAAAGGATGTTGATGTTCAATTGGGGATTTTTAATTTGTTCTAGGTTTTTTTAGGTGTACACTCAATTCATTGATCTGCTCTTTTTCTCTTTTATTGATGTACTTATTTAGAGATATAAAATGTCCTACTACTTTAGATGTGTCCCACAAATTTGGTATGTTGTTTTGTTGTTGTTACTCTCTTTAATGAAATTATTTATTGTTTCTATTATTTTTCTTTGACCCATTAATTTTTTAGGATTATATTATTTAGTTACCAATTAATTTTAATCCATGTTTCTGTGGCCCTTTACTGAATATAATCTTTATTGTGTTATGGTCTACAAAGGGAACATTTACTATTTCTGCCATTTCAAAAATTTTGTTGTGAGATTTTTATGCCTAATACATGGTCAATTTTTGGGAAGGTACCATGTACAGTCAAGAAAAAAGGTATACTCCTTTCTATTCTTATTTAGTTTTCTCCAGGGGCCTATTTAACTTTTCTAAGATTCTATTCATTTCCTTAATTTCTTTCTTATTTATTTTATGGTTAGATTTATTTAGCCCTGCAGGGGGAAACTCAAAGTCTCCCACTACTGTAGTTTTGCTTTCTATTTCCTCCTGTAATTCATTTAATATTTCTTTTAAAACTTGGATGTTATGTCATTTGGTGCATATATGTCTAGTATTGATATTACTTCATTGTCTATGGTGCCTATCAAAGGTGTCAACTAAGGTGATTTTAGCTAGCAAGAATAATAAAGAAGAAATTTGTTGTGAGAAGTAATTCCAAGAAATAAAAGACTGAACTTGGTTATAGATTAGATATATGAGATTAAGAGGAAACAGAACTTTTCCTAGTGGTCCCAACCAACTACCTAAGACTATACATTAAAGATGAGTTGTCAATACATATAAATGTAGGTAGTTTCTATGTCAGGGGTTCCCTATGCATATAAGATTTAAAAAATCTATATGAAAATGAGAGAGGTGTAAGATATACTTATTATAAGTAGTGCTCTTATTTGACCTGTTTTGTCATTTTTAGGATCCTCAACCTAAAGAGCAACAGTAGAATGTAAAATCTCTTATCTTTTAAAACAGGCTTCAATATGCAGGATTCCATTTCATGTTTATATTATGTTTGTGAGTCAATATTTTTGTTATTGACTGGAAGGATTTAATTTTGTAGAGAATCAGCCTAATATGGCTTCACTAGTCTTAGTCCTTCTGTAACTTAGTTTATTGTATTTTGCTTTGGAAGAAAAAGAAAGAGATACTTGCATATTAAATGTTCTAGAACTTATTGAGTGCTAACTCATTTCAATATGTCATCAAAAACATTTTTTCTGACACTTAAAATCAGTTTATTTTTAGGAAATTGAAACAAAGCATTTATTGGTTTGCCTGAAATAACAAATTCACTTAATTTCTGAGGAATCATTGGAACTCAAAATCCTTTTGTAAGAGACAAAGAAAATAGAGTATGAAGGAGATAGAAAATATTATAATCTCAAGTGTGTTTCAGGGGCTTTTGTCTGAGATTGTCATTTGTGAATGAAATTCAAGAAATGATTTCACTGTCCTCATTGTGTATGCCTGATTTTCTTAACATTTCAGGACAGGAAAGATGGAAAGAACCTTACTTTGAGTCTTTGATTTGAAGTACCTCAGAGCCAGAAGGGAATTTGGGGATGATAGTCCATACTTCTACAACATCACCTCCATTTGAAGACTTCCAGTGGAAATACTAATATTAAAAATAATAGCAGCAAAACATGTATGTAATAGTAATAATAGCACCTACATAGCACTTTAAGGTTGGCAAAATTCTTACATTAAGTTTTATCCTCAGAAGAACTCTGGGAGGCAGGTGCTATTATTATTTGTATTTTACAAATGAAGAAACAGAGTCAGGTAGAGATTAAATGGCTTGCCCAGGACTACACAGGTAGAAAGTGGCCAAGCTGAGATTTGAAATAAGGTAGTAAGATATTAAAAGACTGGAATGATTGAAAAGTACTAGGTTTTGAAGGACTTTGAATGCCAAGCAGAGGATAATTTCTAGAATGATAAATCCAGAAGCCTGATTGTAAGGGGTTAAGAAGACATGTGAGGGGAGATAAAGTGGAGTCACCTATGCAGACCATATTCCCAAGGAATTTAGACACAAAGGCAGAAGAGATATAAGACAATAGTTAGCAGGGATGAAAAAATCAAATGAGTTTTTTTCCTCCCAGGATGGGGAGATATGGGTATGTTTGTAGATACTAAAAATGAGCCACTAAACAGAGACTGAGAATATGTGATGGAGTGAGAAATGACAAAGGGGCAATATGTTAGAGATGGGAAGGAATGGAAAGGGGTTAGTCTTGGTGAAGAGTAATATCACCTCATCATGTGAGACAGAAGTGAAGATGGTAAAAGGTGTATGAGTGATATAAGATACAGAAGAAGGGAGAAGAGTGAGCTCACAGTGAATGGATTCAATTTTTTCTCTAAAATATAAGGCTAGATCCTTATCTGAGATAGTGGGGGGAGGTAGAGCCATCACCAACTTGAGGAGAGACGAAGAAGTTTGGAAGAACTACTTTGTAGAATATGACAGTGAGTTGATAAGACAGGTGTAGAACTATTGCTTAGCAGCACTGAGGGCCCAATTGAGGTTGTTTAAAAAATTTGTAGTAGACCCAGTCAGAATACTTTTATGATATTCTCCACCTTTGTTCAATAGCACATGTAGGAGCAAAGATAGCAAATGTTAGGAGTGATCTAAGGTTAAGGCTTGGAAGAAAGCAATCAACAAAATGATAAGGAGGCCAGGGATTCAGGAGAGCAGGACAATATAGAGTCGAATTGGTTCACCAAGGGGTCAAAATGGGGGAAAGAGGAGAGTATAGCTTGTGCAGGGGAGATGGCCTGGGACAGATTTGAGTGGCCAAGGGATTGATGGTCACAGTGCCAACAAAGGGTGAAGTTTTGTAAGAAAAAGCAGAGGGAGAGGTGAAAAGACAACAATATGTAGTCAGATAAGGGAATTTCATGATTCTTGAATGTGGAGATGGTACATTTTTGGATGATGGCAAGATCAAGGGTATGACCACGTAAGGTGGGGTGGATAAGTAGGTCATAGAAATTGAGTAGGTCGAGGACTTGAGTGGATAGAATATTTGAGGGAGGGTCAATATACATGTTGCAGTCCCCTAGTATGAGGCCAAGAGTTGGGGAGAAGAGAAAAATTGTGAGCCATGTATTGAACTTATTGAGGAAGAAAGGGGAGTGACCTGGAGGTCTATAGACAACAGCTACTAAGGTTTTGACTGAATGGTAGATATAAACAACATGAACCCCAAAGGAGGAGTGGCTTTTGTGTGGTGGAGGTGGGGGAGAACCTAGAAATGGCCAGTGAACCTAGGGAATGAATGAAGGTAAAGAAGGTAAAGAAGTAATGGAAGGCATGGCCTTCCATGGCTTGTGTTTTCAGGGGTGAGCCAGGTTTCAGTAATAGCTAGTAGATGGAAGGAGTGGGACAGGAAAAGACTTACCGAAGGAAAGTTTCTTATCTATGTAAAAGTCATTCTATAGTGTAAAATGGCAAGGCTGGTAAAATGTGGTTGGAACTTTGGAGTGTAAGTGTTGAGGGGAATGGGAGTGAGGAATTCAGAGGCAGGGATGGAAAATAGTTTAGATGATGATCTGCAGAGATTCAAAAATCATTGGAATTTTAAGGTTATGATCAAGGGTTAGAACATTCATCACTGAGTGGAGTTCACCATCCACTTTCCAAGAGTTTGAATGTTGGACTCGAGGCAAATACAGTATGAGATGGAAGGCACAAGGTCAAGTGATGAGATGGGGAGTTGAGTTTCACAACTCCTGTTTCCTCCCAGGGGTGGAGATTAGGCAGGAAAGGGAACAGCAAGAGTTGGAAGTCAAACCTATAAGGGAAGTCCCATTTCCCACCAACTTTCCTCTTCCACTTCTGCCAAGGGACAGGAACATCAGGAAATGGAAGACATCAAAGTCAAGATTGTTCTTCTTTGCTTGGGAGGTTCCAGATTGGGCAAGCAGAAGGAGATGGATATTGCCTTGTGCTGGCACAGATGGAATTTGTTGCTTTGGAGTAGATGGAAGATGCTCAGCCTGGCCCTGTGTCTCCTCTCAGGGGATGTGCTGTACCTAGTTCAATATGGAAGGCAAAAGGTACATGATCATAGGAAGGTTTGACTCCTCTTCTCACCTGCAAAGACCAGAAACCAAGTGCCAACAGAATATGGTTTGAACAGGGCAGAGTAGAGTGAAATTAGGACATCATTCTAAATATTTTAAAAGGAATAATTTTCCTGCTTTTTTTGTATCCCCCATAGATTTATATTAAAATGCTCAATTCTTTTTTACATAAACTATTGTCTGGTACGTCTCACCCAATCTTATATTTTTAGAGTTGATATTGCCATATCCAGGGTAGAGCTTTATATTTATCTGGTTTAATTGTATTTTAGATGACCCAATTCAGTTCAAATATGCTGAAATATTTTTGGATTACAATTTTTTCATATAATGATCAGTCTGTGTTTATCTAACAATGCTCATATTTAATAGAAATTAACTAGGCTCATTTTTTTTAATTTTAAAAAAGGGTAAAAAAGAAAGAAAATTTAACTTTCCCCAAATGTGTGTTCTCTCTAAAGGATATTGGCAATTTTTCAATATAATATAGATATATTTATATGTAGAATATTTATATACTTTATTCATATTAATGTAAAGTTGTGTGTGATAGAAACAAATGTTTTACATGAATAAAACATAAATCTTTTGTATAATATAAATAAAATATTATGTATATGTGTGTACATATGTATATTCTACCTTATTTTTTTACTAATCATATCAGTCAGATCTGGCACTTCATCCAAATTAGTTTCTGCCATGGACTTTTAGTATGTGCCTAAGTGAGAAAAAAAAGGTATTATTATATTTGAAAAATCCACCTGTTCAGTGGAACATGAAATATGAGGAATATGAAATAAATATTTGGAGTTATTGTCTAACACCTGTGCAATTTAAGTATAGAGAATTTTATAAGAAAGTCATAAAACTTTAACTGACCATTGAAAGTTCTTATTCTGTCCAAAGAGGGAGGCAGTATAGGGCAATGAAAAGGATGCTGGAATTGGATGTGAGTTGGCATCCTGACTTTTCTATGTATTCTTTTATGAATTACTTAACTTCTCTGGACATCAGTTTCCTCATCTTTAAAGTGATGGAATTAGAGCAGATAAATTCCAAAATTTCTTCCAGCTTTAGACATACAATACTATTTTTCTAGTCATGTCCTATTACCCAACTAATTTCCTTTGTAAAATCCATAGTGGTAAAAAAAAAAAAATCTAGTTTACAAGGTAGCCAAAGGTTTCTCAAGTAAGCCCTTCTCCATGGAGAAACTGATTTGACCAAGAAAATATGTCACCTCACATATTTAGACAATAATACCTCATGATAGTAAATACTTTACAATTTGTAACATACTATCCTCACAAGGTAAATAGTACAGATGTTATTCTCCTTAGTTCAAAATAATGAAACTGAGATACAGAATAGTTTAAGGAAGTTTTCCAGACGCCAAAAATTTTGAAAGTCTCAGGTTCAGTCTTCAAAACTAAGTCCTCTCTTGACTATAGCACCAGAGAATGCTGTGTACTACACCATGCTACTCCTGCCTTTACAATTCCCAAAATCCTTATCAACCAATCAATAAGCATTTAATAAGCACTTATTATTTGTCAGATCCTCTGCTAGGCCTTAGGAATACAGATACTAAAGTGAGAAAACCAGTCCTCAAGTAATTTACATCAAGGGAATATAATTAAGGAATTCCTAATTAGTAAATCTTTAAGAAGTTTACATTATGTATAGATCTAGAATACATGCTTCATTGAATAAGAGACATGTTAGGTCTCTTTTTCTCGAATGTCTTAGAGAGGTACAGAGCTCATGCTCTTATGCAGGTATATTAGATTTCAACACAGAAAGGTTTTATTTACAGGTTGATTCTGTTCTTAGGCATTGAAGGAAGGACACATTTTCTTAACTTTTTTTTTAAATCCAGAAGAAGATTATTTGGGTAAAATGAAAAAAAAAACTTTATGGAATTACTATTTTTAACCTTTAGGTTAGATTTTAGTCTTTTTCTATGCCACCATCATTATAAAGGGATTACAAAGAATTTAGAAAGGGTGCTAGCTAGTACGAAACCTCTTCAAAGCCAGGGACCATCTCCTATATTGCTTGTCCCTACAAACCTCATGTAGCACTTTGTTTTATAGCTTTAATACAATTATCATGTAGTAGTTGCAGAATTTCATAGTTTAGTAAACCATAAACACCATGAGAGAATATCTCCCTCAATGCCTAGTACTCTAAGCAAAAGAAAATGTAATTTCCCCAAAATTTGTGTTCTGTCTAAAGTACACTAATAACTTTTCACTACACAAAGGGGGTAAACAGGAAAGCCCCACCACTTCCTGGTTTTTAGGACCCTTAGGTAATTCTGGTGAGCTCTGGCTAAGTGCCAAAGGACTTTGCAGTTTGAGACAACTAAGCAACAGCCTTAGTGGAAATTTAACCATGAAGAACAGAATATTCAGTAGACTTTAATTGGAGGGACAACTCCTTCTTTCAGGCTCTCTCCAGTCTCACTCTTGAATGTGTAGTGTGAAACTCTCTGTGGTCCCTCTGGGCATCAGTGATTATTGTGGATGCTTACATATGGCAATAAGACACATAGACACTAGATTCACCACAGGCTGGGCATTGGACCTCTAGCTTCCTTTTCTGCTTTATTTTTATTTGTCTGAGCACATGACCGAATAATGATCTAGGGGCAATTTTGTGACTTCAAGAGGTTAAGCAATCCTAGTTCCCTCAGTTGGTAGTACCTACATTATAGAAGGTGGTCTTTTGTGTTTTAGGCAATTTCTTTTATATAGAAGGAAATGAACAGCTGTCTCATGCCTGACAAATTGCAAATTGGATACTTTTCTGCATTTTTGGAAAATGATAGATATGAGCCATACCTAAACTTTAAGTAGTTTTCCTAAGGCTCTGGGTTGGGTGGGTGGGGGCATAAAGAGCCAGAGAGTGAAAGAAAAGAGCCCAAAGGCTCTTTTTGAAGATCACACTCCCCCAAGAATGAAACTGGTCTATAATTCTAAAACCAGAAGTCTCTCAGTCACTGAAGTCAAATGTCCCACCTCCATAGGCCCTAAGGATGAGAAGAAAAAAAATTCTTCTCCTGAATTGCATGTCTCCTGACAAATTAGTCACTTAATAAATATGTTATTGTTGTTGTCCTATCCCCTGACATAGGGCCTAGTCATTATATTTCTGGGCCTCTAGAAAGCACTCAATTAACGCCTTCTAATTTACTCACTGAAAATAGATATAGCTACATAATTTTACAAAAACAAAATAAAGCAATAAAAAGAATTCTGCACATAAATAGAAAGTTCCATATTAGAAAGTAAAATATTCTTTCTTTTTTCATTAATCTAACTTTTAAACTGTATTAATTTTGAATAGCTCTCTTTTTGTAGTATTATAGATGATATTTTATTGTAAGCATCACTGAATATTATATTGGTGTTCAATACTTGTGTTAGAAGTGAAAGATGACAAAATCTACCAAGTATATTCAAAGTCATGCACTCATGTGAATAACTTGGTTAGGTTAGCCATTTCCTGGGATGCTCAGTAGAGTGGCAAATACTGGGAAACAGTGAATCAGCCATAAATGTAATCCTGAATTAAAGAGCTAAGGTAACAACTGCTGATAGGCCAAACCAGCAAATAAGAGAGATTATAACTGAACTTATTATCACTATATATGTACAACTGTATAGCTTATGCAGACATTTGCTTAATTTTAAAAACTTAATTGAAAGGCATGATAATATTCCATATCACTTGGCTGACTATATTGTAAGCTCTTTGATATTGGTTACCATATCTTATACATTTTTGTGTAATGAGGTGTTAATAGAGGTTGCCTCTATCGGTAACTGATACTTCCAGCACAAATCACTCACAGGTACCAGAATCTAGATGTGGAGATAATATCAATTAGCAAGTGAGGATTCTGATTGGGTAGGGGCATTTATATTGTGCCTGGTTTTTGGCTGAATGAAGGTCTCCTGAGAGAGTGATGAGGGGTTCAGGGCATCAGGGTTAGACCTGGGGAAAATTGAGAAAGAGATGGAGAAGAAAGGAAATATGAATGATGAAGAGCTTTCTCTGAACAGTTAAGTGAGATTTCTTGTATAATTTCAAATTATTTTTTAGAATTAGTGAAACAAACATCTGTTCCACCAAAACTTTAATATTATCAGAGTCTCTACAACATTGACTATTTCAGTATTTTACCATTAGTTCCACTTTGAGAAAGGGAGGTAAAAATCTCAGAATTGTTTTAATTGACATTATTAGTATTATTAGTAGTAATTTGTAATGTTTACTCTATAAGATTATGACAATTTTTAATTCTTATTTGTAATATCGTTTATATGTGTTGACTGTTGGTATATTGGGGAATTGTTCTTGGTTTTACATATTTGTTTCAATTCTCTATATGTCTTGTATATCATGCTTTTATCTGAGATGCACAAGACATATAGATAATACAAATATCCTACTTGATAATTTCTCTTACATAAATTGAATTGATTTAAAATGTTGATATCTTCTGTTTTTGCATTGCATTTATTTCTGAATATATCCCCTATACCCTTTTTCTTCTCAGTAAGCCATACTCTATGACAATATTTTTAAAAGAAAATGGAAGGAATCAGACAAATGCAACTAACATACCAACCATTCCTGATAGTATATGCAAATTCCACTCCCATAGTCCATACCTCTGCAATGAAAGGAAGGAGGTAAATTTTCTTCAGTCTTTTCCAGGGATAATTTTGGTCATTATAATTACACAGCATTCAGAATCATTTTTTGTTCTTTCCATTTTCATTGTTATAGTAATTGCATATGTTTTCCCACACCCCATTCTATTTTCTTCACTGTGTATCATTTCATTTAAGTCTTCCCATGATTCTCTGAATTCTTAATTTTCATTATTTCTTACAACTCAATAACATTTCATTGCTTTCAAGTTGCACAATTTGTTTAGCCGTTCCCCAATCAGTGAGTACCTACTTTTTTCCAGTTACTTCCTATCATGAAAAAGGGCTATTATGAATATTTTAGTATAAATAGTATCTTTTCTTCAGTCTTTGACCTCATTGAAATGTATATTCTCAGCAGTCGGTCTTTGGGTCAGTGAGTATCAACATTTTGGTTGTTTCACATACCCTACAGAACTGGCCATTTTCATCTTTTATGATCTTGTCTTTTTTAACAAATATTTGTTTTAATCAGCCAACATTCACTTTCTCACACTCCTATCTCAAACTGCAGACCCCAATTTGAGAATTCAAGAAAAACAGAATCTATTACAAATATATACAGTCAATCAAAACAATTTTCTACATTGTTCATGTCCAAAAAATATTTGTCTCATTCTGTGTTCTGAATCCCTCCCCTCTGTATAAGTAGGTAAGAGGTATGTTTCATCATTATTCTTCTGGAATCCTGCTTAGTCATTACACCAGTTCAGTACAGCAGTATTCCATCATATTTATATAACATAATTTATTTGGCCATTCCCCTATTGATGGGCACCCTTCTTGGATTCCTATTTTTTGGCACCTATGTGTCTTTCTACCTCAAAGGAACTATGAATATTTTTGTGCATGCTTAGAGTTTGTTTTGATTAGGACTAATCCCTCCACTAATATTTTTGTTATTGTTCAGTTGTTTCGGTCATGTTCAACTCTTTGTGACTCCATTTGGAGTTTTCCTGGCAAAGATCTTGGAGCAGTTTGTTATTTCCTCATCCAGCTCATTTTACAGATGATGAAACTGAGACAAACAGGGATAAGTGAATTGCCTAGGGTTATAGAGCTAGTAAGTGTCTGAGGCCAGATTTGAACTCATGAAGATGAGTCTTCCTGATTTCAGTCCCAGTGTTCTATCCATTTCACCACCTAGCTGCCCTTAATACACTGTCCCTTTAATTTTTCATCCTTTCCCCTACTGTTTCCTTGGTGAATAAAATGCACTCAATTCTGTGTGTCTATATTCTTTACTATTTTGAGCAGTTTAGATGAGAGTGATGTTCAAGTGTCAGACACTCTCCTCCACACCCTCCTTTTCATTTGTATACATATCTACCAGTGCACCTTCATTATGTGAGATAATTTCCTATAAACTCCTTTTCCCACCCCTTCCCCTCTAGTGTATTCCTCTTTTTTTCTTTTTCAATTCTTTTCTTAAGATCATCACGATAGGGGCAGAGCCAAGATGGCAGAGTGAAAGCAGTGACTTGCTTGAGCTCTCCCCCAAACCCCTCCAAATACTCACAAAAAATGGCTCTAAACAAATTCTGAAGCAGCAGAACCCACAAAAAGACAGAGTGAAACAAATCTCCAGCCCAAGACAGACTGGAAGATTGATCAGAAAGGTGTATCGCGCTGGACTGGGAGCGCAGCACAGCGCAGCGTGGGCGCGCAGGCCGCAGCAAACCTGGAGCCAGCCTCAGAGGACTGAATCGGGGGCAGCTGTGGAGGTTTCCAGACTCCTCAATCCACGAATGTCAAAGACAACTTAGAAGGTCAGTGGGAAAAGTCTGTTTCTGTCAGTGGTCAGAGAGGAAGGCGGGGTTTCAGCTCCATTCCCCAAGAGTGTGGCCGGGGGGGGGCAGCTGCTTCCTGAGCTTCCGGCCCACAGACTGAGGGGGAATCCAGTGGCTGATCAGAGAGGGACTGCAGGGATCTCTTTGCCAGTGCTGAGGCAGGAATCTCTTGCTTTGCCCGTGTGTGGATCTGGGTCACAGTTCTGGGCGGCAGTGCTGGGGTGAGGAGGAGGGCTGGTGAGGTGGAGCCTGTAGTGGCTGTGGACAGGAACCCCTCCTCACAGTTATGGGACAGAAAGGAATACTTGTGGTCACAGCCCAGGGAAGGAGTAAACACCTCACCCCTTATCATACCACCTTGGAAGAACTGAAAATTTACAGGTCCCTACAAGTATCTCTGAAAACAGCTACAAACCCCTGAAGCTTGGGACAGTACACTCTCCACATTGGAAGCAGACTCTTACCTTAACAAAGAGTTTAAAACTCAAGTAATTGGCTGGGATCATGAGCAAGCAGCGCAAAAAGAGTCAGACTATATTATCTTACTTTGGTGAAAAAGAAGATCAAAATATACAACCAGAAGAAGACAACAAAGTCAAAGCTCCCACATCCAAAGCCTCCAAGAAAAATATGAATCAGTCCCAGGCCTTGGAAGAGCTCAAAAGGGATTTTGAGAAGCAAGTAAGGGAAGTAGAGGAAAAACTGGGAAGAGAAATGAGAGTGATGCAAGAAAATCATGAAAAACAAGTCAACAGCTTGCTAAAGGAGACCCAAAAAAATACTGAAGAAAATAACACCTTAAAAAAGCCTAACCCAAATGGCAAAAGAGGTCCAAAAAGCCAATGAGGAGAAAAATGCCCTAAAAGAAAAATTGGCCAAATGGAAAAGGAAGTCCAAAAGATTACTGAAGAAAATACTTCCTTAAAAATTAGAATAGAGCAATTGGAAGATAGTGACTTTATGAGAAATCAAGACACTGTAAAAAAATCCAAAAGAATGAAAAATTAGAAAACAATGTGAAATATCTCATTGGAAAAACTGACCCTGGAAAATAGATCCAGGAGAGAGAATTTAAAAATTATTGGACTATCTGAAAGCCATGATCAAAAAAAGAGCCTAGACATCATCTTTCAAGAAATTATCAAGGAAAACTGCCCTGATATATTAGAACCAGAGGGCAAAATAGAAATTGAAAGAATCCACAGATCTCCTCCTGAAAGAGATCCCCAAAGGAAAACTCCTAGGAATATTGTAGCCAAATTCCAGAGTTCCCAGGTCAAGGAGAAAATATTACAAGCTGCCAGAAGGAAACAATTCAAGTACTGTGGAAACACAATCAGGATAACACAAGATTTAGCAGCTTCTACATTAAAGGACCGCAGGGCATGGAATATAATATTCGGAGGGCAAAGGAGATAGGATTACAACCAAGAATCACCTACCCAGCAAAACTGAGTATAATCCTTCAGGGGAAAAAATGGTCATTCAGTGAAATAGAGGACTTTCAAGCATTCCTGATGAAAAGACCAGAGCTAAACAGAAAATTTGACTTTCAAATACAGGACTCAGTGGAACATGAAGAGGTAAACAGGAAAGAGAAATCATAAGAGACTTATTAAGATTGAACTGTTTACATTCCTGCATGGAAAGATGATATTTGTAACTCATGAGAACTTTGTCAGTATTAGGGTAGTTGAAGGAAAAAAATATGTATGTATGTAGATAGATAGATAGAGGGCACAGGGTGAGTTGAAGATTAAGGGGTCATATCTGGAGAATAAAATTAAGGGATGAGAGAGGATGATACTCGGAGAAGAAAGGGAGAGGTAGAATGGGGTAAATTATCTCAAAAAAAAACAGAAAAGAAAAGTCTCTCACAGTGGAGGGGAAACAGGGGAAGGTGAGGGAATGAGGGAATCTTATTCTCATAGGATTTGGCTTAAGGAGAGAATAACATACACATTCAATTGGGTATGGAAATCTGTCTTACCCTACAGGAAAATAGGGGGAGAAGGGGACAAGAGAGCAGGGGGTGATAGAGAGGAGGGCAGATTGGGAAAGGGTAATCAGAAGCAAATACTTCTGAGGAGGGACAGGGTCAAAAGAAAGAATAGAATAAATGGGAGGGCAGGATAGGATTAAGGGAAATAGAGTTAGTTTTTACAACATGTCTACTAAGGAAGTATTTTGCATAACTGGGCATGTACAACCTATATTGAGTTGCTTGCCTTTTCAATGAGGGTAGCTGGGGAGGGAGGAAGGGAGAAAATTTGGAACTCAAAGTTTTAAAAACACATGTTTAAAAAAATGTTTTCACATGCAACTGGGAAATAAGAAATACAGGAAATGGGATACAGAAGTCTATCCTGCTCTACAGGAAAATAGAAGGGGAAGGGGATAAGAGAAGGGAGGGGGGAGAGATAGAAGAGAAGGCAGACCAGGGAAGGGGTATTCAGAATGCATGCCATCTTGGGGTGGGAGGAGGGGTGAGAAATTTGGAACTCAAAAACTTGTGGAAGTGAATATGGAAAACTAAAAATAAATAAATTGATATTAAAAAAAAGATCATCAAGATATAACAGGACCACTCTTAGACCTTGTCTAATTGGATTCCCTCCATGAACTCTTCTGATAGGGTTTAGAAAAGCCATATGTATCATCACTCCAGATTTGAATGTAAGCAGTTTATCTCATTAAGTTCTTTATCTTTGTCATTAATGTTCATCTTTTCATGTATCTCTTCACTCTTATGATTGAATTTCATAATTTCTACACAGTTCTCTGGTCTTTTCATCAAGAATGCTTAGAAATCCTCTATTAATGGTTCATTTCATCCCCTGTAGCTTTAAACTCAGTTTTGCAGGGTAAGTTCTTGGTTGTAACACCATATCTTTTGCCTTCTGGAGCATCATATTCCAAGATTACTTCTCCGTCATAGTAGTGGCTACTACAACATGTTTAATCCTGACTGTAGCTTCTAGGCATTCAAATTCTTTCTTTAAAGACACTTGCAATTATTATTAGTAATATTATTATCTTGGTACCTGGAAGCTCTGGATTTTGGTTATGATGCTTCTTGGGGTTTTCATTTTTTTTTTATCATGAGATGACCAGCAGATTGAATTTCTACTTTTACCTACAATTCTAAGAGATCTGGGCAGTTGTTTTATTTAAAGATTTCTTTAAATAGGACTTCTGTGTTCCTTTTTTCTTCAATTAAGATATTCAAATAGTCCAATGATTCTTATTTTTTTCCCCTCAATCTATTTTCCAGGTCAGTTATTTTTATTACCAATACATTGCATTTTATTTTTTCAGTACTTTGACTTTATTTTAATATTTCTTGTTGTCTTGTGGAGTCATTGGCTTCTATTTGGTCCATCTGAATTTTCAGGGAGTTTGTTGTTTGAGCAAGGTTTTGTGTCTCTTGTGCCAAGCTTTTAATTCTCTTTCCAAATCTTTCTTCCATAGTTCTCATTTGTTTTCTTTTTGTCTCAAGCATTTCAATTCCATTTATAAAAACATTTCTAAAGTCTTATTTCATCTTTTCCAGGAATTCTAGTTGAGTTTATGCCCCAGGTATGTTTTTATTTTAGGCAATACTTGCAGATGTTTTGGAATCATTTTCTTCTGCATTTGTATCTTGAGTGCTTCTACCACCATAATAGTTCATTATGATGAGGTTCTTTTCTTGTTTGTCATTTATCCAGCCTACCTTCTGACTTCAGATTTGATGTTGGACTAAGATCTGTCACCCTTTCTGAAACAAATGTCTGGTGTGATCCTGTTGCTGCTTTCTTAGACTTTTAAATATTGTGTTATTCCAGGATCTCAGGGATAGAGTAAGGACTTACAAGTTTCAGTGCTTTAAAAGTCAGTTGGAAAAGTCTGATTGATGCCCCCTTGTTCTAAGCTCCAAAAATTCCTGACTCAGTTTTGTGTTTGTGCAAGAGTGGACTGCTGCTGGGCTCTGCCTTTTGTCTTAGCTGGAAAACTGTTGGTACAATGTAGTACAAAGGCTTCCATTTGGTCGGGAATTCCTGCCTTAGTTAATAAGTCAGTAAATGTTTTTAAGTCCCTATCATGTGCTAGACACTGTACTAAGCACTGAGGAGATGCAAAACAAAAGGCAAAACACAGTCCTTTATCTCAAGGAGTTCACAATCTTGGTTATTCTTCTACAGGCTGGGCTTGATTCATAAAGTGATACCTGGCTCTGACCTTGTACTCTGAGCCATGCCATTCTTGCTTCTGAATTCTGAACTTCTTTTCTTGCTACACTACTAGGGCCTCCCTACCTGGGAACTCCACCCACCCTCTACTCTGCTCCCCCATCCCATGCCATGCAGTCTACCCCGGATCTATGACTTAAAACGGTATAGTGAATGACAAAGCTGCCCATTCCTCCTTGTTTCCATTACAGTGACCTGGTATGGGACTGGTGGTGCCAGATATGAGTCTGGAACCTCTTCTTGTCCTGGTATACCTGGTATACAACCTCTCCTTAGACACTTGGGTGCTTCATGCACTGAAGTGCTCCTGATCTGACCCGGACTCCAGTGTCTACAGACCTCTTTATCTGTTTTCAAACTCAGCTGGACAAATGACTCATTGCAACATTTTCTGGATTTCCGCAACAGGATTTGTCCTGGTGCATTTTTAAGATCAACTTGGAGAAGTTTGTAGATGGACGAACATCATATTTGCTTTCTATCATTCTGCTATCTTGGCTCTATCTCTTATCTTTTGTCATTTTTGCCAATTTTTCTGGGTGTGAGAAGAAACATCAGGCTTGTTTTATTTGCTTTCCTCTTATTATTAGTTGTCTTGGGCAATCTTTCATATGATCATTAACAGTTTGCATTTTATGGGGAATTGTTTATTCATTTCCTTTGATGTACAAAATTAATTTTATATAATTAAATCACCTATTTTATCTTTCATGATCCTATCTACTGTATCTTTTATATGATTAAGAATTTTTCCCTAGCCTTATGTAAAATGTATGTAAAAACTATTTCCCCTATTTTTAAAAATAATGTGACTGTTAATATCTAAGCTAGTATCCATTTTGAATTGACTATGGCATATGTCATAATATGCAGATATAAACCTAATTTCTGCAGAAATGCTTTGCAGTATTCCCAGAAGTACTATTAAAATGAAGAATTCTTTCCCCCAGTAGTTTGTATCTTGGGTCTATCATTAATTACCTCCCTCCCTTAAGTACTCCATGTTTCAGACAAACTGTCCTGCTTGGTCTTCCCTGTATGTAGTAGGCCCATCTCTTGCCTTCATGGCTAGAGTGCTCTTCCTCCTAGTCTTTACCTCTAGTACCCTTGTTTACCTTCAAGGCTCAGCTCAGTTGTGACCCCCTTCAAAAATCTTTACTGTTTCTACTAGTTATTAGTGATAACCCACCACTCCAAAAAAAAAGTCACTTCGTAATTATTTTGCATATATCTTATCATTACTTATCTGACATAATAAGTATTTTAAAATGCTTATTAAATTAAACTGAGTTTCACATCATGATGCTATCTTTGCCTCTGGATCTTGCTTATCTAGACTTTTGCAGTGATCTACTTTTTCACTCTGTTTTGTTTTGTTATTTTAACCAGCACCAAATAGTTTTGGTAATTGAAGTTTTATAATATCATTTTATGCCTATGATGGCATCATAACTTCATACCTGATTTTTTTATTACTTCTCTTGAAATTTAGGTATCTGCCAAATGAATTGTGTTGTTGTTTTGTCAAATTTTATAAACTAATCCCTGGGCAACTGAATCGGCATAATACTAGATCTGTAAATTATTTATGGAATATATTCATTTTTATTACGTTAGTGTAGGCTAACCATGAGCAATAAATCTTTCCAATTATTTGTCTTCCTTTATCCCTCTGAGTATTTTAAGTGTATTTCTATAAGTTCTGACTGTTTCTTGTTTTTTTTTTTTAACTCATTCATTTTGTAGTTAGTTTGAAAACAGTTTTGCTGTCTATTGCTTTGTTGTGGTTTTTTGGAATTATTTTACATCCTGCTACTTTGTTGAATCTATGAATGGTCTTGTTCAGTTTAGAATAGCAAAACCATAGATTTAGTCCTGGAAATGACCCTAATGATCATCTAGTTCAACTATCTCATTTTATGTATGAGGAAACTGAGGCCCACATAGGTCAATGACTTGTCCAAGATTACTCTCAAATACTCAAATAGATCTGTAATCTCACTCACTTGAATGTGAAGCACACAACCCATCTATTCCTGTTTATCCTAAGTATCTCCTGTCCTTGTATTCATGTCCTCCCTTAAATTCACCAGAAAGCATTCATCTGACATGCTGAAGTTTCTTCTTTTCTTGCTTGGTTCAGACACTACAAAGATACAAGAGGAGCATCTGAATGTTATATTTACTTTTGTGACATGACCAATCCTTCATCTTTTTTCTCACATATTCTTGATATCTCTTACTCCAATTAGTCTTCAAAATGACTTGTTATATATTAGAACCTGATTGTGCCCACCATGTGCTTCTACATTGCCATTTGTGTGACACACATTTTAAATTCCACAGAGATTGTAGTTTCTCATAATTCACAGCTGTATAGCACTGACAAACTATTAGTATTTAAAAGATGGGCTTTTGTTTCTCAGAGAAAGTTGTGTTATTAAAGGAACTGCAGAATTTCCTGAAGGCATTACAGCCAGCTCTCTAGCTTCTGTTCAATTCTTAGCCAAAGAATCAGTCTGACCTAAATCATCTCTCCTCTTTCCTTCCTTCCCTGCCTCCATCTATTTATTCATCTATTATGGCTTATACAACTAACTACATGTCATAATCTGACCCAAAGATATTCAATTCTTAATGCATTTATTGTTTGTTGTTGTTTTTCTCTATGAATGTCAGGGTAGTGGTTATGGATATCCTCCAGAAGACTGTCATATTTCAGGAATTAAAGCAACTCCATAATGTCCACTACATCAGGAGGAATTTTGCCTTTGACTGAGAGTCCATCTTCAATTTGGACACTGTTTTAGATCTCCTCTAGCACAATGCTGAATACTCTGTTTTATGTCTTGTTTAATATTTGTGATCAGAAGGTCATTGTAAAAAGATCATCTCATATTTTTCAAGGAATTTTGTACAATTTTGATGAATAGGGGGAGTGGGACACATTGTTATAAAAGAGCCATTAACATGGTGTTTTACTCTACAAAATTAGAGGGTTTTCTGTAACTAAAAATAGTAAACACAGCAGGATCTTATAATCTCCACATTTTTAATCAATTGTGTGATAGTAAAGATATCAGCTATTGTTTGCCAAAGCTTACCTATTTCCTACTAACAGTCTCAACAAAGATGACCTCAATGTGTATATGTGATGGTGATATAAGTGGAAAAGTATACCTATTAGTATAGTATAAAGTATACCTATTAGTCAGCTGTTGTTAATGTTATTTTCAGTCATCTTTTTTTCAGGTTTAATAAACTTGAAGGTTTTTTTTTCATAATCTTTGTTATCTTCCCCTCTTTCAGAGGAATTAATTTCAGATATAAATTGATTCCTATATACTCATAATTATGTAACTTTCCAGTACAGTAATCCTCCATTTAAATTTGGTTTAATATAACTATTCTTCCCATATTTTCTCTTTTTAGTACTATTTCTGTCCTTTATAACCATATCTGGAATTGTGAGTTTAGAATCCAAATATAGTAGATCTACTGTTTTCCCCCAGGGGAGAATATTTTTAAAATATAATCTTTTTAGACATTTTTATTTTTCTCTTATTTGTTGATGCTATGGTACTACCGATCAAATAGAACCATTTTGATTGCCTGATATGCTAAATTTTTGTGGAACTGCTTACTCTTTTTAAAAAATGTTTTAATTTATTTCATTGAAGATTTCCCAATTACATTTTTAAAAATTATTAACATTATTATTATTTTTTAATTTTGCTTCCAAATTCTCTCCCTAGCTCTCACTATTCCCCTCCCCTTGGGAAGATAAGCAATATAATATCATAGATGTGAAGTCATGCAAAACACATTTCTGTAATATCCATGTTGCAAAACAAACCTCACACACACCCACACGCACACACATGCACACACACACATACACACACACACACAAGAAAAGTAAGGTGAAAAAAGTATGCTTCAATCTGCACTTAGAGTTGATTATTTTTCTCTTTGGGAGTGGATATCATTTTTCCTCACAATTTCTTTGGAATTGTTTTGGATCATCATCTTTCAGACAATGGCTTTCCAGATTTTTCTGAGGTCATCTTGTTTATCATTTCTTATCCTACAATAACATTCCATCACAATCATATGCCACAACTAGCTCAGCTTTTCCTCAATTGATGAGTATCCTCTTAATTTTCAATTGTTTGTTGCCACAAAAAAGGTGCAACATTTTTCTACAAATAGATCCTTTTCCCTTTTTTTTGATCTCTTTGTGATATAGACCTAGAAGTAGTATTGCTGAGTCAAAGGATATGCCAAGTTTCATACCTTTTGGGCATAGTTCCAAATTGTTCTCCAGAATGATTTGAACATTTCACAATTTCACCAATGGCTCTGCTATCTCTTGTTTCTTTTCCTTGACTAGTGATTTTATATCTATCCATCTATCCATCTATCTATCTATCTATCTATCTATCTATCTATCTATATGCATATCTATATGCATATATACACAAACACACATATGTATATATACATACATATCTATATTTATGTGTGTGTATATATATACATATATATACACATATATATATATGTATATATATATGTGTATATATATACATATATATGTATATATATGTATATATATATGTGTGTATATATGTATATATATATATATATATATATATATATATACAGGTAAGTGAGAGTCAAATCTTCTTGTTTCTACCTTCATAAGATTTCATGTATATATTCTTTTCACTCATACAGTCCCACCTCTGGCCTAAATTATTGCAATAGGTTCCTCACTGGTCTTACTGCCTCAAGTCTCTCATCATTCTAATCCACTCTCCACAATCTTTTAAATAAACTTCCACCAACATTCTCTCTCACCTGAATTATCAATACATTATAGTTTATTACCTCCAAGATTGAATATAAAATTTTCTGTTTGGAATTTAAGGACAACCAGGACCCTCCCTACTGAGAGAAATATTATTTTTCTGTTATATCAATGACCAATTATTAAATTAGGATTGAGATTTTTCCTTTCTATTTCTTCATTCAGGGACCAGCCCTTATATGGCTATTAATAATTTTGATTCCTTCCTATTCACATCCCTTGACCAGTCAGTCTCCAAGAGACATTGCTGATAACTGAGATTTCCGAAATCCTCCAGGAACATGTTCCTCAACCTTCGGCAGGATCCCAGCAAATTAGAAGACCTTACTTCTATTTAAAGTGCAAACAGAATCCAGTCTAGGCAAGTTTTTGCCCCTAAATAAATGAGCCCTTGTCCTTGGATCCCTCCATTAGAATTTAGGGTGATTCAGCTTATAAAAGAGAAAAACAACCAGAGTGGTTTGGGTAGAGGTGAATTCTTTTGTCCAGACTGCTAGGGTTAGTTGAGTCTCATTATCAAGTCACATTCTCAGCAGGAGTAGTTGAAGACTTTTGGCCTCTCTCCTCATTAATATGTCCACTCCCTCTTTAATTGTTCACCAATCAGGATTGATTTTCACCTGTCAGCTGCACCTCCTTTTTCAAAGGTATTTAAGCATTCAGGGATCTCCCTGGTCTTTGGTTACCAAGACCACTAATCATCAATTTATTGATTATTTGCTGACCTAATTAATAAGTTGATTATTAATTATCCAAAAAACTGTCGATGCTTTTCATTCATCACACTACCTTCCACTCTTCTTAAACTTTATTTGATTTAGCAGAATCTGTGATATAGCAATGGCAACCTTCTTGCTGTTCTTTGAACAACAATCCATTTCCCAAATCTGTACTTTGCATTGACTATACCCCATTATTGTAATGCTCTCCTCTTCCCTCTTTATATTCCTAATTTCTTTCAAGATCTAATTCAAATGTTAACTTCTGTCAGAGACCTTCAATAACCACTTGAGCTTTCCCCTCTTAAGGTTACCTTCCTTCTACTATGTATGTATCTTGTTAATTTATATGTTGCCTCCATCTCATTAGGAAATAAGCACTTAAAAAGCACCTAGTATGTAGCAGGCTCTATACTAAGCACTTTTTTTCTTAGAAATACTTGATCCTCATACTTGATTTCATTTAATCCCCACAACAACCTTGAAAGATAGATGCTATTTTCATCCCTATTTTATATTTGAGGAAACTGGGGAAAACAAGTTAAGTAACTTGCCCATGGTCACATTTAAAATAATCATGGGCAATTTAAAATCTTAGAATTCCACCTGCCAAGACCCATGCAGGAAGTATATGGTCGGCATTACAAAATGCTCTTCACACAAAGACATCTAAATAATCAGATAAATATTAATTAATAATGGGTAAGTCAAGCCAATATAATAAAATAACAATAGCGCCTAAATTAATTTACTTATTGAGTGCCATACTAACCAAACTTCCAAAAAAAAATCTTACACAGCTAGAAAAAAAAATAAAGTTCATCTGGAGAAAGAAGAGATCAAAAGCAGTGGTGGCAGGGGGTGAGGAGGAAAGAATGAAGCCTATCAGTCCAAATTGCAAAGTATACTACAAAGCTGTAATCACCAAAACAGTGTGGAAATCTGGAGGAGATATGGAGAGGTTGATCAATGACATAGATAGGCACACAATATACATATGTAAATTAGAAACCCTAGTGTTTGACAAACTTGAAGATCCCTGCTGTTGGGGCAAACCTTAACTATTCAACAATTACAACAACAACAAAATGTTGGGAACACTGGAAAGCAGTATGACAGAAACTAGGTGTAGATCAACATGTAATACTGTCTACTAAGATAAGCTCAAAATGGGTATGTGATTTAGACATACAAAGTGGAATCATAGACAAAGTAGTGGAACATGGAAAAAATTACCTGTCTATGGGTAGAGTAAGAGTTCATGACCAAAAAGAGACAGAGAGGTTCATGGGAGGTAAAATGAATCATTTTTAGTATATAAAATTAAAACTCTTTCATTGACAAAAACTAATGCAGCTAAAATTGGAAGAAAAGCAACAACTGGGAAAAAAATCTTTGCAGAAAGCTTCTCTGATAAAAGTCTTAGTTCTAAGATATATAGGGAAATGAGCCAAATCTACAAGGATCAGTTGTTATTGATAAATGGTCAAGGGATATGAATAGGAAGGAATCAAAATCATTAATAGCCATATAAAAATGACCTACATGTCTAGTAATCATAGAAATGCAAATCAAAATAACTCTAAAGTATGACTTCATGCTCATCAGTTAGGCTACAATGACTAGAAAAGAAAACTATAAATGCTGGAAATAATGCCCTGTAAGTACTATGAACTAGTTCAGCCATTCTGGACAACAATTTGAAACTATGCTCAAAAAGCTACTAGATTGTGCATATCCTTTGATCCAGAATACTACTAGATCTATGCCCCAAAGAAAGAGGAAATGAGTCCATAAATACAAAAATATTTATAGCAACTTTTTTGCGTGCATGGTGACAAAGAATTAGAAACTCAGAGGATGTTCATCAATTGGGAATTGGCTGAACAAATGATGATATATGAACAGAAAAATTACAGCACAATACTATACTATAAGAAATGATGAAGAAGATGGTTTCAGAACAACCTGGGAAGATTTTTTAGGAGTAGCACCAAAATAGAAATCTTGAAAAACAAAAGAGAGTTTAACAAAATTAAAGTTCAAGCTATGCAAAAGTGATATAAATAAAGTGAGTAGAACCAGGAGAATAATTTATATACTAAGATCAATATTGTAAAGACAATCAATTTTCAAAGACTTATTAACCAAAATCTACCTCATGACAAACTACAACTCCAAGAAACTCATGATAAAACATGCTATTCATATCCAGATGGACAGCCAATGGACTCAGTACAGTTTGAAGCATATTTTATTTTCTTTATTGGGGGGGGTGGTTGAGGCATGACTACTGGGGAATTTGTTTTGCATGACTGTACATCTTTGGGATGGATTTTGTTTTTCTTGACTTCTTCATAGGTAAGGAAAGGAGAGAATTTAGAACTGAAAATAAAACTCAATTTGAAAATAACCTATGGGCTATATTCAAAGCTTTACTTGGAAAAAGGAACTGTTCATGAAAGGCACATTAATGTCCAAAGTGATGAAAATTTGACTTCCTGATGAATTAAAGAATGTGTCACATCAACTCAATGCCAAATCATGTAAAACAAGTGATTACAACAAAAGGAGGACATATTTCATATTAAACATTTTTTGAAGATGGAAAAAAGTTGAGTATATTTTATGTTAATAAATTTAATTAATTATTCCAGTTTGTTCTATATAATTTACATTCTACTATAAGATGTACCTTAGTGTTGACTCATCATTTCATTAAGCATCCACACATACACCCAACCAAGAATTAGAAAGCTTCCATGGATGCCAAAGATCTGTAGGAAATGGATTTCTCAGTGTATGGATTTCCTGCTAGGATCCATTCTTACTGAAGTAAAAATTTTGAGAGTAATTTACTCAAAGACATGTCTGCTATGGCAGGCACAAGAAGTCTAGAACTAAACTTTGCCATTCCAAGGAGACCCCAGTCTGCATGTTTTAATCCCACATTGATAAACTAAGTAGGAATTCCAACCTAGAATTTAGCTATAGAGACCCCTAAGTTGCAGGCAAAATCCACAGAGACTAAAAGTACTGACAGCCAGCCTGGGCTCTCAGGACATTCAGGTGCAGGGAGTCAAGCCTATAAACCTTATGATGATGGAAGTGATGATGATGATGATGATGATGTTGATGACAATGATGATGATGATGGGGCCATGCCTTTAACCAGTTCATATATAGAGGCAGAAAGGTCTGTAGGTCTCAAAAGTGTTAGAATCATTTCATTTGTGACAAGACAAACGTGATGTGAGAGAAGAAATAGAAGTGTTTTCACAAGTAACCAGATGACATTACCATTGCTTAGCCATGTTATATATACTTTGTATGTAATTACATATGTAGGTAAAGGTTGATTTATCTGTTAAATTACTGTGTATTTCTGAGTTATGATTCTGTCTTATCATTTTTATAGTCATGTCTACTTATGTACTGGTGGTACATTTGCCCATCAGTACAGTAGCTTTACCCATCAGCTATTCGATGTTTTGCCATTCATTTCTGTATATATAAATGATTATATTGTTAAAATATAGATCTATTGAGGTTGTTTCTGCTAGTTTTGAATTGGTTTTATTGCTGTATATGTTTATTTGCTTATAGATATACATGTACCATCATGAAGTAGGCATATAATACGTGTTATATATTATTTCAATATTTAGATATTGAAACAATTTTTAAGTAGTGTCTACTGCATGTAATGTTAATGAGGTTTGATTATAATGGTACATTAAATGGTAAATTAAAAGAATTATTACTTGTGATATGGGAATAATAATTCTTGCTATATTAAATGTTGCACGATATGGAATTAAAATTATTTTTCTTTATTACTTTCACTTAACATTTATTTTATCTCCTTCCCATCTTCCATCCCCACTGGGGAAAAGAAAAAGGAAAAACAAAATCCTTATAACTAATATGCATAACCATACTCATATTGGCCATGTCCAAAATGTATCTCCTTCTGTATCTTGAATCTTTCACCTCAGTTCTCTGCAACCATCACTGATCATTTCATTGCAAAAAAAATTTTGTCTTTAAAAGTTGTTCATTTTTACAATATGATTATGGTATAAATTGTTCTCTTGATTATCCTCACTTGACTCTGCATCAGTTCCTCTAAGTCTTCTCAGGTTTCTCTGAAACTATTGCTTTCATCATTTCATATGACACTAAAATATTCAATTACATGCATTTACCATGATCATATTAACTGTATATTACTCCCCATTCTGAACTCTGTGATCCAAACAAATTGACCTTCTCTCTGTTTCTGACACAGGAATTTCATTTCCCATCTCCCTGCCTTTGCACTGGGCATTCCCTAGCCTGGGGATGCATTCTTTTTTCACCGCTGCTTCATAGAATCCCTCTTTAGCTTGAGACAAAGATGAAGCTCCACCTTAAATCTGAAGTCTTTCTGGATTTCTTCAAGTGTTTTTGCTCTTCCCCCAAAATTACTTTGTATCTAACTGTTTTGCCTTTATTAGTATTTATTCTCTACATTTATTTGTTATTGTTGTCCATCCTTCATTTTCAAAGCAGACTAGTGACACCACAGGTGATGTCTTAACTTGCATGTGAATTGGATTTAAGTGAATCAGAGTTGTGCAAAGTTGTCATCTCTTCCAGTGTTACGGAAGAGTCCAGTAGAAACACAAAAGTCCGTATGCACTTGTTATCTCTCCCATTAGTGCATAAACTCCTTGAAAGATGGAGTTGTTTCATCTTTGTATTTGTGTCCTCAGTGTATGAGTGGGTGGCACATAGCAGATTTTCAATAAATGTATTTTGATTGATTGATCATGTTTGTGTTGTATATTTACCAATGTCAGACATGTCTTAAATGATTTTGCTGAGGCAACAACATTTTTGAACACAGAGAAGAATGTATCCCTTCAAGCTGGAATGTTGAAATGAAGACATAGTTGGCTGAGGGGAGGGGAAAGAGTGTTTGTGTGGGCATGGACGCATTACATATCATTTAAGGTGCCCCAGCTTTTGAGTGTGGAAGTAGCTTTCTTTTATATAAAAAAGACATGGTACTGAAATAAAGAGAAATTACAAAGATATGGAGAAGAAGGAAGGAAGGAAGGAAGGAAGGAAGGAAGGAAGGAAGGAAGGAAGGAAGGAAGGAAGGAAGGAAGGAAGGAAGGAAGGAAGGAAGGAAGGAAGACTGTATTCTGGCTTGCTTCTCCTGCTGAACTGCAGATAATGGAATTGGGCTTTGCAACCAAAAACAGGGCATAGTCCAAACAAGGATTGGGAAAAGTTAAATACTATCAGGGGAAAGGCAGCCCAGTGACAGCACCCTCAAGCAGAAAGCAGATCAGGGCAAACCAGCAGATCAATATTGTTGAAACTACTGGAGTTCTGCCTACATGATCTTTCTTCTTTTGTTTGCCTGGAACGTTGTCTGAGAAATTCAGTCTTTGCTTACCTGTTTGACCTGGAGACAGCTTTTGTAGGCAAGTAGAGGCAATTTACCTAGTTTAAAGCTAATTTAGATTGGGATTGGGTATATTAGATCTATGAACCCAAGGATATTAGCAGATTTAGAAACTAAAGAAGTTCAAAAGGTTTGAACCTGTAGTTGGGGGTTCATTAATTGGTGTAAGTTTTGACAATAGTGAAAGGTAGAAAGTCCTCGGCATAAAGAAAAAAGTCCATTGTATTAGATTCATAGTAGAGCTAGAATTATGATCCTGGGCTGGATCCTTCACATAAGTTTAGTTTGGTTTGTTCCCAAAAAAGAGATGAGAACATGAACTTCCCTTCCTTTTTTCCACTTGTTAGGATCTGTGGATGAGGAACATTGCATTTTAAACTCAATTAAGATAATGACTAACTAAACTGCCATTTTTTTATTCCCTTTATTTTTTGTTGCACTGGCTGGCTGACAAGTGGAGAGTATATATTCACAAATAAAGTTGATGTAAAAACAACAGATAGTGATAAAAGTTTTATATGTATATATATGCATATACACATGTACGTACATATATCTATGCATATACACAAATACATATAATACACATACACAATACATACATACATATATATATATAGGCAGACATGATGCCTCACATCTGTGGTACTTGCTACTCAGGAGGCTAAGCCTGTTGATTGTAATATGGCTAAAGCTGATTGGGTGCCCATACTAAATTCACCACTGGTATTATGAGTACCTACCACAAGCAAAACTAGGCTGCCTAAGGAGGGGTCAACTAGCCCATGTTGAAAAAATGAAGCAGGTTAAGGTTTTCATGCTGAACAATTACTGGGATCAGGACGAGACTATGAATGTCCTAGAAGAGATAGGTAGACTCAGTCTATCCCCTACCAAAAAAAATCTGAAATATGCGCAGGTAGTGTAAGTAGTGTAATATTGTGTTACAATAATGCTCAATTATTTAGGAGGCCTGTGGCTCTTTAGTCTTCAGAATCTTTCCTGCAGCCAAAATCTCAGCTATGCCTTTTGGGTGTATTCTCCCCCACTTGCCCTCAAATGTCCAGTGTATATTACAGAAACTACTTCTTTGTTGATAACCTGGAATGAGGAGTTGGAGGGTTCTAAACCAATATAGCTGACAAGAGAATAAGTTACTCTGACATGAAAATTAATTAGAAGATTGTGAAGATGTCAAAATAGCAGGTTTATACACCCTGCAATCAGTGAATTCATGTAAAATAAGATAAGTTAAGGACTTTTATCTTTCTTTTTTCAGTGTGATTTTATTTTAGCATTACTTAGAAGGAAAGGGATATCTTGGGGAATAAAAAAGCACAATACATCCTACGCTTAATTTTTCAAAACTCTAACATGATAAGCAATAGAAAAAATATTTACTTCATGGGAATATCAAAATGACAAATGTCTTTGTAATACCTTGAGATGATTAATATACAATATTTTATTATTATTGTTATAAAGTATTTTAAGTATTGTAGTGCTCATATCATTTTAATACATTTTACATACTTTTATATTCTTGTTTTAAAAACCTTTGAGAAGAAAAGAAATTGTAATACAAATTATGGAATGCTCTTAAACGTAAGGCAGAGGAAAAACAGAAGTTCCAACAGAGGTAACAAAATTGTAGAGTGAACTAGTAGGCATTTATTTCAGTGCCTATGAAGTCTTCCTTTTGATGTAGAGAAAAATAAAGATGAAAAGGACCCTGGAGAAACGGAGCAATAAATTAAACAAGAAAGGGGTTAATATTTCAGGGCAAAACTGGGTCTCCTCTATAACTCCTGTGAGAAAAAGATTAAATCCAGTTAAGATTAAAACTAAGACATCAGAAAGGGGGATAAGAATGGGGATTTAGCTGAGATCCAGTTTGACACATGAGGTAATTTTTTTTTAAAGACACATTCTCCTGATGGACAATCATGTATCAAAACCATCGATTTATTTTTACTACACATGACAGAGGTCTAAAGGTGAGATAGGGAAGACTGACAGGTTTACCCAGGTGCAGAAACCTCTGACCAAAATTTTGAAATCTCTTTGTTGATGAATTTGTAAGTAATAAAAAGTGGGATAAAATTCAGGCTGACTTATGGCTTCATTATCAGTTAGACTGATATGGTTTTCCCCTGGGATGTCAAGGGAAACTGGGTTGTATGGATAGGCAAAGGAGAGAGAAAAAATTATAGATATGGTTCTTCCTTTTTGATAATGATGTTGCTCTTTATACTTCACATAGCACTTGTTTTTGCAACCCTTAAGAGTATCTCTGGACGTGAAAGAAAGAAAGAAAGAAAGAAAGAATGAATGAATGAACAAGTGAAAGGTTTTATTATACTTTGGGAGGTGGAATTTCTCACTGGTTTTTAGTTACTACCCAAAAAATCTGGAAAAAATACATTCATGGTTTCCCTCAGAATAGTGAGACCAATTCTCTACCTAATATGATATAGTTCACAGCATTATAATGTAAGTTTTCCTTAAAGAAAGAGGAAAAAGAGGACTTTGAATGAGTAACCATGAATTTAAGATATGGAATTCCTAGTCATTTACAGTACTAAAAATGAGTATTTTTAACAGAGACCCAATCTCTATTAAGTCCCAACTTCTTCAAATGCTATCTACTAGTTTAAGGAGGTAATGATTTGTAGGTTCCTTCTATTCCTACCATTCCTTGCCAGCTCCAGAGTACACATAGCTTCTTGAGAGGGATGAGCAAAGGTTGCTAGGGCTCTTTAGTCTTTCCCTTTAAAGGCAGCTAGGTGACACATTGGCTAGAACACTAAGCCTGGAGTCAGGACAATATGAGTTCAAATCCAGCATTAGACATTTACTAGATCTGTGATCCCTGGAAAATCACTTAAGCTCTATCTGCCTTGGTTTTCTTGTGGATCATTGGGAATACTAATAGAAAATGCCTTACCTCCTGACAGAGATGATGTAGAGTGAGATACATATTTCTGGGCGTGACTAATATGAGATTTTGTATTGTAAGATTATGGATATCTTTTTGAGTTTTTTCCAAAAATAAAAATAATAATAAATAAATAAAATTTAAACTGATAATTAGTAGTATAGCACAAAGAGATAAGAACATTGGCCAACCAATGTTGGCTACTTTGACTGTCTACACAAAATCCAACATTTGAGCTAGAAAAATTTCCCGCACACACGTGCATATACACATATATGCACACAACATATATGTATATACATGCATACATATAACACGCACGAAGTATATATATGTGTGTGTGTGTGTATGTATGTATGTATGTATGTATGTATGTATGTACATGAAATGTTGAACTTTTTGTAGACAGCCAAGGCTGCAGCTAGTTGTCCAACATTCTTATTTCTTTGTGCTATACTGTGTATGTACACACCTACACATACATGCAGGTATGTGTATGTGTGTATATTGGTTCTATAATGCAGCAAAACATCCCAATGTTGAAAAAAAAACACTGTTTCAAAAAAAAAGAATGTACACACACACACAATGCAAAACATTCGCTTAAAGATTTGGAGGCCAAGCCAAATTCTTTACTCTTAGCTCCCTCCCCCCTCCCCCAGATTCAATCTTTAGGTTTTATGGTATGGGGGTGGGTGGGAGTGTTTTGCAATAAAAAGGTTATATTCGCTCAGGGTTCTTGTTCAGTATTTCATATATTGCAGTTTAAAGATAGATCAACAAGCAAGCAGAAGGGGCCAAAAATGGCTCCAGTATTTTTGCCAAGAAAACTCCAAATGAGGTCATGAAGAGTCTGACGTGACTGAACAACAACAGCAACATTTTTATTCTTTGGAATATCATAAAAAAGTTCAGTTGCATAATCTAGGCTGCTTTTGCAAATTGTCTTAAAGAGGCTACCTTTTCCAAAGCAGTAATTCCCATGATGCTAGACTACAACATATACAGTTTCAGGTCATTCATTTGGAGAAACAAAAAACCTAGAATGTCAAGAGAAATAATTTAAAAAAGGTTGGAAAAAATAATGAATAGCACTTCAAGACTTCAAAGTATATAATTATTATAATACAGCACTCATCAAAACTGTTTCATCAATTGAAAGAGATTTGACAAGAGAGAATCAGAAACAACGCACCCTAGTAACCAAGGGATGGATAAACCAGAAAACAAATTACTTGGGGAAAAACCCCATATTTTGTAAGAATAGCTGGGAAAACTGCAAAGTAGTCTGCAAGAAACTAGGCTTAAGCCAACATTTTACACCACGTTCATCATAAATTTAAAATTAATCCATTACATGAATGATAAAGCTCATGCAATTAATTTTCAAAAAATAGAAGAGAATCTATTCATTCACCTATGGATAGGAGATGTATTCTTAACCAAAAAAGGGATAGAAGGAGTTGCAAAAGATAAATCATATAATTTTGATTTCATAAAATTAAAAAGCTTCTGCACAAACAAAATGAATACTTATAGGATAAGAAGGCAAGTGATTGAATGTGAAAAATCTTTTTATCAAATTTCTTGGATAAGATTTTGGTATCTTTTTTTTTTTTGGCGGGGCAATGGGATTGACTTGCCCACCGCCACACAGCTAGTAAGTGTCATGTGTCTGAGGCCTGATTTGAACTCAGGTTCTCCTGAATCCAGAGCCAGTGCTCTATCCACTGTGCCACCTAGCTGCCCCAAGATTTTGGTGTCCAAGATACATAAACAACAAATGTACACAAATTTGTAAATGTGCAGATTTATCTATTTTAAATATATTACATTTCATTTGCATACATAGATCATATATAATGTATATATATATATATATCATATCTATATCAGTGAACATTTACTAAATAACTAATATTTTGGCATATTTCAAGACATAGGATGACACCTTCCTCCCTTCTATTGCAGAGGTAGAAAAGACGCAGGAGCAAAATATCCTATGTATTTTTAGATTTGTCATTAATGTATTGATCAGTTTTACTGATTGTTTTTTTTCTCTTATTCTTTTTCTCATTCTTTAGAAAGATTATTTTTCTATGGGATGGTTCTCTGAGAAGGGCAGGTAGGAAATAGACAAGGTAAAATTTAGATAGTATAAAGGCAAAAGATATCAAAATATATTTTAAAAAGAATCTTTGAGGACAACAGATGATTCTAAGGTTCATAGAATCATAAACATGGTTATTCCACTGCCTCCGTGGTAACTGTCTATTTGGCCCTAAGATATATTCAAACTTTATGGATTTAAAATAATTTTCTGATGCTTATTGATATAAATTCATATTCTGTTGTTGTTTAGTAGATTTTTTAAGGAGTAGAAATAAGATTGTGTAGTCTTATGAAAAGTCTATTATTTGTTAATTGGATAAAAGTTTCTCCCTGGGAAAAGTAAAAATTCTACATTTGTATCTATGCCTAGCTAGCTACCTAAATAGCTACCTGAAACCATTTCTTTTTATTTGGTAAGCTTTTCTGCATATACTTATTAATGCAGCATCAGCCTCATTTGATAACTGTGGTCTAATAAACAAGTGGCAGCAATATTAGTCCTAATAATAGTACTATTAGGTAGTAGTAATAACTCAAACTTAAATAGTGCTTTAAGATTTACAAAGTGTGATGAATTGAGTGCAATAAAATAGAAATGTGTAGAGATCTTTCTAATCTTATGATTTTGTTATATGATCTAAATGCCAACTAAAAAAATTTTAGTTGGTAGACTATAGAGATCTCTGCCAAATTTCTTAAAACAAATATAGCAAGGGCAGAGAAAGGCTTAGAGGTAGCAATATATGTCAGCACCCACCTTAAAAGCAGCTGGATTAGCTTTTCCTGAAATCTCAGCTATTTGGGGTCTTGGGAAGTATGTGTTTACAGAACCATCTGTTGCAACCATATAATCCTAGGAATATCACTATACAGGACTCTGGAGATTTCTTGTGGGTGGTCCAATACAATTATAATTCTATCTAATTCCCCAACCAAAACTAACGTATCTGGAGCTATGTATCACCTGCAGACTGAACTAGAGCATGCATGTTTCACACACACACACACACACACACACACACACACACACACACACACACACACACTTTAGTTACAAAATGTGCTCATAGGATTTCTCAGTGCAGACAGGGAACAGCAAATTCCAGTTGTCTCTATCCTCTCTTCTCCTATTACACTTCTCCTATTTCCTTTCAACTTTCTAAGAGAAATCCTTTTTTTTAATTTTTAAATAACAGCAACCACCAAAAAAAGCTGTTCTAAAAATTACAAGACTAAAATAACTATGTAACTTCTGAAGAAAAGTAAAAAAACAAACAAACATCAAAGAACCTGTCCATGTGTATATGACATTAAACTCTAAAATGGAGATACACTTTCCCTTTCTATGCTTCCCTCCACTCTTCTCAGATCCATTCGCGAGACTGTGGGGGAATATGGTAGCTTTAAGTTGCTGTTCCTAAAAAGTTGTTTCTGTTGAAATAGTAATCCAATCAATCAAATTAATCAAACAATAATTTAATAATCAATTAGAATTTATGAACTCTGTACTATGTTCAAAGTCATGATCTCAGCAATGGGAAAACACAAACAAAATTTCAGCAATCTTTGCCATCTTGTTCAGTCATTTCAGTTGCATCTGACTCTTTGTGACCCCATTTGGGGTTCTCTCAGCAAAGACCCTGGAGTGGTTTGCCATTTCGTTCTCTAATTTGTTTTCATAGATGAGGAATTGAGGCAAATAGGGTTAAGTGACTTGGCCAGGGTCACACAGCTAGTAGTATCTGAGGTCAGATTTGAACTCAGGATGATGAGTCTTCCTGACTTCAGAACCAACACACTATCCACTGTGTCACCTACCTACTCCGTTGCCATGTAAGAGCTTATAATTTAGCAAGAGTATTCCAGAATCTAAGCCTAGCTCTCTATCCACTACACTACCTAGGGCTTCAAGGTAGGTTTATACATATATTGTATCTATTACACTCATATATGCACAATGTATATACATACATATAGGTATGTTATACACACATGTATATATATACATACATAACAAATGCAATAACTTCTTTTAAAACTTTATTTTAAATTTATTTTTGACTTTTTTTTAATACTGAGATTAACATCTCTCTCTTCTTCCCTCCTGACTCTTTCCCACCCACTGAGAAGGCAAACAATATGATATCAGTTATACATGTGAAACTATGCAAACTATTTCCATATTAGCCATATTACAAAAAAGTAAGAAAAATAAAGAAAGTAAGACAATTATACTTCAATTTGTACTCAGAGTTAATCACTTCTCTTTCTGGAAGTGGATAGAATTTTTTACATCATAAGTCCTGTGGAATTGTCTTGGATCATTAACTTGATCAGAGTAGCTAAGTCTTTCTAGTTGATTATCATTACAATATTGTTTTTACTGTGTACAATGATCTCCTGGTTCTCCTAACTTCACTTTGCATCAGTTCATATGGTTCTTCCCATGTTTTTCTGAAACCACTTCCCCTTGTCAATTTTTATAGCATATTAGTAATCCATCACAATCATATGCCACAACTTGTATAGCCATTCCCCAGTTGATGAGCATCCCCTCAATTTCCAGTAATTTATCACCATAAAAAGAGCTGCTAGAAATATTTGTGTACATATAGGCTCTTTTTCTTTGAAAGTATGCACAGCTATATAGCCCTTTGGGTATAGTTACAAATTGTTCTCCAGAATGGTTGTACCAGATCACAACTCCACCAACAGTTCATTAATGTAGCTATTTTCCTATTTCTCTTTCAGCATTTGTCATTTCTGATCAGTGTGAGGTGGTATCTCAGAGTTATTTTAATTCTCATTTCTCTCATCAATAATTATTTAGAGCATTTTTCCATATGACTATAAATGGCTTTGATGACTTCTGATGCCTGCTTATATCCGTTGACCATCTATCAGTTGGGAAATGGCTCTTATTTTTATAAATTTAACTCAGTTCCCTATGTATAAAAAATTAAATATTTTACCAGGGAAATGACGTACTTTTTTATATTACTTCATTGTCAGTGATACTTTTTATCAAAATGTAGTTTCTTCAATTATCTCCTTTAATTAGGCCTATTTGTGCTTTTGCTGTTTTCTGTGATCATGATTAATACCCCTGCCTTTTTTATTTCAGCTGAAACACAATAGATTCTTCTCCAGTACCTGATTTTAATGCTGTGTGCAGAGTGTCTTTCTGATTCAAGTGTATCTCTTGTCAATAACACAATGTTGGATACTAGTTTCTAATCCATTTTGCTATCTGCTTCTATTTTGTGGATGAGCTCATCATATTCATGTTGACAGTTATTATTATCAACTGTGTATTTCCCTCCATCACATCTTCTTGTGTTTATCCTTCTTTCTTTTTATCCTGTCCCTCCTCAAAAGTATGAAAAAAAATGCTTTTTGCTTTCGACCACTGTCTCCCTTAAATTTCCCCCTCCAACTTTTTCTTATCCTCTTCCCCAACTATTTCCCTGTTGGGTAAGATAGATTTCTATACTTGCTATGTGTATCTGTGTGTGTGTGTGTGTGTGTGTGTGTGTGTGTGTGTGTGTATTCTTCCCTTTTTAAACAAATTCTAGTGACAATGAGGTCAAGCATTGTCTGTCTGTCCTCCTATTTTCCCCTGCAAAGCTCTTCTTTGCTCATTTCTTTTATATGAGAAAAATTTCCCCATTTTATCTCTCCCTTCCCCCTTCTCCCAGTTCACCCCTCTTTTTCACCCCTTTATTTTTTGCTGAGATTATCCCAACATAATTGACTTATGCTCACATTTTCTGTCTATATAGACTCCTTCTAACTGTCCTAATAATGATAAAGTGTTTAAGAGCTACATGTATTATCTTTCCATATAGAATATAAATAGTTTAACTTTATTGAGGTCTTATAAAGTCTTTTTCATATTCACTTTTTATGTTCCTTTTGAGTCTTGTGTTTGAATTGCAAATTTTCTATTCATCTCTATTTTTTTAAAGTCAGGAATGCTTGAAAATCCTCTTTTCATTAAATAGTCATCCCCTCATAAATGCTTATACTCAGTTTTGCTTGGTAGGTTATTCTTGATTTTAATCCTGGCTTCTTTGCCTTCCATGTTCCAAACCCTCCACTCCATTAACATGGAAGCTGCTAAATCTTGTGTGATCCTGATTTTGCCTCCATGATATTTAAATTATTTCCTTTGGGCTGCTTGCAATATTTTCTCCTAGACCCAGGAGCTCTGGAATTTGGTTATAGTTTTCATTTTAGGATGTCTCTCAGATGGAGATAGATTTTTTTTCAATTTATACTTTACCCTCTGGTTCTAGGACATTGGGGCAGTCCTTGATAATTTCTTGAAACATTATGTCAAGGCTCTTTCATTGATTGTGGCTTTCATATAGTCCAATAATTCTTAAATTATTTTTCCTCAATCTATTTTCCAGGTTAGTGTTTTTCAATAAGATTTTTCACATTTTCTTCTATTTTAAATGCTTTTGATTTTGTTTTACTCTTTCTTGATGTCTCATGGAGTCATTAGCTTCCAGTTGCCCAATAGTTTTTAAGGAATTATTTTCTTCAGCAATCTTTTATACCTCTTTTTCCATTTGATTAATTTTACCAAGGACACATTTTGTTCTTCCTTTATCTTTTGACCTATTCTATTATTTAAGAGTTATTTTCTTCATTTAATTTCTGTGCATCTTTTATCATTATTCCAGTTCTGTTTTTAAGGTGTTATTTCCTTCTGTATTTTTTTTTGTGCCTCTTTTACCAGGCTGTTAATTCTCTTTTCATAATATGCTTGCATTACTCTCATTTCTTTTCCCATTTTTTCCCTCTACCACTCATTGCTAACATTCCTCTTGCCCCTGAAATTGTAAGCAGGTCCCCTGCTCCTTTGCAGCTAGAAGTGATAGTGCTCCTCTCTTCCTTGGAACTGTGACCAAGGCCCCTTCGCCCTTGTGTCTGACCAGAAATGCTCCTCTCTGACCCAAAACTATGACTTAGAAATGAATATGGGTGATAGAATTGTCATTCAGTGCCAGCTATACCAGGTGCCAGGAAAGTTCCCCTGTAATCTCTTTCTGACCAATTGTTCAACCGTTTTACTGTCTCTGGCCTCAGAGCTCCCAAAACTAGTTGATGCCACAATCCCCTTTGAGACTGCTGAAATTGCTGTAGCATGAGCTCCAGGTTGGCCCCCAAACATAGTGTCACAGATCTCTGCTGCCAACCTCCCAAGTTGTTTTAGGCTGGAAAAATTTCTCAACCAGACCTTACGTTGGCTCTGTTGTCCTCAAATTTGATTCCAGGTGTTTTAAAGTTGTTTGTAGGGGAAGGCTGGAAGAGTTTGGCATGGTTACTGCCTCTGATTTCTCTGTCATTTTGGCTCTTCCCTCAATGTTATAAATTCTGTGTACTTAAAGGAAAAGCTTCTAGATAGAAAAGAGAAAGAAAAATAGAGAGTGAAACTGTAATGTGCCCCTTTCATAGCAGAAAAATAAAATTATAAGCAAGGGAGAAATTAAGAAACAGAATAAAACCTTGTAAGATTCAAATTGGATAGATCTCTGGTGATTATAAGATGCCATTTGAAAGAAATATACATATTTTTCATCTTTGCATTGCATCTCTACAAAAATTGGACTTGTAATAAGGCATGAAAAAACTCGTAAGTAAATACACAAAAGCAAAAATATCAAATACAGTCTTTTTATTTTTAAAATCTTATCTACTATTTTGTTTCTCCCAGTTACATGTAAAAACAATTTTAGCTTTTTTTTTTTTTTCAAATTTTGAGTTCCAAATTCTCTCCCTCCCTTCCTTTCCTCCCTCATTCGGAATGTAAGCAATTTCACATAGGTTATACAAGTGTAGTCATGCAAATAATTCCATGTAAGTCATTCTGTGAAAGAAAACATAGACCAAAAAAGGAAGAAAAATAAAGAAAGTAAAGAAAAAGTATCTTTGATCTGCATTCAGGCTCTACCAATTCTTTCTCTGGAGATGGACAGCACTTTTCATCAGAAGTCCTACAGATTTGTCTTGGATCATTGTATTCCTGAGAATAGCTAATTTATTCACAGTAGATCATCATACAATATTGCTGTCATTTTGCACAATGTTCTCCTTGTTCTGCTCATTTCACTTTTCATCAATTCATGCAAGTATTTCCATGTTTTTTCAAAGAGCATCTTGATCTTTATTTCTTAAAGCATGATGGTATTCCATCACAACAACATACAACAACTTATTCAGCCATTTCCCAGTTGATGGACACTCCCTCAATTCCAATTCTTTGTCACCACTGAAAGAGCTGCTACAAATATCTTTGAACACGTAGATCCTTTTCCTTTTTGTTTTTTATCTCTTTGGGACACAGACCTAGTAGTGGTATTGCTTGATCAAAGAGTATGCATGGTTTTTATAGTCCTTCAGGCATTGTTCCAAACTGCTCTCCAGAATAGTTTAATCACTATACAACTTCATCAATAGCACATTAGCTTTCTTTTTCCCACATCCACTCTAACATTTGTCATTTTCTTTTTCTGTCATATTAGCCAATCTGGCAGGTATGAGGTAGTAACTCAGAGTTTTCTTAATTTGGATTTCTCTCAATAGTGGCTTAGAGCACTTTTAAAAAATATGACTATAGATAGCTTTGATAACTTTGTCTGAAAACTACTTGTTCATATCTTTGAACATATATCAAATGAGGAATGATTTTTATTTCTTTAAATTTGTTTTCTTTATGTTCAATAAAGTCTTTATCAGAGAAACTCATTGTAAAATTATTTTCACAGTAATGATTAGCAACTATATATTTCATTCCATCCTATTTTCCCCCTTTTTACCCTACTCTCTCTCCTTTTACCCTGTCCATTCTCAAAAGTGTTCTGATTCTGATTTTTACCTCCTCCAAATTGTCCTTCCTTCCATCACCACCTGCCCCCTTTTCTTATCCCTTTCCCTTCGTACTTTCCTGTATGGTAAGATAGATTTCTATATCCAAGTGAGTGTTTATATTATTATCTTTATGAGCTAATTCCAATGAGGGTAAGGAACCTGTGCTCCCTTCCCTGCTTTGCCCATTTCCCTCTCCACTCTAAAATCTCTTTCAGGCCTCTGTTATGTCAGATAATTTATATCATTTCACCTCTCCTTTTTCCCTTCTCCCAGTGCATTCTTCTTCCTCATCCCTTAATTTTATTTTTTTTAGATAACCATGCCATCAGATGCAACTCATGCCTCTGGTTTCTGTGTATGTATACTTTTTTTAACTGCCCTAATAATGAAAAAGTTTTTAGCAGTTACAAATACAGTTTTCCCATGTATGAATATAAACAGTTTAACTTTATTGAGTCACCTATGATTGCTCTTTCTTTTTTACTTTTTTATACTTCTTTTGCATCTTGTATTTGAAAGTCAAATTTTCTGTTCAGCTCTAGTCTCTTCGTCAGGAATGCTTGAAAATCCTCTATTTCATTGAAATACTCATTTTTTCCCATGAAGGATTATACTCAGTTTTATTGGGTAAAATAGATTTCTTGGTTGTAGTCTTGTCTCTTGTGCCCTTCAGAATATCATATCCCAAGCCCTCCAATCTTTAATGTGGAAGCTCCTAACTCTTGTGTTATCCTGTGGCTCCATGTTATTTAAATCCTTTCTTTTTGGCTGCTTGCAATATTTTCTGCTTGACCTGGGAACTCTGGAATTTGTCTATAATCTTCCTGGGAGTTTTCCTTTTGGAGATATCTTTCAGGAGTTAATTGGTGTTTTTTTCAATTTCTATTTTACCCTCTGGTTCTAGAATCAGGGGAATTTTCCTTTATAATTTCTTGAAAGATGATGTCTATGTTCTTTTTTTAAATCATGGCTTTCACATATTCCAATAATTCTTAAATTTTCTCTCCTGGATCTATTTTCCAGGTCAGTTTTTTTTTCCAATGAGATATTTTACATTGTCTTTAATTTTTTTAAATATTAAACATTTATTAATTTATTTATTTTTAGTATTCAACGTTCACTTCCACAAGATTTTGAATTCAAAATTTTCTCCCCATCTTGCTCCTCCCCCACCCCCAGATGACATGCATTCTGAATACCCCTTCCTCTAATCTTCCTTCCCTTCTATCACATTCTGCCCCTTCTCTTATCCTCTTCCCCTTCTATTTTCTTGCATGGCAGGATAGATTTCTATACCCCATTGCCTGTATATCTTAATGCCCAGTTACTTGTGAAAACACTTTTAACATTTGTTTTTAAAATTTTGGGTTCCAAATTTTATTCCTTCCTCCCTCTCCCCCCACCCTCATTGAGAAAGCAAGCAACTAGATAAAGATTATACATGTGCAGTTATGTAAAATACGTCCACAGTAGACATGTTATAAAAAAACTAACTCTATTTCCCTTCATTCTATCCCACCCCCCCATTTATTCTCTTCTTCTCTTTTAACCCTGTCCTTCCTCAGAAGCATTTGCTTCTGATTACCCCCTCCCCAAATCTGTCTTCCCTTCTATCCTTTCCCTGTCTCTTATCCCCTTCCATCCTATATTCCTGTAGGGCAAGATAGATTTCCATACCTAATTCAGTGTATATGGTATTCCCTCCTTAAGCCAAATCCAATGACAATAAGATTCACTCATTCCCTCTCACCTTCCCCCACTTCCCCTCCACTGTAAAAGTCTTCTCTTGTCTGTTTTATGTGAGGTAATTTACCCCATTCTACCTCTCCCTTTTGCCTTCTCCCAGTATAATCCTCTCTTACCCCTTAATTTTATTTTTTAGATATCATCCCTTCATATTCAACTCACCCTATGCCATCAACTGATTAATCTATCTATCCATCTATCTATCTATCTATCTATCTATCTATCTATCTATCTATCTATCTATCTATACATATATTTTTCCCCTCCAACTACCCTAATACTGACAAAGGTCTCAGGAGTTACAAATATCATCTTTCCATGTAGAAAAGTAAACAGTTCAACTTTAATAAGTCTTTTATGATTTCTCTTTCCTGTTTACCTTTTTATGATTCTCTTGAGCCTTATTTTGAATGTCAAATTTTCCATTCATCTCTGGTCTTTTCATCAATAATGCTTTAAAGCCCTCTGTTTCACTGAATATCCATTTTTTCACTTGAAGGATTGCACTCAGTTTTGCTGGGTAGGTAATTCTTGGTTGGAATCCTATTTCCTTTGACCTCCAGAATATTATATTCCAAGCCCTCTGCCCCCTTAATGTAGAAGCTGCTAAATCTTGTGTTATCCTGATTGTGTTTATACAATACTTGAATTGTTTCTTTCTGGTTGCTTGCAATATTTTCTCCTTGACCTGGAAACTCTGGAATTTGGCTATAATATTCCTAGGAGTTTTCTTTTGGGGATATCTCTCAGGAGGTGATAGGTGGATTCTTTCTATTTCTATTTGACACTCTGGTTCTAGAATATCAGGGCAGTTTTCCTTGATAATTTCTTGAAAGGTGATGTCTAGGCTCTCTTTCTGATCATGGCTTTCAGGTAGTCCAATAATTTTTAGATTCTCTCTCCTGGATCTCTTTTCCAGGTCATTTGTTTTTCCAAAGAGTTATTTCACATTATCTTCTACTTTTTTTATTCTTTTGTTTTTGTTTTATAATTTCTTCATTTCTCATGAAGTCACTAGCTTCCATTTGCTCCATTCTAATTTTTAAGGAAGCATTTTATTCAGTGAGTTTTGTACATCCTTTTCCATTTGGCCAATTCTGCTTTCTAAGGCATTCTTCTCCTCATTGGATTTTTAGATCTCTTTTGTCTTTTGGGTTAGGTTATTTTTAAGGTGTTGTTTTCTTCAGTTTTGGGTGGGGTCTCTTTTAGTAAGATGTTGACTTGTTTTTCATGATTTTCTTGCATCACTCTCATTTCTCTTCCCAGTCTTTCCTCTGCTTCTCTTACTTGCTTCTCAAAATCCTTTTTGAGCTTTTCCATGGCCTGGGATTGATTCATGTTTTTCTCACAACCTTGGGATGTAGGAGCTTTGACTTTCTTATCTTTTTCTGGTCATATATTTTGATCTTCTTTGACACTAATGAATGATTCTGTGGTCTGACTTTTTTATACAGTTTGCTCATGTTCTCAGTCAATTATTTCAGTTTTAAACTCTTTGTTAAGGTAAGGGTCTGCTTCTAGCATGGAGAATGTTCTGTCTCAAGCTTCAGGAGTTTTGTGCAGCTGTTTTCAGAGATACTTCTAGGGACCTGTAAATGTTCTATTCTTCCAGGCTGGTCTGATCAAGGGCAAGGTGTTTGTTCCTTTCCTGGCCTGGGCTCTGGTCTATGGGTGACCACAAGCACTCTTTTCTGCCTTGAAACTATGAGAAGAATTCCCTCTCACCACCTCCACAAGCTCCACCACACTAGCACACCTCCCTGCCCCAGGACCACCATTCAAAACTGCAACCCAGTTCCAAGCACAGGCAAAGCAAGAGAATCCTGCCTCAGCACCAGCAAAGAGATCCCTGCAATCCCCCTCTGATCAGCCACTTGATTCCTCCTCTGTCAGTGGGCCAAGAGCTCCGGAAGCAGCCACCATCCCAGGGCTGTACCAGTACTAGGGCCAGACCAAGCTCCTCTCTCACTGTGGTCAGGCAGAATTTTCTCACTGACCTTCTAAGTTGTCTTTAGTGTTTGTGGGTTGAGAAGTCTGGAAACCTCCACAGCTCCCATGATTCAGTCCCCTGAGGCTTGCTCCAGGTTCGCTGAGGCATGATCTTTTCCTGTGCTCTTCTCCCAGCCTGGTGCAATAGACCTTTCCAATCAGTCATCTAGGTTGTCTTGGGCTGGAAATTAGTTTCATTCTGTCTTTTTGTGGGTTCTGCTGCTCCAGAATTTGTTTAGAGCCATTTTACAGGTATTTGGAGGGGTTTGGAAGAGAGATTTTGCTTTTGTTTCAGTGTTTCTTGATGTTTCTTCCACTTGCCCAATTCTAACTTTTAAGGACTTCAGTGAATTTTTGTATATCTTTTTCCATTTGGTCAATTCTACTTTTCTTCTCTTCAACAGATTTTCTTCTTCTTCTTCTTCTTCTTCTTCTTCTTCTTCTTCTTCTTCTTCTTCTTCTTCTTCTTCTTCTTCTTCTTCTTCTTCTTCTCCTTCCTTCTTCTTCTTCTTCTTCTTCTTCTTCTTCTTCTTCTCCTTCTTCTTTTTTTTCTTCTTCTTCTTCTTCTTCTTCTTCTTCTTCTTCTTCTTTTTCTTCTTCTTCTTCTTCTTCACCATTTGTCCTATTCTGTTTTTAAGGTGTTATTTTCTTCAGTATTTTTTCATGCCTCCTTTACCAGGCTGTTGTCTCCTTTTTCATGATTTTCTTGCATCGCTCTCATTTCTTTTCCCAATTTTTCCTCTACCTCTTTTACTTGATTTTCAAAATCATTTTTGAGCTCTTCCATGGCCTGAGACAAATTCAGATTTTTCTTGGAGGCTTTGAATGTATGAGCTTTGACTTTATTGTCTTCTGAGTGTGGGTTTTAATCTTCCTTGTCACCATAGTAATTTTCTATGGTCAGGATTTTTTCCACTGTTTGCTCATTTTCCAGCCTATTTTGTGATTTTTTAACTCTATGTTAAAGTAGGGTTCTGCTTCTCAAGTGGAGGGGGCACTGTCTCAAACTTCAGGTTTTTTGTGTAGCTGTTTTCAGAGGTTATTCTGGGGACCTGTAAGTTTTTAACTCTTCCAAGGTGGTATGACCAGGGAGAGGTGTATTTACTACTCTCCTGTACTGTGCACTGGTTTGTGAGCAACTACAAGCATTCTTTTCAACCCTGGAACTATGACCAGAGTCACTGCTCCCCTCTAACCATAATCTCTGCTCTACCACTGTTCCTCCCTGCCCTGGGACTAAGACCCAGGAATGCAACCCAGATCCAAGTATAGACAATGAAACAGAGTCCTCCTCCTAGTGCCAGAAAAGGCACCCCTGTAACTCTCCTTCTGACCCATTGTCTAATACCCTTAACTTCTGTGGGCTGAAAAGTTTCAAAACCCCACTGCTGCCACTGATTCTGTCACCAAGATGCCTGCTGCTGGTTTCCTGGGACCCTGTCTACACTGGCATAGCTTGCATTGAAATGTGCTCCTCTCTCATCCTGGTTCAACAGACCTTTCCTGTCTACCTTCTAAGTTGTCTTGGGCTGGAAAATTGCTTTATTCCATCTTTTTGTGGGTTCCGCAACTCTAAAATTTGTTTAGAGTCATTATTTAAAGGTATTTGGAGGGTTTTGGGGGAGAGCTCAGGTGAGTCCCTGCCTTTACTCCACCACCTTGGCTCCCAAATACATTCTTTACTGACAACAATGCAATAAAGAAATTATATTCAATGAGGGATCTTGAAGAAAGGATCAAAGCTTTAAAACTTAAATGGACACTAAATTACACAATCCTAAAAAAATACTAAAAGCAATAGACAATTTCAGCAAAGAAAGTGACAAAAATCAGCCAGAATACCAAAACTTTTAATATGCATTCAAAACAGTCTTTAGGGGAAAATGTGTATCTCTGAACTATTTCATCAGCAAAAGAGAAAAAAAGAATTGAACAATGAATTAGGCGCATAACTAAATAACCTAGAAGAGCAACAAATAAAAATATCAACTAAACATAAAAATAGAAATTCTGAAAATCAAAGAAAAACAAACTAAATTAAAAACAAAAAATGAATTGAAAAATAAATTAGTTCTGTTGATAAAACTAATAAAATAGATAAACTGTTATCTAATTTACATTTTTTTTTAAAGAGAGAGTGGGTAACCAAATTACCATACTCAAAAATAAAAAAGGAGAATTCACAGTGGATGTGAAGGAAATAAAGGGTATTATTAGAAAATGTTCATTCCAATTTATGTGCAAACAAAAGTGATCATTTAAAGGAATGGATGAATGTTTTTAAAATACAAAATACTCAGATTAAGAGAACAAGACATCAAAAAATGAAATAATTCAATCTCAGAAGAAGAAATGAAATGTCAGAAATGAACTCTCAGAGGAAAAATAATTTCATCTGCGTATTCTCAGTTTTCTCAGTATTCATTCCTTTCATCATTTCTTATGGCACCACAATACTTATTCATGCAATTACATTCATGTACCACGTGTTTGATGTAATGTTTGATAAACCCAAAGAGACCAATTACTAGGGGACAATAACTCACTATTCAACAAATAGGGGAATGACTGAACAAAGTATGGAATATAAATGTAGCTTTCTATTGTAAGAAACATACCTTAATTCAGAGTGAAGAAGACAGAACCTAAAGAATATTTTTACACTGACTTCAAAAATTATAAAGCATAACACCTTTGAAAGAACTAAGATCTCTATGCACTGACCAATCATGACTGCTAAAGACATGATGAAGCAAGCTTCTCACCTCTTTCAGCTACTAACAATGTATGGATTTGTCTTGGCTTATCTGTACTTACTTGTTTCAAGGGAGGACCTTTATCTTGGTATGTGGAGGTAGGGAACAATTGGGAATTTGTAAAACAGTACATACAGGATGTTTGGTTTCTTATTGTTCTTTTTGTAAAAAACAAAAACCAATCAGTGTTTATTACATTCATAATAAAAAGAGATAAATATTTTATTTCCCTTAAATTTGTGATAGTTAGACCAAGACGATCTCTATAATGAGAACTGAAAAGAACTGTTTTTCTAGAGAGCTTTAAAATTTGCAAGCCAGTTTAATCATTTGATTCCATGTGCAATTAAACTAGCCTACAAAATTTTCATCTATGTAAAATTAACCATCAATACCCCAACCTCTTCTCTTTATGTCTTCTTTTTTCCATTATGTGTCAATGACTTTATGTTATGTTATTCCCCACCCCTCTCCTCCACTACCTTACATACCCATACATGCATTCTTCCTTCTCTCCTTTCTTCCTCTCAGAAAATAATATTTATAAAAAGGTACAACTGAGCTTAAATAGCTTAAAGGGACATTTTCCAAATTGTACACAGAACAGTTTCAGGCTCTCTCTCTCTCTCTCTCTCTCTCTCTCTCTCTCTCTCTCTCTCTCTCTCCATATACATATACACACATATACATGCATACACCCATATACACATATACATTTATATGTGTATATATGTGTATATATGTGTATATATGTGTATATATGTGTATATACATATACATATACATATACATATACATATACATATACATATACATATACATATACATATACATATACATATACATATACATATACATATACATATACATATACATATACATATACATATACATATACATATACATATACATATACATATACATATACATATACATATACATATACATATACATATACATATACATATACATATACATATACATATACATATACATACATAGTTCAAAATACAAAGACTATGTATGCCAAACTTGTCCTCATGTGAATTAAGTGACACCTACTTTGGAGGCACTGGAGAAGTTTTCTTATCCCCCAAGTAACCTCAACTACACTATCACACGCTTAAAATTAAAGTTCTACTCCTTTATCTTATAAAGTATTAATTCCTTTAAATGTGTATGTCTAAGGAGACCGAACCAATCCAACTGGAAAGACCTAAGACAAACAATAGCACTGCTAAAGAGGATTCTGAGGAATATTGGAATGAATAACTGGAAAGAGCATTCAGAGGAATACTTATATTGAAAAAAATTAGCCTATTTTCATTTTTAAAAAGATGTCAAACAAGGTTAATATTTTTATATTGTTATAGAACTTTTCTACCAGAAGAGAGTTAGCCTTTGAGGAGTATTTCACATCTTAGTGTGTACCTAAGAGTAGAAGTTATATAAAAAGAGTAGCCAAACTGAAAAGAAATTTATTAGGAAGCTTGCTCATTGTTAGATGCTTCAACTTCCCAGAACACACAGAGCATTTACATAACTTTTTCAGAACTACTTAGAGGACCAATCAGTCAGCAGCATTTTGTGGCAATTTAATGGACCAATGGGATGTAGTTAGTCCATATAATGAAATTGGTCTGGAAAATACCTAGTTGTGCATTGAGTACAATATTTGTGGCACCATATGCAGCTGAAGAGTGCTATGTGCAGCAAGGATTTTGTGTATTCAGCCTAACAAGGATGGAGGTATTTGTTAGATTTTATGTATTTAATCTTCAGCAGAAGAAGGGGGGTGGTAATTCAGGCAAGTAGTACATTCTGTTAAAAAGGTTATTTTTTTCTATAGACACATGGCTAGATAGATAGATAGATGGGTGGGTAGATGGATGGATAGATGGAAGGACAGAGACAGGAATACATAGATAGATAGATAGATAGATAGATAGATAGATAGATAGATAGATAGATAGATAGATAGATAGATGGATGGATGGATGGATGGATGGATGAGTGGGTGGGTGGGTGGATGGATGGATGGATGGATGGATGGATGGATGGATGGATGGGTGGGTGGGTGGATGGATGGATGGATGGATGGATGGATGGATGGACGGATGAAACAGATAGGTATGAAGTTTATAAAGGCCTGGAAAAGCAGCCTAGTAAACTTCTTAGGAGAACTGACTTCTCTATCAGGAAGTCTTCTGACTCTGGCTTTGTGACCCTGAGCAAATCCCTTAATAACTTCACAGGGACCCAATCAACTCTCTAAGACTCTAGCTTATAGAATAGATACCTATTTTCATTAGTAGAAGGAGTTTTTTCATCAAGCATTTCTTGTGTAGGAGAAATCACAAGTCTATCAAAAAAAAAAGAAATAATTTAATATATAACATTTTAGGGGAAAATAGAAGCAGCTTTAAAATTTTCATCCCACTTTTTACATTTCATGGAACAACAGTCTTCTGCAATGTATAATTGAGGAAACTTGGATTTAAAGGGGGTACTTGCCCAGTGATATTTTCATTTTAAAGGGACAAAACTCTAAGATAAGTGAGTAAAACTATAATTTACATATGAGCCAGGGAATTTGGGAAGTAGCCAGAGAGATAAGGAAGCTATTCCAGTGGCCCTAAAGTAGTATTAGGTAGGCAACTCACCTATATTACCTGTATACAAAGCAAGCCTTGACATACAGGCAGTGAAAAACATCATTAAATTCAACTTATCAGTATGAGACAAAGGTTCACATTCATGTTCAAAACTTCAAAAGGTTAATTGATTTCCCTGGTTTTTTTTAGAGTAGAAACGCCACTGGAATTAGAAGGAATTTATGTTGCTCTTGAGTAAGTCTAGAATGAAAATAAACCTTTCTCTCATCTTTGAATTCAGTTCTGCAATGTCTGTATGGCTGGTGTAGTTGTGTTTTTCTTTTATTTCTGTGAATCAAAGTTGCCGAAGCCTGCAGGCTACTAAGAATGAGAAAGACAGCTTGTTGTAGCAGGAAGAACATTACAAGACTTCAAGGGATGGGGCCAAGATGGCACAGTAGAGAAAGCTGAATTCTCCCAACATTCCTATCCAAACATCTTTTTGTTTTATTTTGTTTTATTTAATCATACTTTCTTTTTTTAAATTTTATTAATTTATTTTGATTTATCAACAATCACTTCCATATGCTTTTGAGTTTAAAATTTTTCTCCCCCTTCCTCCCCACCACCCTTCCCAAGACAGCACACAATCTAATATAGGCTATACATTTACATTCCTATTAAACATATTTTCACATTAGTGAAGTTGTAAGTAAAAATTAAAACCAATAGGAGAAACCATCAGAAAGAAGAAAAAAAAACTCAACAAAAGAGAAAAAAAAGAAAAAAAGATAGTGATTCAATTTTCACAGTTGTGATTACTATCTGTGTCTTTTTCTCCATCCTTTTTCCCCCATTTATACTTTTCTTTCTCCTCTCTCCCTTCCCCCCTCACCAGTATTTGCTTTTGACCACTGCCTCCTTCAGTCTCTCCTCCCTTCTATTATCCCCCTCCTCCCTTTTCCCCTTCACCCCCACCACTTCTTCCCTCCCTTCCATCCCCCTCCCTTTTCTTTCCCCTTTTCCCTCCTACTGCCCATAGGGCAAGTTAGATTTCCGTACCTAACTGATTATGTTATTCCCTTCTTGAGCCAAATCTAATGAGAGTAAGGTTCAAACAATGCTCACCCCCCTCCCTTCATTCCCTCTGCTGTAATAGGATTTTCTGTCTTTTCCTGTAATGTAATTTACCCTTGTCTGCCTCCTCCTTTCTCAGTACATTTTCTAAGATCAGACTAATCCACTTATTTGGATCCATTTAACCCACTTGATTAGATTTTTTTTTATCATTACATCAAAGTCAACTAATATCACCCCCTTTATGTATACTCCTTTAACATGGTGTAATAACAATACAGTTCTCAAGAGTTGCAAGTGTCATCTTCCCTTGTAGGGATGTCCACCTTTATTAACAACATTTTGTGTCTTTCTGTCCCATTTACCTTTTTATGTCTTTCTTGAATCTTGTACTTGAAGATCAAATTTTTTGTTGAGCTCTGGTCTTTTTATCAGGAAGGTTTGGAAGTCCCCTATTTCATTGAATATCCATCTCCTCTCTTGAAAAATCATGCTCATTGATCCTTGGCTGCAATCCAAGCTCCTTTGCCTTACAGAATATCATGTTCCATGCCCTGCGGTCTTTTAAGGTAGAAGCTGCAAGGTCCTGTGTAATCCTGACTGTGGTTCCATGATATTTAAATTGTTTCTTTCTGGCTGCTTGCAGCACCTTCTCTTTCATCTGGTAATTTTGGAATTTTGCTATTATATTCCTTGGCGTTGTCAATTTGGGATCTCTTTCAGGTGGTGACTGGTGGATTCTTTCTATGGTTATTTTACCTTCTGGTTCTAGGACTTCAGGGCAGTTTTCCTTTATGATTTCCTGGAAGATACTTCCCAGGCTCTTTTTTTCATCATGATTGTCAGGTAGTCGACTTTTAAATTGTCTCTCCTGGATGATTTTCCAGGTCAGTTGTTTTACGATGAGGTATTTTATTTTCATCATTTTTTCATTTTTTTGTTTCTGTTTGACTGATTCTTGCTCTCTCATAGAGTCATTAGTTTCCATTTGTCCAATTCTAGTTTTTAACAGATTGTTTTCTTCTGTTAGTTTTTGTACTTCCTTCTTCAATTGGCCAATTGTATTTTTAAGGGATTTGTTTTCTTCAGTGTACTTTTTTTCCAGTTTGCCAATTGTGTTTTTTAGGGACTTGTTTTCTTCAGTGTACTTTTTTTCCAATTGGCCAATTGTATTTTTAAGGACTCTTCTACCTCTCTCATTAGACTTTTAAAATCCTTCTTGAGCTCTTCTAAGAAGGCTTTTTGGGCTTCAGACCAGTTCATATTCCCTTTTGATGTTGCAGATGTGGGTTTGTTGACAATGTTGTCCTCTTCAGAATTTCTGTCTTGATCTTCACTCTTCTCATAATATGAATCTATGGTACGTTTCTTTTTACTCATGGTTTCTTTATTCCCTGGCCTTTAAAGAGATTGAGCTCTCCTGCTGGGGAACAGAGGGCACTGACCCAAGCTTCTTGTGTTGGGAGCCTAGGTCTTGGTCACTGGCTTTGTGTGCTGGGGCCTCTTATGTTGGCAATTGGAGGCTGTAGGTTTCTGGCAGCTTACCTCATGTTGGGCTGGAATCAGCAAGGCTGGAACTTTCAGGCAATTCTAGGTTGCCTGCTTTTCCTTTCCTTTAGCTTTCTTCAGCTCCTTTTAGATGGGTGCTGCAGGGTGTTTATCTGCCTGGGCCCCTTGCATGCTGCCTCCCTCTTTCTGCTAATGCACTGGGAGATTCCTTTGTGGTAGAGTGCCGAGGCACCTGGTGGTTTCCTGAGCTGGTTTCCACTGGTTCCCCCTGCCCTCACTGAGGAACTTGGAGGTCCAGGTGTTGGTGTTTGCCTGCTGTACCACCTGTGCTTCAGGATTTCCTCCTGGTTGACAATTGGAGGCTGTAGGGTTCTGACATCTTACCTGGTGTTGGGTTGGAATCAGTAAGGCTAGGACTTTAGGAAGACTCCAGGTTGCTTTCTTCAGCTCCTTTCACGTGAATGCTGCAGGGTGCTTTTCCACCTGGGGGCCTTTGTAGTGCTGCTTCCCTTATTTTTGCTGAGGCACTGGGAGACCAGTTTGCTGGGCTGCTGCACTGCTGTTCCCTGTCTTTCTTCTAGTTCAGCTGTTCCAGGTTTTTTTTTTTCCCTAGGTTTGATATTTTCTGGGTTTTCAGAAGTTGCTAGGGGGAGGGTGAGAGTGACTACCTTTTTACTTTGCTGTCTTGGCTTCCAGAAGTGGAAGTCCCTTGGCTCCCTATTTTATTTTATTTTTAACTTATTGAATAAAAGAAGCAATTCTATAACACAGCATAACAAAAAAGATGATTATGCATGAAACTGCAAATTTATTATGTACAACTTGCTATTCCTTTTAAATATATAATAAAGTTACCATGCAAATTTTTTGCCCTTTTTTCTTCCCTCTCCATTACACACAAATAGGTATATACACACACACGTGTGTGTGCACATATACATATATATACACACATACATATATAAAATTATTCTATACATACATCTATTTATCAGTTCTTTCTCTGGATTCAGACAGCATCTTTCTTCTTATGTCCTTTATAGTTAATTTGGGTATTTATAATAATTAAAATGACTTATTCACTCAAAGTCATTCTTAAAATAATATTGCTGTTTCTGTATACAATATTCTCTTGGTTCTGCTCATTTCTTTCTTCATTATTTTGTGCAAGTCTTTCCATGTTTTTTCTGATATCATTGAGCTGATAATTTCTTACAGCATAGTAGGGTGCCATCACAATCATATACCACAACTTGTTCAACCATTCCCCAATATTTGGAGTGGCAGAGCCAACAAAAGATGAAAGTGAGACATTTCTCAGCCAATAACAAACATAGATGATTGGAAAGAGAGATTTATGACACAAGGTGGGGAAGCTGGCCCAGAGACCACAAGGACGAAAAACCAGTGGTGGGACTAGGTGGTGAAGACAGAAACAGTAGGAGCTTTGGGAGCTCTCCTGCCAGAGTGAGTAAAAGGACCTGGCAAATGGTCAGAAAGAGATTGTAGAAGAGCCCTTTTGTAGAACTGGATGCAGGACTATATGTGTGTGGCAACTTATTTGCTCATACTCATTTCTGGATCATAGTTCAAAGGCAGAGAGGAGTACTTTTCATCAAAAGGGAGTAGAGCCCTAAAGGGAAACTGTTTGGCAACTCCAATGCCTACACACACTTCCGGTTCATAGTTCAAGGTCAGAGAAGAATCCTTTTGGTTAAGATTGTGTGGAAGTACTGTAAAACTGGATTATAAAGCAACAATCATCAAAAATACTTGTTGCTAGCTAAGAAAGAGGGCTGGATTGGTGGAATAGGTGAGTTAGGTAAGACACAGTAGTCAATCTACTGTTGGTTAAACCCAAAGACTCTACCTTTTGGGATAAGAATTCATTATTTAACAAAAACTGTTGAGGAAACTGGAAAATAGTGTGGCAGAAACTAGACATAGACCAACATCTTATACCACATATCAAGATAAGGTCAAAATAGGTACACAATTTAGACATAAAGGGTGAGAATATAGTTAAATTAGGAGAGCAATTCGATCTATGGAGAAGGGAGGAATTTATGATGAAACAAGGGGTGAATAATATTATCAAACGTAAAATGGATAATTTTGTCTCATTAAAAAGTTTTTACTCAAACAAAGCCAATGCAATCAATATTAGAAGGGAAGCAGAAAACTAGGAAGCAATTTTTACAACCAGTGTCTCTGATAAAGGCCTCATTTCTAAAATATATACAAAACTGAATCAAATTTATAAAAATACAAGTCACTCCCCAATTGATAAATGGTCAAAGGATATGAACAGGCAGTTTTCAGAGGAAGAAATTAAAGCTATCTATAGTCATATGAAAAAATGCTCTAAATCATTATTGATTAGAGCAATGCAAATTAAAACAACTCTGAGGTACTGCATCAAACCTATCAGATTGGCCAACACAACAAAACAGGAAAATGATGAATATTGGAGAAAATTTGATAAAATTGGAACACTAAAGCATTATTGATGGAGCTGTGAACTGATTCTACCATTCTGGAAAGCAATTTGTAAATGTGCATGCGCTTTGTCCCAGCAATACCATTTCCAGGTATGTGCCCCAAAGAGATCTTAAAAAATGGGAAAAGGACCCACATGTACAAAAACATTTATAACAGCTCTTTTTGTGGTGGCCAAAAATTGGAAATTAAGGGGATGCCCATCAATTGGGGAATGGCTGAACAAGTTGTGGTATATGAATGTAATGGAACACTACTGTTCCATAAGAAATGATGAGCAGGGGAATTTCAGAAAAATCTGGAAAGACTTAAGATGAACTGATGCTGAGTGAAGTGAGCAGAACCAGGAGAACATTGTACACAGTACACAGCAACATTGTGTGATGACCAACTTTGATAGACTTAACTCTTATCAGCAATACAAGGATCTAAGACAATTCCAAGTCTCATGATGGAAAATGCTATCTGCATCTAGGAAAAACAAAACAAAACAAAACTATGGAGTCTGAGTGCAAATTGAAGCATACTCTTTTTTTTCTCTCTTTTTTGTTTCTTCTTTCTTTTGGTTTTTCCCCTTTGGTTCTAATTCTCCTTTACAAGACTAATGTGGAAATATGTTTAATATGATTGTACATGTATAGCCTACATTAGACTGTATGCTGTCTTGGAGAGGAAGAAGCAGAGGGAGGGGGAGAAAATTTAGAGCTCAAAACCTTATAGAAGTTAATGTTGAAAACAAAAAATAAATAAATAATAAAGGAAAGAAAATGCAAAAAATAAATGTGTGTGGAAGTTCTGAAGGAGTATCACTTCTGGCCCAAGGGATAGGAACCCTACGGCACAATATCATAACTTGCCAAAGTTGCCCAGGTAGTTAAGTGTCAGAAGCAGGATTTGAACTAAATTTCACAGACTATACAGTCAATAGTCTTTCCACTATACCACACTATTGTCTTGTACTGACATTTCTTAATGGCAGGATGGATGGGAAGTGGAGCATTATCTGGGGCCATCTAGATAACAGATGATTAGGTAAGTTTTCACTCACTTAGAACAGATCAGCCCACAGACTGCATGATAGCTGGACAGGAAGCAATATTAGGCAGCATCCCAACAAGGATTATATCATAGTAAAGTCAATGTGCAGCCAAGAAAACAAAATCAATCTGCAAGTCTCACATTTGCTAATTCCAATAGAAATGTCCTGTCCAATTTCAATGTGCCTTTACAGACTGACAAGGCTTGTGTCCACTTAAAATGCCTTGTCTTTTAAATAGGATGGGAAGGGAAGGAGAGAGTTATGTTACAAATGAAGAAATCTTTCTATAGTGCTTGGCCAAAAAAAGAACCTAAAACTATGTTGAAACTGTAGCTTTTGGAAATAAGAATCTGAAAGACCAAAGAGATCTAACTAAATTTTATTTCAATGTGATTTTAAGGCTAAGATACTAAACTTTGAAAATTGGTGTTTATTCTGGATATACTGACATAAAAATGCCCAAGCTGTATATTAAGTATTTCATCCTAAGTAAATATTTGGAACAAAATTACTAAGGAAACAATGTTTTTTCCTTGCACAACTTTGTGATATTTGGCAGTGATTTTTAAATTGGATCCTGCAGAACCAATATGAGCTCAAAAATATAAGACTGTATATATGTATGTAGAAGAGAATGTTATAGTGATATGTATGGTAATAATTCTGGTTATTAAAATTAGAAGTCCTGGGTTATCCATAGAAACCTTGGAAAAGCAGATTTGATTGCTTAAGAGAAAACAAAACAAAGTAATTTTAGTTAAAAGAGCAAAAAGAAGCAATATAAATTTTCACTTTAATTCTCTTCTTCCCCCTGCTGCCAGGAAAAGGGGTTCACAAGCAATGAAATAGCCTACGGCTAGGTAGGAGAAAAAAGAAAGCCAAGCCTTATAACCCACATTGTGGAAAATTGTAAGTTGGAAAGGTTGTGAAGTGTCCAAATAATCATACTAGCTTATGTTTAGAAGGCACTTTCCTTCACTGATGTCCTCTCCTGAAGCCCAATCTTATGGTAAAATGAACCTGAGTTTTCAGAAGCTGTGCCCACAAAGTAGAGCATAAAACAGCTTGTTTCTACCCCTCTGGGAAAACTTCACATATAACATGGTAAAGAACTCTGTGTTTGTCTTCTGAGAGCCAGCTTCACCATATTTTGAGAGGCCTGTTACTGGAAGGTTGGCTGTCAGGTAACAAAATCTTTTGGCCTCAGCTGTTCACAAAGACTATATGCTGTGGCATAGATGGACTGCAGTTTGTGACAGTGTAGGGGATAACCAAACTGATGAAATCATTAATATTTTGGTGTTGATCTTTATTTATTTATTTATTTTGCTTTTGGCTTCTGTGAAGAGTAACTTCATAGTTCTAAGGTATTTTCTCTTACTTAAACCTTAAGCAGCCCTGAAGGTAAACAAATTGGCATGAGTGTAACAAAAACAATGGAGGTCCATGGAAAAATGAAGGTCCCTTTTTCATAGTGCATGACATATTAGCAGTACTTTCTCCTCTGAAAGGGGTTTTCTACTACAAATCACCTTTTCTTTCTCCTTTGTAGAATTCTTAAAGAAACAAAACAAAACAAAACAGGAGAGCCAGAAGTTGAATTGCAGATTACTTTCTGTGGCTGCCCTAATAAAAAGAAATTATTTATGTTTCCCTGCAGTTTGCTTGTAATCTGAAATGAAATTCAAGACATACCTGCTCATGAATCATCTTGATGTGGTTCTCTTTCTCTCCAAAATTATTTCATTATTTACTAACTTTTTCGTGAGAAACTCTTAGGAGATGCTAGGGTATTACAAAGATTTCTGTTACCTGGTTGACCTTATTAATATTCATAATCCAAATGGAAAATACAAAGGAGGGACATAGAGGTGATAGGCAGTGATCACTTAGTCTTTTTTTTTTTGTGGGGAAAAAGGGCTCCTATTATCCCTGGCTTGTGTGTGTGTGTGTGTGTGTGTGTGTGTGTGTGTGTGTGTATATATATAAAATATATGTGTATATATGTATATATACATATAAAATGGCATGTGTGTGTGTGTAAATATGTATATATATATACGTATACATATATATATATATATGTATACGTATATACACACACACACACACACACACACACACACACACACAGGTACAATCCTGTGGAAGAAATCATGCAGTGTAATGTCTTATTGGATTTCTTGATCATTATTTGATTTTGCATGAACCTCAAGGTTTTGCTAGAATAGGAGTGGTAATTGAGTGATTTTCCTCCTTTATCTTAGATCTTTTCCTCTTACTTGCCTTTTAATTTTCTACTTACTCCTGTCAGAGATGAATGCATCTGCACTTATACCATTGACACAGTGGACTATAACGATGAGCTGATCTATTCCTTAATCCCTATTACCATTTCCATTGTTGCCACTAATGGGCAACCTTCTTTGAAGTTCACTTTGTATAGTGTATGACATTTTTCATATTCTGGTCACAGTTATCTACAAGCTTCTAGGCCCACTTCTCTACTTCAACCCCTATTCTTATACTAGGGGATCACCCTCAAATATACTGGACTACAAGTTCATCAACTTCCTAAATTTCCATTAACTCTAGAAAAAGAAGTGATCAAAATTCTTGATCTCACTATTAGCCCTGAGTATTCCACTTCTTCCAATCATTTCTACCCTCCCTAATACTGTCTCTGAATAATTAGATCTAGAATTGAATTTCAACTTACAGCATCCTCTACACTTTGAAGGATGAAATTGTTATTAAGACATAATCAAGAAATTATTGTCTGTTTTTGGTGAAGAGAGAATTGCAGCCAACAGTGGATAATTAAAGTTCCCTAATTGTATCCTCTGTGTCAGTCCAGAGTTTTGTTTTGTTTTTTTTCCAAACAGACCTTCAACTTCTTTTTTCTGTCTGGGTGGCCGGCAGTACACTCTGATTATACCATAATTTCTCTTTTAACCTCCATTGACCTTCAGCTATTCTTTCCACCCCTGTATTGCCTCACAAAAATTTGTTTTCTTAATCTACCACTCATCCCCATGTCCTTTTACCTATCATGTTTCTTTCATATAAGGTATTCCCTTCTAGAACAATATTCTAGTCATGCACCTCATCCCTCCTGGTCTCAGTGACATTTATGAAGTCAAATTAAACCTGTTGCATTGGAATCTCCAGTTCATCTTTCTTGTTACCCATATATTCTGCATTTGTGCATAGATGTTCAGAGGATTAAATTGAATCAAACTCAATTGAATTGAATTCAACACATATTTCTCACTATATGCAGAATATAGCCACATTTTCTCCTAAGGATCCGGTTTCTAGTCCTGACATGAACTCCCTTCCCTCTTCCCCCCACCCTGCCCCTGTCTATCTCTTATACAAAACAAATAAGAAATAAAAGGAAGGTTAAATTTGTCATATACACTGTGCTGCGTACATCTTTTAACTCTTTTTTTTAAATCAAGGACTTCCAAAGCATCATTCTCTCTTTTAGTTTGTTCTAACTGTCCTCCAATTTTTTTTTAATGTTACTTCTAACATATAACTGGTTTCCTTGGTAACAGTTGTAGGAGGCTTCTAGCTCTCTCTAAACCTGTTTCTAATTTTTAAAGGGGCTGTACCCTTCTGTCACCAGAATTTAAGAATGATCTCATCTCAATTGTCAGTAATGGTTTCTGTCTGCCCATTGATTATAAGGTTTTATGCCTACCCAGGGGCACTTTGGTGCCCTTGCACACATATGACTTTTTTATCTAATCAGACAGATATTCATCCAATATAGCAACCACCACTAATTCAATTCAACTCAACAAAAGTGACAACTAAGCATAAGACATTGTGCTATGGGGGATACATAGATAAGAGGCTATGAGTGAATCAAGGAAGAAGCCATAACTTTCAATTGGAGAGATCAGAAGAAGGATTCATTGAAATAATGGAACCTCTGACTGTCAGTCAGTCAACAGCATTTATTAAGCACTTACTCTGTACCAGGTCCTGTGCTAAGTTCTGGCCTTAAAGGATGAGAAGGATTTGTGGAAGGAAGAAGGAGATTATTTCAGGATTAGGGAATGGCATGAGCAAAGACTCAGAGGTTGGGAAGGACAAGAAGGGTATGAGGAAACAGTAATGACAACTTGATCAAGAGGAATGTCTGGGAATAAAATGTATGCCTACGCTAATAGGTGTGTTCACAACCTAAAACACATTATAAATATCTATCATACATTTGTGTCTCCTGGGAATCCTGTTAGGATGGGTAAGAATAGATTGGCAAAGTTTTTTCACCTTTCTGGAATGGAATGCTGCATAATATGCTAAAGAATTAAGATAATATTTAGATACATTCTACCAAATTGCCCTTGGCAGGTCTTCTAAAGATTATTTGCCTCAGAGTGGAGAAAGAAAGAATGGCTAAGTGTCTGGAAAATTAAGCAGGCAATTTTGCTTTTTATGTTTCATTCAAATAGTTGACAGGAATTTGGGAAGACACTTTAGTGCCCATGGCAATAATTCACTTGTATGTTTTTCCTTTTTAATTGTTCTTGCCATGGTCCAGAGATATGAAACAACTGAAGGAGAAAATGTCATTTCTGTTCCTCATTGTTGAGTTTCATCTGAACATCATTAAATATCCTTTCCTCTACTTTTAGCTCCACTGTTCAATTTTAGACTAATCTTACTAAGGTTAGACAAACCGTTTTCTCTCATATGTCTAAATGTTATTATATGGTGAAGCAAGTGTCACTGAGTTACGAGAAAGGGTTATGATGATCTGGGAGACCATCCATCCACCTTTTCCTTTAAGGAATGCATTGTGGGTGATTTTGCCTTGCTTTATTACAAATAAATGTGATGTAATCTTTCTAGCAAAAGCTACCAATGAGCTATAATTGTTCCTTTTTTTGCCAGGCCTCGTGTCATAAATCATTTGGATCTTGGTGATGGGGGCACATACAAATTTCACTAAGAGAAAAATGCATTTGTGGTATAGCCTGAAGCTATGTCCAGGAGTCTTCTCAATAGCTTGAGATTCCTTTTTTTCTCCTTTGTTTAACTATTAGGAGTACTAAATGAGCATATTGTGAAGTAGATTGGTATATAGCATCATGAGACAGAAAAATTAGCACATGGTGTGGAAAATAATTTACATGAGGGTAGGTTTGACTTTATGTGCATGCGAAGTATTCCATGCCTTTGTTTTTTATGCCTTTGACCAATCCACAACCTTCATTCCTATCCAAATAAACCAATCTGCTTGGTACCAAAGCTGAGTCTACATTTGATGTGTTTAAACTTTCTTCGTTGGTCTCCCATAAAACTCAACACTCACATTCAGCAAGGAACATTCCAGTAAGAAGATTAATAAATATTCCATTTTCAGCCTAAAGTTACACTCCTTGAAATTCCTTTCCCCTACTCATCCAATAAAGCACAAACTTAGAAGTACAGGGGCATAAAGTAGAAGCCCTGCCCCACACCCCATTGATTTTTATGCAGACTAATTCATGGAGCTCTTTTGGGTCCTATTTTGAAGAATTTTAAATGCTTCTAAATTAGTATTCTTCACACTATTAGCATGGCCCAGGGCCAATTAACATAGAAAGCCCTTTTAATAGTTTGAATTTAAATAGTGCATAATTACAAAGTAATTTTATCACAATAATAATCCTGTGAGGTAAGAAGTTGAAGCATTATTATCCCTATTTTTATAAATGTCACCGATGGCTCAGAGACCCAAAGTGATTTGCCCATGGCCATTGAGCTAATAAAAGGGGGAATCTGGACTCAATCTGGCCTCTCTGACTTCAGGTTTGGTGCCCTCTCCAATTACTTCTAATACTTTGATGAACCTGTGATTTTGTTGACATGAGTACTCATTAACATGTAATGTCTGTCCAAAGCATATGTACTGACGGACCAGTTCTATGGATTAAAGGATCAATCTTTTCAACTCTACATTTACATTTGGTATTAAATCATACATTCCTAGTGCATATATGTACTCCTAGTATAAAACTAGATATATCTTCTGAAATCTGCTTTCTTTTTTTAAGTATTTGCTTTATCCTAAATAACTTCTCATAATCTTTATTATCTTGCATCTGCAGGATTATAAATCTACAGAAAGAAAGGTCCTTAAAAGCACGGAGTCTAACCCTCTCATTTTTTAGTTCAGGAAACTGAGGCCAAAGGCTAAGTGACTTGTTCTGGGTCACCCAGGTAGTAAGTAACTAGGAGAGCTTAGGTCCTCTGATCCTAAATCCAATGCTTTCCTGCTCTACCATGTAGCTTCTTTACATCATCTATAAATATGCCCCCTCCTTGATCACAAACTCTGAATTTCTGCTCACTGATCATGACCTGACTTGACTTTACTCCTGTGTAGATTAGTAGTATAGGATGCAGGCTGGTATTTTTGAGGTGTAAGGGTTCTGCGACCCCAAAATAGCGGGAGCAAGAGACTTGGTCCTGCCCCAATGAATTTGACCCAAGCCTTCTTTTAGCTAAAGACAAGGTTTATTAAAGATCCTCCATATTGGGGTGAGCAAGATTCCTAGTGAGTATTGACCAGATTCTTAAGGAATGTGAACATTTGTGACACTGTCATTGACAAGCAGGCTAGATTGAATCTGAGCCATTGGCCAGATTTTAAGAATCTGAGCACCTTAATGGTGTCCAAAATGGATCTTATATACAGAAAGACTGTGGGAAAGATCTGGGAGTGGCCAAGTAGTCTGAGGTAAATGTGAGGAAGGGTCTAGGGAGGGTCTGGATGTGAGTGGACAGTAAACTGGGGTGACTGTGAGGTAACAGAACTCCAGGGACCTGGACCACATGGCCAAGGGAAAAAGGAGTCTAGAAAGGATTAAGGGTGGGAAGTGGTTAGGTAGATGGGGAGGCAACAGAACAGAATTGGGAGATTGGGCATAACCACAATGAAAGGCCAGTTAAGTGGATTATAGCCTCAGGCAACAGCCAGAGACTTGACCATGTGGGAAAGTCCAGGGCTTTACCTTTTTGGGGTACAGATCTTAAAGACATGATCTTTTCCTTTTAGGGGTTAAGACCTATCCCTATAATTCCCCCCTCAAACAAATGGGACCCAAATTATTTTGCCCTTAAGGGGAAAAGGTCTTGGCTTGGACCAGGACCCCATCCTTGTGTTTGTGGGTGGGGTGGGGGTTGCGTTAAAAGGTAGACTGGTGAGTTGGTCTTCTGCTATTTATCTCTACAAGAATTACTTCACTCATCTTCTTACCATTGGGTGAACCCTCTGAATTTGTGAGATTTACTTTAATTGTTTGGTTCTATAGGAAGAAAACTCTCATTTTCTTATATTCCTAGGATTTTGACCAAAATTAATATTTCTAAGACAGAGATTTGAGCATACCATTCCCTTGTTCAAGAATGTTCACCAATATTCTATTATCCTCTGATATTTAAAGCCCTCTACAATCTCGCTCGCACTTTCTTTCTTGACTTACATCATAATATTCTCATTTTCACACTCTACTTTGAAAGTAGCTGATTGCTGCATTGTAATGAGCTGAGAAATGAACAGGTGAGGAGAAAGGTGAGGCAATGATTATGGATGGAGTTTTCTAGGTGTTTGACCAAAAAAGACAAGAAATTTTTAGGATGCTAGCTTAGGGGAACGAATGGTCTAGTAATATCTGGTCATGACTGTAAGCATTTAACAGTGAACTTTTATCAAGCATCTATTATATTTAAAGAACTGTTCCTAAGGACTAGGGATAGAAGACTAAAAATAAAATGGTCCCTGATATCAAAAGAGCTTACATCACCACCAGCAGCAGCCACATCATTATTATCAATATCATTAGTGGTAGTATTTATATAATGTTTTACAGATATTGTCTCATGTTATCCTTGTTATATTTATTTGAAGTAGGTGCTATTATTATGCTCATTTTACCGATGAGGAAACTGAGACAGACAGTTAAGTGACTTGGTCAGGGTCACACAGCTAGTAAGTATCTAAGGACCAAATGTGAATTTAGATCTTCTTTATTTCATGTTCAGTGCTCTGTCTCTTGGTGATAAACATAGACATTGATGTCAATAGGAAATTATATACATTTACGTGTATACGTGTGTGTGTGTGTATGTGTGTGTGTGTGTATGTGTATGTGTATACACACACAAAGTAGTTGGAGGTGGGGGAGACTAAAACATGGAAGAATCAAGAAAGGCACTCGAGATGAACTTTGAAGGAATCTAGGGAATCCAAGAAGTGGTGATGAAGAGAAAGTACATTTTAAGCCCGGGAAAAAGCCCTCGTAAGGACAAGAAGGTAGGGGCATAGCTGTGTGTAGAGCATAAGTCAGGTTTACTGGCACATATACTAATGCTATTGGCTCTTGCTCTAAAGGGAAGAGGAAAGGACCAATGGTAATGCTCTCTCAGGGTATACCAACACATGCATCCTATTGCTGTATATATTAAAAAAAATCATATATCTAAGGCTACAAAGGACATCAGAGGCCATTAAGAATTTTAAAATGTCAAGTTTTACAAGCATATTGATTTGCTATAAAAGTTGGTTTGAGTCAGGTCTGGAAGTAGTTAAACAGCACCCCAAATTAATATATTAATATTTTCGGGAAATTCTATTTGCAGTATAACCCTTAGGATAAACATGTATGAATAACCCCTAAAGAAAGACCAAATTAAAAACAGAAAGTGCCTGTCTAGTTGATGCAAATATGTATGTGTCTAGATATAAAGATAGATGTAGATATGTATGTATGTATGCATGTATGTATTTCTCACTCTCTCTCTCTCTCTCTCACACACACACACACACACACACACACACACACACACACACGCACACTGAGGCATCCAGATGTTTCATTAACAACCACATTAAACCATAATAATCCTTTATGGGAAGGCACATTTCCCTGTGGCTTTTTTTCCTTCCAATGATATATTCTACTGAATGCGCTTTGGGGCCTGCTTACCTAACCCCAACTCCATACTCTTTTAAAAAATAATTCATTCAAATCTTCAACTAAACTATTATTGAATCCAGTATAATCTAGAGTTAAACAAAGACATTATTATGGCTTTTAGCATTTGTAGCTTTTGTTTTTTGTTTTCTTTTTGGCTTAGAGATTACTTCTATTTTGTGAGAATATTATGACACCTTGGAAGAATATAGAGTCATCGCAAACATTAAATAACTTTTAGTTAATGTTTAGCAATGAGAATTCAGAGGGAATGAAGGAAAGGATAACTAGGTGGATGGATGGATGGATGAAAAAGCATTTTTAAGCTCTTCCTATGCTCCATAAACTGTGCCAAGTGCTGAGGATATGAATATTAAAAAGGAGAAAGTCTTAAAGGAGCTGATATTCTAATAGGAGAAGACAACACATGTGGGAAAAAAGTGACCTGGTAAGAGAATTTTGTTTTGGTGAGCTTAGAGGGAGAGTGGTCCAGGAGGAAAAATGCCTGAGTGGATGGTTGAATAGCATTTGAAGATGGCCTAGGGTCTAGGACTAGCCAATAAATATAGTAGGGTAGTCACCAATCAATGGGAATGGAACCTAGGGCAGTAGCTCCAAAGATAAATGTATTAGATTCTAGACAGAATGGGGCATGGAACATCGTGGTATGGTGATTCAGGTTTCAGGCTTAATAGTAAAGGTATCTATCTATGTTCAGAGGATCAGGTGATTAATAAATGCTTGCTGATTAATTACTTGACAATAAGACAAAAAAATGGCTGTGGCCCCTTTAATCTGGTCCTTCCTATCCCTTCCCAGAACGACAGCTCTCATGAGGAAGTTTATAATCAGGCCATGAAAATTGGAATTAACTACAGTGATAGACATTTTCATACAGAGTTTGTGCAAATGGTATCACTAGCACAGTTTGAGCCTATTGTTTCTTCCAGAAGATTGTGCTGCCAACATGTGCTAAAATATTTAGTACTTTTGGAAACACAGAAGATGAAATGGACAAGAGGAAAATGTCAAAACCAACTTTTGGCCACATTGAGAGAAAAATCCATCACCAAATTCTTCTTGTAATCAACGAGAATGAGAACACTCTGGGAACTATGAACCAAGCTGATACGGTTTATCTAGTGGAAGAACAAAAATCTGTCACTTGTTTTACAGAAAGCCAAAGCAGATACTCCAGTGTGCTAATTAAACACAAGAAGCCATATTCATAAAGAACAGTTGAGACTTAGAAAGAAAAATCTTGATAAAAAAACGCACAGCAAAGTATGAAACTGCTAATGCATGGAGAAATTGCAATCTCTGTCAGTGGAGGGAGTACTAATGATTCTAATCTTGCTGAACATTTTAAATATTACAGTAATGATGACTAGAGAGTCAGCCCTGTCTCATAATGTTTAACTACCTATACCCTTTGAACCAACAATACCACTACTTGTTCTATTTCCCAAGATGGTTAGGGGAAAAGAGAAAGAACCTATATGGTCTAAAATGTTTATAACAGCTCTGTTCGTGGTGGCAAAGAACTGGAAACTACAGGGATGTCCATCAACTGAGGAATGGCTGAACAAGTTGTGGTATATGATTATGATGGAGTATTATTGTACTATAAGAAATGATGATCTCAATGATTCTAGAAAAAACATGGAAATACGCACAAAATAATGAAGAGCAAAATGAGCAGAACAAAGAGAACATTGTATACAATAACAGCAGTATTACTTTAAAAATAGCTTTGAGTGAATAAGTTATTTTGGGTATTATAAATACCCAAATTAACTATAAAGTATATATGAAGAAAGACACTATCTGCATCTAGAGAAAGAACTGTTAAATAGAAGTATGTTATTTTACCCTATTACAGGGAAAAAACTGTAAAGGACATATGAAGAATGATGTCATCTACATCCAGAGAAAGAACTGACAAATAGAAATATGTAAAGAATAATTTTACATATACGTACCTATTTGTGTCTAATGGTAGCCATCTCCGGGAGGGGGAAGGAAAAAATTACATCATAATTTTGTTGTATGTTTGAATGGAATAGGAAGTTGTACATAGTAGATTTGTAGGTTCATGTATCATCATCTTTTTTTATTGTATTATGTTATAGAAATGCTTGCTTTATCCCATAACTGAAACATCAAATTTAAAAAATAGTAATTTTGTATATATTATTGTCTTTAGGACTTCCTCAGTTTTCTTCAAATATTGCACATGATTTGGACACCGAAACTAAACAGATTCAACCATAGATTGAGAAAAAAACACCAAGTCTAAATTTCAATAAAGAAAGGGAAAACTACAGCCTCAGAAGATAATACAGAGGAGCTTTTTTTTAGTAAAATTCTTAAGATTATTCCTGAACTAGCTTTCTTCAAGTCAAAAATCATTAGAGGTAGAAAAGTTGCAACCTGTGTTTTTTACCACTTAAGCCATAAGGAAATGGTTGAATATAGAAAGACTAATGAAGAGGTTTTAAAAAAGAGACACTTTAAATAAGGAAAATTGTGATATTATAGAATCAAATATACTGCAACAGCAACATTTTAATAAAGAAAAGCTTTCAGAGATAAGACAAAAACATTTTCAAGGTAATTTTTATATGATTATCTGATATTTCTTGTTTTTGTTTTGTTTTTACTTTCTCATTCTAGACAACAGCCAGCTAGGACATTAAAAAAAATTGTTAATCATAATTGGTTTCACTTCATTGAGTTTTCATTTATTTCTTCTGTGAAATATATAAATGTGTATGTACACATATATATACTCATATGTATATAAACTCATATACCAAGATTTTTATGGATTTTAAAATATTATTTTGTAATTTTCACATAAAAAATATTGAAAAATTATGTTCAATTTCTATAACAAAATTAGCTCCCTCGGTGTTATTTGCCACAGTGATACTTTGGCTATCTATCTTACAGGTTTTAGACATAAGCTATTTTAGCTATTTACTGTGCCAACTCTCATTGAATGAATGAAAAAACATTTATTAAATGGTTACTATATGCTAAGTACATTGGAGATACAAATAGAAGGGGTACCCCCTATCCAGAGTGATGGACAGATAAACCAGCTCTGGGCCTCTGTTCCCACTCCTAAGCCTTTCAGATTTTTCCTGAGGAATCCCCTGAGAGAACCAATTCACTTCCCCTGTGGGAGTCTACTCCTGCCTCTATTCTCATTACCACGTCATTGGCTCTGCCTAGCCAATAGTTTGGCTCCACCCTACTCTACAATAAGGTTCTGCGCCTACCCTACCCTACCACATTAGCGTTTTCCTTAGAGTAATATAATAACTTGTAAGTGGCTCTAAATTCGCTCTTTCTGGGTCAAAATCCAATTCACCTCCATCATCCTTAGTGTTCACTTACTGAAATAAAGTGATGTAGTAATTACTTTGGACAAACAAAATTTTTGATATAGTTTCATTTATCATCAATGGATCATTCCTATGTGATAAGTAGGATGACCAGATGAACAAGGATTAAGTCCAAATAATAAATAATTCCAAATAATGTTACCAAGAGTTGAAATTGTGCCAGAATCACAGAAATTCCCAAATGGGGATATTATACTACAATACAACTTTACCCCATACCACACATCATGAAAAAGTAACAAATTTATCTGAAATGAATAGAGATAAACATACTTTAATGTCCTATGAACTGATCTTATTTAAACTCCATTGAAAACCTATGAATTATAAACAAGGCTGGACTTGAAAAAATGGATTGATTTCCAAAAGTAAACTTACTATCCAATGTGATAAAAGCGGTTTCATGTTGTTGTTTGTCCATCATCCTCGATGAGGACCAAAATGACATCATGATATTGGGTTCAGAATACAGTGTGTTCAACTGTGGCTGATCAGACCAATATGAGCTTGGAAAGTTCTATCACAGGTCAGGCAAAAAATGTCCTTTTGAACATTTGGGCTGGAGAGGTTACTAGATTTGTGCATGTCACATTTCTTTGGAGCCATTACAATTCTGCTTTGCTCATAGAGCACAGGGCCTTCTTTGATGTGGGCACACCATGCTGGGCAGTTCTGTGCTAGCATCCCCCATGTCTCACAACTGATACTAAAGTTCTTCAGAAAGACCTTGAGAGTGTCCTTTTATCACTTCTTCTGATCTTGTGTGAACACTTGCCTTGTGTGAGTTCTCTGTAAAATAATATTTTAAGTAAACATATGCTTGGCATTTAGACGTGGCCAGTCTCTTGGAGTTGAGCGCTCTGCTTACTATCCAATGTAATAAAAAGTGGTTTCACAATGAAGAATCCAATAACTTGTCAAAATCTGGTGAACTGAGTGAAAAATCATGTAAAACTAGTGACTGTAGCAAGTGGAGAACACATTTCCTATTAAAAGGGTTTTTTTTAGGATATAAAAAGGTTGTCAAGTTTATTCCTAATTTGGTCAATTAATTTCATTATTTTACCTAGTCCCAATTACTTTGTACACCAATGTAGTTTGAGAAGACACTGTACAAAGACAATGAATTGGGCTTGAAATATTCAGTTTCCATCCTCACAGCTAGTGGAAGTTCCTTTCATCTTGCTTTCCTGGGGGCCATTTGTGGCGTTTACCTCTGATGCAAAAATGCCAAGTCCTATCTCTGTCCAATAGGACAATGTAGCATGAACACTACTTACTACTTCAAAAAAAGGCAATAAAAACTCACAAAAATCTCTTCTGCCAGGATTGGAATCTTGTTGCTATGTTCAAGGGGCCACTAACAAGGTGATATCTGCTTTGGTTTAAATCTCATAATTTTTAATTCATTCCAGAAACATCAGTGTAGGCATTTTTACATCATAAACAGTGAGAGCCACTGATGCAATCAAAGAAAAATATCCAGTTTGCTTGACTGTGTCTTTTACGTTTCAACTGGTTGTGTTGGCTTCAATATGACTCTATTAAAACAACTCTTTAAAGTTGAAATAATCCTAATGTATTTATGAAATAGTCAGCTCTCCACAATCAGGCACACTCTTCTTCCCTTACCTTTTCTTATTGCCCCCGTCTCCTGCTGTGGGCTATTGTAGAATTTCTCCAAGATCAGCAGCAGTAAGACCTATCATCGATGGGGAACACATATATCTCCTTACTTTCACCCGTTCTCTAGCAAGGATGGTCCAGAACCTACCTGGGTTGCTAGACCATTTACATGACTTGATTGACGTAGGAGTCACCAACTCTATTTGTTCTAGTGAGATAAAGAACTACCAGACCTCAGCATTTACCTTACTATTGCCTCCTAATGTCCTCCCAACCTCATCATCTTCCCTGCCTCTTCATCCTGAAGACTCTCTGCACTGTCATCTGACAACCTAAATTGTGCCAGGTCCTGCTGGCATTTCTGCCCTGTCGTTGAACCTTAGCTTCTTGAAACAACTTCCTTTTGAAGTGACATTCCTGGGCTCACAAAGGAAGAATCATAACTATTATCAACCCACATAAATAAACCAAGGCTTATTTCTTTTGGTTTTTAGTATTATGCCTGCTATAATGCATTTATTTCTTACAGTGAGTATTGTCAAAGACTTTCAAGAAACAGCTGAGTTCTCATACCTCCATGCCAATGTGTCTCCATGAAAGATGGCAATTAATCTGCTAGTAATTGTTGTGCTAAGCACTGATATCTTTTATTATTTGTTATCTATGAAACAAACTAAAATGAACTAGAATTAACTCTGAAGAGAAAGTGGAATACAGCAATTTATAGATGTTTCTCAGCAGCTTAAAAATATCTTTCAAGTTTATTTTCTTTGAAGCAGCTATCATTTTTCTAATGAATCCTCAATTCCCTAAGGAACCTCCTTGCTGAAAGTCTGTTGATTTCAAGACTCTGAATTTCCATGACACCTAACAATAACAAATAATCAACTGTCATTAAGACAGGAAAATATACCTATTTCACACTCAATCTTATAGCTTATTTGAATATGGGTTATTGGGGATTAGAATCATGCCAAGGGCAATTGTGTTGCACACAAATGGGAGGGGGAAGGTTTCCTAATGTATTTCATAAATAAGAGTATTTTCTAAAGTTGCAATGTAGGATTAAAAAGTATATATGTTTTTAAATGAGCACATAAATGATTTCGCCTCTCTCCTAGACTGCTGTAATCACTTTTTAACTGTTTTCTCTCCTCTGTCCAAACCATTCTCCACTTGGATGTCATGTTATTTGTGGTATTTTTGGAAAGTATAGATCTGATCATATTACCCCCACTCAGTAAACTTCAGTGACTTCCTTGAGGATCAAATATAAATGCCTATGTTGGGTATATCAAAGCTCTTCACAATGTAGGCTCTTTCTATCTTTCCAGTCTTCTTACATTACAATACTAGCATCCTTGTTCCTTGAATATATTCTATCTCCAGGCCTTCGTACCTTTCCATTCACTGGCACCATTCCCAGAACATTATCTCTTGTCATTTCCATCTCTTAGTTTCCCTGGCTTCCTTCAAAACTCAAACTTCATGTTCTTCAGGAGGCCTATCCCAGTCTTTCAATTTGCTAGTTCCTTCATTTATGAGATAACATTCCATTTTTCCATCTATTCTTTCTCTCTACCCCCCTTTCTCCCCCCCTCCACCTGTCCACCTGCTTCTTTCTTTCTCTCTTTCTTTGCCCCTCCCTCACTCCTTCCCTCCATATATACACACATTTATACTGCCCCACATAAATGTGTATATATGCACACATATATGTATGTATGTATGTATATGTGTGTGTATATATTTGATATCTTCTATGAAACTTTTTATTCACTTCTTGTTTCTCTAATTAGAATGTAAGCTTATTGAGGGCAAGAACATTTTTTCCCTTTGTGTCCCCAGTGCTTAGCAGAGTACCTGGCACACAGTAAGCACTTAATAAAGGCTTATTGATTCTGCTAATCTTTGTTTACCTTTCTTTAGCATTTCCTTTCAATATCTTTACTTTCCAGTGGTGTTAGAGTTTTACAACCACTACTGTACATGGAGGGACATGTTCAAATATGACAGACAATTAGGGATGGGAGAGTCTAAAGAGGGCATTCCAAAGTTACAAGAACTTCTTTACCCCAAAAGGGTACTCACACTTATAGCTTGTTAGGCTTTACTGTTTCCTTTTGAATCTGGTTTTGTTTATACCTCCCTCCTTTCACTTTACAGGTGAAGGACATGGATGTGGAATGTATATACCATCAGACTCTGTCAATATAATTTTTTCTGGACATCTTTCTCCATTTTTTAAATTACTTTATTATAAAGAAAGGCTTTCTTGGTAGAGGAAGGGGAAAACCATTCCAAAATGATTAGGATGTAAAAGCAAAAGGTATAAATAATAATGAGAATTTTTTTGTTGTAATATAAGCATTATGTAACAAAAACCTGGGAAGCCAATGGGAGAAGGAGCCTACAGACATGGAGTCATGGTGGTCATGGAATTATGGTGGTTAAATCCTTAGAATCAAGAATGGCTAGTCTTGGCCCCTTCCTCAAAATGGAGGCTCTGGAAAAAACTCACCAATGTGATGTACCAATATTCCCAGGGGCTCCTGAGTTCAGGCTCCTAGGCTGCCTCCATCAGGATCTGAAGGGTGATTGTAGTCAAAGTAGTGGTGGTAGTGGTGGTGGTGATTTGACTTGCCTGGTACATGTTGCTTCCTATCTCTTCCTCAGGGTGCCTTGCTGCTTCAGTTAGAATGGTTTGCCTGTCCTGTGGGTAGCAATTGGTTGGCATTTGAGAAGGATGGATGGCCCACTCTTCACAGGAATTGTTTCCCCAAACAATGGCTAGAACAGAGGCTGAGTTGGAAAAAAAATGATTTGGGGGGCACTGCTATTCGTAAAGCTCTTGGGGTCAAGGTTCTAGACTATCTCCATTGGGGTGATGGAATATTCCATTCCATGTCTTGAGAGGAGGTAGTTCTACCCATATGAAGATTAGGAAGATATTCATTGCTGGGCAATTTCTCCTTTGCTTCTCTGTCTTCAAGGGGGTTGGGGAGTATGGGGCTTGGAATTGTATCTATGAGATATAACATCAGATGTTTATAGTATGGAAATGTGATCCTTTTGGGTTCAAGCTAAAATCTACGTTTCCTCATCTTCCATTGGTTGTGGGAGGGGGAAGGGTTCCAGAAGTTCCTAGCAAATAACACTTACCTTAATCTCAACTAATTTAAGTTCCCCTCTCCACTATATTCTTACTATATAAAACACAATCTTAGCGAGTTAATGTATTTATCAAAGCAAACAGTAAAATAGTAATGGAGGACTCCACATGGACTAAAGTTTCAGACAATAGAGCATGGAAGTATAAAGGGGACTCTGTGGTCAAAGCAAGACAACATCTCAACTCAACCAGAAAAATAATGTTCTCACCAAGGTAGCCCACTATGAGTAGACTCTGAGGCCGCAGGTGCTGGAAGTCAGAGGAGACGCTGGAATTCTGGTCCCCTCCACCCTGCAAAGAAAAGGCCTGTGACTCTAGGAGTCTCTTGCTTACCACTCCAGTCCCTAGAATCTCTCTTCTTCTGTTTCGCTTTCCAAAAAGTTTCTCAGTCAGTCAGGAGTCTTGTTTCCCTACACATTCATAGCAACCCACAGCTGTCCTTCAAGGGTTTCCCAAGTCCAGCTGGGAAATGGGGCTATGTAAAGATTATGGCACGTTGCAACCACTTTAATGAAACATCAATGCCATATCTCCAGATAACAAGGCTAGTCAAGGACTCAGATATCTAAGAGACTGCAATGCTTATATTGCACTGGCAGGGCTATTGATGAAAAAAATTAGATTCGGTGTGATTTCATTTGCCCATTTTAATTCAACTGAATCCAATGTGTTGATTGTTCTCAGAACAAGACAGCTACATAGCAATTTTCCAGCTCACTAAGGCCCTATAAAGAAATACTTTTTGGATGAATTCCTCACACTGTGATTGTTCCTATACTCCAGGTCCTTAAGCATTTCACAAGGTGGCAAAATTTTAAAGCTGGAAAAAACCTTGGAAATCAGTTTTTCAGATGATAAAATTAAGGTGAAATGGCTTGCTCAAGGTTATCCTACAAGTTATTTAACCACATAGGTCTAGAGTGAAGGTATCCTTCCTCTGGTCCTTTTTATATGCCAATAAGAATACGCTATGTGATCTTGAGAAAATCACTTAACCTCCTTTGGCCTCTGGTTTCTCATTTGTAAGAACCCAGATCTAATCTCTATGCTTATGCCTAAAAAGAAAATAACAGTACTTGTAATAGTATCTTACAGGATTGTTGTGTGGCTCAAATGAAATTATCTATGTAAAATGCTTCACAAATTTTAAATGCTATATAGTAATTTTGATTATTTAGTAGGGCATAAGATATCAGTTTACATTGAAGGAATTAGAATCCCAAATGCCTATCTCCTCAACGCTCTGGGAAGAGTGAATGGGGTGACTGCCTGTAGGAAAAGATAGTTCACCCTCTCCTCTTCCTGAAAGAAGGGGAGGGTGGAAAGACTTGAAGAAAGAGCAAAGGCGAAGGTATTTGGACAAAATTCCTTCAAGGATTTTTTTTCTTCTCCTTCAAATTGAGTAAGTGAGGAGGTACCAGTATGAAAAGTGTTTAAGCAGCAACTGGGGTCCTACCAATGCCACCGTCAATTCCATGCAGCCTGGCAGAAAAGCCTCAGCCTCAAGGGTAGACGTGTTTAGAGCAGAACTGATCTTTTAGGATCTTTTCCATCTTGGGGAACTGAGAACTGTTGGTGAAGAGCCTCTCTATTTCTCAATATTGTCTAGGAGAGAAGATGTTAAATGCAACATTTTCCCTGTTATTTAAAATGTGTTAACATTTTTGTTTAATTCACACTAAATTCTGTTTTAAAAAAAATGATCCAATCATAACAGCTTCTCATTTGTGTGCTTTATAGTGTGTGAACAGAGAGCTAAAAAAAAGATGGGAGCAATGGTTAGGTAAGGTATATGAACGAGAAAAAGAAAAAGGACTGAGAGCATAGACCCTGTCTGTCTAAATTGCCCAAGGCAAGAGTCACTTTACCAGCTCTGGAGCTATTTGAGAATCTTATTGTTTGAAAGACTTCATCTTTTACATAGATATCTTCCCAAAACAAATAAGGCTTGTAGATCCTTTTTCTACTTGGCAAAAATATGATCTAGGATAAAAATAGGAAATATGATGAGGGAAGAGAAAGGGGATGTTGTGATCATGAAGCCCCTTCCCCAACTGCAGGCATGCTTACAGAGACTTGCCTCTGTGGGTTAGAACTGAAGGCAGTGACTAGAGAGCAAATCATACCCAAACAGAGGAAGAAGGGAATGGTTAGAAGAGTGGAGAAGCTCTCATTCCAGGAGTGGGTGTCAGAGGACAATAAGATTCTATTTCAGCCTCCTACAGCAGCCTCTCATAGTCATACTATAAAATGAATCTGCCAAAAGTAAAGCAATTTATAAGCTTGATAATCTTGCTAAATCTTGATTTTCCACGATGATGATTTCATTATTCAAGAGAGGAAATGGAAAAAGTGATAGGATGTAATCCTATTCTGGACTTGATTTTTATTGATTAAAAAAAAAAAGAACTGCTTGCTCAAATAAAGATGATTAAAATCTTGGAAGGAAACAGCTACTTTGTTTAATTTTTCACAATAGAGTATGAGTTTCTCAGGAATTACATGAAGTAGATCCTAGGTTTTGAGAGACCAAATTTCAAAGGGTTTGAGGAAAAGATATGTAATTTCCATGGTTTAAAATCCTACTGGGGAAGACAACCCCATGAACAATGTTGAGATCTTAACACTGAAATTATTTTTTTCTTATTTCAAAACTGTAACCGTCAATAAAAATAAGCATTTAGATATACAAACAAGAATGACAATCATTTGTACATATAATTATCAACTTTGAGAATTTGTAATTTGGCTAAACTTAATTAAAATTCTCTAAGATTCTGAGCTGTAGAACGGACATTCCTCTGCATTGGTATAAGAAGTTTCCTCCTTGAATATTCTCAATTACAATGAAATTACAGGTCTAGTTTAAACCCTCTCCCTTCCCCAAAAAAGCACAAATTTTTTTAAAAAAACTGTTCTATGTTTCCACATTCTCTTCAAAAAAAAAAAATTTCTAGGGACTAGGGCCAAGACGGCAGAGTAAAAGCAGTGACTTCCTTGAGCTTTCCCCCAAACCCCTCCAAATACCTGTTAAAAATGGCTCTAAACAAATTCTAGACCACAAAAAGACAGAGTGAAAAAAATTTCCAGCCCAAGAAAACCTGGATGGTTGATTGGAAAGGTCTGTTTTGCTTGGCTGAGAGAAGAACACAGTTCAGTCTGGATGCGCAGACAAAGACCAGGCCTCAGAGGACTGAATCATGTGCAGCTGTGGCAGTTTCCAGACTTACCAAACCAAAAATGCCAAAGACAACTTAGAAGGTCAGGAGGAAAGGTCTGTGAATGTGGTGAGAGAGAAAGTAGGTCTCACCCTTAGTCCCAGTACAGCCCCAGGGGAGGCAGCTGCTTCCAGAGCTCTTGGTCCACAGATAGAGGGGCAATCCAGTGGATGATCAGAGGAGATTGCTGGGATCTCTTTGCTGGTGCTGAGGCAGGATTCTCTTGCTTTGCCTATATCTGGGTGACAGTTCAGGGTGGTAGTCCTAGGCCCAGGAGGAGCACTGGCCTGGTAAAGCTTATAGTGGTGGTAAAGAGAGAGAATCCTCCTCACAGTTCCAAGGCAGAAAAGAGTGCTTGAAGTCACTCATAGACTAGAGTGCAGGCCAGGAAAGGAGTAAACACCTCACCCTTGATCATACCGCCTTGGAAGAACTGAATATTTTCAGGTCCCCAGAAGTATCTCTGAAAACAGCTACACAAAACCCCTGAAGTTTGGGACATTACATTCTCCACACTGGAAACAGACCCCTACCTTAACAAAGAGTTTAAAACTCAAAGTAATTGGCTGGGAACATGAGCAAACTATAAAAAAGTTGGACCATAGAATCTTTCTTTGGTGATAAAAAAGATCAAAACATACAACCAGAAGAAGACAATAAAGTCAAAGCTCCTACATCCAAAGCTTCCAAGAAAAATATGAATTAGTCCCAGGCCATGGAAGAGCTCAAAAAAGGATTTTGAGAAGCAAAGGAAGAGAAGTAGAGGAAAAACAAGGAAGAAAAATGAGAGAGATGCAAGAAAATCATGAAAAAAAAAAGTCAACAGCTTGCTGAAGGGGACCCAAAAAAAAAATACTGAAGAAGATAACACCTTGAAGAATAACCTAAACCAAATGGCAAAAGAGGTCCAAAAAGACAATGATGAAAAGAATACCTCAAAAAGCAGAACTGACCAGATGGAAAAAGAAGTCCAAAAGCTCACTGAAGAAAATACTTCCTTAAAAATTAAAATGGAGCAATTGGAAGTTAGTGACTTTATGAGAAATCACGACACTATAAAATAAAACCAAAAGAAGGAAAAAAATAGAAGACAATGTGAAATATCTTATTGGAAAAACAACTGACTTGGAAAATAGATCCAGGAGAGAGAATTTAAAAATTATTGGATTATCTGAAAGCCATGATCAAAAAAAGAGCCTAGACATCATCTTTCAAGAAATTATCAAGGAAAATTGCCCTGGTATTGTAGAAGCAGAGGGTAAAATCAGAAATTAAAAGTATCCACTGATCACTTCCTGGAAGAGATCTCTAAAGGAAAAATCCTAGGAATATTGTAGCCAAATTCCAGAGTTCCCAGGTCAAGGAGAAAATATTGCAAGTAGCCACGAAGAAACAATTCAATTATTGTGGACACACAATCAGGATAACACAAGATTTAGCAGCTTCTACATTAAGGAACCAGAGGGCTTGGAATATAATATTCTGGAGGTCAAAGGAGATAGGATTACAACCAAGAATTACCTACCCAGCAAAATTGAGTATAATCCTTCAGGGGGAAAAAATGGACATTCAAACATTCTTGATGAAAAGACCAGAGCTGAATAGCAAATTTGACTTTCAAATACAAGACTCAAGAGAAGCATGGAGAGTAAACAGGAAAGAGAAATCATAAGGGATTTATTAAGGTTGAACTGGTTACATTCCAACACAGAAAGATGATATTTGTAACTCATGAGACCTTTCTCAGTATTAGGGTAGTTGGAGGAAAAAAAACTTATATGTATGGATAGATAGATAACTAGATAGATAGATAGATAGGTAGATAGATAGATAGATAGATAGATAGATAGATAGATAGATAGATAGATAGATAGAGGCCACAGGGTGAGTTGAAGATGAAGGGATGATATCTGGAGAATAAAATTAAGGGGTGAGATAGGATTATCCTGGGAGAAGGACAAAGGGAAAGGTAGAATGGGGTAAATTATCTCACATAAAACAGACAAGAAAAGGCTTTTACAGTGGAGGGGAAGTGGGGGAAGGTGAGAGGGAATGAGTGAAACTTGTTCTCATTGGATTTGGCTTAAGAAGGGAATACCATAAACACTCAATTGGGTATGGAAATCTATCTTACCCTACAGGAAAATAGGGGGCAAGGGAATAAGAGAATAGGGGGATGAAAAAGGGGGGGCAGATTGGGGAGGGGGTTATCAGAAGCAAACACTTCTGAGGAGGGACAGGGTTAAGAGAGAGAATAGAATAAATGGGGGGGGGAATTGGGATAGGATGAAAAGGAATATAGTCAGTTTTCCACAACATGACTATTATGGAAGTGCTTTGCATGACTACACATGTATAATCTGTATCGAGTTGCTTGCGTTCTCAATGAGGGTGGGTGGGAAAGGAAGATGGGAGAAAATTTGGAAGCCAAAGTTTTAAAAACAAATGTTAAAAAATTGTTTTAATATGCAAATGGGAAATAAGATATACAGGCAATGGAGTAGAAATATATTCTGCCCTACAGGACAATAGAAGGGGAAGGGAATAAAAGAATGGGGATTAGAAAATAGGGCAGATTAGACAAAGGGGTATTCAGAATGCACATCATTTTGGAGTGGGGGGAGGGACAAGATAGGGAGAAAATTTGGAACTCAAAATCTTGTGGAAGTGAAAGTTGAAAACTAAAATTAAATAAATTAATAAATCCTTTTTTAAAGTAGAGTATTGGGGGGAAAAGAAAATTTTTTCTATTATATATTTTTCCAATTTTGATATAATTACTTATATTAATCAATGTTTACATTGTTCTGGTGAATATTTCTTCTTTGCTCATATATCTGCCTGTACTTCTTTGTACTCCTCATATTTGTCATTCCTTAAGGAACGATAACATCACACACACACACACACACACACACACACACACACACACATCTCACAATCTATTTATCCATCCCCCTATTTTTAGACACAGAGGTTAGTTCCATTTTTTTTACTCTAAATCAATAATGCTGTTAGAAATATTTTTTCATAGATAGGTGTTTTTCCTCCTGTGACATGAGCATAGTTTTAGAGTTAGAGGGATTTTAAACTTTAGTCCAACCTTTCATGTTACAGATGAGAAGCTGAGTCCCAGAGAGATGAACTGACTTGTTCAATGTGTTCTTTCTGTTATGTCATTCCTCCTTCTAGAAATAGCATCCAGAACGTATAGTCCTAAGAGCAGAGTATTGGGACACTGGAACAAAAGTTTGTTATTACATAATTCTGTTTTATATTACAAAGAGATTTCTAGAAATAGTTTTCACAATTTGCCATTTTACCAATAATGTCATATTGTGCCTATTTTTGACAGAACTGAATTTCATCATTTTTAACTATTCTGTTTTATTGGATGGTAATATCTTAGAATTCTTTTTAGTATGCATTTCTCTGATAATCAGAAATTTTATTTTTTTCAGAAAGTTATTGACAATTTAGTTTCTTTTGTTTCAAGACTATCAATACTCATTATCATTCTCCCCAAACTTTCCCCTCTTCAGAATCATGATCTGTCAATTGCACCATCATCTTTTCAGTAACCCAGCTTTACAACTTCAGTGTCATAACTCATCAATCTTACTCACTCTATGTATGCCATCAGTTGTCAAATCTTTATCATTTCCACTTCCAAAGCATTTTTCACACACATCTGCTTCTATTTACTCAAAACCACAACTCTAGTTTAGGCCTTTATTACCTTTAACCTGCACTATTGCAATATAATCCTCTTTGATTTCCCTATCTCACACCTCTCCCCACTTCAATACAATCTCCACACAACCATCAAAATTATTTTTCTGAAGCATGTCTGATCATATCATTTACCTACTGAATAAATTCCAGTCATTTCCTATTACCTCAAAGATCAGATATAAATTCCCTTATCTGATATTAAAAGTGCTTCAGAACCTTGTCCCTTCCTACTTTTCCAGAATTCTTATGCATTACTTTGCTCTATGTGCTGTATGATCCAGTCAGACCGATCTATCTGTTGTTCTTCACAAATCTCCTTACTTTTGTGCCGGCTTTCCTCCATACTTGGGATATTCTCCCTCCTTGCTTTCACTTTTTGGAATCCCTTTAAGACTCAGTTCAGTTACCACTTTCTATATCAGTGATGTCCAACTTAAAGAGAAATGGGAACCCTAAACCATACATCAGGATTCTTGCAGATTGTATATTGACTTAATTTTAAAATGTAATACTTTCTATTGTGTTTTTACTTATTTTGTTAAATATTTTCCAATTACATTTTAATCTGATTTGAGCCACACTAAGAAGGCCTGTTGCTCATGTTTGACACCTTTGTTCTACATGAAGCTTTTCATGATCCCTTAGCTGCTCATCCCTTCCCTCCCAAAATAATTTAGTATGCATCTTATACACATTTTTCATAGACTATCCCAAGGGGTGCTGGGACTGTGAGAACCAATTATTAAATTTTGAGTACGAGCATTTAGATCTTAGAAACTGGCAAACACTAAAAATCAGGGCTCAATTTCTGGTTTTGCTGGTGATCTAGATTTAAGAAAGTGATTGAGAAAATGTTAATAATGCAGATTAAACTTAAAATTGTATGCTGTGCACATTTTTTCCTTAGAGAACTAGTTGTTAAAAATATTGCTGACATTTCCATATTCAAATGGAAGCTTTTTAAGAACAGGGGCTCTTTCATTTTTGTCTTTGTAGCCTCACTTCTAAGCATAGTGCCTGGAACATAATAGATGCTTAATAAATGCTTATTGGTTGAAAATTTTTGTTATTCCTTTAAGAATTTGTCCATTGGGGAATGGATCTTCTGCTTATAAATTCGTGCCAGTTCTTTATGGCTTTTTTATCTCATATATTTATCAGAAATATTTATAAGAGGGTTTTCAAAATTCAGTCTTATTCTGAGTGCATTTTTCTTATGCAAATAATTATTTTATGTAACCAAATTCATACATTTATCCTCAATGATTTCTCTTATTTGTAGAATAGATAGGAATTTTCCTCTTTTCAAAAATTATGATTAATATATTAAAGAGTATAATTCTGAAAATATGCACTCAATTCCATTTGAGGAACAAAGGAGTCATTTTATTTTTTTTCTATAAAACCACTATATTATCTTTTTGTTTTATTTATGAATAATTTCATGTATGAAAAATAGGCATTTTTAATTTTTGTCCATCTTTGAAACCAGTCTAAATATGCTAACTTGAGTGTCTTTACTCTTTCTCCTACGTGAGTTTTAGGTTCAATTAATTCTTTACAGTGACAGTATCTAGATACTCTAAGGGACATGGAGAAACATAGCTCAGTTGTTTTCCAAATCCTAGAATTGTTTCAGCCAGGACTAGCTCAAGTCTCCCCTCACAGAGCTGTCTTTGTGGGTCATGAAGATTTGCTTCCCAAAGATTCTAGAGGAAGGTGATTTGCCACCACAGGGACATAAAAGTATGATAGGTGGTCCATGCTGTTGATTGAAAGACATGTACCAAGTTCCAAAGGATTGAAATCTTTTCAAAACAAATATTGGTTTACATATTCCTTGCTATTGCAGAAACCAAAGCACAGGATATAGGCAACTTGTCAACTTAGATTTTGAAAAGACATATATAGAAGGTAAAACCAAGGGCATATAACTAAGTATAAATGCACCTTTTTTGAACAAATTGTCAGAATCCCAGAACAAGCTAAAACTGAGGATGAATATTAAAAAGACTACAGAAAGGATTATTTCAGTTACTCTGGAAGACAGAAAGAGGAAAGAATATGTATAGCCTGGGGTAGACAGAACAACAGAAAGGAATGATAAAGAGGTCACTTTTGATTTGTTTCTGTTTTAACAGTGAATAAAATCAAAGATAAATAGGCAGACATACATGGGAAAGATAATAATACAACCAGGCAGACACAGAAGTAGTAGGAAGGTGCACTCAGTGGTATTTAATGGATTTATGTCAGTGAGGTTGGAATCCTCTGGTACAATGCCAATGTGTAAGTTTTTGCCCAGGTATTGTTCAATGTTTTATAGATTCCTTGAATAGAGCAAAAGCAACATAGCTGTCAAATTTAAAAATGAACCAAAATTCAGGGAGGTTGCCAACATGTGGAATTATAGTTTTTCTCCAGCTTGACTGCCTTTCCCATGTGGGAGGGGATTAGGCTGTAGCACTTCTATGTGAGGTGGACATGTGCTCTGGCCTCTTATTAAGGACATGTGCAACACCAGCTCCTGGTTGAATCTTTTGTTCTCATAACTGTGTAATACAATATGATTTGAGAAGGAGCCAAGAAAAGCTGTCACTCAGTAGGCCATAGAAGCAGAAAACAATCCTTATCTCTCTGTTTCTGTCTGTCTCTGTCTCCTCTGTCTCTCTCTTTTTCCTCTGTCTCTGTCTGTCTCTGTCTCTGTTTCTGTCTCTTTCTCTCTGTCTCTCTCATATCACTTAGGACTCAATTAACTTTCCCTTAGACTTGGTAGGTGGTGAGGGGTTTAGGTAGAGAGAGAGAAGATTTCAGCAATGGCAACTGCATGGGATCAAGTGAATGAAAAGAGAAGAAAGGAATTGTTTGATTTTTCTGGGATAAGTTACCATTCATCTACATATTCTTAGAGATCTTTTGGAAAACATACAAAAATCACATTTGCCTGATCTCTCTCTGGGGACAGAAAAATAGGTATAATCTGGCATAATTCAAACAAAAAACTGCTAAATTGAATATGACCACATCTTCCATTATCAGTTACTTCCCTAGTTCTTGCATACACTATAAATGGGAACTACAATAGTTATTTATTTATTATACAATATATGTGATAGTCAAAATGACTTAGTTACTTAAAGTTGTTTTTAAGACAGTATTTCTGTTGTAGTCAGTGTTCTCTTGGTTCTGCTCATTTTGCTCGTCACTATTTCATGCAAGTCTATCCATGTTTTTCTAAGATCGTCGAGCTCATCATTTCTTATGGCACAGTCGTACTCAATCACAATCATATACTATAACTTGTTCAGCCATTTAATTTCAATGGGCCTCAACTTCTTCCTCTGTAAAATGAGATGATGAAACTAGATGATCATGAAATTAGACTAGATATTCTTAGATTTTTGGAAGTACTTTAGATTTAATTTTATCCCCCACCCCAATCTCATTTTACAAAGACCCAGAAACAGGCAACAATTTGACCAAGGCTATACAATCAGTAAAAGTAGCAAATCTAAGGGCCCTTTAAGTTCTAAGTATATTAACGTATGAACTATCTCCCCTCCCCTGGTGGTAGGTATAGCCAAAGGAAACCTTTCCCTTTCTTCTCATGACACTACCTAAGTTCTCTTTTACCATTCTGCCACCCACGGCCCTGATCTCCCTACTATGCTGTCAGCAGTTTATCACACATGCATAGAAGGCCAGTTGATTCCCTCCTTCCTTTTTCTTCCACCCACTTAATACTACCTTCTTCAGTTGGTTCTCAAATGAAGATTCCTTTGCTGTTTATTTGGGAACTGTGGGGAGAGCTAGGTGGACCATCAAAAAGACACTTCTTACCTCTACCCTTTGGGTGATTATTCTCCAGTCCTCATTAGGAAATTAATTTGATTCCATGGTCTTACAAAATTGTATCCTACAAACATGAAGAAGTTTATGGACAAGAAAAGAACATGACACTTAGCCCCAAAGACATAAATTAGTATTTTTTGAAAAGTACAGATATTTAGGTCCACAAATTATGTCAAATCAGATACAAGTCTTCAATGCAGGAAAATCACAGAACTGTACTGTCTTCTACTAGGCTCTATGCCAACAGAGACTGTGTCGTAGGACAAAGAAATGTGGTATGATTGTCTCTTTTTATATGACTGATGAGACTATACCTAAAATATAGCATTCAATTTTGTGCTTCATGTTGCCCAAAAGATCTAGACAGATTGGAATAAATTCAGGGAAAAGCAGTAAAAATGATTAGTAGAAAGAAGAAATTGATCTACAGGCCAAGACAAAGAGAGTTAAATTTGTGAATCCTGGCTACGGAATGACCTCTGGACAAAATCTATACGGGGTGACTCCCCTGATATCAAAGGTCTAAATGCTTAGAAGGGGAAGAAATAATCAATTTGAATATATAAATAACCAATTGAATAATTGGAGATAGGAGTAATAGGATAAAATTAAGAATGGACAATCTAAGATGAAAATCAGGAAATCTCCTTGACCTTGAGAGTTAGTGAGACTTTTCTTCCAAAAGAGATGAGAGAAATGTCCAACCTCTCAGTTACTTAGAGAAGGAAAGAAGGAAGGAAGGAGGTAAGGAAGGAAGGAAGGAAGGAAGGAAGGAAGGAAGGAAGGCAGGCAGGAAGGCAGGCAGGCAGGAACGAAGGAAGGAAGGAAGGAAGGAAGGAAGGAAGGAAGGAAGGAAGGAAGGAAGGAAGGAAGGAAGGAAGGAAGGAAGGAAAAAAAGAGAGGTAGAAAGGATTATCATTAGGTATTTGTTACATATTACTCTCCTTTATTCACTGAACATTTTAGAGAAGCTGACCTACTCAGTATTGCCCTATACATTATGCTTCTCTGCAATGCCCTTGTAAAAGCTTTCCCTCTGCAACAGTTTCCCTTCTTACCTCCTCCCCAGGGAACGTCTTGTTGCTCAAATGCTACTACCAAAAAGAAATCTATCTCAATCCCTTAAACTGCTAGTGTCTCTTTTCCCTCCTTCAAATAATTTTGTATTTATTTTGAGTGTATTTTGCACTTGCCTATCTGTATTTATCTCTTCCCCCATTAGAACATAATCTCCTTGAGGGCAGGAGCTCTTTTATCACTGCCACCTCCCTTCCTCCCTTCCTTCCTTCCTCCCTTCCTTCCCTTCCTTCCTTCCTTCCTTCCTTCCTTCCTTCCTTCCTTCCTCCCTTCCTTCCTTCCTTCCTTCCTTCCTTCCTTCCTTTCCTCTTGATACACAGGAGGCATTTAACAAATGCTTGTGTCCAGATAATTCTTCTCTGTTTTGCCACACAGCCTGTGTGATATAGCAAGATCATGGGTCATATATTTTGAGCTGAAAGTGACCTTAGATATCTCATTTTTCCAGTGGGGAGTGAGTGAAGGATCTTTCCCAAGATGACACTGGTAATAAATAGCAGGCAGAACCACAGGTTTCTGACTTGAAATCTAGTTTTCTTTCCACTGCACTACTTCATATGCAGCAAGATATTCTAGATTATCTTGAATAAACTCAACTCATCCAGACAGTAGGGAGAGCATTTTGGAAAGACAGCATGTTATAGTAGAGGCAGTACCAGAGTGGGAAGCAGGAGAGCTGAGTTCTGATCTTGGCCTTGCCTGCCACGCATCCCCTAGGTAATTTCACTTCCACTCTGGGAACCTCATTTTTCTCATCTGCAAGTTGGGAGGGATTTGAACAGATGACCTCTCAACTCCTTTCTAGTTCTGAGATGGGGCAGCTAGGTGTTGCAGTGGAATCAAGAAGACCTGAATTCAAATCTGGCCTCAGATGCTTACTGGTTATATGACCCTGAGCAAGTCACTTAACACTGTTTGCCTCAGTTTCCTTTTCTGTAAAATGAGCTGGAGAGAGAAATGGCAAACTATTCCAGTATCTCCGCCAAAAAAAAACCCAAATGAGGCCCTGAAGAATAGGATGTGACTGCACAACAAAAGGCAGTTTTGTCTTCTACTGAAGTATGAAAGTGGGAGGAAAAAGGAAGAACCTAGTTATCACCTACTTTATGATCTCATTTGAGGTCAAAGCCTTTAAATTATCTGAGCTTTAAAGTACCTTCACCTGTAAGATTGATGAGGGGAAGAAGGGGATTTGGAATATATGGACTCTTTCTTTCTAGATTGAAAAATGTAATTTTCGTATCAATGTATTATTGTCTCAGGCTCAAAAGAAAAATACCATTAGCTCCCAAGCAATACATTTTTAACATTCATTCTTAGAGATGGGTAGTAGAGTCAAGATCAGAACCCAACTCTCCCCCTCTGGTGCTATTTCTACTATATATGACAACTTGGCTTCCTCAAGCAGGGTTAGAGGCATGAGAAGAGAAGAATATGAGAGATGACCCAATTTCCTACAAGATCTCCTGTAATGTTTTAAAAATAGAGAGCTTGCTTTAGTGATTCATTTCTGTTAGGGTTTGGAGTGTCTAATTTAACTGAATTTATTCTCTTGATGAATAAGTACAGACGTCAAAGGTATTGTGACATTTAAAAAAGTTCATGAGACATAGTTCCTGGGTAATTAGTAATTTTATTAATAATACTAGCATTTTATCAATGAAAGAGGTCAGTGGCACTCCTGAATGCCAAAGACCCCCCATGGCAGTGGGTTCACAGTTTATATGTTCCTGGAAGAGTGGGTGTTCCTGAGGATGGCAATCAACTCTGATTGGTTAACAATTAATGAGAGAATAAATAATACAATGAGAAGTGAGCTCACTCCAATGAGAGATTGACAGAGTGACATCATGTTACTCTTGGACAGAGAAACTATCTCTACAACCAGACCACTCCCAGCTTTGGGTGATCTAGATGCTCCAGCCAGACTTGCTTGAGTGGAACACAATGGGCAAGAATTCACCTTAGATTAGAAATTCCTTGTAAGGGTAGAAGGGTTTGACCAGGATTGAGCAGAAAGTTAGTTCTACCTTCAGAGACTGAATTTTGGAAATGAAAACTTTAGAAAAAGGGGGAACTCTGGATCTACCCAAATCATTGGTTTTTAATCATCATCTCTCAGTGTAAAATAGCAGGTTTAACATCATTTTTCCATTAATGCTTATACTTATTTTCTGTATTAGTATTTCTGTGGCAATGGATAGCAGGATAACCTCCATGTAATGTAAGTTGTTTTGTTTCTTTTTTAATCATATTGATAGAGGAAAGCCTGATTTTAGAAGAACCCTGTTAGGTAGGTAGTTCAGATCTGATTTTAGGACAAAATGAAACACTCATAAATCACCAATCAGTTAAAAAGGCTTTACTTTCCCCTAACAGAGCAAAAATATGCAACAATAATACAGTGGTATTTAGCTTTTATAGATCTACCCCCTTCTTCATATGGAAATTGTTCCTTTGAGTAGGGAAGGATATGGTGACCCACATGGTCTTCAGACACCCATCAAGTTGGAGGGACCTCAATTCTATACAACTGGGAGTTTTTATGCCCTTAAGTGATTGAGAAATTTCAGTCAAAGAAGGCTGTGACCAATCAGGTCTTGGGGACAGTTTTATTTTGCTTTTGCTTTTAGGAAACATTAATCCTATTTGCAGGGAAATGGAGAGAATCCTAAGCCTATCACATACCACTTCCATGGTATCAGGGATCTAAGATCTTTTACAGGGCCTTACACTATTTAAACACAAGGACATTTACTGGATAACCCTCCTGGCATAGGCAGTAGTAAGAGGAAAAGAAAAAGAAAAAACACCCTCCTCAAGAGTAACATAAAGAAAAAATATAAAAGAAAAATGTGAAGGAAGAAAAAGGTTAGAAATTTTAGACTACCCTTCCCCCCAATTCAAAAGCAATGCATCTTAGGATTTTAAAATCTGATCTATATGGTGGGTGGTGCCATATCTTTGCAGTTCACAATGGGTGCCTTAATGCAATGATGAGCTAGAATAGCTCCAGGAATATCAAAGACACAGCATAGATGGGCAGGGATTTCCAGAAGTGTGGGCCTCGTAAGGTTAGAAGGGCCAAGGAGGAGGCACTTTAGGGCAGCTTGTGTTAGATCATTCAGGGATGTAATCTTTTCTGGGATCCACTTGAAAGAGGGAACTTGGGTTATGACTCAGTAAATGGGGACCATTAAGATATAGCAGGTAGGAAACATGGACGCTCCAAAACTTGAAGAATTCAATAAGTCTCTGAGCTTCCTCATAGGAAAGAAAATATCAGTAGCTTGTTCCAAACTGTGTCCAGAATCCTCTAGGCTTTCCCTACCTACTGTATTACACAAAACTTGACCAAGTGGGTTAAACCCTGGATTTTCTTCAGGTTGATTTCCTATCCCTCTTCTGATCTAGTCTCTCCCATCTGGCTTCATCTGGCCAGGTCAACATTATGTTGTCATTGTCCTCAGAAAGCAAAAGTCTTTTAGGTCTCTGCCCACCATAATGTGGCAGTATGAGTAATAGTTAAGTCAACCCTGAAGAAGGAAGGCGAAAGTATGCTGGACTCCTTCACAGATAAAAGTAAATTACTCCTGACTAGTTTCAACCAGAGGAATTAAGAGAAAATGTGAGGTGAGTAGTCCCATACCACTTATCCTGGGTCACAGATATCCAGTCCATCATATCAGTGAGGTCAGAAATAACTATAGCAATGGTCCTGATACTTTGCTCAATTCTCTGTAGTCCACCATGACCTGCCAGATACCATCGCCTTCCTCATAGGCAACAGAGGATTACTGTAAGGGGAGCTGGTTTAATGAAGTATTCCATCTTCCTTCATTTCTATCAATAGAGAACTATCTTTCATCCCTCTAGGGACCTGATATTTTTGGGGTAAATTCTGTGGGACTATAGAGAGATTAAGTATATAGAGATTACTAAGTAACCTCTAAGGTAACACTAAGGATTTCTGCTTTGCCTTACTCACAGTAATATGCAAGGAGGATCCTCACAGATACTGACACCCAAAACTCCATGATACCCTTTCCTTCCAGAGTTTGCTGTTTGTAGCCTCCCCTGAATGATCCAAATGGGTCAAGGGTTTTGAAGAATGACTTTAGTTTACTGGGACTGAAGGACCCCTCATATTCTGGGGACAAACTTCCTTGTCCAGTTTCATTAACACCCACATAGATTGGGTCAGCAATTGCTTTCCTATCAACCCCATGTTTCAGGAACCATACTCAAAGCTTTCTCTGGGAGAGGTTATCATTTCCTCCTGCGTACCAAGCAGGGGGATAGACTCTGTGACTCCTTATCCCATTCCAAGAGCCCCTTTTCACACTGACAAAGTATTTGCCCAAATTACTGTTCTGACCCCTAGTCAAATTCTACCAGTTGTTTGGCAAATACTTGTATAGTTGCAGTCTGGAAGATCCATAGCTAAATTCTGAAGTCATTCGATTAGAGCCCATTCCAAAAAGCAGAATCTAATTGCCTCCTAGGTGGACTGGTCATAAGAAGAGGTGGGAGGGAGTAGGATTGCACAAATCCAATCTACCAAACCCATATTCTCTTTTTTTAGGAACTTTACTCCCTCTCTTGCAGATTCCCTTTGGACATCTGCCTGTGATGGGAATTCATCTTTATATGGTCAGTTGTAAATAATTCCATATCTTAACCCCCCCAAAAAAAATAAAAAAAAAAAACAAGGGAACAAAGGACAGACCCAACCTGAAGACTTTAATAGATTTACCTGACTGTAGCAATAAATTCTCAGACATCTACTTAAGCTTGTGGAACCCAGCAGTGGAGAGCCTCTCAGTGTGGCTCCATCAGACCACGTTCTCAGAAGCCTTTGCTCCAGTGATTCATCAAGTTTATGTTTAAACTCATGCAACCTGCACATTTCCTCTCTGGTGAAGGTCAACTCACTACCTGCTCTGTTAGGGTAGAGAATCATCCTCCTTCTGGGAACAATAATAAAATAATTAAGACTTTCTTTTTCCTTTCTATTTTTCTTTTTGTCTCCTTTCTTTTTCTTTTTCTTTTCTTTCTTTGAATGAGTAGAAATTCTCAAGTATCTTTCTCACTTCTGCTCTTTCAGAACAGAGCCAGCTGGTGGTACAGTGGATAGAGCACAGAGTCTGGAATCAGAAATACTTGAGTTCAAATTTGGACTCAGATACCTGCTAGCTGCTTGATTTTGAGCAAGTCCTTTAACCTCTGATTGCCTCATTTTTTAAAATTATAAAATAAGGATAATGCCTTATGGGGTTGTTGTGAGGATCACATGAGAATGTTTGAAAAGCACTTAGAGTAATGCCTAGCACTTTGTAGATACTATTTAAATGCTTTTTCCGCCCCTCTTTCTCTTGTTGCTTGACTTTGATCTCACTCAGCAGGATACAGTAGAATCAAAACCTCTGGAACATGAAGCTTTGGGTAGGGAGACCTTAGACTGGGTTCCTGTCCTGTCCCTCTCAAGAGAGGTTCTTTCATTTACTTATCACCACCAGCTCTATTACCAGTCTGTCTGCTTTTAGTATACGGTACCGAAAGTTGAGGGCTCTGTCTCTAACTGTCAAATGCACTGAATCAGTACACTTTCAGTTTTATTATTCTGGCAACTGAATTTCTACAAGACAGTCAAATACAATAAGGAAATACAAGACTTGGCCACCAGCCTCCTGGGCAGCCTCTTCTAGCATCCATTGAACTAAGTACTCTGTGTATATGGGAAAACTTGTCCCTAATTCCATTGAAAGGACTCTCCATACATGACCAGAAAGATTCTTGTAACCTGATGCTGTGCAGTGCCCCCCATTCCAATCACCCCACCCTCTGTATTTGCATTGCCCCTCCCCCAACTCAAATATGATATGAGCCACAAGGCCATCTCATCTTGTTGCCAAATGTTATGGCAGACCCAAGTCTGATGCCAGAACTCTATCATTTCAGGTTCAATTTTGTAATGAATTGAATTACTAAGAAGTCATTAAACAATGAACAAAAGGAGATTTACTTAGCCCTAACATAGCAAAAACATGCAACAAGGATACAATAACATTTTACTTCTGTAGACACAGCTCTCTTCAACTTTGGAAACACATTTGGTTTAGAAGGCAAGAATTGCTTTGTCTTCAGACATCCACCAAGTCAAAGAGGCTCTTTGGTAGGGGCTTTATTGGTAGGGCTTTTTATGCCCTAGGGTGATCATGAAGCTTTGATCATAGAGAAAAGCCTATCAGATCCTAGGTCAATTTGATTGCCTTTTAAAGAAAACTAATCCCTGTTGAACAGAAATAGAGAATTCTGGCCTTTATGATACATATAGCATACATTTGGGGCTGAATTAGGGTTAAGAGGTAATCAATGCCCTCATTTTATAGATGAAGAAACTGAGATCCAGCAAAGAGATTTTTCCAACATCACACAGGTAGTAAGTGGCAGAACACTTACTTAGGTTCTCTGATTCTAACTCAAGCATCACTCATCAAAAAGCTATAAATTTTAGTGTCATTTTTGCCACTTGTTTTTCAAATTAAAATATGTTTTTGCTAGCCAAACAGCAAAATATGTTTTATAACAAATTTTCATTCCAAGGAGGTGGATTTACTTTCAATTTTTTTCCTGAAAGTGACACATTTGACTTGTCTTTCAAAAGGCATGTGCTTAAAAGTGGTCACCAATGAGATTTTAAATGCTTCTGAAATACTGAAAAAGACTTCTGAAATTTAATTCTGCTAGAAAAGGAGACATTCTCATCTAAACTACTTCCTCTTGAACCAGAGCATCCTTCGGAGCTAATGCCAATTGATGACAAATAAACTGGAGAAACATCAACTACGCTGGCAAAAATATGTATATAAGTCCATCAAATAGCGTATGAGCCATTACTGCCATTGGAAGATTTTAAATAGAGGTTCACTATGTCAGATGGAGTAAATACTCATAGAAGAAAGATAGCCTGCACAACATATACAACATAATGATATTAGGCATGACAGACACAAGAAGGAAAGGGGGCTAGTTAAATAATTGTAGAAAGGAAAATATATAATTCTCTTTAAACAATGGTAACTCACTTTCTACTTCCCCATTATTGCTGCTTATACTACAATACTCTAATGGATGTGTAATCTCATAGATTTGGGTATTCCCTCCAACCATGTATCATATCTCAACCCATCCTGGCCTGCCCATCCTCTGGGACTCATATATGTCCTGTCTTATAAGTTCTCTAAAGTAGGTCCACCCAAAGTGCTGGTAGCTTTTATCACATTCACATTACATTATGTAGAGTAGGGGAACACTTGAATGATTTGTCACTTATCCATCAGTCTTGCTGTATAAGTAACCCATATTTCTTTTTAGGTCAAACATTTTATGACGTCAATTATTTTGTAGCATTCCTTGTCAGTAATGTGTTGAAACTATTCCACACTATTAAACTTTCTGTTACACTCTAGATGTGTCTCAGTTTTGATTACTTGGAACCTGTAATGTTCTGTTACTCATAACATCATGGGAGGAAAACTTGCTTTGGGACCATGCAATATAACTGGAAGAATATTGATATTAGTGTAATATATCTTCTGCCTTCTTCATTCTCCCCCACCCCTTCTTTCTTTCTTTCTTTCTTTTTCTTTCTTTCTTTCTTTCTTTCTTTCTTTCTTTCTTTCTTTCTTTCTTTCTTTCTTTCTTTCTTTCTTTCTTCTTCTTCTTCTTCTTCTTCTTCTTCTTCTCTTCTTCTTCTTCTTCTTCTTCTTCTCATTCTTCTCTCTCTGTCTCTCTCTTTGTCTCTCTTTCTCCCTCTTCCTCACCCATCCCCCACAAATCAGCTCCTTCCCTCTGAGGAGGAATAATGAATGTCTCTATCTCTTTAAAGGCAAAAGTAACTCCTCTCAATCTCTACTTGCTGCCATCATTAATCATATCTAATAAGGATTTTGGTGGCCCGTATGATTTTCATTTATATAAAGATTTCAAAGTAATTAGCAATAGTAGCACACAGTTGAAATAGATGCTTGCAAAAGGTAATACAATTAGCTTCTTCCCTTAGCTTCTTTCTTTTCCAAAAGGGAGGGACCAGGAGTAAATCATCTACCAGTTTAATGGAAATTTTAGTTTTAACCTTATTTTCCTTTCACAGGAAAAGGAGAGAGAAGATAAGCAAGCTTCTTCTGGCTTTTCTTCAAGTCTTACCAGCACATCCATCAGTTCTCTTATGGGAGTAGAGTCACTGCTCAACATCAGCATCAGCTGGACAAACAACCCACAATAGTCCCCTAACACAAAGGCTATTGGATGGAGGGAAAACCCCCTCATGCCCTATAATAATAATAATATTAACCTATAATAATACCCTATAATGATAATAACATATAACTTAATAACAATAATAAACTAATACCCTGATCTTGACCTGTACTTCTGTTTGGATTAACAAAATTGAATTACACTTCTTCCTCTTCCTCTCTTCCTCTTCTTCCCAGAATTGTCTCTCACATCAAATTCCACATTACTAAAACTGGTGGATTGTGGGGAAGACTTGGCTCTGCTTGGTGATAGCCATTTATAGATTGCGTCTTTCTAGCAATATTCATAACACAGGCGCTACATTTTTTAAAAAATAGTTCTTTTTTTCAAGGAGAAGCTTAGTATCTGTCCACTTGCTTTACAAAACATAACTTCGGATGGATGGGCTCTATGTGATGAGATGTAGATGCTAGGGGTGCTGGGACCCCAAAATCACAACATGAATTTGACCCAAGTCTTCTTTCAGCTAAAGACAAAGTTTTATTAGAGATGAACCATACAGGCCAGACTATTAAGGAATCTGAACATTACTGAAGCCCATAAGGATGAGCAGGCATGAGGAAATCTCAGCATTTAAATGGGAGCCAGGATGAATCTTATAAACAGCCAAGTAATTTTAGGGTGTTTGGAAGAGGTACTTTGGAGAAGGATATGGGGTAATGGGGGAGGAGGTTAGGAAGAATGGGAATGTCTGGGAGGTTGAATGGGGTAATCTTGGAATACACAGTGAAGGGCTAGGCTTTATTAGGGTAACAAAGAGCTAGGAGATAGAGAAGGAAGAGGTTGAATGGGGTCTTGATAAGACCAAAGATGGGAAGTATCTTCATTAGGGTATCAAAGACTAGGCTTCCTCATTAGGGTATCAAAGGGAGATAAAGCCTAGGAGAAGGGAGAGCAGGTCCATCAGAATAAGAACAAGATATAAGAAAAGGCCAGTTAAGTGGATTATAGCTTTAGACAACTGTTTGAGACCAAGTAGGTTAGTAAGGTCAAAAAAATTTAAGGGTTTTCTGAGGCCCTTAGACAAATGAGACCCAAATTCTTTTTGGAGCAAGGGGCAAAGGTCTTGGCTTGGGCCCATATGCCATCATATATGTGATCCAATTCAACTACATACCATGGTTTAGACAATAGTCATTATTAATCTACTTATTTTTCTGTGTTTATCATTATAGGCCAAACTTGAGTATCATGGATCTCATTTAGAAAGGTTCTGAAATGTTCTATTGGGTGATATAATCAGCATGTCATTTACAAACAGGATTATCTGGAGGACTTCACCTATAGAATATCCCTCCTCAATTTGGACCCATACTGCCATTACAGTGGAGAGTAATATTGGTGAGCAGATGCCTCCCTTTTTTGCCTCTGTTATTGGGGAGAGCCAATTACAGCAGTATTTTGTTCTACTGAGTCTTTCTGTTTTGATAGACAACAAAAAATAAGCACAGTAGGCTATGACCCCCAATATCCTCCTTTGAGATTGGACAAATCCAAATTTGTCATCCCATCCAAATTCTAGTAGCTGTTATCAGCTGATCCCCAGGATATCCTTCCTCATCTCTCAATGAATTCGGTGCTTGGATCACAGCTTCCCTTTCCAGTTCAAATCCTTCCCATATTCTAGGGGATTTCCAGAAACATATTAATGTTACCTCAAACACTCTAACTTCCCAGTTCCTTAACTTCCTGAACTTCCTATGACCTACTTCTCATATTACATTGTCTTACCATCATCCATGACATGTTTTACACTCCATGTTCAAGAACTCTGAATTTTTTTATCTAATCACACTCTTTTATCTTTTAATATCTCCCTATGATTAACTCCTAAACCTACTCTTTGTCCTCACTATAACCTCAAATTCCTCTGAGCTTCATACAGTGCTGTTCTGGGTTCTGATATGTCCCTGCTTTGGCCACAGTCTTCTCTCTTCCCAATAGGGAACCTTGAGATGACTTTACAATGCACCTAGAGTGCTCAACTTGGAGTTAATAAGATCTGTATTCAAATCCTCAGATACTTTCTAGCTGATGTCCTCAAATAAATTTCTTAACTTTTCTTTGACTCAGTTTTTTCATCTGTAAAATGGTGTGAGAGATGAACTCTCAGAAGTGAAACCTACTCAACGGTCAATAATTCTTGATCATTGCTTTCAAAATCCTGACCCTCTCAGACCCTGTTTTTAAGCACGTAACAGAAAGAATAAGCCCTACCCCCAACCTGAACTGTTTACCCTTAGCTTCCCACCTCTTTTCTCGTCTCTGGGATAAGGGAGAAGGGGATTGGGAAGGGGAGATGGCAGTGGATTTTGGTTTCCTAGGAATTACCTGACTCTTGGGAATTCGGCCCTAAACCCCCTCCTGATATGTCAGCATTAAGTTTACTGGTCTTTGAATTTTCACGCCTAGAATGTAAGCCTGCCTCCTGAGCAAATGGGAGTAAGGAATAGTGGTGGGTGAAGGTTTTTGAGTTAGGGTATATAATCTCATTTTGCTTTCTGTGCCTCACCTCTCTCCTGCTTATACCAGAGTAGCAGACGCCCAATCTCATGAGACTGTAATAAAGGTAACCTTTGCTTTTCACCTTGAGAAGTTTCTGAGTTTAATTTGGGTTAGGGTCGCTGTCCCACACAATGTGAATAATAACACCTACCTTGCCTTTTTTGTGAAGATCAAATGAAATGTGTATGAAATACTTCGCAACCCTTAAAAAGGTATATAAGTGCTATTATTATTATTATTATTAATAGAAGTGAAATTAAAGAAAAAAAACTTAAGCAGAATATAAGGGGACCTCTTCCTGGCTTATAGGCAATAAAGTACAACAATGTGAGGACTAGCACAATTCGGTGACCAACAAAAGCCTGAATTCAGGTGTTTTCCACATAAGATGGATCTCAGTTTTGCAATAACATTATTAGCTAAAATACAGCCTAAAGTAAGTCACAAAACTGACAAAAGGTCATTTGGCTGATTTTTCATTTTATGACATCCATAATATTATTTCTATTGAGCTAATTGTCCCCTATAAAGTTGTTTCCCCTCTTTTCCTGGGGCATTCCCATACTACTAACTCCTGACCACTAGGAATCCTTTTTCTGCATCTGTGTCCCTGGCTCTTTTCAAGTCAGAGATCAATAGAACCATCCAGTGATTCTGAAGCGCAACAGATTCTCCTGCAGCCACTGTTCTACTCATTTTTAAACTGTAGTTTTACACAAATGGAGGATTTTTGTCTAGAAAAGGTGGAATAAAATAGACCATGACTTAATTTTATGTGATTTCATAGCCTCTTGATTTTTTCTAGCTCAGCGTGAGCAGTAATTATATTCACTTGAAAAGGGTTTCTTTTACATTTCTGTTTTTCTTAGCCAGAACTACTTCTTCCATGATATAAACAGCTATTCCCAGGGTAACTATCTCCACTGCACAGGATCTCAGAGTGCCTACCAGTGTCCAACATGTTATTGGTCTTATGACTGAAATGTATTTACAAAATAGAAAGACAGAAACAGGTTTGAGAGGCTTAGTTTGTGTCTCCATCACTGCAGATGAGAGTTGATTAACCTACAATAGAAGGCCACGGGGGGGGGGGGGGGGGGGGGGGGGGACGACTTTTTTGTGGAACTAGTCTCCTGCCTCCTGTACTCAATATAACAGTTACAGACTACCACCCTTATGTAGGAAGAAAACATTCCAACTCAGAAGAAAAACTACAAGTCACATCCTGGTTAAAGTTCTGCTCTGCAGAACAAAGACTTAGAGATGTTCAAAGGTCAAAGGTGAGATTTTATGCCTTGTATCTAGGTGTGGGGTAAACGGAATTTAAAAAAAAAAATAAGATCAAATCTTCTATTTCTGTAGAACCTTTGTAGAAATATTCTGAAGCCAAGAGCCTTCTCATTTTTTTCCCCAATGTTTTATAAAGCAACCATGGAAAAGAAAGATTCTTGGCAAAAGAATAACTTATAAGGGAACCACAGGACAAACAACAGGAGAAAGGGAAAGGAAGGAAATTAATCAGCTATTTTCCCACCTACAAGTTATTGTTGCAGATGTTTTTATAAGTCTCAAGACATCTGCTGTTCATCAATTCCAGTCAAATACTGTGTACGATGACACTAACAACCCAATATATTACTCTTTTATGTCCAACCTTGAGTTTGTTCCACTTTTTCCCCTTTCTTCTATAACTTATAAAGAAACCCAAAGGAGATAGTTATTTGGAACAGTTTTTGTCTGTAAAAATCCAGAGAGACTCCCTTAATTCAAGGTACCACAATTGTTTCTGTGCATCCTGACCTTTACCAAGCAAAAGAAGAGCTGAAGAGCATTTTGTGAGTAATAATCATTTCTTCATTTCTTCTTTTCTTCCTTCCTTCCTCTCTCTCTATATAAATGATATATATGGTGATATCTTTTATCCATAGCTATGTGTGGGACAGAGACCACTTACTCAAAAATAAAAACAAAGACTTAGGTACCTTGAAAGTAGAAAAGAGTTTATTGCTTTCTCATGTGAAAGGGTACCACCCTTGGTCACCATTGCCAGCCAGAAGAGTACTAGTTCGTTACAGAAACCAAGGCTTGTTTATACCCTAATGCGAGCTTCTCCTTCCTAACCCCCTTCCCCTTATCCCATTGGCTGAGCTTTCAGGGGGTACAATCTATTCATGGAGACACAAGTTTGCCCAGAGACAAGAAAAGGTGGGAAGTTTTTCAAGGGCAAGCAGTTCAGGTTGGGGGTAAGGCTATTCTTTCTGCTAAGTACTTAAAAACAGGGTCTTGAGTTTTGAAAGCAACAATCAAGAACTACTGACCCTTTGAGGAGGCTTCACTTCTGAGAGATCATCTCTCACAGCTATAATCTCCATGTCTCTAATATCTATGTATGTAGGTATCTTTTTGGATGCCAAATCCTCATCCAAAAAAAAAATATATATATATATATATATGTATATATCTAGATATAGATATATATATATCTATATCTAGATATATAGATATATCTAGATATAGATATATACACATACACATACATATATATATATGTATGTGTATATATATATATATATATATAAAGAGAGAGAAAGAGAGTTTTTTCCCTCTCTTGACTGCTTCCATTTTTCTCCTATCTGTTCATTTCATTTGCACAGTAACTATTCAATTTTATCTTTTTAATTGCTTCTATCCTTTGTTTAGTTAGAAATATGCAGCCTACGTATAGTTGTGAAACATATAAAACCAACTTCTCTTCCAGTCCTTCTAATATTCAGGTAGCATATCCATTTTGAATTTATTGTTGAATGAGTTTTATGATATTACTCTAAACCTAATTTCTTTCAGACTGCTTTCCTATTTTCTTAGCAATTGATATCAAATATTGAATTCTTTCTTAAATAATTCATGTTTTTAGGTAATTAAGTTCTATTATTTCTGATTCTCCCTTTTCTACTCTGTTGTTCCATTAATCTACTTCTTTAATTCTATCCAATACCAATGGTTTTGATCACTGCTGTTTTATAATATAGTTTAAGGTCTAGAAATGCTTTTCTTTCTCTCTTTCTTTCATTCTCTCTTTCTTTTTCCCTTCCTACCTCCCTCCTTCCCTTTCTTCCTTTCTTTCTTCCACCTTCCTGTCTTTCTTCCTTCCCTCCTTCCAGCGCTCTTTCTTTCTTTCTTTCTTTCTTTCTTTTTCTTTCTTTCTTTCTTTCTTTCTTTCTTTCTTTCTTTCCTTCTTTCCTTCTTTCCTTCTTTCCTTCTTTCCTTCTTTCCTTCTTTCTTTCTTTCTTCTTTCTTTCTTTCTTTCTTTCTTTCTTTCTTTCTTTCTTTCTTTCTTTCTTCTTTCTTTCTTTCTTTCTCCCTGCCTTCTTTGGCTTCTTTCCAGCTTTATTCGTCCTTCTTTTTAAAAATTGGATATTTAGTTCCCAAAGAAAAATTAAACATATATTGATTAATAAAAGGGACTGTTATTCATTATAAAGGTAATTAAATGGGCAAAGCATTATTTATTTAATTAGCCCCTAATATGTTGACACTCATAGGACTCTTTTTAACTACAATATTAAGAATGACTGATTAAAACAACAAAACCTTTCAATCTGCACAAAACACTCAGTTTGAGCATAGGAAGAAAAAATTAAGTGAAATTACTTAATATTATTAAATTCTCAAATACTCAAAATGAGAAATGAACTATCACAGCAACTTGGAAATCAACCTACAGAAAAAAAGTTTTGGTTTTTAAGTATTTTCTGAAAAATACTTAAAAACCAATTAATTTGAATGCTAACCTTGGAATTTAAATATTTTCTATTGATTAAAGAAAGAAAATTAAATTTTAAAATTAATTTCCACACAATTAGTAAACCTTACCTAAGGAATTTGGCAATATACTGATGCATTGATATATAAATATGATTATAAAGCAAATCCTGGGTTTAGCTCAACCCTCATGAGTTCTTTAGTTTGCTTTGTTCCTGTGGAATACCATGTAGGTCAAATGTTAGCAAAGTAGGCCCTAAAATGGCCACTTACAAACGCAGGTGAATGAAATAAACCAGCAGGCAGTCAAAGGAGAAACTATCTCAAATCATGATTTTCATTCTTGAAAAAAGGAGAAAAACACACACACAGATGTCTTTTTACCAAAGGACTTGCTACATGGGGGAAAACAGACAGGAAATCACATAGACACACTAAATTCTTGTTTCTTACAATAGAACATTTCCACAGATTTTCATTATATCAGACAGCATGTGCACTCCATATCTTACTAGTGATCACATCGGGGGCTAAAGTTGTAAACTCTACAGCTGTTAGTATTTCATTTAGATTCTCTTAAGTTACCAATTACAAAATAAGAGTGTTTGAAGAGACATCCTTTCCAACTAAAACACTATGATTTTAACTTAGTACAAACATTTTACCTTTTATGACTATTAATCTCATTTTCTGAGTTTTTGCTTTATTTTTGATTATATGTGGAAATCTTCCAGTCTACTAAGATTGACTGAATGAGACATTGATTATGCATTTAAGGTGTTACTGTTGGGAATTTCCCAAAGAGATGGGGAAACATAGTGGGCTATTAACAAATATAAATTGTTGATTCACTCTCATTCATTTTCATATTAGCTCAACAAGATCCCCAGAATTTGAATTAGAACATCTGAAAGGGGAAGTTTTTGTGAACTAGAATTTCTATATGAGAAGGAAGAGTCAAGATGGCATAGTGAGAGGAAGTATCACAGTATAACTCTTTCTGCAAATCTCTTCAACAAAGATTTAGAGAATGCACCAGACTGAATTTTGATTGGTGAAGCCAAGGAGTCACAGTGAATTATTTTTCTAGCTCAAAGTGGCTTAAGAAGATAGACAAAAAGATTTACAGACACTAAAGAGGGAGTCTGGGCAGGATTACATGTGGCAATGGTGGTAGGAAGCATTGCAGCACCCAGAGACTGAGAAAGGGCAAAGATGGAGCATCATAAAGAGATCCCAAAGAAGCCCTGAGGAAGTAGTGGGTGCAGAAACAAATGCCATTCAGCAGCTTTGTTACTTACCATCCATTGCCGGGTCTCCAATCCAGGGTAAAGAGGAGCAGTTGAGAGTGCAGGCGTTAGCTGTGACTGAAAACAAAACGAGTTCTGGGAAGCAAACAGTAGCTGTGTGACTGATTCTAGGAGTGAAGCTCAGTGTCCTAGTCCAAAGGAGAAATAGTAGTTCAGTTACGATGAATCTACAGAGATTCCCAGCATTCAATGGTGACTGACTCAATCATCAGTCTACTGAAACTTCCTATCAGAAACAAGCTAATAGATCCAAACCTGGGTTGTGAATTTGCAGAACTCAGACCATGAAGGCAGTGAACAAACCTCCCCACCCCAGATTTGGGACCACTTTGGGGCCACTAAGAGCTTTCAGGCCACCAGACTGCATTGTGAAAACTGCAGAATATAAAAAGATAGAAGCTCAGGACAGACATTACCACCAAGAAGTGTGATGGAAGAATGAGCAAATAGAAAAAGAACCCCACCAGATATAGCTATATCTAACCAGCACAGAAGAAGAAAATGGCTCAAAAATCTCTATAAGCAAAGTCTCAAAGAAAAATGCAGCTGGGAGACAAATTCAACAAGAATTCCTAGAAGAGCTAAAGCAAGAGAAAAAGAAGAAATTTTTAAAATTATTTTAACAAATTTAAAAAAATTTTTAATTATTTTTAAAAATTATTTAAAAGAAAAAGAACAAATCAGAGCAGAGTGAAAAGAATAGAAAAACAGGTAAGAGGTAGGGAAGAAAGATGTGAAAAGACAATAAATTGCTTGGGAAAAAAGGTACAAAACCTCATGAAAGAAAGAAAGAAAGAAGGAAAGAAAGAAAGAAAGAAAGAAAGAAAGAAAGAAAGAAAGAAAGAAAGAAAGAAAGAAAGAAAGAAACCTAGACATCATATATAGAGACATCATAAAAGAATATTTTCCAGGTATCTGTGAACCAAAGAGCAAAGTAGAAATTGAAACACTATACCACTTACGTCCTAAAAGAAACTCCAAACTTGAAACTCCTAGGAATATTATACCCAAAATCTAGAGCTCCCAAGACAAGGAAACATACTATAAGCAGCCAGAAAGAAAGAATTCAGGTATTATGGAACTACTATCTTTGAAATATGCTATTCCAGAAGGCAAAGGATCTAGGCTTACAATCAAGAATAATATGGCCAGCAAAACAGTATAATCCTTCAGGTGACAAAATAGATTTTTAACAGAATACAGGACTTTCAAGAATTTCTGATGAAAAAACCAGAGCTGAATAGAAAATTTGACAAATAGAGGGATCAAGGGAAACATAAAAATGTAAATATAAGTGAGAAATCATAAGGGATTAAACATTTTTACATAGTGAGTTGATTATATATAATGTGTGTGTATCCCCTCAGAACTTTATCATCAAGAGGGGTGATAAAGGGAGTCTAATTAGATAGAGGCCATAGGTATGATTCTGTTTTATTTGAATGATCTCAAAACAGGAATGGATGAGGAAAAAAGAATGCACTGGGAGAGGAGGGAAGAGTAAGGAAGAATGGGGAAAACATCTCATATAAATGGGACATGCAAAAAGGAGTTTATAAAACAAGGAGAAAAGAGTGGGAAGAAGAGTGGATGACTTTGAACCTCATTCTCATCTAAACTGGTTAAAGAAAGGAAGAATACTCATACAAACACAGTTAGGTAAAGAAATACATCTTACTCAACAGGCAAAGGAAAGAGAATATGGGGAAATGAGGGGGTAGGGATAAGAGGGAGAGCAGATTAAGTCAAAAGCAAAACAACTCTTAAAGAAGGGATGGAAAAAAACAAAAAAAATATGAAAGAATAGGATGCAAACACACATTTAGTAATCCTAAGAGTTAATGTAAATGAGATGAAATCATCCTTATAACAAAAAAGGATAGTAGAATGGATTAGAACCCAGAACTCAACAAGAAACATAGTCAAAATAGCATGTAGTACTAAAATAAATTAAAGGAGAATAATATATTATAGCTCAGCTAAAATAAAAAAGACAGGGGTAGCAATCATGATCTCAGACAAAGCAAAAGCAAAAAATAGATCTAATTAACAGAGATAAGTGGGGAAACTACATTTCACTAAAAGGTATGATATATCACATTCCTTGCCTTCTCAGTGGCAGGAGGAGAGGCTGGAGGGAGAGAGAGAATTTGGAACTCAAAATAAAATTATTTTAAAATTATTAAAAAATATGTATTTTAGAAAACAAATTAAAAAGGTATCGCAGAACATGAATTTATAGAAACAATAGCAATAATAAACATGTATACACCAAATGGCTTAGCATCAAAATTCTTATAAAAGTTAGATGTATTATAGGAAGAAATAGACAATAAAACTATTCTAGTAGAGACCCTCAATTTACCCATCTCAGACTTAGATAAATCAAACCAAAAATAAATAAAGCGTTGAATTTTAGAAAAAAAATAGATATACTAGATCCCTGGAGAATATTGAATGAGAATAGAAGGAAGTATACCAATTTCTCAGCTATATATGTGTGTCACATTAAAAATAGATTGGTCATTTATAAGATCAAATACTTGCAAAAAAACAGAAACATGAAATGCATCTTTTACTAATGATAATGCAATAAAAGCATATTCAATAATGGGCCTTTGAAACAAAGGTTAAAAACTAATTGGAAAATAAATACCAATAAAGAGTGGGTCCATCAAAGAACAAATTATAGAAAAAATAAAAAGTTTCATTAAAAAATAGGAAAATCATTGAGACAACATGCTAAAATTTATAGGATGCTGCCAAAACAGCAATTAGGGAGAAATGTATTTCTCTAAATTTTTTTTATCAATAAAAGAAAGAAAAAACAGATCAATAAATTGGGCATACAATTAAAAAAATTGAAAGCTCAACATACTAAAAAAATCCTCAATTAAACACCAAATTAAAAATGCTAAAAATCAAAGAAGAGATTAAGAAAATTGAGAGTAAAAGAAACACATCAAATTAATAAAACATGGAGCAAAAATAATAAAATAGTTAATCCATTAGCTAATTTGATTAAGAAAAAGAAAGAAAAAACAAGTTATCACTTTAAAGAATGAAAAGCATAAATTCACAACAAATGAAGAAGAGATAAAAACAATTATTCGGAGAAACTCAAGGATACTAACTGGCCCTTCAGTTAGAAGAACTGAGTTTGAGTTCCACTGTGGGTGCTTATAATCTGTGGGTCTTAATGCAAGTCATTTAAGTTACATCAACCTCTGTTTCATCAGCTATAAATTGAGTGGATTGAAGTAGATGGTCTGAGTTCCATTGTAGCTATAGAACCATGATCACATGGTTATTATAACATTTATAGTTATTATTGTTGAATCATTTCAGTCATGTCTGATTCACTGTGATATAATTTGGGGTTTTCTTGGCAAAGATATTGGAGTAATTTGCCATTTCCTTTTCCAGCTCATTTTATAAAGGACTAAGGCGAACAAGGTTAAGTAACTTGCCCATAGTCACACAATTTGTAAGTGTCTGAGGCCAAATTTGAACTCAGCTTCTCCTGACTCCAGAGCCAGTACTCTATCCACTGCATCACCTTGCTGCCTCTTTTACAGTTGTAGGTTTGTAGAAAATCATACACTCCCATTCATATGCTTGTATTATATGTAGTCCTATACCTGTGATGTAATAGCAATAACAATTATAATTAATTATATAGCACATACTCTGTGCTATGCATTGGATTAAGTCCTTCACAAATATCTCATTTTATCTTCATAATAACATTGGAAGGTAAATATTATTATACCGTTGTGTACTTGAGGAAACTGAAAAAATAAAAGTTAAGTGACTCACCCAAGGTCACACAGCTAATAAGTATCTGAGGCCAGGTTTGAATGTAGGTCTTCTTGGGGGCAGCTAGTTGGCACAGTGGATAGAGCACCAGCCCTGGAGTCAGGAGGACCTGAGTTCAAATCTGGCCTCAGACACTTGACACTAGCTGTATGACCCTGGGCAAGTCACTTAACCCTAGCCAAAAGAAAAAGAATGTAGGTCTTCTTGATTCCAGGTGCAGCATTCTAACTATTAAACTACTTAGGTATCTCTAAATAAAATAAAACTTTCAAAAAGAGGATTATGCCTATGAATTGGCTTATAATATGTCATATCATTACTGGATAGAAAGGTATCCTGAGAGGGTAGAACCAAAATGGTGGATTCAACAACCTAGCTGAACTCTCTTAACATTCCCTTCCAAAACACTTCACTAATTTCCTCTCCATTTTTTTTTTAAATAATGCCTCAAATCAAATTTTGGAGTGGCAGAGCAAACAAAAGGTCAGATTAGGACATTTTTCTGGACAAAGAAAAATTAGCAGGTCTGTAGGAGAGGTCTGGGGTGAAGCCCTTTCTCACACAAACACATGGCAGCAGCAACAGGAACTTTGGAAACTTTCAGCTGAGATGCTATAAAGGGGTTGACCAACTGGTCCAAAAGAAATTACAGGGGACCTGTTACTTCTACTGGGTACAGTTGGCAGTGATTGTCAATTCTATTGCCCATATGCAATTCTATGTTCTAGTTTCAGGGAAAAGAGGACAGCTTGTGATCAATTAAAAGTTAGAATTGGGCAATTGGAAGGTAATGACCATTGAGACATCAAAAAACAATAAAAACAAAATCAAAAGAATGGGAAAAAAAGAAGAAACTGTGAAATATCCCATTGGAAAAACAATTGGCCTGGAAAATAGATAAAGGAGAGCTAATTTAAGAACATAGACAATTCTTATTTTATGTAAGTGTATTGTTCTGCTCACCTCTATGTAAAGTGATTTTTATATAATGCAAATTTGATCACAGATGTGATGAAGGAAGGGAGGCTGGAAGGGATGAATGGGACCCTGTGCCTGTGGAGGGAGGGGACTGGGACACAGATTTAGGCCACATGAGGTCTGGGGACAGAGAAGCAAGAGCAGGAAAAAGAATACACAAGGGCCAGGGTCAATGACCTAGTGGTCTGGCCAGAACCAAGAGAAAGAACAAGTGGGAACAGACATGGGAGCTGGACACAGACAAAGATAGGAGACAACAGGCAACACACAAGGGTCAAGGACAGATGCAGTACCTAAGCACAAGCAAAAGACAGATCAAACAGGGGATGGCACAAGGCAGGTGGGCAGAGTAGGGGAAAAAATCTTTGTCAGAGTGGGAGATTTCAAGCCAAGTTCTAGATCCCATGGCAGCAACTGTCTCTCCATATCCCCATTCTGGTTTCACTTGGAGGTGAATTTTTAGGGATTTTTAAAAAAGGGTTTTTTTGTTTTGTTTTGTTTTTTGTTTTTTGGGTTTTTTTGGTGGGGGAGTGGGAGGCTAAGGAACATTGAGCCAAGGGACAGGAATGGAGAGAGAGGACACTATGGCCTAGTAAAGGGATTTTTGTAATGCAGATTTTTTTCAAGACTTTTTAGGTAAAGTCAGTTTTGCATAATGAGAATTTGCAGGAACTAAGAACTGTCTGTAATTTGACTACCTAGAAGCTATGACCAAAAAAATAGCTAGACACCATATATTTTAAAAAATTATTCAGGAAAACTGCCTTGATATCTTAGATCCAGAGGGTAAAATAGAAATGGAAAGAATCAATTGATCATGTTCTGAAGGACATCCCAAAATAAAAACTACCAGGAATATTTTAGCCAAATTCCAGAAGCCTCAGGTCAAAGAAAAAGTATTACAAATAGCCATAAAGAAGCAATTCAAATATCATGAGGCCACAGTCAGGATCACACAAGTAGCTTCCATATCAAAGGAGTGGAGGACTTGGGATATTATGTTCTGGAAGGCAAAAGGCAAAAATAGACATAATTAAAAGAGGTAGTGGGGCAACTATATTTTATAAAAGGTACCACAAACAACTAAAATTTTGCAGCACATTTCTCAGATAGAAATCTCATTTCTCAAATATGTAGAAAGATGACTCAAATTTGTAAAAATAAGTGCCATTCCCCAATTGACAAATGGTCAACAGGCAGTTTTCAAATAAAGAAATAAAAGCTATCTATGGTCATATGAAAAAAAAATGCTTTATCACTATTGATTAAAGAAATGCAAATTGAAACAGCTCTGAGGTATAACCTCACCCCTTTTGGAAATAACAAATGCTGGAGGGGATGAGGGAAAATAGCTACACTATTGAACTGTTGGTTGACTTGTGAACTATCTAACCCTTCTGAAAAACAATTTGGAACTTTGCCCAAACTGCAATAAAACTCTGTATACCCTTTGATCCAGCAATATCACTACTAAGTCTGTTTCCCAAAGACATCAAAGGAAAAGGAAAAGGACCTGCAAAAATACTTATATCAGTTGTTTTTGTGGTGACAGAGAACTGAACAATGAGGGGGGATGTTCATCAATTAGGGAATAGCCGAACAAGTTGCGACATGTGATTGTGTACTATTGTGTGACAAGAAATAATGAGGGGGGTGGTTTCAGAAAAAAAAAACTTGGCAAGACTTATATGAACTGATACAAAATGAAGTGGAAGAAAAAAGCCAGAAGATCATTATGCACAAAAACAGCAATGCTGGAAGGATGATCAACTGTGAAAGACTTGGTCACTCTAATAAATACAGTGATCCAAGACAATTCCAATGTACTGAGTTCAGTGCTTTGAACTTGGATGGGGAAAATTACTTCTTTATTTTAATATAATTGGCTTATGTTGTAATCCTATGTATTTTATTTTATTCATTTAAAAACATTGTTCTGAGCAGAGGTTCATAGGCTTCACTTGACTGCCAAAGGGTCTGTGACAAGTTAAGAATCCCTGAGTTAGATAATTTTTAAAACTGAGAGGGATGACTGGGTAAGATCTTCTGCAGGTTAATAGCTAGTTTGATTTTATAGGTACTTCCTAGAAGCCTAATGGAAGTCCAAAGTACTTGTAGGTCATCTTAGCCATCTTCAGAATGGGCTGTAACTTATTTTCATTGGCTCTAAACACTCAAGTTTATGTTCAACTATAGGAAAGATGAGGATCCACGGTTAAAAAAGGTCAATGAGTAAATATTTGTTAAGTGCCTACTACACGCCAGGTACTGTTCTAAGCACTGGGGCAACAAATAAATGCAAAAAGCAATTCCTGGCCTCAAGGAGCTCACAATTTAATAGGGGAAACAATAAGCAATCAAACATGTACAGACATATTTTAGAAAAGTAAATAATTATCATGAAGCCCAGAGTTTGTAAAGACCTTAGAGAATGCTTTGGCTAGGCGCAGATAACAGAATTTAAAAAAAAAAAAGGATGTAGCTTCTGGGGACCCTTTACACGCACTCTCTAGAATACTGCTCCAGATTTAAGGCAATTTATGGATTGATATTCACTCAAAACCAAATCTCACGAGCCTTCAATTCTGGATTTCTTTTACTAGACTAACCAAAAGACAGCAAACAAAGCAAAAAACAAATTAGGCAGAAGAGCAAAATAAGTGATAACAAAGGTCTTCTGGTCCTCAGGGGATGGAATCAAGATGCAAGAGTAGAAAAAGCACTTAGTTGAGCTCTTCCAATAGTCCCCTCCAAACAGCTATAAAATAATGCTTCAAATCAAATTCTGGAGTAGCGAAGCCTGCAAAAGATCAGAGGGAGACGATCATACAGCCCAAGAAAACTTGGGAGATTGGAAAGAGAAAGATCTGTGACACGAACTAGAGTCTAGTCCAGAGCCCATGTGGATGAAACACCAGGGCAGACCAGGTAGCGGTGACAGAAGCAGCAGCAGCTTTCATAGCTTTCAAGCCAGAGATGGTAAGGGGAACTGAGAACTAATCAGAAAGATTACAGGCAACCCCTATGCTATCACTGGACATAGGACAAGATGCTGTTAGGCATCTCCATTGCCTATATCTACTTCTGGGTCGTAGTTCAAAGGTGAAGATGAGTACTTTCAGTAAAGACAGAGTAAAAGCCCTGAGGGGGCAGTATGTCATTCCCATTGTGCTGTCCCAAGGCCAATGACTAATTAAAAAATCGCTAGGTTTATCACACCTTTTAAAAAGACCAAAAAGGCCTTTGAGTGCTGGAGCACCACTGCCTGGGAACAACCAGGAAGTTTGTCTTCTACAAAGGTCTAAGCCATGGAATCACCTTTTCCTTGGAGTGTTTGGGGGTTTCTAAGGAAGCTATGGGTGCATGCTCCCTGGGATGGGTTGTGTAGGCTCAGTCAGTTTCATTGCATAAAGAATACACACGGCCAAGAAGTGTGTGTGACTGGTTTACTCGTGAATTCAATGCTGTGGAGCCTCTGAGGTCTGCTAGCATGTGGTCTGTCATTTTTGTTTTTATTTTTACTTTTTTGTTTTGGACGGACAACTGTCCATCCACTGCTTTCTGGTAGGTAAAACTCTGTTGAGATGCTGTTTCTCTCTGCTGACATCTGCTGGTCTGTAACTATGAAGTATTTCTTTTTTAAACTGAGCTGCTGCTGATCATATGACTAGTAAGAGTTGAGTTCTGAAAAGCTCATAAACCTCAGGCCATTTCAGCTTTTTTGAGATGTAGGACTGAGTCAGCCACACCCAGCTAAATATTAAAGCTCTTAGCCATTTGGGACTCTAGAGGGCCCTTTCGGAGTCTCTGAACTGTGAGTTATGATCTAAAATGTCTTTTAGTTCATACCATACCCCCAAGCTGCTAGCCCAAGCCTTCATCAATTCATCCTAGGAAAGGACTCTAAGTAGAGGTGAGGTGAGCAGATGCTTTTCAATGGCCTTAATGGCTAAGGTTGTGATGCAAATCCACCTATGGGCCAGAAAGAAGAGCGCTAGTGCTCATAAATCTGGTGATCTTTGCCCTATTTTCCCTAAGCAACCTGTGCTCCCTGGCACATAAATCTGTCAGACAAAGTACTGTAGTGATATTGGTTGTGGGAAATAAAATAATGAAAATATCGTTCTATAGTATCATCTGTTAATTTTATGAAGCTGTAGAACTATGTCCCAGGAGTGGCCCCACTCAGGGCCTGTGATTGAAGGCTCACTGCCCCTGAATCCCCTGGAGGCTTACTTCTGTGCAGTCTACTTCTCCAGTGTTCTGAGTCACTCAAACAGTACTATACCATTCCATTATTGCCAATACGTCACCATTGTTTGAACAGTTAGGAGGGATGCCTCTGCCCCAGGCCAATTAGAGTCGAAGTTTGGAGGCCCATTAACTCCATAGGGAAGTCCTGCCCTGCTCTGCATCCAGTCCCTCCAGAGCCAACCAGCACCCAGGAAGGTAAGGGCATCCAGTCAGTCAGTCAGTTTATCAATCAGTCAATCAAATTCATTATGTGCCTACTGTGCACCAGCCACTGTGCTAAATGCTGGGGATACAAGAAGAGGAAAAAGTAGTTCCTGCCTGCAAAGAGAACAGAGTGGAAAGCATGCAAACAAATATATACAAAGCAAGCTATATTCAGGGTAAACATGAAATAATTAATAAAGGGAATGCACTAGAATTAACAGGCCTCCAGTAAAATATGACATTTTAGTTGAAACTTAAAGGAAGCCAGGGAGGTCAGTAGGCAGAGAGTAGGAGGGAGAATTTTCCAGGCATGAGAGATAGCCAGGGAAAATTCCCAGAGCCATGAGATGGAGTATTTTCTTCATGGAACAGTCAGGACAGCAGTATTCCTGGGTCAAAGAGAACATATAAGAGAACAAACTATAGGAGGGAGCCAGGTTATGAAGGGCTTTGAATGCCAATAGAGCATTTTTGCGTTTGACCATGGAGGCAATAGGGAGTCCCTGGAGTCTATTGAGCAGGGGTAAAAAAGATAAGACCTGTGCTTTAGGAAAATCACTTTGGTGGCTGAATGGAGAATGGATTGCAATGGGGAAAACTTGAGGCAGGCAGACCCACCAGTAGGCTATTACTAAAGTACAGGCATGAGGTTATACTTTCTTGCACTAGAGTGGCAGCAGTGCCAGAGGAGAAAAGCAGGCATATTACAGAGATGTTACAAAAATTTTAATTAACAAACCTTGGTAACAGATTTAATATGTTTGGGGAGGATAGGGGAGAGATGGTGAGGAGTCCAGGATGATTCCTAGATGGCAAGCCTGAGGGACTGGGAAGATAGTTTTGCCCTCTATAGTAATGAGGGAGATAGAAAGGGAGGAGGGTGTAGGAGGAAAGTTAATGAGTTCTGTTTTAGATACATGGAGCTTAAGATGTCTATTGGACATCCAGTTTGAGATGTCTGAAAGGCAGTTGGAGATGTGAAACTGGAGGTCATCAGAGAGTTAGGGACATAGAGCTGGCAAATAAATTGATTGGAGCTAATGAGATTACCAAATGAAGTAGTATAGGGGGAGAAGAGAAGAGGATCTAGGATGGAACATTAAGGAGACCTACAATTAGAGGACATGAAGAAGGTCCAGCAAAGAAAACAGAGGAGACAATACAAACACCAAGAATCCTGCACTTACTTCACCTTGAACTCTTTATCATGAGACCCAGGTGTTTGGTCCCAGTCAAGAACTGATTTTTGAGGCTTCTTTGCCCTTGACATTAATGCTTTAGATAAGTGACTCTATTTGGAAGTGATATCTATCCTGTGTTGCAGCATCATAACAATCACCATTGAGAACTCAGACACTTTGGGGACTCCATTATCACAAGGGTCCTGTCATGAGACCTACTCTTCCCTTCCCTTTCTTTTTTTTTAATTTTTAAAATATATTTTGATATTTTTCATTAAGTATTTTTCAATTACATGTAAAAAATTTAACATTCTTTTTAAAAAATTGACTTTCAAATATTCTCCTTCCATTCTGTGCTTTCTTGAGAAGGCAAACTGGTATCAATTACACATGTGAAGTCATACAAAACATACTTCCACATTTGTCATGTTGCAAAAGAAAATATGGAAAAAAATAAAAGAAGAAAAATACAGAAAATAAAAAGTGTCTTCCATTGGCGTTCAGAGTTCATCAGTCCTCTCTCTGAAAGGAGGTAGCCTTTTTCATCTTGGGTCCTTTGGAATTGTTTTGGTTTGTTGTGGATCAGAGTAGCTAAGTCTTTCATGGTTCATCATCCTTACGTTGCTGTTACTATTATGATGTTCTCCTGGTTCTACTTACTTCACTTTACATGAGTTCATATACATCTTTCCACATTTATCTGAAACCACCCTGTTTTTCATTTCCTATGTCACAGTATTAATTCCATCATAATCATATACCACAACTTGTTCAGCCACTCACAGGTTGATGGGTAGCCCCACAGTTTTCAGGTTTTGCCACTACAAAAAGAGCTGCTATAAATACTTTTGTACAAATAGGCCCTTTTCCCCTTTCTTTGATCTTTTTGGGATACAGACCAAGAAGTAGTTTGGCTGGGTTGAAGGATATGTGTAGTTTTACAGCTCTTTGGGTAAAGTTTTGAATTGTTTTCCAGAATGGTTGGACTAGTTTTCAACTCCATCACAAGTGCTTTAATGTCCCAATTTTTCCACATCGACTCCGGCATTTTTCCTTTTCTGTCATATTAACCACTCTGATAAGTGTGAGGTGGTATATCGGAATTGTTTTAATTTGCATTTTTCTAGTCAAAAGTGATATAGGACATGATTTCATGTGACAATAGCTTTGATTTCTTCTGAAAACTGTTTAAATCCTTCAACCATTTATCAAATGGTGAATGGTTCATATTTTTATGCATATGGGTAAGTTTCCTACATGTTTGAGAAATAAAGCCTTTATCAGAGAAACCTATAAATTTTTCTCAGTTTCCTGTTTTCCTTCTAATTTTGACTGCATTAGTTTTGTTTGTGCAAAAACTTTTTAATTTCATGTACTAAAAATTATCCATTTTACTTCCCATCATCATCTCCATACCTGCTTTTGGACATAAACTCTTCCCCTTATCCATTGATCTTAAAGGTACATTTTTCCATTCTCCTCTAATTTACTAATGATATGACACTTTATGTCTAAATCATTTATCCATTTTGACCTTGGTATACAATGTGAAATATTGGCTTGTTCCTAGTTCCTACCAAACTGCTTTCAAGTTTTTTCAGCATTTTGCAAATGGTGTGTTCTTACACCAAAAAGCTTGGATCTTTGGGTATATCAGACATGAGATTACTATGCCCATTTACTTCTATTATGTACCTAATCTGTTCCACTGATGCACCATTCTATTTATTAGCTAGGATCTGATTGTTTTGATAAATACTGCTTTGTAACATAGCTTGAAATCTGGAACTAATCATCTGTTTTCCTTCACATTTTTTTGTCATTGATTCTCCTCATATTATTGAACTTTCGTTCTTCCAGATGAATTTTGTGATCATTTTTTCTAGCTCTATATAATAATTCTTTGATAGTTTGATTGATATGGCACTGAATAAGTCATTAACTTACGTAGTATTTTCATTTTTATTATACTGTCTCAGCCTACCCATTAGCAATTAATATTTCTCTAATTATTTAGATCTGTCTTTGTGTAAAAAAGTATTCCTCTTCCTCCCGGATTTTGTTGTAGTATATAGAAATGCTGATGATTTCTGTATTTTTATTTTTTATCCTGTAACTTTACTGAAGTTGTTAATTATTTCAACTAGTTTTTTAGCAGATTCTCTAAGGTTCTCTAATTATACCAGTGTATGATCTCCAAAGAGTGATGGTTTCATTTCCTCATTGCCTATTTTTAGTCCTTCAATTTCTTTTTCTGGCCTTATTGCTATTTCTAGCATTTCTACTGCAATACTAAATAATCCTTGATTCACTTCTGATCTTACTGGGAAGGTTTCAAGTTTATCCACCTTAGTAATTATTCTTGCTCTTGGTTTAGAGAGATACCACTCATTTTTAAAAGTTCCCTTTATTTCTAATCTTTCTAGTGTCTTTTAATAAAAATGGGTGTTGTATTTTGTGACAAATCAAAAAGCTTTTTCTGTACCTATTAACATAATTACATGATCTTTGTTATTTTTGTTATTAATGTGTTCAATTATGCTGATAGTTTTCTTAATACTGAGCCAGCCCTGCATTCCTGACATAAATCCCACATGCTCAAATTGTATAATCTTTGTGATATACTGCTGTAATCTCCTTGCAAATATTTTATTTACAATTTTCGCATCAATATTCATTAAGGAAATTGGTTTATAGTTATCTTTCTCTGTTTTGCTCTCCTTGGTTTAAGTATCAAAGCCATATTTTTGTCATAAGAAGAATTTGGCAGGACTCCTTTATCTATTTTTTTCAAATAGTTTATATAATATTGGGATTAATTGTTCCTTAAATGTTTGGTAGAATTCACTTGTAAATCCTTCTGATCATAGGAATTTTTTCTCAATGAGCTTGTTCAATATTTTTTTCTAAAGTAGGGTTGTTTAAGTATTCTATTTCCTCTTCTGTTATTCTGGGTAGATTATGTTTTTGTAAATATTCATCCATTTCACTTATACTGTAAGTTTTATTGACATATAATTAGGCAAAACAATGTGAGATACAGTTAAGAAAAAGGATACTCCTTAAAATCCCATTCAGTTTTTTCTAGAGGTCTAATTTTTCTAAGATTTTGTCATCTCCTTAACTTCTTTCTTATTGATTTTATAGTTAGATTTATCTAGCTCTGAGAAGGGAAATTTGAAATACATTTTGTGAATTTTTTGCATTTACTAGGTACTAACAATGATGAACATAGATAACATCTTTCTCAGTCAGTGGATAAAAAATTATTTGGTGCCTACTATGTGCCAGGCACTGTGTTAAGCACTGGAAAAGGCAAAAGACATCACCTGCCCTCAAGGAGCTAACAAGAGAATGGGGAAAGACAGGATACAAAAGGAAAAAGAAAGCATGAGGCAGAGAAGAAGATGTCCTCCTCATGACCATGACAGAGAAATCCAGAGGAACGTAGCCAGGTGGGAAATGAAAAGTTAGTGGACCTGGGCACCATCCTCAAATAGAGGTTCTGGAAGGAGAAGCCTCCACCCTGTAATCAAAGGGAGGGAGGAGCCTGAGGGATAAAGGGTTCTGATGAGTATAGAAAATTGATTCCAAGGAAACAGAAGCTAGGCACAATGGCTAACTTCTCCAGATACCAAGAAGGTAGTTTCCACAGAAGAAATGTAATAGGAAATCATCTGTAGGAACATTTTGGCATGTTAAGTGAACACAATATTCTTTTATAAAATAAGCATAAAAATATAAAATTATTCCTAGGTACTCATTGGGTGAGAGACAAAATATGAAGTTATATTCAAAATCAGCACATGAAAGCATTGTTACACCTATTTTTATAAGTATAATAGAATTTTAAAAGTTATTTTTGTTATTTTGTTATTATGGTCCAGGGCAATTAGCATGATCCAGGCTTATTTTATATTACTTCCCTCTAAGTACTTTACTTTTAAGAAAAACATGATCACTAGTTATTCCTCAAATATACCACCCCGTATCCGTACTGCACATACTCAAACAAGCTATCTTTTGTTCCCAGAAGCTTACTTTTTCCCCTTCCATCTCCAACTTATGTTGCTTCAGGACTCAGAGAAGGTGATATCTTCTCAGAGGAGATTGCTCTGATTCCTGATCTAGTTATTAATGCTCTTTATTTACCTCTTCAAATATTTTTATATACACTTACCTGTGTGCATGTTCCTCTCCACCAGCACTCACAGTAGAAAATAAGCTGTTTAAGGGCAGGGACCAATACCTAGAAGAGTGCCTTGTACAAAGCAGGGACTTAATAAATTATTACTGAGTAGAAGTAAATTGATTTAATCATCTATCCTTGTGAACTGGCATTCTCCATCTGAATCTGTGCCATATTTGTTGGCACAATCAATTTCTGTACATTATTCTTTCAAAATACAAAAGGTTCCTTGATTTCAAATGGTTGTAATTCCCAGTGACTAATTGGGAACCACATACTCACTAATAAATGCCCAAATATATAAATGTCCAAAACATATCTTTGGATATTCAAATTAATGAATGTATACAAAATTTCATGGAATAAGTAGAGAGATTGGAGATTAATGGCAAAAAAAAAAATAAAATAAAGTAGGCAGCCACATGCTTGAATGAGAAAAAAGAGACAGAGACAGAGACAGAGACAGATAGAGACAGAGACAGTCCCAAGTGAAGACACCAAACTTTAATAACACCTAAAGAATTATCCAGCTACAAAATAGAACAGCACTGGATTTTTTATATTTTTTTATTTTAGTACTTTTGCCTTGTGATTTCCTTCCTGGCATAAGCTGTCCATTTATGAAGCAGTCATTGAACCAGATGCCTAGTTTACAAACCGATAGCTACAATATGAGTTCTTCAGGGAATCTTTAGATTAGTTGCCATTTGTAATCTCTTCACTTCTCAAGGGTTAGTGCTACAAATCTAAGTTGGTAAGTATTCTTGTCGCTGGCATATATGAACTATTCTGACGTCAGGGACTTGGATCCTAAAATACACTTTTGTATAAACAAACATCACAGTGGATATGAGGCAGGGTTAAGATGTTGGAAGACAAAGTGCAATACAGGTTGCATATAATTTAAAGAGCTGTCATACTTTGGATTGAGTTTATATAGTGCAGAGATATATAGGCAATAAAATAGCCCCAGTTATAAACTATACAAAAATAATGGGGAGGATCACCTTCCAATGGATTTTTCTTCTAGAATGGAGAAAGAAGCAAGATTCCAAAAGAAATTACCAACTTTAAGAGAGTGTTTGGCATTTATCCTATACCTGTGAGAAAAATCAGAATATTCTATTGCACAGGTTTTTTAGAACATTTGTTGACCTGAGAGCTGTATCTTGGCTTGGATAATGCAACATGTGAACCTTTAAAACTTTGTCTTTATTCTAAAGACTCAAATTTTAGTTGAATTGAGAAGTTATTTTTTCTCTTGTATCAAAGAAGTTAAAATTAAATTAAATTGAAAAGTCCTCCTATTGATTTATTAAAGGAAATAAGACAACCGATAAAGCTATGAGTCATCTCCTCCTCTCAGAAGATACAAATCTGCTCCTGAGACCCACAGCTTCTATTGTAATCAAGGCCAAGGAAGTTTGAACACTGTGATACTCAGTAACAATCACAGATGCATAGAGTGATTTAGCTTACACATAGTAGACTATCAACTCCTCCAGAGAAGAAATCTGGTTTTTGTATTTTTTTTTTTTTTAGGCAATGGTATTAAGTGACTTGCCTAGGGTCACACAGCTAGTAAGTATCAAGTGTCTGAGGCCAAATTTAAACTCAGATCCTCCTGAGTGTAGGGCTGGTGCTCTATCCATAGCACTACCTAGCTGTCCCCTTGTTTGTGTGTTTTTTAACAATATTATAAATTGTTTTATTGACTAATCATACGTTGAAAAGGACCTAAGTGGCCATCTAGTCTAAACACCGAAACGGTATGTTCTACCTACGACTTCTCATCAAATCATCAGATTGAGGTCAATTATACTTCAAATTTTTAACAACTACATGTCTTGATCATTTGGGTGTGTGCATGTGACTACATGATTGAAACTTTTATTTGGAATGTGAATTAGGAACAATCCTTATTTTGGAGAAATTAAATTCTAACCCCACCATTATGAAGCCAGAAATCCGGAGCAAGCACAGCTGTGGTAACAGGAAAGGAGCCAGAATATCTTCCTACTTCACAGAAGCTGCTTAGGTTCAAATATTGGCTTAAAAAAACCAGTGTTGGTGCGATTATATTGCTTTGTGCCATCAGTTTTACAACAATCATAAGTACTTAATTTTATAACTATTTGTGGTACATTGGATAGAACACTGGGCTTGTAATAAGGAAGACTCATCTTCCTGAGTTCAAATCCAGCTTCAGACACTTACTAGCTGTGTGACTCTGGGTAAGTCACTTAACCCTGTTCGCCTCAGTCCCTCATCTGTAAAATGGGCTGGAGAAGGAAATGGCAAACTACTCCATACTCTCACCAAGAAGACCCCAAAAGAGGTCACAAAGAGTTAGTCACAACTGAAATGATTCAACAATAGCAACAAAATAGTATTGTACAACTGTCCACTAATTTATAGGGATCCTATTATGTTGTGAATCCAAAGATAATTAGTTTTTATGGTTCTTCAATATTATTCTGGTGATATGTTCCTACGGAAGTATGTAAAGGTTTACATATTAAAATTATATATATGTGTGTATTTTATACATATATATGTGTATTTTATACACATGTATAAAATACACATATATATGTATAAAATACACACACACACACACATATATATGTGTGTGTATATATATATATATATATATGTATATATATTATCAAATGTGCAAATCACATGTAAGAATCTTGGCACTCTTTTCAAGGAACATCTATCCATTTTGAATGCACTGTCTATCTACACTAATTCTCCCCCAGCAATTAACATATTTTAATGGAAAGGAAACTGTATTGGAAATTAGAAGTCTTGAGTTTGAATCCGAAAGCTGACTGTGACTTAATGGATAGGAAACAACTCATTATCAACATGAGATTCATTTCATATTCTGCTCACTTTGATTAATCAGATCATTGACTAAGTATAGCATATTCAAAATGATATTAAATTAGAAAGATAATAATTTACTGTACCTGATTAAAATAGGTCTAATATGAGTCACTTAAGCTATTGACTCAGAAAAAATTACAATTGATAAAAATTAAGACATTAACACTGATTATCATCATTTTATGAAAACACAAAATTATGAAAACACAAGATTGTTTTCCATAAAAGTTTAGAATTAGCTATGAGGTGTAAAGGAGATAAGATACTATTTCTGTAATGTTAACTGATTATAGAAAATGACTCAGAGCACGACACAGCTTTCCTCCAACAAGGGGTCTCGCATATATATGTTGTAATCATACAGAATTCTCGGTTTACAATCATTGCTTCCTCTTCCTTTCCTTCCACTCACTTCTTGACACCCTGAGAATAGCTTAATGTTAATTATTATCAGTAATATTAATTAATAACCACACTATGATTGGAACTACTCACTCTTGAGTTATTTTTGGCCTTTTGATTGCCAAAGCTGATGGCCTTTTCTCAATACTCATCCTTCTTGAGCTCTCTGCAGCATTTGACAGCTGTTGATTAGTCTTTCCTTTTGGATACTCTTTCTTCTCTAGGACACTGAGACAGTGCCCTCTTGGTTCTCCTCTTGCCTATCTAGCCACCTTTCCCAGCATCATCCATATTAGAACCTGTAACTATGTGTGTACCCCATGATCTGTCCATGCCCCCTTTCTCTTCACACTATTCATTATCTCAAAGAAATAGCTGAGGGTTTTCCTTATTCTAATATGGGGTGTGTGACAGTCATGCTTCCCTCACTAAAAGAGCTCAAGCTTAAACCGATGAGCTTATTTTTTTTAACTTAACATGTTATTAGTTAAAAAAAAAACTATGGTAGAGTAACCCACTCTACCAACTGAAGCCTGATTCTAGAAGCAATTGAGTAAAGCTCCAAAACCATGTATCTAGTGGAGCAAAATGCAGTGCATACTGTGTGACAAGAACATAACAGCAAAAGATGCTGTAGATGAAAGAGTGTTGAGGCTGGAGGCAGGGGAATGATTATGTATCTAGGCCCAACTAATTTTCTGTGTGACTTTGGGCTACTTACCCTCTTGAAGCCTCAGGATCCAAACTGAGGCCCTATTACTCTATAATGAGTGCTACGTAGCATGAACCACCCTGCCTCCCTTTTATCTTGCTATATAGATATACATACGTGTACACACATGGGTTCCAAACTCTTAACTGTATTGTTCATGCCCTTTTATACACATTCAAATTTGTCAATTCCCCTCCCCCACACACACCCCTGAAAAATATAGTATTCAGAACCTAACATCATTTCTCCATATGTGGTTTATCCAATGTAGCAAGCAATGGGACCAATGGAATGATTCTCTCAAAAACTACCTGTTATCCATACTAGCTAAGATCATATCAACCTCTTTGTGCGCATGTCAGTTTTGCTGGCAGGTAAAGTCCCTAAATCTTTTTCCCATGAATTTATGGCAGGCCAGGCCTGCTCAGTCCTGCAGATATAAACTGGATGTGTTGAAGCTCTGTTCAGAACTTTATATTTGTCCATATCACCTCATCATTCCAATCCATTAAAATCACTTATAATAGTTAGTCTTCCATCCAGCATACTAGTTATCCTTCTTTACTTTGTATCTTTATTATATTTAATTTTAAAAATGCTTGATCTATGTTCATATAAGTCATTGATAAAAATGTTGGCCAGAACAGTGTCAAGTATAAAATCCTGAAATATGCCAGTATATACTGCCCTTCAGATTTACATAAATCTGTGGTTACCAGTTACACATCTTCCTAACTACCTAAATGCCATACAAGCTATATATCTCCATTTTTTCCAGGAGAACATTATGGAATTCCATCAAATGACTTGCTGAAATCAAGATGTACGATGTCTATGACATTCCATGCATTTGGCTGTGTAGTAACCCTATCAAGGAAGGAAATTAGATTAGTTTGGCATGACTGGTTCTTAATGAAACCATGCTGTCTCCCAGTAATCTCCACTTCTTTTCCTAAAAGCTCACAGGCCATCTGTTTAAAAATCTATCATAATTACTAAGATAATTATGGAAGTTTTGCAGGGATTAACATCAAACTAACCCATCTATAATTTCTGGAATCTACCTATTCCAGTCTGGAAAACCGGCACCTTTCCCATTCTCCATGATTCCTTGTAATTGACTGGAAAATAGTCCCTCTAGTATATCAGTGAGATCTTTTGATACATTGAGGTGTAGAGTTCTCTAAGCCTGGGCTTGAATCCATTCATAGAAGTTCTGTACTCTCTCACCAAACCTACATCCCACCTATTCTTATTGCCATTGCCCCTCCAATTTGGAACTTTAATTCCTCTTTAATCAGAGAGTCTTTGCAGTTTGCAGATAATTGGCTTGTATAGATAAGACAAACCAATAATGTATAAGCATAGAATTGCAAAATCTGAAACAAAGAAAAAATATGTTGTAAAGACAAGTCCAATTAAGAAAGGATTAGATAAAATTACATAAAAAGAAAAAGAAGAAAAAGAATATTTTTGTAGTTATAAAATACTGATATGGGAAAGGCTTCTCTAATCCTTGACAAATTCCAGTTCATTGAATAGAACTATGCCTAGAATGGAATATGGTAATAATAATAATAATAATAATAGATTCTCACATTCAGAGCAAGAAGGGATCATAGATTTCATCTAGAACATTTTTTTTTACATAGAACATAATTTTACAAAGGTCTTAAATAATTCCCACAATATCATACAGGGAATTGATTGTTGAATTGGAATTCAAATCTGGGTCCTCTGGCACCATATCCATTACTCCACTACTGCAGGTGGCCTATGATAATGATATTTCTATAATCATGAACAATCCAACTTCAGAAAATATAAATATATTTATAACATTTAAACCTTGGATGAATAAAGCAAAGAAAGAACTATAGGATACTATCAATAATATCAATTCAAAGCTTTTAAATACAATCCTGGCAAAAATAACAATAATGGTATATCCCCCAAATCATGCATTTTAATGAAGTTGAATTTATACCAATTATGGAAGGATAGTTTAACATTTGGAAAATAATGAGCATGAGGAAATAAGGTCATATAACTAACAAGATGGAAAATTAGACATTTTCTCTGATCCTCTTGACCTCTCAAACCTCGACAAAATGGGAATTATATGCAAGAGATAAAATAATTTCAGCTTTCTCCATGGTCAAGGACCCCAAAAACCTAGAGGTAAAAAACCTAATGAGAAAACAGCTGAGAAATCTAATCCTTTATTTTTACTACACTCAGCCAGCATCCACTTCCACCACTGCCCACCACACAGGAAGGGCTGTACAAACTGACCTATGGCTTCAACCCTGCCCATGATCTTCCCTGTGAAAGAAAAAAAAGTCAGAAGCTTTCTTTGACTGAGACTGCAGGAAGAAAAGTGAGGAACAGAGGGATCTGAGGCAGAACGAGTGTATGGCTGTGTGATACTCAATTAAGCCTGAAAGAAAGAGGCCAATCTCCAACTAAAGCCTGTTCTATCCCCCTAGAAATCACTTGGATCAGAGAATGATGCCCAAGACCTCTGAATTTCCCAGCATAAGAAGAGATTTGTCTTTGAGATCTAGCCCCCAGAAAAACCACAATCAATGGGAAATCAGTCAGAAAGTGAGCAAACAGGGTGTATATGGGGTGGGGGGCCACCAAATATCTTAGGAGGAAAAAAATAATCAATTAAAGATCTTGTACACAAACAGATAAACCAGCAGGGAAGGTATTAAGAACAGAAGTTACTATGGCCTTCCAAATAAACTAAAAGAGTCCCAGAATCTACAAATAAATATCATAAGAAAAAGAAAAGTATATCATCTAATGAGGTACAGGACCCTATGTATTGCCAAGAGAGCATAGTACCATATTGGGATGTTCCTGAATGGTCTAAAAGAAAGATATGAATTATAAAAGCAGAATTTATAGTCTTAATAGAAGAAATAATTGGCAGAACAAAAAAAAAACAAACTTGAATTGATGACAAGTCTTAGCAAAGAAATGAAAGAGAACATAACAAATTGGGAATTCAAATATTCAGAAGAAAAGGACAATCTGGAAGAAAAGAAGCAAAAAAACAAAAACTTTTTTTAAAAAGGTCTCCATATAAGCAAACATATTGATTGTGATGACAAAACATGTAGAGATAACTTAAGGATTATGGGTCTCCCAGAAGAGCACAAAAATTTGAACATCATGATTAAAGAAATATTACAAGAAAACTGCTCATAACTTGTGAACACAGAACACAAAGTGTCAGTTGAAAGAATCCACAGATCACTTCCAGGAAAAGAAATAGCAACAAGAAGAAGAAGAAACAAAAAAAGAAAAAAGAAAAGAAAAAGAAACCAACCATTATGCTACAAACTCTAAAACAAATAGTGGTGAAATTTAACAATTTTAAAGACAATTAATTCTTCTAGTGACCAAGAAAAAGAACTCCCAAGTATAAAGGAAGGAAATTGGAATTACAGAAAACTTCTATACCCACCAGAAAAGCAAAAACTATTTTTTCCCCCCAGGAAATGAAGTACTCTGTTTTAAAAAGCAAAGTTGCACAAGATATAATCCAAGGAGATAAATTTGAACGTAACTAATTTTTTTTATTATTTCTCTATTAATTTATTTGTGGGTTGAGAAGTCCGGAAACTGCCACAGCTGCCAGTGATTCAGTGCCCTGAGGTCTGCTCCAGGTTCACTGAGGCCTGGTCTTTGCTTGCAGGGCCTGTGCTGAACTGCAATCCTCTCCAAGCCCAGCACTACAGACTTTTCCAGTCAACCACCCAGGTTGTCTTCGGCTGAAAATCCGTTCCACTCTGTCTTTTTATGGGTTCTGCTGCTCTGGAATTTGTTTAGAGCTATTTTAACAAGTATTCAGAGGAGTTTGGGGGAGAGCTCAAGCAAGTCACTGCTTTTACTCTGCCATCTTGGCTCCACCCCTGAACCTAACTATTAATGGAAAAAAAGATAACCATTCAATTAAAAAGCAGTGTTCAAAGTTTTCTGAGGGAAAAAAACCCAGACCTGAACAAATTATTTGCTTTGAAAGCATGCCAGATTATAGAAAGAAAAGTAAGCAAATATAGCAACCAAGGACAACAAAAGCATAACAATAGAGAAATCACTGATTTTTCTTTCTAAAATCACATAAGGAAATATTGAATCTATTTAACCATATTTTAAAAATCTTAATCATGTTTATGTTAATAAGTTTTTTGGGGAAAACTTTGACAAAGTACATTCATTTATGCTAAAAATTTTATAAAGCTTAGGTACAGGACCATTTTTAATATAAGAAGTACCTATCTAAAAGGTCAGTTAGGTGGCACAGTGGTTAGAATGTTGGGCCTGGAATCAGGAGGACTCATCTTCCTGAGTTCAGATCTGGCATCACACACTTATTGTTTATGTGAACCTGAGCAAGTCACTTACCCCTATTTACCTCAGTTTTCTCATATATAAAATGAGCTGGAGAAGGAAATGGAAAACCTTCCCCAATGTCTTTGCCAAGAAAACCTTAGATGGGGTCAGGAAAAGTCAGACACATCTTAAAATGACTGAACAACAGCAACTAAATCTAAACTCAAAATGCGCATTATATTCACTGAAACCTTTCTCAAAAAATTCAAGAGTAAGACAAAGGTGTCCCCTTTTCCTGGTGTTTTTTGCCATAGTTCTAAAAATGCTAGCAAAACAATGAGAAGAAAAATAAATTAAAGGCATACAGATTGATAAGGAGAAGACAAAACTATCTTATTTGCTGGTAAAATGATGGCTTACTTAGAATATCATGGGCATGAGAAAAGAAATTAAGCAAAACAGTTAACTTCAGGAAAGTGTCAGGATGTAAATTAAGCTGTAATAGAATAGTGTTTCCATACTGCAAAACTCATGAAGGCATAAGAGAAAGGGAAGTTTCATTTAAAATCACTAAATGTCTAAAATATCTGTTAACCTTTCTGTCACAGAATACTCAAGACATCTATAGGTAGTATTATAAAATATTCCTGAAAGAAATAAAGAATAGTTTAAATCATCGGGGAGATATCCAGCACTCACAGTTAAGCTATGACAATATAATAACATGGTATTGCCTAGCATAATTTACAGATTTATTATTATACCAATCAAACTATCAAAGGGATACTTTACAGAGTTAGACAGAATAATAATGAAATTTATTTGGGGAAAAAAATCAAGGATTTCAAAGGTAATAAAGAAAAAAAATAGGAACGAAGGGGGAGTAGCAGTTCCAGACTTTAAGTTAGATTATAAAGTAATATTCATTAAAATATTTGGTACATGTTTAAAAATAGAAAAGTAGACCAGTAGAAAAGACTAGATAATGAAGATTAAAAAAATTAATTGAACTCAATAATACCTGTCCAAAAAAATCAAGAACCTAAATTGCTTGGGTAAAGAGTTGATTATTTGGCAAAAATTGCAGGAAAAACTGAAATGCTATTGAATAGAAGTTATTGTTAAAGCAACACCTTATACTATCTGCCACAATAAGCTTCAAATGGATATATAATCTCATTTGGAATTAGAAGAGAACTATATGAGGAACCTTTTTTAGCAACAGCTGGGAGTAGAATTCTTCAGCAAACAAGGGATAGATGTAATCATAAATAAAATAGCTGCTTTTACATCATGAAATTGAAAAACCTTTGAATGGACAAAATCAATTCATTCAAGATAAAAAGGGCAAGTTGAGTGGTTAAAAAAAATCTTTGCACAAAATATGTCTAACAAAGTTCTAATTTCTGCTATTTACAAAAAATCATTGAAACAAGTATGTTAGAACAAAAGCCTTTCCTCAATAGATAAATTTTCAAAGGTATTAAAAAATATCTCAAAAGAAGAAAACCAGGCAGCTAGGTGGCATAGTGGATAGAGCACCAGCCCTGAAGTCAGGAAGACCTGAGTTCAAATCCGGCCTCTGGCCAAATACTTCACACTTACTATGTGACCCTGGGCAAGTCACTTAACCCAATTGCCTAAAAAAACAAAAACAAAACAAAACAAAAGAAACAACAAATGATTAACAATCATGTGAATGATGGCCCCAAATCACTACAAATAAATTGCAAGTTAAAACAACTCTGAGGTTTCATCTCACATCTAGCAATTTATCAAATATGAAAAAAGATAGGAACAGTCAATGTTGGAAGACTTGTGACAGGCACACTAATATACTATCAGAAGAATTGTAAATTGAGCTAACCATTTGGCAAAGGAGTTGGACTCTGCTAAGAAAATGACCAAAATGTCCATACATTTGATCATTATTATCAGTTATTCGAATATCACAAAGATGCTATAGCACCATTCTTTGGTAATCACAAAGAATTTAAAACAAAATAGATGCTCATCTATCGAGGAATAGCTAACCAAATTGGAGTAGCCTAAATGTAATAATATACTACTGTTACAAGAAAAAATGAATATGAAAACACAGACATGCATGGGAATATCTATATGAACTAATGCAAAGTGAAGGAGAACTAGGAAATAATCTATATAATGATTAGAACAATGAAAATGGAAAGAATAGCAAAATAGTCAACAAAACAAGATACTATAAAAATTATAATGAACAAGTTCTCTCTTACAGAAAAGATAGGAATGTACTTTCCTCTCTTTTTTTTTTTTTTGCAGAAGTGGAGGACTATGAATGAAGGAGACCAAATATAATGTCAATCTGAATAAGTCTTGATCAATTTTCATGAATTATTTTTCTTTTTTAGTCTTTATTATAAGGGACAGTTTCTTGGGGTAGGGAGAAGAGATACATTGGGAAATGAAAATGATATAAAAGTAAAAGATATCAATTTTTTTTAAATTCAGTGTTTTATTTCACCCCAATTACACTTTAAAAAAATTTAACATTCCTTTTCAAAACTGAGTTCCAAATTCTCTCCTTCCTGCCCCCAAACCCCTCACTGAGAAGGCAAGCAATCTCATATAGGTTATACATGAGCAGTCATGAAAACATTTCTATATTAGTCATGTTGTAAAAGAAAACACAGACCAAACTAAGAACAAAATAAAAATAAAGTAAGTTTAAAAAAAAAGTATGCCTCAATCTGTATTCAAACTCCTTCATTTATTTCCCTGGGGATGGATAGCATTTTTCATCATAAGTCCTTTAGAGTTTTCTTGGATCGTCGAATTGCTGAGACTAGCTAAACCATTCAGAGTTGGTCATTTTACAATATTGCTTTTATTGTGAGCAATGTTCTCCTGGTGCTACTCATTCACTTTACGCCAGTTCATGTAAGTCTACAAAGGTGTTTTTCTGAGAGCATCTAGATCATCATTTCTTATAGCATGAGAGTATCCCATCACAATCATATACCACAAATCGTTCAGCCATTCTCCAACTGATGGGCATCCCCTCAATTTCCAATTCCTTGCTGCCAGAAAAGAGCTGCTATAAATATTTGGGTATAGTTCCAAACTACTGTACATAATATTTGAATGAGTTCACAACTCCACCAATAGTGTATTAGTGTCTCAATTTTCCACATCACCTCCAACATTTTCCACTTTCTTTTTCTGTCATATTAGCCAATCTAATAAGTGTGAGGTATCAAATTGTTTTAATTTGCCTTTCTCCAATCTATAGTAATTTAGAGTAACTTTTCATATGGCTAGAGATAGCTTTGATTATTTCATCCGAAATCTGACTTCATATTTTTTTCTCATTTGTCAATTGGGAAATGGCTTGTATTTCATAAAGTTGACTCATTTCTCTATATATTTGAGAGATAGAGTATTTATCAGAGAAGCTTGCTTCAAATTTTTTTTCACAATTATGATTGCTAATTATATTTCCCTCCATCCTATTTCCACTTTATTCTATTCTCTCTCTCCTTTTACCCCATCCCTCCTCAAAAGTGTTTTGCTTCTGACTACTGCCTCTCCCGATCCAACTTATCTTATATGAGCACCCACCCTCTCTTATCCCCTTCCCCTCCTACTTTCCTGTAGGGTAAGATAGAATTCCATACCCAACAAAGTGTGTATGTTATTCCATCTTTAAGCCAATTTTGATTAGAGTAAGGTTCAAGCATTCCCCACTACCTCCCCCATCTTCCCCTCCACTGTGAAAGCTCTCTTACCTCTTTTATGTGAGATAACTTGCCCCATTCTACCTCTCCCTTTCCTTTTCTCCCAGTGCATTCCTTTTTCTCAACCTTTAATTTTATTGTTTAAGATATCATCCCCAGGACTCAAGTGGAACATGAAGAGGTAAACAGGAAAAAGAAATCATAAGAGACTTATTAAGGTTGAACTGTTTAAATTCCTGCATGGAAAGATGATATTTATAACTCATGAGACCTTTGTCAGTATTAGGGTAGTTGGAGGAAAAAAATTATATGTGTGTGCATGTATAGATAGATAGTTAGAGGGTAAGGGGTCATATCTGGAGAATAAAATTAAGGGAGTTAGAGGGTAAGGGGTCATATCTGGAGAATAAAATTAAGGGATGAAAGAGGATTATACTTGGAGAAGAAAGGGAGAGGTAGAATGGGGTAAATTATCTCACAAAACAAACAGAAAAGAAAAGTCTCTTACAGTGGAGGGGAAACAGGGGAAGGTGAGAGGGAATCAGTGAATCTTATTCTCATAGGATTTGGCTTAAGGAGGGAATAACACACACATTCAATTGGGTATGGAAATCTGTCTTACCCTACAGGAAAATAGTGGGAGAAGGGGACAAGAGAGCAGGGGGATGATAGACAGGAGGGCAGATTGGGAAAGGGGGTAATCAGAAGTAAATACTTCTGAGAATCAAAAGAAAGAATAGAATAAATGAGAGGACAGGATAGGATTAAGGGAAATAGAGTTAGTTTTCACAACATGTCTACTGTGGAAGTGTTTTGCATAACTGCACATGTACAACCTATATTGAGTTGCTTGCCTTTTCAATGAGGGTGGGTGGGGAGGGAGGAAGGGAGAAAATTTGAAACCTAAAGTTTTAAAAACATATGTTTAAAAAAAATGTTTTTACATGCTACTGGGAAATAAGAAATACAGGAAATGGGGTACAGAAGTCTATCTTGCCCTACAGGAAAATAGAAGGGGAAGGGTATAAGAGAAGGGGGGAGAGATAGACGGACTAGGGGAAGGGATATTTAGAATGCATGCCATTTTGGGGTGGGGGGAGGGGTGAGATGGGGTGAAAAATTGGAACTCAAAATCTTGTGGAAGTGAATGTTGAAAACTAAAAATAAATAAATTCATATTTAAAAAAAAAGATATCATCCCATCATACTGAAATCATACATGTGCTCTCTGTCTATATATATTCCTTCTAAATGCTCTAATAATGAGAAAGTTTTTATGAATTACAAGTATCATCTTCCCATGTAGGAATGTAAACAGTTTAACCTTATTAAGTCCCTTATGATTTTCCTTTCCTGTTTATCTTTTTATGTTTCTCTTGAGTCCTGTATCTAAAAGTCAAATTTTCTATTCAGCTCTGGTCTTTTCATCAGGAACACTTGAAAATCCTCTATTTCACTTAATGTCAATGTTTCCTCCCTGAAGGATTATACTCAATTTTGTTGGGTAGGTGATTCTTGGTTGTAATTCTAGCTCCTTTGCCCTCCAGAATATCATATTCCAAGTCCTCCAACCCTTTAATGTGGAAGCTGCTGAATTTTGTGTTATCTTGACTGTGGCTCTATGATATTTGAATTATTTCTTCTTGGATGCTTGCAATATTCTCTCCTTGACTTGGGATCTCTGGAATTTGCTTATTGTTGGGAGTTTTCATTTTGGGATCTCTTTCAGGAGATGATCAGTGGATTGTTCAATTGCTATTTTATCCTCTGGTTCTAAAATATCAGGGTGGTTTTCTTAATAATTTCTTGAAAGATGATATCTAGGCTCTTTTTTTGATCATGGCTTTCAGGAAGTTCACTAATTTTTAAATTATTTCTCCTGGATCTATTTTCCAGGGCAGTTGTTTTTCTAATGAGATATTCCACATTGTCTCCTTTTTTTTCATTCTTTTGGGTTTTTTATTGTTTCTTGACGTCTCATCAAGTCAATACCTTCCACTTGCTCAATTCTAATTTTTAAAGACTTATTTTCTTAAGTGAGGTTTTTTAACCTCCTTTTCATTTGGCCAATTCTGCTTTTTAAGAACTTTTTCTCTTCAATTTTTGTATGTCTTTTCCCATTTGGCTGAATTTGCTTTTCAAGATAATCTTCTCCTCATTGGATTTCTGTATCTCTTTTACCATTTGACCTATTCTACTTTTAAAAGTTTTATTGTCTTTTTTATTTTTTGTGCCTCCTTTATCAAGTTCTTAAAACTATTTTCATGATTTTTCTTGCATCACTCTCATTTTTTCTTCCCATTTTTTCCTCTACCTCTATTACTTGATTTTAAAATTCCTTTTTGAGCTCTTTCATGGCTTGAGATCAGTTTATATTCTGCTTGGAGGTTTTGGATATAACAGTTTTGACTTTTCTGTGTTCTCATGTGTGTTTTGATTTCCCCTGTTACCATAGTAACTTTCTGTAGTCAAAATTTTTTTCAGCCCTTTGCTCCTTTCTTTCATCCTATTTCTTGACTTTTAACTCTTTGCTAAAGTGGGCCTCTGCTTCCATTTGGAGGGCTCACTGTCCCAAGCTTCAGGAGTTTTTTCAGCTGTTTTCAGAGATACTTCAAGAGTTTTCAGTTTTTCCAAGTTTGCCAAGTTTTCAGTTCTTCCAAGGTAGTATGATTTAAGGAGAGGTTTTACTACTCTCCTGGCCTGTGCTGTGGTCTGTGCATGACCACAAGCACTTTTTTCTCCCCTGGAACTGAAAAGAGGGTCCCCACTCCACTGTGGCCACAATCTCTGATGTGCTAGTGCTCCTTCTTACCCTGGGACTGAACCCCAGGACCATGACCCTGATCTAAGTATGAGCAATGCAACAAAGTCCTGCTTCTAGCCCCAACAAAGAGACCCCTGTAAGCTCCTTCTGAGCAATTGGTTAACCCCCTTACTGTCTGTGTACTGAGAGCTCTTGAAGCCGTCACTGATGCTGCTGATTTAATCACTTCTCCAGGCCTGCTTCTGATTTGCGCATTGGTGATACCTGCACTGGACTGTGCTCCACTCTCATCCCAGTGCATCAGGTCTTTCCTGCTGACCATCTAACTTGTCTTGGGCTGAAAAACTGTTTCAATATGTCCTCTTGTGGATTCTGCCACTCCACATTTTGTATTAGGACATTGTTTAAAAGTCCTTGGAGGGGTTTTGGGGAGAGCTCAGGCAAGTCGGTGCCTTTTCTCTTCCATCTTGGCTCTACCTCCCAATGAAAATAACTTTAAAAAGGAAAATATTTATCCAGAGATATATTCCAATCATGAGTCTCAACTCACCCACTCACTAACTCTCAGCAATGCCAATTAGGTCAAGCTTACCTCACTTCATTAGTGTTTCTGGTTCATCTAGCTTTTTGCTGAAACTTTGTACATTTCTGCATGGGCATTTGATTCCATTGACCTTATTACATTATGCACAGTCTATTGTAATAGCCTCCTGATTGGTCTGCCTGCCAAAAGTTTTTCCTCACTCCAGTCCACCTTCCAGTCAGCTATCAAAATGATGTTCATAAAGTGCACACTGTCATGCCCCTACTTGATAAACTCCAGTAACTCCTTATCACTTCCTGGACCAAATATAAAATCCTCTATTTGACATTCAAAGACCTTAATAACCTGCCCCACCCTTTAGAATCTTCTTCCAGCATACTCCCCACCACATATGCTGTGATCCAGTGACACTGGCCTCCTTTCTGTTTTTCACAGGAGACATACTGTTTTCTGATTATAGGCATTTTCACTGGCTGTACCACATTCTTAGAACACTATCTCTCTTCACCTCTACCTCCTGCCTTCCTTCAAGTCTCAGCTAAATTCTGATCTTCTGCAAGAAGGCTTTCTCAGTCCTCCTCAGTCTTAATGCCTTCCCTTTGAAACTACTCAATTTATCCTGTATATACTTTATTTGTGCATATTTGGTTTTTTTTGTTTTTTAATTTTTTTTTTGTTATTCAATATTTTTATTTTATTTTATTTTTTCCCATGACTGACTGATTGGGATCAGAGAATGACAAGATCATAGGTATAGAGCTTAAAGGCACCTCAAAGGTCATTGAGTCCAAACCATAATAGACAGAAGCAGACATTAACTCTAAGATGACAGGGTTATAGATCTTGAGCTGGAAAGAAAATCAAAAATCATCCAGTCCAATCCCAACATTATACAGATGGGGAGACTGAGGCCCAAAGTTGCTAAGTAACTTGTCCAAAGTCACACAGGTGGAAAAAGTGAGAAGTGAGATTTGAACTGTGATCTTCATATTGCAGACTTCAAATGTGACCAAATTCAGCTTTTGGATATTGTCAGAAGAAAATGCAATGTGGCTTTGGTTGAAAGATAGTAAAGGGAGACTGCCCAAGGCATGGACCAGAGGTTTCCCCCAAAGTATATGCATATTGTCCAAGTATCTGGTGTAGTTACAATAGCATTTCCACCTGAGCTTGCTCTTCATGTTCCACTGGAGTCCTGTATTTGAAAGTCAAATTTTCTATTCAGCTCTGGTCTTTTCATCAGGAATGCTTGAAAATCCTCTATTTCACTGAATGACCATTTTTTCCCCTGCAGGATTATACTCAGTTTTGCTGGGTAGGTGATTCTTGGTTGTAATCCTATCTCCTTTGCCCTCCAGAATATTATATTCCATGCCCTGCGGTCCTTTAATGTAGAAGCTGCTAAATCTTGTGTTATCCTGATTGTCTTTCCACAGTACTTGAATTGTTTCCTTCTGGCAGCTTGTAATATTTTCTCCTTGACCTGGGAACTCTGGAATTTGGCTACAATATTCCTAGGAGTTTTCCTTTGGGGATCTCTTTCAGGAGGAGATCTGTGGATTCTTTCAATTTCTATTTTGCCCTCTGGTTCTAATATATCAGGGCAGTTTTCCTTGATAATTTCTTGAAAGATGATGTCTAGGCTCTTTTTTTGATCATGGCTTTCAGATAGTCCAATAATTTTGAAATTCTCTCTCCTGGATCTATTTTCCAGGTCAGTTGTTTTTCCAATGAGATATTTCACATTGTTTTCTAATTTTTCATTCTTTTGGATTTCTTTTACAGTGTCTTGATTTCTCATAAAGTCACTAGCTTCCAATTGCTCTATTCTAATTTTTAAGGAAGTATTTTCTTCAGTAAGCTTTTGGACTTCTTTTTCCATTTGGCCAATTTTGCTTTTTAGTGCATTTTTCTCCTCATTGGCTTTTTGGACCTCTTTTGCCATTTGGGTTAGGCTATTTTTTAAGGTGTTATTTTCTTCAGTATTTTTCTGGGTCTCCTTTAGCAAGCTGTTGACTTGTTTTTCATGATTTTCTTGCATCACTCTCATTTCTCTTCCCAGTTTTTCCTCTACTTCCCTTACTTGCTTCTCAAAATCCCTTTTGAGCTCTTCCAAGGCCTGGGACTGATTCATATTTTTCTTGGAGGCTTTGGATGTAGGAGCTTTGACTTTGTTGTCTTCTTCTGGTTGTATATTTTGATCTTTTTCACCAAAGTAAGATAATATAGTCTGACTCTTTTTGCGCTGCTTGCTCATGATCCCAGCCAATTACTTGAGTTTTAAACTCTTTGTTAAGCTAAGAGTCTGCTTCCAATGTGGAGAGTGTACTGTCCCAAGCTTCAGGGGTTTGTGTAGCTGTTTTCAGAGATACTTGTAGGGACCTGTAAATTTTCAGTTGTTCCAAGGTGATATGATAAGGGGTGAGGTGTTTACTCCTTTCCTGGGCTGTGACCACAAGTATTCCTTTCTGTCCTGTAACTGTGAGGAAGGGTTTCTCTCCACAGCCACTACAAGCTCCACCATGCCAGCGCTCTTCCTCACCCCAGCACTGCTGTCCAGAACTGTGACCCAGATCCACACACGGGCAAAGCAAGAGATTCCTATCTCAGCACTGGCAAAGAGATGCCTGCAGTCCCTCTCTGATCAGCCACTGGATTCCCCTTCAGTCTGTGGGCTGGAAGCTCAGGAAGCAGTTGCCCCACCCCCTCTTATCTCCCCCGCCCCCCCCCCCCCCCCCCCCCGCCTGGCCATGCTCTTGGGGAATGGAACTGAAACCCCGCCTTCCTCTCTGAACACAGATAGAAACAGACTTTCCCCACTGACCTTCTAAGTTATCTTTGGCATTCGTGGATTGAGGAGTCTGGAAACCTCCACAACTACCCGTGATTCAGTCTTCTGAGGCTGGCTCCAGGTTTGCTGCGGCCTGCGTGCCCAAGCTGCGCTGTGCTGTGCTCCCAGCCCCGGCAATACACCTTTCTGATCAATCATCCAGGTTGTCTTGGGCTGGAAATTTGTTTCACTTTGTCTTTTTGTGGGTTCTGCTGCTTCAGAATTTGTTTAGAGCCATTTTTTATGAGTATCTGGAGGGGTTTGGGGGAGAGCTCAAGCAAGTCACTGCTTTCACTCTGCCATCTTGGCTCCCCATATTTGTTTTTATGTTGTCTCCCTCTTTAGACTGTGAGGTTCTTGAAGGCAAGGACTATCTTTGTATCTCCCTCAATTAGTATAGTACCTGGCATATAGTTGACACTTAAATAATTGATAACTGACTTATTTGACCCATACCTCAAAAGAAATCTCTATGACAAAATGCGCAATAAGAGAATATCTAGTGGCTACTTTGAGAACTCCAGAAAGAAAGAATCCATTACCTCCCAAGAAAGTCCACTTACCAAACACTATTTTTCCCTATATCAAACTTAAAGTTGCCTCTTTTCAATTACTACTACTCATGTTTTGTTCTCTTGTTGACAAACAGCAAGCCCGATGTGTCTTCACATTACAAGCCTTCACATAGTAGGCAATAGCTGTCGTGATCCACCGCCTCACCCCCCCCCCACACACAGATCCTGTCCTGAGTTTTCTCTTCACTAGGAAACATCCCCAGTTCTTTCAAATAATATCATCACAAATCATAGACTCTAAGCTATTTCTTCACCATCCCAGTTGCCCCTCTAGACTTGCTCCAGGTTTTCAATATCCTTTCTAAACTTGTCATGCTAAGAACTAAAAACAATTATATGGTTTGAGCTGACCACAGGAAACTACAAGAGAACTGTCACATCATTTTCCTGGAAAATGGAGGTATGTGAGGATTATATGAGATGAGCAATAATGTTATAGTTTTATTTTGTGAAAGCACTGGTGATACATCTGTACTTCCACTGAAACCAGGCTGATTCAGAACATATGCTTTTTTCCTCACTTTTAGTTAGGTCTCTGTCCAATGGTAAAAGAGTCACATATTTATTCCTGTTGGAACTCACTTTTTCAATCAAGGCCATACTAAAAGTACTGTCAGAAGTAATTTTGATGAACCTATAAATTCTGATCATCTCAATTAGAATGTAAAATATCCATATCCCTCAAAATATCTTTTAGGGTTTTGTTTTTTAGAAGTCTTGTTGCTACTGAGGTAATGATAAACTCTGTCACATATATTAACATACTGAGAATCAGAATTGTTCTAGAATCATAGACATTCCCAAAAGGAGATGGAATACAGCAACACAGTCTTTCACTATGTCACATCACACAAAAAAAGAATTAAGAAATATGTCCAAAAAATAGAGATAAACATGTTTCAGTGACTTGGGAACTTGCCTGATTTAAGCCCCATTGAAAATGTATGGGCTAGACTAAGAAAAATCAAGTGTTCATAAAAAAGTATGCTTAATATCCAATGTGATAAAAATGTAGCTTCATGGTGAAGAAATTTGGTATATTCAATATCAAATTGTATAAAACAAATGGTTGCGACAAAAGAAGGGCATAGTATACATTCAATATTTTTAAAGATCTAAAATATTGCAAGATTTATTGTATTTATCAAGAAATTAAATTATTTTACTTTGTCCCAGATAATTTGCATACCACTATAGGATTCTCTCAATATAACCCAAGATTTCAGTAGAAATTTTGGTTGCCATATCACACCATTGACTTTTACCAAATTTACAATCTACTAACATATCAAAGATCATTTTCAGATATGTTGCTGTATTACTATCCCCCTCCATGTTGATTTTTTTATCCCAAGTATGCTATACAGCTCTCTGGGTTTTGTCATAGTCAAATTTGACAAGCAGTTCGTATAAGTCTTTCTCCATGTCATTTATAGAAAGTATTAAAGAGCATATGGACAAGCTCAGATCTCTGGGGCACTCTAGGAAAGAACTCCTGAGAGGCTAGAAATGAACCATTATTAAATACTCTTTGAATCCAGCCATTCAATTATTTCTAAATCCAACTAATTTTACTATTGGCTACCATCTTTTCTCAAAGAACAACAAGAGATATTTTATCAAATGTGTTTCTAAACTCTATGATATAACAAATATATGCACATGTATGTGTATGTATAGATATGTATGTATACACATATGTATATGCCCATATACATATGTTATATGTTATACATATTTATTATATATTATTTGCTTATTTTTTATATTTACTGACTTTGTCTATTCTTTTTTTAGAAGATTTTTTATTTTTTATTTTATTTTATTATTATTATTATTATTTTTTGGCTAGGCAATGGGGTTAAGTGACTTGCCCAGGGTCACACAGCTAGTAAATGTTATGTGTCTGAGGTCAGATTTGAACACAGGTACTCCTGAATTCAGGGCCGGTGCTCTATCCACTGCACAACCTAGCTGCCCCAATTTGTCTATTCTTGATAAAGCTTTACTGACACTGAGATCATCATTTCCCTCCTAGATATTTACTAACCTCTTTAATACTTTGATCTAGAATTTCTAAGGGTTCACAGTAAGTTCACTGGTATACAATCTAGAGACTTGATTCCCTTCAATTTTTTGCACATTTGTACAACAGTTTTCCTCCAATGCTGCAGTGTCTCCCTTTTACTCCAAAATCTTTACAATGTCATTGACAGTGGTTCAGCATCACATTCCCCAGTTCTTTGAGGACACAAGGCAACAAGGTCACTCTATGGATAAATTGTTCAACCAAAAATCAGGAAGATCTGAGTTCAAATTCTTCCTACACATTTACTTAGCTGTGTGACCCTGGGAAAGTCACTTAACTTCTCTTGCCTTTTTCACCTGTAAAATGGGGATAATATAAGCACTTACCTCACAGGATCATTGTGAAAATCAAATTCACATGTGGAAAGTGCTTTGCAAACTTTAAAGCACTATGTAAACCATATTTTATTATTATTATTATTATTATTAATTAGGAGCAGGTAACAAATTATTCAAGGGTTTTTTTTTTCGGTGAGGCAATTGGGGTTAAGTGGCACAGCTAGAGTCACACAGTTAGTAAATATTATATGTCTGAGGCCAGATTCGAACTCAGGTCCTCCTGACTCCAGGGCCAGTGCGCTACTCACTGTACCACCTAGCTTCCCCTATTCACAGGTTTCTCAGTAATGTTCTGTTAACAATTTTAATTCTGTATTTTCCCATCAAAAGGTCATTCTCCTTGGCAGAGGAAGTAGAAATAAAGTAAGAATTTAAAAAATTCTCCCTTTTGTCTTTTGCATTATCACCATTCCTTCCATCTTGAATAGTGGTTCTATACTGTCCTTGATTCTACTCTTCTCTCCAACATAGCTTAAAAAACACCTTTATGTCATTCTTAGCTCTTGTCTTCATCCTTAGTTCTTCCTGAGTTTTCACAGTCCTAACGTTATCACAGTATCATACCATCTTATTTCCTGTGAACATAAAAGAGAGCATCTTTTTTCAAGGAATGAGATAGTCAAACGGTGTTTTTGTTGTTGTTTTTTGTTATTTTTTTTTTCCTACTGACTTTGCCTGCTTAACACTCCACTAGATAGTAATGACGCATTGGGCTTATCCTGACCTCTCTTGTATTCCTGAAGCAAATGAAAGCAGGCTTGATAAAAACAGGAATTTCAAGCACAAGGACACGAATCTTTTTTTTTAATAACAGTTAGGGACTTAGAAAGGCACTGAAGACTGGAACTTTTTCTGTGAAAGGAAAAAAACACATTGGACATGACTGATGTGATTAGCAGCACTTCTCTAAATGAGTTTTCATTCTAATACCAATTTTCAGACATTCAAAACTTACTAAATATCTATAGTCCTTTAAATAAATGTTCAGTCATAAGTACCAAGAACCATTTGAATTTTCTTTTTTAATGAAAATCTACTTAACCTTTCTACCAATTTTCAAAGACATTTTTAATAATAGAGAAACATAACTGCTTTTTACTAAAGCTCGATGTCAGGGTGACTAAAATGATAGTCCACACTATCGTTTCTAAGTTTGAGAGAGGATTGAGACATACTGAATAATATAAAGAAAATGCTAATTCTTACCTTGCCAAGAAACATTAATTGGGCTGACCAAGCTCATGTCACTGCAGTGCTTTGTTTATCACTTGATTCATAGTCTAAAAAGGAAAGATAAATGTCGACATAACCTTCATACATTCATTTATTCACTCACTTGTTCATTCAACAAATGGAAGGCTGCATAGTGAATGCAGTGGATAGAGCTGAAGAAGTCTGAATTCAAAGTCAGGCTACATGAATTTTAGACTCACTTCTTCCATCAAATACTTAACACAGTGAATAGAAACTTGCACCCCAAATCAGAAAAACCTGAGTTCATAATGCAGTTTTAGCCACTTACTAGCTATGTGACCCTGAATAAATCTTTTAAACTCTCTCCTTCATTTTTTCTAAACTTTAAAATAAGGACAATAATAGCACCTACTTTCTAGTGCCTTTTGTGAGGATAAATATGTTTTAATATGTTTTGCAAACTTTAAAGTGCTATATAGATACTGACTGTTGCTAGTTATGTGATGTTGAAGAAGCTTCTCACTTATAGTAGGACACATTAGGAGTCTTCATTTATAAAATGAGAGGTTAATTAGATCTGTAAGGTCCCTTCCAATTTTAAATCCTACAGTGCTATGATATATTTATTGAGCACTGAGGGATATTGAGTATATGAGAGTATTGTGGAGGCTATGAAGCCTACTATTTGATATTGTATTAGAAATGCTAGCTGTAGCAATAAGACAAGAAAATTAAATTGGAGAAATAAAAACAGGCAATGAGGAAACAAAATTATCACTCTTTGCAGATGACATGATGGTATACTAGGAGAACCCTAGAGAATCACCTAAAATTTAGGTTGAAACAATTAACTTTAGAAAAATTAATCATCATGTCTATATGCTACCAACAAAACCCAGAAGAAGAGATAGAAAGAAAAATTCTATTTAAAATAATTGTAGACAATATAAAATACCAGAGAGTCTACCTGCCAAGACAAGCCCAGGTACTATATAAACACAATTACAAAACACTTTTTAAATAAATACATATGTAAACAATTGGAGAATATTAATTTCTCATGGCTAGACAGAGCCAATGTAATAAAAATGACAGTTCTAGAGGAGTTAATTTACTTATTCAGTGACACATCAATCAAATTACAAAGGAATCATTAGTAAATTTAGAAAAAATAATAACAAAACCAATGCAGCCATCATTAAAAAGAAAAATCAAAATCTAGGGGAAAATTACACAGCAAATATCTTTGATAAAGGTTTCATTTCTCAAATATGTAGAGAACTGAGTCAAATTTATAAGACTGCAAGTCATTCCCCAATTGATAAATGGTCAAAGGATATGAACAAGCAGTTTTCAGACTAAGAAATCAAAGCCATCTATAGCATATGATAAAATGCTCTAAATCACTAATGATTAGAGAGATGCAAATTAAAACAACTCTGAGGTACCACCTCACACCTGTCAGATGGGCTAATATGACATGGAAGGAAAATGATTAATGTTGGGGGGGATGTGGGAAAATTGGGACACTAATGTATTGGCGGTGGAGGTGTGAACTAATCTAATCATCCTGGAGAGCAAATTATAACAATGCCCAAAAGGCTACGAAACTGTGCATACCTTTTAACCCAGCAATACCACTACTAGGTCTATATCCCAAAGAGATTTTTTAAAAGGGAAAATTCCCTATTTGTCCAAAGATATTTATAGCAGCTCTTTTGGGGTTGGGAAAGAATTAGAAATTGAGGAGATGCCCTTCGATTGGTGGTATATGAATGTAATGAAATCTATTGTGCTATAAGAAATCATGATCAGGATGATTTCAGAAAAAACCTGGAAAGACTTACATGGACTAATACAGAGTGAAGTAAGCAGAACCAAAAGAATATTGTACATAGTAACAACAATATTGTATGACAAACACTGTGAATGACTTAGCTATTCTCAGCAATACAATGATCTAAGATAATCCCAAAGGACTCATGATGAAAAATGCTGTCTGCCTCCAGAAAAAGAATTTATTGAGTCTGAAAGCAAGCCAAAGCAAATGATTTTTTTTTTTATTTTTTGAAGGGGGAATTAAGTTTCTTCCACAAAATGGCTAATATGGAAATATGTTTTACATAATTGCACATGTATAACCTGTATCAGAGTGCTTATCATCTGAGGGAGGGGTATGGGGAAGTAGGTGGAAGAGAATTTGAAACTCAAAATTTTTTCTTAAATGTCAAAAATTATTTTACATGGAATTGGGGAAGAATAAAATGTTATTTAAAAAGTAAAAATAATAACAAAAATCATCTGGAAGAACAAAAGTTGAAGAATATCAAGGGAATCAATGAAATAAGGTGAAGGAAGAAAGGTAGCAGTACCAGATTTCAAAGTCATAATAGTCAAAACAGTCTGGTACTGACTAAGAAAGAGTGGTGGATCAGTGGAACAGATTAGGTACACAATACATAATAGTAACTGACCATAGTAACTTCGTGTTTGATTAACCCAAAGATCTAAACTTTGGGGATAAGAATTCACCATTTGACAAAAATTGCTGGGATAACTGGAAAGCAAATGCGCAAAAACTAGGCGTAGACCAACCTTATAACGAGATAAGGTTAAAATGGAGAGGTGATTTAAATATAAAAGTTGATATCATAAGTAAATTAGGGGAGCATTGGAAAAATTTATCTGTCAAATCTATGAATAAAGGAAGAGTTTTTGACCAAAATAGAGACAGAGATGGTCATAGGAAGTAAAATGGATAATTTTGATTACATGAAATAAAAAAGCTTTTGCATAAATGAAACTAATGCAGCCAAAATTAGAAGGAAAACAGGAAACAGGAAAAATTTTACAACAAGTTTCTCTGATAAGGGCTTCATTATTCAAATAAAAAGGGAATTGAGCTACATGTACAAAAATATGAGCCTTTCTCCAATTGATAAATGATCCAAGCAAATAAAGAGGCTGTTTATAGAAGAAGAAATCAAAGCTATCAATAGGCACATAAAAATGCACTATCACTTTTTTTTTTAGCCAAAGACAAGGTTTATTAGAACATCCTTCATATTGGTCAGATTCTTAAGGAACCTAAGTATTTGTATCACCAGTGCAAATGGACCAGATCTTAAGAATCTGAGCACCTTAATGGAGACAGTATGAATCTTATATACAGAAAGACTGTGGGAGTGATCCAGGACTGGACAAGTAGTGTGGGGTGATTGGAGGAGGGGTCTAAAGAGGATCTGGATGGGAGTGGCCAGTATGCTGGGGACCTGGACCACATGGCCAGGGGAGAATGGAGTCTATGGTGCCTAGACAGGATTAAGGGTGGGAAGTGGCTGGAGCAATCAGGAGGTAATAGAACAGAATTGGGATATTGGGCATAGTAACAATGAAAGGCCAGTTGAGTGGATTACAACCTCAGGCAAACACCAGAGATTTGGGAAAAGTCCAGGGATTTTCTTTTTTGGAGTCCAGATCCCAAAGACATGGTCTTTTCCCCTTAGGAGTTCAGATCCCATCCCTATTATTCAACCCTCAAGCAAATGGGATCCAAATTCTTTCGGGGTAAGGGGGGAAGGTCTTGGCTTCTGAAACCGCTTCCTGCTGGAAAGGGGCATAGAGCTGCCCCTGCCTCGAGGGGGTCCCAAACAGGAGGTTGATTGGAACCAAGAACACAGGCTGCATCCAGGGGATCATGGGGGGCATTGGCTGGCATCAGCTGTTTGATACCAACTGTAAGTGAATGGCCTATAGTCTGGAAGATACAAATCTGACAGAAAAGACTGCAGGGCCCACATATAGGGAGAAGTAAAAGTGTAAGAGCTCCATTAAAATCATTTACATTTGACCTGCAGGATTATCTGATCTCTTTACTTTTTCAAAAGTTTAAGTAACACTTTTGTAGATAGATGTTTTCCACCCGTGTCTAAACAAATGAGTTTGCCAAGAGATTGACTTTCACTTCAATTGTCACTGAAATTCTTCTCCTCAAACCAAACTGAAGATGTTTCTGATTTAATTTCAGTTGTTTGGGGGTATTGAATGACTGTACATTCAGGTCAAAACAGCAAGATCTCACACACTTGCCTTGATCTTTACTGACCACTTTCTCTGATCATAGAAATTTGCTATAAAAGGATAAGCAGCAACAAGATTTAGGGCCCAAATACGATAGGATAAGATATCCTTAGCTCTGTTTGGGTTCAGATAATCCAGTTTTCCAACCATGCAGTATCAAATCCACCCCATAGCCAGACTCAGGAATAGCCAAGTGGGTAACATTTCTTTTCACAGGAACATAATTGAGAAACTGAGCCAGGAGGATCCCACCTTAGACTGAGGTTAAATTGTCCTCTTAGCTTTTCCTGATGTAGACTTCCCACCAGTATCACTTTCTCTCTGAGTAGCATGTGGCATTTCTTTCAGACATGGGGATTATTGATTATTGATGGATTGTTATGATCCATCAGACAACTCAAAATAAAATAATTTACACTCCCCTGAGCAAGTTTCATTAATCACAGCTTAGAAAAACTTTCCCAGGATTTACATCTCAAATTTAAGTTTGTCCTGGTGTAAAAAGGCAATTGTTAGAGATTATTTTTATATACTTGCAATTTCTCAGCAAACCATAACCCATACAAACTTTTTGGCAAGTTTACACATTAAAACAATAGCCAACAATAGCCAAATTGTTTTAGCAGTAACCAAATTAAGAAAAGTTGCTTGACATAACTGACACAAAATGTCACCAATTTGAAACTTGAAACAAATTCAATACCAATCAGGTGACTTCAATTTTGTAAAGTGCATTTCCAAATTACTTTACACAGAGAATCATCACATCATTAACAGTTAAAACTACAAAAGAGTGTGCTTACCCAAATTTGGAGGCTAGTTTCTTTACCCTCTTTCTCCATGGCTGCTTGGGGTTGAGGTGGGGGGGTGGGGTGAGCAGGATATGCTGAACCTGGGTAAAGCTTCCAGGCAAAGGTTCCCTAGGGCCCAAGGCCACTGCCAGTGGGGCTCAAGCTGTAGCTGCTGCCCTTCCCCCTCCTTCCTTTCTTTAGGTGTCAGAGGGCAAATTCGAAGATGAGGAGGGAAGAGTGAAACTCTCTTCTCCTATGAAAGGAGTTAACACATATACCCTCTTAACTCAAGTGAAGGGAGTCAGTAAAGGGAGTGACCAGGATTGTAAGGAGGTGTTTCAAAACTCCTTAATGATCATTCACAAAACCTCTAGAATCTGCTAAGATGTTTTTAGCTCTTCTAACTTTTCCAGTAACCTCCATGAAGGGGAATCCAGGGGTGTAGAAGGGAGGGATTAAGTAAGCCTCAGGGAACCAAACAGCACCTGCAATTTTCCCAGTTCCCTAGTGCTGAGAGAACTGACAGAATTGGTGTATACTTCCTGATAGGGCATCCGTCCTTGTCCTCTATGCTATGGAAGGTGTACCCAGGCCTGGAACTGAACCATGGACTGAGAGCCTGTGAGCATCAGGCCAAGTGCAAGACAGTCTTGTAACTGTCTGCCCAAAAAGCACCTCCAAGTCTTCTTAGGTACTTGGAGAGCTGTTCCAACTGCAGGGAAAGAAAGAAGGGGAAGGCTTACATACCTTCCAGTCTTGGCTGGAGAAGACCTTGGGGTTAGGCAGCTTCTTGGTCAGGGAACCAAAATGTTGAAGTTTAGGGGTTTATGGGTGCTGAGACCCCAAAATCACAGTGCGCGGGCCCTTCCCAAATGAATTCACCCCAAGTCTTCTTTCAGCTAAAGACAAGGTTTATTAGAACATCCACCTTATTAGCCAGACTCTTAAGGAATCTAAGCATTTGTATCACTAATTCAAGTGGGCCATATCTTAAGAATCTGAGCCTGTCACTTTTGATTAAAGAAATGCAAATTAAAACAAATCTGAGATACCATCTCATACCTATCAGACAGGTTAATATAGCAGAAAAGGAGAATTACAAATGCTGAAGGGGATGCGGAAAAATTGGGACACTAATGCATTAGTGGAGTTATAAACTAGTCCAACCATTCTGGAGAACAATTTGGAACTACAGCCAAAGTCTATAAAGCTGCATGCCCTTTGGCCCAGCAATACTACTACTAAATCTGAATGCCAAAGAGATCAAAGAAAAGGGAAAAGGATGTATTTGTATAAAAATATTTATGACAGTTCTTTTTGTGGTGGCAAAGAATTAAAAAAGTGAGGAGATGTCCATCAATTGGTTAATGACTAAACAAGTTGTGGTATATGATTGTAACAGAATATCATTATGTTATAAGAAACAATGAGCAGGATGGATTTAGTAAAACTCAGGAAGATTTGTATGAACTAACACAAAGTGAAGAAGCAGTAGCAGGAGAGCATTGTATATAGCAAGAGCAATATTACAAGGTGAAATGAAGAATAGTACAGAATAGTCCCCAGTCCTGTGGTAGAAAAGGAGTCAGCATATAAACCTAGCTGTTGATTCTCCAATTATGAGATCCTTGTCCTGTGACTGGGCCAATTACAATTCTCCTAATCTCTATCTGGCCACTGGGTCCAGATGGCCCCAGAGGAGAAAGTGAGGCTGGTGACTTTGTACAGCCCTTCTTCACTTAAATCTAATTGACTTGCAAGCCATGGCCTCATCTTCCTGATGTTATGGTCCTCTTTGAGAACAAAGGACAAACCACAATGAGAGGATGATCCACTGTGAAAGACTTAGCTACTCTAATGAAGATAATGATCCAAGACAATTCCAAAGACCTCTCAATGAAACATCCTATCCACTTCCAGAGAAAGAACTAGTGAAATCTGGATGGAGATTGAAGCATACTTTTCTAACTTTATTTTTCTTGGGGTTTTGTGTGTGTGTGTGTGTGTGTGTGTGTTTCTTTTGCAACATGGCCAATACTGAAATATGTGTTTCATGACTTCATATAAATTGCCTTGTCAAGGAGCAGGGGAGGGGCACAAGGGAGGGAGAGAATTTGAAATTCAAAAATTTTTAAATAAATGTTAATTTTTTACATGTAATTGGGAAATAGTTACCAAGATGAATAATTTCTAAAAAAGATTAGCCAGTTCCTTTCCCAGGGTAGATGCTTAATAAATTTGTTTTTTTTTTTAAATTGAATCAGACCCAGGCCCTGACCTTCTAAGGCTTTCAGTCTAGCAAGGATTTAGTTTATGGACACAAATAACTTCTCTATGGCAGAATATAATAAACACCCTACAGAGTGGTACTTTGGATGGAATTGAGATGAAACACCACATGAGTAAATAGCAGGATAATGACTCTTTTTGTGCTCCATCACCTCTTTTAGATATTTGTGCCACTGGATAAATCTGATGATAATAGGAAAGAGGAGGAGCGTAGTATTTGTGTCAGTCCTTCAACGTTTTATTATTTCTTCAGTGTGGGTACTCCTTTCCCCAATGTTATTATGAATCCACCTTAACTTAGTAGATCATCTTCATGAGTTGCTGAAACTGAAAATTATTTAAAACTTGTGTAACTGGTAAACTGGATAGTGTTTAGATATTGGTTCTATGTTCAAAGCCTTTCTTTTAAAAAGAGGGTGGAGCCTGGGGAAAGAATAAACGAGATTTGGTAATTCAGTTGAGAAAAATATGCTTAGCTGCATCCAGATTCTGCTCTTCAGAGGGAAACCTTTGCAGCCATTATCTCCCCTCCAGGGATCCATGTGCACCAGGGAACCACCTATTTAGGAACAATGTGATGTTAGGGATAGCAGTACATGAAAGTATCAGATGAATATCCAATTATTTCTGGGCCAAGTAGGGAGATGTAGCAATGCAAGTTGCTACCAGTGGAGTGATGGTAATTCACTAGTAGACAAATTTCTGGACCATACCTGCTAGCCTTCAGAGAAGATTTTCTAGATAAAAAGAACTCCAAAGTGGAGAAATATATATAGCCATGAGTGGAAGAAAAAACCTAGACCTTGTTCTTTAGTGATATTTAGGTTTATGTGGACAGCACACAGGTCTGGGAAAGAGGCAGCTTGATGGCATAGTGAATACATAACATGATCGGTTTGGCATTAGAAAGATCTGAGCTCAAATCTTATTTTAGAAACTAATTGTGTGACCTTGGGCAAGTCTTTTAACTGCTCTTAGTGTCAGTTTTCTTATCTTTTAATGGAGATGATAATGGTACTTATCTTACAGAGTTGTTGTGAAGATCGAATTATAGGTGTATACATGTATATGTATATGTACATGTGTGTATTATTTGTATGTATGTAGGCATATACGTGCATATTTGTGTTATTTAAAATACATATGCTATCTCAAAAATAAAAGCACTATGTAAATGTTAGCTATTTCCATTATTAATAATAATATTGGCCCTGAATGCTTACCACTTTGAAGGAATATCATAAAGCAGTGAAGTGTATATATAGATGGTGCATTTAAATACAAAAAGGAGGAAAAGCAAACCTACCATTCATCACACGGGTCTAAAAATAAATTCTTTCTATAATAATCACAGGGCGGCTTCCAGGGATGGAAGACACACACACACACACACCACACACACACACACACACACACACACACTCACATACATGGATAGTGTATATAAATGATGGTGCATTTCCTAGATATGAAGCAAGTACTGATATTCATGAAGGAAATCCTGGATGGCTCAACAACCAAAAAGAGAAAGATTTGTGAAAGATATCCCCAAGAATGGACTCAATTTGTGTAAAGCTAAAACTGTCATCCTGGACTCCAGACACCATGATGTTGTGTCCTTTTGGGAACTCCAGTCATTCTTCCAGACTACCAGGTAAAATTACACTATGCCATTAATCTGTCAATAAGAAATTTACCACATATTCCATGAATGGTGCTTAGGGAAATACAAAATACATGGGAACTGCCCTAATAGAGTTTATAATCTATTTTATCAAGATACATGAGATATTAGCAAGTAATACAAAACAATATAAACTAAAGTTGCAAATTTCATGGTGGGAACTAGATGAAGTTAGAGTCAAGTAAAGCAATACAATAGTGAAGCCTAGAATTATCAGTGAGGAAATAGAACTAGAGCTATTCACTGAAGAAGTAAGGCATGATTATGATCATTATAAATTTTCTCATATTTTTAAAAGGGACACTATATCTTTACTACTTCAATAATTTATTTATTCATTCCTCCCGTTGGGAAGTCTCACATCAATAGCCCACAATCACAATTAGTACAAACAGCTGACATGTCAGGGGAAGAACTGACCGGGTGATGAGACCTCCTCTTGCTAATAGGGAAACACAATTTGTTGAGTAGCAAAAATCAATGAGGCAAAAAGCATATCCATGGCAAAAACCAGTGGGATGAAGACTGATTGATAAACACATTTTTGTCTGACAGAGTCTGCTCTAAACTGCCAACCCATATTTATGCCAGTCTTAGACCTTCATAATGGCACCTTTTGGGATATCATTGGCAATGTTGACTCTCTAGCAATTCATTTCCCAAAAAGAGTCCCTGGGATAATTAAGCCTTTTCAGTTTTGATCATTTGAAAGAATCATTTCAAAATATTTCATCAATTTTTACCATGTGCATTTTAGTAACCCTGGCAAAAGCAGCCTATACTAGATCATGGTTATGGAATAGAATTCAGTCTGTAGGCTATGTAGTACAGTGAAAAGGGCCGTGGTTTTAGAGTCAGAGGATCTGAGTTAAAATATTGCTGCTGATGTCACTTAACCTCTATGAAACTCAATTTTCTCATCTATAAAATGGATGGGTTGGATTATCTGTCCTCTTTGAGTTCAAGATCTCTAGTTCTCTAAGGTAGACACCTTGGAGACAGCCCAGAGAGTCTCTTACCCAAAAGGATTCTTTTTTCCCCCAGTACTACCTATGTCCTCCACAACATAAGATTAGAAAAGAAGTTTGCACACTTTAAAGAATGATATTTGTGAATTCTTCCTATTATTAATATGCTGAAAGGGCCTAATTTTAATGTTTCCTTACTCCTAAGACCTTTCTTCTTGCCTACTTACTCCTTAATACTTATAATGGGCAGCAAAAAACAGCTTTAGAGAGAATATTCACCATATTGATCTCACAATACAATGATCAACATTCAGCCCTGTTTTGATCATCTCTGAAAAATTAAGGTAAGGACACCCATTCCAGTGTTTCATCCTTTCAGCTGCTTATGAACAAGGCCCAAACCAGACTTTAATATAAACCATTTCATTATGAACATGTTTTGTGCATACCTTGGAAAACTCTTGCTTCCAATGTGTTTTCCTGCATTTCTATGCAAGAGCAATTTTCAATGGACCATGAATAGGAATTCAGGGTGTTCCTATCACGCTCGGCAAAGCACCAGAGATAAATGAGACCAGATGTCTATAGGTATTAGAAGGAAGAATGTATGGAAGTCCACTCTACCTTGGCCATTGATTTCTTCCTTGTGATGCCAACAAAATACTATGCTTGTATTGTAAGCAAGGGTTAGTAATGCAGCATTCTGTAAAGCTCTGAATGTCTTAGAATGACCTGTTTAGTCATGTGATGATGTGTTGCTAGGAAACAAATGTGGATTGATGTGTGCCCACTGCACACAGAGTCTATGATTACATCAAGAGTCTCTGGTGTGCTAAGCTACTTACAAATTCAATTAGAACCCTGAAATGGAATTAACAACTTAATTTTAGTAATCATTTTAACATATTTTATTAAAAATGCATAGAATAGTGGAAATGGAGAAAATCCCATGTACTCAGTAGCCTGGGACAGCTGAAAAGCTAATGTCAACAAAGAAAAGACATGAAATACAATTTAAAAAACAGCTGTTCTTTGTAACTCATTAGTAAAAGAACCTGTAAAATGTCAGCCACTTTGGAAAGCAGATAGATGCTATCATTCCACTTATTCAAATTCTACCCATCTTTCAAGGTTCAACTCAGGGCCCACTTCCTCCTTATGATTTTCCTGATCCACATAAATATATGAAGGTCTCATCCTTCTCTAAGGTTATACAATACTCGATAACTTTAACACGCATTTGGTACTGTACTTTATATACTGCCTCATAATGTTATGTAACTCTTTGTTTAGGTTGGCCTCATCTCTCTAACTATGTTGGTGAGCCCCTTGAGCCCAGAAAGCACATATAACATATCACACTGGGCAACAGAAGATGCCAAATAAATGCCAGTCAAGTTGAATTAAATACAGAAAAACACAGATAATTTTTTCCTTTATATACTCAGTTCTTGTTCTATCATGGAAGTTTCTCTCTTGGCTATATAGTCTTATATCCCCTTTCTTTTAACTGACATACTATTTTTAAGTCCATTACTTTATCCTAGTGTGACCTCTTACAGACTCTGTGCACTTGCAAAGCCTTCTACAAACCACATAGAAATATCTGAACACTGGATTCACAATTGTGATGGCAGAGACCAACATCTCTGCAAAAAATTACTTTTCTTTCAGTTACTATAAAACTTCATGATGAAAGAGAAAGTCACTTTCTACTTTCTCCACATTCAGCTCTTCGTTGAAAATATATTGAACCCTTTATTCACAAAATATGGAGAAGATCTAGTGTAAAATGGCAAGACAGAAAGTGATTATACAAACCATGTGTCAATTTGAATAAAGGCTGTAATAGCACTTGAATGTAAGCTAAGGTAAACTGAGGTGGCTCAGTGGATAACGTTCTAGGCCTGGAATAAGGAGTTCTGAGTTAAAATTTGACCTCAGACATTTACTAACTATGTGACCTTGTGATCCAACTCACTTAACCTCTGTTTGTTTTAATCCACCGGAGAAGGAAATGGCAAACCACTCCAGTATCTTTGCCAGGAAAACCTCATGGGTGACATGTCCTATCAAGTCACAAAAAGTTGGATATGACTTAACAATATCAACAACAAAATACATTCAAGACCAAATTAATATCTGCTTCTTCAGAAATCTCTCTGAGGTATGATTTTTTGTAAAGCCTCTCTGCACTTGGGGGCCTTTGCTGAATGGGGATACAGCCCAGCATTGAAAAACCAATTGAGGCCTATTGCCATGTCCAAAAGCCACAATTCATTCAGGTAGAGACTACAGGAAAGCTGAGTAAGTCAAGATACCTAACTTTTCTTTCCTGAATGGAAGTTTCCCTACACATGGATCATGACAAGAGGGACAATCTGAACAATAAGGAAAAGCAATCCTACCATTCACCACACTGTCTAAAAATAAATCCTTTCTATAGTAATCACAGGGCTGCTCCTAGAGAAGAAAGAACACACACACACACACACACACACACACACACACACCCTAAATGTAAAACAGAAAGGTCTAGGTATGATCCTCAGATAGTTCATTTCTTTCCTTCCACTCCCTTAGAAATGAATCAGCCAGGCTAATTGTGACAAATTAGTATGCCACCTCTCTTCACATTCTTCACAAATAGATAAGAAGTCAATAATTTTGACTGAGAATCAACCTCTTGCAGAATTAATGATTTGTAGAAGATAATGGAATGGATTCCAAAGACATGGTGGGAGATCCCGTGTGATATAAACAGTCTTCAAGTAAAAATGTATTGGGATACCACTTTTTCCTCAAACACATGCATGTTGTCAATACATACATAAAATTCTGCTCAAACTACATAATTAAGAGCTATGTAGTGCCTTCCATTGCTGATACCCCCATTACAAAAGGTAGGTGTAATCTATCTCCTCCATCAAAATCTCAGTGCAGAGCTAAAGACAGCCCTCTTTTTGGCAGTGAGAAATGATAGTGATATGCTGCATACTGGAGGGGAGCCTTCATCTCAATGAGGGTGGGAGGAGGACAATGGTTCAGGGTGAACTCTGAACATCCTCCACATTCTCTCTCTGTCTCCTCAGCTTATTTCCAGCACTTTGTCTGGACCCATTCCTTGTGCTTATTACACTCTCCCTTGCTACACAAATATTTCTGTTCCTATAAAATGGGAAACTACATGGAAGTAGGTTCTGTTTCCTATCAATTTTTGTATCCTCAGCACCTAGGTATATAATGGGGGCTTAATAAATGTTTGTTAAATTGAATTGAATTAACTGCTACTAGACTTCATGTCAATTTTGAACCATGTGATAAAGTTAATTATAGAAATTTACCCATATTATAGATTGGTTGATGTTAATAGCCACTTCCCTAAAGAAATATTCTTTTGCCATGCTAAGATATAATGTGAATCTAACTGCTGATGCCTTTTGAGACTCCATTCCTTCTCTGGAGGATCTTAATTTACTTTACTCAAAAGAAATAATATACTATTATTTAATGAAGACAATGGTATTTCCTGAGTTAAACACTTCTCACATTCTTTTTTTTTTTTTGGCAATGTTGGGGTTAAGTGACTTGCCCAGGGTCACACAGCTAGTAAGTGTTATGTATCTAAGGCCGGATTTGAACTCAGGTCCTCTTGAATCCAGGGCCAGTACTCTATCCACTGCACAACCTAGCCGCCCCCCCCACCTTCTCCTTTCGAATCTCCATTTATAACACTATCATTGAGAGAAAATGGCATTATTCCCCATCGCATCTCATATCGCCTTTATTCTTTTAATTGTGGGTCATAGTACCACATTATACATCAGTGCAACTGCATAAGCTCAGCAGAGAATCCCTGGCAGGGTTAGAGTTGTGTCTAAACACTTGACACACCTTTTAAGCTACTTCAAATTGATGAAGATAGAGGCATATGTTTATTCCCTGGGCAAGCTCACAAAAAGGGTGTGTCTATGAATGCAAAGCAGAGAATAGGAAACATGAAGTAATTCAGGCCCTTGTAAAAGGCAACATAATTGAGACAAAGATGGCATTGTGGCCTTCATTATCTAGAAAGCTGCTTCTGTTCTCCCCTTCATGCTGAATGTGAGACATATCCATCGTGTGTGCCATTGGAAACATCTGCCCTCTGTAAGTCTCAAGAAATGGATGCTCAGTAAGCCTCATTGCTTCCCCAAAGATTTGAACGCTGACTTTAATTTTATTTAAGGTTTTGAAATTCACCCAAAATGGCAGCTAGGTGGCACAGTGGCTAGAGCATCAGCACTGGTCAGAAGGATCTGAGTTCAAATCTGCCCTCAGGCCCTTCCTAGCTGTATGACCCTAGGCAAATCACTTAACCCCAACTGCCTCCTAAAATAAATAAATAAATAATGGATTCTCCAAACATGTATTAAAAATTCACATCATAATATTTGCACTAAACCATGTCTTGCCTCATAGGGTAAGAGAAGTTTTCTGTGCTGCTACAGGAAGGCAAAGGGAGTAGGGATTTTCTAGGGCGATGGCTTATCATTTTATTCGCTTTTACTTCTTGCAACAAATACAATTACTGGCAAACTCCCCTGGGAATCTGAAATTCACAAAAGTTATTTTCTGACAGCCTATACTTCTATTTTTTTTCCTTTAAAAATATCTTTAGAAAGAAGAAAAGTGAGGGCCTTCAGATTTTTCATGTGCCTCTACAAATTTCTCTGATATCATGGAAATAAGAGCTGTGCTCATATCTAAAGGTTAAGAATCTAATAGCTGTTGGGTCTTTTCATTCTTTGTGTAAGATACAAAAATCACAAGACAAAATACTACTGTGAAGGGGTACAGATGTAGCAAAATAAATGAACCAAGGCAGGTGCTTTGACTCCAAGGACCCAGAATGATATGGAATATAATAACAACCTAGTTCTCAAGAGGAATTTCACTTTCTTCTTCATATAATTTACTTTCTGGCAAATTGCAGGGAGCATCATTTAGAGAATCCAGGATCCCAGCTGCATTCTGGTACTGAGCTTTTAAGTGTGGCACAAATCATTTTGTTCTCTGTTGTTCAAGGGGAGCAAAACATAGAGCCAATCCCATAATGACTACACCTCCTCCCTTCACTCCAGGCTCCTTCTCCTGGAACGTCCGTTTCATTTTTGCAACCTCTTCTCAACCCAGGTGATTTATGCTACCACAATCAAACCTGTGACATTTTCACCTGCCTAAACCATTCTTCTTTATCCTTTTATTTATTATCTTATCGCAGTGGATTGATATAACAACTTTTGCTCAAGGATCTAGGAAATAAGTCTTAAAAATTGTGCGAAGGACTTTTACAGAATGTAAACTTTGAATGCCACCGAAGTAAAAGCTAATAGGTAAAGGACAGATGACAGGGAAAAGAAAGAAAGAACAAAAAAGAACATGACCTGGGACAAGGAGGAGGGAGAATGGGGTCACACCAGTTGAGACTACCACAGGGGCAAATAGGAGTTTAAATTAAACAGTGCAAAGCAATTTTATAAATATCCATTTGCACATATTATATGCAAAACACTGGGCTAAACCTTGGGTCTACAAAGTTGAAAAGCAGTTCAGCTTTTGCCACCAAGGAGTTAAGAGTGTACTCCTGCCCAAAGTAGAAGGTGATTAAGGGCAAAGTGTTTTGAGAAATCTGAGGAAGGAGAGAGACTTGACCAGGGGAATGAGAGGAAGTTTCATGGACAGGGATATCAGAGCTCGGCCTTAAAAGAAGAGAATGATTTCTGCAAGAAGAGAGAGATTGAACTCCATACCCACTGGATGCTCTCTCGCTCTCTCTCTCTCTCTCTCTCTCTCTCTCTCTCTCTCTCTCTCTCTGTCTCATATACACACTCTGTATGTATGTATGTATGTATGTATGTATGTATGTATGTATGTATGTACACACATATATGTATGTATATGTACAGATAGATATAAATATATAGATGTATATCTATCTTTATCTCTCTCTCTATATATATATCCTTAGAGATAGGTAAGTAGATAGATAAATAGATAGATGTATGGAGGGAGGAAAAGATAAAGTGAAACGAGGGATCCACTTGTAGGAAGGCAAAGTGTACAAAGCGGAATAATGAACAATAAGGTTAAGAGGGTAGATTGGAGCCAAATAATAGATGACAGCTGCACCTCTAGGAATGCAATATTTCATCATCTTAGCTGTCCCCAAAACTCTGTCTTTTCCTTTTTGTTGTCAGGGCTGGCTTTTTGTTTATGTTTTGTTTTCACATTTTTCTTCCTGGTGGGAATTAGGATAGAGTTGTTGGTATAGAAGTTGGAGCAGAAAGAGAAGTGGTCACTGCTGCCTATTCTGGGGATCATCTTAGAGAGAGCTTTGGACACGGCTTGATTCAGACTTGTCTGGTCCTTCAGGTTTGGATTAGAAAGAAATGAGTTGCTTAGAAATCATCTCTCACACAGTTAACAAAATGAGGTTTACTTAGCTGCAGCAGGCAAAGAGTATTCAGCAAAGCTACAGCCATCAACGACCACTTAGAGACAGCTTCCCTGCCTCAGCTGCCTGGTGAGAAGCCTGAGAGATGAGCTCCGGACTAGCTTTCTGTACTTAGTCCTCCAGGAAACTAATCATTGATCTGAGCTTCAATCCTGTGGGCCACTTAAATCTCAAGGACAGTATCAATACTTTTTAAGGAAAATTTAGCCTAACCTGGGTAGGGTCTTAGCATCTTGTTTCTCTAACAGTTTAAGACATTTGGCTAGGAAGGGGATTGGCACTTTCTCTAGTCCCTACTTATAAACCTGGGTTAATCATTTCCAATTTTTTATTGTTTTTATTCATCTGTGTGGAACTCTTTGTGATGCCATATGGGTTTTCTTTCTTTCTTGACAAAGATAACTGGAGTGTTTTGCCATTTCCTTCTCCACTGGATTAAGGCAAACAGAGGTTAAGTGACTTGCCTAGGGTCACATAGTTGGTAAGTGTCTGCGGCTGGATTTGAACTCAGGTCTTCCTGACTGTAGGCCCAGTTCTCAATTAACTAAACCAACCAGCTGAAAAAGATTTATTTTTGTTGTTATTGTTCAGTTGTATTGGACTCTTTGTGACCCCACTTGGAGTTTTCTTGGCAAAGATACTGGAGTGGTTTGCCATTCCTTCTCCAGCTCATTTTTACAAATGAAGAAACTGAGGCAAACAGGATTAAGTTACTTGCCCAGGGTCACACAGCTAGCAAGTATTTGAGGCCATATCTGAACTCAGGTTTCCCTGACTCCAGGCCTGGTGATCTATCCATCCACGGTGCACCATCTCGCTGCACTAACTTCCAATTTATCCCTTAGAAAAAAGGACATGCAGCATTCAATGGGAGTAAAAAAAGAACTACAAAATAGACAAGGAATTTAAAAAACAAACTTTTTTACTACTATGTTCTTACAGTCACCCCTCTGTATAATAAGACTTTTAATTATGGATTTCAAAGCACTTTCCTTGTGTATGCATATACATACATACACACATACATACGAACATATACACATGCAAAATTCATGATTTCATCAATGTGGGTACTTCTTCCACAGGTTTTGATCACAGCCCTATTATACTAAAGTAGATGGCCTTCAAGAGTTCCTGAACTTATGGCAGTCTTGATGGTGAACTCTAAACTAGGCTGGCCCTCATATAAGAAAATAAATTTTATCCTTAAGCTTGTACTAGAAACCTTTCAAGATTGATACAACCTTCCATAACTTATACCCTGCTGGCAAAGTCTTTAACGATTCATTTTTACCTCTATATCACCATGATGAGGCATTTGAATAGGAGTGTCAGTTAAATTACTCAATAGATATGGAAGACTATAGTAGGATTTTTCCAGATTTGCAACAGAGAAGGTCAAAGGAGTAGCCAGGATTAGAAACTGATATAACTCTTTTCTGGTCTCCCTACCAATTCTAATCCTGTGAAATAAATAATAAATCATAGGGTTCCCTACCTGTGGACAGAGAGAGACATGCCACATATATTTTATTAGGAGATAATTAAAAAGGATACTTTTTTTTCTTGAAAACAAGAGCTGAATTTCTCATAGCTGGGCCTGCTCTATTGTGTTCAAGTGAAGTTTTTCAAATGATTGTTGTTTATTCAGATTTTTTTTCTCCTAGAATTGTTCATATTCTTTGACAACTTATTTATTGGGGAAAGACTTGTGGTGCTATATATTTGTGTCCATTTCCACTATGGATATTTTTCTTTTGCCTCCTTGGAATACACACTTAAGAGTGTGAAATTAAAGGAAATGAATATTTTGGTTATTTTTAAAGGATAATTACAAATAGCTTTTCAGCATGGTTGGACCAGGTCAGACCTCCACCAATCATGTGCCTGTCCTTCCACAGTCCCTCCATTAAAGACTATTTTCCTCTATTGCCATCTTTGCCATGTTGCTGAGTAAGAAGTGTAACCTCAGAGTTTTTTTTTTAAGTTTATGTTTCTTTTATTATTAGTGATTTGGAGAAATATTTCATATCAAAAAAAAAAAAAACACTGGAAAGTCTATTGAATGGGGTTGGCTGAAAAGAAATGTGGTATATGAATAGAATGGAATATTGTTGTGCAATTAGAAAAGACAAATATGAGGAATTCAATGAACAGGGGGAAAACTGTACAAACTGATACAGAGTAAAGTAAGAAGAACTAGGAAACAATATATACAATACCACCTATAATATAAATGAAAAGATTACTATAATAAAACAAAATGCCATATAACTATAGTGACCTATGCAAATCTTAGGAGCAAAACAAAGAAACATACCTCTTTCCTGTGCTTGGAGAAGAGTTAGACTATAAGTGGAGAATGCCATAAGCTCTCAGATGCAGACACTGTCATTGCTAATTTTGCTTACTTTTTTTTTCCTTGCTATAAGAGAAGGCTAGGGGAAGTGGGTAGAAGGTGCTGGTTTTAGAATATATCCAACAATGACTTTTATATAAAAACAAAAAACTTCTATAAAACTGATTTTAAAAAGAAGAAGATTATGGCCATGTGGTTAGAAAGAGGGATGACTGATGGTATAATTTTATGGTACTGTCATGAAGTCAAAAGAACTTTAAGAAGTCTTCTGGAACACTGGGTGGATTCAATAGTGATTAATTTGTAGAAGGATATGGAAAGGAGATACACAGGATGTGCCAATGTTGATGGGTTGTAATCTATATCAGGAGAAGAATACACCTAGATAAGATGGCAGATTCACAGGGGTATCTTATCATATTTTTGTAGATCCTCATTCATTGCTTTTAATTTTAAGTTTGCTGGCATATGATTTTGCATAGCAGTTTCTGATGATTCAGATTACTTTATTTCTCTATTTATGATGAACTTATTTATTCTGTTTTATGTTGCTCATTTGATTTTCCTCCAGCTTTTTCAGTCAAGTTAGCTAATTGAATTCATTAGTTTTGTTTGTTTTTAACCAGCTCTTATAAGTTCAGAAAAATTTGGGTACACATACACAAATTTATGGAGAGTTAAGTGAGCAGAACAAAAATAACAATTTACAAAATGATTGCAATAATGTACAGGGAAAAAAACTATGAAATATTTAAGAATTCTGATCAATGTAATGACCAATCATGATGTTAGAAGATGAAGCATGCTTTCTACCTTGTTTAAGAGAGATAGAGAGTAGGAGTGCTGACCAAGGTATACATTTTCATATATGGAAAATGTATTTATTTGTTTGTTTGACTCTTCTTTATCTGTTACAAGAAATAGCTTCTATTTGGAGGGAGGGGTGTTGGGAGGGCTAATGTGTATTGATATTGATGAAACAAAAAAGAAAATAAAGAACAGTGAACAAAATATTTTTAAAACACACAAAAGAAAACAGAATGAAATTCAGAGGGTGACCCAGACAAGCAGGAGAATTTTGTTGTTATCATGCTGAATTTAATATATTACTGAAAACTGTACCTAATAGAAGTTCAGTCTTCTCCTTTGTATATTGACATATTCATGTTTGTTAATGTCATAATAAGAAAAAAGTTTTAAGAATAAAATAAAAATGTCTCAGTTTTGTCATTTCCATAGTCTTTTGCTTTTAATTTATCTGTTTCTCTTCTAATTTTCAAGATTGTGTGTGTGCTTGCTTAAAACTGAGTTTATTTTCTAGTTTTTTTTAACTTTGTGTTCATTTCCTTATTCCTTTCTTTTTCAATTTTGTTAATATTTTCTTTTAGAGATGTGTAATTTCTTCTGATGGTCACTTTAAATTCATCTTTAAAAGTTTGCTATTTATCTCACTGTTATTGTCTTTTACATAGTAAATTAGGTTCTTTGACCCAATCATTATTCAGAATAGCATTACTTAGATTATGAGTTTGTACCTTTTGCTTGTGTTCCCTGTATTAAATAAATGATAAATTAAATAGTATTTTCCTTTTGTTATGTATGTAAAGGAGATGAAGGAGTGTAGTGGATAGAAAACTAGCCTTGGAGTCAGTAAGACCAAGGGTTCACATGCTACCTCTAACATACAACTGTCTGACCATGGACAGTAACTTAAACTCTCAGTGCCCCCAGACAACTCTCAAAGGCTTTAAAAAAACAGTTACATTGCTAATTTGCACTAATAGGAAATGCTATACCATGAGTTTCCTACATGAATGAAATCATAGACCTGAGCAAAATAAACACATATTTTCTATAAAAGAATATTTTAAATATTTCTCTTTTTTACAGTTATTTATGATGTCCTTGTACCCTAGAACAGTGGTATCAAACTCAAATAGATGGGTTAGCTAAGTGGTGAAGTAGATGGAGCACTGGCCCTGAAGTCAGGAGAACCTGAGTTCAAATCCAGCCTCAGACCAACCACTTGACACTTATTAGCTGCATGACCCTGGGTAAGTCACTTAACCTCAATTGCCTAAAAAAAAAAAACCAACAAAAAAAAACCTCAAATAGAAATGGAGTTGCTAAACCACATAAAGAATCCCTGCTGCCATGTATTGACTTAGAAAATTACATGTTAACATTATCTACATTCTATTGTATTTTAATTTATTTTGTTAAATATTTCCCAATTAGAATTTAATCAGGTACCTACACACTCAGGAATCTTTCAGTATACCTCAGCTCTAGAATATAATTGATTTTTGGTAAATGTACTATGTGTGACTGAAAGGCAGCATAACAGCTCTTCATAGACATGGGTTCAAGACTCATCTTTGATATATGCTGGCAATGGGATGCTGAATAGGTCACTGAACCTCTTGGTGCCCTAGGCAAACCTCTATAGTTTATAGAGCATTATATAAGTTGTAGAGCATTATGCAGTCAACGTTGTGTGGCTATGGACAAGTTCCATCAACTTCCCAGGCTTGGTTTCATTATCTATCTAATAGAGATAATTATACCTGTAGTTAGCTATCTCACAGGGTAGCTAATGAGGATCTGATGAGATAAATCATTGAAATAACTTTGTAATCCTAAAAGCACTATTGACATTTAAATTTGTGGGCCAAATATATCTTTGTTCTAGCTATAAAATTCTGTGATACTAAGCTCTCAAGTCCTTTCTTAATGTTGTCCTTGGTAAAGTATAACCACAACCAAATTTTACCAGGCAGTTAGATATTCTTAGAATTTAGATGAGTAGGCACAAAAACTGGCATAAAGGGAAAGTACTTTCTCTACCATGTAAACTTAATTTCTCAGTACCTTTTTTCCTTTGTCTCAAAAATTAAGGTAATGCTTTCTGCAAGCTGCCATGTACTAGACTATAAAATTAATCTTCCTGAAGTCTAGATCTGACCATGTGACCTTCACTGTTCAATAACTCCATTGCCTCCCTACCATTTCAAGGATCAAATAAAATCCCATTTCACATTCAAAGTCTTTCATGACCTGGTCCTCTCCTACCTTTCCAGTCTTTGTACACATTACTCTCACATTCTTTGCCATTCAGTAATCCTGGGTTCCTTGCTATCCCTCAGACAAGACACTCTGTCACCTGCCTCCAGGCGTTTCCATTGACTATCCTCCAGGCCTGCAATGTTCTCCCTCACCATTTCCATCTCCTGGCCTTACTGATTTCTTTCAAGTCCCAGTTAAATATTTCTTTTGATAAGAAGTGCTTCCTGATCCCCCTTAATGTTTGCTCTTCTTTCTTCTGGTTATTTCTAATTTATCCTGTTTATAATTTATTTGTACAAAGTTTCTTATATGTTGTCTCCATATTAGCTCCTTGTGAACAGGGAATGTTTTTGTCTTTCTTTGTAAACCCAGCACAGTGCCTGACACATAATAGGCACGTATTATCTGACTGACTCTTAACTAAACTGAAGAGGGATAAATTTAAAAAAATTAATTGAAAAACATCTAAAACCATTATTTGTATTGGGGATAAGCTAGAAGCCTTCTCAGGAAGATCAAGTGTGCAACAAGGATGCCCGCTGTCACTAATATTATTCAATATTGTATTGGAAATTCTAGCAAATAACAATAAGAGAAGAAGAAAATAAAACATAGAAGAACTCAGAATAGGGAATGAGGTAATAAAACTATCACTTTTTGCTAATAATATGATGATGTGCTTAGGAAATCTCAAAGACTCAACTTAGAAGTTAGTTGAAACAATTAATAATTTTAGCAAAGTAATAGGATATAAAATAAATACATAAATTGCCAGCATTCCTATATATTATAAAATATCTTGCAAGAGGAGATGGTAAGAGATATGCCATTTAAAATAACTCTAGACAGTATAAAATATATGGAATTACACCTGCCAAAACAAACCCAGGAATTATATAAACAAAATTATATAAAAAAACTTTTTATACAAATAAAATCAGATTGAAATGATTGGAGAAATAGTAATTGTTCATGAGTAAGCAGGGACAATATAATAAAAATGACAATTTTACCTAATCAAATTTATATGTGCTATGCTATCCCAGTTAAATTATTTAAAAATTTACTGAATTAGAAAAAAATAACAAAATTTATTTGGAAGAACAAAAAGTAAAGAATATCAAAGGAACTAATGAAAAATGTAAAGGAAGGAGGTTTAGCAATACCAGATCTTAAACTATATTATAAAGCAATGATTATCAAAATTATCTGGTGTTGGCTAAGAAATAGAAAGGTATATCAATGGAACAGAGTAGACATGCAATTTGCAGCAGGAAATAAATATAGTAATCTTGCATTTGACAAGTGCAACTACTTAAGATTTTGGGATTAGAATTCATTTTTTGGTAAAAAAAAAAAGTTAGGAAAACCAGAAAGCAATATGATAGAAATTGGGTATAGACTAGTATCTTATACCATTTACCAAGATATGGTCAAAATGGTTACATAACTCAGATATAAAGAGAAATGTGAAAAGAAAATTGGAAGAACAGGGAACATATTGTTTATCAGACTTATGATAGACAAACAATTTATAAATAAAGAAGATATAGACAGCAGAATAAGGTGTAAAACTGGTGATTTTGATTACATTAAATTAAAAGTGTTTTGTACAAATAAAACAAATGCAGCCAAGATCAAAAGGAAAGCGGAAAATTAGGGAGGAAATGTATAAACAATTTATCAAACTTATATCTCAAATAGATAAAGAATTTTGTAAAATCTGTAAGAATACTAGTTATTCCCCAATTAATAAATGGTCAAAGGTTATAAACAGGCAGTCTTCCAGTGAAGAACTGAAAAATGTATAATCATATGAAAAAATGCTCTAAATCATTATTGATTAGAGAAATGCAAATTAAAACAACGTTGAAATATCATTTTACACCTCCAAGACTGGCTAAAACAATTGAAGGGGAAAGCAACGAATGTTGGAGTGAATGTGGAAAAATTGGGACACTAATTCATTGTTGGTAGAATTGTAAACTGATCTAACCATTCTGGAGAGCAATCTAGAATTATGCCCAAATAGTTATTAATGCCTATCCCATTTGATCTAGCAATACCACCACTAAGTCTATTTCCAAAGATGAGTAGGGGAAAAGGAAAAGAACCAATATGTTCTAAAATATTTCTAGCAGCTCTCTTTGTAGTGGCAAAGAACTGGAAATTGTGAGGATGCCTGTGAATTAGGGAATGGCTGATAAAGTTGTAGCATATGATTGTGACAGAATAGTATTGTGCTATAAGAAATGATGAGCTCAACAATTTTAGAAAAACATGGAAAGATTTGTACAAAATAATGAAAAGCAAAATGAGCAGAACCAAGAGAATGTTGTATATGGTGATAGCAATCTTGTTTTAAGAACAACTTTAAGTCATTTTGATTATTATAAATACCCAAATTAACTGTAAAAGACATATAAAGGAAGAGGCTATCTGCATCCAGAGAAAGAACTGATATATAGAAGTATGTATAGAATGATTTTATATGCATATGTATATTTGTGTCTAATGGTAGTAATCTGTAGGGTGGGGGTGAGGAGGGAAGGAAAAAAGGAAAACAAAAAACAAACTTACACGATAACTTTATTATACATTTGAAAAGAATACGAAATTGTACACAATAGATTTGTAGTTTCATGTGTAATCATCTTTCTTTATTATACTATGTTATGGAAATGTTTGCTTTATTTCCATAAATTAAAAACCAAATTAATAAAAAAATTTTAAAAATTGTATCCATAATCTGGTGGAAAAAAATCTCTAAGTTTAGAACAGACACCTGGGTTTGAGTCTGGATTGCATCATTTATTAGTGGCCATGTGACTTTGGGGGTAAGTCATATAACTTCTCAGACAATATTTCTTTACAAATGGAGACAGATGCTTTCATTTTTTCTCATAGAGTGTGGTTATGAGAAGAAAGAGACAATGTATGTGGATACATCACATGAACACATGCTATTATAACAAAGTGCTCTGAATTAATCAGGTTATAGGCATTAAAAATCCAGAAGTTTTTTTTCTTTTTTTTTTCTAGAATCTGGATTAACTCCTGAAATTGTGTCTAGGCAAATCAATTACTATAATATAACAAGTTATTCATAAAATAAAATGAGAAGTAATTTCCTGGCCTGTATCTAACTCTGCCTTTTTCCCATTTCATCTCTATTTATAGCATAGCCTCAAAGGGTTATTTGGTTTTGTTATTTAAAAGTAAAGATATAGGTGAGTTTATTCATTTAGCTTTTTAAAGGTCGGAGATAGCTACTCAAAGTTAGTTCTTTCTGTTGTTAGTGTTTCTAGCCTAACTGATCTTTTTTTTTTTACTCAAGTTCAAAATTTCTTGAAGGAAAACAATTTTCATAGGCAGAAGGGCTTTTCATAACAGGACAAAGCATTAGTAATTGCTTTTATAAAAATCATTTTAGGGGCAGCTAGGTGGTGCAGTGAATAGAGCACCGCCCTTGGATTCAGGACCTGCTATCAAATCTGGCCTCAAACACATAACACTTACTAGCTGCATGACCCTAGGCAAATCACTTAATCCCGTTGCCTAGCCAAAAAAAAAAAATCATTTTAAAATAAAACAGGTAACAAGATTAAATTTTCAAACATGCCATACAATTAAAGTTGTCAATTTCTTACTTGGGTATTTATTATAATTCAAGGTTAACCTGGGCTTTCTTCATTCTAAATTTCCATTCTGATGTCAGCTAGATGACACAGTGAATAGAGAGCTGAGTCTGACATCAGGAAGACTTGAATTCATTATCTGGCTTCAGACACTAGCTATGTGACCTTGGGTAAGTCACTTAACCTTTGCCTCTGTTTCCTCAACTGTAAAATGGAGTTAATAGCACCTATCTTTCAGGATTGTTAAAAGGATCAAATAAGGTATTGTTTATAATTAAAAGTGCTTAGCACAACTCCTGGCACATAAGTGCTAGTGTAAGTGCTACATAAATGTTAGCTACTGTTATTATTATGACTGATGATGGAATCTGCATTTGTACTTTTCAGTTGTTGTGGCATACGAACAAGTACAAGTACAGGCCAGTTGGTGGCCTATCTCTGTCATACAATGACTAGAAGCATCTTGGTCAGGGAGGCTCCTCATCTGACAAGTTTTTGCCTTCAATTTTTTTGGCCAACCACAAAATCAGGGAATTGTAGAATCTCAGATGTGGGAAGGATCTCAGCAACCATTTAGTCCAACTAATTCTAAGCAAGGATCTCTTTCACAGCATTCTCAATAAGTAATCATGCAGCCATTGCTTGAATACTTCAAGTGAGGGAAAATTTGCTATCTCCTGAGATTGCCTGTTCCCCTTTTGGACAATTCTAATTACTATACAATTTTTCTGTGTATCAAAACTACATAAGTTACACAGCACCTTCTCATTCATTGCTCCCAATTCTGCCTTCTAGGGCCAAGCAGAATAAATATACTAAGCCCAAGAGTTGTTGTAGTCTTTGTCAGTGACAAGAGTTTCCACACTGATGAAATTGCAGCTATTTTATGTATTAAAATACTGTGAGATGGAAAGAGGAAGTCAAGGCACGGAGCATTAGCCACGAACCAAAGGTGCCTTACTCTTTTCACTCCCAAAGGTCTTTGCCTTTTGAAAATTTCTTCTTTTAGAATTAGAGCTACAAGGGAATGTGAAAAGTAGGTTAAAGCATACATATATATATATATATATATATATATATATATATACACACATATATATGTATATATATTATATATAATATATACATATATACACATACATATATGTGTGTATGTGTATAAACATACATACATATATACATATGTATGTATATGCACATATACATACATATATATACACACATATATTTGTGTGTGTATGGGGATGAAGGTTCTATCCACTCAGTGTACAACAGAGGTCCTGTGGACTCCACAGTATAATATTTTTAAATTAATAAAATAAAATACATAGCATTGCAAAGGAAACAAATTATACTGAAGATGCATTTTTTTTTCCTACTTAGGTTACTGATTTAGGCTTCCTACTTAAGCTAAAATCTGGATCCTAGGTTAAAAATTCCTCATATTGAGTAAAACCACAATTTAGAACAAATTTATTTCAGACTAGGGCTATAGATACATTCAGATAAAAGACTATGAAAAATAACTTTATTCTTCAGAATATAAAAGGTACATAATGAATATTTTGGAGGTGCTAACTCTTATTTCAGAGCCTAAAGTCTGTAAGAACAGCAAAAGTGGGCAGGAACATCTTCAGAATAAGAAATTAATGTAGTTAATGCTATTGACATCAGCGAGTTTAAGAAGTGAAAGTCACAATAGAGTATTTTTCATGATCTTACTTAAAGGAAATATTGACATAATTGGAATTAAAAATAGAACCAATATTAAAAAGTAAAAAAAAAATGCCAATGATTATCCAAATCTCATTTCTAAAGTGTCTCTTTGCTAATTGTTGTTTTTCAATCATTTCAGTGGTGACCACATTTGGGGTTTTCTTGGCAAAGATATTAGAGTGTTTTGCCATTTCCTTCTCCAGCTCATTTTACAGATGTGGAAATTGAGGCAAACAGAGTTAAGTGACTTGCACAGGGTGACACAGTTAGTAAGTATCTAAAACCATATTTGAGCTCAGGTCTTCCTGACTCCAGGCCTGGTACTCTGTCCACTGCACCACCTAGCTGCCTACCTTGCTAAAATGAATTATGTAACTGGGATGGAGTGTAAGCTTAATATAAATATCTCTTGATGATATAGCTGGCATATTTTCAATACAGATTGACATTACTCAAAATAGAAACATAGAGATTGAGGATTCCATGCTTAGGAGAATAAATTATACCATTTCCTCATATCTAAACATAGATAAATTAGTTGGACAAGAAAAAAATTCCTAAAGAAATTGTTAACAGGCTAGCACTTCTATTTCAAGTGGATTAATTTGTGATTCTATATCACATGACAAACAAGGTGACAGAGTTCTTCCCCTCATCCCCACTTTCTCTGGGGGAAAAAAACCCCAAAGAACAATTATGCACCAATTGTGAAGCAATTAGAGCTGATTCCACAGGACAGGAGAGTAGCCTGAGAAGGTAGAAACCTAATGATTGGCCACTGAAGAAAGTTAGTCCTTAAGCTCACTCAGCCTCCTTCTGCCAGCCTCCATGCTCAAGCAGGGATGTGCAAATTGCCTCTAAAGTCTGAGACTCAAATGGAGGATTCTCTTCCTGACACAGGGACTTCATTGGCATACTTACCCCCTTACCCAACAGCCAACCCCACTGCAACAAGTAGTGACATCAATTTTATTCAGTCATAGGAGAAGGAGAAGGGGAATTAAGCCGCCTTCTGCTTGGTGTAGTCCCCAAGTTAGGAACCACTAAGGCTATAGAGACTGGCCAGAACACTTCTAACCTTCCCTTAGTCCTGGAAAAAATACCAGAAGCTGATTGGGGGTGGTCAGAGGGAGTGTGAGGAGCTGCACCAGGTGGAAGGAAACAGATATACAGCTGGGGGCAGTTCTATACCCCGAGAAGCTATTTAGGGCATGCACTGAGGATGTAGGAGGAACTGAAGCTGCTTTACATTCCAGTCACAGAGGTGTGCCTGCTATCACAGTGAGAGGAGTCAGAAAGTGATTCGCAGGGAAATATAAAGGGGAAAGCCTGAAATACCAAGGATTTCAAGAGAAAGAAAATTCAATTAAAAACCTAGAGCAAAACCAGATAAACCAGTAAGACAGACAGAGAGAGAGAGAGAGAGAGAGAGAGAGAGAGAGAGAGAGAGAGAGAGAGAGAGAGAGAGAGAGAGAGAGAGAGAGAGGGAGGGAGGGAGGGAGGGAGGAAGGGAGGGAGAGAGAGAGAGAGAGAGAGAGAGAGAGAGAGAGAGAGAGAGAGAGAGAGAGAGAGAGATTTATAGATTGATTGGTTATTAAGCATTTGATATTGGCCTGGAACTGTGCTAACACCTGAATATCACATATAAGCAAACAAAACAGGACTTTAGAGCATAGCAGAGGAAAACAATACATCAGGATGTACTAGACAGCTGTAGCGGGGTATTGAAAATAGCCAAGAAATAAGGTGAAAGCCTGAATTCAGGAAAAATAAGGAGAAAAAAAGCTCAGAGTGGGACCAGGATAGAGTATAATTTTCCAGTGGGAAAGAGGTAGAGAATAAGGTCTGAGTAGAGGTGGCATGGTCTGGAGATGCCAGGGGTATGGAGTAAAGGCCTGGACCTGGATAATATAAGGAAAAATCCCAGCTTTCAGAACTTAGGGTAGGTATAGGGGTGAGGTCCAAGTTTAGATGATTCCATAATTATTTGAAAACATGAGTACTAATGGCTTAAAGAGATTAGAAAATTTCTTGTAACAAATATTACAAGACAAAGGGAATTAAACCAATAACTGATGAAACACCAAACTCTACAAAATTACGGAGTATGGCATGAGAAGTTATTTGATCAAATCATAAGAAAAGTTAAAAGGAAAAGAAAATCAGAACTTCCAGCTCATAGCTGGAACATTAGCTTTAACCCACAATAGCAAATGTCTCCAAAGAAGTTAAAGAGAGAATACAGATTTATAATACAAAAATGCTGAAGCAAAGAACAATCTGGAAGAAAAAAAGTAAAAAGATATAATATTAAAAGAACAATAATATCTATATGAGCAAAAACTATTAACATTGGAGTAAAACACATAGAGAAAATTTAAAGATCACAGGTCTTCCAGAAGGACAAAATGAATTGAAAATACTGAAAGCCATACTATAGGAAATAATTTAACAATTCTACTCAAAATTTCTGAATACTGAAAACAAAGGAAAACTGGGTAATATAGGACTATTCTATACCCACTCAAGTGTATTAATTGACTTCACAATGAAACTTGTAAAAAGGTTCTTCACATAGAAGTGCCATTTGTGCAATACATACAATTACTAATTTGTATACCTGTTGGGTGAAAGGCCTGACAGAAACTGGGCATACACTGATATTTTACACCATTTACAAAGATGAGGTCAGAATAGATACACGACTTAGATATAAAGGAGATATCATAAGGAAATTAGAAGAAAGCAGAACGTATCATTTATCAGATTTATGGATAGGTGAACAATTTATAAATAAGCAAGAAAGAGAAAGCAAAGTTAGGTATAAGGTGGATAATATCAATTACATTAAGTTAAAAATGTTTTGTACAAAAAAACTAACATATCCAAGATCAGGAGGAAAACAAAAAATTAGGGAAAAATTTAAAGACAGTTTATCAAATAAAAGTATCATATCAAAAATATATAGATAACTTTGTCAAATCTATAAGAATATGAGTCATTCCCCAACTAATAAATGGTCAAAGGATATGAACAGGCAGTTTTCTGATGGATCAAAACAATTTATAGTCATACAAAAAATTCTCTAAACCATTATTGATGAAAGAAACACAAATGAAAACAACCATGAGATATAATTTTATACCTTTCAGATTGCCTGAAATTACTGAAGGGGTGGGATTGCGAATTGATCCAACCATTTTGGAGAGCAATCTGGAATTATGCCCAAATATTTATTAAACTGCCTATACCCTTTGGCCCAGCAATACCACTACCAGATCTATTTCCAAAGATGATTAAGGAAAAAAGGAAAAAACAAACCCTATGTGTTTTAAAATGCTTATAGCATCTCTCTTTGTGACGGCAAAGAACTGGAAATTACAGGGATGCATATCAATTGGGGAATGGCTGAACAAGTTGTGATATATCATTGTGGTAGAATACTACTGTGCTATAAAATGATAAGCTCTGGGGAAAGCTAGGTAGCAAAGTGAATAGAGCACTGGCCCTGAAGTCAGGAGGACCTGAGTTCAAATCCAACCTCAGACATATGATACTTACTAGCTGTGTAACCCTGGGCAAGTCACTTAAGTTCATTGCCTAGCCAAAAAAAAAAAAGATAAGCTCAGTAATCTTAGAAAACCATGAAAAGACTTGCATAAAATAATGAAGAGCAAAATGAGCAGAACCAAGAGTATATTGTACACAGTAACAGCAATATTGTTTTAAGAATCACTTTGAGTAAATAAGTTTTTTTGACTATTATAAATACCCAAATTAACTATAAAGGACACATGAAGAAAGACACTATCTGTATACAGAGAACTGAAAAATAGAAGTATGTATATAATAATTTTACTTATATACATATACGCACATACATACACACATATATGTGTGTGTATATATATATATATATAATATATATATATATATATATATATATATATATACACCTATTTTTGTCTAATGGTAAACATCTGTAGAGCAGGGTGGGGAGGGCAGAAAAAAGGAGAAAAAAACAAATTAACATGATAATTTTGTTGTATAATTGAAAGGAATAGCAAATTGGCCACAGTTGATTTACAGTTTCACGTAGTCATCTTTTTATCATGTTATGCTACAGGAAAACTCGTTTTATGCCATAAAAAATGTATTAATGTAATAAAGAGAAAAAAATAAAGCACTGAGTTTCTCCATGGCAGTGTCAAATATACCTTTCGTGTTCCAAGGGCCCACCCAGAAGCCCAAGGAAATAACTCCCTATATTGCCTAGAAAAGACTGAGCTGAGATAGATTTAGTAAAGAATGAAAAAAGTGAGAGTCAAAGTCCTTTATTGAAAAGTATATGTGGGGTCAGAAGACCTGGGTTTAAATTGTGCCTCTGAGATTCTATTGATATATGACTGTGGGCAAATCAGTTCCTCTATCTAGGTTTTAGGTTCCTTATCTGGGGATTTATTACTCAGGAAGTGAAAAATTAAGCACAGACCATTCCAAAAAGAAATGAGTCATTCTAAGCAGGTGCTTTTCCAGGATTAGAATGGTTGTTCACACTGGTTACAATGGTTAAGAAACAAACTAATATAGAGAAATAGGGAAAAGAAATCAATACTTCATAACTCTACCAGGAGTGGGAAACCAGCAGCCTTGAGGCCACGTGTGGCCTTCTAGGTCCTTGGGTGAGGGCCTTTGACTGAGTGTGAGTTTAACAGAACAAATCCTTTCATTAAGGGGATTTGTTCTGTGAAGTGTGTATTCAGTCAAAGGGCTGCACCACCCCTGTAACTCATAACTACTGAGGCAAGAAAGATTTTTAAGACCACCAAACTGTACAACTATTTTCAAAGGACACTTAAATTGCATGTAAAATAATTATTTTTCCATGTACTTAAAGTCCCCTTGAACAATCATTCCTAAAGCCTTGTCCTTTGACATTTGGCTTCATGAAACTTCACTTTTCTTTAAGGGGATAGTTGAATGTTAGTAGAATGCCACTGCTAACCATGTGTCTGTCTGTCTCTCTGTGTCTCTCTCTGTCTATATCTCATTCTCTGTGTCTCTGTCCATCTCTGTCTGTCTGTCTGTTTGTGTCTCTGTCTTTTCTCTCTCTTCTTTCTCTCTGTCTCTATCTGTGCCTATCCCTCTGCCTCTTTCTGTTTCTCTTTTTCTCCCACTCTGTTCTGCCTTGCCCCAAATCTGGGACCCATTACTCTGTTGTGTGGCATCCAGCTTTTTCTGGTTTTCTTCTGCTTCCTTCTCCTCACTCTCCCAATTTTCTTTTTCTATTTAATAGAAAAAGCAAGGTCTCAGCAGAAAATGGTTGCCAGGCAAGAGCTGAGGAAATCACATGAAGCTCTGACTTTATCTAAAGTGAGAGTATTTTACATCTACTATAGTAAGGAAATGCACAAAATAATAATCTCTTTTTCCCAACAACCTCATCAAGTACTTCTCTGGTCTGGCCTGTGATGTATGATAGGTTATGATGTCTAGGCCTAAAGCAGAAAGGGCCAGGCCAGAGCTAAGTCACTGAGGAAACTAACACATCTGCTTGCCTCATGGTATTGGTCACTCATTTTCTAGGGTAGTAAATAATAAATAAATAAATAATAACACAAATTAAAAGCAATTTCTTCATCAGCTGAGCATTGTGAAAGAAGGCCTCTGATTGGCTTATAAAAGGTTTTTTTTTTTGAACGATCTACAATTTAATTAATTGTGTTACTTGGGACTCAGCCAAATAAATGATTTGTTATAAATACAAATCACACCCTGTAAACACAGGGGTTTGACCAGTGTTGACTTCCTGGATGTTCAGCTCTGAACTTTACCAGGCCAGAGGCACTATAGGGACAGGATCTGAATTTGACATTAGAGTTGCTGTCAAAGGTTTGAATGTGACTTGAATGTTTATAGGCCCAGCAGCCTTGCTGTAATCTTACAGCAGACTTGACAATTTCTAATGTAATTTTCCCGCCCAACCACTAATCAGCCCTTTAGCTTCTCTCCTCTACAGCCTTATCTACCAATTATATCATTATCACACAAGTACTAAGTCATAGCCCACTCATTTAACAGCTTAACAAATGCTTTGGGAGTTTAAAAAAAATGGAGCCTAAAAAATGCAAAAATAAGATCCAAGATTATAGACCATTTCTAGTTTTGCAGACAACTGGATTTGAAGAGAGAGGACCTAGGTTCTAATTCCAGTTCTACTGCTCAAGTGATTTTTAGGGAAGTTGCTTCTCTCTTCATTTGAGTTTCCTCATCTGTTAAATTAGAAGGTTAGATTTCACTAGCTCTGTAAGGTCCCCTCCAATTCAAATCCTATGATCCAATGAAAATTTCAAATACAATTTTATGACACACAGGAAGTTTTGCCATCTCATATCTTGAGTTCATACTCTCCTTACACCAGCATCAGAAGGATGATTCCATGGACAACCTGAAGGAAATAAAAAAATATAATCAATAAACATTTATTAAACAGCTACCATTTAAACATAATGTTAAATGATAGGAGCACAAGCATGAAAATTTGTGCCATCCCTGTGAAACTGGTACTTCTCTATGGCTAGGAGGAATGATACTGGAGATGAAGTTTTGCTGGCCTCAAAAAAAATTCCTTAGCTTGTCATAATCCACATAATGCCTTCCCCTCATCTTAGAGAAAATACATCTCACTGATCCTGAGAAATGAGAAAGGGGGATTACATAGAGTTCCTCCTTGGCAATCTTTGAAATTCAACTCAGGAAGTTAAGGGAGCAAGGTGAGAATGACTGGAAGAAGACAGTTAACATGAAGGAACTGACAGTGGACACCTCTCTGCTTTAACACTGTCTTGTGACCTTAAAAAAGTTGTAAAAATCTCTCAGCCTCAGTTTCCTCATCTGCAAAATAAGGAGGTTGAAGTATCACAGAATCACAGGATTTGAGAATTGGAAGGGACCTCAGCAGTCATCTAGTCTAATCTATGCATTTAAGAAATTTCCACTAGAATATACCCAAGTCCTGGGGTATGCAAATGATCATGTATCCTCTGCTTAAAGACCTCCAAGGAGAGCAAGCAGCTACTTCTCCCAAAAGCTCTTATTATTAAGATGTTTTTCCCTAACAACTAGCCAAAATGAGCCTCTTTGAAACTTCCACCCAGTAGTGCTGGTGCTGTTTGCTGGAGCCAAATAAAACAAGTCTAAACAGTCCTCTGACATGAGAGCACTTCATATATTTGAAAAGAGAAATCGTTCCCCAGTCCCTCCTGCTGGAATGAATGATGCATAAGAAAACATTTATTAAGCACTTACTGGGTTCTGAGCACTGTGCTAAGCACTGGGGATACAAACACAAAACCCTTGCTCTTGAGGAGCTCATGTTCTAGTGGGGAAAGCTGACACATATGGAAGACTTCAGCTGTCGAACTGATGGAAAGGCCCACATTCCGAGGGGTACAACAGCAAGGTGGATGGCAAGGTCCAAGAGTCCTTAGCATGCATTAGGAAGTCTGCCCTAAAAGGCAGGAGTTTTGGAGGAGTGCACCGTTAAAAAGGAGGGAATGGATCCAGGGGTATACTGGTAAATATTTAGCAAATGTCTTTTCAGAGGACACACTTTTAAGTTAAATTTGCAATATTAACATTTATTAAGTCAACAAATCAATAAAACAATAAATTAATTCATGATTCATAGCATTTGCAGACTTCTAGGGCTTAATTGCTCGCTCTGAAAATTTGAGACAGAGCAGTCCACATCTATGTACTCAACACACATAAGTGAGAAAAAGATATAGAGACAGAGACTGATAACACTATCTAAATAACACAACTATTCATTTAAAAAAACTGTCAACGAATAAATGGAAAACATTTATTAAGCATACACTAGGTACAAAGTACTGTACTAAGTGTTAGAGAAACAAATAGAAAAGCAAAACAGTCCCTTTTGTTAAGAAACTAATATTCTAATGGGGGAAACAACAAATAAAAAGAGGTTTTAGCTATAAGTCAAATGAAAAGTCCCATGTATTTTAGAGAGCAGCAACAAAACAAGTGGTAATTCATCTTATTTAATGTCATTTACTTTGTCAGTAAAAATGTTATTTTTACATATGATTGTCAAAATTACATCATTTCTGATGAAACATTTGACAGTGTCAAGGACTTCAGAAGCAAGTATTTTCTTTTTCAGGTCTTCAACAGTATGTATGTAGTTGTAGGCTGAGGAGTTTCTGCAGAAAATTTCCACAAGGGTTGCTTCTCTTGACGATGACTGCAGGTACTGTTCTAATTGCAGGAAAGTGATACAGGAGATATTTCTACTCCCAGGGATCTTAGGCTATGAGTCAGTCAGGCAATAGTTGAGGTTGGTGATTACAAGAAAGATGGGCCTCTTTTCTACAGTGAATTTCCCTCCTCCCCTTATTTGTGACACTGGGGTTTAGATTGGAAGAAGTTAGTGCCAGTAGCTGGAGAGGTCCACTAATTTTCCCAAGGTTCTTGGACTCAGAATCTTACACTATTTGTATTAGGGTTTGAGGGAAGATGGTGGCCACCTAATGACAGCAGTTGATTTGCTTGGCACATGCTACCTCCCATCCTTACTATCCTTACCCTTAGTATAAAAAGAAGCTTTGTAAAGCACTGAAAGAATGTCATACAATTCATGCATATAAAAGTTCACCAAAAATCCTTTCGTGTTGTAAACCAGCAACCTGAACCATCAGAAATACCTCAAATCCAATAGGAGATTTTTAAATTTTTTACTTGGTTCTCTAATATAAATATAATTGACAAGTTCTTTTAACTTTCCTGGATGAATCAAAGGGCAAAGTTTTCATAATGGAAGAGCTAGAAGTGTAGCCTAGGATTCTTATCTACTGTCCCCCAGTTAAGAACATTAACTTATATCTTGCCTTCTGTGTGACGCTGAATGTGAATTCGCTGTTGGTTGGAGTTCAGCTTTAGATATATGCTATTCCTATTTTAAAAGCATAGTATCTTTGGACATCTGATTATCTTTTTTTATAAGTTGCCTTTCATCTTTTCCTTTATCTTCAGTACAAAATAAATATAATGGCCATGCTAAATCCTTTATTATTGAAGCCCATGTATACATAATCCTATAAACCTATACACTGTGTGTACATAGGGGGAGGTGGAAGCAAAAATACTAAACACCATGCCTCCATCTTCATGGAATCTAATTGGGACAAGTCACATATGTAAAGAATTAAAATTATATTACATGTTAGATAATATAAGACATTAAATGTCAGTAAAATACATCTGTGGGAATTAAGAGATGAGGTCAACGTGGGCTCTTAGAATTGTTGAGAAATATATTATTAAAGCAACAGATATAGAAGGATAGATAAAATTTGGACAAGAGGGCATTTCAATGACAAGTCTATAGCATGAGCAAAGGCTAGGATGTTCAGGATATATTTACATTGTGTGAATTAGGAAATGACAAGAAATAAGGCTGGAAAAGGGCTAAGGCCAAGTTGAAGGGGTTTTTTACTTGAGGGCTGAGGAAATTCGATTTTATTTTGTAGTCTTTGTAGAGCACTGTTTTTGAGAAAAGAATATGATGAATACACTGTTTCAGAAAACAATCTCGCAGCAATACAACAGACTATAATTGATGGAGAGGTACTAGGGACAGAGAAACTAGTAGGAGTCTACTTATAGTAAGCTAGGCATGTCACTAGGCATTAAAACACTAGCATGGCATCAGTGGGAAGGTCAAATAAGGTATGTTTGTGAGAGATTTCACAGGAAGAAATTCCACCAAGTATTAAGAGATATGGGAGTTTGAAAGAAAGGGAAGAGTCAAAAATAAACCTCAGTCCTCCAGTCTTTGTAAAAGTAGAATGGAGGTACCATTTACAACAAAGGGGAAATTGAAGAAAGGAAGGGTTTGTGAATGAAGATGAGAAGTTTGGTTTCTCCTAACAGCAGAGACTTTCAAAAGGTGACTGACTACCTTGTAAAATGTATCAGTTATGACAAGTCAGCCTCCTTGATTTTCATGACAGAGATGGTGACCAGATTTCCAAATCAAGGAAAAATGACTCAATCACTTAAAATATATCTGTTTTTCCTGTCCTTGCCTTTCTTTCATCTTAATTTACCCATGAACTGGATGAGTGCATGCATACAGCATTCACTCTCTGACTTTACAAAGATTTTTTTTTAAATTTCTGTTGCATTTCCCATTATTTTTTCCCTTAATCATTGCCATATTGGGTGAAACCTTTACTACAAAGCATTTTTGAAAATGATGTATCTCATTTGCCAACAACATTACCCATTATTATTGAAGCCTGATGAATGTACTCAGAGAATAATGGGGCTTAGGGTTTTGTTGATGTTCTCAATGTTACTGAGCCTTAATTATTTTCAGAATTTGACATTAAGTTATCTCAAATTTGTGTGTGTGTGTGTGTGTGTGTGTGTGTGTGTGTGTGTGTGTGACCTTAGATAAGTCCCACCTCTCTGGGACACAGTTTGTTTATTTGTAAATGGTAGGAGTTGGGCTAGATGCTCCTTAATGTCCCTTCCATCCTTAGGTCCTACAAACTATGGCCTAGATGCTGAAGCCTAGTAGAACATTTTTCTCAGACTTGTGCTTACTTACTCAACTTTGGTTCTCAATATTCCAATTTTACCAGGCTATCTTTGGGGGTAATTTAATACTTAAAAAATCCAGGAAAGTTAAGGAGAGCATCAACCTTCAAACAAATAGATATAACCTTCCAATTAGCTAAACTGATGAAACAAATGTTCAGATTAGAAATGTGGGAAAATTCATGCAGTAAATGTCAAATCTATTTTTAAATATCTCCAAATAAAGAAAATATGTCAAGAAAATGTTGAAAACATTTTAAAACAATTAAGGGAAAAAATTAACTTCCCTCAAAACTAAACTCATTCCAAATTAAGGACAGCCTTTATGGTACAAACTCAAGACACAGAAAGTAACTAGCTGGTTTTATTTGTAGCAAATATGAAATCTATTATATTATCTTATTTATGTAAATATGTTATATAAAATATGCTGTGTCAGATTTTTCTTTACAATCTGTGGATTATACTATATAATGACAAGCTATGATGGTGATGGAATAGTAAAAACAGTTCCCTCCCAAATGATGCTCCATCTTAAAAAAAAATGTTAAAAAGCATATGTTTACTGCTTAACAAGCACATATATTTTCTGCCTTCACATATGTATATCTGTATAGCATTATCATATATGCATAAGAATATTTACACGTGTGTGTATATATGGAAATATATACATACATGAGTTTTTATATATGCACTGTGGAACCTCATTTGAGGACATGGTTATATGTGGTATATCTGGGTGTGGTTGTGTTGAACACACTGGTAGTTGTAAGTGCCCTGTATAGTAGTTTGTTTTTAGATCCAGAAATTTTGAAAGTTTCATCCTCATCAAGGTGAATGATTTTTTCTTTCTCTCTCAAGGAATCATCTGGTGTTCTAGTTTGTTTGTTTTTTTATATGCCCAAACTTAATTGAACCCTGGTTAGTCATGATTAATTAATCATGGTCATAGCTATGTTTTTTTTAAATAGGGGAGAAGAATTAGGACCTTTATTAAGTAATTTCTTATATCAAGGGGTTATGCCTAGCAGGGGTAGGGAACCTGTGGCCTCCAGATCACATGTGGCATTTTAAGTTCTTGGGTGGCCTTTTGACTGGATCTAAGTTTTACCGAACAAATCCTTTTATTATAGGTGTTTATTCTGTGAAGTTTAGATTCATTCAAAGGGTCGCACTTGAAGACCTACAGAGCCACATGTAGCCTCCAGGCCACAGGTTCCCCACCCCCATGGTTTTTTCTTTATGGGTACTCTCACTACTAAATAAGATATTCACTGATTTTTTTAAACGTGTTGATCTTTTTAAATATTATTTTAAAACTTATTTTACTGTCCTTTTTTAAAATTTTGAGTTTAAAATTTTGAGGAGATTCTTTACCTCTGTCATGTGCTTCATCACCCATTGATAGCAATTATACATGAGAAGTCATGAAAAATTATTTCCCTATTTACCATGTTGCAAAAAAGCAGGAAAAATAAAGTTAAAAAATATGCAGCAATGTACACTCAGAATTTATTAGATCTCTCTCTCTCTCTCTCTCTCTCTCTCTCTCTCTCTCTCTCTTCTCTCTTTCTCTCTCTCTCTTTCTCTTTTTCTCTCTCTCTTTCTCTACACCTCTCTGGAAGTGAATAGCATTTTTCATCACAGGAACTTTGAAATTGTCTAGGATAGTTGTCTTGAATAGAATAGTTATGTATTTCACAGTTGCTTACCATTACAATGTTGCTATTACTATGGAAAAAGTGCTCTTGGTTCTGCTCACTTCACTTCGCATCAGTTGCAATGTTTCCGTAGGTTTTCATTTAACCCATCCCCTCAAAACTTTTACATCACAATCACATACCACAACTTGTTCAGCCATTCTCCAATTAATGGGCATCCCCTCAAATTCCCAATTCTTTGTCACCACAAAAAGAGTTGCTATAAATGATTTTGTACATATAGAAATGCTTTCCTTTTTCTTTGATCACTTTGTGATACAGACCTAGAAGTGGCATTGCTAGGTCAAAGGGTATGCCAAGTTTTATACCCTTTGGGCATAGTTTTGAATTGTTTTCCAGAATAGCTTGACCAAATTCCTCTCCCTTTCCCTCTTCACCAACAGAAGATCAGTGTCCCTATTTTTCCACATCTCCTCTAGAATTCATAAATTCTCTTTTATACAATATTAGCCAAATTGATAATTGTGAAGAATTATTTTAATTTGAATTTCTCTAATTATGACTAATATAGGGCATTTTTAAGAGACTTAGTGGCTTTATTGGGGACAGACAGAAAGTACCAGGGTATTAGGAGTTGGCATTGGGACCCTTCTTCTTGCCAAAGGTAGGCACTATGTTGACAAAGCATCAGTTGTACTTCATCCTCCTCTTAGCACACCGAGTCTTCTTCCTCATCTCCTGCTTGGCCACCTTAGGAGTCTGACCCCTCACTTTTCCAGCTTGGGCCAAAGAGTCATGGATTTTACCTCCAAGCATTTGAGCAGCCACTTCTGGAGTCACAGAGGCTCCACTTCACACTGCCCCAAGATGGCTTCATCCTAGAGCAAGGAGCCACCTAGAAGCAGGAGCTGGTCCTCAGGAGCAATGCCCTCCAGGGATGCCACATATGCCTTGATCTGGGAAATGATCTCCTGCCTGGTCAGGTCAAGGGTGTGCAGAGTCTTCATGCACACAAACAACTGCAGAGTGGCAACTTGGCCATGCTAGTTCTGCTTCCGCCATGGCGAAGATGGAGACTAGAAAGCTATAGAACATTTTTTTTATGTGACTATTGATAGCTTTGATTTCTTTTTCTGAAAACTACTTGTTCATATCACTAGAACATTTATCACTTCAGGAATGGCTCTTATTTTTACAAATTTGGCTCAGCTCCTTGTATTTATAGAATGTAAAATTTTTCTTCTCCATTTCTTGATTTCATTCTAATGAAATCTCTTTCTCTCCATATACATATATATATATATATATATATATATGTATACACACACACACATACATATATACATATATATGTATATATATATGTATATATATATAATATATATATATATGTATATATATATATATATATATAATATATCTTTTCCTTGACTTATTGCCACAGCTACCATTTCTAGTACAATATTGAATAATAGTGATAATGGACATCCTTGTTTCACCCCTGATTTTATTAGGAAGGCTTCTAGTTTATTGCTATTATAGATAATAATTGCTCATGATTTTAGACAGATAGTACTGATAATTTTAAGAAAGGTTCCATTTATTCCTGTGCTTTCTAGTATTTTTTAATAGTAATGAGTGTTGTATTTTCACAAAAGCTTTTTCTGTACCTATTGAGATAATCATATGTTTTTTGTTGTTTTTGTTATTGATGTGGTCAATTTTGCTTATAGTTTTCCTAACATTGAACCAGACCTGCATTTCTGGCATAAATCTTGCCTGGTCATAGTGAAATGATCATTTTGATATAGTACTGTATTTCCTTGCTAGTATTTTACTTATTTTTTTTCCTTCCGTGTCCATTAAGAAAATTAGCCCTTAGTTTTCTTTCTCCATCTTTACTCTTTTTGGTTCAGGTATAAAAACCATATTTATGACATAAAAGTTATTTAATAGGACTCCTTCTTTACCTATTTGTCACATGGCTTAGATAGTATTAGCATTAATTGTTCCTTAAATGTTTGGTAGAATTCATTTATAAAACCATTTGGTTTTTACAGAATTCATCCATAAATCCATTTTTGGCTCATTAAATTCCTTTTTCTAAGATGTTGTTATTTTTGTATTCTATTTCTTCTTATGTTAATCTGGATAATTTATATACATTTTTATATTAAACATTTATTAATTTATTTATTTTTAGTTTTCAACGGGTCACTTCCACAAGATTTTGAGTTCCAAATTTTCTCCACATCTTCCCCCTCCCCCACCCCAAGACATGTGCATTCTGAATACCCCTTCCTCTAATCTGCCCTCCCTTCTGTCACCCCTCTTTCTCTTATCCCCTTCCCCTTCTATTTTCCTGCAGGGCAGGATAGATTTCTATACCCCGTTGCTTGTGTGTCTTATTTCCCAGTCGCATGTGAAAACAATTTTTAACATTTGTTTTTAAAACTTTGAGTGCCAATTTTCTCTCTTTCTCTCTCCCCACCCACCCTCATTGAGAAGGCAATCAACTCGATACAGGTTATACATGTTTAGTCATGTAAAACATAGTAGCTATCCCACCCCCACTCCCCATTTATTCTGTTCTCTCTTTTAACCCTACCCCTCCTCAGAATGTTTCCTTCTGATTATCCCCCATTTATTCTATTCTCTTTTAATCCCATCCCTACTCTGAAGTATCTTCCCTCCTTTCTATTATCCCCACCCCCTGCTCTCTTATCCCCTTGCTCCCTATTTTCCTGTAGGGTAAGATAGATTTCCATACACAACTGAATGTGTTATTCCTTAAGCCAAATCCAATGAGAATAAGATGCACTCATTCCCTCTCACCTTCCCCCATTTCCCCTCCACTGTAAAAGCCTTTTCTTGTCTGTTTTATGTGGGATAATTTACCCCATTCTACTTCTGCCTTTCTCTTTCTCCCAGTATAATCCTCTCTCACCCTTTAATTTTATTCTCCAGATATCACCCATTCATCTTCAACTCACCCTGTGCCCTCTATCAATTTCTCTATACATTTAATTTTTTTTCCAACTGCCCTAATACTGACAAAGGTCTCATGAGTTACAAATATCATCTTTCCATGGAGGAATGTGAACAGTTCAACTTTGTACCCTATGATTTCTCTTTCCTGTTTACCTCTTCATGCTTCTCTTGAGTCTTGTATTTGAAAGTCAAATTTTCTATTCAGCTCTGGTCTTTTCATTAAGAATGCTTGAAAGTCCCCTATTTAATTGAATTTCCATTTTTTTCTCCTAAAGGATTATACTCAGTTTTCTGGGTAGGTGATTCTTGGTTGTAATCCTATCTCCTTTGACCTCCAGAATATCATATTTCAAGCTCTGCAGTCCTTTAATGTAGAAGCTGCTAAATCTTGTGTTTTCCTGATTGTGTTTCCACAATACTTGAATTGTTTCTTTCTGGCTGCTTGAAATATTTTCTCCTTGACCTGGGAACTCTGGAATTTGGCTATAATATTCGTATGAGTTTTCTGTTGGGGAGCTCTTTCAGGAGGTGATCAGTGGATTTTTTTCCATTTCTATTTTACCCTCTGGTTTGAGAATATCAGGGCAGTTTTCCTTGATAATTTCTTGAAAAATGATGTCTAGGCTCTTTTTTTGATCATGGCTTTCAGATAGTCCAATAATTTTTCAATTATCTCTCCTGGATCTATTTTCCAGGTCAGTTGTTTTTCCAATGAGGTATTTCATATTGTCTTCTATTTTTTCATTCTTTTGGATTTATTTTAGGTTCTTGATTTCTCATAAAGTCACTAGCTTCCATTTACTCCCTTTTACTTTTTAAGGAAGTATTTTCTTCAGTGAGCTTTTGGACTTCCTTTTCCATTTGGCCAATTCTGCTCATTAGCCTTTTGGACCTCTTTTGCCATTTGGGTTAGGCTATTTTTTTTCAGTATTTTTTGGGGTCTCCTTTAGCAAGCTGTTGACTTGTTTTCATGATTTTCTTGCATCACTCTCATTTCTCTTCCCAGTTTTTCCTCTACTTCTCTTACTTGCTTCTCAAAATCCTTTCTGAGCTCTTCCATGGCCTGCAAATGATTCATATTTTTCTTAGGGGCTTTGGATGTAGGGGCTTTGACTTTGTTGTTTTCTTCTCATTGTATGTTTTGATCTTCTTTGTCACCAAAGAAAGAGTCTATGGTCTGACTTTTTTTATGCTGTTTGCTCATGTTTCCAGGCAATTACTTGAGTTTTAAGCTCTTTGTTAATGTAGAGATCTGCTTCAGGTGTGGAGAATGTACTGTCCCAAGCTTGGGGGTTTTGTGCAGCTGTTTTCAGAGATACTTCTAGGGATCTGTAAATTTTCCATTCTTTCAAGGTGGTACAGTCAAGGGTGAAATGTTTACTCCTTTCCTGGCCTGTGTTCTGGTATATGAGTGACCACAAGTGCCCTTTTCAGCCTTGGAACTGTGAGGAGGATTCTATCTTCACCACCACTACAAGTTCCACCACACTAGTGCTCCTCCTCACCCCAGGATTGCCACCAGAACTGCAACCCAGATCCAAGCACAGCAAAACAAAAGAATCCTGCCTCAGCACCAGCAAAGAAATCCCTGCAATCTCCTTCTGATCAGCCACTTGATCCCCACTCCCTCTGTGGGCCTAGAGCTCTGGAAGCAGCCATCGCCCAGGGGCAGCACTGGTACTGGGGCCTGACCGAGTTCCTCTCTCGCAGTGGTCAGACAGACCTTTCCTACTGGCATTCTAAGTTGTTTTTAGTGTTTGTGGGTTGAGAAGTCTGGAAACTGCCACAGCTCCCTGTGATTTGGTCCTCTGAGGCCTGCTCCAGGTTTGATGGGGCCTGGTCTTTCCCTGTGTGCCCATGCTGAACTGCACCCTCTCCTAACCTAGTGTAACAGAATTTTCCAATCAACCATCCAGGTTGTCTTGAGATGGGAATTTGTTTCACTCTGTCTTTTTGTGGGTTCGCTGTTCTAGAATTTGTTTAGAGCCATTTTTACAAGTATTTGGAGGGGTTTTGGGGACAGCTCAAGCAAGTCATTGCTTTTACTCTGCCATCTTGGCTCTGCCCCCCCAATAATTTATATTTTTGTAAGTATTTATCCATTTCACTTAGATTGTCAGTTTTACTTGCATATAATTGGGCAAAATAACTCCTAATAATTGTTTTAATTTATTCTCATTGATAGCACAGTTACCCTTTTCATTTTTGGTACTGTTTGTTTTTCTTCTTACTTTTTTTTTAGTTAAACATATTAAAATATACTTGTTTGTTTTACAAAACCAGCTTCTAGATTGATTTATTAATTCACTTTTTTTCTTTTTACTTTCAGTTGTATTAATCATTTAGTTTTCAGGATTTCCATTATTGTTGTTTAATTAGGGATTTTTAATTTGTTAATTTTTAGAGGTTTTTTTAGTTGTATGTCCAATTCATTTGTCTGCTCTTTCTCTATATTTAGAGATACAAAATTTCCCACAAGTATTGCTTTGGCTACATCCTACAAATTTTGGAATGTTTTCTTATTGTTGTCATTCTCTTTAATGAAATTATTGATGTTTCTATGATTTGTTCTTTGACCCACTCATTCTTTAATATTAAGTTATTTAGTTTCAAATTAATTTTTTATCTGTGCTTCCATAGCCCTTTATTCAATGTAATTTTATTGCATTCTGGTCTGAAGGGGTGCTTTTAATGTTTTTTTTTCCTTTTTTACATTTGGTTATACTATTTTTATGCCCCAGTACATGGTCAATTTTTCTGAAGATACTATGTACAGCTGAGAAAAAGATGTACTCCTTTCTATTTCCATTCAATTTTCCCAGAGGTCTATCATATCTAACTTTTGTAAAATTCTTTTTATCTCCTTAACTTTTTTCTTATTTAGTTTATAGTCAGATTTATCCAGCTCTAAGAGAGGAAAGTTGAAGTTCCCTCACTATTATAGTTTTACTGTCTATTTCTTCCTGTAACTCATTTAATTTTTCCTTTAAGAAATTGGATGCTATGTCATTTGATGTATACTGTATATGCTTAGTATTGATATTACTTAATTGTTTATGGTACCCTTTAGCATGATATAACTTCCTTGGTTATCTCTTTTAATTTGTTTTTTTTTTGTTTTTCCTTTGTCTAAGATCATAATTGCTAACTCTGTCTTTTTTTTTTTGCTTCAGCTGAGGCATAATATATTCTGCTCCAGCCTGTTATTTTAACTCTGTGTGTGACTCTCTGTTTCAAGTGTGTTTCTTGCAAATCAATATGTTGTTGTATTCTAGTTTCTAATCCATTTTGTTATCCACTTCCATTTTACAGGTGAACTCATCCCATTCACATTCATAGCTATTATGATTAATTGCACATTTCTTCTGCTTAGCCTTCTATCCCTCTTTTTACCCTGTCCTTCTTCAAAAGTCTATTTTGCTTCTGACCACTGCCTCTGTTAATCTTCCCTCTCTTTTATAACCCTTTTCCCTTCCTACTACCCTGTTGGATAAGATAGTTTTCTCTGCCTAACTAAAGGTATATATATATATATATATATTCTTCACTTTTTGAACCAATTCAGATGAGAGTGAGGTTCACACATTGGTGTTCCCTCCCTGCCATTTACCCCTCCATTGTAAAAGTTCTTCTTTGCATGCCACTCCTATGTAAGATAATTTAACCCATTCTTCATATCCCTTTTCCTTCTCCCAAGATCATTCCAACATAATCAATTCACTCCCATGCCCTCTATTTAGAGTCTTTCTGACTACCCTAATGATAAAATTCTTAGGAGTTATTTGTATCATCCTCCCATATAGGAATGTAAACAGTATGGACTTGTTGAGTTCCTTATGATTTCTCTTTCATGTTTATCTTTTTATGCTTCTCTTGAGACTTGCATTTGGAAGTCAAATTCTATTCAGCTATAGTCTTTTCATCAGGAATACTTGAAAGTCATCTATTTCACAAAATATCCATTTTCTCTTGAAGGATTATATTCATTTTGCTGGGTAGGTGATTCTTGGTTGTAATACAAGCTCCTTTGCCTTCCAAGATATCATATTCCAAGCTTTCCACTCATTTAAAGTGTTAGCTCTAACGGGCAGCTAGGTGGTGCAGTGAGTAGATTTTTCACATTGTTTGATTTTTAAAATTTTAGGGTTTTGAGATTTATTAACTATTTTAGAGCACTGGCCCTGAAGTCAGGAGGACCTGAGTTCAAATCTGGCCTCAGATCAAACACTTGACACTTACTTAACCTGTGTGAGCCTAGGCAAGTCACTTAATCCCAATTGCATAAATAAATAAACAAACAAACAAATAGATAGCTAAATAAATAAATAAGCAAGTAAATGAATAAATGGATAAATTAAAATGAAGTACTAACTCTAAATCTTTTGTGATCCTGACTATGACTCCATGTTATTTGAATGGTTTCTTTCTGGCTGCTTGAAGTGTTTTTTCTTTGATCTGTGAGCTCTGGAATTTTGGCTACAATATTCCTGGAGCTTTCATTTGGAGATTTCTTTCAGGAAGTGAACAATGGATTCTTCTATTTTAATCTATCTTTCCAGGATATCAGGTCAATTGTTCCTTATAATTTCTTGAAATATGATTTCTAGGTTCTTCCTTTGATCATGGCTTTCAGGTAGTCCAATAATTCTTAAATTATCTCTTTATTTTCCAGGTCAGTTGTTTTTCCAATGAGCTATTTCACATTTTCATCTATTTTTAATTTTTTTATTTTGTTTTACTGTTTCTTGATGTCTCATAGAGTGAATAGCTTCCACTTGTTTAATTCTAACTATTAAGGAAATATTATCTTCAATGAGTTTTTATATCTCTTTTTCAATTAACCAATTCTATTTTTTGTTTTGTTTTGTTTTGTTTTTGCTTTTTGGTGAGGCAGTAGGGGTAAAGTGACTTGCCTAGGGTCACACAGCTAGTAAGTGTCAAGCATCTGAAGCTGGATTTGAACTCAGGTCCTCCTGACTCCAAAGCCAGAGGTCTATCCACTGCATCACCCAGATTCCCCTACCAATTCTGTTTTTTAAGATGTTCTTTACTTCAATATATTTGTCTCCTTTATCAAATTGTTAATTTTCTCTTCAAAATTTTCTTGCATCATTCTCATTTCTTTTCCCAATTTTTCACATTGTTTGGTTTTTAAAATTTTAGGGTTTTTTAGATTTATTAGCTATTTTAGGAATTCTTGTTGGGCTTGTGTCCACTTTACTTTTTTCCCCTTTGAGGCTGTTTTGCCATCATCATCTTTTTCTGGTTTTGTTTGTTGATTTTCCTTATCAACATAGTAGTTTTGGGGGGTCAAATTCTTTTTGTTGCAGTTGTTTGCTCATTTTTCTAGCATCGACTCTGAACTTTATGTTAAAATCGGGTTCTGTTCTTGGGGGTAGTCCTGTGCTTCAGGCTTTTTCATAGTGCTGTTTTCAAAGTTACTTCTGGGTGTTTGAAAGTTTGTTGGTGTTTCTAAGGTGGTATGATCTGGGTAGAGGTATGGTCACTGCTCTCCTGGACTGTGCTCTGATCCTTACTCAGGAAGGGTCCCTGCTCCCTTGCAACTTAAAGTTCTCCTCTTCACCTTAGTATTTTGACTTGGAAATTGGTATGGGCAGTGGAGCTACGAACTAGCACCCTGTCCTGTATTCAGTGCCCGCACGGGGGTCCCCTGTAATCTCTTTCTGATCAATCACCTGATCCCCTTACCATCTTGGGGCTGAGAGCTCCTGAAACTGCTATTGCTGCTATCCCCACTGCCAAGTCCCACAGTTGGTGTTACCATCATATGGGCTCAGGTTCAGCCCATATCCCAGTGTCACAGAACTTTCCTTCCAGTCTCTTACCATAAGCTGGAATTTAATGATTTAACCTAGGGTCATGTCTACTCCATGATTATAAATTGGAATAGGGATTTAGTAGACCTTTTTAAATAAAATGAAATGAAATAATAGAATTTATTAAAATGATAATCTACATTTCCATACTTTCCAAAGCTTTTTTTCCCCTCATGTCTTTTACAAAGTGAGATAGGTATTACATGTGTTAATATTTCATATAGAAAATAGCTCACCATTAGATTAGGAGGTGTTTATATATGTTTCAATTGTTCAATTATTATGACAAATCATGAGGAAACAACTAAACTAATCTAGTAAAAACTTTGATTTCCATCAAGAGCACATAGGTTGCTATTAGTATAAGAGCATTTCTTTGAATAAGACCAAGAATCAACACTTTTTCTCTCCCCTCCCCACCCATACACAGGGTAAACAATTTCAATCAATCAAATAATACCTAATCAAAAAAGAACTAATAAGTACCTATAATATACCAGGCACTGTGCTAGGATTCAGATTACAAAGACAAAAGTGATCAGCCCCTGGGGTTATATTTTGAAGGGAGAGACAGCATGTACAATGCTTATTCATCATCTTGACTATTATAACAGCTTCCAAACTCTCTGCCTCAATTTTCTTCCCTTCAGCCATTCTTCACAAATGTGTCAAAGTCATTAACCGTATATCTGACCAAGTCACCAACCAATAAACTCCAGTGACATCTTGTTTACTCTAAGATAAAATAAAAACTTCTTTGTTTGACTTTTCAAACTCTTGACAATGTGGCCCAACCTTACCTTACATACACATACACACATAACATACACACATACATATACCTATAAATACATACATACATACATATATACACACATATACACACACATACATACATACATATACATACCTACATATATGTGTGTGTGTGTGTGTGTGTAGATGTGTGTGTGTATGTATATCCCATTCCCTCTCTACTGTCCAACCAAACTGGCTTTCTCTATGCTTGTCACACATGACATTTCATCTCCTATCTTCTTTTCTTTGCACTGGCTATTCTTCTTTCCTGGAATTAACTCCCTCTTCAACTCCACCTAATACAATCCTTCATCTCCTTCATGACACTACCCAAGTATCATCTACATAAAACCTTTCCTGAGCTCCCTAATTACTAGTGCCCTCTCCTTCTGCCTTTCATTCATTTTATATTAATTATCTGTGTAATCATAAACTTACATATTGTTTCCCAAAATAAATAATAAGCTCCACAGGAAAGAAGTCGCATTTTGGGGGTTTTGTATTTGTATACACAGCACCTAACAGTGCCTGGTATATTGTAGTTGCTAAAGAAATGAATGCTTGCTGATTGATTGAATAATACATTTCAAGAGCAAATGACTATTAATTTATTCCTAACATTCAAAGCAGTTAATCAAAAATTCTGATACCTTTCAGAACTTCTAAAAATAGATTCAAACAAGTTGGAAATGCTAAAATCATTTTCATTGAAATTTTCAAAATATCCTTGGTTTCATACCTTAAACACAGAAAAGACAGTGTTGCCTTTGAATAATGCAATCAGTGGATAGTCAGGAACCCTTAGTTTTCCAGTAATGTCTAGAGGCTGCATGAAACCAATTAAGATAAGGTTCTTTGAGATAATATGAGATATTGTAGCAAGGCCTATAATGAGATGCTGCATGTCAACTCTGAATGGTTTGATGTCGTCTCTTACAATAGTGTTGATGCAGCTCAGAGTTCTCAGCCACCCCATCATCCCTATCCAATGTTCTGGCATACAGGAAGAGTTTATACTCCACCAATTGCATGGAATTCAAGATTTAGAAAGTTATCTCACAGGCCATTTAGTAAATCCATTCCCATTTAAGAATCTCATCTTCATTCACCCCTGACAGCCCCTTCTATGGATTATAAACTGTAACCATTAAACCTCAAAGTCATTAAAATTAATCCTCCATTGAAGGCTCAGGACACCTATACTCAGTCTTAGTTTTCTGCCTTCTAAAGTGATCAGAATGAGCTCATGTCTAAAATGGCCTCCTGCCTTTAAATGCCTATAGGTCCCTCTTGGTGAGACTTGATAGTCAGTGCTATATCTTTTCAATAACAGCCCAGTGAGAGTCCACAGAGGCTTTTTCACAGCCTTTTATACAATTGTCTTTTACTTCTAGTGGCCAATTTGTGGCAGGTTACCAACTAGTAGCTCAGATTACGGAGATTAAGTGGTTGGGCCATCAACCAATTTGCTTCAGTTCGCTGCTGAGTCCCCACCACACATGAGTATAGTAACATTAGATTTTTATCATATAGCTATCCTAACTTAGGGCACTGATGTTGTTGGTAGTAGGCAAATAAACAATGTGGCTTACACTTGTCTTGTGTCAGACCTCTTGAAGCAACTCACTTTTTCATTAAAGAAAATGTCCTCCCTCAACCCCACCCCAACCTAACCAATTCTAATTAGGGTCCCCAGTTTACTTCACATTTCTTTATTATTGTATGCCAAGCCATTCAGTTAAATGTTCACCTTTTCATGATCAGAAAACCTATCACCATGGCCTATCCTTCTCCCTTGTCTTTACTTTCCTCCATCCCCTGACTCCTAGCCTATCCGGCTGCCATTAAGGCATCTATTTAGGAAGAGTGATATAATTATTCATATTGCTTAGATGACAAGATAATCAATAACTGTAATCTTTCCAATAATATCAAGGATCACCAGGCATTACCATTTTCACTGCCACTCCCTTTGGTCTTCTGGGAATTGCTATATGATCTGCCTCTATGCCTTTCAGTTTCTCTGGTGCTGTCATCTAACTTACTAATGCACCTAAAAACCCATAGGCTTGCCATATGTCAAGTTCTAAATCCTTAGGACTTTTTGGTCTGTCCATCTGTCCTGAAGCTGAACTTGCTTTTTTATGTATGGAGTCATTTGCTTAGAGTATGTACTCCTTGAGAATGGGGACAGTTGTGTTTTTTTTTTTAATTTGTATCCTCAGTACTAAAAATAATGGTTGGTACATAGTAAGTCATTTTTCATTCATTCATGGCATATCACACCTTGTCTGACAGAGTATTCTAATGAAACTCTACAGTAATCTAGCATCTCTAGTACCATAACTCATATAATCAGGAAGACTGGGCCACCTTTACTGCCTAGTGTGATATTTTGTCGTTAACAACTTGGCCCACTCAACTACCCAGAATATGGATTGCTGCATGAACCATGATTCTTACCCATGTTTTTTTGGGCAGCAATTATCTGCTGAAAACTCAATGACTAGCTCATGAAGTTGGAAGGTCACGTATGTGACTTGTAGTACATTCCACTGGTAGCCACTATTCATATAAAAAGGAGGTTGGAATACCTTCATGTTGGGACTTTTTTTGGCTCTCCTCTCACAATCTCTACATGAGTAGACTAAACTAGCTTCACAAAAGAGACGTCAATTCCATTCAATTCAATCAATATTTCTTTGTTTGAAGAATTACTTTTTTTCTGAAAATGCAACATGATCAAATTCTCCCACTCATTTTTGTTCCTTTAATTGGAGGCAAATGCATCTTCAGATAAGAGATTCTGTGGTCAACCAGATACTTATGCTAGGAAAACAAAAGAAATAAATGCATAAAACATGTATGAACACTAGACAAAATGCATTCCTTCTAGAGCCCTTCAAACTCTGGTAGATATTAGCTCCTGGAGAAGAATCTGAAACTTGCTGTACGTTTTGTATACCCTTTAAAAAAAAGGGAAGGTAGAAAAGGAAGGAAGTCAGGAGGATGGGACAGAGGAAGGAAAGAAGGAAGGAAGGAAGGAAGGAAGGAAGGAAGGAAGGAAGGAAGGAAGGAAGGAAGGAAGGAAGGAAGGAAGGAAGGAAGGAAGGAAGGAAGGAAATTCAAGTCCTTAAGCTGTTGAGAAACCAGATATTTAGAAACTGGATTTTTCAAAGAAAAATTTACAAAGCTAACTTGCAAAAGCATGGAAGAGGGAGAAAAAAAAGGAGGATTTAGGAATGTGTAAAAAAAGATCTGATTGACAGAATATTTGAAGCAATATATCACTATCAACTCAGGGATGAAATTGCACTCAGTTTTTTCTTTGTTCTCTAAATTACTGTTTGACTAGAATCAAGAGTTAATAGTCTTGGCAGTTTGAAAATTCTGTATTAAAAACTGTGTGTAGTTTCCAAATTAAATTGCAGCCCTTTTATAGATAGTAATGATTTTTCTCTGGTGTGGTTTAAATAGAGAAATTCAGCTATTCATTTGTTACCTTGTATTAGCAGTATTGACCATTATTCACAATAAAATCCCCATGTCCTCTCTCCCCCTTAAAAGTCAATATATCCTTACAAAGAAGGCATCAAGTACAGACATCATTGCATGTTGCTGTTGTTTTTTAAAGTCTTCAGTCATTCATTCTTCCAATTATTTATCTGCCTTCTCTTTTCACCTCCAAAAGGTGAAAGGTAGGAATGAACAAAGTGACCCTGAGCAGAGACAACAAAAGAGGAAGAATGCTGAGATATAGAGAGAAGTAGCTCCCTGGGAGCCAACATCCTGGATAGTCTAAGTGGTTATAGGAGGTAGAAACAGAGACGTGAGAATGAGAAGTAGCTAGTGAAATGGGTTGGAAATCCACAATGGGCAGGTAGACAGACAGACAAGAACAAACTTTCATTGATTTTATTAAAAATTAATTTTTCCTGTACCATCTTCTAGAACAGCAAACCATTTTATTCATTATAATTCAGGAATGGGAATTCTAGATAAGTGAATATTCTGGCTAACTGAGACTTAGTGTTTAAATTTATACAGCAGTCTCTCTGGGATATTCCCTCAATTCACACTTATGGTCTGAGTCTTTCAGGGGCCTGCTAACCCCAAGTTCAAAATAGTTTGTGGTTCTTCACTCCTAAAACTATAGCTCACAAGCCCAAAATAATCTTTTTTACTCTTAATAGTAAGCATGTGACATAGTTTTTTTTTAAGGCATTTACTGAAATGACAAAGCACAAAGAATAGTAACAAAATATTCCTCTGATAAACCTAAGGCACACTTTCCCATAAATACATGAAGTGGGAGTGGGAAGAGTGAACATATACATAGAGTGCATTAATAGGACCACAGATATTTATTTCCTATATAAGAAAATAAATGTGGCCAAGGCAATCCACAACTCTCCCCACAGGGCCCTGATTTTTTTTTTTTCATAGCATCTTTAGGTTGCTTGCCCTGGGTCCACTCTATCTGCTGGGTACTCCACTGGGCTCTCTAGGCCTTTCTTTCTTTGCAGGTCAACTTGACTGAAGCTGTATTCTCTGGGCCTAATCTCTGAGGGGCAGTTGTGTCTCTTGCTGTGTGAGTTCCTTGGCTACAAGATGCCATTGCAGTTATGGGGAGAGAGCTGAGTGAGGGAAATCCACTGTCTCCCAACACTGGGCTCCAGAAGAGGAATAGGAGAAAAGGCAAAGAGCAAGTCTCTCTCTGTCTCTCTCTCTCTCTCTGTCTCTCTCTCTCTCTCTCTCTCTCTCTCTCTCTCTCTCTCTCTCACTCAAGACCTGGATTCTTCCTTCACAGCTGGCTCTGTTCTTGATTTTTGGAGATCTTCCTGTCTTGGCTAACTTCAGAGTTAGCAAGCTTACTTTATAAAAGCCACTAGAGACATGGCTGATCAGTCGGGCAATTGTTAGCCACTCTATAATTCCATCAAGTTTGATTGAGGAACTTCTTCATACCTGCTAATGGAATAAAGAAATGACAACACTTCTTTACATTGGTCTTCCCTTACACACACACAGTGAATGGGTTAATTCCCAAAGAATTAAAATAAAATAAAAAACAGAACTTCAAAACTGTCTTGAAAATAAGTCTTTCCTGGATAATTCAGAAAGCCCTTTAGACTCCTATAGGGCCTCAGTTAATTATCATGAGGTTTAATTATCATTGTCTTGAAACAAAGAGAAAGTTAATAGAGAATTCTAGTTAACTGGATAACCAACAATTTATCACAATGCCTGCTATTTTACTTCTGACAAGTATGTGGAAATTATGAAGAGGCAGACACAGGCTCAATATAAGAAAGCTTTCTGCTAAAATTGCCCTACAATGGAATAGACGCCTTCTTGAAATAATGTTTCCCATCATTGTGAGTGGGCAAGAAGTGACCAGATGGCATTCTACTAAGAACATTATAGAAATCACTCTTGCATTAAATAGAAAGTTGGACAAAATGCTATTATAATCCTTTTCAACTCCAAGATTCTCTGATGCTAGTATAGTTTCTATTGCCCTCCTATGTATTTCCCATTATGAAAATACTTTTGCCTCCGAAACTTTGTGTGATTATACAAACCTATAAGGAACCCAAAATGCAAGCAGATGTAAAAGCAAAGCTTGATGGTCTCTGTGTTGCTATGTATACAAGAGGCTTACTAGGATGATGAACCTGTACATAACCTCCAGAGACCTTCCAGTTCACCTGAAGGAACTCCTTCGTTAATTTAGGCAAATAAATAATAATTCCCTTCATAAACTTCATCAAAGTTTTTTGTACACACACAAGGGAAGTGCTCCTTAAGCACATGAATGCACTGTTGGTAGAACTATGAGTTGATCTAACCAGCTCTTGAAAATATCTTGGTAAAATGTTAGGAAAAGTCGCAAAACTACATCCCCTTTGACCCAGTGATAGCTGTACTGGGCATACACCCCAAGGATGTCGGAGAGGGAAAATGTCCACATATACAAAAATACACATACTCACACTTTTATATTGTCAAAGAAGTGGAAACCAAGTGGATGTCCATCTGTTGGAGAATGGCTGAACAAATTATAGTTTATGATTGTACTCGAATATTATTTCCTCTGAGAAATGGCAAATATGGGGCAGCTAGGTGGCACAGTGGATAGAGCACTGGCTCTGAAGTCAGGAGGACCTGAGTTCAAAACCAGCCTTGACACTTACTAGCTGTGTGCAAGTTACTTAACCCTAATTGCCCCCCAAAAAAAAAAGAAAAGAAAGAAATGGCAAATATGAAGAATTCAGAGAAACTTGGGATGATATACAAACTAGTGCAAAAGAAGTAATCAGAACTAAAATGTTTTTCACAAAGACCACAAAAAAGGAAAATAATGCTGAATAGCTTCAGAATTCAGATCAACCCAGTGATCATTTATGATTTCAGCAGACTGTCAGTAAAACATGCCTCTCACCTCTCATTAGAGAGGTTGTGGAATATAGCTGCCGAATAAAGGCTTAAAATGAGGCAGAGTTGTCAGACCTAGTCAATATGCTGATTTGTTTAGTTTAACTGTACTTCTTTGTTACAGGGGAGGTTTCTATTTGGGGTTGGAAGAAGTCATTGGGAAGTACAGCAAAAAAAAAAATCAATAAAACATAAAAAAGAAATGCCCTTGAAGGGTACAGTGAACCTCATGAGACACATTGATTTAAGGAAGCCACTGGATATGCTTACACTTGAGAATTTATCAAGACTTGGTTGTGTCTGCTACATAGTGGGTACTCCATATATGGTTTTGGTGACCAGTGTAGTCTATAACCTATTATAAAGACTTGGCGTTCAAAGCAGCATTAATTCTAGGTGTTGTTGTAAGGCCAAGGAAACTAAAAAGATAGCATAAAGGTTGACATTATCTTCACTGATATCAGTGTCTTTCCTCCAGAGACCTGCTATATTATGCAAAGCAATAAACTGAAAATTAGCATCCAAAGAGGAGTCCCAAATTCTCCTGCTACCATCTGAGACCTAGAGTGAAATTATAACATCCAGAGAAATAAACTATTTTCAGTGAAAGCCAAGGAAGAAAAGCTGAGGTAAATGAACCTTTCATTAATGAATCAATGCATTTGCACAGTAATTGTGCAGAGAAGGTTGCTTTATAGAAATATACTGCTCTCTGGCAGTGTTTGCACAGGGGTTATTAAATCGCAATGAAATGACTACAACAACGGTAAAATGCTGTTTGATTTTCTAATTATTATTAAAGAAAACCTCCTGAGCCCAGCCTCGGAGACATCCCTTCTGAATCAGCTGCTGCTCACAGGGCTTCTCATGCATTATACATTAAACCCAGAGAGCAGTTTGAGACGGAGGGTCTCTGGAGGGGAGTTCCATGCTGCTCTTTTCAATTTGGGGATGGAAAAAAAGGCAAGAAAAAGAAAAGAGGGATGGACTGGTGACAGGCAACATTCTGAATTTTTGTAATGGTGAGTTGAAATAATTACCTTTTTTAAAAAATGATTGTTTTTCAAAGGGATCTATTGTTCATATTGTTAGTCTAAAGATCTCTTAGCCAATCTGCCATATTTGCAAGCCAATTACCTAAAGAACCTCGCTTCTATCTTGTACTAAGATCTGAAATAATCACCTTATGAGAAGGGTCAGTGTAGATGAAGCATAATTCTCACGGCCTTATGCCACCAATTGGAAAATTAAGAAACAGCTCAGTAATGAGTGTGTGGTTCAAAAAAATCAAATCATCATTATTATTTCAACAAATTTATTTATAGTTTATTTCAAAGGGATCTGAAGAAACATTTTATGTCTTTGGGAAAGGGTTCTACCTGCTCATTAGAATAACAAATAATAGATTATTGATGAGGACATCAGGCATTCCAGAATTGCAATTGCCTGGCTTCTAGACCACAGAATAATAGATACATTCCAGAAGTAACTTCTCTAGCCAAGTTAAGATAATGTATATCATGACATCAGAAGTATACAAAACTTGAAAGCAGCATTTATAATTCAGTCTTGCTTACCTCCCCCTTTCTGAATTGGTTTACACAATTAAGTAGATTTTGAATAACATAATTACTGAAAATTTTGTGAAATCAAAGAAAATAAATTCTATAACTTTCAAGCTCCTTCAACTGTGTGCCCATAAGTATGTTAACCCTGATGTTCATTTAGTCACAATCATCAGAAGACAGAGATATACTCATAGCAATGTTCTGAGTATTATAAGAATGGTCATTTTATTGGTGCCTCCTTATGCCTTGGGAGAAAACACACACACACACACCACACACACACACACACACACACACACACACAAAATAACACCATCCAGCCTAGGCTTAAATATTAATGACATTTAGGTCAATGAGCTGCTAAAAGTCATCCCACCCCCAATTTCAATTATTCAAACCTTTCTGAATGCTTAGAGACTCCATTTAGGTATTCTGTGGGTCTCTTCCCACATCTTTTTAACCTAAATATCAATATGTTAATTAAACAAGATTGCTTGTTTATTTTAGAATTAAACATGAACTATTGAGCCAAAGCAGCAAGTAGCTAGCTGCAGATTTTTTCCATGTGTGATGAATTGTACTCAGAGGAGGGTTCATAATTTACTGTTCCCATAAAAGTGAGATTTTCCTTGGAGTACTTCTAACATCTTGCCTCCCCACTCCACCAATGTTCTTTCTCTTATGCACTAATATTAGTTAAGTACACCATTCAAATCCCAAACCACTTTGTACTGGCAAATCCAAATTGGGTTTGTTGTTGTTATTCAGTTGTTTTTCAGTCATGTCTAACTCTTCACGACTACATTTAGTCTTTTTTTGGCAAAGATACTGGAGTGCTTTTCTATTTACTTCTCCAGCTCATTTTACAATGAGGAAACTGAGGAAAATAGAATTAAATGACTTGCCCAGGGTCACACAGCTAGTGCATGTCTGAGGCATATCCTAACTCCAGGCCTGGCACTCTATGCCACCTAGCTGCCCAACATGGATTTATGAATCCTCAATTTAATCGATTTCCCTTTCAGCTTTATTTTTCCTCCATTCCCAGCCTTGCTGCTACAAATCAAGTAAACAGAACTAACACAAATTTGAATATCTAGATTTCTCTTCTGTGAGAGTGTGCCAATTCCCATTCCTACTTCAGCAAAGCTGAAATCTGTAAAGGCTAAAGAGAGAGAGAATTAAATGTAAGGATAGGCCATTTCAGGTTTAAATGAAACATTTCACACCTCATGGAGCAGATTCTGAGACTTTGAATAACTCAATTGCAGAATCCAGCAGAGACAATGTACTTGTCACTGGACAGACTACCTCAGTACCTTTGTATTATGTCATTCATTTGCCTAAAATCCAAAAGGAACATGGGAACTATAATTAGAAGGTTACCGTATGTTAGGGAGGATTTCTTACTGAAGGAACCCAGCTCTTAACTAGGAAGACCTGTGAAACACAAACACCCACCTGGCACATGGTAAACCTTAGAGAAGAGATCCTGACAGACAAAAACTGGAAAGTTTTCTGAAAAACATAAGCTGAGGGTTCCTGACCTTTCTGAAAAGCATAGTAGCACTCCAGCTAAAAAAAAAAAACAGTTAAACACCCTAATAAACAATACCATCCAGCCAAGACTGATGATGGAAAATGGCAGAGACTGAAACTACTCATTAAAGAGCGAGTCTAATGAGCTCAGTATATCTATCCATCCAGTATAGGTACCATGCCCTATGGAGAGCCAGTTCAGCAGCCAAATGACCTACCCAGCCTAGCCCAATCAGTCAAAAAGCATTTATTAAGCACTCGCTATGCGCCAGGCACTCTAAGTGCTGAGTATACCAAGAAATTTAAAGGATAGCCCCAGCCTTTGAGGAGCTCACAACCTGATGGAGGAGACAACATTCAAACAACTATATATATGTATATATATATATATGTATATATATATATATAAAAACAAGCTATATAGAGGAAATATTCAACAGAAGGAAGAACAGAGATTAAGGAGAATCAAAATTCCCATTTTACCTGGGACTTGAAGGAATTTAGGGAAGCCAGGATGAGGAGATAAGAAGGGAGAATATTCCAGGGATAGGCGATAGCTAGTGAAAGAGCCCAGAGCTAAGAGATGGAGCGTCTTGTTTGTGTAAAGCAAGGTCAATGAGATCAAAGAGAACATGTAAGAACACATAACAAAATGAAATTTAACTGGTGGCAGGCTCTGAAGGACTTTGAATGCCAAACAGAAGATTAAATAGTTGATCCTAGAGGTGATAAGAAGCCACTGGAATTTATTGAGTGGGGGTGTGAGGACAAGAAACCTAGTCAAACCTGTGCTTTAGTAAGATCGCTTTGACAGATGAGTGGAGGATGGATTAAAGGGGGAAGGGGCATGTAACAGAGAGACCAACTAGCAAGCCATTGCAGTAGTCCAGGGGCAAGGTGATGAGAGTCTGGATCAAAGTGATAGCAATGTCAGAGGAGAGAAGGGAGCATGTGTAAGAGATGTCATGCAGGTAAAACCAACTGGCTTTGGCTTGAAGATAAATATGGGAGGTGAGAGAGAGTGAGGAGTCAAGGATAACACCTATGTTGGGAGCCTGGGTGCCTGGGAGGATGGTGGTATCCTCAACAGTAGTAGGGAATTTCAGAAGAGGGGAGTGTTTTGGGGGGAAATGATGAGTTCAGTTTTGAACATGTTTGGCTGTGTTAAGACATTTATGGAACATTCACTTTGAGATGTCCAATGGGCAATTGGAGATTTGAGACTGGAGGTGAACAAAGAGATTAGTCCTGGATGAATTGATTTGAGAATCATCAGCATAGAGATTATAATTGAATCCATGGGAGCTGATGAGGTCACCAAGTCCAGGAGTACCCCTACCCTGTAAAGAGCTAGTCAAGGGGGCAGGTAGGTGGCACAGTGGATAGAGCACAGGCCCTGAAGTCAGGAGGACCTGAGTTCAAATCCAGCCTCAGATCAAAACACTGGGGCAGGTAGGTGGTACAGTGAATAGAGCACCAGCCCTGGATTCAGGAGGACCTGAGTTCAAATCCGGCCTCAGACATATAATTCTTGCCCTGAGCAAGTCACTTAACTCCATTGCCTCACAAAAAAAAAAAAGCTAGTCAAGTGACATTCATGGACCAGATCAGCAACAGATCTATCCATCTAACAGATATTGAGCCCTGCAATGAGCAAGGCTAATTGAATTAACCATCCAAGTGAGACATCATGCCCACTGGAGAGCGAGTCCAGACTAGAAACAGAGAAGTGACTTGTCCATCATTGATATCATGCCCCACCATGAACTTCAGCAAGAATCTACAGAAAATGAAAGAATGTTCAAGCCCTGCAGGTCCACAGTTGTGAGCTGTCTTGGCCACATGTGCCCCTATACATGTGACTCACTACCATTATACCTCAAATCTATATTCACTTTTCCATCCTTGGACTCTGTATGTATTTATGAGAAAGTTTACCCCAGGTTTCTATGAGAAATGTTATGTAATTATTGTTCTTGATATGCCATTTGAATAAATGTCTTTTTGAAAAGCTAAGTGTGCTGGCTGTTTGTTAATGGAGCATGGCAGTGGAAGTTTGTGAGGAAAAGTATTAGTCACCTACAGAGTTATCCTAGAATTCAGGGTAGCAGTGACCCCTTTAGGGTTGTAATCTAGCAGTGAGAAGTATAGGTGGAGAGGTGAACTCAGTAGATGCACAATAGCACAAAAAACCCACTTTAAATAATACCCTTTAAAGAGATCACAGTACTAGACATAGCCAGTCTAAAGCTGCAAGAGGAGAGGGAGAAAATAAAACAGTGTAGCTGGCTCTCCCTCCTCCCCCATTTAGCTCTCCATTGGGAATCAAGTAAAACAAGGGGATAAATGAAGAGGATAAAAGGGAGCAGCTCTTAGCTCTTGGAGAGCAAAAGGAGGAAGTGTCCAAGCCAGCCTCACCATCCAACTCACCAGCTCTTATCGCATTTTACATTGTCACTGACAGACTCTGGAATATATGACCCTGTATCCCAGGGCTCATCCCTACCACTGGAAGTGGCAAGCTGCCTGCAACTTAACCCATTAAGGAAAAATTCAGCAAATAGATGCCACTGGGAAGCTTTCCTGGCTCCAACTTATATATCCTTCTTTACACTTTCACAATCTTTTTTCCTGAATATGTGGGACAAGAACTTGAACCAGAACCAGAAAACACAGAAGCCCCTCTAGAGGACAATCCCAGAAGTTTCTATCTAGTTCACTGACAGTTCCAACATTATCACTGATCTCTAAGAGAAGTGCTCCATAAGTAAATTTCTTTATCTGTATCACACTAAGCATTTTAATATTTGGAATATTTAGATCGGCAACCAAGAATCCTTATAATATCAAGTTCTACTGACTTATAGGTGAAAAAAATAAGTACTTTATAGCATCCCAGGGAACTCAAAATTCTAGTTAAAAATAAATAATTTACATCAGCTCTACATTATATCTATATAAATATAGCCTGGAAAGGATAATGGACTCTAAATCAGAAAAGCTGGGTCCAAGCTTCTCTGGTTTCAAGCCAGGTACCTATAATTTGCTTTCCAATGGCAAGTCATTTAAACACTCTGACATTTTCCTCATCTGCAAAATGTCAGTGATAATATTTTCACTATCTCACAGAATGGTTGTGAGGACAGTGGTTTAAATGCTAGAACGTGCTACATAAATGTGAACTATTGTTATTGCTACTAGTAATTTATTAATAAAAGAGATATGAAAGGATGAAGTGGATAGCAACACATGTGACCAGCTAATGAAAAAGGCACAAGTGGAAATACATAAAGTCAAAGAGAAAGAGATAAGCTTGTATTGTATAACATCCTTATATTTTGGCATTTCAGGATATTTGAGCTAAAGTCTTTTAAAGCTATGTGTAATTTTCATAATTATAAGAATACCTGAAGGTCATTTCTTGGTACTTGTCACAAGTACTAGAAGAAATTAAAGTCAAGCAACATGGTCCGTGGATTGGACTCTACCCCTACAAATTCAGCCTCTACTTTCTACCCTTCCTTAATTCTGAAAATTCAATGAATTCTTGTGTTCGTCAAGATTCTGGGCCAACATTTGCTCACAAACTATAGAATGTATAAGCAAAATAGAAAACTCATTATCCTGACTTAATGGATGAGCAAAAGAGCATCATGAACTGATCTATTGGTAAACAAGGTTAATATGACAACAGCATAAAAGACGAAGAGGTGGAGGAATCAACTAGAGGAAATCATTGACTCATTGGAGGCAATCCAGAGACAACCGGAGGCAGAAAGATCTATTGGAAAGTTATAGCAATTGGCCAGCGTGGCAATAGTGCAGTCCTGTAATAGGTTGTTAGCAGGCAAATTGAGAGGAAGGGATGAAAATGATGTCAACAGGTCCTAGTATATAACTGATTGGATATGAGAGGTGAGGGACAAAGAAGAGTCAAAGGTGACCACAAGTTTAAATGCATGGGAAACAGTTGAATGATGACGCCACGGGGAGAAATAGTGACACCAAAAGGAGGAACACATTTAGAATGGGAGATAAGTTCAATTTTATACTTGTTGAGTTTGGGGCTTTTGTGGGACATCTACATGGAAATTTCTAATAGGCAGGAGATGATATACATTTGGAGCCTATATCAGAGGTCAGTCCCAGGTTCAAGAATCGTCTGTGTTAATACATAAACTGAAGCCAAGGGAGTTCATGTGATCAAGGTAGAAAGTACAGAAAGATAAGAGAAGAGGGCCAAGGACACATTCCTGTTTCCCAAGGTGTTTTATAAATGCTTGTTGAATTTAATTGTATGACTTTCAGCAAGTCATTTAACCTGGATTTTGTAAAATAAGAAGGTTGTCCCAAATCAGGCCTGCACAACCTGTGGCCCATGGCCTGAAAGCAGCCCACGAACCACTTGAGGCACACCAAAGGATTTTGGGCAGTCCATGAAAAATGTAGAGGAAAACAACTTGCAGATTTTTCACAGGCTGTCCAAAATCCTTTGGCATGCCCTTGGGCCATAAGCATCCCCCGGGGCCACAGGTTGTGCAAGCCTGTCCTAAATAATCTCAACTGTCTCTTCCAAGTCACATAAAGAATCATTTATTGTGTTTAATATGTTCCAAGGCAGTATGCTAAGTACTGAAGAGACAAAGGAAGGGGAAAAAAAAGCCCTTGCCCTGAGGAATCTCACAGTCTAATAGGAAAGATAACATGAAAACACTATGAACAGATAAGATATATGCAAAATAAATTGGAGATTCTCTTGGCAGGAGGAGCACTAGTTTTGATAGGGACCAGGAAAGCCTTCTCACAGAAAGCGGAATTTTGTTGGTCAGTGATTTTAATGATGTCTGATTCTTTGTGACCTCATTTGGGGTTTTCTTGGCAAAGGTACTAGTTTGCCATGTCCTTCTCTAGCTTTTTTCACAGATGAGGAAACTGAGAGAGACAAGGTTAAGAGGCTAGAAAGTATCTGTGGCCAGATTTGAACTCAGGTATTCCTAACTCCAGACTCAGCACTCTATCAGTTGTTCCACCTATCTGCCTTACGTAGGATTTTAGAGAAGAAAACTAGGGAATCCAGGAAGCAGAGGTGATGACAGAGGACATTCTAGATACAGAGGACAGCCAGAGATAATCCACAGAGTCAGGAGACAGAGTGCCTTATGCAAGGAAGAGCAAAGAGGCCAGTGTGACCAGATCACAGAGCCCTATGATTCTATAGATGATCTACCTTATGTAATCAACTACATTCACCAAGACTTTTATGAAAGAGTTAAGAACAATGTAGGTGTATGAAAGAGTTAAGAACAATGTAGTTCAGGTGACTGAAATGTAGACAAGCTATATGGAACTGGGCTGCCCAAGTTTACTAGCCCCAGGCCTATTCACCATAATGGCATAGACCCAGTGTTAGATCACAGCACCAAAGAGTTGTAGGAGACCTCAGAAACCATCTAGTGGTTGAATCTCCATCTGATGAAAAAATGAAACAAAACAAAAGAATCCTCCTATACACCATCACTGACAAGTAGGCACCTTTCCTTTTCTGGAAGAACTCTTTCCTCCTCAGGGGAACCTCTTACTACCTCAGGTGGCCATTGCACTTTTAAATAGATTTCATTGTTGAAACTTCCCTCCTTATATCCAGTCTACATCTGTTCTTAAACCTTTCACTCATTTCTCCTAGTTTTGTACCTGGGGCAAAACAACTCCAATCTCTATTCCACATGAATTTAGCACTTGGATTCTAACATTCATATTGAAATGTCCTCAAGAAAATCAACTTGTTCCTATGGCAAAATAGATTTTATACTCCTGAAACACAGCAGTTTTTATTTGGAAATTTTTCTGTTCCTGTTTGTTAAACAATTTCAAACAAATCTAAGCCTGAATTGGGAAAACACAGTGGCTTCAGCAATAAGGAAACTATGGAAGTTTGCAATTTGAATGGGATGGAACAGCATGGAAATAGCAATTTCTAATATTCAGAATGGAATTTTAAAATGTTCCTATTAAGATCATTAATCCAAGTGAAAAAAATTACCTAAAAGGGCCCTGCAGTCCTGAATAGCTAACCATCACTTCCTTGCTGGCTTTCTACAAAAATGTGCCACTGTGAATTTAACACTTTTATAATCCATCAACTAATCTCTATCACCTGTTTTTGAGTGATTATTATTAACAGCCAAAGCTTGGTGTGTGTGTGTGTGTGTGTGTGTGTGTGTGTGTGTGTGTGTGTGTATGTGTGTGTATTTTGTCTTCAAGTAACTTAAATTAGGGGAGGCAGGTTCATTGTTCTAATAAAATGTCCTCAGAATAGTTGCATCCATGCTGCTCTGCTCTCAGAATTCTGATGGAAGATTTTGATGATCTGATATTCAGTGAAACTGTGTTCACCATAAAATATTTTTAGAGGGTACATTTCATCTAAAGTACCATGAAGACAGAGAAAAATAGAGTACAAAACTGAATAATTAACCATTTAGTTTGATTGGCAGACACAGTCATTTCATATAATAGATTTTTAAAATATCAGCTATTTATTCTTTAGTTTACTTTGTTCATAGAGGCAGATGGAAACTTTCCCTTTCTTTTTAATTGCAAATAGCTACAACTACACTATTATAATAATAAATCAATCCAGCACTTACTTAGTGTCTCCACTTTTTACAAGGAGTCTTTCTGCCCGTCCCCCAATTGTCAGTGATCTTCAAATTCTTTTGTACTTACTTTCTATATATTTTGCGTTTACTTATCTGTTCAAATATGTTTTGTCCCACTGTCTATAAACTCCTTAAAGCAGGTGGTTCATTCTTGTCTATGTTCTGAGGGCTTAGCACAATAGCTGACACATAATAGGTACTTCATACACATCTGTTGAATGGATGGATGGATGAATGAATGAGCAAATGATCTGTGGTCCTAAAAAGGGCCAAAAGGAGGAGGAGAAAAGGGGGAAAAGGAAGAAGAAGAATTGTACAGTGCAATGAGGAGAAAAGTGAGACAGTGATCTCTTATCATGCTTCAGGCCTATAATTCAGTAACCAGAATTCTGTGAAATGCAGCCCAATGAAAGAGGCAATGTACTGATGAACCAAAGAAAGTATGCATTCCAATTTGAGAAATCAAGCCATGAATATCTCATTTAAAATATTTGACTCACTGGCTTTCTATTATAACATTTTCTCAAGAGGTATGAAATTATTTTGCCAGTGCTACCACCCTGTCTTTCATGTTAAAAATAGCCATTGAACTGACTAAACATCTGTGATCAATTCCCTTGTATTCTCCACATGTTTTAATAAATTTAGCCTTTCTCTGGTATATCCTATGCAATGATTAGTATTAAGTCATACACAAAAATGCAAGTTCATGTGTACACTGTATAGAATGGTTTTTAGTTCAGTGAATTATATGCAACCTACTTTTATTCTGAGCTTTTCTTGTTTGCAACTTAAAACAGTTCTTCCGTGGTTTTTTTTTATAGCTCATGTATATATGAAGTTTCAATCAATTCACATACAGAATGACCCACAGAGTAAATTGCCAGGATCTTAAACTCAGGAGTTTTAACTAGTTTCAAAAAGGTTATTTTTTTAAAATGGCATATACACAGCAGGATATAAAAGCATGGGATCTTATCCTCATTTTCTTCTAATATTTCTGTCTTATTAATAAATGCATGTGTGTTCTAAAAGGATATTTATGCAGAGACCTTATAAGTATATTTAGTCTAAGAACTACAACCCAACTCTTCAGAATTCAATAATTTGACAATCTAAATTACCATGACCTGTGTGAAGAGCTAAAATTTTTAAATGGTTCAGCTTTTCACAACTTTTTCCCATAACCATTGATGTACAACTGACATTAAAATCCATCATTTCTGTATTTGGAAATTTGAGGTCTTAAACATGGAAAAAAAATTCTGAGACTCTTGATTGAATTAAAAAAAGGAAAATATCAGTAGTAAAAATAAAAACCATACTAACTTTAGCCATAAGAAAAAAATCTACTCAGATGCATGGTCACCTTCAAATTAATTTAAAAAGTATTTATTGAGCTGTTAGTATGTTCAAGGCACTACTAAAGTAATCATAGTCTGCTTTTTAAGACATGAAGATCTCAAATATCCTTAAAGTATTATAATTTCTTAGTATCTAATGGGGAAAAATTGATTTCATTGGTTGAAATAACTTGCCCAAGATGGAAATCTAAGTATAGGGCAGAGAAAAGGCTTTTACATTTTTACCCTATCCTCAGTTCTAACCACAATACTATGTTCCAATATGGCTTATGGAAATGAGAATTAACTGTAAGGAAAATAAAAGGGCAATTTTTCATTAATTCATTCAAGATGTAGGATTTAAATTATGAGAGAAGCTTAGCCATTAGGTGAAAACAGTTTGCATAAAGCCAAGACACTAATGGAATGTCTGCATGGTACAGAAAGCCCAAAATGTGGTTCATCTTAACAATGGCTATATTCAGTGGACAACTTCTATAATAAGGAAAGCCATCACTATTTTCTTGTGTTTTTTGGTTAAAGTCAACATATGGCTTAAAGTTAAGATTGCCATATACTTAATTCTAAGATTATGAGTAGAATATTTTAGTATATACATAGACATTCTCTCTATTATTTTGAATTTGAGTCAATAATTCTGATAATGCAACCAATTAACATGATAATATAAGTAATAGTCAATGTAGGACTTTAGCATATCATACACAGCAAATAAGCTTGAAAAGGAGCTCTTCACCACCTCTAACCCTCTCCTACCTTTCCAGTCTTCTTACACCTTACACTTCTTACACCTTACTCTTTGATGCAGTGACAATAACCTTCCTGCTCTTCCACAAATAAGATACCCCATCTCTCAACTTGGGAAATTTTCTCTGGCTGTCTTCATGTCTTCAATGCTCTCCCTCTTCATGTCCACCTCCTGGCTTTCCTGTTTCTCTGCAAGTCCCAACTAAAATCTCACCTTCTACAGGAAGCCTTCCCCAACCCTTCTTAATTTGAGTGTCTTTCTTCTATTAATTACTTCCTATTTAGCTTATGTATAGCTTGCTTCTATGCATTTATCTGTTTACTGTCTCCCCCATTAGATTATGAGCTTCTTAAGGCTAAGGACTATCTTTTGCCTCCTCAGTACTTAGCTCAGTACATGGTACCTAGTAGAAGCTTAAAAATGTTTATTGATTGATTGAGAAGGAGCTAACGAAAATTGAAAGACTGAGTATAAGACAGAAGGATAACTAGTAGAACAAGTTCCCAGCCAACACAGAGGAGGCAGAATCAGTGGCACAAGCTGAAAGATTATATTTAGCAAGAAGGAAGATATAAGGAATACATTCACAGGAATACAACCTGACCCATAAGCCAAGATACAGGGAAGCTCAAAAACCCCTGAGTTTCCCTGTCTGAGTGAGACCTGCAGTAAAGGCTGAAGCTGCCTTTTCCTACCTGGTGAGGGCTCCAGATCTAGACTCCTCCTTCCCTTCCCCCAGTGCCTGCTCCTGCTAGATCCAGATAAGAATTCAATAAAAATTCACCGGACTTAACTGATTTAGGACAGAGGGTGCTCCATTCCTCCAGAACATCTAACTTTAACCATCGAGGCCCCAGAAGACTGCCCTGTATCTATCCATCTTCCCTGTCCTATTATAAATGTATCCCCTCAATAAAACTTGCTTTCTTCATTTTCTTTCTTTCATCCCCTGCTTATGTTGCATTTTGTCCAGTGTCCAGGGAGGTTCTGCCTCCCCATCACAACAGCTCTCTCTTCAGAAGAAGGAAATCCAACCCTGTGACATTAAATTTTAGAATCTGCTCTGATACACCAAGTCCTTGGTTTAGACTATACAATGCATGGGTTGTTTCTACTCTCCTTAACACCAGACCTGTGACTGAAAGCCTGTCCTGAATTGTATGTCTTTCCATTTTTTCCCCTGGCAACTTAAGTGTCAGATAAGAGAAACTGCTACCTTTCTATATGTAGGCATTCCCAACCTTCCTAAGTGTGTATTAAGACAGAGGGCCACATAACAGTTTGGGACTGGAGGAAAGGATGAGAGAAAAAAGTGAGTTTGGAGAGGTGAGTAGAGGGAACTTGTCTCTATTGTCTCTATCTCACACTCTTTCTAGCTACAACTGGCTCTAGCCCTAGAAAAAATTGTGAAGTGAGCTAAAATTTATCTCCAGATTCCCATTGTCTAATTATGCTTTCTCTCTCCTTACTAAGCTGCAACTCTCTCATCTTTGTTAAAGCTCGCAAGGAAGGCTCTGAAATGGAATCACACTGAAAGTGCAAGTGCCTGATACCAGCTGTAACTTCTAACCCACCCTCAAACCATGACTGAGCACCACCACCACCATCCCTCACATATCATCTCCTGCAAAGAGAGGTTGATTTTTAACAGGATTCAAAGTCTTTAAGGAATCACAGTCTAATATTACTCTATGTGTTAGCCAGTCAGAGCAGGTTGCTTTTTGTTTGTTTGGTAAGGGTGGGGAGAGAGAAAAAGAATGATTCTAACCCCTGAAATTACATCAGTAGGAAAGGGCCTGTTTTGGTGGTCAGTTCTCCTGATTTTACCTGTGCTTGAAGCCAAGTTATTTGTGTGGTCTTGCTAAGCTTTCTTCAGTGGCCTTGTGAACACTGCATCACCACACCACTTTGGGGGACTTCAAGATGTTATTCCAGATGTATATTAAATTTATGACATCACAAGGCTGTGCAAAGTGCACTAGTTATTAGGACTAGTACTCTCCTAAACCAAGCAGATGGGGAACTAAATATGGACAAAACCACAAGACCACAAATCAATATACTATACCTCACTGAAATTCTCAACAGTATAATACCTAGAAAGGTCTGAGACTTGAATTTATAGATATAAAAATATTTGTTCAGCAACATTATGCCACCAAGTAATATCCTCAGGCATGCCTAGTAAGTTGGATTCAACACAGTTCTGGAAATAAATTGAATACAGAAAGGGTTAGATATGATCTTGGATCAGGGTGGTCAACTATTCATGTAAAGCATATTACTATTGTTATTCTGTTATTTGTATTTTAACATATATCACCTATTGTCCCTGAACCTCAGGCGTGGTCCTATTGGTGAGATAAAAAATCATTGGCTTCAGAGTTGTTGTTGTTGTTGTTTTTAAGTTGATAATAAACCAAAGCATAAATATATGCTGGATCTGACAAGGTATCTTGGGAATGAACCAATGAATACATTATTGTACCATAGACACTGAAATGGCATTATTTCAGTTACAATCATTTTCCATTTCTCATAGAATTTTGCAGTTCATTGGCAGATGAGGAGAATCTTTGTGACAAATATAATTGGGCAAATCTGGAAAAGGGAGAAAATTTGGAGATATTCTTTCTGCAAGCTACATAAATTAATGGCCAAAACAATCTTCATACTTTTGTGTGTACAGAAGACATAATGGTGAGATTCTATCTTTCTGCATTTAAAAAAATAAATAATGTTTTGTTGATATAACCAGGCTTCCAACCAAGCCTGAGGCATTTTGAAAGACACTATTTGTGGTGGAAATCTTGAACCTAATTGGTTGAGAGAATGCTAACCCCATATAGAAAACTGGTGCCAGACACTCTTGGAAGAGACACATGAAAAGAGAGAGAGACAGAGAGAGAGAGACAGACAGACAGAGAGAGAAAGAGATAGAGAGAGAGAGAGAAAGAGAGAGAGAGACAGAGACAGAGACAGAGACAGAGACAGAGACAGAGAGATGTAGGGAAAGCTGGTTCCTCCACATGTGTCTAATTTCCAGCTTCACTCCCTGAAGATTCCAGGGACATTTCTCTTTGGTGAAGTTGGATCTCCTCTCTTTGTGGGGCTGAGAGTTTATCTTCCTCTTTTCTAAAGAGATTATCCATTCTTTTTTACTTTCTGGCATTTTTTAGTAGAACTCCAATTTCTGTTAGTTGTTTTTCTTGGTAAAATGAGTTTCTTGTCATTCCACTTGTGATGATCTTTTGTGCAATCAGTGTTTGATATGAATAAGCTAAGTTTTTTAGTGTAAGTTGAGGACTACCCTTCCTCTTGAGAGAAACCAGGGAAGTAGATTGCATGTTAACCCACCCCCAACACACACACACACACACACACACACATACACACAGAGTCACACACGGTCCCACTACCCCTATACTAGCAATATCTGAGTGGACAAATAAATATAAACCTCTTCTGATTCACCTCTGGGAAATGGGTGAGGGAAGGGGCAAAAGTCCAGCCTTGGCCCTTCTTCCGCTCCCCTCGAAGCAAGTTTCAGTTTCCCTTGAAGAGGGGCGTCAGAGTAAATGCATGAAACATTCTTGGCCGACTTACAATGAAGCTCTTTCATTTTACATAGTTTTTATTTCCCGACGGAACTCTTCCAGCCAATGGAACTTCATCTTGTAACGAAGTGTAATTATGCAAAACCAACCAAAGCACTGGTCATGTTGGAAAACACACGTCTCGTCCAGTGAACCGTCACTGGAAGTGTGTTTCACTCTCAGTTATCTGAAGACAAGATTTGTCACTGCATCACCAGAGTTTCAGTGATTTTAAAAATTCTTTTATATAGTCACTGATAGTTTGTAGCTCTTCTGAAAACTCACTATTCATATTTCTGGATTGTTTTCCTTTCTATTACTGTGTTCATGTAAATTGTTCACTTGATTCTTATATATTCTGTCATTTCACAAATGTTTTCTCAAGTTTCTCTGAATTTTTATTAGTCATTTCTTATGGCCAAAGGGGGAGTGGGGCAGCAGAGTGGATAGTGCCAGACCTGGTATCAGGAGGATTCATCTTTCTGAGTTCAAATCTGGCCTCAGAAACTTACTAGCTGTGTGACCCTACCCTGTTTGCCTCAGTTTCCTCATCTGTAAAATGAGCTGGAGAAGGAAATGGCAAACCACTCCAGTATCTTTGCCAAGAAAACCCCCGATGGGGTCACAAAGAGTCAGACACTATTGAAACAACAAATGGCAAAAAAAAAAAATAAAATAAAATTCTAATACATTCATATATAACAGTTTGTTCATCTGTTTCCCATCAACTTTGTTCCCAGTCTTTTTGCTACAGAAAATGTGCAGCTGTGTGTGTATATGCACATGTGTGTATGTATGTACATGTGTGTATGTATATGTAACTATATATACATACATATTTACATACATGTATGCATATATACATATATGCATGCCCACGCACACACACACACATACACACACATATATGTATATATATCTCCTTTGGCTTTGGCATCCTTGAGGTATAAGATCAGAACAGGTATTTCTGGGTCAAAGTGTATGTACAGTGTAGAGACTTTTCTAATGTAATATCATATTATTTTCCCAAAGAGCTGAATGCGCAGCTCCCCCAACAGTACATTGGTGTGCCTATCTTCTTATAGACTTTCCAATATTTATTATTTTTTCTTTCATCATCTTTGCCTATCTAATAGATATGAGAAGAAACCTTGAAGTTGTTTTAATTTGCATTTCTCTTATTGGTAGTAATTTTTAAAATTCTTTTATATAGTTACTGATTATTTGTAGTTCTGAAAACTTACTATTCATATATATATATACCGTGACCATTTATTTTTGGGGGAAGGGATATCATTCTCACATATTTATAGTAATTCCCTACATATCTTGGATAGAAAACTTTTATTAGAGATACCTGTTGTGAATATTTTTTCCCCAGTTGATAGCTCTCTTCTTATTCTAGGCAAAATGGCTCTATTTTGTTTTTAAATTTCACATAATTAAAATGTTCTATTTTATTTTTATAATTTCTATCCATTGACCATTTCATAATCCTTCCCTTAATCATAACTTTGAAAGGCACCTCCGTGCCAGTCTTTTCTGTTTTTATTATAAGATCACTTATTCATTTGTATTTTATTATGGTATATGGTGTCAGATGTTGGTCAAAACTTCACTGCTGCCAAACTGCCTTTCAGTTTTCTCAGTAGCTCTTGTCAAATAGGAAATCTTTGCCCTCAACAACTTTTTGGTCTTGTATTAATTAGACACTAGGCTACTATTTCAAATTGCTTCTAGGTCCTGATTATCTAGTCTATTTCATTGATGAGTTTTTCTATTTTTTTGAATTGGCAAAAATTTCTACAGTTTCTCATAAACTGCAGCTTGATTGAATTATAAGCACACCATATTAGAAGTTTTATTTGTTTTTTTGACAGCTGTCTATGAAGAATCAACTACTTCTGGACCAGCCCATTTCTATAAAAGTTATGAGTTTCATCAGTGTCATCTTTGAACCAATTTGTTTTCAACAGCAAAGCAGGATCAGTACTAAACTGAGAGTGCAGCCAGTTCATTCACATGATAGCTACAATCATTAAAATGTAACTCTTCTAGGCAGATCATACAGCAAACTATCCCTGCCATCTCTGTATAGACAAGCTAAGGCAAGTTAAAGTACAGTCAAACATAACTTCAAAGTCAGACAAAGATTTTCAACTGCTGGTAAGCAGTAACAGAAAACGATCTGGCATTCTAATCAGGAATAATATTCCCCTTTATGACAAGATCCTGAAGCAATTAAGAAAAAAATCACAAATCCCACTATATTCCAAGGCAAAGTATGAAAAGGAGATGCATTAGTTTAATTCGGTTCAACAGACATTTATTAAATATCTACAGTATACACATAAGCCAGAAGTTAAATATACCTATAAAGTTGCAGGGATAGGCCATAAAATACACAAGGCCCTATAACAGTTGCTGAGAATACAAAGACAAAAAAACAGTCCTACCCTCAAGGAGCTCATATTTTATGGAGAATTATGGTACAAACCCATACGTAAATAAAAAGAAATTTGAGGCAGATAAATTGTCAAGGCAGTCTTCACAAAGAAGGTAACACTTAAATTTAGCATAGTACAAATATAAATTGCATTATTAGAGAATATGAATTCCTAACACTAAATAGTTAACTTCTCAATTATGAAAGCTCAAGTTTAATTTTTCTCAAGCTGTATCTGAATACACATTATGCCTAATATTTCTGGATAAAGAATGATGACACAAATAATGAGTTTAATAAATGTTTGCTTTCTGACTGAATGACTGCTTTAATTTTCCTAACAACATTAAGGACAGCTTTTCCATTCAACAAACAAATCATTCTACTTGTACCTCCCAAAAGAGAAAACTAAGAGCAAAGACAAGAAGAGGACCTCAGCAAAATTTTAAAAAAGAAGGACTTTTTAAGGTAATTCAAGGGATTTCAGCAGGTCAAGGAAAGCCGGAGATTGGATTTGAGAAGCTGGACTTTAGTAAGTTGAAAGATAAGGACCTGAGACGAAGGAGGAGGATTCAAGAGAAGTACAAAAAGGTAATTAAAACAAATTGGTAAGAGAGGAGGGAAGTGAAAGAAGGAAAAGGAAATCTTGCAAGGTTGTCACAATGTTGAGAGTGCTAAAGAGGTGAGGAGCAGATTAACAACTGGAATTGCAACCACCCACAGGAAATTTCCCATAACATTTCTGTAGGGGAGCTATTGGCAATGAAGGAACAAACTAAGGACATTACTTAAGTAAGTCTGAAGAGTATGGTGAATTTTATAAAAACCATAATTGAATGTCCTAAGTTTGAACTGTTGCACTGACCAAATAATCACTATATATTTTCAAAGTGTAGCCTGATAACTCTCATAAAAGGGAAGATAAAGAGGTTGGAATGATGCCTTTCCCTATTGTAAGTTATCTTAGATGATGAAGTTTTTCTTTAAAAGGCAGAAGAGTGGTTTAGTGTGAAGAACAAGAGAAGGGAATGGTTCTGAAGAAAGAGAAGTAAATGCTGATCTTTGTTAGAAGACTGGAGGTTGAAAAATGTTACACAAGAAAAAACAAGTGAAAGATAAAAACTCCTGGATCATTAGAGCTAAGAAAAATATTTGAGCGTCTTTGAGAAGAGAAGAGAGCCAAACACTGCAAAGGAGGAAGCAGTTGTTTGGCTTCCAAGAGGTGATAAAGTAGAGATACAGGTGTTCTCAGGTAGGATATCATTCAGTAAAAGCCAAAAGATGAAAGGAGAATGGTGGTTGTTGACTCCATGCTCAGAAGTACTAGGGCAATTACTTACTACATGGATGACAGCAATAGGTCATCTGTCTTCTTAGAGCATGTATCCAAGTTGTTACAAAGAACCTCCTTGGTGACATATACTCACCAAGCTAGATACCATAGAAGGTAGCAACCCCCAAAGGGAGAATAGCAGTTGAAACATCTAGAAGTTTACAAGAGACAAAATTCAAGAAAGGAATCAGCAATTAAACCAGAATCATAGAATCAAAGGAACCTAGAGTCTCAGGGTCTATGTACAAATGAACAAAATATGCCTATCAGAAATATAAACTAGAGGCTTAGATTCTTAAAATCTAGCCACTGCTCAGATTCTTAAATCTAGCCAATAGCTTACTAATGTTCAGACTCCTTAAGAGTCTGCCCAATATGATAGATGTTCTAATAAACCTTGTCTTTGGCTGAAAGAAGGCTTGGGTCAAATTCCTTTGGGCAGGACCCACGTATTGTGATTTTGCCATCCCAGCACCCTTAACCCTAAACCTCAACTTTTTGGTGGCCCCTACAGGAAACTGCCTAACCCCAAGTTCTTCTCTAGCCAACACTGGAAGGTATGTAAGCCTCCTCCCTCCTTTCTTGCTCTGCATTTGGGGTCACTCTCCAAGCACCAAGGCTTGGAGGTGTTTTTCAGACAGACAGCTATGAGGCTGTCTCACACTCAGCCTGATGCTCTCAGTCCATCAGTTCAGTTTGAAGCCATGGACCTGGGTACACCTTCCACAGCACAGAGAACAAGGGTGGACACCCTATCTGGAGGTACATGCCCAATTCTGTCAGTTCTCTCGGTGCTAGGGAATTGGGGAAAACTGCAGTTGCTTTGAAACACAAAGGTACTGTGTTGGAATGGAAAAGTAAACAATTTATAGTGCTGAACTCAGAGGCATGGGACCTTAATTCCTATCCAGGCTCTATCATATATTGCTTTGTGATCTTGGGTAAGTTATTTGATCTCTTTGGGGCTTTGTCTCCTCCTGTGATAAATGAGATAATCAAACTAGATGATCATTAAGTTCCCTTTTGATTCTGAATCTATGATACTGTGATCCATGTAGAAGACAACAGAGGTTGTACAGATTTGGAGAAGAGCAAATGTGGTACTGACTCAAAAAAGAAAGAGAATGGAATCTAAAATCTATAAACCAGCAAGCTTCACTTGATTCTCAGCAAGATACTAGAATATATTGTGAAAGAGATAGCTAATAGATATCTAGAACATGAATTAATAATCTAAGAACCAGCATGGCTTCATAAAGATCAGGTCATAGTAGTCTTACCTCATTTCCACTAATACTAAGATAACTGAACTGGTAGACCAGGGAAATTATGTAGATATAGTATGCCAAGCTTTTAGCAAAAAATTTGAGGAAATCTCTCATGTTATTATTGTCAGAAAAAATAGAGAGATATGGAGTAGACAACTGCCTGGATTCATAATGGATTGAACACAGTCCAACTCTCTACATTTTTTGCGGGCTGCCTAAAATCCTTTGGTGTTTATGGCCCATGGGCCACAGGTTGTGCAGGCCTGGTCTCACTCTAACTCAACAAATAGTCACTAATCATTCCATTCTAACAAACAGATAGATAGATAGATAGATAGATAGATAGATAGATAGATAGATAGATGATAGATAGATAGATAGATAGATAGATAGATAGATAGATAGATAGATAAGATAAGATGGATTAGCTAAATAGAAAGCACATTTATGAAGAGCTTATTTTGTGCCAGGCACTTTGATAAAGCACTAATAATACAAATTAAAGTCCCTGACACCTCAAAAAAGACAGTTCCTACATTCAAGTAGCTTACATTCCAAGGGGAGAAGATACCACACAAAAGAGGACCTGCAAAGTTGAGGAGGAAGTTTCAGGAAAGGATAGTGGAGGATGAAAAAGTCCAGAAGGTCAGGAAAGAAGTGAACATTTATGGTGTGGATACTTCCTTAAATGGTATTCCTGGGCAGTCATAGGAGGGGGCCACAGTGTAGCTCCTCTTCAAGTGTGGAAAAGTTTGGAGAGTCAGGTATGGATAAATGAAAGAAGTCCACTAGGAAGGTCTTCAGCTTAATGTCTCATGGATTTGTACTTGGCCCTATTAATGTTTAGTATTTTTTATCAGTGACTTGGAGGCATGCTTATGGAATTTGTTGATGATTGAAATCTAGTAGATGTGGCTTACACCCTGGAAAAGAGAGCTAGTGTTAAAATAAATGTCTTGCTAGTTCAGAACATTGAGCTGAATCTAATAAGCTAAAATTGAATAGGAATAATTGTGAAGTCTTATACTTGAGTTGATAAAGTTAGCATCACCAGGATAAATTGAGGGACTCATGGTTCTATGGATGATTTTCTGGAAAAGGTCAACATGAGTAAAAAGTATGCTATAGCAGCTAAAAATAAAGTCTTAGGCCAATTTAAGAAAGACATAACTTCCAGAAATAAGGAGGTGATAGAACTGCTATCTCAGCCTTGGTCAGGTCATATCTGGAGTATTACATTCAGTTGTGGCTGCTACAGTTTAGGGACAACATTGATAAGTTAGAAGATGCCCTAAGCTAAGCAATCAGGATAGTCAAGAACTTCAACTGAGGTTCTGATACTGGCCAAATACTAACCCCTTTTCATGTATGGTGTGGCTTCCATGGACACTGATGTCCCTTTGAATCTGGAAATTCTGTGACTTTGTGGAAAGATCTGATCAGTCATTCATTCATGCACCCACTTGATTCAACCAACATTTACTGAGCATCAGCTATGCCTCTACATGCAGGACTCTGTGCTCAGCACTGGAGAAGGTATACAACTTATATGAAACAGTCGCTGACCTCAGGATGAAGCTTATATACAATACATAATATGCAGGTATTACAATAAATATGTAAAATATTGAATGATGCCAGATTAATATAATTGGAAAAACAAAGTTCTATGTGAGGTCTAAGAAGAGAAGAGAGAGTGGGGAGGAGGTCTAGGGGGTTGCAGGTGATTCTGAGAGACTCTTATGAAAGGGTAGTGTTTGAGTTGGTATTTAAAGAATGGTAGGAATTAAATAAAGAAGCATAAGAAGTACATTCCTGACACAGAGAAGAGCACAAGCAAAGACAAGGAATCATAAAATTATATTTTCTAAGTTTAACTGATAGCCAAATGCCTCAAATGATTGTGTGCAACTACAGAGGGAAATTTAGAAAAATGGTGGTGTGACTATCATTTTGTCATACTTCCCATAGTATACTTGAAGGAGAAGTAGCTCCTAAAAGGCACAGGTTTCATGCTGTTCCTTTTGTGTTGGTAATGTCTCATTAATTTGCTGTTCATTCTATTGCTCAGGTTCATCTTCCTCTAATCTTTTCATAGTAACCATTATATAAAGGATGATCCATTTCACCAAAATCCTTAAGGAATTCCTTTTGTCTTGCAGGAGATCAAGCCAATCCACTAACAGAGGGTAAATAGAGCAATATATTTCTGTATGTTTCCTCAGTAACAATGAGGGCCCATAATGTCAGTCCTTTGACTTGAAAGCATTCTTCTGCTCCCTTGCAAATTAAAAGAAATGGAGCACAGGGTTAGGGGACAGGGACTGCCTCTAGTTCTCATGTTATGTCCCAAAGTAAGGCTATACTAGATTCAAAGTATTCTATGTGATGCTCCATAGCTCATGAGCCCACAGAAAGATGTTTACATTTGTTAGACAAGCAGAGGGCACAATTAGTTCAAAACAAAGGTATTTAACGGAATCATATAGTAAGAAAAGTATCAATAAAATATTGCCAGCATAAAATTGGGGCACACTCTCCTACAAATGCATGCAACATTGGTAAGAAGCATTGAAATACATTGTAGATAGATAGATAGATAGATAGATAGATAGATAGATAGATAGATAGATAGATAGATAGGTAGATGGATAGAGAGATGGAGGGTCACATACATACAGCATATATATGTGTGTGTTGGAGGGGAAACTCTTGTCTCCATTGCTACAATCAGCAAAGTCCTCTAGTAATGTCATCACTGGCTAGTTTCATGTTACAAGCAGCCTCTACACACACACACACACACACACACACACACACACACATCTATATGCATATGTATATAGTCTTTGCCTACATGCATGGCATGTTCTATCTTTGAGCCATTTCTTCTTGCTGGAATCATGTGGCTGCTCCTGGAGAGTACACCGCTGGCCCCATGCTCTCTGTAAGACAAAGCCTCCACTAGACACAATTTTAAAGAGCATCTCTGATTGCAGCTTCTGGATTCAACTGAAGTCTTTAGCTGAGGTATTTACTCTTCCTCATGAGGAAGGAATGGACTCTGTCATTGATCTTTCAATTAAAACTCCAGGGTATTTTTGCTACACATCTTTTCCCTTTTTTAAAAAATGTTCCTTTCTTTCTTTATTTTTTAAGACCTCTCATGCACCATCATGAAGTTAGGAGAAACAAAAACCCTCAATGGCTTCCTCCCATCTTTCTTTTTCTGAGTCTTAAATTGAATGGGTTTTACCCTACAAAAAAGAGATTCTTTCCCCTGGTGCCCAAGTTCTTTAGAGCACAGTTCCAATATAGCTAAGTAATGTCTTCACTTAAGTTTATTTTATGCTCATGAAGCAAAGTCACTCTCAGAAGATGCTATGATTTAGGAATAGCCATTCCATTTAACTCCTTGCTTATTTTTCCTATGAGAATCCTGTGCCTCCAAACTTATTTCAGAGTCTGTCACAAGTACTGCACAGAGCTGTGTGACTCCAACCCAAACCATTATTAATCCAATGCTTTGGGTCTTCTCTCTAAATAAAAATGACAGGGAAAAAGGCACAGAAACCAAGACTAAGCCCAGTAGACAAGGTAACGTCCTTCCTCCTACCTTGTACCCACCCTACAGAACAAAACTGTGTTTTGTCTTTGCATATCCAGGTACACCATTTTTTGAAACTTATAAAGACAATTACCTAATCACACGCTCATAATGTGTGTGTGTGTGTGTGTGTGTGTGTGTGTGTGTGTGTGCGCGTGTGAAAAACATGATTACAGTTAGGCTGCTTGTCCCTATTATGGAATTAGGTCTTTTCAGACTATACTTTCAGCAGACATTGCTTATCAATTCAAGAACAGAATTTCAATGATTAAGTAACTCAGCTTTTAAATAAAATCATGAATATTCAAATACATATGTGAGGGTCCTAATAAGAGTGAAGTATGATAGAAAATGGACTAAAATTGGAATAAGAAAGCCTACTTCCAAATCCCATCTTTGCCCCTTGCTAGTCATATCTTTCACTAGCTATGTCTTTGGAAATAAGTTACTTCACACCTCTAGGCCTCAGTTTCTTTGCCTATGAAATAGACATAATAATACCAATCATCTTTAAGGGTTACTATGATGATTAAATAATATAATGTGTAGAAAACTACAAACACATGTTGAGTGGTTATTATATATCTAGCTCTCTTTAAAGAGAAATGAGAATTGGTTTATAGTAACCAGAAAAATCTGCTCACATGCAGAAACTAATGGAAAGGTAAGTGACTGAATTGAATACATGTCAGTCAGTTAAAAAACACTTAATAAGTTCGAACTATGTACCATGCACTGTGCTAAGTTTTGGAGATACATAGAAAAGCAGTTGCTGATCTCAGGCAGCTCACATTCTAATGAGGGAGTCAAATGCAAATAACTAGTTACATACAGTATGAAAATGTAGAGACAAGCTTGTTGAGTGAGGCATCCAAGTTCATTCCCCTTTCCACTATCCACCTTGACTCTGTAGTTTAGTATCAATCTGAATCTAGAGTCCTTTTTACAACCATCTTGGCATTAAATCATTCAGCTTCCTTTTGAAACCTGCAGTGAGGGGACACTTGCTACCTTCTGAGAACACCCCATCTATTTTGGAGAAGTTTTCATCTTTTAAGAAATTGTCCTTATATTGAGCTGAAATCTGATTCTTTCATACATCTACCTAGTTCTGCCCTTTGGGTCAAGCCCCCAAAAGTGAAATTGTTTACTAAAATAGAAAGCAGCAGGAACCTTGGGGATGGTTTACCATCATACAGTTTGCAATAAAGAAATACAGAAAAGAAAAGCATTGTCTGACATGTGCCTGAAATTTGGAAAGAATTGATTCCAAAGAACTCTGAGACAGGATAGACAAAGCCAATGATGTTACGGGGCTAAGTTTCCCAGAATTAAATTCTGTAGAAATGATTCCATTGTAAAGTAAATGGATGAGCTGTTTAAAGAGAACAGGATGGCTTCCTAGGGAACTCATTGATTAATTTAGATTTTAAAAGACATCTAGAAAATGGAAGTAAGGACAAGATCAGGGGATGGATAAAATAAAATAACACAATACTTTGAGAATCGTGCCTGAGACTAAGGATATCAAGAAAGGATATTTCTTTCAGGTTTGTGGGGTCAAAGACAGATCAAAGAAAGGTAAGGACTGCAGTTTGTGGTGAATTGAGATGATCAGGATGATGATGGTAAGAAGACTGAAATATTCAAGTCTTGTTTTGCTTATGTTTTCTCTCCTAAGAGTATAACATTGGACAGAAAATAGAACATAAATCATTAAGATAGAATACAAATGCTAGATAATTTAGGAAATACTCAATAATGTCTGTTTACCTTCAATGAGTTTGTTTCAGCAGATCTAGACAACCTGAATCATAGAATCTTCAGAGAACTGATTAACTGCTGTTGGAAAACTTTGAAAGATCTTGGAGAATGGGGGAGAGAGAGTGCATTACTGGAGAAGGTAAATGCTATCCCAATTTTCAAAACAGGAAATAGAATATTCAGTGTGGAAACTAGAAAGGTCAATGAGCTTGACTTTAATTCTTGGCAAAACTCTATGACACATAATTAAAAGGATGGTTTGTGAACACTTAGAAAGGGAAATCGTGATAACTAAAATCCATCACAGTTTCATCACACTTCTGCCAGAATAGCTTCCTAATTGATCTCTCTTCCTCCAGGCTCCTTCTTTTCCCATCCATCCTCCACACAATTACCCAATTGATTTTCCTAAAGCACAGGTCTGACTATACTCCTCCTCTAGTCAAAAATTAGTGTGCCCTGACAGAGGATTCTGGGAAAATGATGGAGTAGGTCAGAAAACCTTCAGCTGTCCAAATTTCCTCCACAATTTGACAGACCATTTCTTCAGTGCAGCAGAAATAAATATGGGGTAAAGCAGTTGTTCTCCCAAGCCAATTTGAAAAGACTATAGGAAAAGACTCCACCTCCAGAGGCTGAGATTTAGCCTGAGTGAAATAGAAATACCTCCAGGCTGACTCTAAAGAGTCAACAAAGAACAAGCCCTAGGGGCATCTGAATTGAGAGGCAGCCTCAGCTTTAGAAATTTTCTCTCCCAGATAGTGTGGAAAGCTGATGGATGAATAGGAGAAGGTTTAAGGACCTTCCACCGTGGAGGGACACCAAACACAGTTGTGTTGATCAGATGTGTCCAGGTGGTGGCTGCAGGGAGAAGGAACTAGCACACTCCTAGTGTAATAGAGAGAGGCAGGGACCCTGTTGGCTGTGGGCACTTGAAGGAGAGTATAGGGCCTGGTTTCAGTTCTGGAGCAGAGAGGACAGCTGTACTTTGAAGCCACCTGAGGGACCACAGGGAGCAAGATCATTTGTGTCTGAGGGCCCTAGCTATGGCTTAGGAGTGTAGAAGACAGCCCAAGGTTGGGCCCAGAAATGAACTTCAGAAAATAGCAGTAAGGAGGACCGGAAGCTTGGGGCAATATTTTCCATACCTCAGGACTACAAATTGATTATACTAATAGCTGCTAAAAACAAAAAAGAAATAAATAAAATGAGTAATCAAAAGAGAAAGAACCCAAACATCGATACTTATTGGGATAGAGGAGAATTGGATTCATATTCAGAGGAAGATAATAAAGGTAAAAAAAAAAAGCCACTCCCTTTTCAATGAGAAATGTCAAATAGCCCCAAGCGCAAAAGGAATTCTTGTAAGAACTTAAAAAGCACTTTAAAAATCAAATAAGAAAGAACAAGGAAAAATTGGAAAGAAAAAAAAAACAAGAGCAATACAAGAAAATCAAGAAAATTATGAAAAGAAAGTCAACCAACTGGAAATAGAGGATCAAAAACTTAAGGAAGAAAGTAATTGAAAACTAGAGTTGGGCAAGGGGAAGCTAATGATGTTCTAAGACACCAAGAAATCATAAAACAAAATCAAAATAACGAAAAAAAGAAAAGAATATGAAACATCTCATCAGGAAAAACAACTGATCTAGAGAACAGATCAAGGAGAAATAAGAATAGTTGGACTACCAGAAAATTACCATTTAAAAAAAGAATCTTGATACAATATTACAAGAAATTATCAAGGAAAATTGCCCTAAAGTTCTAAAACAAGAAGGCAAAGCAGAAATAGAAAAAAATCCACTGATCACCACCTGAAAGAGATCCCAGGAGGAAAATTTACAAGAATTTCATAGTCAAGTTTCAAAACTCTCAGGTTAAGTAGAAAATATTAGAGGCAACAAGAAAAAAATAATTTAAATATCATGGAGCTACAATAAGGATTGCACAAGACCTAGCAGCTACTATGTTGAGGGACCATAGGCCTTGAAAAATCATATTCTGTTGAGCAAAAGAGCTGAGGTTATGACCACAGGTAACTTATCCACCAAAGTATAATCCTGAACAGGAAAAAATAGACATTTAACAAACTCAAAGACTTTCAGGTTTTTGTGATAAAAACCCCAGAACTTGAGGGAAAATTCAATACATATGATCCAGGAGAAATATAAGGTAAATATTAAAGACCAGTTTAAGGTACTCACAAAGTCAAATTATTTACTATGTATATGTGAAAATATTAACAGTACTCTTATGATTGTCATCATTATTTGGGTAGTTTGAAAGAAAAGTGTGGGCAAGCTGACTATGATGGGATGATTGTAAAAAAAATAAAATTGTATAAGAAGAGATTAAAAGGAATAATTATCTCATGCAAATAATTCATAAAAGGAAAAACTGATATCAAAGAAGCTAATGGGGGGAGGGCAGATAGTACTAGAAACTTATTCTCATCAGGAATGGGTTAAAGAGGGAAATATGTATATGTGTGTGTGTGTGTGTGTGTATATGTATGTACATGTATATACCTATGTGTGTGTATACATATACTTGTAAAAGTCTTCTAAATTCAGAAAGAAATAAGAGGGCAAAGGGTTGGGGGGGAGTGGATAAGGGAGGGGCTGGGGGGTGGGTAGGTTAAGGAACAGAGGGGTAAGGTAGTAGGTAGAAGTAAAACAAAGGAGTGAGGAGGGATAGGGTAAATAGGGTAAGAAGGATAGTGAGGGAAAATAGGAAGGAGGAAAATACACAAGTAATTGTTGCTTAGAATGTGAATGGGACAAATCTACCCATAAAACAGAAACAGCAGATTAAAAATGTGAATTCAACAATATGTTGCTTTCAGTAAACATAAAAAGGAGAGATACATACAAAGATAAAATAAAGGGCAGGAGTAGAATTTACTATGTAAAAATCAGGAAGATCTTAAACAAAGTTAAAGTTAAAATAGATTTAATCAAAAGTGAAAAATAGAGAAACTATACTATGTGTCAGCAGTATTATTCAATATTGTTTTAGATCATTTAAAATACCTAGACAGTATAAAATGCCGGAGTGTACACCTGCCAAAATAGACACAGGAACTATATGAGCATAAATATAAAACACTTTTTATACAAATAAACTCAAATCTAAACAATTGAAGTAATATTTATCGTTCATGGGTAGGTAAAAAGCCAATACAATTTTTAAAATGACAATTTTACCTAACTAATCTATTTATTCAATGTCATCCCAATTAAATTACTAAAAAAAAATTATTTTACTGACTTAGAAAAAATAATAAAGTTTATCTGGAAGGACAAAAAGCCAGGAACTTCAAAGAAACCAGGGGAAAAGATGTAAAAGTAGTAGATTCAAGCAGTATCAGACCTTAAACTATATTATAAGGTGAGAGCATTGTTAAAATGTAAAAAGAATGATTTTGATTATTTTAAACTAAAATTTTCTTGTATAAATAAAACCTATGTAACCAAGAATAAAAGGAATGTAGAAAATTGGGGAAAAACACTTTCATAGATGATCTCTCAAATAGCATATGATTGCGTTGGAATATTGTTGTGGTGTAGGAAACGATGAGGTGATTGGTTTAGAAAAACATGGAAAAACTTGCTATCCACCTTCAGAGAAACAGATGATGGGAGGAAATAAGCATAGTATGGTCTTACATACATGTGAATGAGTGTGTGTGTATATATATATATATATGTGTGTGTGTGTGTGTGTGTGTGTGTGTGTTCATGGATATATATATATATGCATGTATGTATGCGTGTTTATATATGTGTATATACAAATATATGTATACACACACACACACACACACACACACATCCAAGCTTAACTGTAGCCTTCTTTAGGGTGGAGTTGGGGGAGCGAGTAGAAAAAATAAAGTAAAAAGTACACAGCAGAGAATAAAAGAAGGAAGCAAAGAAAAGCTAGGCAGCTCTGAAAACAATGCGTAGTATTTATTACATAGGTTTTCTTGAAATGGAAATTTATTTTTTTATATTGCATCCTCTCTGTGTACAAGGCAATATTTTTTTCTTTTTGAGTTTAAAAAAATTACCAAAAATATGAAGAAAAGAAAAGAAAAGAAGGGATTTAGACTAAAAAACCTTTAAAAATAAAATAATTTACAAAAAAAATAATGTCTCCTCATTGCAAATATAAATTTGCCTTTCATAATCTGACATTAACTTATTTATCCGAACTGATTTTATGTTACCATCCTTTACACACTCTACTTCCTAGTCAAGCTGGTCTACCTTCTGTTTCCTATATACAATATTTCACCATCTCTTTACCTCTTTTTCTTGACATCTCTAGCTCTCTTTAAGATTCAGCTCAAATGCCATCTTCAACATAAGACTATTCCTGACCCCTCAAGTTCTTAATGTTCTTCTTCCTTCCCCAAATTATCATGTGTGTATATAGTACTTACTTGACTGTTTTTTACATGTGTTGTTTTTTGTCTTAAATACTCAGAACAATGTCTAGCACATAGTCGATGTTTCATAAATGCTTCTAAAATTGAATAGAATTGTTTTGGACATTTTTCAGTACAGTTCAATGGCAAGGTAAGTATTCAGTTAATAGACACTAGAGATGATAAGAACTAGAAACCGTAAAAGTAAAACATTTATATCCTACAAGTTTATTTGTACGTAGATGTATTTCCTAGCACTAAGATGTTTATAAGAAATTTCAAAGTAATGATACCGAAAATACTGAGTAGTGTTCACCTTTTGCTAATTATTCATCCTCTGTACACATTTTATAGTTGTGATTTATCTAACCTTTTTTTTAATCAACAGAAGACTTATCCCCATTTTTGTTTTCTGATATCCACACATCTGGCCTAGCTCATGTGGTGATGCAGGATCCATCTGTTGACTTCTGAAACCACAATAACAGCAACATATCCACAAAATAAAGGATTCTTTTCAAAACACAATGGGCAAATAACCCAAAATTAGATAACCAGCAGATGCCTCAGAATATGGAAGTCATTTGTAAGCATTTAGTGGATGTAGAGAATGCTGAAACAGTTATCCATTTGCCAGATGTCTAAAAGAGAGACGGATGAGCTATTCCTCTGAAGTTCAGCCTCAGCACCAGCTGAAAAAGCAGACCCTTCCACCAAGGGTCATTTGTTCAAATTGTTGCCTGCAAGTCAGAGTCCTTCTTTTGGCCTTGTTTTTACCAGGAACATGAGTCTGAAATGTTCACATGAACTCTGTACCTTGGACAATCACAATCTGGCTCTCATCTGTATTCCTAGATTGATTATACATTATTTTCCCTCTCTTACTATTTTCTAGCCAGAATAACCTGCTTACTCGTCCATGGTAAAGCCCATGGATGTTCTAGGGATCCTTATCCCATCTCCAGTATCACAGAGGAATCTTCGTTCCTGAGCAAGGCTACATTACAAGGGTTCTAGGGATATTGAGGAGTCAGAGATAATTGTGTGATGTAATTGGTTTGAGCCCCAACTGTTTGCTTCCCCTCAAGACTATCAGTTGAAAATCGATTAAATCAGCCAATCCTAAGTTGCTTTTGGAAAGAGACTTGGTAAGATTGTACGCTAAGAACAGCTGGCACAAAATGTTACCTTGAAAGTCTGTGACGTACTCTCCTATGAGTACATACAGAGTCCAGAGGAAAGTAGGCTCAATGTAGCAAAGGCGTAGCTCGTAGCTTTGGAAGTCCTTTTCTCCCATTCATGGGGTGTTCAAGAAGTTGCCCTTTTGCATAACGTATTTTCTTTACTAGATTTCTTTGTAACGCCCTCAGAAGTTTTACAGTAAAGCCATGCTTGCTCCAACCTCTCAAATGACTCACCATTTGTCAAAACTTTCTAATTCCAGATAACCCAATGCTTTTTTTTTTAATTTTTGTAGGCAATTGGGTTTAAGTGACTTGCCCAGGGTAACACAGCTAGTAAGTGTCAAGCGTTTGATCTGAGGCCAGATTTGAGCTCAGGTCCTCCTGACTTCAGGGCCAGTGCTCTATCCACTGCGCCACCTAGCTGCCACTCCAATGCTTTTACGTAGGAAATCTCAGCTAACTGGAACCGACTACGGCATTGCTTTCATTCAAGGACTTGCAAAGACTTTTCACTCTTGGTTTAAAATATTCATTTATTGATTGGTTTGTGTTGGAAAGCTTTCCTATCTCCATGCTTTTGCATAGGATATCTTTCATGCTTATAATGCACTCCCTGGTGCATTACCCTGATTACCTGGCACCCTGATTACCTTCAAAATTCCACTCAGGTGTCACATTGTATAAGAAATCTGCCCTAATTTTCCAATTTTTAGTTCCCTCTCCCATATTACTAGAATTGGAACTTGTGGTCAAACACACTCACATATATCCTAGGTATGTTGTTACACCATTTTTCTACTAATGTGCTTCTATCTGCTATTAGCTCATTTTTTAAAATTTACTCTCATCCCAGGGTCTAAGTTAAACAAGAGTTATGTTCTGATATTTCCACATTAATTACCAAAACTGTAACATCTCTTTCATTAACTACTCACAGATTACGATTTGGAAGAGACCTTCAGGGACCAACTAGTTCAACATCCTCATTTTATATTTGGAGAAACTGAAGCCCAGGAAGGTTAAGTGACATCGTCATCATTAGCAGCAGCAGCACCTGCTTGCATTTATATATTATGTACCAGCCACTGTGCTAAGCACTTTACAGATATTCTCTCATTTAATCCCCACAAGTACCCTGGAGTGTAAGTGCTGTTATCCCCATTTCTTAGTTGAGGAAACTGAGGCTTAAATTGAGGTTAAGTGACTGCCCAAAGTAACACAGCTAGCATATTGTCTGAGGGAGAATTTGGACACAGGTTCTCCTGATTCCAGGCCTAGTCCTCTATCTACTGTGCCAAAATCATAAAGGAAATAAAAATCAGAGACAAAATTTGAGCCCAGATCCTCTGACTCCAGAGTCAGCACTATTTCCACTGCCTCCCAATTAGTCTTATCCCTCTCCATTTTTATAAAATATTGTATATTTAATAAACCTAAGAAACCTCTTTCCAGGAACATTTAATGCTTTCTTTTTTCTCTCTCTCCCTCCATTCTTATGTATGCGTGTATATATACAAGTACACATGCCCATGTGTGTATGTATGTGTATGCATACATGTATATATATGCACATATACATACTTATATAAACATGTGTATATATGTACCTACAAATGCATATGTATAAATCTATACAATATGTGTTAATATTCAAAAGATGGGCCCTTATTTCAGAAAGGTCCTTGGAGTAGTTAAAAGAACTTCAAAATTTCTTAAAGACAATCTAGCCCATTCTCCCCTGTTCATTATAACCCCACTCCCTGATCAACATCCAATTGTAATACCAATGTCCAATTTCAATCTCTGTCCAATAAATAACTACTGCTGGATGAGCTCTTACTTTACCCATGAGCTATAAAATAAGCATTCTTCAGCTACCTATTTTTATTGCAGTATGGCTAGTTAGGACAAATTCTATTGAGTTAGTATATATAATATTCAAGAGTGCAATAGTCTGGCATTTGATGCAACCAGTAGTGCCTCTCAGCTTGCGCTCTGTGCTGGGTCTCCTCTATGACAATGCCTTGCAAACACTTTTAAGTATATCTTCCTGTTTTGTGCTTCACCTGATTTTAATGATCAGCAGGTTATCAAAAAAAATTACTTTGTTATCATTCAATGAATCTTGAATAGTTTTGATGTACGCATGAGATCTTTATTGGAAGATTGCCTTTAAGGCAACATTTTGCTCTACTGAATCAAAAAGTTTAGTATTGTCAATAAACAGTAAGTTCAATGAAGTCAATTGTGTGAAGACAAAAATGTGCTCCATTTGTGGAATATAACTTGCCAGACACTCCTCATTCTATAACCAAGGATTCTCTTGGCACATATTTAGCTTATTATAAAAATATATAAAAGCTGCTCTTCAATATTTCAAAGGAAACAAAGAAAGAAAATGGAATGCCAGTGTTCCTTTAAGAATTTAGATGTTATTGGATTTGATGCTTATATATATTGATTTGATTCATTATATGATTCTTTTAAGAATAATACAGCTTCCTTCTATCTCTATTGATACAGTGAATTTTTAACTTTTGTCTGAAAGCAGGATTGCAATTCCCTTTTTGAATTCACTTGACAAAGTAAATTTAATTTTAGTGTCTCATTTTCAGTCTGTAGGTATCTACTTTTTAAGGCCCATTTTTTTTTGTACACCAAATCATTTTGTTACTCTTTCATATTTTGGATTATTTAATCCATTCGCATTTAAAGTTGTGGTCCTAAAGTATGTGTTTACCTCCGTTTATTCCCCTAGTATTTTTTAAATTCTCTTGATCTTTGAAATCAGTGCTTTGTCCCTGTCATTAGTTTTTCTTAAATGACATTGATGCCATTACCTCAGGTTCTCTCCCTTTCTCCCATTCTTAGTTGCCTACCTTTCACCTAGTCTTTCCATTTTCCTTAAGTTATGAATTTCTTTGCAACTTGGCTATCACCCAAGCAAGCACAGGAGCAGCAGCCCTGTGCTACTGTGCTAGGTATGGAAGGAGATATGACTCCCAATTAGGAAGAGAAAACAGAGTACCACACCGTATAGCTTATTTAAAGATTTACAGGAGGCCATCTCCAGTTGTCCTGATCTAGATCTTGTCACTGGACCGAGATGGCTCCAGAGGAGAAGGTGAAGCTGGTGACTTTGCACAGCCCTCCCTCACTTAAATCCTATTCATTTGCAAGTCACGGCATCACCTTTCTGGTGTCGTGGTCCTCTTCGAGAGTGAAGGACAAACAGCAACAACAATTTATAAAATCAGTGCCACAGATTCTTCAGGGCTCCAGAGGCATTTGGGGTTCTAGAGACACTTTTTGAAATACACATATAGAGCTGCTGCTTACATGTAGGGGAAGCTATTTCTTCAATATGACCCTGCTTTCTAGCCTGTCTTCCTATAAACTTCAGATGAAATTGTGTCCATTTTCCTGGTTTGAACAAATTGCATCTCACACTCAGCTTAAAAGTTCATTCATCCTTGTGTATTTTTTTTTGGTATATTTTAATCTGTATAACTTTTCTGATTTGTTTCCTGTTTGGTTTGATAAACAGCTTCTGAACTTTTCTTAAATATTATAGTCTGCACTCATGTGAGTATGTTTCATCAGCCAATCCAAACATTCTTCCTGTGAACTCCAGTTCACCAAAGGGCATTTCACACTTGATCTGAAGTTTTTGATTATTTGATTGAGACTTACTTTTAACCTGGTTAAGGTAGCAGTGCATTTTATCACTTATTTAATAGCATGTGCAGTAACTTGATTGATTTACTCCATCAATTCCACTCTTTTTTTTTCTTTCATACATTTTATTTTTTGGATATGTATTTCTCGTCTTATTTTTCTTTTTTTTTTTTACTCAGTAAAGTGGTTAGTTTAAAATTTTATCTCTCTTCTTCTGCAATTTATTTTTATTAAATTTCCTTTACTATTCCTTTTTTTCTAAGATATTGTCTTCACTTTGCAATCTTTATCATTTCTTTTCCTACCCAGCCTAAACTTTATTTCCTGGTACCCTGATTTTTTTATTCTTTATTTTGTGTTCCTCATGGGTTTAAAACTTCTGAAATATGCTTCTACCTCTCAAAGTTGTGTTTAAATATTTTACTCATTTTCTGTCATACTTCACTCTTAAAAATATTGTCATAAAGAAAGCAGCACTATGTGATACAATTGAAATGCTGTGTATTTTAACTATGTATCTCAGATGTACCCTCTTCCTCCACTACGATCAGTCTCTTTCCTAGAGTTTGTACTATCTCACTTCTGGCTCTATTCCATTTCCCCCCCAATTTTGAGTACAAGCTGCCCCTAGGAGCTCATACATCCCTTTTCTTGGAGGGGAGGGGAAAGGTTGTTGACCTTGGAGATAGAATGATTTCAGAGAAAATAGTCTCCCAGAGCTCCAACTCCTCCCACTCTAATTCCATCATTTATTCCCAGTCTTCCAGTACAGGAACAAGCTCCCATGGTATTGTTTTTCAGTGGAAATATTAACATGAGATTCCCCCTTCCAATTTCCTGGTCTCAACCCTCCCTTTCTTCCATCATTTCCATTCTCCCATATCCCTACCTCCTCTTGCTCAAAAACAGAATTAAAATCATTTCAATGTTCCCTATGGACTCCAAATAAATTTCCATCTTTCCCTTATTTTTCCTCTCCCTATTTATGCAGCTTCCTACTATGAAAATTTATCCCACAAAGTTCATGCATTGACTTGTAGAGGGGTGCAACCTCCTCCATAAAAATATCTGAGACTGTCTAAATATGTTAAATCTATTGTCTTTTATTATGAAAATAAGTTTTTAATATATTTTATGGAGATGTTTTCCCTCTTATTATTTTTGGGACACTGTTTTCTCTTTCATTTTTAAATGTTCTCTGATGGAATTTAATTAGTTGCATCTCTTTCCGTGCATTCTTTTAGCCTGGTTTTACCCTCAAATGCTTCTCCCTTTTCACGAAGTGATTTTGCTCAGAATCTTCCACCATCCTTTATTCTAAGAGTTTATCAATTAGTAAATTCTAAACCAGTGTTGTCATTGGCTGCCATGTTTCTCCATTTGGCAAGAAAGTCAAATGTTTGCTGACTAAAGCATTGTTTTAGGATCTTTCTTCATTAAAGCACTTGTTTTTACATTGGTTGAGCTTCTGTTTGAAATAGCTGTAGTCCATATTTATGTCTTTTGTTCCATTTCTATCCAATTTTTATTATAAATAATTTATTTAAATGGATCAAATTATAATTATTTTAACTATATACCATAGTTTTATTTTCACATTTTTATTCTAATTTTATACTAGCTTTAATCTTAACTTTACCAAGTCGATGTTCTGACTGTGAAAGAATAGTTAATTAGTGAATGACTTCACACCAATAACAAGTAAGTTTTTGACTACTAAAATATATATATTTTTTTCTTTTTAGGATTTTATTTGGTGCTAACCATGTCTAGATCTTTCCAATTCTTTCCTCAGAGAAAACGTCCACAATATATAAGCGAGAGGTATCTTTAATAAAATCCATAAGACTTTCATCTCTCTCATTCTTTACTCTTGATCTGTAATTCCCCAAAAATAAAAAATTTCAGTCTTCACCTATTACCACTTCAGCATCAAAGGAATCAATTAAGATAGTATGCTATATTATTTAATATTTAAATAATGTTTAATTTGGAGGATGCTATTACATTTCTCAGAGAAAAAGTATCAAAATATGATTTTGTGGAGGCATAACATAATATAACTAAGTTGATAGCACACATCTGTGCATAGTAGGTTCTGATAATTCTTCATTTTGTCTGCTTTTATTATGATTTCACATTGTTCATTAGCTGTTATGTTGATTTTACTATCTTCCTTTTTCTTTTTAATCAAATGGGTTGTTTGTCGATTTTATTCATCTTTTCAAATAGCCAGCTCATTTTATTGATAAATACAGCAACCTCTTTATGACTTTGTTAATGGGCTCTAAGAGTTGTTGTAGGCAGCTAGATAGTGCAGTGAATAGAATGCCGGGCCTGGAGTCAGGAAGACTCATCTTCCTAAATTCACATTTGGCCTCAGACACTTACTAGCTGTGTGATCCTAGGCAAGTCACTTAATCCTGTTTTTCTTAATTTCCTCATTTGTAAAATGTGCTGGAAAAGGAAAAATAACAAACCACTCAAGTATCTTTGCCAAGAAAACTCCAAATGGGACCATGAAGAGTTGGACACAATTGAGCAACAACAAATGTATTCTTATAGTACAGTTAAAGTTTCCTTTGTGAATTTATATGGTAAGTATTTTGGAGCATGTACATTTAATATTGATATTGTTTTATTGTCTATGGCTCCATTCAGCATAATGTAGTTTTCTTGTTTTTCCCTTGTTATGTTGTGAGTGTTTATTTTTGTTTTGTCTGATAGCATGGTTACAATTCCTTTTTGGAGGTGCCAACTTAAGCATGGTAATTGTTCCCCCCTAGGCCTTCACTTTATTCTGTGTATAACTTTGTTTTTTAAATGTGCTTCTTCTGAGGAACAGATTGTGAGGTTTTTGTTTTCTTAAATAATATCATTCTTTTTTGTCTTATTGGATTATTTAATTCATTCACATCTAAAGTTATGAGTTAAGTTTTTTTTTAATTTGCTCCTCCATTTGTCTACAACACCGTTTTTTTCTAAATTAATATTTTCCTGCTTCCTCTTTAAATACACTACCATGTCTCTTCAGTTATTTTAACTTATTATATTTTAATATAACCTTATTCTTTTAGCTCTATTCCCCTCACCCTCAATTCCCCTCCTTTGATAAATTATTCCTTTCCTTAGTTTGGAGTTTTGCTGAACTTATTACTTGCTTTTTTTCCCTTCATTTTATCTAGTTATTTAATTCTCCTCTTCTTTTTCCCCCTTTGAGCTAAGTAAACAAGTAAACCCCATCCTTATTTCCCTTCCCTTCAACTTCTTTTGTTAATTACTTTTTAATTTCATTTTCTAGGTATGCCTTTCTAAAAAAATGTTTCCCCCTCCCTTCATTCTCTTCATTCTCTTCTTTACCTGTCCAGCCTAAATTTTTATTTTTTAATTCATGGTTTTTATGCTTATTTGATCTTTATTCTCTCTATTTTGCAGAATTAAAACTTGTAAGGTACCTATTTGGGATTCCTTCTTCTAAAGTTTCTATACTATTTCTCTTGAGACATGGCCTCTACATTTTGTCTGTTGTCCCTCACTCTTAAAAACATCTTTTTCTTCAAGTAACAGAGAGACTATTCCTCCCTGGTAGGAATTTACTTTCATCCCTGATTGTGCAGTTCATTATTGATCTTTGCCTCCAGTGGTCATTTTCTCCATTAGTACTCAAATCTCCTCTGTGGATCCATGCCTTCCCAATATTCTGAGTTTCATGCGCCTAGAGGAACTCTGATTTCCCTTCTCTTGAGGAAGTATAAATGATCTTTCTAAGTACCAAAATCCCTACAGTTTATACCCATTGTAAACTTCCCATCTCTCTTTATCTGATGGCTCTTTCTTTTATGGGAGCATTCATTAGTGTTACCCTCTTCCATCACTGAAAAAAGATTTCCCCTTATATTTCTCCCATTTACAATCCTTCTCTTTGCCTCCTCGCCCATTCTCCTTTAGAATCTCTTCTTCCTGAGAGATTACAGGTCTTATTTTCCCTTAAGGCCTTTGACTTGATTAGGTTATATTGCCTATTCCCCTCTATATTCTTCTTCCCCTCCTTTATTTATGTGCTCTCCCATTCTGTAATTTAGTCCTGTTTAAAAAAATTGATTCATCTGTAGGCAAGTTGTGGTGAAGTTTCATCCAGGCTGTTGAAGTCTATTCTTCATTATCATTTCCATTTGACTTTTGCTTTCACCCTTATCTCCCTGCTTGTGTTTAGAAAGAAGTATTTTAATTCTCTTAATATTTTGTTATTGTCACTTTTGGTATTTTTTACTTGTTTTGTATTTCTGTTGTTCTGAGGTGTTTGACAAGCAAACGATTTTTCAATCATTTCTGGTTTTCTTTCTAACAATGTTGTGAGCGTCTCTTTATGGAAGAGCAATCTTTTTTCATTAAAGATTGTGCTCAAATTTGGAAGGTAGGTCACTTTGGGTTGCATTTTAAGCTCCCTTGCTCTTCAGAATATGTTATTCCATTCTTTTAAAATGGAAACATTTTGGAAACTAGAAACTTTTTGCAGTTTCAAGTACATGCAGAATTGTCTTGTGGTATTGAATTTTCCTTTCCTTTTTATTTGAATTTTCCCCTCCTGTTTACTTGCAGAATTTGTTGTTTTCCAATGAAATTATTAAATTTAACTATAATATATCTTGGAGTTTGCAGCAGAGATTTTTGTTTTGTTTTGGTTTGTTTTTCTTAAAGTATTTTGTTAATTCTTTCAATTGACACTTTATTTTCTTGCTCAAAAATTCTGGGAAATCTTGTATTATTTGTTACATTTTTTGACTTGTTATGTTCTTCTGAGAGATTTATAATCTTTAAATTATCTCTATGTAACTGTCTTCAAGATCAGTATGTTAGCTAATATGGAGGTCATGTTTTCTTTTAATGTTATTATTTTTTGCTTCTCTTCTTCTAGATTGTCCTTCACATTCATATACTTGTATTCCCAATCACTTATCTTGTGTTTTTTCCTCCTATGATGGGATTTGCCACAATAAATTCAACTTTTTCAATTCTGCCAATTATTTCTGCTGTTCAGGCCATAACTTCTGCTTCTCATTATTTCTCTTTTAAATGATTCAGGAACATCTTGCTATGGTTCCAAGCTCCACTGGGAATCCACAGGGTCTCTTTCTCATCAACTGTGGATATATTTTCCTTTGTCTTGCAATATTTATTCATATATATCTGGACTGTTTTTTAGTTAATCTGGAGGCCCTATTCCCATGTGCTATTAATAGACTCCCCATTAGTTTATCTGCTTACATTCAAGGTCTATAATTAAGTTTTCTTCTTCCTTATATATTTCATAATTTTAGTCTTTGTTTTTCTTATAATCCCCCCTCACTCACTTCCCGACTCCTTCACCACTGAGCATGATTTTCCTTGGGTCTTTGACTCAAAACTGCCTCAGCCTTTTTCTTTCTGGACAATTCACAACTCACCAGTCTTAGTCTGTGCCCCAAATGACTTCTGGGGAAGCACAGACTGGCCCAAGATGGATTTGGGGTTCTTTCTCTAGATACCTGTGTACGCCACACAGTCACATACACATCCTGCCCAAGTTCCCTGGATCCTTCAGTTCTCTAGCCAGTTTTCATGTAGGATAGAGTACTTCTGCACTGTTGTTCCATTCTGACAAATCTTTTGGATTTGAATGGCACTGGGAGAATGAGGGTGGTATAGAGTTGATTTCTGTTACAATACTCAGTCAGTTTGTACAGCCCTTCTGCAGGATATGTTGGATGGGTTGCTGAGTGGGCATGTTAAAGGCTAGAGACTGGTTTACTCTACTGTTAGTTCATTGAATTACTGCTCCATTTGCATCCTTGATGTGTTAGACAATGAAGAGAGCTAAAATCATTTTATCTCATGCATAATTCCAATTTTGGAAAGCTGTGAAAAATTATGAATATTGGGAAAAATGTCTAGTCCTCCATTTTGTTGGTCACATGACCCAAAAGCTCCAATATAATTGAATTGAATCAAATCATATCAAATTGAATTGAATTGAAGTGAAATAAAAAAAGACACGTTGTTTTTGGCTCAAGGATGACTACTTTTTCCTGTCATGTGAGCTTGGAGGCTTTATAAACAGCATAGATTTTCCTGGGCATTTCTTGACTGCTCTGAATAGCAATGAAAGTCCAAAAGAGAAATAAGCTACATTCTGGCTGTATTGGTAAAAAGGAATAAGTATTTTGTGAACATCTCAGATTTACAAATAACCATATAAAGCTCTCATACAAAACCCTCATTTCTGGCTAAAATGCATAAGATTCATTAGAACCTTTATCTTTTAACTGCCCTCTTCTTTCCTTGCATGGAATGAGCTGCCTGAAATCTTTATTGTTTGGAATGAGTCTGTTTCTTTGCACTTAACTCCCAGGGTGTCTGAAACACTTTAAAATAACAGCAGGATGTCATAACAGCCTGTGTTGGCAGCATAAACCTTACTGTTTGAAGTCACATAAACGTCAATTTGACTCTCATTTACTGAGCTAAGCGGAGAAATGCCCAGTAGCACAAAAGGCCGTAGATTTTGTAGATTTCCTATATTTCTGTGTGGGTCCTGGCAAATCAACTTGGAACAACTATTCCCTTTCCTTCACTGGAGAAGCATTCACTGTTCCTTAGCTCACCAAAATGGCTGGAAGAGCTCCAGTGTTGGTAGTTTATCTTCTAAGCTTCAAAGCCGATTTTTCACATGGACCTCCAACAACTCATCACCCTTAGATGCTCTGGTTTCCTTCAAACCCCAACTATACTCAGAAAACCCCATTGCCTAGTAGCATGTGGGGATAAGGTACCTCTTATTCTGTGGGCTATCACAGCTAAAAGTAATGCTTTGGTAATCAATGTGCCTAAGGTGATCTCACAAGAAACAGACACCAAAGGCATCGTAGCCAAACAAAATAAACCTTGTGCAAGTTTCTTGAACAGCTGAGTGGAGATTTAATCTGCATTAAATATTTGTCCCAGATGAGATCAGCATGTAAGGTCTTAACATTGCTCTCTGAGGAAGGCACTCCTTTGATTCCCATCTCCTCCTCCCAATGTTTAACAAAAGAGATTTAAAAGACTTCCAGGACAATGCCAACAGCTGTGTGCAGAAAACAAGCACCAAGACTGCATCAGACTCACCAGAGAAGGAAGGAGAAACTGTTGGTGAATAAGAACAAATGATCCAATAAACTGATTTGAAGATCTCACTCCCCTAAGATAGAAACCATGAATTTTTTAAGCTGCATTGCCAATGTTGGAGTCAAGATTGTTTCTGAGGAATTAAAAAGGCTATAAAATATGGCCATCTATTTTAAGGGACTTAATCTCAATGTTAGGGCTAGAGAATATGAGGATGATGTTTTATCGATTGATGAAGTTTCTCATTTGTCTCTAGATAAATATACTAAGTAGTATCTGAAGCAAACTGATGAATTGTTGTCTTGCTCTACTTATATTATTTAACCACATAGACCAATTGGTGATCCTCTTTCAAAAAAGTTAATACCCATAATTGTCACCAGCTAAATTGGCCTACTTGCCATTGCTCATATGACCCCTCCATCTCTCCATCTCACTGTTCAGTGCCTTAGGCCTCTCTCTCTCATGCCTGGAATGCTCTTTTGCCTCACCTGGGCCTTGTGGCTTCCTTCAAAACTCAGCTCAAATATCACTTCCTTCAGGAAACCTTTCAGATCCTCCTAGTTGTTAGTGCCTTCTTCGAAGATTACCTTACATTTACACTTTAAAAATCTTAGATTTTTCATTCTTTCATTCAAATGTGAGCTCTTTGGAGGAAGGGATTGTTTTTGTCTTTCTTGGTATTACCAATTCTTAGCACAGTGTCTGGCATATCATAGTAAGTATTTAATAATTTTTATTGACTGACCAACTCTTCTCTCCAACCACACATCAATAGCCCTCTATTCCTACTACCTTTCTCTTTCCCTCTCCAGACCCTACAAAGTAAAATACACATCAGTGAGATGGAATACACTCATGTGTGAATTCTCATTTTTATATAAGACCCTGGTCGCCCTGGTTAGAGCTCATCCAATTGAAAGGGACACCTTGGTGGAGAGAAGACATAGTGCAATAGCTCCCCAGCTCCAACAGTATTTTTAAAAATATTATATCTGGGGCTCTAAATTAATCCATTTTAGGGAGCCCTCAATTCATTCAGACATCAGCCGAGTTTGCCTACTTGTCCTAGTGTTGAAGTTTGGAGTTCCATTTGCATTGACCAATAAGATGTTAGGGTCCTTGGGGAGCCTGTGTGTTGCAGTATGCACAGAAAAGATTTTGTCCAGAATTTTAGTTGGATTACCCTATGTGCTGCAACTATTCCCGGAGAAAATTCAGGTAGTTCATGCTTTGAAGGAACCCAGCAGCATTTTCACCCGGGATTGTTTGATTTCTTACCTAAGAATGAAGGAGTGACTTCCAGTGCACTCCAAGTCCCTAGTCCCATTTTGGAGAGCTATCAATGTCCTGGGTTTTCTTCCAAGTCTAGTTTTCCCTCTTAGAGGAAAGGTCTGGTTTATTTTTTTCTTTTCCTTTTTTCTATTGTTCAGTAGTCTTTTATTTCAATTTTCAATTGTTTTTCAAGTTGCTTAGGTTAGTATAAACTCTTGTAAGAACAGGCAAGTGATACTACATGACAAACTTTGTGAAATATTGCTTGTTGAATTTGAAAAACTTTGTATTGGGGGATGCTTATAATCTGAAACATCATCAATAGCCCTGGGCCCTCAAAAATACCATTAATTTGGGGAACTTTATAAGAACTATGCTGAATAGACTGCTGAGATTTTTATAAGAGACTTAGAAAAACATTATGTACTATTTCTAGTGAAATGTCTAAGACTTTTTAGTATAAAGCATGGGAGAGGCACTTGAAAAGAAAAAAAAAATTCTTAAGCTGCTCTAGGACCTCACAGAACTTCTAGAGCTGGGGATATGGACAAATGTCCCTACTTGATTTATTGAGGATGGCAACTATTTAATTCAGGGTAGAGTATAATAGGGAGTAAACAACACTCTCCCCACTCCACCCCACCATGGAGAGCTGAGCCCGCACCCAAGCAACTTCCAGGGAAACATCTGACTACATCTTGACAGTACTTCGTGCTTCTGTATTATATAGTAATCCCTATCTGGCCACCTTCCTCCATCAACGAAAGCATCAGCTATCTGTCCCCTCAGCATAGCTTTCTGCCACACAAAAGGGAGGAATACTTCATCAATGCAAAAGAAAAGACAGTTTCTGGCCCTTTGGGATCTCCTGTCTCCAGCCCAGACCACTATTTCATCAGACCCACTCAGGCCATGCTTTCTTCATTTCCTGCTTCTCTCTCAATTCTCAGGATTTTTCTATCTCCTTATGAGCAGAACTACCCCAGTGGGCCCCCTGCTCCTGCTGCCTTTCCCAGAAGGAAAGGTGCCAGAGATTATGCAGAGCTAGGGAATAATGATGGTGGAGTTGAAAACAAGCAGAATTGCTGGTGGGAAATGAAGACTTGCCTGGAAATTATGAGCCCTCTATAAAATGAGGTTGGGGGAGGAATTTTTTGCTCCACTCTCTAACCTTCCAATCAGAGGGGCAGAGGCAACTGAGGGTACTGATGAGGTATGAGTACCAAAGCTGAAGCAATCTCCATGATAATGAATTTCCTGGTGATGAGCTTATCCTGCAGTGAGGGCAAGGGGAGAGGAGAATAATGATGGTAGAGTCAAAACCAACCAGAACAGCTGGCAGGAATGGTCATGGATAATTGTTTGAAATGTTATTTTTGTAAGATGGAAATTATAACATATGAAATGTTATGATTTATTTTAAATCTTACTGTCTTAAATTTTTTTAGCATGAAGGATATAATCAGCAAATTTGTGTTTGCATAGGTTATATTTTTTGCATGTTTAAGATTTGTCTTCCTGTTGTTACAAAATTGCATGTGATTTTAGTATTAATAATATTATTAATTATTGGCACCTTGGATAAAGCTCTAGACCTGGAATCAGGAAGAACAAAGTTCAAATCTGGCCTCACACACTTACTAGCTATGTGATCCTGGGCAAGACATTTAACCTCTGCCTCATTTTCCCCAACTATAAAATTGGAATAATAACAGAACCTACCCTCTGGGTTTGTTATGAGCATCAAACAAAGTAATAATTGTAAAAGTACTTAGCACAGTACCTGGCACATAACAGGCATTGAATAAATGCTTATTTTCTTCCTCCTTACTTTCTTCCGTATTTGAATAACATATAAGCTAAGGAAATGAATGCAGAAGTTATTTTATGAAAATGTAGGGAAGGAGGACATAATTTGCTTTTGATTAAAAAAAAGTAGAGCATAACTTTATGAAGTTTGGAAACAATGAAAACCCATTATCTCAAGTCTATGAGAGATTAATAAAACATGAGCAAATACCACAGCAAAAAAAAAAGGACAGAATTTCTATATATTTCAGTTTTCTTTGAGAAAAGCATGAAGTTCATCCTATGGTGAACTCATCAGTTAAATAATTACTCTCACTGCAAATCTAAGGGAATGACCTTCTACTCCTACTAGTCATACTAAGAAGTCTTCAAAAAAGCCATGCACAAACTTGGATCCCCGAATTACCACATCATAGTAAGATATAAGAAAAATGTAACCACTAAATAAAAGATGATTGATTCTTCAGTTGATCTAATATGCATTAATCTCTTCTCTTTCTGAGGTTTTTTTTTTTCCTCCTTAGATACAGCCAAGTTCTCAGGATTTTCCAAGAGACTCTATTTGGTGTCATTCTCACAACTAAAATTCTTTTTTATGAAACAAATGTTCCTAAGTGTGACATTACATCCTATAACAATACACCATGGCATTCCCAGAATATAACATTGTGTTCCGTATTTAAAGCTATTGGAACATTTTCACACCCAAAGCAAAATCAGCAAAATATTTGGCTTGTTTCCAGCTCCATTTTTCACATTATTTTGTAGAATCTTTGAAATGAAGTTTGTGGCTGAAAAAGAATACTTCTTTTCCTAATTGTACCTAGCCCTTTTGACATGCCAGGAAAAATGACTAAGGCTTGAGTCTTATAGGCAGTGTAGGTTTCTGCCCACAAACAATTTGTGTTTTAAAGGTCATTCTCTAGAAGACTTTATGCCTCTCACTGTATCAGAGGTTGCTGTACCCTGAATCTTCTGGGATTACCTTTAAGTTCTCTTCCCAAACCAGGGTCTGGGAACAGGGAATTGGAATGCACCACTATTTGTGGTGGAGAGGAGAAATATATTCATGGTACAGTGGAAAGAGTGGTGGATTTAAAATGGGATTACCTGGGTTCAATGCTCAGCTTTCCCAGGGCTATGTGACCTTGGACAAGCAACAAGAACTCTGATCCTCAGCTTTCTCAGCTGTAAAATAAAGAGGTTTAACTAAATCACTTCAAAGAACCTTTCTAGCTCTAGTTATAATCTTAAGAGGCTAAAAAATTTTAGGTTGGTCTCAGAGGAAATAACAATAATAATAATATCCTTGAGGAATAAATAAAAATATTTTTGTGAAGTGAAATGATTAAAACACACACACACACACACACACACACACACACATTCACACACACATTGTGCAGCATCTACAAAGATAGGCAAGACCACTATAGAATGGTTGGGGGGTGGGGAGGAGAACAATGGAAGTCAAGAGAACAAGATTCTAGAGCTAGCCCTGATACTAAAATTTCCTTATCAGCAAATTGACTGCATTATACTAGAAAAAAAAATTAACAATAGTTTATTTTAATCTTAAAATTAAAGAATTTATGTCTCCTAAGTGTTCTTTCTGTCTAAATGCTACCTCTTTCAGCTCTGAGTCTCTCTTCTAGGTCCAGTTGGAATATTGAGGCTTGGTCAATAAACATCAAAAAGTGACGTAAAAATTGGCCAACAGCATTCATTCGTTCCTCTCTTCATATAACAAATACTTATCAGATGCTTACTTTTGTATAAGGGACTCTAAAATTGGGTTACATAAGCAGTCAAACTAAATTCAAGACCAAGCGTCTATTTTGGTGCCTGAGTTGTCCAGACTATTTCTCAGTGCCTGTCAGTTTCATGCAGCTTTCTTGGATGGAGTGAGGAAAAAACGGCCCTCTAGCTCTGGTGAGTGAAAATCAGTTTAATTCATGTTGTCCAGACTGACTATCAACACTGATGGAATTCACCAGATAACTACTATAACAACTCATATTGATATTGCTGGATTAAGGAACCCATGCTGTGGAGAATTATGAGACATTACTGGGTTGGTGGTATCAAATGTCACTGACACTGGCATGATACAGTTTCAATTCTGAGAATGTATGTATTACAGCTATACCTAAAGGAAAACCATGAAGTACAGCAAACTATATATCCAAGCTTCGTTTGCTATTATAAGGGAGTTGGTGAGGAGAGAGAGAGTATTCACTGCCTTCTCAGAAACTTAACTTAATGCAAATGTGCCAATGAAAAGTAGAGATTCAAGAATTCATTCCTACTTAATAATTTCATTACAGCTTTTAGCTATGAAAAGTGGAAGAAAAAATAAGAATTTCAAATCTTCTTAAGGTAAGAATCAGAATTACAACTTCTCCAAAATCTTTATAATTTGAAATGTTTTCAGAGGAATTGTGTATTGGTACATTAAAAATAAACATGGGCTTAATCTGTGTAGTTGCAGCTCTATAGAGAAAACATTCCTTTTAGTCATAGAACCATTTACTTCTTAGGAAAGCTCGAAGTATCAGCCATAATAATAATGATAATAGCTAGCATTTATGTAGTACTTTAAGATTTGCAAAGCACTTTACATATATTATTTCATCTGAGCTTCATAACAACCCGCTGAAATAGGGGCTAATAATGTCCCACGCAGACAATTCCAAGTAACTTCCCAGTCCTCAGCTGGCAGCACTCCATGATGTCTCCAATTTTCTCAAAAAACAAACAAACAAACAAAAGAACAGGATCAAGCTTTCTTAACTAGAGTTAAAAATGCATACTTTCCAATGCATTCTAGCATCTCCATCAAGTATTAACACTCGGAAATAGATTCCAGAGAACCCCAGAAGGGAAAAGAAATAAGAAGTGGTTGAAATGAAAGCAACACTTTTTGGAAAGGGAAATTGTATATTAATGTCACTGAAATCAAAGAATGGATGAGGTGGGAAGGAGATAGAAGGAATTAGGAAACATGCTCTTATCCAGTCTGAGAAAGGGAAGAGTAGAGCAAATGATAGAGAGACAGAGATAAAGAGAGACAAACACATAGATGGACAGAGCACAATAAAGGCAAACTCAAGGAGGTTGAAATTGGATTGGGTAATGGCAGAGAAGGAGAAATGAGGGAGGAGACTGGATTCAAATTACTATAAGCAAAGCAAACTACAAAATGTTGACATAAAATAAATTAATATAACTTAATACATAAAACCCTAAATACGAATGAATTAAATTCTCCAAGTTTAAAAAAACAGATGAATTAGAATAAATGATAGGAAAGCAAAACCAAGCAGTTTATTACATACAAAAATACATTTAAAACATATACATGTATGAAGTGTATATGAGGGCGCAGAACAAAATATATTGTGCTTCAAGAGATTCTAAAATGTAGTAGTAGGATCATAATTTCAGATAATACAATAAAATTGATACAGTCAAGACAACTTAATAGGGAAATTTCATTATTTTTAAAGGCACCATAGGCATAACGTTAAGTATGTATGCACCAAAGTTAGGAAGAGGTATTGATTTGAAGAGATACCTGTGGAACATCTGGAAGTAGATGGCACTTTTTCCCAGGGCACTGAAATATGGAGAGTTTACTTCCACAACAGATCAACCATCCCTGTGCTTCATGGTCTTATTGGTTAAGTGCTATGTTTTGCTTTGCTAGAAGTTTTGTCCCTCTCCCAGGGACATTTTTTCCCCTTCTCCACCTTATAGCATATCCCCATCTCACACCACCTCTGCCTCCTAGGTCTGGAAGTCATCAGTCATACCACAGATACTGGGCCATATCCTCTGATAGAATCTCTCTTCTGGTGTGACTGAAATCAACCAAGACCTAGTTTCTTTCCCTTCCAATTAGAGCTAATATCTTGAGCCTGACATCCTGGAAGAATACTTATTTTCTGCACTTAACTAACTTCCCTATAACTCAGGGTCTTCCTCCAAATGGACAGCTTATGGCACTACCCTGAGTGTCCCTTTGATCCCCCTCACCACGCTTCTTGACTGCTGCTTATTCCCCTTTCCCACCATCCCCAGCAGTTTGGAGTCATCAGTCACATTGAGGGTGCAGGGCCTGGATTCTGTGAGACAGGCTTTTCCTTCTTTGGATATGACTTCAACCAGTTAGGTCAGACTACTCTGTGCATTTCCTTCCCACCTCAACTGAATTTGTTCCAAATGAAAATTCCTCATTACTTAGCTCTGGCTGGAGGAAAAGAAGAGAGTCGGGTATAAAATGAAACTATTCATCTGGAAAGGTATTCCAACTGTGATATTAGAACCTTCTCTGTGACTGTATAATCAATCATTCAACAAAGAAGAGCTTAATATTTCTTTGAACAATGCTAGGCACTGTGGGTGATACAGAAGTGTCAGACATGGTCTCTATCACAAAATAGCTTATAAGCTAGTTAGAGAGAGAAGACAGACACATACCGAAGAGCGAAGGAGCAATAAAAGAGATATAATGCGGTAGAAAATTGTGTCATGCTAACTATAAATACAGAGGGAGATCAGAAGCTTCAATGAGACAGGAAAAGAAGGCTTCAGGAACAAAGTTGGACTCCAGCTCAAACCTGAAGGGTGAGTCAAAATTGAATAGGTAAAAGGGGAAAGGGTGGATATTCCAGATGAAGAAAATAACATAAATTGCTACCTTTTCCATGTGGCTTTAAGAGAATCAATTCTTTTCTTTCAAAGTAGGTAAAATTCATAGAGAGGCCCTTCTTCCTACAATTCAGGAGAATGATGTGGCTCTGAAGCTTCCCACACTCTGATATTTGTAGTCCAGAACCCAGGAAAAAGATGAGCAACGTTGCTGGACTCTGCCCTGTAAAACTTTAAAATGACGTGCTCACAATAAAAGGGGGTCATGGCACTTTGTCACTCTAATAGACAAACTTGGACCTCGAAAGAAGAAATGTATCTCTCTCCCATCCTTGAAGAAGTGGGGATTTATGGGTGTGGAATATCATATATTCTATTTGATATGTATTGATACATGTGTTGTTTTTGGTTTTGCTGAGTTACTTTCTTTTATTTACCTCTCTGGGCCTCAGTCCTCATCTTCATTTGCAAAATGAAGGGGATGTACTGGATGGCCTTTGAAGTTTCTTCTAGTTCTAGATGTATGATATTACAGTCTTTAAAAAAATAGGAATGACTTGCTGAGTAAAAGTGGAAAGTGGGGAGGTAGAGGTATATTAAAGAATGAATCTGATATAAAATTAAAATGAATCCATTAAAATTTTTAAAGAAGAGAGTTACCATACAGTTTCAGGCAAGGAGGGATGAGAACTTTTGAAAGATTACAAAAAGAGGAAAGGGAATTAAGGTCAATGCTTTCATTGATTTGAAGACTTGGTAAGGAGAATGGGGGAAGGAATCTATTAGTTGGTCATAATAAAAAGAAAAGGAATAGGAGATAATGAATGATCAAACGAACCTTTTGAAGTTTCTCCATCACTTTAAGGTTGACTACAAATCAAACAATGGACGCCAGGCAGAATAGTGAGAAAAAGGAGTGAGAAATAGACACAGCTTCAAATGAGTCCTTTTTCATGCAAGCCCCTTGAAATACAAACTAAGTAAAGATAAAGCAAGGCAAATGCACTTCAAGGAGATAAAATGGTCCCCAAATGCTCAGGGTTCTTTGGGATTTTTAAACCTGCCAATCTAAAAGCTTCAAAGAGAAAATTCTTTTTATTGTAAATTAGGAAATAATTTGTTTCCCATATGAAAAAAAATCAGCAGATTGCATTGCAAGTCATCTCTCAAAAATCACCTTACTGTTTAGTAGGTCTTCTCTCTATTGTAACTCAAAAATGCTCACAGAACACCTGAGAGAAAAGAAATAGTTGAAAAGACCTTAGAATGGTTCTGGCATTTAAAAAAAATTGTCACAGTTCTCCTGCTTTGGATCTGGAAAGGAGAATTAAAGAGATTATGCCAGATGTCAAAAGTTATACTAGTGAATCCAAAGGATTTCATTTTGTGTTCACTTATATTTGGAGAAATAAAAGCAATAGTTTTAAAAAAAAGGTATTTTTTCATCTTCTCAGATTTTAAACTTTAAGTTATATGGGATAAAAGCCATTTTTATTTTAATATTTTCCATTTTTGGCTGTAAAATGACAGTCTAATTTTCCAGGCACCAACCAAGATCTAGGCAAATATTGCGCGCTCTCTCTCTCTCTCTCTCTCTCTCTCTCTCTCTCTCTCTCTCTCTCTCTCATTAAATACTATAGGAAACAAAATATATACAACTAATTTTCCACAAGAAATACTGCAATTGATGCAAAAGGCTACTGTGGTTGCCATCTAGTTACCTCAGAAGATGACTTGGAGCTTCCTGACACAGCTTGGTACTACTGAGTAAAAGTTAATACCCACAAAGTAGAAAGGTGCTGTTATTGTCTCGCTAAATAAATGGCAGTCAACAATCTAAATAAAAAAGTGACATACAGGTGCTTGCTTTGAAGACTATCAAGGAATGATTCCCTCTGGACCTCTGCAGCCCTCCACAGTATTTTTCAAATGATTTCTTCATTCTGTTGGGGTAGTGGGGAGGATGGGGAATAAACAGATAAGTAAATTTAAAGTATATATGAAGTAATGCTGAGAGTCAAGAGATAAACCAGTCTATTTCACAAATTTGTTATAGGACTGGGGATAATAGCTATATGTACTGAGAATGGAAATTCTGTATTTTACTGAGAATTAGTTCCTTCAACATAACACTACAAAAATATTTTTGCGCTTCCTTCCACTCTTTCTTCCTTCCTTCCATTCTCAAAGATTAGAATGGGGTAGGGAACCTTTGGCCTTAAGGCCAAGTGAAGTTAGATTCAGTCAAAGGGCTGCACTTGAGAACCTAGAGGGCCACATGTGTCCTTGAGGCCACAGGTTCCATACTCCTGTGTTAGATGGTCTTCTCCTTGCCAAATTTCATCTTTCAGCCTGTTCTTGATTGCACAGCTCCTAATGTCCTCTGGGAACTTATTACATTAATTATCCTCTCTCTTTTTTTGTATTCAATATTTTCTTTTCTAATGGTTCCTCCCCCCAGCTCTCAGCTTATAAACACTCTCAGGTTTCCCCTATCCTAAAAAACAAAAAACAAAACAAAAAAAAAACACCTTCCCCTAAGACCATGATTGCTTGCTCTACCTGAAAGAATCTCTTTTATTCCATTACAAACATCTGTTCAAAGGCATGGAAAGAGTCATAACTTTGAAAATCCTGTCATAGCAACAAATAGAGGCATGTGTCCCTTTCCTTGCTCAATTCAGTGACTCATCTCCCTGGGCCCATGCCTAGTATTAGATGGAGTAGTTCAGTCTTAAAATTGTCATTGTTGTTCAATTGTGTCCCACTCTGTGTGATCCTGTGGACCATACTGACTATGCAGTTTTCTTGGCAAAGACACTAGATTGGTTTGCTATTTCCTTCTACAATGGATTAAGGTAAACAAGAGGTTAAGTGACTTCACACAGCTAGTAAGTGTTTGAAGCAAGATTTGAACTCAGGTCTTTCTAACACCAGGTCCAGCACTCTATCCACTGAGCCACCTAGCTGCCTCAGTCTTAACATTAGCCTCTAACAAAATACGTTCGGGCTCACTTTTCTAACACTCTTTGGCTAATTAGTCTCTCACTGGTGTTCCCATGATGATTTACTTAAAGCTTAGGTTTTGGCTCACATCTAGAGGAGAATAGAAAGGTGCTTAATGTCCAATATGGATCAGGTATGAGAAAAGCATTCATTTCCTGTACACAAAAAACAAATATTAAACAATTTTTGACAGAAACATACTTTTAAAAGCAGTAGTCTTACCTTCTCTTACAGTCTCCTGGAAGATTGATACTTAAACCTCATCAAGCACTTTGCAGGAATTCTAAGCAAGCACTTTACATTTCCACTCAGCTTCGAACTGTCCTCCTCAAAGCTAATTATTTTCTGGCAAGCTGGACCAAGGCTTGGACTCATCCTCTTATTGATGGCCATCTGGTCCAAGGGAGCTCCTTCCCTTCCCAAAAGTCAGCATAAATCGAAGAACCCCAGGCTGCTGAGCCTTTAGGAAACTTAGTAAGTGTTAGAAGCTCATCCTTGCTCTGGGGTCATGAATTGCTGCTGGACAGTGGAGCCATTGCTGGACTTGAAGTAATGAGACCGTTATCACCATTTTGCCTCTTATTAGAACTGTGGCATTAGGCAAGCCATTTAAACTCTCCAAGCCTCAGAATTGTCCTTTATCTACCTATTAGTCCTTCAAAAACTTCAAGAGAGTTGTCATGGCACCCTGAGTCTTCTCCAGGAGAAATATACCCAGCTCTTTCACCTGATTCTCATATGATATGAACTCAAGGTCCCAGTAGCTAACTATTGCCTCCGGAATCAAATATGAAATCCTGCTTAGCTTTTAAAGCCATTCACAACCTCACCCCTTCCTACCTCTCCACTTTTCTTATTCTTTACTCTGAAAGGTAATACCAGTAATACCGCCATTCTTGTTCTTCCTTGTATACAACATTCCATGTCCTGACTCCACACCTTTCCAACAGCTGTCCCCCATGCCTAGAATGCTCTCCCTCCTCAATTTTACCTCCTGACTCTTCTGGCTCCCTTCGAGATTCAGTTCAAATCCTGACTTCTCCAAGAAATCTTTCTTGGTATCCTTTCTCTACTTTCCCACTGCTAGTGCCTTCCCAAAGATTACCTCCTATTTATATCATGCAGATCTTGTCTGTACACAGTTGCTTGCATGTGCTTTTCCATTATGCCATGAATTCCTTGGGGGGGGCAGGGACAATGTCTTTCTTTGTATTCTGAGAGCTTTGCACAATGTTGGGCACATAGTAAGTATTTAATAAATGACTGCTGACTGACCCTCACCATCCTAGTTGCCATTCTCTAGACACTCATGCTTAGCAATGTCTTTAAACTGGTATGTCCAGAACTGAATGGAATACTCCAAATGAGATTTGACAAGGGCAGAGTAGGGTGGAATTTCTTATTACTGGAAGTTCTCTTAATGTAGCCCAAGATTGCATTAGCTTTTTTTGGCTGTCACTTCACACTGCTGCCTCATATTGAGATTGCAGTCTACTAAAACTCTCAAATCTTTCTGATGACAAATGCTCTCTAACTATATACCTCCCACATCTCATATTTATTGAGTTGATTTTTTAAAACTAAGTATAACACTTTACATTTATCTTTATTCCATTTCATCTTATTATAGTCATCCTATTGCTATGAACTGCTGAAACTTTTTGCACCATGATTCTGTCATATAGTCTGTTGACATTCTCTCTCAACTTCGTGTCATCTGTAAAGAACACCATCTATGCCTTTATCCAAGACATTGACAAAAATGTTAAATAGCGTAGAGACAAATAAAGATTTGTGGGGTGCTCCGGATCCCTCCTGCCTTGTTGACATTTAACCATTAACAACTACTCTTTGTATCTGGCTCCCCAACCAGACCTGAGTCTATTGAATTGTAGCATCAGCTAGTCCTCCTCTTCATCTTCTCTATAAGAACAGTATGAGATACAAAGCACCACAAAAATTTCAGTTATCTATGTCTACAACATTCCCGTCATATACTAGTTTAATAATCCTTAAAATAGAAGATAGGGCTAGTCTGACATGACCTTTTCTTGGTGAAGCCATGCTGGCTTTTTTGTTATCATTTCTTCCCTTTCTGGATGTTTATCAACTATCTCTAGAATAATCCATTTTTAATTTTTTTCAAGATCTGAAGTCAAGCTAACTGGACTGTAGTTTGCAGGCCCTTTCCCCCCTTTCTTTTGTGAAAACAGGTACATTTACAATTCTCCAACATTTTGTAACCTCTCTTTTTTTTTTCCAGGATCTTTCAAATATTACTGACTGTGACTGAGCAATCATATTTACCAATTCTTTGAGGATCAGAGGAAGTAGTTCATGTGATTTGAATTCATCAAAGCTAACTAGGTACTATTTTATCATGTCAATCTAATCAAGTGAAAAAGCATTTATTAAACACTTTCTGCATGTCAGCATTGTGTTAAACACTGGAAATACAGAAAGAAAAGCACCCCTGCCCTCAGGGAGCTTACATTCTGGGGGGGGAAACATGAGAAAGAGGATACCCATGCAGGGTTATGATAATGAAAGTCAGAAAGTTAGGAGTAGAGCTTGTAGAGTAATTAAGATATAGTTGGCCTAGGCATCTTCCTCAAAATGGATGTTCTGGAAAGAACTAGTTGGGCAGAGGAAAAGCCCACATGTGTGAAAGGTACTTCCAGGGTGAGAAGTCAGGGGTGAAATAAATTTCCAAAATGAAGAAGTTTTTATGGCGTGCATGGTAAAAACAGACTGGAAAATCTGAAGTATAGCCTGGAGATAGCCTCTTATTATCTTTTTACTTCAGTATTAACACCTCATTAGATATTTTTGCTGTCTCATTTCCAGTGCAAAGATTATTCTCCTTGACAGAAAAAAAGAGTAAAATAAAAATTGAGCAGCTTTTCCTTCTCTCAGTTCTTATTTATCAATAGTCCCATGCACCCAATCAAATTTCCATCCTTTCTTTGATCCTGCTTTGTCACTCAATATAAATTAAAAAAATAAAATCAAATAAACTCTTTGTGCTGCTCTTTAGTTCATATACCAGCTTCAGCTCAGTCTAAGCTTTGACACTCCTGATACCATTTCTTGGATGCTTTCTTCAACAGCTATTTACTTCCCAAATCATTTTTTTCTTTCTTTTCAATCCCTTCTTTCAATGGGCACAGAAAAGAAAACACAACCTGGGCCCCTGTGACCTTTGGTTTCTTGCTCAATTTCTCATAATCCTTAGAAATATTTTTTAGCATTCTTGTAGAAGTATTATTTGGGCTCACATGAGGCACTAAAGGTGGGCAATTTGATGCCTTGGGAGATTGAAGATATTTTACTTCTTGGATACATGCCCCAGGAAGACAATAGACCTCTTTGTTTTCTTAAAGTCAGAAAATAGTTTCCTCAGTATCCCTCAGCAGGGAATTCCTAATTACTACTACTCTTCTTTTCTTCCCAAAATTCTTACTAGATAACCTGTCCCAGGATATCTTCTGAGACTCTACTTTATCATTATTTGGAGGAAAAGCAGCTTCTTCTGGCTTTGAGCAGACAGCTTTTTCCTCTTTAGGAAGATCCTCAAATCAGTTTTTGAATTCTAAGCATAACTTTGTCCTTTTCTTCCTCTTCCTTTTTTGTTATAATACTCATCCACACTGCTGGATACTGATATTGTGCTAAAGTTTCCCCTCCTCTACCTCAGATTTCCTTTTTCACATTGGTTTTGTTTCCTTTAGAAAGGCTTCATTTCCCTAGCAACCTGGAATATGAAAAAGAGCTCTCCAAATCTTTTCACTTTTTTTTTTTACAGGATGGAGATAAGCCTACATTTGGAACATAGTTAATAGTCACTTGGCTATGGCAAAAATATAAACATCATGTAACTGATGCCAATCATTGCACAATTTTCACTACTTTCTAGAATTAGTTAAAAAGTCTACCTTTTTATTAAGACCACTTCTACTTGGTTACACCTTTCCCTAAGTATGGTAAGTCCTTTACAATCAAGACTATCCTCTCAGTAACTTGATAACTACATTCAATTTCCTTTCCTTATTCTCATTAACTCCACGGTCACATTCTATATCCTAGGCCTGTTTGACAACCCATCAATATGTAATATCATATTGCTTTATTTCTAATTGTTCTACTTATTTAAGTTGTCTTGCCAAGTACCTTTTCCTTTTCCTTCTTGAGTCTTTTTTTTCAGACCTTACTTCCCAATACTATTTGATCCTCTTAATTCTTTCAGGTCCTCCTTAATCTTCATTGTTTCTGGTTCTCTTTCAACTTGAAAAAAGACTCTGGACCATTCTCTAACCCTGAAAATTGCTGTCCTCCCAATTTTATCTCAACTTCTCCTTCCCAATTCAACATCTGCTCAACTTCTCTAGTCCAAACCCCTCCGTAGTACCTGCAAAATTCTCATCACCTTTGTATTTTCCATTCTTCTGTTCCATTCTCCCTCCTTCACTTTCACAAAAGTCAGAAGTAGATGGCACTTTTACCAAATCATTTTGGATATTGAGTCTTCCTGTCTGGAAAACCAAATCTTCCTTTCATGTCCCACAGTTTCTTGTTTCACAAAACTTTCACAGCCTCTCCAATTGAATAGGAAGAAGGAAATTCCATAGTGGAGAGAGGAAAATAAATAACTCTTACACATACTGATCTTTTCCCAGGATGTCAGAGTACAAATGTCAAGATACTACCAAGATGAGTCAGATAAATAAAGACTGTTTCTAAAATATTTCTAAACAATTTCATTAAAATTAGTGAGAAAATAGTCTACTACATTTTCAATCATTCTGCCTTTATCCTTCTTTAGTACAGATAACAAGAGAAAGGTGTTACTCAAAGACAAGATGCCCTTTTCCTGTTATAAAAGTAGAACAAGACAAACATGAAAATGAGACACACAATAATACATAATCCTTATGAAGGAAACTGGCACTTAGGTATGAATTCTCTCTATTTTCCCTTTGGCAAAATGCTTGAGAAGTTGGAAGCAAATCTAATATATATTATATGTATGTATACGTATTATATCTACTTACACAATTGTATGTATATACTATAAAACTTTAACATGGGTAAGAGGAAAATGATAGAGCAAAGAGAAAGGGAGAAGAAAAAGTAAGTCACTCATACATTTGCTGAATGGGATTTTGTTACTTTGTTCCTTGTAGTCAGTGCCTAAGAAGTTTCAACTACAAATAAAAATGGGGCAGACACCCAGAATGGAGGGTAGAGTCAAGAAACGGTGCTTTGGGCTAGCAAATTGTTAAGATGACCAAATCTTCCTAGAAAACAACCACATAAGATATAGTTTGCACATGTGTTGCTGATAGGAATTAGGTGCTTCTGAAATCTCAACAAAAAATGTAGGGTCCCCTTAAAGGATATCATCAGTTTAAAATGCAATTAATACCAAGTAAACTTAATCCTGGAAACTGAATCATGTTTCCAGGAAGAATTACATAATGAAAGAAATTTTGAAGACTCAAAGAGATATTGAAAAAAAAAAGTTGGATACAAATTTAGCAGTCTCTATCATTATCCCCAAAAGAGGGTCTTTTGATGAGCAAATATGAGTATTTTGGTCTACTTGGCAGTTATCTCCTTCCAGTAGGAGGTAGGATCATTGGGCTATAATTGTCCATTAAGATTATACAACTCTCTTTACTCTGACTCTATAATATTCCCTGAGTAACCTTCTGATCTTAATTAGAGTGTGCTGACAAGGGCCTACCAGTTTATTGGTGGTAATATGTCTCAGCGTAAATTCATATACTGATTTTCTAACTCATGAATCAGTCTGTCATAAGTTTGGTTCATATGAGTCAGTTCCCTAGAGACCTGATCACCTCTGAATGACTTGATAAAAATCAAAATTCTGACCAAGTAGAGCTAATAAGTAGAGGCTGCACCTGTGGTGATTTTACCAAAGTACATACCCCACACCGGACTCTGCCTGAAACAAAGCTTTCTCACTTTGCCAACATCTCACCAGAAATAAGTGACCCTTACTAAGTGATAGCTAGAAGGTATTGTGTAGTAAAATGAAAGGTGAATGGAATAAATGTCCAAAAAAATTGCTGAGAACCCTGGCTACTACACAGGGGACTGTGAGCCAGAGAACTTACTCTCCATTAGCCCTGACACAGTGAGTAATTTCTTTTAACTGAAACAAAATCATAACTTCACCCTTTAAAAAATTACATGTGTGTAGTGTGAGAAAGAAAAGGAATTTTTTCTCCATTACGGATTTTTAGAAGTCTGGTGAGGATTACACTGTGAATATCCATATTTTCACAGGCAAGGAAGAGATAAGAAATTCCATCTGGCGGAGCCACAATCTTGAGGATTTCAAGGTGCTAGGGTCTAAAGTCAGTTCATAAGGGTAAAAGTTGGGTATATTCAAAACTATCCTTGGAAATCCCCTGAGTTGACTGATTTGGAATTCCTCCTTGTTACAGGGCTGACCTTCTTTTCGGGAGGTTTATGCAGCATGTAATTGTTAAGCCTTTTCTCACAAGGTGCTGCCATCAATAGAAACCTGTTTATAGTACATGTCATCCTAGTGTGTCTAATTATCACTTTCTTATTCAGGTTAAAACTAAGTTAAGAGAAAAATTCTTTTCCATTCCAGTGACCACACTGGAAAGGATGAAGAGTTGACCAAAGGAAGATTTTTTTAAAGTAACTTTGAAGAAAACAATAGCTCCTCAATGTCTGTGTCCCTGCCTAAGTAAGGCAGCAGCAGGCTTGCTCCCTCCTTATGAAGAGGACTGGTTCATAAGTGCCTGGACTGGATGCTTTCCCCAGTCACAAAGGCTGAAGCCCAAACTGTGGTAACAAAAAGTACTTACAGTGTCCTGGAGAATAAATTGTAGAGGTTCTTCCTAGAGATGTGGCCAAGAAAGTGAGCACACCCAGAGATGGGGCTGGCAGGGGAAGCTTGTTGAGAAAAAGAAATAGGACCGAGGTGTAAAAAGCTATGGGATCTTTTATTTTATTTTTTCCCCTGGAACTTTTTACAGACGGGCTGAGTTCCAAATGGCAAATTCAGACTCTGCACTTCTCAGCTTAGCATCTGATTCCTGGAGGAGAGAAAGAAGAGAGGGAATGGTCTTGGTACTTACAGTTCCTTGGCCATCCTTCACCCCAGACAAAGAATTAGCCATTAACCTCCTATAAGGAAAAAAAAAGTGGGATATGAGATGGATCAGTGAAAAAACAAAAGAATAGGAGAGTAATTGGTAAAAGTAAGATTAGAGAGATGAAGTATTTGATCTACATGGAAGGGAAAAATAGGATGGTAGTAGATCAATCTGAACTGTTCATCTTACTACCAAATGCAGTAGCTGCTTATATGAAATGATCTGTATCAACATTATTGGATGTTACTGGATCTGGCATAAGAAATAAAAATATTAAAACCTAGGAAGAATGAGATAATTATATCGGCTAGGTCCATGTCATGTAAGACTTTAGTCTCAAAGAAAAAAAAATGAAGCTGTTTCTACCTTTATATGCTTTCTGGCAAAAGTTCTCATGGGATATCAGAAAAAAATGGCTAAATATCACATCTTTCACTTTCTTGTTCAAGAAATTATTTCCCTAATACCTATAAGACAGGTTTACAATGACTAAACAAAGAATATTTGCCAGTTAATCTGATAAATTATAAGCTTTCTGTTGCTATCCTTCCAATTTCAGTCATGGACATACTGCCTTTGAGATCTCACTGGGAAGTCAGGCTCTGTGGAAATGTAGCCAACAAAATGTTGCCCTTTAAGCTACTTTACTTCAATACAGTTTCTTGGATGATATTGTAGGCAAAAGCCTTAAAGCCATCAAAAAACCTAGTCATTAAAGACTGAACACAAAATTTTCTTTTCAGCTAAGAACAGAGAAGCATTTTATCTTATGGAGGAATAGAAAAACAAATCTGCCCCCCAAACCTCAGTAAGTTTCATGAGTACATAAATCACTTAAGAGTTTTATTTGTCTAAATTAAATACTACAAACAAGAGATCATTAGCTTAATTAATTCAGAGTATGTATGTTGGCTGTAAGATACAGAATTGAGAATAAATTATATACTACTAAACAAAATGGCAATTTATTAACTTCATTCTCTTAAGAAAAATTCAGCACCTATTATGTTCATGGAAGTATGTTAGGCCTTGGTACTTATAAAGGTGAAATCAGTTACTTCTCTAAAGGTTCTTATATAATAAAGTAGGGGGATAAGACATTTGCAAATAAATGTAAGGAAAAATATGACAAAGGAAGTAGGTGGTGCATTGGATAGAGTACAGGGCTTAGAATCAGGGAGATTCATCTTCACGAGTTCAAATCCAGCCTCAGATACTTACTAGCTGTGTGACCCTAGGTAAGTCACTGAATCCTGTTTGCCTCAGTTCCTCATCTGTAAAATGAGCTGGAGAAAGAAATGGCAAATCACTCCAGTAATTCTGCCAAGAAAATCCCACCCCCCCAAAAAATGATGAAGAGTCAGACATTACTAAAATGACTGAACAGCAATATCAAATGTGCCAAATGCATGAGAGGTCTTGTGCATATACAAAGGTCTATGAATTCAGAAGACAGGGTGAACACATATGGCTATATATTTAACTTTTTGAAATGCTTTCATACTTATTAACATTTTATTTTCAAAATCTCAAATCAAATCAAAAGAGAGCTAGATGGAGTAGGTATTAATAACTTTAAAGTAAATATAAGCAAATTGCGTATGATGGGGAAAGGGGTAAGGGGAATAATTACAAAAATAGAATTAAATATTACTATTGCTTTCTTCCATTTTTCCTTTTATTTTAAGACAAGAAAAGGTTTATAGTTACATTTTGGGGGACACTAATGAAACACATGGAGGACAGAGAGATTCCATATAATACATATACAATTCAAATTGTTGAGGTATGTTTTACTGATACATTAGAAGTTACATCTTGGGGCAGCTAGGTGGCACAGTGGATAGAGCACTGGCACTGAAGTCAGGAGTACTTGAGTTCAAATCTGGCCTCAAACCAAACACTTGACACTTACTAACTGTGTGACCCTGGGCAAGTCACTTAACACCAATTGTCTAAGAAGAAAAAAAGTTACATCTTTTAAAAGATCTAATTAAAGATAAGAAAAAGTTTTCTCAAATAAGGTATACAATGAAAGACTTCACTATTTGGCTATAAAATCTGGAAATAAAGGTCTTAGAAGCACCATCTGAAATCTGGAAAATATCTTCATCAGAAGTAGATTTGGGCATAAAACTTTTATCTTGTTTTTCCTCTAGAGAAAAATAATCATTGACTCAAGCCTCCAGAAGTATGTATACCAGTTCATTTTTATGGAGACTTGATTTTGGCCAACTTCCATATTCTTCAGTCACTTCTAACATAAACAAAAGTGTTATTTTCTCAAAAAAAAAATCTGATTTGTCCAAATAAAATGCCGCCAGTACTTAGTAGCTATATGTTTGTAGTCAAATCCCTTAGCCTCTCTCAGTCTGTTTCCTCATCTGTAAAATTAAGACAATAGCTTCTACTTTACAGGGTTGGGGCAATTGGGTGGCACAGTGGATAGAGTGCCTAGCCTGGAGTTAGGAAGACTCATCTTCCTGAGTTTAAATATGGCCTCAGACATTAAGTATGTCATCCTGGTCAAGTTGCTTAATCCTGTTTGTTTCAGTTACCTGATCTGTAGAAAAATTTTTAAAAAATAAAATTTTTTAAAATGAGCTAAAGAACGAAAAGGCAAGCCACTCTAGTATCTTTGGTAATAAAACCCCAAACAGCATCACAAATAGTTGGATACATCTGAAAAATGACTGATCCACAAAACTTCACAAGGTTGTTGTAAGAATCAATATATATGGGCAGCTAGGTGGCACAGTGGATATAGTGCTGGCCCTGAAGTTAGGAGAACCTCAGTCCAAATCGGCCTCAGACCAAGCACTTGACACTACCTGTGTGACTTTGGGCAAGTCACTTAACCCCAATTGCTTAAAAAAAAAATAATGTGTGTGTGTGTGGTGTGTGTGTGTGTGTGTGTGTATGAATATATGCATGTATACATATCCATACACCTATAGCTCTATATATACTGCCTTGTTCGTATTAAAGCAATATATAAGTGATAGCTAGAGCTAACTACATGTGATTTTTATTTTTAAACTAATGCTTGTTTGTCTTAGTATTAGACAATGCTTACACTAATAATATTAATCTAATCTGCGCATGGCTTTAATATATTGCTATAGTCTCTTTGTTAATATTTCATTAAATATATTTGCTTCAATATCATTATATTGGTTTAAGCTTTCTTTCTCTAGTTTATCACTCCTTGGTTTGTATATCAGGATATAGCTGTGTCAAATAAAAATTTGCTAATTTTTCAAATATAGCATAAGGTTTATTTTTTAACTATTTTAAGAACATTTACTTGCAAATCCATGCAATCATTCGTGCTTTTTAAATTTTTTTTGTTGTGTTTTTTCTTTAGGAGTTAATTTATAGCTTACTCCATTTCTCTTTTTGAGATTATAGTTTTTATAGATTCTCTTTTATTTGGAAATCTTGAATTTTAAAGTATTCATTTATTTATTCTAATTGTTTAGTTTAGCTAATAAGTAAGATAGCTTCTGATAATTTTCTTTACAGATCATTTATTGTGACTTTCTTTTCTCTCTTCCTTTTAAATAAAATTAGTGTATTTTTTCTTTAAGAATAAAGCTCTAAATTTTATGTATCATCTCAATAATCTTTTTGCCATCAGCTTTGTCTTATCTCTTCTTAATTTTTTAGCTTTATCTAGTTGCATTCTCACTTCTTTGTTTTATCCTCTCTTTTGTCGATATAAAATTACATATACACATGCACACACACACACACACACATATTTCCTCTAAGTACTGTTTTAACAGTGTACCTTATGTGTTAGTGCATTACCTCACTATTAGTTATTTACATGTTCACAATGATTGTTTCAAAGATTTATTCCTTGACTCTTTGACTCTCAGTATTACTTAATTAAATTCGAGTTTGATTCCTTTGTTTTTATTTCCCTTATTGCTGATAATTTTATTGAATTGTGATACTGAAAATAGGTTTAATATTTCTCACTTTTTGACTTTATGAGTTCTTATGGGATTAGTACTGATTAACTTTTGTTATTATCAATATTTTTCCAAAACCACAATCCTGAAAAATAGATATACTTCTTGAGATTCTCATTTAGTAACAACCTATAGTCTAAGATAATCTAGTTTTTTTTCTAATATTCTCTACATATTCTTAAGGTTTTTCTTTTTTTATCTCCATCCTAGATTTATTTAAGATTGAAAGAAATGCACTGAAGTACCCAAAAATTATTCTTTTAGTATCTGGGTCTTCTTATAATTTAATTGGTATTTCCTTTTGCCACCTAATTAGATGCCATGCCATTTTTATCTACATGTTTAACTTTGTCTTATTATTTATGGTACCCCTAATCATAGTGTAGTTTTCCTGCTTTTCTTTTAACCATGTTTATTTTTGCTGCTCTCTTGTCTTAAATGGATTGTTATTCCTACTGTTTGGGATTCTAAAGGATAATCTACTCTATTCTATACATTCTACACTGCCCCCCCCATTTTTAACTGCATAAATCTTTGCCCTTTAGATGTTTTTTCTTTTTATCAACATATTTTTGGTTTTACCATTTTTATCTATTCTTCAAACCTCCTCTAGTTTATGGATGACTTCAGTCTATATGGATTAAACATCAAAACTCTTTGTTTTTCCCTCAATCCCTCAAAATGCTATCAAGATATTTGTTCTCTTTTCCCACTCAATCACTAGAGGGCATCACTTCGCCAATTGTCCCCTTCTTCTCAAACCCCTCTCTCACCTTTCTCTGTTGCAACCAAATCTCTGTGTTATTTTTTACTATATTTTTACCAATGCATTCTTTTTATTTAATTATTAAATATAAAACCCTTCTTCTTATGTCCCCAAAAGAAATACTAGGTTCATCCTTCTTCTTCCCTTTTTCTTCCCAAAGATATTTTTTAAAATAACCTAAGGCTTTATCTCTTTTTTCCTATCACATAGTTTTAATGATAGTAGAGCTTCAAAGGGACAGGAGTCTATTTGTTTTCCCATTTAAAAATAGAAGTATTTGATCACTATGTAGCCCTTTCCAGTTTTTCCCAAGCTGCTACACTACTGTTAATTTTTTGTCTGCTATATTTGCCTTTCTAAATCTATGTTCAACTCCGCTGTTCTTGAGGAAAATGCTTTAAAATCAATGGTTCAATAAAAAGTCCATTTTTATGTAGAATCATACTTAGTTTTGTAAGATGTTAGTCTTGGTTACAAGTCATTTTCCCTTGCCTCTCAATATAGTGTATTTCAATCTTTCCTTTCCTTTCTTTTGGTTAACAGGTAGTATTGAATTAGTTTACCTGGTGTTTCATAGAATGTGTTCACTTTATTGGTAGTCACTTACAGTAATGTTTCTTTGATATGGGAAACTACTCCTTAGCAATCATGAATTTAAGCACGCTACATACATATCAGGTTTCTCTCTTGTGGTGTTCTGTAAACTATGAATTATCCATCAACCCTTTGGCCTCAGATTGCAAATCTTGTCTAAATTTTCTTTTATGATTTCTTAAAATTATCATTCATATTTCCTTCTTTTTTCATACTTTTGTGGGAGCCCAATGAATCTTAAATTATCTGTTTTCTTGGTTAATGGTTTAATGTTGTAGTTATCATATATATTTTTCCAATTTTGTTGTTTTATATTTTTCCTTATTTTTTCTCTATTTTTCCTTATACTGTTGAATTTCCAAGGTAGATTTCTTCCATTTTTGAGGACCTCTGTGTGTGTGTGTATAGATACACACACACATATATACATATATTTTATATATACATATATATAGTTACGCTTTATCAGCTTCTTTTCAAGGCTCTCTTTCTACTTCTTAGCTCTTTTTTCAATCATTTATTTAGTTCTTTAAGCCACTCTCCTTTTCCTTGTAACCATTACATATTATTTGATGGGATTTTTACAGAACTTTTCTCTGCTTCTGAAGTTTTACCCTAGGATTCTACAATCCTGCAGCATTTCTTCATTTCATTAGAAGTTTTTCTTTGCTTGTTCATTTCCTCAATATTTTCACTGAACCTCTTCTGTCCTCTAGTATTATTTATTTCCTCAACTTCCCCCAGTTGAAGGGTGGAAGAACTGCATTCCTATTGACAGAAACCTGCTACAGGTGGTTGGAGAAGGACCTTGGTGAATTCTTCCCCTCACCCAGTATAAGGAGTCTAAAAGTCCTTTGATTCATTACTTCCTTTATTTACTGCTTCAAGAGAGGAGTCCACAGCAAAGAGCCCTCAGCATGGGACCCAGATGAGGATAAGGAGTATAGGTGGGGCATTATGTAACATGACATAACTACATTGGGGTAGACAGCAAGCCTTTAGTGAGACGATGGCCCCGCTTCACTTAGACTCAACCTTTTTTTGACTCAGGATTTTCCATAACCACTGACCATGAGGAGCTCACAGAACTGGGCTGGGGTGGAAGTGAGAGATGGACCAAGAGTAGAGCTAGTCAGGCAGCTTTACTATTATTGTTTTTTAATTTCTGGAGGCATTGCCTTTTTAAAATTTTATTTCATGAATTTCTTACTGTTTTTGAACTGGAGAGGAAGAGATCTGGATTTTCCCAGAAACTTTCACTCTTACCAGAAGTCCTCCCTTCTGTCCTCTAAACTAAATTCAAAAAACATGGCAAAACCAAAAGTTCACAAACAAAAGGTGAATTTAGGATTGTTACTTATGACAAAAAGGTCTGGAATGTAGCCACAGAATTCTGACACATGCACACCTCTTCTTTTGATGCGGAATTTCTTTTACCAAAGAATAGTATCTTAACTTTATTATAATTTTAGTAACAATTGTTGGAATTCTCCTGTAAGCCCAAATGAGAAATATTTTTTATCACATTTTCATTCTTACTAAGTGAAACTCTGTTCACATTTTATGGTTCACAATAGAAGTGTTGCATATAATGAGTTCACATGGTAATTTTTTGCAAAATTAAACAGGGTTTTTAGAGTAAAGCACAAAGAAGTAAATTGCTAACTTGAAATTTTAGGCCATATTATTAAAGCTGACCTTCACTAATTCAGTTAATTTAAACTCAAATGAGTAACTAAATTATATACTACACCTGGGTCTTAACATTTCTGCCTACAGTTTATATAAAATTAATTCATTTACAGTCAATCCATTTAACTTCTATGACTTTAAGCATTGGGTGATTTTATTAATAATCTCATTTCCCACTTTCACAGTGGGAACCACGCACATTCATGGCCATGCACAGTAAAGAAAAGATTGTGCATAAGTTTGTGAAGTGGCTGTATCCTACTAGGTGTTTCACTGGTCTTGTTCACCCTACCATTTTAAAGAGATCCTCATGCATTTGTTGCATATTTTCATTGTTTGTCTTTAAAACTCAAGTTTTGCAATTATGCTCCCAAAGTGTAGTGCAAGTTCTTTGGGCTGTAAGATGAAGCATTCAAAGTCAGTCATGCTGCTTAGTGAGAACACAAAAGTGTTAAACTAGCTGAGAGAAGCCAGGAAGTTGCATGAGCTCTCCCCAGTTTCTCTTAAAAACAACATTAAATGAAACCTCTAAAAGATTTTTGGTGTGATATAATCCACAAAAAGAGTAAAACAATTTTCTAGCCCAAGATAACTTGGACTTCAGGAAAGGTTTGTTTCTCTTGGGTAAAAGGGGAGTGGAGCCCAGCACAGGCAGTGCCCAGGCAAGCCAGTAGGAGGTTCTTGGCCATAGCACAGATCAGCAATTGAGACCCTGTGGTCCTGGCTCAGCAGGCAAGTGGCAGGCCATCTATGAGGCCTCCAGCCCTAGCACAGCATGCAAATTGATAGCCCTGGAACCCAAGGAAGAACAGGCACAGCTAGACTGGGCCACCCTTGCACAGTGGGCAAGCCATTAGCCCAAGAGGTCCCAGCACAGAAAGCCTGTGACCAGACCCCTGATTCCCAGTGCAAGGAGCTTGAGACAGTGCCTTCTGTATCCCAGGAGCAGAGCCCAACATTTTTTAAAATGAGCAAAAAACAAAAAAGAGTCTTGACCATAGAAAGGTTCTGTGGTGACAGGGAATTTCGAAACATAAACTCAGAAGAGGACAACAATGTCAAAATGCCTACATGTGAAGTCTCAAAGGAGAATATGAATTGGTCTCAAAACCAAATGTCCTCTTGAAAGAGCTCAAAAAGGATTTTTAAAATCAAATAAGAGAGATTGAAGAAAAATTGGGAAAAGAAATGAGAATTATGCAAAAGAGTTATGAAAAAAGAGTCAACAGCTTGGAAAAGGAAGCACAATAATTGACCGAAGAAAATAAATACTTAAAAAATAGAATTGGCCAAATTGGGTGGAAAAATCCACTGAAGAAAACAACTCCTTTAAAAGTGTAATTGGCTGAATGGAAAAGGAGGTACAAAAGCTCACTGAAGAAAATAATTTCTTAAAAATTAGAATTGGGCAAGTGGAAGCTAATGCCTATACAAAGCATTAAGAATCGGCCAAACAAAACCAAAAGAATGGAAAAAATAGAAGAAAATGGTACCTCATTAGAAGAACAATTGACCTGAAAAATAAATCCATGAGAGAGAATTTAATAATTATCTACCTTTTAGCCATTATTAAAAAAAGACCCTGGACAGCATCTTTCAAGAAAATATCAAGGAAAATATCTTTGATATCCTAGAACCTGAGGGTAAAATGGTCAATGAAAGAATACACCAATCATCTCCTGAAAGAGATCCCAAAATGAAAACTTCAAGGAATATTGTAGCCAAACTCCAGAGCTATCAGGTCAAGAAGAAAATACTGCAAGCAGTCAAAAAGAAATCATTCAAATATTAAGGAGCCACAGTCAAGATTACACAGGACTTAGCAGCTTCTACATTAAAGGATTGGAGTTTATGGAACATGATGTTCCAAAAAGCGAAGGAGCTTGGATTACAAGAAGAATCAACTACCCAGCAAAACTGAGCACAATCTTTCAGGGGAAAAGATGGAAATTCAATGAAATAGGGAACTTTCAGACTTTCCAAACGAAAAGACTAGAGCTGAACAGAAAATTTTATTTTCAAAAACAAGACTCAAGAGAAGCATAAAAAGGTAAACAGAAAAGGGGGGGCAACATGTTATTCAATAAGGATAATTATTTATATCTATACAGGGGAAGATGATACTTGTAACTCTTATGAACTGTATCTCTATTAGGACAGTTAGGAGTATACTTAGAGGATGTGGGTATAAGTTGACTTTGCTGTGATGATAAATAAAATTAATTAAGGGGTGAAAAAAGGATTTACTGGGAGAAGAGGAAAGATAATATTAGAATGGATAAATTAATTTACATGAAGAGGCATGAAAGACCTTTTACAGTAAAGGGAAAGAAGGGATGGGGTGAGCATTGTTTGAACCTTACTTTCATCAGATTTGGCTCAAAGATGAAATAACATACACACTCAGGTAAAGAAATTTATTTACCTTATAGAGAAGTAGGAGGGGAAGGGAAAAAGAAAAGGGAGTGCGTGGTAGAAGGGAAGGCAAATTGAGAGAGACAGAGGTCAGAAGCAAAACACTGGAGAGTAGGGATAGGGTGAAAGGAGAGAGAGAGAAAAGTATAAATGGGGGGGGAGAGCAGGATGGAGAGAAATACAGAGTTAGTAATCATAACTGTGAATGTGCATGGGATGGGCTCTCCCATGAAACAGAAGTAGATAGCAGAGTGGATTTAAAACCAGAATTCTGCATTACATTGTTTACAAGAAATACATTTGCAGCAGAGAGACACACAGAGTAAAGGTAAGAGGATGGAGTAGAATAAATTATGCTTCAGCTAAAGTAGAAAAAAAATCAGGAGTAGAAATCTCGATCTTGGACAACGCAAAAGGCAAAAATAGATCTAATTAAAAGAGACAAGGAAGAAAACTACATCTTGCTAAAAGGTACCTTAGATAATGAAAAGATATCAGTACTAAACATATATGCACCAAGTGGCATAGCATCCAAATTCTTAGAGAAGTTAAACGAGTTATAGGAAGAAATACACAGCAAAACTATACTGGGGGAGACCTCCAACTCAACCTCCACCTCTCAGAATTAGATAAATCCAATGTCACACACACACACACACACACACACACACACACACACACACAGAAAGAAAGAAAGAAGTGAATAGAATTTTAGGAAAGTGAGATATGATAGAGAAAATCACTCTGGAAAAAATTGAATAGGGATAGAAAAGAATATACCATTTTCTCAATGGTACATGACACCTACACAAAAATTGACCATGTATTAGGGCATAAAAACCTCATAATCAAATGCAGAAAGGCAGAAATATTTAATGCATCCTTTTCAGAGCATGATGCAATAAAAATTTCATGTAATAAAGAGCCATGAAAAGATAGATAAAAAATTAATTGGAAACTAAGTAATATAATTCTAAAGAATGATTAGATCAGGGGCAGCCAGGTGACACAGTGGATAGAGCACCAGCCCTGGAGTCAGGAGGACTTAAGTTCAAATCCAGCCTCAGACACTTGACACTTACTAGCAATGTGAATCTGGGCAAGTTACTTAACCCCATGGCATAGCAGAAAACAAACAAAGAAAATGAGTAGATCAAATAATAAATCATAGTAGCAATTGATAAAAAAGAAACAATTGATAATTTCATCGAAGAGAATAACAATAATGAGACAACATACCAAAATTTACAGGGTACAACCAAAGGTGTACTTAGGGGAAATTTTATATCTGTAAATGCTTACATCAATAAAACAGACATATAGCAGATCACTTAGTTAAGCATACAATTTAAAAAGCTAAGAAATGAACAAATTAAAAATCTTCAATTAAATACCAAATTAGAAATTCTGAAAATCAAGGGAAAGATTTATAAAATTGAAAGTAAGGAAACTATTGAACTAATAAATAAAACTAAGAACTGATTTTTTGAAAAAAAAATAGGTAAAACTTTGGTTAATTTGTTTTAAAAAGAAAGAAGAAAACCAAATTACCCATATCAAAAATGTAAAGGATGAATTCACCACCAATGAAGAGGAAATTAAAGCAGTAATTAAGAGCTATTATGCCCAACTGTATGCCAATAAATCTGACAATCTAAGTGAAATGGATGGATATTAAATATATATGTATATATATATATATATATATATATATATATATATATACACACACTTAAATAACCCTATTTTAGAAAAAAAAATGAACAAGCCATCAATGAACTCTCTAAGAAAAAATATCCAGGGCCAGATGGACTTACAAGCGAATTCTAAATAAAATATTAGCAAAGAGATTGCAGCACTTTATCACCAGGATAATACACTATGACCAGGTGAGATTTATACCAGGAATGCAGAGCTAGTTCAACATTAGGAAAACTATTAGCATAATTGAATGTATCAATAACAAAATAAACAGAAATCATTCGATTATCTCAACAGATGCAGAAAAAGCTTTTGACAAAATGCAACATCCATTCTTATTTTTAAAAAAACACTAGAATGCACAGGGAAAATGGAGTTTTTCTTAAAATGATAAGTAGTATCTATCTAAAACCATCAACAAGCATTATCTGTAATGGGGTTAAGCTAGAAGCCTTCCCAATAAGATCAGGAGTGAAACAAGGATGCCCATTATCACCACTATTATTCAATATTGTACTAGGAATGTTAGCTTTGGCAATAAGGGAAGAAAAAGAAATTAAGGGAATTAGAACAGGAAATGACAAAACAAAACTATCACTGTTTGCAGATGACATGATGGCATACTTAGAAAATCCTAGTGAATCAACTAAAAAACTACTTGAAATCATTAACAACTTTAACAAAGTAGTAGGATATAAAATAAACCCACATAAATCATTAGCATTTCTATATATTGCCAATATCTTACACCATATACCAAGATAATGTCAAAAAGAGTAATGAGTTAGATATAATGGGTACATGAGTTAGACATACCAAAATTAGAAGAGCGAGGAATTAGCTACCTGTCAGATCTATGGAAAAGGGAAGAATTCATGACCAAACAAGAGACAGAGAGCATTACAAAATGTGAAATAGGTAGTTTTGATTATATTAAACTAAAAGGCTTTTGCACAAATAAAATCAATGCAACTGAGATTAGAAGGAAAGCAAAAATATGGGAAACAATTTTTACAGGAAGTGTTTCTCTTTTTTTTTCTTTTGGCATTTGGGGTTAAGTGACTTGCCCAAGGTTACACAGCTAGTAAGTGTCAAGTGTTTGGTCCGAGCCCGGATTTGAACTCAGGTCCTCCTGACTTCAGGGCTGGTGCTCTGTCCACAGAACCACCTAGCTGCCCCTTACAGCAAATGTTTCTGATAAAGGCCTCATTTCTCAAATATATTGAAAACTGAATCAAATTTATGAGAACTCAAGTCATTCCCCAACTGATAAGTGGCCAAATGATATGAACAGGTAGCTTTCCGGTGAAGGCATTACATTTCTAAAGAAGCATTTTCCACTCTATTCTTCCAGATGTTAACTTTTTTAGTAAAACTTTCAACTTTATCTTTTAACATAAATGTTATAATTTTTTCTTTGAAGTGATGTGTTTAAATAATTATATATATATAGTCATATGGGGAAAAAATGCTGTATCAGGGCTTTTTAAACTTTTTCTATTCACCAAACCCTTTTCACCTTAGAAATTTTTATGTGACTCAGGTACATAGGCATATAAAATGCATGTACAAATCAAATTGCTAATAAATCATAAAGAAAATTATTTTAGAACAATTCTTTGGTATACATATAATTTTACCATTTATTAAAGATGGAAGCAAATTTGCATACTAATGAGATGCATGTGCTTGTTTATTTTTACATAGAGAATTAAATTTGGTGAGATATTTGATACTGCAACATGCAGAATATCTTTAACATTTTTCAGAGTTGATTGATATTTTGATTTTATAATCGTCAACGCTGAGAATACTGCTTCACCACTATCACATAGTACAAAATGGCAGAAGTATGTTTAGGATTATTTCACAAATTGCTGGAAATTCTGTCCTAATCCCAAGACAAAATTAATTTAACAATTTTTTTTAGGAAACTGAAGTTTTAAACCTGTGTCACTTGATAACTTGGCAAATTCTTCTTGAACTTTTAATGGCAAATGACTATCATTTTTTATTCCAATTGAGCATGGTTTATGAACCCAACTTAGTGTTTTAGAATCAAAATTTGAGTGGAAGTATTTCTGAAACTGTGTCTCCAGGCACTTCAGATGAACAGTTATAACTCTCACAATTAAATCTTTGGGAAGGTTATTTTTGGTTATAAAATGATCTGTAGCTATAAACGTTTCTAAAGAAGCATTTTCCACTCTGTTCTTCCAGATGCTAACTTTTTTAGTAAAATTTTCAACTTTATCTTTGAACATAAATGTTATAATTTTTTCTTTGAAGTGATGTGTTTAAATCATTAAGTTTTTCAAAAATATTCAACAAATAACAGTTTTGAAAGCTGTATAAGTCATTATGAAAAAATTAGCAAAATCAGATTTCTGCTCACTCAAAAATATAAAAATTTCATCTTTCAATTTCTATAACCTTTTTAAATTTTGCCCTTTTGAGAATCACCTCAGCTCTGTATGTAGTAATAAGCTTTTGTAATTAGAGTTTATGTATTTCCAAAGGTTTGAAAACAAACAACTGTTAAGGGCCCAACTTTTAATGAAGTTAATGATTTTGATAGTATCATGAAGCACAACATCTAACTCTGGTGATTTTTTTTTTGTCTATGAGTGCCTCCCAATGGATCACGCAGTGAGTAAAAGTGATCTGTTCAACGCTGCCAACTTTAACTTTTGCTGCAAATCCAACATTCTTTCCCATCATTTCTCTAGCACTGTCTGTACAGACTCCAATGCAATTTTTCCACTATGTACCTCCATTTGTGAAAAATGCATCAACTTTAAGATAAATATCTTCCCCACTTGTGTGCCCTTCCAAAGGGTAACAAAATAATAATTTCTCATGCATATTTCCTTCATAAATGCATCTTACATAAAGTAACAACTGTGACATGTTAGAAGTATCAGTCGTATTAGAAATAACAGTTGTTTCATCTAACTGAATTGCAAACTTTGGGCTGCTCTTAAGCCTGGTAATAAGGTGCTAGAATTGGCCATTACTAATTTCAGAAATTCTTTTGGAAACAGTATCATTCAATAAAGGAATTTTATGAATTTCCTACCCATACTTTTTCCCATGAACTATTTCTGATATTTTAATAGCAGCAAGGAACATGAGAGCTTCTCCTATCACATAGGGCTTTTTAGTTTTTGCAATTAAATAAGAAGTTTTGTAAGATACAAGTCAATATTTTTTGTTGACAGTAATAAATTTCTCAAAACATTGTTTTTCTTTATTTGAAGATTTTAAAAGTCATTCAAAATATTACTTTGCTTTATTGCAGTACTCTGCATGCTTGGTATTAAGATGTTGTTTTATTTTGGCTGGTTTCATGCTCTCCATAGTCAAAACTTCATTACAAATTAAGCAAAGAGGTTTTTTCACATCATCATCATTATTAGAAATAAATGCATATTGTAAAAATGATTTGACATATTTTCTTTTTCTTGTCAATTTAGGTGTACTACAACCTGGTAGTGAATACTCTGCCACATTGTCATCAATATATTTACCTCTTCTGTCTACATTTAGCCACTTATCCATAGCCAAAAAGTGTTTTTGTCCTAAAATATAAATAAATATTGCTAATGATTTCTCAAATAAATACTAGCTTTAGTTTATGAAATTACATTTGTTTGCACTTAATTAAAAAATTAATGTTCACACTTACATACACATACAGCAGTAATGGTGAAGAAATATTAAATGGCTTTTTTTCTTTACTCACTGCAATAAAACACTTATGTTTCTGTAAAAGAAATAGATAACAGCAATTTTTTTCAGTTATTTTTTCTATTAATTTATTTTGATTTATCAAAAATTTTCCATAAGGTTTTGAGTTTTAAATTTTTCTCCCCCTCCTTCCCCAAGATGGCATGCAATCTGATTAAGACTAAACATATACGTTCCTATTAAGCATATTTTCACATTAGTCATGGTATAAGGAAGAAATAGAACCAATAGAAGGAATCACAAGGAAGAGGAAACAAAATAAAATAAGAAAAAAAAACGAGCAAATAGTATGCTTCGATCTGCATTCAAACTCCATAGTTCTTTTTCTGGATGTGGACTGCTTTTCCCATCATGAGACTTTTGGGGATATCTCAGATCTTTGCATTGCTGAGAAGGGTTAAGTCTGTCAAAGTTAGTCATTCCACAATGTAGGTGTCACTGTATACAACATACTCCTGGTTCTGCTCACTTAACTCAGCATCAGTCCATATAAGTCTTTCCAGGTCTTTCTGAAGTCTGCCTGATAACAGCAATTTTTAAAACCAAACATTCTAACACAATACAATCCAAAGATATACTAATCTAATACTTACATGCTGAAGAATAATGGTGGTATGTTTCTGTAAGACCAGAAAACTTTGTACATACAGTAAAAACACTGCAATTCATAACATAAAATAGTCTTGAATCTGAGCCAAGGTCTTTCTGGCAGCATTCATTGGCATTGCCTAACATGACAGCATGCACAGTGCAAAGTTAACATGTTGTGTTTTCAGAACTAAGGCTGCAGTGAAGTCGCTAATGCAAAATGGGCAAGCATTGCCAGAAACACCTTGGATTCATTTGCTTTTAATTTTGAATTAATTTTCAGTCGTTGCACATTCAGAAATCTTTTACTGTTGCCAAATTTTTCATGACCCCCATATTCAGTCACCAACCCCATGTGGGGTTGCAACTAACTTACAGTTTAAGAAGTGTTGCCCTAAATCACTATTGATTAGAAAAATCCAAATTAAAACAACTCTGAGGTGCCACTTCACACCTATCATATTGACTAATATGACAGAATGATAAATACTGGAGAAGATGTGGGAAAATTGGAACACTAATGCATTGTTGATAAGGTTGTGAACTGATCCAACCATTTTGGAGAGCAATTTTGGACTATGCCCAAAGGGATATAAAACTGTGTCTCTCCTTTGATCTAGCAATATCACTACTAGGTCTGTATCCCAAAGAGATCATTAAAGAGGGAAAAGGACCTACATTTACAAAAATATTTATAGCAGCTCTTTTTGTGGTGTCAAAGAATTGAAAATTGAGGGAATGACCATCAACTGGGAAATGGCTGAGCAAGTTATGGTATTTGAATGTAATGGCATACTATTGTGCTAGAAGAAATGATGAGCAGGCAGATTTCAGAAAAACTTGGAAAGACTTACATGAACTGATGCTGAGTGAGGTGAGCAGAACCAGGAGAACATTGCAGACAGTAACAGCAATATTGTGTGATGATCAACTATGATACACTTAACTCTTCACAGCAATATAATGATCCAAGACAATTCCAAAAGACTCATGTTATAAAATGCTATCCACATCCAGAGAAAAAACTGATGGAGTCTGAATGCAGATCAAAGCATACTATGTTCACTATTTTGTTTTGGCTTATTTTGTTTTGTTTGGGGTTTTGTTGGTGGCTTTTCCCTTTTGTTCTGTTTCTTCTTTCACAACGTGACTATAATAGAAATATGTTTACATGATTGCATATATATAACCTATGTCAGATTGCTTGTCACCTTGCAGAGGGGCAATGGGGTGGACGGAGGGAGAAAAAAATTTGGAACTCAAAATCTTACAAAAATGAATGTTGAAAACTATCTTTACATAAAATTGGAAAAAAACAGAATACTGTTTAGAAAAGAAAAGAACAGAATGGTATTAGAAAAACTTCCTGCCTGAATGTCTGCAGCAACTGTCAGTGATGAGTCTTATGTCAACAAATCAATGATTCATTACGTTTCAAAAAAAAGGAGAAATGTTTATATGTTACTGTAGATTTCACGTGTCATGAAAAGTGAATACTGTCTGAAATCAATGTTGTTGTTTTAATTGAGATGTTAGCACAAAAAGTCACAGAATTCTAGGGAATCACTGCAAGAAAAATGTTTTGCATGTTACCAATTTTATTTTGTGTGCTGCATTTTATGGTTTCATAGTTACTATGTTAGGAAAAGTGCATATTATCAGAATTAATATCTTGTTATAAAGAATTATATACAAAAGTCTTAAAATTCCCTGAGCAGTGACAAGTAGTTTGCCCAGTTAGTTAGCATCTGAAGCAGAATTTGAACTCAGGTCTTCATGACTCCAGGTGCAACTGTCTATCTACTTCACCACCTACCTGTCTGTGGGGCATCAAATCTTCAGTGTTGAAGATTGACATTAAGATTGAATCTTCATGGAATTACAGATTTAGAGCTGGAGTTCATCTACTAATTCTAATTCTCTCATTTTCCAGATCAGGAAACTGAGACCCAGAATATATAAGTTATTTATCTAAAGTCAAGTAAGGAATAAGAGGTAGAAGTGGCATTTGAAACCAAGTCCTGTTATTCTAAATAGTGGGATCTTTCCACTGCCATAGGTTACATTCTGCCTTTGGGGTTTGGAACACAAAGAGAACAAATTAGTGGAAATGTAAAAATTATAGGCAAAGCAATGACAAAGTGTGGTGGTAAGCACTCTGCTTTAAAAAGCTGTTAACATTCTTGTTTTAAATTCTGCAAAGTTTCCATTTAAATGTCCATTCTGTAATTATCTAGAATAGGATATATATATATATATATATATATATATATATATATATATATATATATACACATATATATGTATATATACATATATGTACATAAATACATAGCAGACAATTTCTACTATAAATTGATTCTTTTTACATCCAAACTCTTTATCAGAAGTTAGCAGCGTGTGTCTAATCCCATATTAGAACTGGTAGCGAAGGGAATATTTATATTCAAATGATTTCACAATAGATCCAGCTAAAGAATCAATCAGAAGAAAGGAAGAAACTTGGAATGAGGTCCTCTTAATAAAATAACCATTTAAAAATAGATAAGGAAATAATGGAAGTAAGGTCAAAATAAATCTATGTGTGTCCAAAAAAGAGTCTCGGTTTCAGGCTGCTGATGCAGAAATATGCCATGTGACTATCATCTTTCTATTGTGTGCCAAAAAACAGAATCGGAGGCCAGGGGAATGAAAAAGTCAAACTCAAGCTTGTCTTCCAATAAGTTGTGAGTAGAAAACACATTTTCTTTTCATAACCTTTATGGCAGGCTTTCACCCCCTAGGGAGGCTATAGAATCCACACACTGTGCACTTCTCCCAAAAAGGATTTGGGCTCCACATAGTTAAGAAAATATGTGAATTGGAGGTGTTAGTGGGGTAGGGAGGGAGTAGAGAGAAGATAGAAAAAAGGTCTGGATTTAGACATATTGTATTTATGATGATTTATAAGTAGAAATATCCAGTAGGCAATTTAATAATAATTAGTAATAATAATAATGTAATAGCTACTATTTATATAATAATTTAATGTTTGTGAAGATTTTCTTACAATTTTTATCTCATTTTATCCTCACAATAATCCTGGGAGGTAGGTGTTATTATTATCTCATTTTACAAATGATAAAACTGAGGCAGAGAGACAAGTAACTTGCCCAGCTAGTTAGCATTTGAAGCAGAATTTAAACTGAGAACATGACTTGAAGTCCAGCGCTCAATCTGCTTCACCACCTACTTGCCTCACAGCATGGTCAGTCAACAAGCATTTGCACTAAGCTAAGTCTGGGCCTTAGATGGAAGGGACAGTGAGATGGTGCAGTGGATAGAGTGCTAGGCCTGGAAGTCAGGAAGATTTATCTTCCTGAGTTCAAATCTGGATTCAGACACTTACTAATAGTGTGACCTTAGGCAAGTCATTTAGCTCTATTTGCCTCAGTTTCCTCATTTGTAAAATGAGCCTGGAGAAGGAAATGGCAAACCACTCTAGTATCTTTGCCAAGAAAACCCCAAATGGGGTCATGAAGAGTTGGATGGGGCTGAACCACAAGCTCTGGGACTAGAAAGAAAAGCTAAAACCAGTCCCTGCTCTCAAGGATCTCAGCGTAATGGAGGAGATGACAGGAAACAACTATGTACAAAAAAGCCACAAGCAAGATAAACTGGAGACAATCCCAGAGTGAAGGCAGTAGGATTAAAGAGGACTGGGAAAAGCTTCTTGCTAAAGGTGGGATTTAGGCTGAGAGAAGCCAGGAGGTAAAAACGAGGAGAGAGAGAGTTCCAGGCACAGGAAGTAAGCGTCTAAGCTGGAATTTAAAGCTAGGCTCCTTGGCTATCATTCCAGCATGCTTTCTGCTGTGCCTGACTGCATCTCTAAGAAGCAGCTTTTCCAAGAAAATATTACTTGAAATATCCTCTTCTCTGTCAGGAGATGAGGAAGTACTTCGGAGAAAAAGTTTGGCATAAGGTCAGATATGGTCTCTGTTTTTCCTAACCTGTTTTGCTTTGTTATAAGGGAGAGTTAGATTTGAGGAGAGGGAGAAGGTTATTACCAAACTGTGATATAAAAGTGGGTTAATAAAACATTTTTAAAGAAAAATCATGTTAACTTTTATTGTTTTTACGTAACAATAACACCTTATAATTATTTAGTATTTTAATTTTTCTAAATCCCTTTTCACTTATTGTAATACTTCATCCTCTGTGTGTGTGTGTGTGTGTGTGTGTGTGTGTGTGTGTGTGTGTGTATGAGGAAATTTAAAACAAGCATTTTGTGAGGGAAAGGTTGAGGGGTTTTGGCTGGGTCTGTGATTTCACTGCAGGTGTCTGCAAAGTATTGCCTGGTTTTGTATAGCCCAGGAGCTAAGAATGTTTTTGTGGTTTTTTAATATAATAAAACTTTATTTTAATATGTAAAGCCATTCTTAGCCTGTAGGCTATCCCAGCCACCAGCAGGACTTGGACTGCCACCTACTGGTTTGTGACCCTTGGGTCAGGGAATTCCCAGTGAGGGAACTCCCTCAAGCCAGTGAAGAATAGCACCCAATGGTATCTTATAGTCTTGGTCTTGTAGTCTACAACTTAGAGAATAAACCTAATACTTAAAAAAATTATCAATATCCTTAGTTTAAAGATGAGGAAGCCACAGAATTAAAGGAAATTATTCACTATTATATAGCTAGGTGATAGGGACTAGAAGACAAGTCTCCACACTCCCAGGCTTTTCTGTCTTTATACTCAGCAATGCTCTTTCTATGCTAATCTCCACCTCCTCACAGAAACCTGTCAGTCTTACCTGATAATCCTCCCCAATAATGGGTATAGTCGAGGAGTACACCCTTTGCTTTGGGGAGAAGGAAATGCAAACTGACATCATATTGAAATACCTGGAAAGAAACACCATGGCAGGATGGACAACAGAGGGTGCACTTGACTTTACATATAGGATGAGTCTATGATGCTTAGCCTTTTTTTTCCTGAATCATTACTAAGTGAGATTTCATCATTTTCTTGGTAACTTAGTTTTTTAAACAGCAGCAAACAGTAACAAACTTCTGAATTTTTCTCCCTCAAAGCAGTTGAGAGTCAAATAATCAAAGCCTAAGTAAAGGAGCGTTGACACTACCTAACTACACGTGGAAAACCACAAACCATATTAGAAATGCCAACAAAGGATGTTTTGTACAATGAAATTAGAAGCCACTTAACCAATTTCCAAGTCAGAAGTGAAAGGGAAAAGTATTGGGAAAGTTTTCATGCTGACAATAATGGGCTATGAGAGAAATGATCATAAACAACAAGGCCTTGACTAATTTTAGAGTTTGCCTCATATAATTTCTTGGCTTAACATTTACCGGGACTCACTTTTCAGGAGGTAACAACAAAAGGCCTCACCCGCTGGTGGCACCATGGTTCAAAGTGCTTTCAGCTAATAATATATTCACTGTATACTGATACCCCACAAAGGAGATGTTATCCTCGTACAAGGACTGTGACCATAAAAGTCATGATCCATTTTCCTTATAACAGAAACAGATGGTCCCACAATCAAAAGGAAGAATGTAATCCACAGGTTTAGAAGCAGGGCCTTGTGTGAGAGTCTGAAAATAATTTGAACAGCTGGCAGGCTTTAGGGTCTATCCAAGACCCACTGGTTAAAGAGGCCCTCTCACCATTAGCACATGCCTCCCACTCCCCTTTCACCGGAACACCGGCAGTAAATTGGATTCTTCAGGAATTAAGAGAACGAAAGACCAAGAAAAGATGTTCTGAAAGCTTTCTCATAGTTGTTGCCACCTGTTTTCCTGTCAGCCTGGCTGTATAAATTCAAAGAATCATTCAGTTTGACAGTTGGAAGAGACTTCAGCGTCCATTTAGTCTAATTCATAAAAGAAAGGAATCTTCCCTGTAACAGATCTGACATGTGGTCATCCACCCCTAGCTTTTTCTCAGGACATTTACCATTGTATTACTACACTCTCCTCTAGTCCCCATTTTAACCTATTAGTATATCAGTTCAACTCTACACTGACCTCTTCCCTTGAGTTCCTTGCCCCCTAATTCTATCAAAGACCTTATCCTGCCAGACCTCAGACTTGGATTACTTTCTTTTTTTAAAAATGTATTTTTATCCTTGGATTATTTTCCACCATCCACTGCTTTTGCTCCTTCTTACATGCTGTTGAGCTAAGCTAGAGGAAATAATGAAACCATGCTGACTGGATCCACTATAAATTTATGCTACATAATTTCAGCTGAGCACCTACTATGGCAGGCCAATCATTTTACACATCTCTAAATCGATTTACTATCTCATTCACCAGTGGCTTTTTGAAAATATTTCATCCCTCCTCAAGCTTCCCATAGCTCCTCTTCCTTTGTTCTCTCAGATGAGAATCTTGCCTCATATTGCACTGAAAAAAAAATTGAGGCCATTCACCAAGAGCTCACTTTTCTCCTCTCCTTCACATTTCATATCAATCTGATAATTTACCCAACTATCTCTTCCTTCACCTCATATCACATGAAGAGGTGGCCCTTCTCCTTAACAACAAGAACCCCTATATATTGCAAAGTGATCCCATTCCATTCCTTCTTCTCCAACAGATTATTTTCTATCACTTCCACTCTCTCACCAATTTTTTCTGGTCTCCTGGCTGCTTTCTCCTATATACAAGCATACCCATATTTCTCATTCCTCATTTGATCCATCTATTCTTGCTAGCTATCATCCTATGTCTTGCGTCCCTTTCATGGCCAAACTCTTTGAGAAAGCTGTCTAAAATCAATGTCTCCACTTCCTCTTCTCTCACTCTTTTCTTAAGTCTTTGCAGTCTGGCTTCCTACCTCATCATTCAATTGAAAGCACCTTATCCAAAGTTACCAATATCTCAGTTCATGTGATTGTGTCATTGTCTTTCATGCTGTTTCTTAAATAAGAAACTCCGTCTCTTGATTCCATTCATTTTCACTGGCAGTTCCTCATGCATGGAACTCTCTCCACTTCTTGGCTTCCTTCAAGTTTCAACTAAAATCCCTTTTTCTGCAAGAAGGTTTTCTCAGTCCCACTTAATGTCTTTCTGCCTAAGTTCATCTCCAATTTATCTTGTATGTATCTTGTTGTATATAGCTGTTTATATGTGACCTTGCCGATTATACTATGAGCTCCTTGAGAGCAAGGACTGTTTTTTTGCTTATTCACTTTTTGTGTTGGTGGTGATTGTGAGAAAAGTGATTATTTTTCTATTATATTAATAACCAATTATTAAATTAGGATTAAGGTTTTTTTGTCCTCTTTATTTCTTCATTCAGGGACCAGTCCCTGTAGGTCATTCAGCCAGTCTCTGAAGGAGAAGACTAATAGATGAGATTTCCCTAAATCCTCCAGGATCACAGGCCTCCATCTTCAGCAGGACCCCACCCAACTAGAAGACCTTACTTCTGTTTGCAGGGGTGGGGAACCTGCAGCCTCAAGGTCATATATGGCCCTCTAGGTCCTCAAGTGAGACCCTTTGACTGCATTCAAATTTCACAGAGTAAATCCTTTTAAAGGATTTGGATTCAGTCAGTTTCACACATGCAGCCTCAAGACCACAGGTTCCCCACCCCTAGTTTAGAATATAAACAGAATCTAATCTAAGTGAATTCCAACCTTAAAGCATTAAGTCTATGCTTTTGCAGCACCCCCCCCCCATTGTGGTTTAGGGTAACCCAGCTCATGTAGGAGAAAACCAACCAGACTGGTCTGGGTAGAGATTGATTCCCTTGTCCAGATTGCTGAGGGTGGCTGAATCTCACGATCAAGCCACATTCTCAGCAGGAGGAGCTGAAGACTTTTAGTCCACTTCCTCATTAATATGCCCACCCCCTCATTAATTGTTCACCAATCAAGGTTGATTTTCACCTGTCAGAAGCATCTCCTTTTCCAAAGATAGTTAAGCATTCCATCATCTCCATGATTTTGTCTTTGGTTATTGAGAGCAACCACTAACCATCAATTTATTGATTATCAGGTAGCCCAATTAATAAATTGATTATTAATTACCCAGAAACTCCATGTGTTGGGATTTCCACTAATCTTAGTTTTTTTGTTTGTTTGGTTGGTTTTGGTTTTGCTTTATTTTGGTCTATTTTTGTATTCCCAGCACTTAGCCTGTCACTTAATAGGTACTTATTGGCTGATTGAAGAACTCCAAAGAGGAGAAACCCTCTGCTCTTTTGCTAGTCTGTTCTACTTTTGACAGCCCAAATTTAAAGTTTTTCCTAAATTTGTCTCTTTGCAACTTCCCTCTCTTCTTGCTGATACTAAATAGAATAAATATAATTTCTTCTCCATATGAACAGCTTTTCAAATACTTGAAAACAGCTATCATTACTCTCTCCCCTAACTCATGTTCTCTTCTCCTGGGTAAATATAAATAATTCCTTCAACCAGTCTTCATATGTCATAGTCCTTGGCCAACCAAGTTGTCCTCCTCTAGAGACTCTCTAGCTCATCAATGCCTTTCTTAAACTGTGGTACCCAGAACTTCACACAATATTCCAGATGTAGTCTTGTGAGGGCAGAATACAATGAAACTATCATCATCCTGGCAGCTATGCCCCTTTTTATGCAGCCAAGATCATATTAATTTGGGGGATACCACATAACACTGAAGAATGAAGTCTGCTAAAATCCCATATGTTTTCCAGAACAACTGCTGTCTTTCCACTACTCCCCTGTTGTGCTTCTGAAGTGGATTTTTTTATATCCAAGTATAAATAATTTACATTTATCTCCATTAATTTTCATTTTATTAGATTCACTCCAGTGCTCTGACCTGTTAAAATCCTTTTGGGTTCTGGTTCCATCATTCACAGTGTTAACTATGCCTCTTAGCTTTGTATCTGCAAGTTTGACGAATATATCATCTCTGCTTTGATCCAAGTCATTTTTTAAAATTTTGAATGTTTATAAGGATGTTTTTATTTTTTTATTTTTTTAATATAAATTTATTTATTTTTAGCTTTCAACATTCACTCCCACAAGTTTTTGAATTCCAAATTTATACCCCATCTCCCCCTCCTCCACCCCAAGATGGCATGCATTCTGAATATCCCTTCCCCTAGTCTATCCTCTCTTCTATCTCTCTCCCCTTCTATTATCCTCTTCCCCTTCTATTTTCCTGTAGGGCAGGATAGACTTCTGTACCCCATTTCCTGTATTTCTTATTTCCCAGTAGCATGTAAAAACATTTTTTTAAACATATGTTTTTAAAACTTTAGGTCTCAAATTTTCTTTCTTCCTCCCTCCCCACCTACCCTCATTGAAAAGGCAAGCAGCTCATGTGCAGTTATGTAAAACATTTCCATAGTAGACATGTTGTGAAAAACTAACTCTATTACCCTTAATCCTATCCTGCCCTCACATTTATTATATTCCTTCTTTTGACCCTGTCCCTCCTCAGAAGTATTTACTTCTGATTACCCTTTCCCAATCTGCCCTCCTCTCTATCATCCCCTGCTCTCTTGTCCCTTCTCCCCCTATTTTCCTGTAGGGTAAGACAGATTTCCATACCCAATTGAATGTGTATGTTATTCCTCCTTAAGCCAAATCCTATGAGAATAAGATTCACTCATTCCCTCTCACCTTCCCCTGTTTCCCCTCCACTGTAAGACTTTTCTGTTTTTTTTGTGAGATAATTTACCCCATTCTACCTCTCCCTTTCTTCTTCTCTGAGTATAATCCTCTCTCATCCCTTAATTTTTTCTCCAGATATGACCCCTTAATCTTCAACTCACCCTGTGCCCTCTATCTATCTATCTACATATAATACATATAATTTTTTTCCTCCAACTACCCTAATACTGACAAAGGTCTCATGAGTTATAAATATCATCTTTCCATGCAGGAATGTAAACAGTTCAATCTTAATAAGTCTCTTATGATTTCTCTTTCCTGTTTACCTCTTCATGTTCCACTTGAGTCCTGTATTTGAAAGTCAAATTTTCTATTCAGCTCTGGTCTTTTCATCAGGAATGCTTGAAAGTCCTCTATTTCACTGAATGACCATTTTTTCCCCTGAAGGATTATACTCAGTTTTGCTGGGTAGGTGATTCTTGGTTGTAATCCTATCTCCTTTGCCCTCCAGAATATTATATTCCATGCCCTGCGGTCCTTTAATGTAGAAGCTGCTAAATCTTGTGTTATCCTGATTGTGTTTCCACAGTACTTGATTGTTTCCTTCTGGCAGCTTGTAATATTTTCTCCTTGACCTGGGAACTCTGGAATTTGGCTACAATATTCCTAGGAGTTTTCCTTTGGGGATCTCTTTCAGGAGGAGATCTGTGGATTCTTTCAATTTCTATTTTGCCCTCTGGTTCTAATATATCAGGGCAGTTTTCCTTGATAATTTCTTGAAAGATGATGTCTAGGCTCTTTTTTTGATCATGGCTTTCAGATAGTCCAATAATTTTTAAATTCTCTCTCCTGGATCTATTTTCCAGGTCAGTTGTTTTTCCAATGAGATATTTCACATTGTTTTCTAATTTTTCATTCTTTTGGATTTGTTTTACAGTGTCTGATTTCTCATAAAGTCACTATCTTCCAATTGCTCTATTCTAATTTTTAAGGAAGTATTTTCTTCAGTAATCTTTTGGACTTCCTTTTCCATTTGGCCAATTTTTCTTTTTAGGGCATTTTTCTCCTCATTGGCTTTTTGGACCTCTTTTGCCATTTGGGTTAGGCTATTTTTTAAGGTGTTATTTTCTTCAGTATTTTTTTGGGTCTCCTTTAGCAAGCTGTTGACTTGTTTTTCATGATTTTCTTGCATCACTCTCAGTTTTTCCTCTACTTCCCTTACTTGCTTCTCAAAATCCCTTTTGAGCTCTTCCAAGGCCTGGGACTGATTCATATTTTTCTTGGAGGCTTTGGATGTAGGAGCTTTGACTTTGTTGTCTTCTTCTGGTTGTATATTTTGATCTTCTTTTCACCAAAGTAAGATAATATAGTCTGACTCTTTTTGTGCTGCTTGCTCATGATCCCAGCCAATTACTTGAGTTTTAAACTCTTTGTTAAGGTAAGAGTCTGCTTCCAATGTGGAGAATGTACTGTCCCAAGCTTCAGGGGTTTGTATAGCTGTTTTCAGAGATACTTGTAGGGACCTGTAAATTTTCAGTTCTTCAAAGGTGGTATGATAAGGGGCGAGGTGTTTACTCCTTTCCTGGCCTGTGACCACAAGTATTCCTTTCTGTCCTGTAACTGTGAGGAGGGTTCCTCTCCACAGCCACTCAAGCTCCACACCAGCGCTCCTCCTCACCCCAGCACCTGCCCAGAACTGTGACCCAGATCCAAACACGGGCAAAGCAAGAGATTCCTGCCTCAGCACTGGCAAAGAGATCCCTGCGGTCCCTCTCTGATCAGCCATTGGATTCCCCCTCAGTCTGTGGGCCGGAAGCTCAGGAAGCAGCTGCCCCCCTCCCCCAGGGCCACACTCTTGGGGAATGGAGCTGAAACCCCACCTTCCTTTCTCAGCACCAACAGAAACAGACTTTTCCCACTGACCTAAGTCGTCTTTGGCATTTGTGGATTGAGGAGTCTGGAAACCTCCACAGCTGCCCGAGATTCAGTCCTCTGAGGCCTGCTCTAGGTTTGCTGGGGCCTGCACGCCCACGCCAGGCTGCTCTCCCAGCCTGGCGCGATACACCTTTCTGATCAATCATCCAGGTTGTCTTGGGCTGGAAATTTGTTTCACTTTGTCTTTTTGTGGATTCTGCTGCTTCAGAATTTGTTTAGAGCCATTTTTTTTTTGAGTATTTGGAGGTGTTTGGAGGAGAATTCAAGCAAGTCACTGCTTTCACTCTGCCATCTTGGCTCTGTCCCCTTTCCAAGTCTTTAACAAAAATGTTAAACAGCAGAGTCACCCACAGAAATCTGGAGAACTCCACTGAAGACCTTCTACCTTGTTGACATTGAGCCATTAATAACAACCATCCAAACTGAACCGACCATATTATCATCTAATCCATACCTCTCCATCTTCTCCACAAGAATAGTATAGGCATGTTTTCAAAATCTTTGCTAAAAATCTAGATAAACTATATCCACAGAATTTTCTCATCCATTAGTATAGTAATCCTATAAAAAAAAAATAAGCTTCATCTAGCATAATCTATTCTTGATGAAGCCATGCTGGCTCTTTGTAATCACCAACATCCTTTCCAAACATTCACCTCCCTACCACCTCTTGAAAGATATGTTCTAAGATTTTTATGGAAGCTGAAGTAATGCCCAGTGCTCTACACTACATCAACTCTTCTGTATTTCTTTTTTTTTTTTTAAAGAACATTTGCCTTTATCTTTCGGTACTTCTCTATTTTCTATGACCTTTAGAATCTCACTGTGGGTGGCTCATGAATTCCATTTGCTAGTTTTTGCTTGAGGGTTTTTGTTTGTTTGTTTGTTTGTTTTGTTTTGTTTTTTTAGGAAATGAGGAGATAGTTCAGCTGGGCCAAGTGATTTGAAGTCATTAATGGCAATAGGATATTCTCTTACCATCTCTTTCCTTAATCTTAGCTATCTATCCTTAGACATTTTTGGTCCTTTCATTTGCACTGCAATTCTCTTTGGCAGAGAAAATAGAAGCAGAAAAAGAATTGGTCAATTCTGCTATTTTTCAGTTGTCAGTTATCATCTTCTTATCCAATCCCTCCCCAAGCAAAAGTCATACCCCATCTTTGATTCATACTTTGCTCTAAATACAACTTTAACAATGCTTTTTGGGACCCTTGGCTTCCCTCTCCAGCCTCAGCTAATTCTGAGCTTTAGCATTCTTGACACTTTTTTTCCCCAGGACTGTGCTGGGCTCTTGTTTTCATCCTCTTTTGAATGCTCTTTCCACTTTCTGTACATTTCTTGTTAAAATCTAGGTTAGTTGATAATTTCTCTGGGCATACACATTGGCATCTTCAGACAAATGCCACTTTGCCTCTTCATTTACCTTTGTGGATTCAGAATTTCATTTTTGAGCGTTCTGCCTTCTCTCTAGGCTAGCTTCTCCTAACACATTTTACTCCAGGCAATATTATGTATTCTTTCCTCTGAACCTTTTGAAATACCATTTCCCAAAATCTATTCTGCATTACGGACTATGTCCAACTTAGTCTCATCTATCACAAACTCTCTAAATTGAATTGATCATTCCCCCTCCCAAGGTTCCCAACATTTTCACCCAATAACCAGTTCTTCTTCAGATCCATACTGGAATGCCCTCTTCTTGCTTTCTCTGCCTTTAGAAACATGAGACTATCACTAAGTCAAGTGAAGTAGTTATGAACCATTCTGCTTTTGGCAGAGGGAGAGCTCCATAGAATGTATAATTGAAGAATTCTATCACTGTAATATCATTTCTGGGTCCCTAGCCTGTGATATTTCCTGAACTCCTCATCTATTTCCTCTTACTATCCATGTGGTTTGTAATAATTCAATGACAAAATCACTTGTTTCTCCCCTATATACACTATCACCCAATCTTATAGATATTGTCAAATAAGTGTAATAGTTAATATAATTGTTAATATACAATGTTATTCCTTTCCCCTCTTACTTATCCTATTTCTTTTGAATAGAGTAAGATGTACCCATGTAGATCCTTAGTCCATTCATGGGTTTCATCACTCTAAGTCTCATGTATATCTTTGAGGCCCAAATACTCTCTTTGCTTTAGGACCTCCAGTTTGTCCTGAGCTTTGGTATTTGTGTATAAATATTTGTGGCCAGAGATCGTACCACTAGCTTCTTTCTTGAATTTTGTCTCCTGGAATTTCTAAGTGTCTCAGCTGCTGGTTTTCTTCATTCTGAGTATTCTCTAGACTGGAGTATCTAAGTTGAGAGAAAGGAGAGTGGTTTTTATAGGCTGTCTTTTTCTTTGCCATCCTTCTTAGTTTAAAACCCCTGTGATTATATTTGCAAGACACTTGGGAAAAAGCCATTCTTACAACATACCTGTTTTAGGTACAATCTATACGTAGCCAGGTAGAGTATCTGTCAACCTTATATTGTAAGCTATAACCAGAAAGTCAAATCCTATTTTCAGACATGAAAACCTCAGCTTGCTTTTCACTTCCTAGTGAAGTGAACTTTGTTCTCCTTTTCTGCTTCCCTTTCTTTCAGTGGGCAACAATGAGAAAAGCTCTACCTATGCCCCTATGGTACTTGACAAGACTTCATAATCATTGGCAATACCTTTGAGGTTCCTTATGAACATGTCATTTTGTGTATAGAAATTACCATAAGTGCATAGGAATCATCAGTTCAGGCATTGTTGGAAGGTTCTCTGTTCTATTTGGGTATATGCCCAAGGAAGATTACTTCATAGTCTCTATTGTTAGCAAGCTGACAAATAGTTGCCTTGGTACCCCTGGGCATGGAGTCACTAAGTGTTCCCATTACTTTTCTCTTCTTCCTCTTCAGACCCTTACTAGATGATCTCTCATCTAACAGCTTATGTGACTCTACTATATAATTCCTTGGAGAACCAAAAATATCTCCTCATCTGAGTATCCAGAAACTTCCTCTTTAGGAAGACATTCAAATCAATATTTAAACTCTCAATATATAGCTGTCCTTTTCTTTTCCTTTCTTCTCTTTGTAGTACTCTTCTATTCTTCATCATTCTAACAATGTTCAAGTCTCCCCTCATTCATTTCACATCTTCCCCCCAATGAAACCTTGCTTGTCCTTCCTTTAGAAATCCTTCATCCTCTGCAACAACCTGCAGTATGAAGATTCTTCCAGATCAACCAACAGACAGGACACAGAAAACAGGCACTTGTGACAGAAATATGAGCATCAAAATTTGCAGTAAATTCCTTCACAATTTCCCCTACTCTATCATGATTAACATTTCCTGTCAATCAGTTAACAACAATTTATTAATTACTAGCCAAGTGCTGAGGATACAAAGCAGGTCAACAACAATTCTTGCTCTCAAGGAGATCATGTTCTAATGGAGGAGACCATATGTAAATAGCAATGTACATAAAAAATTTATGAAGAGTAGATGGAAGATCATTTCAGAGAAGAAGGATATACCATCGAGGGGAACCAAGAAAGATATACTGCATAAGGTAGCATTTGAGCTGAGTCTTGCAGAAAACTAGCAAAGCTAAGAGACAGAGATGAGAAAGGAGAGAATTTCAGGAAGGGGGACAATTCTTAAAGATAGAAGATAAAGTGTATGAGCAACAACCAATAGGCCAATGTAGCTAAGCAATGAATGTGTGGAGGGAAGTAAGGTTCAAGAAGACTGGGAAAGGTCCAGCATATGAAGAACTTTAAATGCCAAATAAAAGAGTTTATATTTGATCTTTGTGGCAATAGGGAGCTATCATGGCTTACGGAGTAGAGCAGTAACATAGTCCATCTTGCTCTTTTGGAAAATCCATTTTGAAGCTGTGTGGGAGGATGGATTAGAGTGGGGAGAGAGTTGAGGTAGGGAGACCAATTAAAAATACGTTGCTATTGCAATAGCGATGGACATAATAGATGATAATAAAGGCCCAAACTAGTGGCTGCATGAATAGAAGGAAGGGGACATCTAGGATAGAGGTTGTGAAGGTAGAAATAACAGTAGTTGGGAAGGATTGGATATTTATGCTGAGTGAGAGTGAAGAACCTAGTTGGAGAGCCTTGCTTGAACTACTGGTGAGTCTTTATACTTCCACATAAGTACTATGTACAGGATGTATGGGGTGTTCAGGGAGGAGGACTAGCACCTTTCTTGTGAGGGCTTTGCTGAGCCTTTTTTAGCAATGCTCATCCGCCTTGGGAGTCCACTTCCCCCCAACTCTCATAGTGGCCACATCCCAGTAAACTGTCTCAGCAGACAGGTGAAACTAGGTAGAGGGTAATCCACAGGACTCAAACCCATCAGTGAGTTAGTGGGATGCCTACCCCAAGCATGTGATACTTCCCTGGGCAGAATGGGAGGATGAGAACAATTTGTTCCAATGGCCATGAAAGCAGCTGAAGCAGGTGCTGTGGAGCACTTATATAGAACTTGGATAGAAATCAAAGATGCCAAGGTCATCCACTGCATCCCAGGCCATTGCCAGTCATCTTGATTGTTGTCTTGACACTTGACTTAGATAACTCTGGAGGAAAGAGTAAGGCTGACAATTTTGGGCAATCTTGCCTCACTTAAATCCAATTCATGCCAAGTTAAGACATCACCCAATGATGTCACTGGTAGTCTTTATAAAGAAAGTATGAACAAGAACCATGTTAAAACTTTTTATAGTTAATTATCATCTCTAAATAACTTGACAACTCTGCTTTACTTCACCTCAAAATAATTCAGCCACTTTTCCTTTAGCCTTGCACCAATCTCCTGCCTGTTCACCAATTTGCCTCACCCACATATCCTTTCCATCAATTTGCTTCACCCTCTAATTGTTCTACTTTCCTTTCTTATTACCTTGCTTTATCTTGTCAATTGCCTTCTCCTTCTTGAGTGTACATCTTCAGATTCTACTTTATAATCTTCCTTGCTACTCCTTGGTTCTCCTTAATCATTTCAAATAGTCCTTATAATATTCCTCAATCATTCTTTCTATAGGGAAGTAAAATCTGGATCAGCACCAGAGCCTGGATTGTTCTCCTTTTAATTTTTCCTCAATTTCTCCCAAATTTCTCCTCTTGAAATTCAGTCTCCAACCTATTTTACTTGGAGATGCAACTTAGAGATTCTGGAACATTAACCAAAAAATACCCTTGTCTTATTATTGATGAAAAATATTAGTTATTGTTCTACGTTTAAATAATTCTATTGTGTTGTGCAACTAGTGACAGCAGTGTAGAAAAAAAATATCTCACGTTGGGGAAAGGGCACATGAGTACAAAACATAAAAGATAAGCAGGATAAATAAACTACAGCCATTAATTAAATTTGGGAAAGAAATGATTAGTCATTGAGTTCAACACCTGTCTGTAATCTCAAATCTGCAAATGAACTTAGAATTTGAGTTGCCCCTCAGCCTAAATCAATCAATAAATCAACCAACTAGTATTTATTAAGTGCCTACTGTGCTCCAGATACTGTTCTGGAAAAGTGGGGAGGAGAGGGTTAGTTATGAAAGTTTTTGAATGCCAAATGGAGGATTTCACATTTGATCTTGGAGGTGATATAAAGTCACAAGAGTTTGTTGAGTAGAGGGCTGTCATGGTCAAGTCTTCTCTTTAGGGAAATCACTTTAGTGGTAGAGTGAAGGATGGACTGGAGCCTTTACCTGGTCTATAGGAAGTTTAATCTCAAGTCAGGCATAGACTTGGTTGAGGAGGAGAACACCATGGCTTCATTCCATATCCAGACTGCAATGTAGCTGGGAGCTAGCTCCTTGCAACAAGTACAGTTCTGCCTGTAACACATTTTAAGCGTCCATACTCAATAGAAAGGAACTGCCACCATTTACTGTGTGATGTATGTTTATGGCTTTGCCATTTTTATTGCTTGCCTTCTGTTGGCATCTACAATGTACTGAGAGATTCATGACTGGGACTTTGAAACACCTGAATAGAGACAGCTTCCAGGGGTTGTTATAAAGATTTACCATGAGTCCAGCATGCAGAGGAATTTTGCTCTGAATTCCTACTGAATGTCTTATTCACAATGATACACAGCACCCAAGATGAATATTCAGTCACTAGTTGTTGTTTTTTATAATAGGGAAAAAACATAGATCATATTTTAAAATGATCAGAGTTGTTAACATTTTGGAGGATGAGCTGGTCAGGGGAAGCTAGAGCTGTGATTTCATCAGTACAGGGAAAGCCTACACAGAATTTTTACCCAAAGGAGAAACTTTACCAAAGCAAATCAATACCTGTTCTGAAAATTCTAGTCTTAAAGAGTCACCTAGAGCACAAAATATGACTGGCTTAGGAATAGCCAGCAAATGTCAAAGGCCCAACTTGAAAACCTCCTACAAGGGAATGCCAACATAAATGATGACTCTCCTTCAAAGACCTGAACCATTCAGTTCCTCAACCTACTCACTTCCTGTGCCCTACTCCACCCCACCTCAACCCCACACAAAGATAGCACACCTTTGATCTTCCCATCAGCCACAGATATACCACCTCCATGTCTAAGAATTCTGGAATCCCCTAATCTGACAATGATCTATTGGCTTTCTACCTCTCCCTCTGTCTTCCCTTACCAACACTTCTCTTCATTCATACAATGACCTCCAATCCCTAGACCCCTCAATTCTCTCCCAGGCCATCACTCCTACACTAGTCACTCTTGTCCCCATCTTGACCTCTTTGTGAACCACTATTTTCTTCTGTTGGGTCCCTGACCTCTTTATTATATCACTAATTGGACCATGCCAAACCTTAGTCTTGGATCACTCCCCCCATCTGCCATCTTTGCTCCTGCACACGTGTTGCTGAACAAAGGTTGAGAAAATGATGCAGACACTCCAACTGTATCCACTACAATTTTATGTTATACAGTCTCAACTGGGCCTTCATTGACGCTAAGTAACCCTTCTATACCACCTTTATCAATGTCCTATCTCACTCTCTGCAGCAGGTCTTCCAAAATTTTCATCTCTCCTCCAACCTCCCATGCCTCCACTTCCCCTTACCCTTTGAGCTATGAACCTTTCCTTATGTTTTAGAGGGAAAAAAATTGAATTCTTTGAATTCCCTCTTCTCCCCTCTCCTTCCTCTTATATCACTCAGATGCCTTCTGCAACTATTTTCTCCTTCACCAATATCTCGCAAAAACAGGTGACCTTACTCCTTACCAAGGTAAACCTTGTACCTACACAAGCAATCCCATTCCAGCTGATCTTCTCAAAGAAATTGCCCCCTCTGGGGAAGGAGCCAAGATGGCAGAGTGAAAGCAGTGACTTCCTTAAGCTCTCCCCCAAACCCCTCCAAATACTCATAAAAAATGGCTCTAAACAGATTCTGAAGCAGCAGAACCCACAAAAAGACAGAGTGAAACAAATTTCCAGCCCAAGACAACCTGGATGATTGATCAGAAAGGTGGATTGTGCCAGGTTGGGAGCACAGCACAGTGAGGCGGGGGCACAGCCCACCTCGAACCTGGAGCAGGCCTCAGAGGACTGAATCTCGGGCAGCTGTGGAGGTTTCCAGACTCCTCAATCCACAATGCCAATGACAACTTAGAAGGTCAGTGGGAAAAGTCTGTTTCTGTTGGTGCTGAGACAGGAAGGCAGGGTTTCAGCTCCATTCCCCAAGAGGCTGGCCCTGGGGGGCCAGGAAAGGAGTAAACACCTCACCCCTTATCACACCACCTCTGAAGAACTGAAAATTTACAGGTACCTACAGGTATCTCTGAAAACAGCTGTACAAACCCCTGAAGCTTGGGACAATACATTCTCCACATTGGAAGCAGACTCTTAGCTTAACAAAGAGTTTAAAACTCAAGTAATTGGCTGGGATCATAAGCAAGCAGCACAAAAAAGTCAGACCATAGAATCTTACTTTGGTGACAAAGAAGATCAAAATATACAACCAGAAGAACACAGCAAAGTCAAAGCTCCTACATCCAAAGCCTCCAAGAAAAATATGAATCAGTCCCAGGCCTTGGAAGAGCTCAAAAGGGATTTTGAGAAGCAAGTAAGGGAAGCAGAGGAAAAACTGGAAAGAGAAATAAGAGTGATGCAAAAAAATCATGAAAAACAAGTCAACAGCTTGCTAAAGGAGACCCCAAAAAATACTGAAGAAACTAACACCTTAAAAAATAGCCTAACCCAAATGGCAAAAGAGGTCCAAAAAGCCAATGAGGAGGAAAATGCCCTAAAAAGCAAAATTGGCCAAATGGAAAAGGAAGTCCAAAAGATTACTGAAGAAAATACTTCCTTAAAAATTAGAATAGAGCAATTGGAAGATAGTGACTTTATGAGAAATCAAGACACTGTAAAACAAATCCAAAAGAATGAAAAATTAGAGAACAATGTGAAATATCTCATTGGAAAAACAACTGACCTGGAAAATAGATCCAGGAGAGAGAATTTCAAAATTATTGGACTATCTGAAAGCCATGATCAAAAAAAGAGCCTAGACATCATCTTTCAAGAAATTATCAAGGAAAACTGCCCTGATATATTAGAACCAGAGGGCAAAACAGAAATTGAAAGAATCCACAGATCTCCTCCTGAAAGAGATCCCAAAGGAAAACTCCTAGGAATATTGTAGCCAAATTCCAGAGTTCCCAGGTCAAGGAGAAAATATTACAAGCTGCCAGAAGGAAACAGTTCAAGTACTGTGGAAACACAATCAGGATAACACAAGATTTAGCAGCTTCTACATTAAAGGACCACAGGGCATGGAATATAATATTCTGGAGGGCAAAGGAGATAGGATTACAACCAAGAATCACCTACCCAGCAAAACTGAGTATAATCCTTCAGGGGAAAAAATGGTCATTCAGTGAAATAGAGGACTTTCAAGCATTCCTGATGAAAAGACCAGAGCTGAATAGAAAATTTGACTTTCAAATACAGGACTCAAGTGGAACATGAAGAGGTAAACAGGAAAGAGAAATCATAAGAGACTTATTAAGATTGAACTGTTTACATTCCTGCATGGAAAGATGATATTTATAACTCATGAGACCTTTGTCAGTATTAGGGTAGTTGGAGGGGAAAAAATTACATGTATGTAGATAGATAGATAGATAGATAGATAGATAGATAGATAGATAGATAGATAGAAGGTACAGGGTGACTTGAAGATTAAGGGGTCATATCTGGAGAATAAAATTAAGGGATGAGGGAGGATTATACTCGGAGAAGAAGAAGGGAGAGGTAGAATGGGGTAAATTATCTCACAAAAAAAAAGAAAAGAGTCTCTTACAGTGGAGGGGAAGCAGGGGAAGGTGAGAGGGAATGAGTAATCTTATTCTCATAGGATTTGGCTTAAGGAGGGAATAACATACACATTCAATTGGGTATGGAAATTTGTCTTACCCTACAAGAAAATAGGGGGAGAGGGGACAAGCGAGCTGGGGGATGATAGAGAGGAGGGCAGGTTGGAAAAGGGTGTAATCAAAAGTAAATCCTTCTGAGGAGGAACAGGGTCAAAAGAAAGAATAGAATAAATGGGAGGGCAGAATAGGATTAAGTGAAATAGAGTTAATTTTTCACAACATGTCTACTATGGAAGTGTTTTGTATAACTGCACATGTACAACCTATATTGAGTTGCTTGCCTTTTCAGTGAGGGTGGGTGGGGAGGGAGGAAGAAAGAAAATTTGAAACCTAATGTTTTAAAAACATATGTTCAAAAAAAAGGTTTTCACATGCTATCGGGAAGTAAGAAATATAGGAAATGGGGTACAGAAGTCTATCCTGCCCTACAGGAAAATAGAAGGGGAAGAGGATAAGAGAAGGGGGGAGAGAAAGAAAAGAGGACAGACATGGGGAAGTGATAATCAGAATGCATGCCATCTTGGGGTGGGGGGAGGGTGAGACGGGGTGAAAATTTGGAACTCAAAAACTTGTGGAAATGAGTGTTGAAAACTACAAATAAATAAATTTATATTTAAAAAAAAAGAAATTTCCCCCTCTGTCATCCCCACTCTAGAACTTATTTTTAATGTCTTCATACCTGCTGTCTCCTTCCCTACTGTCTTCAAACATGCTCATGTATCCTATGTCTTCAGAAATCCTTCACTTGATCCTTCCATCTCTACTATTTTCTATATCTCATCCATCCTATGCGGCTAACCTTTTTGAGAAAGCCATCTACAATGGCTGCCTCTTCTCTCCTTTTGCTCTCCTCCTAATCCCTTAAAATCTGGCTTCTGGCCTCATCATTCCACAGAAACAACTCTCTCTAAAGTTTGATCTTTTAATTGCCAAATCCAATCCCTTTTCTCATTCTTTTTGACCTCTCTGCAGCTTTTGACACTGCTGATCACCCTTTTCTCCTGGATATTCTCCTCTCACTAGGTTTTTGTGATATCCCTCTCTCCTGGTTCTCTCCTACATATTAAACTACTACTTGTCAGTTTCCTTTACAGAATTCTCATCCAGGGCATTCCCTCTAGCCTTTGGTGTCCCACAGGACTCTGTCCTTAGCCCTCTTTTCTTCTACCTGTGTAACACTTCACCAAGTCATCTTATTGGCTCCTATGAATTCAACTATCATCTCTATGCTGATAATTCTCAAATCTATTAATCCTTCCCTAACCTCTCTGCTGACCTCCAATCTCATATCTTCAACTGCCTTTCAGACACTGTAAACTGGATTCTGCAAATGTCTTAAATTTAACATTCTAAAATTGAACTCATTATCTTTCCTCTTAAGTCTCCATCCCTTCAAACTTCCCTATTATTGTCAAGGGCAACATCATTCTCCCAGTTTCACAGGGTGCCAACCTATCATCCTCACTTCCTCACTGTTTCTCACCCTCAGAGCCAATCTGTTGCCAAGGCCTGTTGGTTTCATTTTTACAACATCTCTTGAATACACTCCTTTCTATCCTCTGATACTGCCAGCACTCTGGTGTACACCCTCAACACTGCATTCTGGAATATTGCAACGGCCTTCTGGAGGGTCTGCCTGCCTCAAATCTCTCTCTACTCCAATCCATCCTCCATTTAACTATTAAAGTGATTTTCCTCAAAGGTCAAATCCAAACCTATCTCCCCCTATTCAATAAATTCCATTTTCTCTTTCACTTCAAATACAAAATTCTCTGTGGTGTCCTTTGGTGTCCAAAGCTCTTCGTAATCTACTCTCTGTGCCCCTCCACCTTTATTCCCTACTACATACCCTTTTATCCAGTGACACTGGTCTCTTAACTATTCCATGAACAAGACACTCCATCTCTCAGTTCCAGGAATTTTCTCTGGTTGTCTTCCCATGCCTAGAATGGTCTCTCTCTTCATCTCTACCTCCTGGTTTTCTGGCTTCCTCAAGCCCCACCCAAAATCCCACATTATATAGGAAACTTTTCCCAACCCCTTTTAATTTTAGTGCCTTCCTTCCATTAATTATTTCCTATTTATCTTGAATATAACTTGTTTATATATTTGTTTGCTTGTCATCTCCGCTATTAGATTATGAGCTCTTTGAGGGCAGAAACCATCTTTTGACTCTTCCTGCATCCACCAGAACTTAGTATAGTATTTGAAACACAGTAATTGCTTAATAAATTCTTATTGGCTTGCTGATTTACTTATTGAACCCACATCTCTCTGATTCTAAGTTCAACTCTCTCTATTCAGTGCTTCTTATCTGTTAGCACATGAGTTGTCTAATGTGGGAATGTAAATTGATCAAATAGATAGCAGAGGCATTTAAAGTATCTATCACTGTCCTTGATATTAAAAGATTATGCTGGGGCAGCTAGGTGGCATGGTGGATAAAGCTCTGGCCTTGGAATCAGGAGGGCGTAAGTTCAAATCCAGTCTCAGATACTTGACACTTAACTGGTTATATGACCCTGGGCAAGTCAATTAACCCCAATTGCCTCACCAAAAAGGAAAAAAAAAAAGATAATGCTTTCGTCATTGGGTATATGACTGAAAAGATTGCTCTATGACAACTAGTGCTTTCCACACTTCTAAGTATAGATAGCCCCTGGTTGGTGAACCAATGCTCAGCCTCTACATGAAAACCCTATCTTCATAGCAACCTCATTATATTATAGTCCATCTCATGTCCTTACTGCAAAAGAATTTCCTATGATTGCTGTGGACAAATGGGTCAGAACCACAGAGTTTTGGGAAATAGTTTCAGACTTCATCACAATCAGTAACCTTCTGTAAAAGAGGGCATTGTAACCCTGCTTTTCAGCAAATTAAGAGAGTCTGTGGCTTTTTCAAGGTCTCTGAACTCTTCTGTATTTTGTGAGAGACATTATATTGTTCTTTTTTCTTCAACAGATCAGCCATGGTGTGAGTGTATTATTAAAATCTCAATGTTCATGATTGAATGTTTGTAAAAGAAAAAAAAAGTTGTTTGGAGAAGTCAGAGGGACCTTGCCCAACATGATTGAAATATTCATAATTATTTATTCTTGAAGTTAAAATAGAAAAAGACATTAAAGACTGTCTAATCCAGGAGTTCTTACTTTTTCATATCCTGCTTCCCTTTGACATTCTGGTTAACCTTTCTCAAAAAAAATGTTTGTAAATATATAAAATAAAATGCATATGATTACTATTGAAAATAATTATTTTAAAATCTAGTTTTCAAAATATTTTCTAAAATCAATGGTTTTTATCATTAATCTTTCTCAGAATAATGTTTGTGAATATATAAAATAAAATGCATATGATTACTAATGAAAACAATTATTTTAGAATCCAGTTTTCAAAATATTTTCTAAAAACAATAGTTCATGAACCTTAGGTTAAGAAGCCTTTATCTAGTCCAAATCATTTTTAAGTGAAAAAAATTATACTCAGTAGAACTCAATATTTAAGATGTTTGAGGTAAGGTGCTAATTTCCAGGGGCAGAAAGACCAAAAAAAAAAAAGTTTCTTCCCTCAAGCAGTTTACATTCTGCTGTGGAAGATACAAAATGGATACAAAAGTAAATACAAAGTGAATACAAAATGATAAAAAGTAATTTCTTGACTGAGAGGGTATTAACAACTGCAGAAAATTGGGAAAGCCTTTGTGCAAGGAGGTGACCACTGAGCTCTATCTTTCAGGAACCAAGGAATTCCAAGAGGAGAGGGTGGAATGTGTTTTTGACAAGCAGGACAAACTGTGCAAAGACGTGATGTCTAGAAACAGAATGTCATGTATGGAGAACAATTAGCCAGCCAGATCAACTAGAATGGAGAGGGAATGGAGGGAAGTAATAGAAAATAAGCACGAAGGGGTAGGTGGGAGTCAGATTGTAGAGGGTCTTAAATGATAGGCTCAGGATTTTATATTTTCTCTTACAGGTATTGGGAGACACTGAAGTTTAGGGAGAAGGTATTAGAGGGAGAAGGAAAAGTTAATATAGTCAAATCTATGGTTCAGAAAAGTCAGTTTTGCAACTCAGTAGGGGGTGTGGGTGTACATTTATTCAATACTATGCCTATTTAGTTTGTGCTAGGCAGTGTATTGGAACTTGGGAATCTGAAAACACAAAATGAAATAATCCCTGCACAAAAGGAGTTTATATTCTACTGGGAGGAATAACACACACATAGATAAACAAATACAAAATACATGCAAAATAAATGCAGACTAAGGATTGAGGGAAGTATTGACGGTTGTTGTTTATATCAGGTAAATAGTAGTGTTTGAGTGAAGTATTAAATAGAACCAAGTATACAAGAGGTGAAGATGAAGAGTGAGAGTATTCTAGTTATAAAGGATAGCCTAGAAGCCTAGACCACCAGGTGTTCTTAACAGCATACATATACATATATATGTATGTGTACATATATATATACACATATATGCATATATATGCATGTATTCATGTGTGTATACACATTCATGCATATACATACATGTATGCACATACGTATGATGTACCCCTGTGGCAGTCTGGTGAAGTCCATGGACCTCTTTTCTAAATGTTTTAAAATGCATAAAATATGTAGGATTAAAATTATATTGATATGATGATGTAATCTTTTGCCATCTACATTCATAGAGTTTCTGAAATACAATCATATGTCCATGGAGCCCAGGTTAGAAACTTCTGGTCTAGGAAAATATATTGATACAGGAGATTTCAGAATGAATAGCAAGCACAATTGTCCAGTTTGGTTGGAAAATAGAGTGCATGAGGAAAAATAATGGGAAAGAAGTCTGGAAATATAGATTGAAGGCACATTATTGGGGGCTTTAAATAACAAATAAACAAGAATATTATTTTTATTCTAGAGAAAGCAGGGAGTCACTAAGCTTCTTGAACTGGTGGGACATGATCAGATTTATGCTTAAAAAATCATAGTTTAGGGTCAGCTAGGTGGCACAGTGGATAAAGCACTGGCCTTGGAGTCAGGAGGACCTGAGTTCAAATGTAGCCTCAGACACTTGACACTTACTAGCTGTCTGACCCTGAGCAAGTCACTTAACCCCTATTACCTCACCAAAAAAGCATAAAAAAAAAAATCAGAGTTTAACAGTTGCGTGTGTGTGGTGGGTTGGAAGGGGGAAGTATTGGAAAAAGAATTCAGTTGGAAGGAGACTCCAATTAGAAGCTATCCCAGTAGTTCAGATAAGTGCTGATGAGAGACTGAAATAAGGTAGTGCCTGTTTGAGTGGAAGGAAGGAGAGTTGTATGAAAGAAGAACTGACAAGACTCGGCAATAGATAGGAGAGGAGGGAGAAGGGAGAGATGAGTGGAGCTGTAGACCTATACGTAGAAATTATAGATAGGCAGAGGCAATCTCAATTAGAAAAAAAAAGTTTCCTAATAATGACAGTTCTCCCAGAAATGGAATTGCTGCCTTATAAAGATCTTAGTTCAGTCATTTCAGCAGTATCCAACTCTTTGTGACTTTATGCTGGGTTTTCTTGACAAAGATACTGGAGTGGTTTGCCATTTCCTTCTCCTACTCAATTATACTATTGTATTTTATATTCTAGACTAGTAAAGCAAATGGTTCCAATAATTTAGTAGTTTTGTATTTTTTGGAATAATTTATATTTAAGAAAAAAGACCTACTAAAGTTTAATTAAAATATTATTTTATATTGTTGTTATGAGTTATATAATAACTACACATGAGTTGTTATAAACTCAATTATTGAGATAAAATAATTAGATAAAAGCAAGGCTGACCTTTGTAGAATAGCAGGCGAGTGCCTGATTCTGTGGGGATTCTATTCCCTGATATCACATAAGATCTAACACTTGGAATATTAAAGACAATGGTAATAGTGGAAAAGAGCTATTTTTACATTTTCCCCCAAATAAAAACTACAACGTAATTATGTTCACCTTTGTGTTCCAAGCCTAATTTATACTAGGGGGGTTTATTTTATTCTGTTTTGCTGTCTAGCTTTTTTATAAATAGCAACATTCTCACTGTCACACTAAGCAAAAGTGTCATTGGCCTTATTAGGGTTGAAAGGCAGAGGATTATTAACAAAAGCAAGGACTAAATTAAGAAATTATCTTAGAGCTCTTCATAAACATTAATCTTTGTCAATACACTATATGAGTGACAAGATAATTCTACACCAGAAACAATGAAGGGTGAGCTCCCTATCTATTGCCGAGTCTTGTCAGTTCTTCTTTCATACAACTCTCCTTCCTTCCATGGAAGTTTTCAATGAATTACAGGGAAAGAGTTCCATTTTGGGTAATAGGATATAGTAAACACGAGAGGAAGGAGAACTTGGAAGAGAAGAAGAATCCTAATTTCCACCCTGCTGTCCTCTTTAACAACCAAAATACTAACATAAGCTACTTGTACACATCTAACTAACCATTCAAAGATTTCCAGCATATTTGTCATGAACAAAAATAAATGTCTTTATGACTTTTTCTTTTTTTTCTACTTTCTTTTGCTCTGGACCTCAGATTTTATTGGTATAGGGAGCTTATGCTGAGGAAATCCCCTCTACCGATGCTCCATGAGTTTAAATGGTTTGTGTGGAGTCACAAAGACAATCTGTTTCGGAGGTAATGCCTGAACTCAGATCTTCCTGCCCCTAAGACAAGCTATCTAATTATCCCACGAAGACTTGTGACATTCAAATTATAACACAAGGTAAATGGAATGTCTTATGGTATGAAGAGAAGCATTTTTTATTTGGAGTATAACACAACAAGGGCCACAGAACACTCTTGGCCAGAAATGAGATATTGTGCTGAATGTGAATAGAATGGAAAACTGACAGTACATATTTTTAAGTGTACTTTCATTCCTTCCAGGTCCCAGTAGATGAGATTGAATGAATTCTGAGCATCAAAATTACTAGTGGAGCCAAAATTCAAAGGGATCTTTGTCATACTAGAAAATATGCGGTAGAGTCATCTTTTTTCTTCTTAAGGTGGTATTTGCCAGTCAAGACTCCTACATATTGATGAGATGGGACAAAGTAGTATATTTAAATAGTGCTGCCCTATGCTGAAACTGGCAAGAAGATATATAAAGAATGCTGACTTCCATAAGCATAAATTTCTACACATAATGTAACTCAGTCTTTGCTGTAGTATTTTGCTTTTTTTAATTTCATAGTTCATGATTGCTAGTTCACGTCTTTAGGAATGTTTAAGCTATATCTGTACCTTGTATATGTATATTACTGTAATTGTATATGCATATACATATATGTACATAACTATATGCAAATGTATAATTACAATTGTTATTATGTAACAAGATAAAAACTGCTTCTGGTGTCTAATATCCTGCATGGTGTAGACACCTTCGTGTACCAAAAACAAAGATCTGCTTCCCAACATAGTTGGATTTCTTGACCATCTTTGTCTTCTAACCTTCTAACCTTCATCTTAACATTTGAACTCAGTTCCAGTTTCTGAGTGGTATCTCCAAGACTTGGAGAGAGGAGAATTTGCTAAATTGTTATTCTTTCCCTAACCCATATGACTTATTTTATTTATAGAAGATCTTTCACGTAGATTTAACTAGTGGAAATTATGTAGTAGAGAAAAGTTCTGTGATTCAACTCAGAACTAGATTCAAAGCTATTTAAAAACATTAAACTGAGCCCCCCCTTTTAGTTAAGAAACACTTTCCTTTATCAATCTCAGTAGAATATCAACCTCAATAGAAAGAGAGGACTTTGAAGGATGATTAGTTGATTTAGAGGGTAAGATAATGAGTTCTGTTTTGTCTATATGAGTTTGTGATGCCTGCAGTACATTCACTTTGAGATGTCTAATGGGCAGTTTGAGATGTGGAACTCAGTCTCAAGAGAGATACTAGTTCTTGCCACTTAGATCTAGAAATCTGCATAGAGACAATAATAGAATCTCTGGGAGCTGGTGAGATGATCAAGAGAGGACAGAGAGAATGAAGAAAATAAGACGGAGGATAGAGCCTTGTGAGTTTCCCACAGGTGCCTGTATGGTAGGGTGTGGATGATGATCTAACAAATGAGGTTGAGTTATCAAACTGTTTGAATGAGAAGCAAGTGATATTATTGTGATTTAAAAAAAGGGAGGAAAGAGTATGCAGGAGAAAGGAGTAGTGATCAATGCCATATGTTTAAAGTGAATCAAAAGGATGAGGACTGAGAAAAAACCATTGGATTTATTAGTTCATAATTGTTGGTAACTTGGAAAGAGTAATTTCAATTGGGTGGTGAGTTCAGAAGCCAGATTGCAATGGATTGAGAAAGGAATTGGAAGTAAAAAAAAAAAGTGGAAGTAATGAATATAGATAATTTTTAATAGAATTTGGCCATGATAGTTTGAAGGGAGAGTAGCGTCAAGTAAAGGGTTTTTTTGTTTTGTTTTGTTTTAAACATGAGGGAGACCTGATTATGTAGGCATTGGGGAATAAGTGAATTGATTCAAAGAATCTAAAGATTAAGGAGATTGGGGATGACAGAAGAGGTGAATTCTGAGAGGAAACAGGACAAAGTAAGATCATGGGTATTGGGTATAGAAGTTGGCTTTGGTAAGAAAGTCCATCTACATCTTTATTCAACATTAAAGAAAAGAAAAAAGGAATAATGTCAAAGAATATTGAGGTTTAGAATTTAAAAAAAGAAACTCACTCATGGATGAGCTCTTTCTTGATCAAAACAAAAGATAATGTTACTGATGAGTCTTTCTGGAGTAGGGAGGGAGTATGGTATAAAAGACTTAAAAAGATGAGGAGTTTTGTAAAAAGCTTAAAAATATGAGGAGTTTTGGAAAATCCGCCTTGAAGAATACAATAAAATTAATTAGTATAAATTGAAGTGATTGCTATGTAGCACTGAAGGTCCATTTAGCATCCACATGCTCACTATGCTTTTCTAGCTCATTGCCGTACAAAAAACAAAGAAAAGAACATTATTTAGTATGTTACCACATTGAAGTCTATTTATGGCCTTCAAGAGTGAAGGCACTGTCCTAACGTTTGTTATGTAGTGTTAACAAATAAGATGGGCACTTTGTAATTCTTATTTATTGACTTCTGTATTGTCTGGGCATGCTGATAAAAAACTCTCATTTCTCTCTTTTTTCAATAATACTATTAAAATTCAAACTTTGACAAGTTAAAAAAACTAAAGGGCAAAAAGCCCTTTTTTTTTTTCATCTCATAACATTAACAAACAGGGAACCAACCAACCCCTGGTTAAACCTGCAATATCACATTAATATTCAAGGTGACCATCCTCTTACAGGGAGCCTTCAGTCACTAATTATTGGAGACTACTTCTCATGCTGTAAAAGGAGCCTCATGAAAAAAGCAATTTAACCAATATCTTACATTATAATTTACATGGCAATTACAAGATACTTCATGTGCCAAAAAAAAAAAAACCATTCTACTAGAATAATAATAGTTCATTTAAATTTTATGAATTCAAAGACTCTGGATTCTCTAATTTGGATAAGTGGCTCATAACTCATAGGAAAACTTTCTCAACTTTTAAAATTGATTTTGCCTTTTTCCTTGAGAGGCAGTTGAGATTAAGTGACTTGCCCAGGGTGACACAGCTAGTGAGTATCTTGTGTCTGAGGCAGGATTTGAACTCAGATCCTTCTGACTCCAGGATCACTCCTTTCTGAAAATATTTAAAAATAGAAATTGCATTTTCCTGACACTTTTTAAAATTTTGTAACAAAGACTCTCAACACATTATTTTTCTTGCCAATTATAAATGTTTAAATGACACTGAAGTCAGAATTCAATAAATTCAATTAACATTTTATTAAGCACCTACTTTGTGCCTCATATGAGGTAGGAAGACAAAACCAAAACTTTCCTTGCCTTCAGGAACCTTACATTCTGTTGGGAAGTGGAGTAGTAAGGGGAACACAACTGTTTCATTTCACAAATAAGGAAACTGAGACATAGTAGTATTCTTCCTAAAGTCTACAAATCAGACAAATAATAAATGGAAGAGTTGAGATTTGAACCCAGGTCTTCTGATTCTAAATCTAGCACTCTGTCCTGGATTTGCAGGGATGTTTTTGTGCAAAAACAAAGAAATAAACACAATAGCTCATAATAATAGCAACAATGAAAACCACATACAATAGCAAAAATAAATAGCCTTTTAAATAATACATATCCTATTTATATTCTAATTTCTTCAAAACATAAGCTCAATGAGGTTTTTCCTTAATATGACAGGCAAATTTACCTAAATCCTAGAGTTAGTATTATTTGAAATTAAAAAGTACTAAAAGCCTTCTTGGCTAGATCAAGGGTTGAACAAAGAACTCCACTATTACTGCTCTTATTTAATACGATTTCATAAAGGCTAGCAAAGGTGATAAGAAAAGAAAAATAAATTAAAGAAATAAACACAGGCAAAGATAAAATGAAATTATGCTTCTTCACAGATGTTATTTGCATTTATTTCTAGAATCCCAAAGACTCAGTAAAAAAATTAGTTGAAATAGTTTATAATTTCATTTAAGTAGTAGGATATAAAATGAGCCCACAAAATTGTCAGCCTTTCTGTATACTACTAATACAACTAAGCAGGAAGTTACAGGGGGGAAAAACTCAATTCAAAATAAGCACAAAACACCTGGGAGTTAATTTATTGAGACACACATATGACCATAACTCTAAAATATTGTTTAAAGTAATAAAGAAAGAGAAATATTTAGAGAGATATGTATTGCTCATGATTAGGCTATGTCAATGTAATAAAAATGCTAATACTACCTAAATTAGTTTATGTATGTAATGACACTCTCATCTAATCTAGAATCTGTCTGGTCCACTTGGAACTTATTCTTTGCTAAGATCTTTGGTTTGCTTCCTAGTGTTAATTTACAACAACCAGAAAAATATTCAAGTAAAATGGATATGTGACTTTAGTATTTTGGATGCTTTTACAAATGATGAAAATTATAACCCATGTTATGTCTGCTCATCCTATGCAACTTTTGTCCTCATCCTTCCACAAGCTCACTGAGGAGAGGTCACTCAAAATTCAGGGCACCTTCTTCTCTTTCCTGTAACATTGTGAGGATGACAATGGATTACTTAGGGTATCTACTTGTTATAATAATTATAAATTCTAGCTCTACCATTTGGATATCTGTTTAATTTTGGACAAGCCATTTAATCTCATACAGCCTCAGTTTCTTCATCTATAAAATGGGAGGATTAGATTAGGTTACCTCAAAGATCCCTTCCAACTGTCAACCTATTATCCTGTAAGAGCTTCCTATTTACCCTTCACTTCTGACTTCCCGTCTCAGATTCCCCACTTCCTTCAGACATCTGAAACTGGATATCTGGTAGGCATTTTAAACTAAACATATTCAAAGCAAAACTCATTATATTACCCACTAAACTCCACTCTGACTCTTCCAAACTTCCAAACCCTTCCTGAGGGCAGCACCACCCTTCCAGTTCTCTAGGCTTGCAACCTGAGTTATTGCAATAGCCTGCTGGTGGGCCTGCCTGCCTCAAGTCTCTCCTCACTCCAATCCATCCTCCATCGAACCACTGAAATGATTTCCATAAAGCACAAGTTTAAGGTGTTATCTCTCTGCTCAATAAACTCCAATGGCCCCCTGTTGCTTTCAGGATCAAATGAAAAAAATATTTTCTTTGGCATTCAAAGCTTTTCATAACCTTGTCCCCTCCTACCTTTCCAGTCTTCTTATACCTTACTTCCCAACATGCATTCCTCCTTCCTCCATCTAGTAACACTGGCCTCCTGTCGGTTCCATGATGAACAAGACACTCCATCTCTTAACTACCATCATTGTCTCTGATTGTCCCCCTATACCTGGAATACTCCCTCTCCTCATCTTTGCCTTTTGGGTTCCATGGGTTCCTTCAAGTCCTACTAAAATCAAAACTTCTATAGGAAGCTTTTCCCAACCACTCAATTCCAGTGCCTTTCCTGTGTTAATTATTTTCTATTTATCCTGTATAGAATTAGGTGGTATAGTGGATAGAGCATCAGGTGTGGAGTCAGGAAGAGTCCTGAATTTAAATCTGGCCTCAGACACTTACTAGCAGTGTAACTCTGGACAAGTCACATAATCCTGTTTGCTTCAGTTTCCTCATCTGTAAAATGAGCTGGAGAGGGAAATGGCAAACCACTCCAGTAGCTTTGCCAAGGAAACCCCAAAATGGGATCGTGAAGAGTCAGACATGACTGAACAACAACAAAAGTTTGTTTTATATATGTGAGCTCCTCAAGGGCAGGAGGAGTGCCTTTTTCCTTGTCTTTATACCCCCAGAAATTAGCACAGTGCCTGGGACATAGTAAGTGCTTTAAAAATTCTCATTGACTGAAATAATAATAGCTAGCATTTATATAATACTTTCAGGTTTGCAAAGTGCATTATAAATATTATATTATTTAACTTCACAGCAACCCTAATAATTAAGTACTATTACCATTTTACCAATAAGAAAACTGAGTCAGACAGGTTAAGTGACTTGCCTAAGGTATGATATAGCTAATAAATGTTTGAGACTGGATTTGAACTCAGGTCTTCCTGACTCCAGGTCTAGTGCTCTCTTCCCTGCACCACCTAGGCTCTCAGCATATAACTAGTCCATGTCTTTACTTCATTTCTTCTTCAAAATTCCTTAATTTGTTGTGTGCTGCAGCTTGCTCATCCATACACCTCCCTGACATCTTCTGTAGGAAAATAATTTACAATTCTTTGCAGACTATTGTGTTCCCTGACTCACAGTCACACAATGACATCAAGAGAATGTTACAGGCAAGAACCTGTGGAGGTTCAAACCTAATAGGTACGGCAGCATTTAACCACATGTCTTTGGAATCTAAACCTCTCTCTCTGCTTGGATCATTTGCTCAGGAACTGCAAGATGAAGATAAAGAGGTTCTCTTACCATGCTGGTCAAATCAGTAAGGTGATAAATCAAATTGAATATACAAGAGTCTGAAGGATCTGTATCACTAATGTCACATCCCTCATTTTCCTGGATAAAGGAAGTGAGTGTCCAAGGTCACACAGGTATTAAAGACAGAGCTAGAATTTGAACACAGGCCCTCTGATTCCAAATGCAATGCTCTTTCCTCCGTATCCCACAGAAGTTATAATACACAAAGTGCAATGTTATCCAGGCAAAGGAAAAATCCACCTGAGTGTTCTAGGAAGGTTGGAGGAGAAGACGTATGTAGAGTGTGGGATGCTTGAGGGCAGAGATTGTTTCATCTTTGTCTTTGTATAACTGCCACAAAGGAGTTTATTAATAAAGATGTCCTGAACCAAATTGAGAGATCACTTTTACTTAGGGTAGGGATGGATAAAGGCCTCAGTGAAGAAGATCGCAATGGAGCAGGGTCTTCAAGAAAATAAAGATGTCAGTAGGTAGGGATGAAGAGTGTGTGCCAGGTATAAGGGGGATGGCTTCCATGAACATGTAGGAAAAAGTAAGAAAAGACCAGAGGAAAATTAATAATCCAGTTTAGCTGGGACATAGAACAGATTCAAGGAATAATAAGAAAAAATTCTCAGAAGACTTACCACAGCAATGCATAGAAACCACAGCATGACTATTCTCTGCATTATTCACTAATATACCAATGATATTAGAGATCTGTTGATGTTTTCTAAAAGTATAGTGACACATCAGAAAAAAAAGAAAGAAAGTACTGGCATAGTGGATAGACCCTGGAGTTAAAGGGACCTGAGTTAAATTTGGTCTCAGACACTTACTAGCTGTTTGACTTTGGGCAAATCACTTAACCCTTACTGTCTCCTCCCCCACCTCTAGAGAAAAAGAGAGAGAGAGTGAGAAAGAGAGAAAGAGGGAGAGAGAGAGAAAGAGGGAGAGAGAGAGAGCAGAGAGAGAGAGAGAGAGAGAGAGAGAGAGAGAGAGAGAAATATTACTATTATAAAGAAGAACCTTTGTTTCTGAGAGTAATTTGCAATCACTAAGGGAGCTTTGCAATTTAATAAAGATGATGCCGCCTGCTAGCCTCCTGATTAATTCTGGACCTACTTCACTATTCATCTGTCTTTGAGTTCTCTAATTCTTTTCTCTTGATGCATGTTTTCCAAAATATTTTTCTCCATCATCACCAATTGTCACCTCCATACTGAAGTCACTGAGCATTAAAGTATATAGTGATTCCATATGGAGGGTCTTTTCAAGTTCATGTTGCAACTGTTGATGCTGAGTAAGTTGCAATTATTTTTGCAAACTCTTATCATGAACACTACAATACCAAATGCCAAGTGTTCAATGAAATGATGTTTCTTTTGCCTATGGGTACACAATAAAATGCATCCTGTCAATGTCTTTGTTTGTATCTCCTATGAGCCATCCTTCCTTTTAGTAGCAACATCCTTCTTCCTTCTGGTTTTTGTTTATAGTGAGAATGTCAAGACTGATACATTTAATTTTTTAGCAGCACGTTCAATCGTTGGTCATTAAACAAGGTCCTGACATTCAGAATACCAATAACTAAGTTAAAGTTATAGAGTTTTGGGTCATGTGACCAACAATATAGTTAATTGGACACTTTCTCCAGTCCCCATTATCTCTTGAAAAATCCTTGCAAGGTAGTTCCCATGTAGATTATGACTATGCTTGCATGGGTTTGACTAAATGAAGTTTACTGGGAGACATAAATAGATATTTCTGGAACCTAACACACCTCTCTCCAAGGGAAATTTTGATTCCTGACTATGAGAAATCAAGAAATGGGGCCACTAGCCTAACCATTACACTCTCCTTGGAGAAGGAGAAATGGACCAGAATTGTATCTATCTCTTCCTCTAAATATTTCATATCCAAGGGAAATTATTTTTTAGGTTTAAATTGCTTCCCTGGTCATATTCTTTAAAAAGAAAGGGTTGTTTATATCCTTATGGCTCAACCTCTTCCCCCTAAATGCTGGTTACATAAAAGAATAAAAGACCAACCATCATAAATAGTGAATAGAGAATAAACTCATGCATGCAAGCACATAGCAAAGAGAAATCAGAGATGTTATGCAGATTAGAAAATACCAGGTAATACAGATAATGAATGAGCAGCTGTCTTATGAGAGAGAGAAAGGAGAGAGAGAGAGAGAGAGAGAGAGAGAGAGAGAGAGAGAGAGAGAGAGAGTCCCTCATTGATCTCACCCAAAGGGAAATTCCTTGAAGTCTCCAGGGAGGCAAGAAAGAAATCAGAGGTATGTTGGAGGACTGGCTTTCCTCTCCATGTATACCTTCCAAAATCTGTTATTTTTTTCTGTATTTCCTCCCACAAAGAGGATCTGGAAGCACATCTATCCTTTCTCAAAGCAGTGAGGGAGAATTTCTTGCTTATCCCCAATTTCTTGTCCGAATTCTGTCCATCACACAACCAGGCCATCTTCTCTTTACCAATTAGAAGTCTCTTGCAAATGTGTCAAACTTGAACCCACCTTACCACCCCAAAATAAGAGTTATACCCAAAATGTAGAGAAATTATGACTGAATCCATAGGACAAAAAGTAGATAAAAGTCTTATTAAAGACTCCTGGGACTCATAAATTGACACAAACCAACCAAATGGTTGATACTAGGGACCCCACATGGGCATGACCTTTTGCTGCAGAGACTCAACTCCTTGCCAAACTTACAGGCAGATACAGTTGGCAGATACAAATTCTGCCTAGACACATGGGGTGGATGGAAGGGGTAGGTGGTGAGGCAGTACCTTTTGCCTAGGGCACCCTAAGGAATGAAACCTCTAAACCTTGCAGGGGTAGGTGATTCAGTCAAAGGGCTGCACTTGAGGACCTAGAGGGCCACATGTGGCCTGGAAGCCACAGGTTCCCCACCCCCGTAGCCTTAGTAAGGCTACAGAAACCCTGTCCTGAGTATACTTTCTGCCCTCTGCCCTACCCTAAAAAGAACAGCAGATGCTAATTCATTCCACAGAAAGAAGAAAGGAACAAGAACCAAGGAAGAACCTGGGAGATGGGGCCAGCATGAACAGCTAAAATAAAGGGGACTGAAACCCAACAAGTCCTTTCCCTCAGAGGATAATTAGGGCAGGGACCCTAACTGTGTAAACTCCACAAAGTGAGAGGAAGCTGAGGCAACTTTCAGCCCAGCTCCAAGGGAGTACCCACTTACAAGAGGGAAGAATCAGAAAATGAGTAACCAGATATAAAGGAAAAAAATCCTGAAACATCAAAGATTTCAAGAAGGAAAAAATTAATAAAAACACAGATGAAATCCATAATCAAAGAAATCAGGAAGGAACAAGTGTCAGGATTATAGCTATCAAGCAGAAATGCAAAATATCATAATAAAAACCATAGGGCGTATGAGAAAAATGTGATTAGGGTTATAAGACTCAAAAACTTTATCAGTGATAAATACTAAAAAAGATAGAAATCTAGTCAAAAATGATAGTATAGTTTTATATCTGTTAAATAGTTAATACAGAAATATTACAACAAATAGAAGCAGAGTCCAAGGATTCAGGCTGCTGCTTGGCCTCCATACAGGCTCCCACTGGCTTTGTCCTGACTACAGGGGAGAGGGTACTTGGAGGGCAATAACTCCTTGGGTGGGGGCTATGGCAGAACACGGAGGGGAGGGTGGAAGTGAAGGCAATTGAAGTTGTTCCAGCCATAAATGTTTCTTTTATTTTTGTAGTATACTCCCTGACATCCACAATGTGGATTCTTTTATGCCCATTGCTCAGGAGAGATTACATGGTTTCTTATTTCTTTCAAAATCCTTTATTATTTCAAGCTTCTCCTAAATGCTTAATGCTTTACTTTGCATGCACTGCTTGACATTTTTGAACCAGGACAATTAGACACGTTTGGGATGTTGAATGAGTGGTTTTTATATAGAAAAGTTCACAAAAGCAAAAGAATAGGAAAACACAACCTTGTAAGATAACATACATGTGGTATGGTGATCTAAGGTAGCTGGTAGATATTTGAAGTGTGTATGTGTGTTTTGTGTAATCCTACACATCTCAGTTCATCTAGGTGCAGTTTTCTGTATTCTTTCTGTTTCTCAGGACAAAATCACATATTAGCAAGATGAAATTCATATCACGTTCCAATTGTTCCCTAACATATCAATCACATTGGAACAAATTCATGTTTTCAAAACAAGTGCTATGACAGAACAGACTCTACTTTCCTTTTCCAATTTCTAATTTGCACAAAGGCTAAGTTAGCCCAAAATCATATCCTTAACTACTTGAAGAATAATTACAAAGGATGACTGTCACTTGTCATTCATTGCCATTTTTAAACAAGCATTTCTTTGGAATATTAACTTACATATAAAACAAACTAAAAAAAATTTGTACCCTTGGATATTAGCTGCCAAGATGTGTAGTATGAGATATATTACATTTCTTTTCGAAAGCCTGAAGTCAATCATTAAGGATTATGCTTGGGTACATGAAATGAGGAGAGAACGGCATGGTAAATTCATTCAGTCTAACCATCTCACCAGATGATACAGGTGGATGCACAATCAATCCCAGATGCATTTGGATTGATCATAGATGTAGTCAAAGTGAGGAAAGTGGCTATTCACCATTGGACTTTTCTGCTGGGAATAAGCATGAACTGAAACTGATGGATGTCATTTTTATCTTCAAAAGAGCTTTTAAGCACGCTTGCCATTATAGCTTACATAATTCTGAATAGCTGAGGACTTGGGGAACCCCTCTGGTCCTTTGTATCCTAAGAATCCATGTCACTTCATTTCCCTCTGAAGCTAATCTGACTTTTCTCACTTGAAATCTTCTCCTTCCTGGGTCCTGATTATTTCCTTATGCTTTTTGCATAAAAGATTTAGGTGAAAGATAATGCAGAGCTACATAAAATATTTCACCACCTTAAAGTTAACTCCCCTAGCACACCAGGAACTATTACAATTCCTGGAACTAAAAACCATTACCTTACACATCCTGTGATTTATTTTGAGATTGTATTTGGTGCACTCGTCAAAGAAAGCATTCAGCAGTCTCCAAAGGCCAATTGGGGTTTGAGAGAATAATAAATACTGAATCTTCAGCACTAAAAAAAGAACAGTCACACAGATGTTAGAAACATTTTGGGCAAAGAAACTATGCCAAGGACCTTAGTGATATTGAAGTGGATGTTAAAAAGTGGGTGCACATCAAATGGGAATTGGCTGAACAAACTGTGGTATATGAATAAATGAATGGATACAACATTTTAAAGAGCTTACTCTGCAAAATACTGTGCTAAGCACTGAACATCAAAATAGAAAAGTAAGAGGCCCTGCTCTCAAGGAGCTCACATTCTAGTAGGGAAACAATACATATGGAAGGCTTCAGCTGCATATGGAAAGATGTCATGGTCCTGAGGGTATAGCAACAAAACAGATATTAATGCTTCTTCTTTAATGTTATTTCCACCAATAAAACCAGATCATTTTCTGATATTAAACCATTTACACTGATCTGGAAGCATTGCTATTTCAAAATTTCCTTGATTCATGGTCCTAGACTTTCTCTCTCAGGGTCTGAGGGTTGATAGTGGTCAGGGTGGTGGTGGTGTTTTGACCACACTAATACACACTCCCTACAGTCTCTCTGTCCAAGTGCCTTGCTGCTTCAGCTATGGCTGACTTGCCTGTCCTAGAGGGCAGTGTGGGTATCTGGCTTTTTCTCCATAAGAGACACCTCCACAGATAATGGCTATGGAGGCTGGGCTAGAATCAATAACACTTGTATAGGGGGTGTTGCCACTTCCAAGACTCTTGTGCTTGTCTATTGGTGACAGTTGACCAGCAGTTGCTGCTGGTGGTGATAATGAAAATGGATCTCTTCTCCACAATGATTTCTCCTCTCAATAATAGCTGTGGGGGCTGGGCTGAAATTAAGTCTGGCAGTATGGGGAACATTGCCACTCCTGAGACTCTTAGGGTCAGGATCATGAGTTGTTTTCATCACGGGTGATCAAGGTGGTAATGGTGGTAGCGGTGGTGATTCAACTTGCCTGGCATATGCTGCCTCACATCTTGTCTTCAGGTTGCCTTGATGCTTCAGGTAAGCTATCTTGGTAGCTCTGTAAGTAGCAATTTGTTGGCAATTATTGGGGTAGCAGTTCCTACTCCAAAGGAGTTGCCTCTCTTGGTGATAGCTATGAGATGTTGGCTAGAAGCAGGTCTAGGGAGTGTTGCCACTCCAGGAGTTCCTATGCTTATCCCTCAGCTGGTGGCAAAAGGCAGTACATAAATATAATGGAGTATTATTATGTCACAAGAAGGATAAATATGAAGAATTCAGGGAAACTTAGGAGCTAACAATCCAGTGAAATGATTAGAAGAACAATTTATACAATGACCACAATAATTAAAGGAAAATATGATTTAAATACATCAGAATTCTGATCAACTCAATGACTAATAGTGGTATCAATGAACTGCTGGTGAAAAATGCCTGCCCTTTTTCAGTGGAGATGTGAAGGACTAAAGGTGTAGCATGAGCCATACGTTGTCACAGCCATTCTGTTCATTTGTTTCACTTAACATTATTTCTTTATTGTGAGGGAGTGATTTTTTTTCTTTTGGGGAAGGGGATGAAGATCTTTGGCCAAAAAAAAAAAAAAAGAAAGAAATTAATGCAATATTTAATTTTGTTTAAAAAAAGAGAAGGTGTAGCAGAGCCAAGATGACAGATTAAGAGCAGCCACCTAGCTGAACTCTCTCACCATTCCCCTCCAGACAACATAAAAACAACTCTTAAAATCAAATTTTGAAGTGGCAGAGCCAACAAAAGATTGGGATGATACATAAGAAAACTTAGATGGTTAGCAGAAGTCTGTGACCTGTGGGTGGAGACCTGTCCAGAGCCTACACATCCAGTGGTGGGAACAAAGGGTGCTTTCAGAGCTCTCAGTGCAGAGACAGTAAGAGAGATGATCAACTAATCACAAAGAGATTATGGGGGACCCTTTGCTGTCACTGGATGCAGCTGGCACTCATTGGCATTTCTATTGGTCATACACAGTTCTAGGTTGTGGTTCCAGGGTAGAAAGGAATGCTGGTGGTAGTTGACCAGGGAGTAGGGGCCCTGGTCACAGTTATAAAGCAAAGAGTAATGGCTAGCACTTGTGGCTGCAGGAGACCAGGGTCCTTCCTAGGTTAAGACCAGAGCGTATACCACAAGAGTAGTGACCACACCTCTTTCAGGATCACATCACGTTGAAAACACCAAAAACGTGCAGACCCCCCTAGAACTAGTTCTGAAAATAGCAACATGAAAAAGCCCAAAGCTTGGAATGGTGCCTCCCCACCCCCAAGTGAGCAGAGCCCAACTTCAACATAAAGTTCAAAGTCAAGGAACAAACTGGAAAAAAATAAGCCAAAAAAGAAAAAAAAACACCTTGAGCATAAAAAGCCACTATGGTGGCAGGGAAGACCAAAATATAAACTCAGAAAAAGATAATAGGAAAACAGTTACAAAAAAAAATCTCAGAGAAAAATTGCTAATTGGACCCAAACTCAACAAGAATTTCTAGAAGAGTTAAAGAAAAAAATAAAAGTAAGAGGAAAAATTGGAGAAAGAAATGAGTGATGCAAGAAAATTATGGGACAAAATACTTAACAGGTTGGTAAAAGAGGCACAAAAATATTAAAGAAAATAGCACCTTAAAAAGTAGATTTGACCAAATGGTAAAAGGGGCATGAAAATCCACTGAACAAAATAATTCCTTAAAAATTAGAATTGAGTAAGTGGAAGCTAATGACTTTATGAGACATTGAGAAAAGATAAAACAAAGTCAAAAGAAGAAAAATAGAAGAAAATGGAAAGTATCAGAAGAACAACTGAACTGGAAAATAGACAGAGAAGAGATAATTTAAGAATTATTGGATTATATGAAAGCCATAACCAAAGAAAGAACCCAAACATATTTAAAAAATTATAAAGGAAAATTGCCTTGATATCTTAGGTTAAGAGGGAAAAATAGAAATTGAAAAAATCCACCAATAACCTCTTAAAAGACACCCTAAAATGAAAATTCCCAAGAATAGCATAGCCAAATTCTAGAGCTCCCAGGTCAAAAAGAAAATATTGCAAGCAGCCATAAGGAACCAGTTCATACCTTGTGGAGCCACAGTAAGGAACATGCAAGCTTTAGCAGCTTCCATGTTAAAGGAGCAGAGGACTTGGAATATGATATTCCAGAAAACAAAGGAACTAGGATTGCAACCAAGAATAACCTACCCCACAAAACTGAGTGTAATACTGTAGGGGGAAAATGGATATTTAATGAAATAAAGGACCTTCAAGCATTCCTGATGAAAACACCAGAGTTGAATAAAAAGTTCAACATTCAGACACAAGACTCAAGAGAAGCATAAAAAGGCCAACATGAAAGAGTAATCATAAGGGACTTGAGAAAGTTAAGCTGTTTGCATTCCTGTATGGGAAGGTGATACATGTACTTCCTAAGAACTTTACCATTATTAGGGCAGTTAAAAGTTTAACTGGGCAGCTGGGTGGTGCAGTGGATAGAGTGCCAGATTTGAAGTCAAGAAGACTCATCTCTGAGTTCAAATCTGGCCACAGACACTTACTAGCTGTGTGACCTTAGGCAAATCATTTGTCCCTATTCACCTTAGTTCCATATCTACAAAATGAGGTAGAGAAGAAAATGGCAAGCCATCCCAGTGCCTTTATAAGAAAACCCCAACATTGAGTCATGAAGAGATGAACATGACTGAAACAAATGAACAAAGTAAAAGGAGATTACATAGACAGAGGGCATGGGTATGAGTCAACTGTATTGGAACAATCTGCAAAAAAATAAAAATAAAGGAATGAAAACAAGAGATGCACTGAGATAAGGGGGAAGGGAAAGGCAGAATGGGGGAAAGAGGCACACGAGGAAAAGCTTTTACAATGGAGGGGAAAACAAGGGGAGCAGACAATGTCTGAATCTCATTGGAATTGGAATTGTTCAAAGAGGGAAGAAGATAGATTAGATAGGTAGATAGATAGATAGATAGATAGATAGATAGATAGATAGATGGATGGACAGATGGATAGATGGATGGATAGATGGATAGATGGATGGTTATACACTCAGTTGTATATAGAAATATAACTTACCCAATAAATTACAACGGATAAGAGAAAGGGAGGGAAGAGCATAAAAGGGAGGGTGGATAAAGGGAAGCAGTGGTTAGAAACAAAATGGACTTTTGAGGAGGGACAGAATAAAAAAAGAAAGAAAAGAAATAGAAGAAACTGAGATGAAGAGAAATACATAGTAATCATAATTGTGAATGTGAATGTGATGAGTTCATCCATAAAATGGAAGCTGATAGATGAATTAGAAATTTGCATCCAACAATATGTTGTTTATAAGACATACACTCGAAACAGAAAGACATAGACTTAAAATAAAGGGCTAGAGCAGAATCCAATATGCTTCAGCTGAAGTAAAAAAAAAAGGTAGGGGTAGCAATCACCATCTCAGACAAAGCAAAAACAAAAATAGATCTAATTAAATGAGATAATCAGGGAAATTATGCTGTAAGGTGCCACAGATGAAATATAATCAAAAAATTTTATTTCGAATTTCTCTGATAAAGGTCTAATTTCTCAAATATATTCTGAGTACAGAACTAAGTCAAATTTTTAAAAAGAAGAACCATTCCCCAATTGATAAATGGTCAAATGGATATAAACAGGAAGTTTTCAGAACAAAAAATCAAAGCTGTCTATAGTCATATGAAAAAATGCTCTAAATAACTAATTGATTTTTGTTCTTCAGTCATTTCAGTCGTGTCTGACTCTTCCTGATCCTATTTTTGGCTTTTCTTGGCAAAGATACTGGAGTACTTTGCCATTTCCTTCCCCAGTCACTATAAATTAGAGAAATTCAAATTAAAACAACTCTGAGGTACTACCTCACATCTGTCAGAAATGGCAAATGTCAGAAGGAATGAGGCAAAATACCTATGCTAATATACTGTTGGTGGACTCCCATTCCACCTGTCCTTTTCCCCTTCTCCCAGTGTATCTTTCTTCTGTATAGCCTCCAAAAGTTTTCTCTGAGGAATCTGATCATAACTTAGCTTTTATCTTTTCACACATAAATTATTGATAATGCTGTAAAATGAATTTGTGAAATTTAATAGTCACTGGAAAATTAGGATACTTCATATTTGGAAAATGAGCCCTTCTGGGCTTATATTACCTTTATGTTGTGTTATTATTCTGAAGCAAAGTAAAGAACTCTCAATGATAACACCCTCACTCAGTTCCAGAATCCCAGGCAAAGATTGCTGATAAGCAATAGACTTGGAAAATGAGACTGTCCTAAGATTTGTAGTTGGAAGGGACTGCAGTCCAATACTCTCATTTTAGAAATGAGGTAATGTTTGTATAAAGTAAACAGATTGGGGAAAAAAGGTTGAGGAGTTAAAGGTTAAAAATTAACCAGGAAGAAGAAAAAAGTTAAAGGGACCTGAAACATGAAGCAACACCAAGTAACTAATGCTGGTAGAATTAATGGACCAAATGTGCTTAATAAATGAATTACCAACTTTTCCACCTTTCCTTCTTTGTTCAAAGGCAACCCTAATGTAGCTCCATTAGGAGACATGTCCAGAGCCAAAACCACATTCGAGAAATATGTTCAAATCCTTGCCAATGAATGAATGAATGAATGAATGAATAAAAAAGTATTTATTAAATGCTTACTGTGTGCAAAGCTCTGTGCTCAGTGCTGGGAAGATACATATTAAAGCAAGATAGCCCCTGCTTTCAAGAAGCTCTCATCCTAATGGGGGAGACAACACATATATGAAGTTTCAGTTGCCATTCAGATGGAAAGGCCCTTGGGGTGCAGAAGCAATGTTATCTCTATTGATAAAAACATATTTATTTCTAATATTGAACCACTCAACAGTCCCAGAGCTTTGGAGGCAAAAACTTTCTCTTCTGGATCTTCATACCTGTAGCTGCAAAAGATGTAGGGGCAGAGGCAGTAGAAAGCTCTCATACTCACACGATTCATTCCCTGGAGAATGGCTGGGGATTGGGGATGGGGGCAGGTGGGTAGCAGGTTTTGGCGGTCTGGGGGCAGGGGGCAAGGAAATTCCTAGAGCTCTTGAACTCTAGATCTTGGGCTATCTCCATCAGGATTGGAAGGGAAATGGAAGACAAGGTGGTGGCCTTGGTTTGGCCTACTTGGCATGTGCTGCCTACTTTCCCTACCTTAGGACACCTTTCTTCTTCAGTTAGGCTGACTTGCTGGACTGTGGGCCAATTCATCAACATTTATTAAGTACCTTCTATGTATTGTGCTGAGCCTTAGGGATATATAGAATAAGTACAAAATAAATATAAGGCAATGTGAAAGTGAGGGCACTAGCAGTTGGAAGAATCAGGAAAAGCTTCATATAGAAGCTATAATGCTTAAGCTGTATCTTGAAGGAAACCTATCAGGCAGAGGTGGGGAAGGAGTATATCCCAGACATGGTGGACTGCTAGGAGATGGGAGATAGTGTTTCACATATGAGGAAAGACCAGTTTGGCTGGACTACAGAATGCAGGAAAAGGAGTAAAAAAGCAAAATAGGTCGGGGCCAGATTGTGTTGTTGTTCAGTCATTTTTCAGTCATATTTGACTCTTCATGGCCCCATTTAAGATTTTCATTGCGAAGACACTGGAGTGGTTTGCCATTTCCTTCTCCAGCTTATTCCACACATGAGGTAACTAAGGCAAACAGAGTTAAGTGACTTGCCCAGGGTCACATAGCTAGTAAGCTAAATTTGAACTCAAGAAGATAAGTCTTCCTGACTCCAGGCCCAGAACTCTATTCACTGCACCACCTAGCTGCCCTAGAGGGGCCAGATTGTGAAAGTCTTTAAAAGCTAAACAGAGGGGTTGATTGTCAGTTATATTAATCAATAATTCTTATACATATACTAACTGGCCCCCTCCACATCTGAATTCCTCAAAGAACAAACATTGCAGTGAACCTCTAAATCATAGGCAAGAGCTAGGGAAAATATGTTCCACTTAAAAATTGTATTCAGTAGCTGCATGTCTAAAATATTCACACGGGGAGGAAAGGCATGTGAAATCAATTTAAAACATTACATAAGCTAATTATAGCCATCAATGGTCACCACATAGAGATATAGGTTATCCATACCTGAATATTATATTCAGCCAACTTACATGTCATTTTTCAAGAATTTCTGCAGATTTGTGCCTTCTACCTCTTCCTATATAGAAATTATAATTTTGATATGAGGAATGTGGGACTATTTCAAAAAACATGCAGAATTAATTGAGATTTACTTTGTTTTCACTGTCTCATTAGTAAATACTTTCTTCTCCTATGTCTCCCATCTCTTACCTTTTAATAACATTTTTTTGTTTTCCATTTTTCAGATTTCTAAAGCTTTCTAGCTAATCTATGTGAAATTTTGAAGTATTACAACTTTTCTCACTAATTATTCTGCTCAACTAAAATCAATAGACAGTCTTAACTTTGAATTTTATGAATCTACTTTCCGAAGTGCGTTGATGCTGTGGTTGATTGGGCTAGCTACTAGAATAAAGATTTGTGGTTAGAGAATAGCTCATTTTTAAAATTCATAGTTGAGACTTCAAATAATTGGATTGTGAAAACTTGAAAGAAATTTCAGGAGTGACAAATCCTGCCAGGATTATTTTTGCTCCCAAACAGTTTGACTATATCGTTGGCATCATAAGATCATAGATTTAGAGTTGGGAAGGGACCTTAGAGGTCATCTAATCAAACCTCTTCTTTTTTAGGGATAAGTAAACAGAGACTCTGAGAAGTTAAATGACTTGCCCAAGGTCACCTAGCTAGCAAGTAACAAAGCCAGGATTTGTGTTCATGTTTTTTTACTCTAAATATAGCACTCTGTCCATTATTAACTCTCAATTAACCTGAGCACCTCATTTTCTTTTTTTTTTAGTATTGCAACATCTCTCTTCTGCCTTCTTTATTCTTTTACAATCATTTTATCAGATTATCTGCTCAACCAAGTATTCCGTCACCCAGTATTTTTGCAATATTTTTCTTTTTTTCTTTTCTTTTTTTAAATTTATTTTTAGTTTTCGATATTTGCTTCTACAAGATTTTGAGTTTCAAATTTTCATCTTGCCCCTCTCCCCACCCCAAGATGGCATGCATTCTGAATATCCCTTCCCCTAGTGTGCCCTCCTTTCTATCTCTCCCCCCCCTTCTCTTATCCACTTCCCCTTCTACTTTCCTGTAGGACAGGATAGATTTCTGTACCCTATTTCCTGTATTTCTTATTTCCCAGTTCCATGTGAAAACATTTTTTTAAACATGTCTTTTTAAAACTTTGGGTTCCAAATTTTCTCCCTTCTTCCCTACCCACCCACCCTCATCGAAAAGGCAAGCAGCTCAATACAGGTTCTACATGTGCAGTTATGCAAAACACTTACACAGAGTACTTATTTTCCAAACAAGTTAGAAAAAGGAGAAAGTTGAAAAGGAGAAGAAAGAGACAGAGACAGAGAGACAGAGGGAGAGAGAGACAGAGAGAGAGACAGAGGGACAGAGAGAGAGAGAGAGAGAGAGAGAGAGAGAGAGAGAGAGAGAGAGAGAGAGAGAGAGAGAGAAAGGATTAAATGCCAATTATAAGGTGCAATGGAAAGATTCCTGAACTTGGAACCGTAAGACATCAGTTCAAGCCCTATGTGCTTAATGGATGTGCTTCCTTGTTCAAATCACTTCATCTTTCTGAGCCTCGTGTTTCCTCATGTGGAAATTGAGTGGGTTGAAGTAGAGGCTGCCTCCAGAACTAACATGATATGATTCTATATTAATCGACAGTCAGAAATCAGGACATAACATTTAGCAATCTATACACACTCTACTTCAATTCTATTCAGCAAAATTCATCACATGAGTGATCATACTTTCCTGGAAAATGGCCTTTAACAAGGAAAAATCACTTATTTAAATTATTAGGTATTGTTAGGACAGAAATCTAACGGAAACTCTATTAATTTGCTTGTAGTTCTTCCTTCAGACAAAGTTGGAATTTAATCTTAAGCTAAAACATGTACATATATGATATATAATATTATATGTAACTTACTTCCTCTAACTTAAAAAATGTATAAATATCTTTATATGATTTTGGTCATAAAAAGAGGAATCAACAAGAAGCCGCTGAAGCTTCTTGAGCAGAGCAGTGACACAGCTATGTGAAGGAGGAGTTAGAGAGTGGAAAACCACATCAGAGTTTATTGCTTAAGTCTGGGTGAAAGGTGCTAACTACCTGAGAGAAGGGAAAAGAGAATAGGGATGTTGTGAAGGTGGAATTGACAGGATGTGGCAACAGAAGGAAGTGGGGGAGTGAGGGAAAGTCCAGGATGGCTAAGTTTGTGAACCTGAGTGACAAGGGAAAGTTTGGCAGAAAGTTATTTTGAGACAAAGAAGTTTGGCTGAAAGCCTTTTGAAGAAGATCATGGAATCTATTTTTCATATTCTGAATTTGCAATGTCTATAGACATATCCAGGTGGAGATGTCCAACAAGCCACTGGTGATGCCAGACTGGCTCAGGAGATAAGGGCTGGATAGGAAGACTTTGGAGTAATCTTCATAGAGGTGATAATGAAACAAATGGTGACTGATGAGAATATCGAAAGTGTAGTGGGAGAAGAAAAGAGGATTCAGGAACTAGAGCCCTGGGGAATATTAATAGCAGATAGGACAAGGATGATGATCAAGCAAAGGAAGTTGACAAAGAATAGTCAGAGAAGGAAAAAGAGAACTGAAGGAAAATTACTAAAACCTGAGTTAGAGAGTGATTAGGAGGAAAGAGTTGTGAACTACTTTTAAAAAAAAATTCAGAGAGGTCAAGAAGGTTTTAGAACGAGAAAAGGCTAAGTCCAGAAAGGAGATTGTAAGTATCCTAAGGGAGAATAGTTTCAGTTTAGTGTTGAGACTTAAATCTAATTTGCCAGGGCTTGAGGAATGAGAGGGAGGCATTAAATTTATTCTTATTGGCTCCAGGGGAAAGAGGTAGGAGCAATGGATGGATGTTGCAAGCTGATTTAGGTTTGGTGTAAATAAAAGCTTCTTAAGAATTAGAGCTAACCAAAAGTGGATTGGGTTATTTTGCAAGGTAGTGGGTTCCCCATATTACCCTTTCCAGCACATAACTCTCTTGGGACCATATCTCTAGATAGAAAGGGTCCTGCTCTTTTGAACAGTGGAAGGTGACCCCCTCAATTTTGTGAACCCTTTGGGGAAAATTATTTTGTTTACTTATCTTTATGCAGATACCTCCCAAATATTCAGATTAAGCTCTCATCTTTCCTCTGACTTCCAGCCCCACATTTATTTTCTTGACTGTCCTCCTGAACATAGGCACCTAAAATTCAACATATGCATAACATAAATTATCCTTTCCTCTAAAGTGACCCCTCTTGCTAACTTGCCTATTTTTTATAGCACCATCATCCTTGTAATGAACCATGTTCAAAAATTTTGAGTCACACTTGACTCTGCATTCTCTTGCCCCATAACCAATCAATTGCCAAGTATCATAAATTTTTCTTCCAAGAAGTTATCTATTGTCCGTCCACTTCTCTACTCACACAGCCACCATTCCAGGACAGACCCTGGTCACCTTTTGCTTAGACCACTGAAACTGCCTTTTTTTTAAAGTAGTTTTTATTGAAATTTTGTTTCTTATATCACCATAGCATCCCATGTATCCCTTCCCCTCCCTCTCCCAGAAAACCAACCCATGTGACAAATAGTATTTTTAGAGAGGAAAAAAAGTCAGCAAAACTAACACATTGAAAAAGTTTGAAAACATGTGCAATGTGTAACACCTGTGAACCTCCTTCCTCCATGAGGAGGTAGCTTGCAGGTGCTTCTCATATCTCTTCATTTGAGTCCCACTTGATCTTTATAATTTTATTACATTTAGTTTTGATTTTTTGGTGTGTTCTTTCCATTTACATTGTTGTAATTTATATATAGTTTTCTTGGCTTTGTTTACTTCACTCTACATCAGTTCACATAGATCTTTCTATGCTTTTGTATATTCATCACACATCTTTTTTTTAATCTCTAACATTAGATTTTATTTTGAGTTCCAAATTCTCTCCCCCCCTCCAGCCTCTATTCATTGAGAAAGCAAGCAATTTGATATTCATTACATGCAAAAATATTACACATCATTTCTCACAGCATTATAATATTCCATTATATACTTGTACCATAATTGGCTTAGCCATTTCCCAACTGATGGACATCTACTTTGTTTCCAATTCTTAGTTACCAAGAAAAATTCTGCTATAAATATTTTGGGGTATATGAGGACTTTTTTCTTATCAATGGTTTCCTTGGGTTTTAAGCCCAGCAACGTGGAGTCTCTGGTTCAAAGACTGTAGACATTTTGTGTCACTTTATTTGCGTAACTCCAAATTGATTTTCAAAATGGTTATATCACATCATAGCTCCACCACCAAAAATATCAGTGTTCCTATCTTGCCATTTTTGTCATTTTAGCCAATTTGTAGGGTCTGAGGTGAAATCTAAGGGCTGTTTTGATTTGCATTTCTTATATTATTAATGATTTGGAGCATTTTTTTCATTTTGCAGTTCTTTTAAGAACTGCTCATATTCTTTGTCGATTTTACCTATTGCTATTTTATTTTACTTTATATAACTAATTTTTATATATTTTATTTTATATAATATAGTTTGTTTATATTATATATAAGTATATTGTTTATATATCTTGGATATCAAATCTTTATCATAGTCCTGTTAGTGGGCCTGTGATTTCATCAGTACCAGGAATTCCTGAATGAGGAAACTCTGTACCGATATAAGCCATCATATTCTCTACAACTTATAGCCACAGAGAGTGGCCTTGAACACTAAGGGATTAAGTAGCATACCAAAGGTCACACAGCCTGTAAGTGCTAGAAGCAAAGGTTCCCAAACTTTCATAGTGAACTTAGTGACTAATTTACCACAAAGATTTAACACATTTTTGAATCCTACAGATGGGGAGTGTTTTCACTGTAGTAGAATTCCATTACCCCTAAAATGAATAATCTGCTTCCTTATATTTCATTTTAAATGGATTTTATCTATATCTCCTGAAATACAAGTATCTGTGTAGGCAGTTTTCTTCAAATCTGCTTCCAAGGGCTTACCTTGGGTCAGAGGTAACATGGATTGCATAGTATATTTCTGATCTGAGAAATCCCTAGAGCTTAAGGAGATCAGATGACTCTGAAGAGAATTCATTTAGACCCTTAAAATGAATTTAGACCTATAGCAGTCAAGGACCATTGTTATAACTTTCAAGCTTTCAGGAAAAACAAGAAAAAGAAAAAGAAAGAGAAAGAGAGAAAGGCACTAAAAGCTGTATTTTGGAAAGAACTCTACTCTCCATTTTAGAATTCTTTTCCCCCTTCACTTCAACTTCCTTCATGCACGCCATGTTGTGGAAGAGCCTTGTTAGTTTCCTGCACCAACGGCTGGACACTTTTGATGATAGTAATCATTGTAATCTTTTGATAACGATAATAAAACATGATAAGAAGGATACTTTGCACTGTATACCTTTCCTCTTATCAGCCCAAAGCACTCATAAAATTGAGTTTTTAGGGCTCTCTGGCAGGCTTCTCACTGGCGTGCCAACACAAGTTGTTGTTCCAAGTGTAAACAGAAAAGAATAGCGCCATTATATTGGCCTTCTTTATTCATACCAAAGGAAGGTGATGAATGTTGTTCTAAGTCCCTTGAATACATATTCTGTTATGACTAACATCTATGCAAAGTGACAAACTGGGAACTTGGATCTAATTTATTTTCTGTTTTTTATGCAGCAAGGGCTGTGCCCCACATGTTGCATGGGGGTGTCATTGTGCAGTTCAAAGGGAAACAGAATAAATATTTTTAGACTCTTGCCAGCCCCAACTCCCTGAATTAAAGTCTCCATGTAATTTCTAACAGGAGTGGAAACAAAAGTTTGAGGCCAGAAGTTTTGGCCACTGTCTTTTCCTCAAAGAGGGGAGTACCAGGCTAGAATTGTATCTATTGACTGTCTTAAGTACATATATATATATTATATATATATATATATATATATATATATATATATTATATATATATATTATATATATATATATATATATATATATTAATAGTCCAGGAGATGTACTTTTTAAATTCAGTCTAACTTCTGATTCCTGTTTTATTAATTGAAGGGAAACAAGCTTTATATCCAAGGCATCCCTTCCCACCAAATCCCAATTCCACAATGAATATTAATTATTAAAGAAATCCATTTGTACAATTTGATAGCAAACAAATCAAAGAAAGTATACATAAGAAAATATATACTAAATACAGAGCAAAGAAGCTCTTCCATTGGGAGCAAGGTAACTCAGCCTAAGAGAGTCTTAGATTCCACCTCTAAGCAAAGCAAAGTTTCCTTAAGTCTCTAACGTAGCAAGCTAGGGATAGGGACAGGCTGGAGACTGCCAGCTACTCTTATGTCAGCTTCTGCCCTGAGTCTTTTTCTTTAGAAACCTTCTCTCTTGAAGCTGGAAGCCAGAAGTGCCCAAACCAACTGCACAGCCAGAAGAGGCTTGAAGAGGCTGAAGTGACTTTGCAGCTTGAAGAGGATGGAAGTGACTCTCCTATCTGCATTTCTCATCAACTCTGCCCCACCTCTCACTCTGGTACAAGGCACTGATCTCCACCAAAAAGGACAGAGTCCCATAGCAATGGGCTTTGGGACAGGGGCTCCATATAATTTTAAAAATATGTATAGGGATCACACCCATGACTTCTGGGAGATGAGTACCATGTTTACCTAAGTTAACAAGCCTGCCATTCCAAATTTTGCCTGTTTTCCAGTGTTCAATATATTAGTCTCATATATGAATAGAAATTCATTTTTAATATTTGTAATTCATCTGCTCCCCTCATATGTTTAAAAATGAGGTATGTAAAATTTTGAAATACAAATAACAAAGTTGATGACAACAGCTCTATTTAAGGAATCTTTATAGTACATACTTTCTTAGTAATTCTGCCTTCAAAAGTATGAGGCTAGAACACAGGGGCTCTCTTTGCTTTATTCACCGCATCACCTATTATGGCCCCTTCTGCCCATCCCCTTTTGGTCTGTCCTTAGGGTTGGTCTATCTCTTAATACAGGAGTTCTTATCCGTATCTGTGATCTGGAGCCCTTTGGCAGTCTGTGGACCATCTTAGAATAATGTTCATAAATGCATAAAATATAATACATAGAATTATAAAAGAAGTCAATGATATTGGAATATAGCAATAATTTTTTAAATAAGCACACAGGCTCCAGATTAAGAAACTCTGCCTTAGTGTAACTCTTTCCATGTACAGACAGTTCTCATTTTAAGTAAACTCTCATTATGTAAATTCAACTTTATGAAAAGAATTCTGACAGAAATCCACATAAAAAAAATGTTACTGCACATTACTACTCTGTGTGTGTATGAGTATGTGTGTGTGTCTCTCTCTCTTTTTCTCTGCTACTGCCCCTTAGCTCAGTATTCCAGCCTCCCACTACCCCACCACTACCCTCTAAAAAAAACCTTTAAAAAATTCTCCAAGTAAAAGCAGAAGCATGCAGAGAGACCTCCGCTGTGCTAGGGCTGGACAGAGACTTGGCTTGAGATGTACAGCTTGGAGGGAGGAGACCTTTGCTCTGATCTGTCCACACCTCTGCCTGTCCATTCCCGATGTGTTTGTTGTGCTCTGGTGGTCTGTACTCTGTACTGTTTGTCTGTCCCCATGACCCCCTCCCCCAGCCTCCTGTGCTGCCTGTCCTCTCCTGTCTCTGTCTGTGTCTAGCCCCAATGCCTCTTGTCTTCCACAGATCCCCACATGGCTGGCCCCTGTCCCACATGTTCCTCCTCCTGTTCTTGTTTCTTTGTCCCCAGCCTGATGTCCTTGAACCACATGCTGGCCCCCTCCCTCCACAGATACAGCTCTCTTACTGCCTTCCTTCTTCTCTCTCTTACCCATTTTCCTTTAAGTAAAGGTCTTGGGAAGGCACTTTACTTATGTAAAGTGAGAACTGTATGTACAATCAAATGTTCATATCTTTTCTTTTTCCTACCTCAGAAAGTAATGAGTGTATCTGTCCTCCCAGAATCAACTAGGCCTAGGTTAACCAATTAATCAATCTATAATAATTTACTAAATATGTACTATTTATTGCTAAACACTGATCTGTGTTGCTAATATAAACAAAAATAAAAAACAGTTCCAGCCCTAAAAAAGCTTACATAATAATAATGGAGACAAAGACACATACAATCAATCCTCAACTTTCAGGGTAACATTCCTAGATAATGACCAGGAAGTCAAAAATGCAAATGCTGATACATTGAACTTATGGGAAATAGGGGGTTAGGTTCTGAAGACCACCAAAAACTATAACCTTTTGCCAGAGATTGTTGAAAATACACGTTTATGCATACAATTCATTATAATAAAAACTTAAACTCTGATAATACTCACTTCTCCTAAAACAGAAATCATGAAATAACCCATAAAATGCAAAGGATACAAGAGACAACAGCAGGCCAGACAGATAGAGGCAGGGGCAGTGATGCCAGAAGAACCCCTAGGTAAAAAAGGGGAGGGGCAACCTGTCATCTCTAATCTCCTTTTCTGGTCCATAGTTGAACTGTTCCTTGATAAAAAAAAAAAAATCACATACCTTGCAATGAGTACCCAGTCACCAATGTGGTCTGAGTTTGGAATTCCACAGTGGCTTGGTTCAGGGCTCTATGCTGGCCAATGCCCTGTGAGGGGGCTATGCTGCTCCAGTACTCTTTACTGCACCTGTCAGACCTCTCAGGGAGCCCAGCAGCATAGGCAGCGGAAAAAGCAGGACACCTGATAGGCCCATATAGTGACCACCATCTTATTTACCCACAAACTCAGCCACTTTTCCATTTTTTCAATTTCCTCATCGTGCACTTGAAAAATTACTTTAGCACTTTCTGGAGCAGATTCACAAACACCTTTAGAATATTCCTCCTTTTGGGGGACATAAGCTTTCTCGCATTGTGCCTCTCATTTTTTTTTTTCTCAGCTGCACATAGAGCTTGAAAATCAGGTTACTAATAAAATCTTGGGAGTGCTTGAAGTTATCAAAGTTAGATGCTTGGATATTAAGCTTGGCTACATAGGTATTTATAAGATACATACAAATTAGATGCAAATAATAGAAGAATGCACTGATGGCTAGAGAGGAATCAGGGAATGAGAGGAATCAGGCCGAGCACAAAAGGTGGTACTTAAGCTGAGTGATGTAGGAAGCCAGGTTGTCAGAGATGGAGAAGAGGAGAGAGAGCATTGCAAGCCCGAGGTGTAGCCAGCATCAAAGCATGGAGCATCATGTGTGAGAAGTGGCAAGTAGGGAAGATGGGAAGGGTTCAGGTTTGTGAAGTGTCTTGAATGTCAAACAGAAAAAGTTATATTGGATCCTAGAGGTAATAGTGAGCCACTGGAGTTTATTGAGTAGGGGACTGATATGGTGAGACCTAATTAGGAAAATCACTTTAGCATTTTAGGCTTATGAACTCTCACTTAGACTACTGCAATAGCCTGGTGGTTAGTTTCCCCCACCCAAGTCTCTCCCTGCTCTAATCCATCCTCCACAAAGCTGCCAAAGTGACTTTCCTAAAGCTTAGCTCTGACCATGCCTTTCCTGTCCCCCCACTCCACTCAATAAGCTCTAATAGTTCCTCATTGTCTCTAGAATCAAATATGAAATGTTTGGCATCAGAGCCTGGCTTTTTCCTACATTTCCAAGTTTCTTACGTTTTACTTCCCTCCACACACTCTAAGATAAAACCATACTGTATTCTTGCTGTTCTTTGCACATGAACAACCTATCTCCTCCCTCCCCTCCTTTTCCCCTTTGCACTGGCTGCAGCCTCATGTCTAAAGTGGTGTGTCTCCTCACCTTCACCTCTTAGAATCCCTTCCTTTCTTTAACACAGTTCATATGTCACCTTCTGCAAAACAAAAAAACTTTACAAAGATCGCATCTGATTCTCCTAACACTGTGAGGTAGATGTTTTACTATCCCTGTTTTTATAGATGAGGAAACTGAGAAACGTTAAGTGACTTTCCTAGGGTCACACAGCTAGGTAGTGTCTAAGGCATTTCTTTTTTTTTTTTTTTGGTGAGGCAATTGGGGTTAAGTAACTTATCCAGGGTCACAACAGCTAATAAGCATGTGTCTGAGGCCAGATTTGAACTCAGGTCCTCCTGACTCCAGGGCCAGTGCTCTATCCACTACACCACCTAGCTGCCCCCAAAATCTCAGTTTCTTTAGGTCTTCCTGACCTACTTCAGCAGTCCATCCACTGAGCCACTTAGTTGCTTCATAGTATCAGAGAGGTTGACAATGGCAAGTGCTGCAGGAAGGACAAGAAGGATGAGGTCTGAGGAAAGGCTATTACATCTGACAATTAGAAGATGACTGGGATAAACACCAGAGAGACTAAAGGAAAAACAGATATATTAATATACTGTTGGTAAAGCTGTGAACTGGTCCAGCCATTCTGGAAAGCAATTTGGAACTATGCCCCAAAAGTTCCTCAACTGTAACCTTTTGACCCAGTGATGCCACTACTAGGTCTATACTTCAAAGAGATCAAAGAAAGAAGAAAAGGGCCCGTGTATACAAAAATAATTATAGGAACTTCTTGAACTGGCAAAGAATTGGAAACTAAGGGAAGATTCATCAATTGGGGAATGGATGAACAAGTCATATAAGAATATGATAGTGTTGTATTGTATTGTACTGTAAGAAATGATGAAAAGCATAGCTTCGGAAAAACCTGAGAAGACTTATATGAACTATTGCAGAGGGAAGTGAGCAGAACTAGAAAAATAATTTATACAGTAACAAAATTTTCTTCTCTTTCAATTTCTTTCATTTTTTCACATCAAACTAAAAATCTACTTGGACATGCTAGGTTATTTTTCCTTTTGCTTTCTTAAAAAAAAAATACTGTTATCTCTTGTTTTTACATTACAGCAGATAGAGATCCAGCCTGGAAATCAGAAAGACCTGATTCATAATCTGGGCTATACATGTTGGCTGTCTGACATGGAACAAGTAACTTAAAATCGCAGCGTTCTAGAATCTAGACAACTTCCCAAGACTGTAAGTTTCAGAAAAAGTTGAAGGCTACATTGGTAGAGGGAATTTCCTCATCTGGAAGTTCCCTATATCAATGAGATCAGTGGTCCAGTCCCTATCCCTATTCCATTTCTAAATATATCACTTTACTCCTCTCATTAGAAAGCCATCTCAGTAGCAAAGAATTTGTAAAAAGAAAATAATTGGGCTAGGGGTGGGGACCCTGGGCCCTTGAGGCCACATATGGCCCTCTAGGTCCTCAAGTATGGCCCTTTGACTGAATCCATACTTCACAGAACAAATCCCCCTTAATAAAAGGATTTGTTCTGTAAAACTTGGACTCAGTCAAAGAGCCGCACTTGAGGACCTAGAGGGCCACATGTGGCTTCGGGGCCACAGGTTCCCCCACCCCTGATATTGGGCAAATCTGATTAATACATTAACCATTAATGACAGAACATGTAAAATGCCACACGTGCAATCCCTCGCCTCTACAAAGGCAGAGTAGAGTCTTTTCTTTCTGAAGAGTTGTATCTTTATTTTCCAAAGCTAAATTTCTCCTGTCCTAAAAATGTACTAATACTGAGGTAAGCCAAGTGACAAAGGCAATACAGCTAAATTCTTAAAAACACCCCCATTTTATAATTTAGAGTTAATTGCCTTTCCTTTTAGGCTTCCTATCACCAACAAAAAATAAAGCAAAATCTCCCTTTGAACAAAATGGAATACTTTAATTTCTCTGAACATGGAAAAGTCAGAGGATCATCAATAGGTGGAAGAGAAAAAAAAATTATCAAATACCTGAGACTATATACAGCATTTCCATGTGGTAATTAAATCCTGGGAAAATCATAAGGTAACCGTAATCCTCACTGTTGTTCATGATGTTCAGCAAGCTCCTTGATTTTCATTCCAAGCCTCTTTTCTCAACCCATTCATTATTTTAAATCCTTTTTATTTTACTCTCTTCAAACATATGTCCTTTTGCAAGTTAATTACTTTCTTGGAAATTAATTGCTTTCTCCTGTTTTTCCAAGTGAAAAGTCACACACAGTAACCAAGGGAATAGGGACTGAACCAATGATTTCATTGGTATGGAGAACAGCAGAAAGAAACTCCCTCTACCAACTCAGGTCTGTACCTTATCTGCAATTTACTGTCTTAAGTGGGTTGGCTCGGGGCACTAAGAGGTTAAATGATTTGCCCAGAGGCATAGAGCCAGAATGTGTTTGAGGCAGGATTCAATTCCATAACTTCCTGACTTCAAGACAGCTCTCTATACTCCAAACTCATATATAAACAAGTAAAGGTAAATAGAAATCAATCAGCTTCAGTCAATATTTTTACACTTTTAAAATTCTACTGCTTGTCAATCTGTCTGTTCTTTGCTCTTATCTTTTTTTTCCTTATTGTTCTTTCCCAACATAGCAATATTAGCACCTTGGTAAGGTTAATTATTGTCAAAAGTCACTTAAAGCAGTTCAAAAATCAAAGTGGCTGTCCAATGAAGGAAGTAGGGGAGGGGGTAAAACTTTTTTTTAATTATTCTATACTAAGTACTTGGTCCTTAGGATTCTTCCCAGCCCCCTTAAGAAAGTTTAAAGGTCAGTTAAATTTTATATCATGTGATGTATACATATATGTATATATGTGTGTGCATAAGAGCATGCTTTACGCGCATGATAAAATATTTATTAGTTTAATCTGGCAGTCATCTACTGTTCTCTCCAAAGACCTGTAAAGTGTATATTATTAAAATTGGATCTATATTGAGTCATTGTTGCTCTCAAAATGAATAATTTCCTCAGTTTAGTTTCTTTGTGCATATCTTTTTTAGGCTAAAGAATACTAATGGATTTCCAAAATTTCAACTTTTTAAAAAAAATTTCCTGGGAATTGAGTATGTAATAAATCACTGTGATTGACAGCTTTGGCATTTCACAAAAGTGAATCTCTAGCATAGAACTAGAAGACTAAGAATTTTTCAACACATAATATCACATTTGTCAGGAATCCTGTCTCCTGTTCCTTCAAACAAAACATCATGTCACTTTTACCCACACTTTTTCTTTCAAATAATTGTGAAAAGGACTCTGATCATTTGTCAAAAGCTTAGTTTTATAGCTTTGGGAGTTTGGGACATTTTGGTTTTTAGTAATTTGGTGCTAGGAAGAGCAGGAACAAGGGACTGGGGCCATGGCATTGGAGAGAAAGAGATCTAGACTTTGCCTTCTGATGTTACTGTGAGTTATTTGAGTAGTGTGGATGCAGTGGAAAGAGGGGTTGCTTACCCACCTGTCCTTCTGGGAAGTTCAGCTTTCAGAGTAGTACCTTAAAGCTGATGGTCTACATGAATTTATGTGGGGTGAAAGAGAGCCTCATGGGGAACTTCTATGAGTCTAGAAGAGAAGAGAATAGCAATTGTCCCTATGGAAAGTAGAACTCACCAAAAAGTAGAACTGTCCCATTAGCAACTCCAAGTGCATTTCTATTATGGTGTTAACTTACATGACATCTCTGGGTCTCATTTTCCACTCAAGACAGCCTTTCAGGTTCTTTACTGTCTCTATCTAAGATCCTATGAGTCTAAGAGCAATGGGGTCAACTATACCATTAGCATGCTTGAAATCTGATTGCACTATTTTCTATTCAGAATTTTGTTCACAGAAATAGAGTCTGTTCAAACATCAGAAAACTTTCAGATTTTGTATTTTATTGGAAACACTGTGGAAGCATAATAATGCCCTTAATGTAAACTTGATAGATTAGAGTCATTTTGCCTTAGCTTCAAAGAATTTCTGTGCTCTGCTCAGGTTTGTAAAAGTTTTCAAACCTCCATTTTTTTTATCTGGTCATTCGGGAAAAAGAGAGTTTGAATTGTAATTGAAATGAAATAACTGGAAAAACTAGATTGGTGGCTCAATTTAGATGCCATTTTCCAACAGATAATCATCAACTCCTCATCACTGACCTACATACGGTGTCCCAAAAGTCTTAAGTTTAAGCTCTAATATTTTTAAATTGCACTACGACTTTTGGGACACATGTTTATGTACTTTAAGCTCTACAAAGACCTTTCTATGAATTGTATCATTTTAGCCTCAGGGAAAAACCCCTATGAGTTAGGTTCTACAGATATTAGTTTTCCCATTTTACAGATGAGGAAATGGTAGAGAAGGAGTGTCCCAGCAATAGCCATCTTTTCTTTCACATTGCCCTTTCTGTGTGGTCTGAAATTTCTATTCTAATTTACATAGATAAAATCATATGTGCAACCTGTGGCCTAGGGAATCCCACCTCCTGTCAAATAGCTCTGTCCCCTCACAGACTCAGGTTCAACCTTGTGGGCTTGACTCAAAAATGTCCAGTTCACTGTCTTTAGATCATTAACGCCCCCCCCCCATGTGGATGTCTTTAAGAAAATCTCTGAGGCAAAGCTTAAGGATAGCTCATGTCTAAGGACAGGAACATTAACAAATATGGGAAAGATAAGACATTAATGTAACACATTATATTTCCCCAAGGTATAATAGGTTTGAATGTTTTATGCTCAGAGAAGGAGGCTAGAGGGAAGAAGTCAGAACAGTGATGTCTATAGAACCCAATCTCAAGCTCAACCCTACAAACACATCTTCTACTACTATGTTCGTCAGAGGTAAAACTATACTACCCAAGAGGCAGCTAAACACAAGAGGTAGAGTAATAGGCCCGATGTCAAGAAGACCTGAGTTCAAATCTGGTCATAGATGTTTACTAACTGTGTGATCCTGGGCAGGTCACATAACTTCTGTTTGCCTTAGTTTCCTCAACTATAAAATGGGGGTAATGGCAGCACCTACCTCCTATCGTTGTTGCAAGGTTCAAATGAGATAATATTTGTAAAAGGTATTTACCACAGTGTCTGACACACTATCGTAGTATAGTAGTAGTATAATGCCTATAGTAAGCATTCTACAAATGTTTATACCTTTTCTCCTTCCCACTAACCCTCCTGATGGGAAGGAGGAGTGAGGGAGGAGTATAAATATTCTCCTCCCCCCAACTGAAAGTCCAAAAGAGGGAAAGAGTATAAAAGAAGGCTCACTCATACAGGCAACAAGGGGGAGATGTTCCTCTAATAAGGGTCTACCCCCAAAACTTTCAGTCACCAGTCATTAGAAAGCAAACCCCATTCACAGAAGACCAATCAGAAATGTGTCCTCCCTCCCCAAAGTGCAGGTCCCTCCTAAAGGAGAAATACCTATATCTAGCTCTTTTCGATGTAGCTTTTGTCTAATCCAAATACACACTCTTTAATCTTAAATTGATAGAACAAAACTATTCCTGAGAACAAATCAACCTAAACTCAGTTTGTGACAATTACTACTATTACTACTACTACTACTACTACTACTACTACTACTACTACTACTACTACTACTATTCTCTCTCTCTGTCTTTCTATGTCTCTCTCAAAATCATCTCAGGAGAGATGCTGAGTTGGTACTCAATTCTAATTGGCCAATACTTTCCCATCACCATCAGTCTCTTATATGAGAGGTAGCAAGGCATATCAGTTAAAGTTCTGGATTTGGCCTCAGGGGATATAGGGTTTGAATCTTACATCAGCTATTTGCCATAGGAAAATCACTTAACATTTTTGATCCTCATTTTCCTCATAAAAATGAGCATAACAACATTTTAGTGCCTGCCTCACAATATTTTTGTAACTGTAATCTGAATTTCTAGCCAAGCCTAGAGCATTTTATTTAAGACTCTCATAATTTATGGTGAAAACGCTTACATGACAATATGTGTCTAAGTGAGGGGTAAAGTTGGTGAAGAGCTTAGGAGAAGAGAAACTCTTTTGCAAAAGAGACACATACAGCTCCAGATAATCTCTGAGGAGAGAAAGATTTTGGAAGAGGCAGACTTGTAGGGGAAGCTGATTCCTCAACATGTATCTGATTTCCAATTAGCTTCCTTAGAGACTTCAGAGAATTTTCCCTTGGGTGATATTTGCTCTTCATGCTTTAGCTAATATTCCATTGTATTCCCATCTAAAGAGTTCGTTCACTTTTATGTATTCTCTGATATATTCTAATCTGCATAAGTTCTCTGATTTCTGTTTGCTATTTCTTTGGATAAAAGGATTTACTCAGTGGTATTCACTCTTTCTAATTGTCTTTTGTGTAACGAGCATTTGATGGGAAGGAATCAAAGTTCTGAGTATAAGTTGAGGTTCATTCTCTCCCCTTTAATGGATAATAGCCAGAGAAGCCACTTCTCTGTTGTGAATCTAATCATACCCCATATCAGCAACAGTTAAAGGGATAGATCAATATAATTCATCTGGCACTCCAATCAGAGACTGGACAACAAAGCAGAGAGTTTCTGACTACTTCTCCTGATGCCCTCAAGGCAGGAAGCACAGCATCTCTTGGAGAAGGGAGGGCAAAACTTCTGATCATATCTATCAGTCATATCTATGGTATCTATCAATGCCCCTCACAAGCCTCATTTAGACTATCCACGTGCACATATGCATAACCATTACATAAGGTCCAAAACCAAAGTGCTTTTTAAATTTTACGGTATTATATGTTATTCCCATTATATAATAAAGTGAGTGTAAATGTAGCAAAAGAAACCCAATAAATTTAAATAAACAAATTTTATGGTTCAACCAAATTTCTGTACTTACTGTTTTTCATATGCACAATTCCATCTCCAGTCTCTGTGTTTTTGTCCAGGTTGCTTCCCAGGTTGTATTCCATCCTTATTTCCACCTCTTAGACTCCTTAAGTTTAAGGTTATTTTAAGATTCATATCGACTATTATTTTCTCCATAAAGTTTTCAATGTTTCTCCCATTTGTTAATTCTCTCTCACTCCTAAATTACCTTACATTTCCTTTTGCATGTGTTCTATTTCCCTAGTAGAATATAAACTTGGCAATAGAGAATATTTTATCTTTGACTTTAAATTTGCAAGGTGTTGTACTGTGTATTTGAAGTAAATTAAATTTCCTTCTTTATCCTATGATCTGAAATTATTCTTTCTCTTTTCTCCTCTTCTCTTCTCTTTTCTCTTCTCTTCTCTCTCTCTCTCTCTCTCTCTCTCTCTCTCTCTCTCTCTCTCTCTCTCCTATTATTTCACTGTTTGAATATTCCTTTTTGTTTTTGGTTTATTAATTCATTACTCTAATTCTGAGATCAAGAAAAATGGGGATATTGAGCATGAAGAGATGGAAAAATGGGTGGAGGATAGTTTGTAAGCAGAGTAGGTACTGAATAATTTGTTAAATGGAATGGACTACAATGGAATTTCCTTCTGTACCAAATAGCTTTCTCTCATGAACACTGAATAAGCATTTTATTTGTTTATTAATTTATTTATTTTTAGTTTTCAACATTCACTTTCACAAGATTTTGAGTTCCAAATTTTCTCCCCATCTCACCCCTCCCCCGACTCCAAGATGGCATGCATTCTGATACCCGTTCCCCTAATCTGCCCTCCCTTCTATCACTCCCCCCTCCTCTTATCTCCTTCCCCTTCTATTTTTCTGTAGGGCAGGATAGATTTGAATAAGCATTTTAAAAGACCATATTGGCCAGCCCTACTCTGAAAACCTCTTGAAAAAAAAAAAAGATGCATGTTAGGCCAGAAAATTTTGTCTTCATTTTCTGTGCCTTATTCTAGAAAGGATTTATCTACTTTGCTCTTTTCATCAATTCTCTTCTCCTGCTTATTCCAAACGTTATTCTTTGATTCATTGTCCTTATAGTTACTTATTTCTTCTTCAGTCTCTGTGTTCTTTATGGAATTAAAGCTTTTAGAGAACCTATTTTGAGACCATTCTTCTAAATAATTTCTGTGTTGTTGTAGATCTTTCTCTTTCTCACCTGAATACTTTTAGAAAGAAACCTCTTAATGGTCCCTCTGTTATGATGTTGTTGTTATTGTTGTTTAGCCCCTTACATGCTTTTAACTTTTTTTTTTCTTTTAGTAGTCTCTAGAGATGGAGTAATTTCTTTTATTATTTGTGCTTTTCTTGGTAGCCACATTTTTTAAACCTTACTTGCGTTAGTGTTGTCTGGTATGTTTACAAATTGAATAATCTGCTCATGTATTTTTTTGAGGGTTAGGAATATTTTAAATGCCTCTCTGTTTTTTTTTTCATTGGTAATTAGATTTGGGTTTGCAAGGTATGTCATTTTGGGTTGCATCTAAGGTGGTTTTTTTTGCTTTTTTGGAATACATTATTCCATTCCCACCTGTAGCTTCTAGTGAATACAAAATACTCTTTTGATATTTCATTTTCCTTTCCTTTTTATTTGAAGTTCTTTCTCCTGGTTATTGTTGTTTGTTATCGGAATTTTTTCAAATTAACCACTCTGTCTTGGAGTTTGCAGCATTGTTCTCACCGTACAAGCACCTCCATCCTCCACCATTTCCCCCACTAGACACACAGAAGTGATCTGTAGATTCTTTCATTTGATACTTTGTTTTCTGTATCCAGAAATTCTGGATAGTTTTCTTCTGTTATTTCATACATTATGATATTTGGATATTTCAATCTTTTCAGATAGTTATAAAAAAATTTTAAGTTCAAGGAGCCCAGTTTAAGAACTACTCTAGCAGATGATTAGCTATTAGATGATAGATTGACCACAGTCATCTATGAAACAGATAAAACCACAAAGTGACACTCAGTAATATAAGTCCCCTTAAAAGTAACCAACATTAGAAGCATTATTCCCCCCCCCAATTTACAGATGAGGAAACGTAGACTACATTAATCAATCACTATTCACCAGTTAGTGCTAGGCTAGTCTTCCTCACTACAAGTCTCATACCTTCTTAACTACCAATAATACTGTCATTACAATGATACCTCTTCTACAATTATGGTGGTAGAATGGCAAAAAATACCAAGAATGACACATTTCTCAGACCATCCACAAACATTCATTTAGCAGTCCGTAGTCTTCACTTAGAATTTTTACCTATACAGCAACTGAACCATATACAATCTGATGCTCCCATTATAAATGAACCCAATAGAAATAAAGAAGTTACAGCTAAATTGAAGGACAGTTCACAGGTTCTTATCAAAGCAACAAATCAAGTGAATTGCCATCTTTAGTTCTAAATTTGCTGCAAAAAATGCATTCCATTAAGAACTATACAAGATAATAAGCCATCATATTCCCTAGGTTTGTAAGGTATAAAAGCATTAGTTTAGAGATGGAAAAGAACTTAGAGGTCATCTTCATTTTCTGAGTAAAATAATGAGACTCAGTGAAATTAAACTTGTTCAAGGTGGCAGTAAGTAGAAAAGTTGAGTCAAACACAGATCAAGTGACATCAGTGAAGAAGCAAATTCAGAAGAGAATGGCAAAGAAGACCTTTAATAACAATAATAACAACAATGACAACAACGAGATCAATATTTATATAACACTTAACTATGCCAGGCATTGTGCTAAGTGATTTATAATTATTATTTCAAAAATATTATCTTCAAAAATATTGTTTGAGAACAAGAAATGAACGAAGCCAAAGATTTCATAGGTTCACAGACTGAGAGCTGGAAGGGACCTTAGAGGTCATACTACTGAGAAGTCTCACAGCCCAATGTCAGGAATTTTTTTCCTGCAGAAGGCACTGGATGTGGCCAGCACAGAACATTGCTGAAAATGAAAGTGACTATATCTTAACAGCTGGTTGCAGATATAGCAGTCATTTTATATTCAGTAGCCAAATGACACTGGAAAGGTGCACTACGGCTATTCCTCAGGCTGTAACTTAATAGCAAATGATGGGTCTGCATAGAAGAAGCTGTATATCCAGGAAATGTATGTCAAGAAAGGAAGGTGGACAGACATGTCACAGAATGAGAATGTGAAACATCCAATGGACAGCAAAGAATGACCTTGGTACTCCCAGAGAATAAAAAGAGAGGAAGCCCTCCAGGAAAGACATGAACAAGAAAGAACCAGCTGAAAAAGTCAGAACAGGTTTTTGCCAAGAGCAGTTCTGTTTACGATGAGATCATCAGTCTATCAAGGTACACTTCAAAGTTATCAGCATTGGTAAAGCAAAAGTTAGCTTCTGAACCAAAAAGTAATTTTTTTTGCAGGACTTTAAAAGTTATCTGAGTTCCCTACCACCAATTATATCATTTTTTAAAGTACTAGGTTTTGTTTTGTTTTGTCTTGTTTTGAACCTCAAGATCTAAGATCTCACTTTAACAATAAATCCCGTTCCCAGTTGCCAAACCGGTAAGAAAGACTTCCAAGCCCAGCTGGCAAGGGCAGCTGCACAGAATTGCTAAGGAAATGAAGCTAAGGGAGTTTACAGGGAACCGAGCCTTGAAATCACCAAACCAGAAAGCATTCATGGCTTTTCTCTCATCCCCTCTACTCCCTCCAACCATTTCCGTATTCCTCTCTTCCCCTCCCCAAAATCGCAATTTGACCTACGAGTATTTCCTGCCCTGCTGATTAAATATTTTCCCTGTGGCCACATTAAACCAATCACAATGACTTCACCTGCACATAACAGAAAGAATATTCAAGAGTTAGCACTAGCTTCTAGAAAAGAAGGTATGATGAGCACTCCAGTAATGTCGATGGGCCTCCTTCTGGCTGGGCCTGAGTGCACCTGTGCCACAGAGCTTACTAAGTCTGGGGGACAAAAGGTGAGCTGGGGGATGGGAAGGATCAAGAGGACTGAGCGTGTGTACGATCTCCTTCTGCTTCATTGCATTACTGAGAGTTTCCTGTCCCTCATCCACTAGGCTGCCTTTCCTCTAGGATATCAATCTACCAGTTTACAGTTCCTATCAGGGCACCCCTTTGTGAAAAACAAAGCCTCATTTGTTAAGAAGTGTCACAGATCAGCATGTATAAGATGCAAGATTGAATGTCCCCCAAACACAAAGACATGCAAAGCAATGCCAGCAAACCAGCAATGGAGCTTTTGACCATGAGAAAACAGATGGTCTGGGTGGGAAAAAAAGACCAGTCTTTATGGAAAAGAAATTCTTCCAGCCAGCCATCCCTCCCCTCCCATTCTCTCCTTTCACTCCCTGGTCGTTTCAGGGAAACATTTGATATGCTGCAACATCATCTGACGTTTGTGTCCTTTTAATTAAACCAAGAGATCTGGAAGAGGGACGTTTTTGTTTTCGTAGGGAAAAAAAAAAAAAGAATTCTAAAGATAATAGAATCTATTTTTTTTTCCGGGCTTGCAAAAGCCTTGTGTATAATTTGTCCTTTGCAAGAGCAATCAAAGATAACCTGTGTGCAATTGATTATGGACTTTGTATCCTTTTAATTACTTGTTTCTACACACTGGTTTAGTTACATGCTGAAAGCTGAGCCATGTTGAGCTGTCTCTAAACTGTAGTACTTTCTTTTGCTTACATGGTTAAATAATAAAGCTATTAATGAGCTACCACTCTACCCAACAATCCTATCACTACTAGTCTGAATCTCAATCTTGTCTTCCTTTATTCCTCCAAGAGGCTTTTAGATGTTTATATGGAAAAAAATGTTGAAGAACTGCAACATTTCTTAACAGAGGGGGTGGGGAAAAACCACAGAGGATGAGGAGGGTAAAAAGTCTCTCTTGTTTCCCAAAAGTAAAAGGCACTTTCTCTCTGCCAGAGAAGTAAAAGTTTAAATATAGGAAGACTTTTATCTGAAAAAAAAAAAGGAAGTTGATGTTCTCCTTTTGCCCTTTAAGTTGCATGCTGATCTTTTTTTTTTGCACTGTAGCTGAATACCTTTGACAAGCCTCCCAGCCAAAACCACAAATATATTTGTGTTTTCTCATGTTTTCATGCTAAGTATTAACAGTGCCTACAAATGAGTTCATGTGATCCTGAAAATGGGGAAACAGTTATGCTATTTTGTTCACACGTGTAGAGATTGTGGAAATGGTCCTTAGGTGAAAAGAAAATGGATTAAATGTGAACAATATGTATTAAATAGAATGCCATTTAGTTACCTGCCACTGAATGATACCCAGGAGAAAAATAAAAGCTGTAACTTGTGACTACACCAAAAAAAGAAAAAAGCTAATTCTATCACAGACTCCCTGGGATAGAGCAGCGCACTAAGAAAAAAATGGATATGACATTCTTTTCTTTTTTAAATCATTTAACAATTACAAAAGGTACAGTTTACGCACTCTCTCCTACCTTCCCTTCATGCCCATGCCCCCAAATCCTGAAGCCTTGAGTCTATGTTGACTTATTTTGCCACAGGCTATACACTCCTGTCAGAGAATGTGACTCTCCTCTTTTTTTATGGCAATTTGGGGTCTATTGAGCACCTACTATGTGCTCAGTACTATTCTGGCAACAAATGGGATAGAGCAGAATGTACTCTGTCCTCAAGAAATTCTAGTTAAGCATAAGAAACACTAATGAACAAATCAAGATAGCAAGTATTTAACTACCAAATTATGTGGTTGTTGTTTAATTATTTTTCAGTACTGTCAGACTCTTTGTGGTCGTCTTTCAGGGTTTTCTTGGCAAAGATACTGGAGTGATTTGCCATTTTCTTCTCCAGCTCATTTTACAGAGGAGGAAACTGAGGTCAACAGAGTTAAATGACTTGTCCAGGGTCACACAACTAATAAATGTCTGAGGCCAGTTTTGAACTTAGGAAGATGAGTCTTCCTGACTCCAGGCCTAGCATTCTACCACTGGACCACCTAACTGCCCCTAAATCTCATGGTAAAGATTATAAAATGTGTAGTAGTTCAGATAAGAAAAAAGATAGGGCCAAAGCAGCAAGATAGTTACAGATAGGACTTGAGTTTGGTCTTCAAGGATGGATAATAGTAATATGTTGTTGCTGTGGTTGTTGTTTTCAAATACTAGACTTAGGATGTGGAGGTAGAGAGCTCCTGGTAATTCTCTGCCAATGCATATTGGCACCTTCTTTGCAAATTCTAATCTTGGAAAATTGCCTGAGAGCACTGAGTGGTTCAGTGACTTCCCCAGGTTGACACAGTCAGTATGAGTGAGATTGAGGTTCCGCATCAAGTCATCCTGACTATAAGGCCTGCCTCTGTCCTTTATGCCACAGTGTCTCAATAATGATGATAGCCGATGTTTATTTAATCATCTGTGCTGTTGCCTAGCTCCTCACTATGTCATTCTCCTTCACTTAGTCTATATTTCAGCCCAAGTGACCTCTTTTCTCTGCCTGGTTCAGAGCATTCCATCCCCCATCTCCACACCTTAGCACAGGGTCTTCCCTGTGCCTGGAATGCATTCCCTCACTTCTTCCCTGTGGAATTTCTGACTCTCTTCAAAGCTCAGACCAAGTGCCACTGCCTACATGAACTTTTTCCTGATCCCGCCAACAGCTAGTCCCTCCACACTCCAAGATTTTCTTGTATATCTTTTGTACTTCTACAATTAAACACATTTCTTTTGCCTATTAGATGTATACTAGCTTAGGACAGGATATTTCATTTTTGTCTTCTTATTTCCAGCATCCAGAACATTACTTGACATATAGCAAGTGCTTAAAAAAGTAAGTGCTTGTTGATTAACTGAAGTGCTTTGCAAACATTATCTCTTTTGCTCCTCACAATAAGACTGTGATATTATTGTCATTTTTCAGGAGAGGAAGTTATTGGTGTTGTTCATCCTTTGTTTCAAGGAGGACCAATGTTATCACTAGGTGATGTCTTGACTAGTGTGTGAGTTGGATTTAAGTGAGGCAGAGATGCACAAAATCATCTGTCTCTCTCTCTCTATCAGAGTCATCAAAGTCCAGTGGCAAAACACAAGTCAGTATGACTGGCCTCAGATGCAGCAGGTATCTTAGATGTCTGACCAAGCTCTAAGTGCTCCACAGTGCCTGCTTCAACTGCCTTCTTGGCCATTGGAACAAATTGTTCTCATCCACCCACTCATGCCACCCATGCCTGGGGAAGGCATCCCCCTAACTCACTAGCAGGTTTGGAGCCTGTCTGCCAAGATAGGTTTACACATGCTACAGCTTCTTGGAGCCACAGGTGACTGGTGGGCAACAAAGGTGGATAAGTAACTCCGAAAAGGCCACACCAGAGAGCCTAGTCCTCCCTGAACACCCCATACACCCCAGGGGGAACTAAGGTTAAAGGAGAACTGAGGTTGAATTTTTGCTTGCTGTCACACAATGTCTGAGGCAGATTTCAAACCCAGGTCTTCCTTACTCCAAATTCAGTACAGAAGGAAAAAAGGAAGGAAAGAAGGAAGGAAGGAAGGAAGGAAGGAAGGAAGGAAGGAAGGAAGGAAGGAAGGAAGGAAGGAAGGAAGGAAGGAAGGAAGGAAGGAAGGAAGGAAGGAAGGAAGGAAGGAAGGAAGGAAGGAAAGAGAAGGAAAGCCTGTACTCCATTACTAACTGTCTCTTGTCAGAATGTGTTGTCAGTAGACAAGCCACTACACCAAATCAACTAGCTGGTAGCCAAGCCAGCTTTCATCTGCTGCCATGCCCTTGGGCTAACTTTTATTGTCAGAACTTCTCTAGGTAGGACCAGCTGTTCACACAGCTTTGGGGAACTAGGGAAACTGGAGCACTTGGCTAATTTTCATAACAGCCCACCCTGACAGCTGTTAGCTCCTCCTATTTGGTATTAGGATCAGTAAACTATTTAGTCAGACTCAGGCCTGAGCCTGTGCAAAACTATGATACAAATGAAGCTTGTTTTCAGGATCCCCGATACTTTACTTCTCTCCCTTCTCTAAAGTCTACTCTGCTTGAGGAACCATCATGCCCCCTCATTATATTCTACCATTCACCCATTATCTAGGCTCCAGAACTTGTTTACTTATATCCAAAAAATTTAACCTGCCTGTGGTCCCCTCCCTCAATATTTATGGAACAAATGAATGAAAGTAGGTGATAGATAATGAGCTAATTTGAAAAACTAGTAATGAATGCTGGTGATTTAGCTCTCCTCCTCTACCTCTATCTTCTCTTCCTCTCCCAAACACAAGTTGCATTTTCCCAGCAGCCTTTTCAAGCACAGTATTTAAACCGCCTTGGCCTCAATCACCTCATCTGTAAAATGGAGAGAGGGAGGAGGTTAAGTGATTAGATAGCATCTGAGATCTCTTCCAGCTCCAAACCTATGGTCCTGTAACCCAATAATCCCCTGAATGCCTACCTCTTTTCAAGGCCATATATATGGCTTCTCCTCTCTAACTGCTCAATTCCTCAACCTTCTCACCTCCTATAAGCTACTCCTTCATGGCATCTCAGCCATGCACAAAGAAGGTTACACCCTTGATCTTACTATGACCCACAAATGTACTGTCTCTATATTCAAGAATTCTGAAACCCCATCCTGCAACCATAATTTGTTAGTTTTCCATCTCTCTCTGCCTTCACCTCCAATCTCTTGACTCCTCTGTTCTCTCCCAGGCCATCTCCCCTGCACCAGCTACTTTCTCTTCTCCTCATATTGATCCTTTGGTGAACAATTCAACTCTATCTTGTTCTCTGTCAAATCCTTAACCCCCTTTTATCATGTCATCATTTACACCTAGCCAAAATTCAGGCATGGATCATTCCCCACCTTTGCTCCTATATGCTGCTGAACAAAGATGGAGAAAATCACACAATTCTTTTTACTGCATCCACTGAAAATTTATGTTACACAACCTCAACTGGGCCCTCATTGCTGCTAAGCAATACTAGTATACCTCCCTCATTTATCTCACTCTCCACAGCGGCTCTTCCAAATCCTTTCATCCCTCCTCAAACCTCCCTTCTCACAGTTTCTTAGCTGAGAAACTGGACTTATATTTTATAGAAAAAAAGGAAGCTATTGTTATGAGCCCCCTCTTCTTCCTTCTCTTCTGTCACTCAGAGGCTTTCTACCACTAACTCCTTCACTCCTGTCCTACATGATGAAACGCCCTTACTCCTTATCAAGGCCAACCCCTCTAAATGTTCAAGTGATCCCATTCCATCCCATCTCCAACAGATTGCTCTTTCTGTCATCCCCACTCTCACTTATTTTCAACCTCTCCGTCTCTACCGGCTAATTCCCTTCTACCTACAAACATGCCCAGATCTCTCCCATCCTGAAAATCTCACTTGATCATTCCATCCCTGCTAACTATCATCCTATATCTCTTCTCCCCTTTGTAGCTAAACTCCACAAAAAGGCCATCTATAATAAGTGCCTCCACTTTCTCTCCTCTTAACACTCTTTCTAACCCCCTCACAATCTGATTTCCAACCTTGTTCCACAGAGATTACTCTCTCCAAAGTTACTAATGGCCTCTCCTCAATCCTCATTCTCCTTGACCTCTCTGGATCCTTTGACATTGTTTTTCACTCTCTCTTCTTTTATACTCTCTTCTCTCAGGGTTTTTGGAACACCACTCTGTCCTAGATTTCTTTCTACCTATCTGACCACTCTTTCTCTGAGTCTTTCACTGGATCCTCTTCCAGGTCATGCCCTTTAACTGTAGGTATCTCTCAAGATTCCATCCCAATCTCTCTTCTCTTCTCCCTTTATATTTCACTTGATGATCTCATCAGCTCCCATGGATTTAATTACTATCTCCATATTGATGATTCTCAAATCTGCCTATCTTGCCCCAAACCCTCTACTGACCTCCAATATCTCACCTCCATTTGCCTTTCAGATATCTCAAACTGGATGTGCAGTAAACATCTTAAATTCATTATGTCCAATATGGAAATCATTATCTTTCCCCCTAAACCCACATCCATTTCCTAATTTCCCTATTACTGTAGAAAGTAAGACCAACCTCCCAGGTCCTCAGGTTCATAACCTGGGAGTGGTTCTAGACTCCTCATTATCTCTCACATCCTATAACCAATCTGTTGCCAAGACCTCTTGATTTCACCTTTGCAACATCTCTCAGATATGTTCTTTTCTCTCTTCTGATACCGTCACCACTTTAGTACAGGCCCTCATCACCTCTTGCTTAGAATATTACAATAGCCTGATGGTGAGTCTGCCTACCTTAAGTCTCTCCCCATTCCAATCCATTCTCCAATCCTCCACTAAAGTGATTTTCCTTTTTTGATGGTTCCAATCATGTCACCTCCCAACCCCAACCCAATAAAATTGCGGTGGCTTCCTATTGTTTTCAAGGGCAAACACAAAATGATCTGTTTGGTATTCATAGCTTTTCATAACCTAGACCTCTCCTACCTATCCCGTCTTCTTCTATTTTATTCCGTGACATGTACCCTTCAATTCAGTGACACCAGTCTCCTGGCTATTTCATGAACAAAACACTGCATTTCTTGACTCTCAACATTTTCTCTTTCTGTCCCCCACACCCAGAATGCTTCTTTCCTCTGTGCTGCTTACTGACCTCCCTGAATTTCTTTAAGTCTCAGCTAAACTCTTATCTTTTACTGGAAGCCTTCCCTAACCCCTCTTAATTCTAGTACCTTCCTTCTGTTTATTATTTCCTATTTATCCTGTATATAATTTGCTTTGTCTATGTTGGTTTATATATTGTCTCCCCCATTAGATTGTAACCTCCTTGAGGGCAGGGAATGTCTTTTGTCTTTTTTTTTTCTGTATCCTCAGCACTTAACACAGTGCCTGGCACATAGCAGGAACTTAATAAATACTTACCAATTGGTTGATATTGTCTCCAGAACTGAGAGGCTAAGTGCCTTGCCCCCTGCCACATGCCTAACATGAATAAGAAAGTGAGGACTTGGACCCAGGCCTTTCTGAATTTAGGGTCAGAGAGTTTAGAGTCAGCCAGTTCATGATCCATGTTGCCACACTGTATCTCTATTTATTCGAAATATATTTCATATTTACTTACTTTCGTTTATGTCCTATTTTCCCAAGAGAATGCGGCCTTTTAATTTTTTTTTATTTTTTATATTTCTAGTGCCTATCTGAGTGTCTTGTACATAATGGACACTTAAATCCCTATTGATAAAATAAAAGGCTGAACCTCAGAGCGGGACTCTAGCTATGGGAATTTCAAACCCTATAGCAAGCCAGCAAGAGTTTGTATGGGCTTCTCAGTGTCCTTCAAATCATACTATAGAAGTGAAGTCTCTCTGTGTGTCTCCAGAGAGAGAAAAGCTTTCAGTATAAGATCCTAATTGTCTAGTGTTATTGTCCTTTGTCCTACCTCACTGCACCCCCACCATAGTATAGTCTATTCATTGTTAGCAAGTGCTCATTCCAAATACATCGAAAATGAATTTATTTTTATCTAGAAACAAAATCTGTGATAAAAATATAGACAGTAGATAAATGTGATTTAAGGGTAAGCACTTCAGTTTGTCAGCAGTGGGGCAAGGGAGAGAGAAGTGTAGAGGGGGATTAATTCACCAGGTCCCAGGGCAGCAGCAAATCCTCTCCAGACAGATCAGTACTTAAGCAACCAGTGAGCCAAGACAGGTTCCAACTGTTTACTAATAAAAGCCATTGATGGTCAAATGCTGGGACCCCAATATTCCCATCCTGTACATTTTTCTCCTGCCATGATATTTCAGTCCTTCTTTATACCTTCCTTTCAGCCTTGCCATTAAAGGGTTACATAAGCAAGTACCTTCTCCTTGTACAGGTCCAGTCCTAATCAGAATACTATTTTATGAGCTTTCCTTTCTTTTTATAGGCATTGAATTCTCTTTCTCTCTCCTTCAGAAGTTGAGTAACAGCTGTTTCAGCCACCTAGGATAAGATTACAATAAATAAAGTCCAAATAAGGAAAGGTCATTATTAATGAAAGCCAAATGGCTAATTCTTCATCTCCATAATTTCTTTCAACCATATAACTAAAACAAGACCTTGAATATCTTCCTTAAGTTGTCAGAAATGATGCACTCCCCTTAGCTGTAATAATTAATGTTATTTTGTGTTTTGTTTTTTGCTCTCTCGGTGTTTGGGAGCCTTTCTCCCTATTGTGGCATTCTCCACTTTTTCTTTGCTCCTTCTTTCTTTCCACATCAGAAATTGAAAAGAAGAAAGGGCATATAGAAGACCAGGCCCACACATTAGGACAGATCATTGAGAATTTACTGCAAAGTTTCCTTTGTGTTTCCTTGAGCAACACTCCTAGCTGGTTAGAAGGAGCTGCTTATAGATTGTCATTTTTTTTCTTTTTTGAAGAAATAAAAACACCAAATTAGAAGAACTAGTAATCAAAATTTTCTCTTTCCTCTTGAACCTAAATAAGTACTGTCCAGCTGTGACAAGTGCCAAAGTAGCATCCAATGGTTTTATTTCCAGGAGAGAGTGGTTTATGACATGGCTTCAGATTATGAGTATTCATGACAAGGAGGGATTCTAAAGGAACCTGCTTGCTTGGCATTCTCCCTCCTTTAAACTGTAGGAATTCTCTGGACAGCTTTCCCAGTGTTCTCCATCTCTCCAAGAGGTAATAGGACAGTGGGGAATTATTCAGAAACCTCAATGTATCTGTAAAGTTCTATTCATCGGCCAAGAGAAGCTAGATAATTTGGTGGTGTTCAGGTTGGGGAGGAAGGAATGCTTCTCACCCTTAACTAATAAGCTCCTTTTCTTCACCTCAACTAAGAAATACTGCATTTTAGAAAGAAAAAATAATCCTCCTATTTTAATCACAACGTAATCTCACTTGAACACCAAGTGGTCAGGAGCCAACCAAAGCTTCTTCATAGGAATTATAAAGATGAATAATTGTAAGAATTACGACTCTTAAGCACTGTTCGGTCTTTAGAGGATTTGCAAGTCCTCATCCCCAATCAGAAGTCTTAGAGTTGCAAGCAGAGGAAATTCTGTAGGCTAGGAAGGAGATGAAACCACCTCAGCCCTACCTTATGATTCATTAAAGATGGGGAGAGGAGTAGGCCAGTGTAATGGTACCCTGATAAAGAAATGGTGGTAATATTCGTTGAATATATTTAGGGTAAAGTGACAAAGGACTCTGGAGCATCACGATGTCCCCCTAAATCTAACTGGAGCCCCCAGCAAGAGAATTTCAAACCCTAGACTCCCATTCTATGGGGATTCCTTGAAGGATCTTTACTCTACCTCTATACTACAAAACCTTAAGGGAAATGCAAAGATTCTCCGTGTCTCTCTCTGCCCATCACTGTTCTAGTCTCTCTTACACAAAGGAATTCACATTTCTTGAGGTCCTATCAGCTACTAGAGAAAGGGAAAACAAAGTCCCTCATGGAATGCATAGTCAAGCACCATAAGGGAAAGTAAGATTTTACTTGATTGACTGTCTTTTCTTCTTTTTCTAGATGTGTTTGTTACTTCAGTATTCTGAGGTCAGAAAAAAGGTCCTCTTAGTATGGAGGAGTGAAAAAAAGTGTGAGGTGTTATTAAAAAATGCAAGAAAAGAGAGGTAGTAGGTGAAAGTCAAAGAGAGGGCAAGAGGATGTGTAAAGTATTTCCTCTCTTCCTATCTGCTATATTACTTTCTGCAAAATGATATTCTCCTTCCTGGTTAACAAAGCAGCTGTACCACTTCTTTTCTAAATAGGGACAGATACATACTTTACATTCTTACCAGCCATATCATAGAGGACACTTAAGCCCTTTGAAGATAGCCTCAGCAAATATGGGGGCAGCCCACTATGGCTTCACCAATCTTTATGGACATACTTACCTGAGTCTTTTTCAAAAATTCAATATATTCCTCAACCAATTCAGCTTTAAAGTTAAGTGTTTGGGCTCAATGAGCAGAGCTAAAATTTAAAAACTCTCTGTTGATTATTCTCTTCTCCATGTCTACATTATCTGGAAAAGAGTAGAATTAAGGGGATGGGAATCCCATGAGATAGAAAGGAAATAAACATTTATATAGCACCTACTGTGGCCCAGGCTCTGTGCTAAGCTCTTTACAAATATTATCTCATTTTATAGACAGGTAAAAAGGAGAAGAGAACAGGGAGCTGGCCAGAAGTAATGCTAAGAAAGTTTTTAACCTGTTTACTATCTCGGATTGAACCCTAACACACATAGTTTAGCAGATTTCCACTCTCTTTTGGTTTAGCAGCAGTCAGTGGTGGCTAGCCCATCCTCATAGAATCATAAGACTTGGAGCTAGATGGGTTTATAGAAACCAAGTTTAGCCTGTTCATTGTACAAATGAAGAAACTGAGGCATAGAGTTATAGAGTACTTCGCTGGAGGTCATACAAGTAGTAAATAGCAGAACCAGGATTCAAAATTGATTCAAAATCAATCAATCATTTATTAAGCACTTATTATATAGCAAGGCTACTTCCAGTATGTCATACCCAGTACTTTGTGGTTCTGGTGATACTGATCACTTCATATCATGAAAAAATTCATTGTAGTATACCTATAAACAAGCACTTATTAGTTGCCTATTATGGGCCAGGCACTAAGAATACAACTACTCTCCAGAAGAATTCTGGCCTGCTATAACACAAATCCCTGGATCCTTCCTCTTCATTTCATATTCTTGTGATACCATACAATGTGGAGGGCAGCTGACTGGTGCAGTGGATTGAGCCTTAGCCCTGAAGTCAGGAGGACCTGAGTTCAAATTTGACCTCAGACACTTACTAGCTGTGTAACTCTGGTAAGTCTCTTAATTCTCTTTGCCTCAGTTTCCTCATCTGTAAAATGAGCTGGAGAAGGAAATGGCAAGAAAATCCCACATGGGGTCACAAAGAGTTGGACAAGACTGAAAAATTATTGAATATATCATGGAATTCAAAGGTGAGCAGCAAATCTAAAGCCTGTTCATGAGACTATGCAGAAATAATCTATTCAGCTGAAGGCATGGCATTTGAAGTGTTGGTCAGTTTGTTTGGTGAACCACATGGAGATAATACAGACACTTCCTGCTATCTAGGGAGTCTGAAAATTGGGCTTATTCTCTACATGAATCATATAATCTATTGAAACTATACAATCACTTTTGATTTAGCATTTCCCAAAGGTAACAATAAAAACTCTGGATACTCTAGCAGTGATCGCTTATCTTCTTTTTTTCAGTAATATAGTATCTGTCCAGCCTTTCCCAGCTTTGCTTTTCATACTTAATGATAGGGTAAAGAATGTAATAAAGAAAGAGGGAAGGAACACAAAAAATTAAAACAGAATTCACTTGTATTGGAGACACAAGGAATGAATGTGTGAACCACTTACTAAGCATTTACTATATGCAAGGCATCATGCAAAGTGCTGGGGATACAAATAGAAAAGTAGATACTTCATGATCTTAAGGAGTCATATTCTAATGGGGGACTTATATGTGGAAGGTTTCAGATGCAAGTCAAAATGAAAAGTCCCATGGTCCTTAAGGTATAGCAGCAAGGCAGGTGTTAATGCCTCTTCTTTATTGTCATTTACACTGTAATAATAACTGACATTTATAAGTTATACAAAGTCTTTCCTCAAAAAAAAAATCTCTAGATTTTACCATAATTACAGTCATTTCAATTTTACAAATGTAGAAATTAAAGATGAGAAACTTGTCCACTTAGTTAATTAAAACTGGAACTGGGATTTAAGCTAGAAGATCATAGGATTTAGCATTGTGAAGGACATAACATATCATTAGGTCCAATCTTCATATTACAGATGAGGAAACTGAGGCCTTACTGAGTCACTGAAGGCTATACTGATGGTAAGTAGTAGGGCCAATACTCAACTCCTGATCCTCTGACTTCTAACTCTATTGTACAAAAGTGGTACTAACTCTATGTCCAATATTCTTTCCATTTTGTAACACTGCTTTTGAAAGTTCCAGTGGCTTGTGTGTTTGTGATGAACCATCCATTTCACTCTTCTGAGGACATACAATTCATTTGATATGGAAATTTTTTTAAAAATCCCAATGAGTCTATCTTTACATTTTATTTTAGAGTATCCAGAGTTTTTATTGTTACGTTTGGGAAATGCTAAATCAAAAGTGATTGTATAGTTTCAATAGATTATATGATTCATGTAGAGAATAAGCCCAATTTTCAGACTCCCTAGATAGCAGGAAGTGTCTGTATTATCTCCATGTGGTTCACCAAACAAACTGACCAACACTTCAAATGCCATGCCTTCAGCTGAATAGATTATTTCTGCATCACTTTTCAGTGTCCATGAGTCTCTAGAACATGAAAAGAAAATGACTGCAAATCGGAGGAAGTAGGAAAGCTCAAAGGAAAGTCCTAGAAAAGGAAAGACAATTATTTTAGTCTGCTGAAGACCTTTGCATATGAACCTCTTTCTTTCAAGGCACCCTGAATCAAGCAACTGGTGTGCAACATATGCTGAAAATGGAGGAGCTCTACAGATGCTCTGAGACGGGACACAGGTGTTTTCACTGATCCTCACCAGCCAGGCTGCCAGGAAGGCAACTTCTTTTGTGAAGACTCTTCTGCAGCTGTTTCCCTGGAAAACTGGAGGGAGCAGGACCACCCACGCATAATAAATGATTCTATTCTTATTGCCTCTGCACCAGTCACAGACTCTCCAGGGTGAATTAAGATGGGCCTTCTCTGCCCTTCTACTAAATGTTAGATGTTCTTTGAGAAAGTGAAAAACTCAGACTGGGCCCTTTACTTTGCAAGAGCTTGCTGAGGATATCTCTAGTAGCTGAGAAAGGCCCTCAATCCGAACAAGCTAGGAAGCTTTGAAAATGCTACTCCATGCACTTCAGTGGCTCCCTCTCTTAGTCCCTTGGTACAATAATCTTTTTGTCATGGATTTTGTCTTTCATTTATCTGTCCAGTCTTGGCATAGCAACACTGAATGAACAGCACCATTTCTAAGTGTATGAAGCCTGGGGGATAACCGGACTTTTCTCAGATGCCTTCAGTAGCTAGATTAAGACTGGTGTTGTTTTGTCCTTCAAGGTTCGAGAATGAATTATAACGAGTTACATCTTAGACTTCATACACTTAGGAATGGTGCTGTTCACTCAGTGCTGCTGTGCCAAGGATTGGGTGACCAAAGGGATAGCTTTCCTGTAGAGGAGCAGCAACTCCATGCGAATGCCCAGAAACAGGGCGGAAAGCATGGCTGCCCAGAGTCAGGCTTGGGCACTGGCCTGGTTCTCACACCAATTTACTTGGTTATCTTGGTGAACTTCCCTTAACCTCTCAATGAATTCCAGTTTCCTCCTCTGAAAATGAAGATAATAACACCTGAGCAACCGACCACACAGGATTGTTGTTAGGATCACATGAGATAATGTATATGAAAGTGCCTCGGGTGGGGAGGGGACAGGAAGAGTAAATAGAAAAGGGCTATATAAATAGAAGGTCATGCTAGGATCACCTTTACTTCAGGATTTTCACACACACACGCAAACACACACAAAGGGATTATGTCTAATATTTCACTTTTTAAAAAATTCTAAAATAACAATTGAGAAAATCAAGCATCTAGAAAAATGATAATAATTTTTAAAATTACATGAAACCATGACCTTTCATTATGTACATTTTTAAAAGAATACATTAACTTGAACAAGATAGTAACAAAAATGTCCTATTTTGTTTTTTGTCTCTCTCTGAACTTTTCCTTTCATTCCTATTTCCAGATTTTATTGTTATTGTTACCATTATCTGCATAGTTCACTTCAGGGTGAATACTGTTTTTCAATGTCTATTTCTTCCCACTGAATTGCTATATTTTTAAGTATTTCTTTCTATGCAGATTTTTTCATTTCCTTATAACATGATGTACTGAGTAAAGAACACACCAAACCTGAAAGTTAGGAAGGTGGATTCAAGCCTTTCTCTGACACCTATTGGCCGTATAACCCTGGGAAAGTTATTTAATTCACCTCTGAGTGCCCCAGGAAACTCTCCAATACTTTAAACTATAGAGCAGTTTCTGATCTTCATCACCTAGCATAGTACTTTGCACATACAGGGCCCTAGCAAATGTTTGTTAACTGATTGATTGATAGGTACAATAAAAAAGAAATTTCACATACCACAATTTGTTTAGCTATTCCCCAACTATTGGGCACATAGATTGTTTTGTTTTAAAAAATACATTACGAATGATATTGAAGTCAATATTTTGTACAGATAGGCCCTGGATATCCATAACATCCTAACAGTAGGATCACTGGGCCAGAAGATATGAAAAGTTTTTATTATGTAATTCCATATTGTTTTCCAGAAAAATTGAGCCAATTCACCACCCCACCAGTAGTATAATAGTGTATGTTTCTCCATAGGACTCCCGGAAGTAAATTTAGTCATTTTAAACTGTATTTCCTGGAATCCGTATAAGGTTGTTTCTCTGGGAATTTTTACAGTAATATTTGTATGATTTGTGTAATCTACTAAGGAATAGGAGCAATTTTTCAAGTGGTTCAAATTCTCTAACTCAAAGTAGCTCTGATCTCCTGCATGTGGCGTTCTCTCCACTTTTGCAGGTGGTGATCAATCTGTACATATCTTTCCTAGCAGCTCTCAGCCATGAGTACCCCTTGATTTGTCACAGGGGGTCTTTCTTCAATTGCTTTCTTTTGACATCAAGTGAATATCAGTAGAACATGAAGTCTATTTCTGTCTTGCTCTTGACATAACAACCAATCCAATTTCTTTTTCAATGCTAAGTTTTTTTGATAGGGGCAGCTCAGTGGTGCAGTGGATAGAGCAGTTGGGAAAGCTTGAGTTCAAAATCAGGCTTCAGACATTTAATAGCTGTGTGACCTTGTGCAAGTCTTTTAATCTCTGCCTCAGTTCCCTCATCTTTAAAATGGGCATAATAACATCACCTACCCTCCAATGTTGTTGTGAAGATCAAATGAGATAATAATTGTACTTAGCACAGTGCCCAGCCCATAATAAGCCCTATGTAAATGTTAGCTATTAGTTTCTTTTGCTCCCATTCTATATTATTATTTCTTATTTGTGATATATTGCAACTTACACACCTTTTCCATAATTCTTCTTGATATTCTTCTTTGTTTGTGTTTCCATATAATCTTTGTTAACACTTTAATTCTATAAAATAGAACATCAAAATTTTTATTGCTCTACAAGTACTAATTTGGTAGTATTAACATCTTCATGGTTTTGTCTTGCCTAGCTATGATGGCTAAGGAGCTCTCCATAGATTTATTTTTTCCTGGGTTTCTGTTGAAATTGCTTTATAGTTTTCTTTGTATAGGTCTTATGTGTAGACTGATAGGTTAATATCCAAGTTAATATCCAAGCGATTGACATCTTTTATAATTATTGTGAATCTGATTTTTTTATTTCTTCTGCTTTTCATTTGTTATAGGTACAAATAGTGATGATATTTGTAGTCTTATCTTATATCCCACACAATTTCTATTGACCTTACAAATATAACTCAAAGAGAGCTAGTCAAGTATAATGGAAGCATCACTGATTTTGAAAGCAAAGCCTACTTTAAATTTCAGCTGTGTCTTAAGTCAGATCAAGGAACATTTAAGTGCCTGTAGTCTCAGAAAGTCAGGGGAGGAAAAGCAGGAGCAGAGCCTTTCAGCCCAGAGATGGCAGCTATAAGTAGAAAGAGGGTGAAACCCTGGCCCTTGAAATTACAGACATGAAGAGGAAAGCCTTGTGCTCCAGGAGAGAACAATGGAGCCTGAGATGCAAATTCTTAGGAAGTTCCAGAATCCTGGGGAGAAGAGGAAAGAATCTGGATCACACGACTTGAGAGTACCCAAACTGACTTCTTAGAGAGATGAGGAGGGTCTTTGGAAAGTTCCAAGTTCCTGGACCCATATTCCTAGGAGGAAAAAAAGATGAGCTTTTGGGACTGTTAAGATCTGATGAATTGACTTTTAATCAGCCCCTTAATCCATCTTCTCACCAGAGATTCCAAACTTTTAAGGTAGTGCTATAAGCCTGGAGGACTCCATAGACCCCTGGGGGGGAAGGTGAATTTCTTTTTGTATATAGGAGAGGGTTTGTTTGTTTTTTTAATTAATGGGCTACCCTGAGTTCCTTATACTGTTTCACATATTTTTTTCCCTTGTGCCTACAATATATCCAGAATATGTTAGCTGGGTGCTTATATAGGAACTTAGAGTCTTTTGCCCTCAATTGTAGAGACCTAGTTATGAACTATATCCTAAGATTTCCAGGGAAAACTCTTAGAGTTTGTAATTTGTGAAATGCCATTATGACTTAACCCTATCAATTTAAGCCCCCTGTTTACAGTACTAAACTGTTTTCTGGCAAGAAAAAACAAACCATGAAGTTTGACTAATATAATGTAAACCTAAAGCTCATTTTCACATTTCTTGGAAGAACCCCCCAAAGTGGTCTCATTTATAGTCTTGTATAACAGGTTGCACAAAACCTACATGATTTCATCAGAGATAAATCTTTAAAATATAACTCATGGTAAAGTGAGTTCTCTGAGAAGAGCCTTATACCCCACCCCAGTAGGAAAGGGAATATCTAAAATGAATTATTTGTTTGTTGCCTTTTTGGGTGTACCCAGCACTTAGCACAGAGCCCAGTACATAGTAGATGCTTAATAAATGCTTATTTACTGGCTGACTGACAGTATATAGTCTAGTCAATCAGTCAATTGACATTTGTTATGCTCCTACTATATGCCAGACACTGGGAGATACCAAGAAAGGCAAAAAACAGTCCCTACCCTCAAAGAGGGAAGATAATCTAATGGGGAAGATAACATGCAAACAACTATGTGCAAACAAGCTACATGCAGGATAAATAGGAAATAATCAACAAGAGAATTAAGAGGAAATTGGGAAAGGCTAAAAGTCCAAAGGGAAGGGAAAGGAGAGGAATAAACATTTATATACTACCCACTAAGTGCCTGGCACTATGCTAAGCACTTTTGCAAATATTATCTCATTTACAGGTATTATCATGTTAATTTTATAGTTGAGGAAACTGGGGCAATCAGAGGTTAACTGACTTGTCCAGGGTCATATAGATAGTAGGTGCCTGAGGACTGATTTAAACTCAGGCCTTTCTGATTTCAGGCCCAGCACTCTATCCACTGTGCTACCAAGGAGAGCTTTCCAGGCATGGAGGACAGCCAGTGAAAATCTCTGGATCCAAGAGATGAATGTTTTGTCTGTGGAATGGCAAGGAGGCCAGTGTCACTGGATCACAGAGTACATGGTGGGGATTAGGGGTGAAGACTAAGATATAAAAAAACTGGAAAGATGGATGGAGGAGGAAGGGTTTTGAACACCAAACAGAGGATTTTGTATTTGAACTAGAAGGTAATAGGGAGCCATTGGAGTCTATTGAGTAGGGTGGTAACATAGACTAGAGTTTTAGGAAAATCATTTTGGCAACTGAATGGAGGATGGATTGGAGTGGTGGGAGAAAAAGTTACCCAAGAGGTGCTAAATAAGGAAGAGCATGGCAAATGGGGCTTTTATTTGTGCTGTAGCATTACCCTAGCAACCCCGGAGTAGTTATTTACTGGCAGCAGGTCATTGTTCCTTCTCCTTAAGTTCTTGCAGCTGCCGGTCAGCCTTTCTTGGTTACTAAGGACATCCATAAGCAAAGAGGAAGCTGCTTTCAAGGTTGGAAATTAATTGAGGGGGATGGGGTGGCAATAGGAAAAATAAAAAACAACTCAGAGTCAATCTGCCCTTTTACCACATCCTCATTACTGTCACATGAAAATATTTCATTGGTGTGACTTCTAGATACTCCATTTTGCTATGGGTCTCACAAAAATTCCACCAGAAAACCCCAAACTATTTCAAGTCTGCTTTGAGTTCATAGGGCTTTTCTGGGACTTTTTGCAAATAGAGATAAAGCTGCAATTTTAACCAATAAAGTGAAGGCTATAGTACCTCTTGAGGAACCTAACAACCTAATCCTTATGAATACATACCATGTACCATATTGGGAAGGGAGAGAATTTAGAGAGAATTGGTAAAGATTTTTTTTCACTTCTGTGTAAAAAAAGCTGACATGAATATAAGATTTGATAGGAAAATAGGGGCATGGAACATAGGGTGTCCCAAAAGACAGTGCTTTAAACTATTAAAACTTAAAATTGCCTTAAGACTTTTGGGCCACCCTGTTTATTAAGACTATACACTCATTGAGAAAGGTGAGGAACTAGAAGGAAGCAGGATGCTTTGGGATCAACAGAAAACCTAACCAAAGCAAGTTGACAAGCGCCTATGCTGTGCCAGGCACCAGTGCCTACTAGGCACTTTCCATCAGAATATGTTACAAACCATCTGGACACAAAGAAGAAACAGATCAGCTCAGGAAACAGATCATAAGCCCAGCATGGAGACATGATATAATAGTGAAAAGGGACCTCAGTTATCCAGATATTCCATGTCCTAAAATTATCCTTGGAAAGTTATTTGAGGAAAGAAAGGAAACTCTCAAGAATGAAATTCTAAAGACAAAAAGTGAAATATTTAAAGTGAGGAGAGAAAACAGGAGTATCTGAAGATAGATGAATGGATTGATAAATGAATGGATGGATAGATAGAAAGAAATTTATTGAGTTTGCTATGTGCTAAACTATGTGCTAAGAGCTAAAAACACGAATACAAGCAAACAAGACAGTCTTTACCATCGAAGAGTTTACATTCTAGTGGGGAAAATCATATAAAGAGATAATTAAAAGGAGGAGATATGGAGGGGGTAAATTGTTTCTTAAGCTCAGAATAAAAGAAATAAATTTTAAAGGAGGGGGTATGGTACCCAGGTGGCAGCATAGTAACAAACAAGAAATGACATGGAGGCCTGGTCTCCAGCAAGATAAGGTAAAAGCTCACCCATCAGAGTTGGTGGTTAGTGAAGAAGAGGGAGAGGGGGGACCCAGGGGTACAGTCTAAGATTCCAAAAAGAGAGGGATAAGAATGATGACCAGAGAGCAGATGTCATGGCAAGAAGACCGAAGGAAAAGGTCTAGAAGTTTTGTAATCATCAAGATAAGGTGAAGAGATAAATGTGGTTTCATTGAGAATTCACCAACTAACCTGATCTGCAGAGTGAGTTGATGGTACTCTTTGGCTTCTAAGTTTCCTTCTAGCTCTAAATGTATTATCTTCTGTTGTTTACATATAAAACATATTTACTTTTATCCTTAGTCTTGTAAAAGTATCATCTTTATTCTAAAAAGTTAAAGATCCTGAATTCATGGAGATTCTAGATTCTAATCCAGAATCTGCACCCACCCCCACCCCCACCCACCCCCACACACACACACTAAACTCCAGACCCCAAAACAAAGTCAGTTATGAACAGACACAAATATATAAATCCAAGATTTTTACCAGATGAAGAGATATTTTATGTATCTGCCCTCTGGTCCTGCCATGGAGAAGAAATAAAATTCTGAAATAAAAATATCCCATCCCATGTTGCAAAAGCCTTTTGAAATCAACATAAGGCACACATCAAAACCCTCCAGTGAAAAACTCCATTAGTTGTGAGATGCAGTTAATTGATTTCAGAAGCATTACTAAGGATGACATTTAACTTTTTTGGAGGGGGAGGGTGGGGAAAGAAGGACCTGAAGAAATCTTTCCAGTTAAAGCAGCTCCAGGGTTCTGGGAGTCACCAATTTAATCGCAGCATTTATTGTACCACAGGGATAGACAGAGGAACATAGTTTCCTATTGTCTTCCTTTGTCTTTAAACCCAAAGATGAATTATCTGAAAGGCAGATTGGAACCTTAGAATGAAAAATAAATTATACATAGGGTACTGCATTTAGCAAGCAGCTAGATGAATCATCTGATGATTACCATGGAGTTATGCAACCTCATAGCCTTTTGCTACAAATAAACAAGCAGTAAAATTTTAGTGAGGCAGACTCATTCTAAAAGGCTGAAAGGCTTATGGGATTTGGAATGCTCTAGGGATTAGAAGCATTCTGGGCTCTCAGCTGTCTTGCTCCTTGAATATAATGAAGATTAAACCAAAGACCCGGGGCACAAGGTCAAAGACACCTGCCCATTTTTTGTTTTTTTTTAGCCACCTAATCATTTTTAAGAGTTGTGGTCTGTAACCAATAAAAAATATGGAAACTAAATTCAATATTTAAATTCAAGTAACTTGAGCTTCCTTTCTTTTTTTAGCTAATAATAATAGCTAACATTTATATAGCACTTGAAGGTTTGCAAAGCACTGTACAAATATCATTCCATTTTATTCTCACAATGAGCGTGGGAGGTAGGTGTTATTATTATCCTCATTTCACAGATGAGGAAACTGAGTTAAATTACTTGCCCAAAGTCACATAGCTATTAAAGGGTAGAAGAGGCTGGATCTGAACTTACATCTTCCTGACTGGAGGTCCAGAGTTCTAGTAAATTGTGCCACCTTGCCTCCTATCCACCTAGCTTCAGGAAAGATGGTCCCTAAATATCAGACCCGTTGTTAAATTCCAATGGGTGCCAAGAAACAGTCACTTTTCTCATCAAGACTTTTTTTAGTGATTTCTGAAAAATTGCAATTTTATTCTAAACCTATAGTACATGAATAAAGTGTTAATGGAGTTGAAAGAAGCCAGCTTGGTCTGGGTTCAATATCACCTATATGGGAAAGGTAATCTGCACCAGAGGAGCAAAGGAGATCTGAATGGGCCTAGCTTTTGATGGTGAAAGCTCACCTTCAGAGTTTCATTTGACTTTCCAGTATGGTACACCTGACTCACTACCCTGAAACCAGTTTTTCTTTGATATCAATAAGCCTGCTGTTGCAAAGCACTTTACACTCCCTGGGCACACAAATTGAAAGGCATTTCATTCCTTTAACTGAGACTTGCCTAAAAGAAAGGTGACTCAGGTTTGATAGTAACTGAGATGAAACTGAAATGTCTACTGAATGCATTACATGGTTTAAAGCCAGTAACTGATCCTTTCATCAGAAGTCTTACCAGTCAGTCACCTAGCTTTTATTAAGCACCCACTATGTGCCAAAGACTGTATTAAGTGCTGGGGATACAGAGAAAGGCCAAAAGACTAACAGTGCCTGCTCTCGAGGAGCTCACAATCTAATAATATACCCTTCTTCTTCAACAGATAGGAATAGATACTCATCCTATATCATTAATTTTAATTTTAATTTTCAAGTAAACCTGAGGAGATAAAAAATACTTGAGATTTTCATACAAATAATTTCCCTTATGTTTATGTTTAGCTGCCTTGCCACATTAATCTAATGACTTAAGTCTGTTTTCCCTTTGCAAACTCAGCATGGTTATGAATACAATAAAAAACAGCATTTCTTCCATCATCACTGTTCCCAAAATAAGTTCAAACCAAACACATGTCATATAATATGCCATCTCTACAGTTTTCTTATTACTTGAACACATTTTTCCCACTCTTTCTGCTGACAAAAATTAGTCATCATCCTTTCCTGATTTGGATTAACTTCTTTGTGAATCCTTTGCTGGATGGAAATGCAGCCTTCCATGGTTGATTTATGGGAAGAAAGTGGCTGCAATCCAAGGTGGACAGTCGAGGGGCATCTCAAAAACCAGGATGAGTGATCCTGTAGAGTTCCACTAGACCGTCCCTCAGTTTCAGAGCCTACTCTTCCATAGCCTGTTGGCATAATAGGTTTTCAATGTCAAAACCCATGCAGCAGAACACTTGCAAATGAAGTAATCGTGAGAAATGTGACCCATGAAGAACTGCATGCTTCTAAAACCTTCTGTGGTTCAGCAAAACTTTACTGCCACAGGAGGATACAATTGGCACTATAATTAACTCTATTCCTGTATCTCTCAGTCATTATACAAAGACTCATCTATTGTCATTGAAGAACAAAAGAGCAGAGGTAACACTCTTATTATTTGTTACCTAGCTGAAGGAACTGCAGAATAAAGAGGACTTGTTTGTTACTGGGCATAAAGAAACATTGATTGTTGTCCTTCTTTCTCAAAGAGAAACAAAATGACATCACTATGTTAGAGTCAAGTTACAAGGCATCTAACTGTGGCTGATCAGACCAATACGAGTCGGATACAAATAGTCCACATGAACATTTGGGGTAGATTCTCTAAATTCGCTCGTGTCTCATTTCTTTTAAGCTACTTCGAGTCTGCTTTGCTCATAAAGCACAGCACCTTCTTTGATGAGGGCACACCATGCTGAGTAGTCCTGTGCCAGTGTCTCCCATGTCACACAATCAGTTCCAAAGTTATTAAGAGAGACCTTGAGAGAGTCCTTGTATCACTTCTTCTGACCACCACATGAGTGCTTGCCCTGTGGGAGTTCTCCATAAAATAGTCTTTAGGCAACTGTAGGTTTGGCATTCAAACAACATGGCCAGCCCATCGTATTTTTTAGCTCTCTTCAGTAGAGTTTGAACGCGAGGCAGTTTAGTTTGAGAAAGGACCTCCATGACTGGTATCTTATCCTGCTAAGCGATCTTCAGAATCTTCCTAAAACAATTCAAATGGAAAGGTACTTGACTACAGAAAAACTGAGTAAGGCAAATTGAGATAACTGTCCAACAACATTGTTGCTTGCAGAAGACCAAAAGCTCTCACAGATTTAACCCCAGGCCTCACCTTTGGATATCCCCTTCGTGAACATTGCTGTGATACCTGGACTGGACCCTTTTCCAATTCAGAAACCATCTCCTAACTCTGGTCTTTCAGATCTGTAAAGCTCATTAATAAGAGAACCTGTTATCCATCCAATACATTCCCCTAATCAGCTTGATTATATTTCAGGGTTTGGGTTTTTGTCTGGAAGAATGTGAAGGGTGCTCCACATGGAGGTGGGCATGAGCTTGCTGAAAGGTAACTCCTCTGAATGATTTCCGGTGACCGAAGTTGCTTCCAAAGGTGCTAGTCCACAGGGATAATAGCATAAACTCTTACAGAAAAAGCTGGGCCTCCTACTAGAGTCTATTAAAAAAAAAAACTAGCTGGTAATACTTTTCTCTCTCTCCCTTGGGCTTCTAGCTTGGAACACAGGAAAGCAGACCTTAATTTGGGGGGATATGAGAGAAGAACTCATACACACACACACACACACACACACACACACACACACACACACACACACATGCACACACACACATCTCAGGAACAGATGATGGCACCTTCCAGTAGAAGCACCTGACTGTGGCAAACATGTGCATGCATAAGGCCTGAAGGGGAAACTTAAAGGTATTTTTCCTGAACTACAACCAAGCAGTATAATTGTAGGATATCACCTTCTAGACAAAGAAAGATTTCCTGGGCAGCACCACCTTTGAGAGCTGTTTGGTGGGTAAATGCAAGTTCGAAAGATCTGCAATTCACCGGTGTCCTAGAGAGAGATTTCCTCTGCATCATGCTTCTTAGGGAAAGAAAAGAGCTGCCAACAGAAGAGGGCAGTTAGAATGCGAACTCTTCAGTTAGAATGGTAGCTCTTTGACATCAGGGATCACATTTTTACCTTTCCTTGCATCCCAAGAACACTTAATAAGTGCTTGTTGAGTGAAGGATTGACTGCAGTTGCAGGAGTCAGGAAGACTCACCTTCTGAGCTCAAATCCTGGCCTCAAACACCTCCTAGCAGTGTGTCCCTGGGTAAGTCACTTAACCCTGTTTGCCTCAATTTCCTCATCTACAAAATAAGCTGGAGAAGAAAATGGCAAACCATTCCAATATCTAAGAACAAACAAACAAACAAAAAAGCCCCCAAAAACTAAACTTTGCCAATCCTGAAAATACAATTATTTTCTCAAAAAAGTAAAAAATAGAAACAGAATATTTGTCTAGCAGCCCTGTAAAGTATGTTTACCTTCTGGGAAAAGTCTAATAGGCTTTGAGTACTTTAAGTGTTTACATGGGCTCCTGTGGGTTCTCATGATTTTTTTTTCCAATGTAAAGAGTTGGGGAGAGAATAAATGCTACCCCAAATCTGAAACTTATATTGTACATTAAGTGCCTTGTGGGAGTTGGGGGTGATACTCAAGTTTAGGGAAACCTAGAGGTAACCTATGACTAAGCTTTGTAGGAAGGGTGAGCCTTCCTCCCCCCATCTCCACTCATGGAACATACTTAGAGCTGCCATTCCTGCTTTCAATCAACTGTGTGGAAGTTTTGGAACCTATTTCCAGCCATGTGGTAGCCCAATATGGAAAGTACTTTGAATTTTAGCATGACATAATAAATCCAGAGCGATCCTTGGGTCAGAGTGATACACCAATTAAAAGAAGAGCTTCTGGCTCACCCTCCAGGTGGCATCATGGGGTTCCAATGAGATTCGGGGAAGGATGAATCTGTACAGCATCTTCACCCATGTGGTAATTAATACAGTGGATTGCAACTTCATGTGCCTGCAATGGGGTCTGGCTGCCTTTGCTCCTTTTGTGTTCTTTCCTGCCTCTTCCACAGCCCACCAACAAATCTTCTTACCCTGCAGATGCCTCTGCCCTTGCAGTCCCTCCTCTGCTTGGTGATGGCCTGCCCAGCTCCACTACTTCGTGAAGATTCCAGACCCCCCATGCTCATTTCTCTCCTGGATCTCCTCCCAACTTTCCTGGCTTTTCCATCTTACCTCTCTCTGCCCTCTCTCGGATCACCTCCCCTACCTTCCTAGCTTCGTTTGCTGCATTGTCTTCCCCCATGAGAAAGGAAACTCCTTAAGAACAGGGACTGTCTCTTTTTGGATTATATTTTAATTCTCAACATTTAGCAAAGTGCCAGGTACAGAGTAAATGTTTAATAAATCCTTTATTTATCTGTCTTTCTGTATTGAATTCCTCTTGTACTCCACTCTTGAAAGACCCAGACATGAGCTATCCCCTACCTCCTGCAAGGGACCTTTCCTGATTGCTTCTATTGTTAGTGCTGCCCCTTCCACCTTAAAGAAGTTGTTCAGTCATTTCAGGCATGGCTGATCCTTTCTGACTCCATTCGGGATTTTTGTGTCAAAGATACTGAAGTGGTTTACCATTTCCTTCTTCAGCTCCTTTTAAAGATGAGGAAACTGAGGCAAACGGGGTTAAGTGACTTACCCAGTGGACACACAGCTACTAGGTGTCTGGGGATGGATTTTTTTTTTTTAGGCAATTGGGGTTTGACTTGTCCAGGGTCACACAGCTAGTAAGGGTCAAATGCTTGGTCAGAGGCCGTATTTGAACTCAGGTCCTCCTGACTTCAAGGCCCGGTGCTCTATCCACTGCCTTACCTAGCTGCCCTTGGGGCTGGATTTAAGCTCAGGAAGGTGAGTCTTCCTGACTCCAGGCCTGGTTCTCTAACAATACACTGCACCACCTAAATGCAGGCTGAGATTACTTTAGCATTATTTTGTACCTATTTTGCACTTACCTATCAGGGAACACATTTCCCCCTGTTGAATACATCTCCTTAAAGACAGGATTGTTTTATTTTTGTCTTTGTACCCTTTACACCCATCACAGAACCTAATGTATAGTAAGCATTTCACAAATGCTTGTTGGGGTGAATTGCATTCATTAATACTTTATTTCCTGCTGCTGAGAACCCCAGGAAAATAATCTCTTTCCCTATGGACTACAGTGCCCTTATTAGAAACCCAAATTTGTCTAAGCTGACTTATATTCTTGAGGCCTTTTCCTTTTACCTTAATATCCCCATTCCCTTTTTCCCCCTTCCCACCCCAGAAACTCCAACCCTTAGGCTATCCTTGTCTGAGTTATCAAACATCCCTTCACAAAAGAATAGAATAGGAAACCTTCGGTGATACACACAGATTCCCATTTTTCACACCATGGAGGCAAGCCAAGGAAAGCGGCAGCACTCAGCACTTGGCACATATTTTGTTCATTTCTATCAAGGGACAGCTTTGCCACGATGGGAAATGGAAAATAAGTGGGGAAAAAAAGACCCTTGTTTAATGAGCCAGATGCTCCTAGTGTGTTAAGAGGGCCATCCAAAAGTTCATTTGGGCAAATGTCTAAACAAACAACACATCCTCCAGCCCTCTGAGATACATTCATTGGCACCCTGCATCCCACCGCGACCTACCCTTGAAAGGGAAGAATATGTTCACAAAGCATGCCAGAGGCTGTGAGCATATTTTCTTTAATTATTAATAAGTCTATATTTACCTATTTTGTCTCTCCAGCTTAATTGTAAGTTTCTTGAACACTGTGGCCATATTTAAATTCAGGAAAGCCCATCAATCAGATAAGTCTTTACACACACACACATATACAGATATGTACATATATGTATACAGATATGTGTATATGTATACATATATACACATGTGTACATACTTATATGGTTTTCACATATGTTACATGTAATTTTGCTTGCATGCATATATCATACAGATAAGATATGCATATATAAAGTACTTTGGATACTTTAAATTGCTATATAAATATTAGTTATCATTATTAGTAGTACTGAGGATCTGATTTACAAGGTTTGCCAAGGAGGGGCAGATACCATTTGTGTGGGGAAAAAAAGCCTTAGACCTTATTGATTCCTAATAAAGTTTATCAAGAAAATATCAATTACTGGCAAATATACCTACTATCTAACCTATACAAAATTTTTAGGAGGCCCATCTATACATGAATATAGGGCATTCTTTATGAAGATACAAGCAAGAAACAAGTAAGTTTTCACAAACCAAATTCAACAGTGAATCATATTTTTACCTCTTACAACTGACTGAAAGATTATGATTATTATTAATTGATTATATTTTTAAATAATTTTTCCCAAATTAACAAGTATTTATCTCTCTTCCCCTTACTCTGACCTATAAGTAAAAAAAAAAGAAAAGAAAGAAAAGAAAAACAAAACAAAACGAAATGAAACCCTTATTGCTAATAAGCAAACAATTTCCCATATTGACTATGTACAAAATTTTTTGTCTCATTCTGCATATTAGTCTATCATCTTTCGGTCAGGAGATAGGTAGCATTTGTTATCATTACTGCTCTGGAATTATGGTGAGTCATTGCATTGATCAAAGTTCCTAATTTTTTTCAAAATTCTTCATTTTTACAAAGCTGTGGTCATACAATAAACTGTTCTATTGCTTCTGCTTACTTTATTCTGCGTCAATTTATAAAAGTCTTCCAAATTTTTCTTTCACTTTAGTAGTATCTTATAGTATACTGGTATCCCATTACATGTATATATGATAACATATATTCAGCCATTCCCCAATTAATGGGTATCCTTGAGCTTCTAGTTTTTTGCCACCATAAAAAGAGCTGCTATAAATATTTTTGTAATATAGGAGTTATTTCTTCTTTATTTGATCTCTTTAATGAATAGATCTAGTAATGGTATTCCTAGGTCAATGGGCATGCTCAGTTTAGTAACTTCTGAGCCATAGTTACAAATTGTTTTCCATAATCACCGTGCCAATTCATAGCTATAGCAATAGTGTGCTAATTTGTCTTTTTTCCTGGACCTCCTTCAACATTTGTAATTTTGTATTTTTTGTCAACTTAGCCAATCTAATGGGTGTGAGATGCAACCTTAGAATTGATTTGATTGCATTTTTCTAATTATTAATAATTGAGAGTATTTTTTCATATGGCTATAGATAACTTTATTTCTTCCCTTGAGAACTGCCTCTTCATATTCTTTGTTCATTCTTTAAAATTGTATAAAGTGCTACGGGCAGTAGGTGACACAGTGGATCTATCTAGATATCTATCTCTATATTTATATCTATATCTATACACATATATGATATAGATGACCTGGACCTAAAGTTAAAACAAGAAGAATGCAGGGTGAATTGCTTTCAGAAAGTTACAAAGCACTGACCCCAAGTTTACCCTAATAGCAAAGGCCCATCTTTTCAATACTGACATTTTCAGATGTTGCCGCTTGGCAGTGAAGCCTAGAACATTGTCTCTGAAGAACTAAAGATAAGCATGACACATAAGACAATGGAAAAGTTTATGGTGAGTGTGAGAAGACTGTAACATATAGCCAATGAGTAAATCCAAAGAATAATATGAATAAAGAACATAATCAGAGAATTATGTGCCAGAAAAGAAAAGATAGGTTGGTCATATGGTGAGAGTAAGGGTAGACAGCCAGAAGGCTCCACTGGTACCCTTGCAATGGTCTGAGAGAGAGCAGAAAAGGACTTTAGCATGTTGAGTGAACTCCTTGTGGTTAAATTTTGGACAGTATGGATAAGAATTGCATAGAATTGGCAGACATGGAGAAATTGTGATAAGCATCATTGGAAGAAATTCCAGAATTTGTGAGATGGCAAATCCATTTCAGTATTTGAGTATTATTGAATCTAGTACATGACTGTGAACCCCAGGTGCACTCAGCCAATATTAGCCATTAATTATGAATACCTCTATTTTGTGGATGTGGAGTCAGAAATTCAGGAAGCCACAGCATCACAGTTATTTGCCATTTGCGGGGGTCAGACCATTAAACCATGACTCCTGATAATCTGTCCAATGTTCTTCACTAAGGAGAACACTGTTTGTCATAGTTATACCTAAAGCATAGGATAGGTATGCAGGCATATGCTAGGGGAGTACCTATTCCCACTGCCTTGAGGAGAAAGGGAAGGGCCAATGAGAATGCTCCCCTCAGAGTATGGGGTATATAACCCAAGCCATACTTCGTATATGCCTAAGTTATTTAAATAATTTTATGCTCTCATTCTTAGTTAAGAAGTCTAAAGACAAATGTAGCTATTTAATGATCCTATAAGAAGGGATCAAAACTAAGTAGAATCAGGCACTATTCACAGTACCATCTGATGTAATACAAGGCTCTTATTATAGCATGACCAAGCTCTATCCACGCCCTGCTTTTCCAAGCCTCGATATTACTAAAGCCTTCTCTGAATTATAGACACAGGGCCATATGCTGTGCCATTTTGGTGCTACTTTATGCAAAAACCATACTAGGCTACCTGTGAACCATGCATTCACACTTTTTTTTGTTTCTCTTAATCCTATCATACTCCATTGGTAGCAGGCAATTGGGCTAAGCATGAAGAGATTCAATAAATCAGAGAAGATTGGAGGATGAGGAAAAGTGGGGAACAATAAATTATTCACCAAGAAAGGCAACATGAAAAGACTCAGTGAGTCAGAGAAAAATGGAGGATGAGGAAAAGTAGTAGAATAGAAAATAAATAAATTATTTACTGAGAATGTCATCATAGTAGAGTAGAGGAAAAAAAACTAATCTAGGAGTTAAGAAACCTGAATTTGAGTTCTAGCTTGACTGTATTATATTATATTATATTATATTGTATTATATTATGTTATGTTATATTATTCTACCATATTATATTATATATTATGTTGTATTATATATATATATATCATATTATACATATTACCTTGTGGTATGTGTGTATATATAATATATTATAACATTATATAATGGCATGTGTATACATACATACACATATACATATGTATATACATACATAAATAAAATGGAATCTTAGGAAAGTCTCTTCTAGGTGTAGGTTTACTCATTTGTAAAATGAAGGAGTTCCTTCTAGTGCTGTTATAATATGAATTCTTTAAAAAAAATAAATAAGATTCAAATACCACCAAGAAAAAATGAAGAAAATATCATTGGTTCATCAAAAAAAATCAAGCTCCCCAAATTCATTTCTATGACTAATAAAATCTACCACACAACCACTCTAATCCTGGAGTCACCATCCTGAAATTATAGAAACCCCCCAAACTCCTTCTACATTGCTATTCAATTGCAATGGTTCCATGACCATCATTCCCCTGTTCTCAGGACCTCTAAAATGACGTTAGCCTAATAGGGTTGAATTCCCAACCAAAACTTTCAAACGTACTGAGACATTCTTCAGGCTCACTCGGTTGACCTTACCCTCTCTTTTGATTCTCTTTCTTTCCATTTCAATTCCAGAAACTCAAATTCCTATTCCACAGCTATAGATTTCCACAATCTTTGACCAACTATGGACAGAGATCTATGACAGATAGCTGAAGGTAATAGCTTACAGTTATATAGTGCTTTTAAGGCTTGTAAAGCACTCAGTACATATTGCCTCATTTGATCTTCAAAATGACTCTGCCAGGTGATGTTGTTATATTAATAACAAAAATAGTTTCTTTTTGTTATTAAGTTTTTAAAATTTGAGGCAGAGAGAAATTAAATGGCCTGTCCAGGATAACAAAGCCAGTAAGTATTTCAGGTAGAATTTTAACTCAGTTCTTCCTGATTCCAAATCCAGATGGATTAAACACTTCATTTCTTTATGATACCCATAATTTCTTTTCAATGAGGTAGCTTTGAATATAAAACTAGGAAAAATATTCTTTCTCCTCATTCTTGGCATTATCTGTCTTAAGGAAGGATAGAAGTTTTGTCAAATATTTGAGCACCTTCCTTTGCTGGTTCTAGATAAACATTTACAAACACTATTGTCAGCATTGGCATGTTTCCATTGGTTCATTGGCATCACTTGGGAGTGAAAAGAGTAGAAAATAATTTGGGCAAGTTAATCTATTTTTTAGGCATTAATAATAGGGGAAAACAATGAAGAGACAAAAATAGCTCAATTTTATAGATTCAGATTTGTAGATATTTAGTTCTAGAAGGGATTTTCTATTATGACTCCTTTCATATTAAAGATAATGAAACCTGAAGCCTGGGAAAGTTGTTTTTTTATCCAAAGTCATACAGTTACTTAGCAGCAAAGTTTAGGTCTACTGACTCAATCCAATGTATTACACTGTCTTTCCAGATACATGTAATTGATTTGACATGAGTACTCTTGGGATGGATGAATTTAGATCACTTTGTGATTTTACCTTTATACGTGTGTGTATAAACACACAAACACATACACATATATGTGTGTGTATGTACATATGCATGCATGTATGTATAAATATTTCCCAAAGGTGAATGCCTCAGACTAATGGCACACGTGACAAACACAAGAATCGACCTATTACAAAGTTGGTTGAGAAACACTTGTGTTCTATGAACCCTGCTTTGATGACCTGAGCAGTAGAACATGTCCCTATATAAAGAATACTATGGCTTATTATTATACAGACACAGATGTGTCATCAGTTAAGTCATGTCCTCTGCAACATAACTATTTTTCTATAGAATCCTGATTGTCTAATTAGTCTAAAAAGTGTCTGGCTAGTAATTTCCTCAGAAACAATGTTATTACCACAATTCAACTCTGTGCACTTATGTACATGCCAACATGGCACCTAGTTTCACAAACTATACTGTACTCTTTGACCATATAAATAAGAACTAGATCATTTAACTCTAGGAAATTTTACCTAGTTTTCTTCAAAACAGCTTCACAAACTACCAGTGTAGCTTGCTGAAGAAAATGTGCATTTTAAACATCAAAATGTGAGGAGCAAAATGAAATCTGAGGAAAATTTAAAAATTTCCCACAATGCACATATATAACAGCTTTGTGTGCATTCCAGACAGCATATATTTGTGCTAACAGACATTCACACACACACATGTTTGTGAACAAATGCCAGGTGTGATCAAATCCCTTGATGTGATGTTTTCTAAAATAATTTTATAGTACATGCAAACTCTTTCTGAGTTAAGAACTTATGGGGTTTGGTAAAGGCTGTCTGTGGAATGTCCCTAAAAATTAATCCCTTATAGAAATTTTTTTCATGACAACAGAGGACACAGACGCTCCATATTTTTAGAGCAGGGAGACAAGTTATGAAAAAGGTCATTATGATAAATCAATTTCTAGTTTGTGCTTCTTTAAAAAAAATACTCCCAAAGTTCTAGATTGCAAGACAAATAACTATAAATTCTGTCTGTGAGGTTGTCTCTGCTCCTTCTGGACATTAAATTAAGTCTTCACAATTCTCCCAGAGCCAATCTGTCATCCTTGGATTGTCAAAACACTTCTCTGCATAAAAAGGTAACTCTCTAAAGAACAGTACCATAAATTGTGTAGGATTGTAAATTAATGAGAGGGAAAAAAGAGCTTATTCTTGGTAAAGAAAAGAAAGAAGAAGAAGAGAGAAAGCAAGATGGAAAATATTCTCCCTATGGTCAGTAAAAATATAGCTGTGGAGTGTAATGTTTTCCATGGAGGCTGAAGTAGAACCAGGCAGGACGTCACCTTTTGCATCTCAAAGAGAGTTTTCCAAGATTATGATGCAGATCTACAGATCCACTTTTTATGTGAGGAGGTCATTTTGTCAGCTAGTTTGACTGAGAGGCAAGACTCCCATCATGTTCTGCCTTTTCTTGCACTGCTTCTTTCAAAACACAGCAGAGCAATATTTTTGGCTGCCATTCAGGGAGCACCATCCCAAAGACCTGGGTTCTACACTAATACATGTCACTTCACCGTTACCTTGCCAGGGGCTACTTCTCCTGATGACCCAGTGGAGAGGCATTTTTTAATCTTTAATGTGTGCTTATGAAGCTTTATAGTAGAACTATTCAGCTGGCAAAGCATCACTAAGTTTTACACACTAATATAAAATGTAAGAATCATGTCTTCAAAACTCAATTAGCTTTGCATTCTAGCCATTATTAATGGCATATTTATGATGTGTGGTTTGTTCCACAAGTTTTTCTAGGCCTTCTCTCTCCTTTATCTCCTAGCACAACATGTCTGATACAATAATGAGGTGTATAATACTCACGATGTACAATGATGTATATTACACTATGAGAGGCTAGACATATTGTGATGTTGTCCTGAAAAGACTGATGCTTGTTTAACCTTATCCAGGCTTTTGACATCTCTCTCACCCAAGGAGATGTAGATCAAAACACATTGGAAATCCAGGATTTTCTCTCTTTCCCCTGATGTCACTGCTCAAAGTTTTAAAAACTTTAATATTTCTCCCTCCCACTAAAGTCCTATACCAGGACCTCATTGTGGTACAGAGATGAGCTTCAGTCTTTGAAGGCTATAGTTTACAGGTTCCCAACAGTGTTCTTCCCATTAACAATTAACCAGTAAACTCAAGTGGCATTTAAACTCAAATGATATAGCAAGAACAATCATTAAAAATCATCCCTGAGGGGTGGAGCCAAGATGGCAGAGTGAAAGCAGTGACTTGCTTGAGCTCTACCCCAAACCCCTCCAAATACCCATAAAAAAAGGCTCTAAACAAATTCTAAAGCAGCAGAACCCACAAAAACACAGAGTGAAGCAAATTTCCAGCCCAAGACCACCTGGATGATTGATTGGAAAGGTATATCGCGCTGGGCTGTGAGAGGAGTGCAGTTTGGCATGGGCGTGCAGGCCACAGCAAACCTGGAGCAGGCCTCAGACAACTGAATCTTGAGCAGCTGTGGGAGTTTCCAGACTTCTCAACCCTGGAACACCAAAGACAATTTAGAAGGTCAGTGGGAGAAGTCTGTTTCTGCAGTGCTGAGAAACAAGCACAGGGTCTCAGCTCCATTTCCCAAGCAAGGCCCAAGACTGGGGCTACCTCCTGAGCTTCTGGCCCACAGAATATGGGGGAATCCAGTGGCTGATCAGAGGGGTATTGCAGGGATCTCTTTGCCAGTTCTGATGCAGGAATCTCTTGCTTTGCCCGTGCTTGGATCTGGGTCACAGTTCTGGGCAGCGGTCCTGGGGTGAGGAGGTGGTGTGGTGGAGCTTGTAGTGGTCGAAGAGAGAAAACCCTCCTCACAGTTCCAGGACAGAAAGGAGTGCTTGTGGTTGCTAACAGACCAGAGCATAGTCCAGGAAAGGAGTAAACACCTCGCCCCTTATCATACCACCTTGGAAGAACTGAAAATTTACAGGTCCCTACAAGTATCTCTGAAAACAGCTGTACAAACCCCCAAAGCTTGGGACAGTACATTCTCCACATTGGAAGCAGACTCTTACCTTAACAAAGAGTTTAAAACTCAAGTAATTGGCTGGGATCATGAGCAAGCAGCGCAAAAAGAGTCAGACTATATTATCTTACTTTGGTGACAAAGAAGATCAAAATATACAACCAGAAGAAGACAACAAAGTCAAAGCTCCTACATCCAAAGCCTCCAAGAAAAATATGAATCAGTCCCAGGCCTTGGAAGAGCTCAAAAGGGATTTTGAGAAGCAAGTAAGAGAAGTAGAGGAAAAACTGGGAAGAGAAATGAGAGTGATGCAAGAAAATCATGAAAAACAAGTCAACAGCTTGCTAAAGGAGACCCAAAAAAATACTGAAGAAAATAACACCTTAAAAAATAGCCTAACCCAAATGGCAAAAGAGGTCCAAAAAGCCAATGAGGAGAAAATGCCCTAAAAAGAAAAATTGGCCAAATGGAAAAGGAAGTCCAAAAGATTACTGAAGAAAATACTTCCTTAAAAATTAGAATAGAGCAATTGGAAGCTAGTGACTTTATGAGAAATCAAGACACTGTAAAACAAATCCAAAAGAATGAAAAATTAGAAAACAATGTGAAATATCTCATTGGAAAAACAACTGACCTGGAAAATAGATCCAGGAGAGAGAATTTAAAAATTATTGGACTATCTGAAAGCCATGATCAAAAAAAGAGCCTAGACATCATCTTTCAAGAAATTATCAAGGAAAACTGCCCTGATTTTAGAACCAGAGGGCAAAATAGAAATTGAAAGAATCCACAGATCTCCTCCTGAAAGAGATCCCCAAAGGAAAACTCCTAGGAATATTGTAGCCAAATTCCAGAGTTCCCAGGTCAAGGAGAAAATATTACAAGCTGCCAGAAAGAAACAATTCAAGTACTGTGGAAACACAATCAGGATAACACAAGATTTAGCAGCTTCTACATTAAAGGACCACAGGGCATGGAATATAATATTCCAGAGGGCAAAGGAGATAGGATTACAACCAAGAATCACCTACCCAGCAAAACTGAGTATAATCCTTCAGGGGAAAAAATGGTCATTCAGTGAAATAGAGGACTTTCAAGCATTCTTGATGAAAAGACCAGAGCTGAATAGAAAATTTGACTTTCAAATACAAGACTCAAGTGGAACATGAAGAGGTAAACAGGAAAGAGAAATCATAAGAGACTTATTAAGTTGAACTGTTTACATTCCTGCATATTTATAACTCATGAGACCTTTGTCAGTATTAGGGTAGTTGAGGAAAAAATTATATGTATGTAGATAGATAGATAGATAGATAGATAGATAGATAGATAGATAGATAGATAGATAGAGGCACAGGGTGAGTTGAAGATTAAGGGGTCATATCTGGAGAATAAAATTAAGGGATGAGAGAGGATTATACTCGGAGAAGAAGAAAGGGAGAGGTAGAACAGGGTAAATTATCTCCAAAAAAAAAGACAGAAAAGAAAAGGTTCTTACAGTGGAGGGGAAAAGGGGAAGGTGAGAGGGAATGAGTGAATCTTATTCTCATAGGATTTGGCTTAAGGAGGGAATAACATACACATTCAATTGGGTATGGAAATCTGTCTTACCCTACAGGAAAATAGGGGAGAAGGGGACAAGAGAGCAGGGGATGATAGAGAGGAGGGCAGATTGGGAAAGGGGTAATCAGAAGCAAATACTTCTGAGGAGGGACAAGGTCAAAAGAAAGAATAGAATAAATCAAGGGCAGGATAGGATTAAGGGAAATAGAGTTAGTTTTTCACAACATGTCTACTATGGAATTATTTTGCATAACTGCACATGTATAACCTATATTGAGTTGCTTGCCTTTTTAATGAGGGTGGGTGGGGAGGGAGGAAGGGAGAAAATTTGGAACCCAAAGTTTTAAAAACATATGTTTAAAAGAAAATGTTTTCACATGCAACTGGGAAATAAGAAATACAGGAAATGGGGTACAGAAGTCTATCCTGCCTACAGGAAAATAGAAGGGGAAGGGGAAAGAGAAGGGGGGGAGAGATAGAAGAGAAAGCAGACTAGGGGAAGGGATATTCAGAATGCATGCCATCTTGGGGTGGGGGAGGGATGAGATGGGGTGAAAATTTGGAACTCAAAATCTTGTGGAAGTAAATGTTGAAAACTAAAAATGAATTTATATTAAAAAAATAAAAAAATAAAAAATTAGGAAAAAAAATCCCCCCTTCCCAGTTTTCTGCTTCCCTCCTAATCTTGGCTTTATTCATGCAAAAACTTTTCAATTTAATGTAATCAAAATTGTCCTTTGTGTATTTCATAATGTTCTCTATTTCTTGTTTGGTCATAAATTCTTCCCTTCTTCATAGATCTGACAGGTAAACTATTCCTTGCTCTCCTAATTTGCATATGTCATCACCCTTTATGTCTAAATCATGTACCCATTTTGACCTTATTTTGGTATACAGTGTGAGATATTGTTTTATGCCCAGTTTCTGCCATTTCTACCATTTTTCCAGTTTTCCCAGCAGTTTTTGCTAAATAGTGGCTTCTTATCCCAGAAGCTGGAGTCTTTAGATTTATCAAATAGTGGATTAGCATAGTCATTCACTGTTGTGTCTTGCATACCCAACCTATTCCAGTGATTCACCACTATATTTCTTAGGCAGTACCAAGTAGTTTTGATGATTGGATGTAGGATTTTAAAAATAAAGTAAGAGAAGTGGAGGAAAAATTGGAAAGAGAAACAAGAGTGAGGTAATAACAAATTTAACAAATATAACAAAATTTAAGATCAGGTAGAGCTATACCAACTTCCCTTGCATTTCTTTTCATTAGTTCCTTTGATATTTTGGACTTTTTGTTCTTTCAGATGAATTTTGTTATTTTTTTTTCTAGCTCTATAAAATAATTTTTGGTACTTTGGTCATTATGGCACTGAATAAGTAAACTAATTTGGGTAGAATTGTCATTTTTATTATATTAGCTCAGCCTATCCATGAGTGACTGACATTTTCAAATTATTTAGATCTGACTTTATTTGTGTGAAGTTTCTTGTAATTGTGTTTATATAGTTCCTGGTTTTGTTTTGGCAGGTAGATGCCCAAGTATTTTCTAATGTCTACAGTAATTTTAAATGGAATTTCTCTTTCTATATCTTGCTGCTAGGCTTTGTTGGTAATATATAGAAATGCCAATGATTCGTGTGGGTTCATTTTATAGCCTGCAACTTTGCTAAAGTTGTTTATTATTTCAAGTAATTCTTACTAGATTCTCTAGGATTCTCTAAATATACAATCATATCATCTGCAGGGGGTGATAGCTTTGTTTCTTCTTTGCTTATTTTAATTGCTTCGATTTCTTTTTCTTCTCTAATTGCTACAGCTAATATTTCTAGCACAATATTTAATAACACTGGTGATAATGGACATCCTTTTTCACCCCTGATCTTATTGGAAATGCTTCTAGGTTATCCCCATTGTATATAATGCTTGCTGATGGTTTTTGATAGATGCTATCTATCATTTTAAGGAAGACACCATTTATTCCTATGCTCTCTAGTGTTTTTAATAGGAATGGGTGTTGCATTTTATGAAAAGCTTTTTCTGCATCTATTGAGATAATCATATGATTTGTTGTTGATATGGTCAACTATGCTGATAGTTTTCCTAATATTGAACCAGCCCTGCATTCCTGATATAAATCCTACCTGGTTGTAGTGTGCTATTCTCGAGATAAATTGTTGCTAATATTGTATTTAAAATTTTTGCATCTATATTCATTAGGGGAATTGGTCTATAATTTTCTTTCTCTGTTTTAGCTGTTTTTGGTTTAGGTATGAGCATCATATTTGTATCATAAAAAGAATTTGATAGGACTTCTTCTTCACCTATTTTCCCAAATAGTTTATATAGTATTGGAATTAGTTGTTCTTTAAATTTTGATAGAATTCACTTGTAAATCCATCTGGCCCTCACAGACCAGTGCACAGATCAGGAAAGTAGTAAACACACCTCTCCCTAGATCATAACACCTTGTAAGAACTAAAAACTTAGAGGTCTCCAGAATTATCTCTGAAAATAGCTGTGCAAAAAAACCTGAAGCTTGAGATGGTGCCCCCTCCACCTAGAAGCAAAGTCTCACTTTAGCATAGAGTTAAAAGTCAAGAAATGTGCTGGAAAATTGGCAAACAGTAGAAAAAGATCCTTACTATAGAAAGTTACTAGAGTTACAGGAAAGATCAAAATACATACTCGGAAGAAGGCAACAAAGTTAAAACTCCTATATCCAAAGTCTCCAAGAAAAATATGAATTGGTCTTAGGTCATGGAAGAGCTCAAAAAGGATTTTAAAAATCAAGAGAAGTGGAGGAAAAATTAGAAAGAGAAACAAGAGTGATGTAAGAAAATCATCAAAAGAATCAACAGCTTGGTAAAGGAGGCACAAAAACAAATGCTGAAGACAATAACACCTTAAAAAACAGACTAGGCCAAAGGGTGAAAGAGGCACAAAAATCCAGTGAAGAAAAGAATGCCTTGAAAAACAGAATTGGACAAATGGGGAAAGATATTAAAAAATTCATTGAAGTGAAGAACTCCTAAAAAGTAAAATCAGCCAATTCCCCAGTAGATAAATGATCAAAAGATTTGAACAGTTTTCAGATGAAGTGATCAAAGCTATCAATAGCCATATGAAAAAATGCTCTAACTCACTGTTGATTGGAAAAATGCAAATTAAAACAATTCTGCAGTGCTACCTCATACCTATTAGATTGGCTATTAGGACAGGAAGGGAAAATGATAAATGATGGAGAGCATGTGTGGAAAATGAGACATTAATGCACTATTAGCGAAGCTGTAAACTGATTCAGCCATTCTATAGAGCAATTTGGAACCCAAATATACTCAAAGGGCTATAAAACCATGCATACCCTTTGACCTAGCAATGCCACTAGGTCTGTATCCCAAAAGAGATTTTAAAAAGGAGAAACAACTTATATGTACAAAAATATTTATAACAGCTTTTTTTCTGGGGGCAAAGAATTGAAAATTGAGAGAATGCCCATCAACTGGAGAATGGCTGAACAAGTTCTGGTATGTGATTGTGATGGAATACTGTTGTGATATGGGAAATAATGAGAGGAATGCTCTTGGAAAAGCCTGGAGATACTTGCATGAACTGAAGCAAAGTGAAATGTACTGTGTACAAAGTATCAGCAATATTGTAAGATGATCAGCTATGAATGACTTAGCTACTCTTAGCAACACAGTGATCCAAGACAACTCTGAAGGACTTATGATGAAAAAATACTCTTGATCCCTAGAGAAAGAACTGATGGTATCTGAATACAGATTGAAGCATCCTTTTTTAACTTTTTTTTTGAGGTTTTTTTTTGGTCAATTTTTTTCACAACATGACTATTATGGAAATGTTTTGCATGACTGCACATGTATAACCTGTATTAAATTGCTTGCCTTCTCAATGAGCTGTGATGGGGAGGGAGGAAAGGCGAGAATTTGGGACTCAATTTTTAAAAATGAATGTTGAAAATTGTTTTTACATGTAACTGAGGAAAAATAAAGTACTACATAAAAAGAAACGAATGCTAAAATGTTTTCATATAATTGGAGAAAAATAAAATATTGAATTTAAAAAGGAAAAAGAAAAATCACACAGAAGAATGTGTGGGAGAGAAGAGGTATTAGACTGACTACCAAACTGAAGGTCTACAGTGCCATTGTGCTGAGCACATTGTTGTATATCTGTGAAACCTGGATAGCCTACCAGCCCAGCACCATGACAGAAAACCGAACGGTTTCCATTTGAATTGTCTTAGGAAGATTCTGAAGATAACCTGGCAAGATAAGGTACCAGACACTGAGGTCATTTCTAGAGTTGAACTGCCAAACATGCAAACTCTACTGCAGAGAGCAGAACTCTGATGGACTGGCCACATTGTTCAAATGCCAAATGTATGCTTGCCTAACAGACTATTTTACAGAGAACTCACACAAGGCAGGTGTTCACATGGTGGTCAGAAGAAGCAACACAAGGATACTCTCAAGATCTCTCTGAAGAATTTTGGTATCAATTTTGAGACATGGGAGACCCACCACAGGATCATGTGGAGTGCCTACGTCAAGGAAGGCACTTGCGACTTCCGCTTCTGGGAGCCAAGATGGCAGAGTAAAAAGGTAGTCGCTCTCACCCTCCCCTTTGAAAACCCAGAAAATATCACCCCAGGAAAAAAACCCTGGAACATCTGAACTAGAAGAAAGATGGGGAACAGCAGTGCAGCAGCCCAGCAAACAGGTCTCCCAGTGCCTCAGCAAAAATAAGTGAAGCAGCACTACAAAGGGCCCCAGGCGGTTAAGCACTCTGCAGCATTCATCTGAAAGGAGCTGAAGAAAGCAACCTAAAGTCTTCCTAAAGTCCGACCCTTGCTGATTCCAGCCCAACACCAGGTAAGCTGTCAGAACCTCCAACTGTCAAGCAGGAAGAGATCCCGAAGCCCAGGTGGTATAGCAGGCAAACACCAACACCTGGACCTCCAAGTTCCTCAGTGAGGGCAGGGGGAACCAGTGGAAACCAGCTCAGGAAACCACCAGGTGCCTTGGCACTCTACCACAAAGGAATCTCCCAGTGAATTAGCAGAAATGAGGGAGACAGCATTGCAAGGGGCCCCAGGCAGATAAACACCCTGCAGCACCCATCTAAAAGGAGCTGAAGAAAGCTAAAGAAAAGGAAAAGCAGGCAACCTAGAACTGCCTGAAAGCTTCAGCCTTGCTGATTCCAGCCCAACATGAGATAAGCTGCCAGAACTCTACAGCCTTCCATTGCCAACATAAGAGGCCCCAGCATTCAAAGCCAGTGACCAAGACCTAGGCTCCCAAAACAAGAAGCTTGGGTCAGTGCCCTCTGTTCCCCAGCAGGAGAGCTCAATCTCTTTAAGGCCAGGGAATGAAGAAACACCATGAGTAAGAAGAAACATACCAAAGACTCATATTATGAGAACAGTGAAGATCAAGACAGAAATTCTGAAGAGGACAACATTGTCAACAAACCACATCTGCAACATCAAAAGGGAATATGAACTGGTCTGAAGCCCAAAAAGCCTTCTTAGAAGAGCTCAAGAAGGATTTTAAAAGTCTAATGAGAGAGGTAGAAGAGTCCTTAAAAAATACAATTGGCCAATTGGGAAAAAAAAGTACACTGAAGAAAACAAGTCCCTTAAAAATACAATTGGCCAATTGAAAAGGAAGTACAAAAACTAACAGAAGAAAACAATCTGTTAAAAACTAGAATTGGACAAATGGAAACTAATGACTCTATAGAGAGCAAGAATCAGTCAAACAGAAACAAAAAATGAAAAAATAGATGAAAACATAAAATATGTCATTGGTAAAACAACCGACCTGGAAAATCGATCCGGGATAGACAATTTAAAAATTATTGGACTACCTGAAAATCATGATGAAAAAAAGAGCCTGGACAGTATCTTTCAGGAAATCATAAAGGAAAACTGCCCTGAAGTCCTAGAACCAGAAGGTAAAATAACCATAGAAAGAATACACCAGTCACCACCTCAAAGAGATCCCAAATTGACAACGCCAAGGAATATAATAGCAAAATTCCAAAATTACCAGATGAAAGAGAAGGTGCTGCAAGCAGCCAGAAAGAAACAATTTAAATATCATGGAACCACAGTCAGGATTACACAGGACCTTGCAGCCTCTACATTAAAAGACCGCAGGGTGTGGAACATGATATTCTGTAAGGCAAAGGAGCTTGGATTACAGCCAAGAATCAACTACCCTACAAAAATGAGCATGATTTTTCAAGGGAGGAGATGGATATTCAATGAAATAGGGGACTTCCAAACCTTCCTGATAAAAAGACCAGAGCTCAACAAAAAATTTGATCTTCAAGTACAAGATTCAAGAAAGACATGAAAAGGTAAATGGGACAGAAAGATACAATATGTTGTTAATAAGGGTGGACTGTTTACATACCTACAAGGGAAGATGACACTTGCATCTCTTGAGAACTGTATTGTTATTACACCTTGTTAAAGGAGTATACATAAAGGGCGTGGATATTAGTTGACTTTGATGTAATAATAAAAAAAAATCTGATCAAGTGGGTTAAATGGATCCAAGTAAGTGGATTAGTCTGATTTTAGAAAATGTGCTGAGAAAGGAGGAGGCAGACAAGGGTGAATTACATTACAGGAAAAGACAGAAAATCCTATTACAGCAAAGGGAAAGAAGGGAGGGGGGTGAGCATCGTTTGAACCTTACTCTCATCAGATTTGGCTCAAGAAGGAAATAACATAATCAGTTAGGTATAGAAATCTAACTTGCCCTATAGGCAGTAGGAGGGAAAAGGGGAAAGAAAAAGGAGGGGGGAATAGAAGGGAAGAAGCAGTAAGGCTAAAGGGGAAGAAAATGGAAACGGGGGGAGGGACTGAGGGAGGCGGTGGTCAAAAGCAAAACACTAGTGAGAATTTGTACTTACAATTTCACTAATGGGAAAATATGTTTAATAGGAATATAAATGTATAGCGTATATCAAATTGTGCACCGTCTTGGGGAGGGTGGTAGGGAGGAAGGGGGAGAAAAATTTTAAACTCAAAAGCATATGGAAGTGATTGTTGATAAATCAAAATAAATTAATAAAATTTTAAAAAAGGAAGGCACTTTCGCCCTATCAGCAAAGTAGAATTGCAGCAGCTCAAAAGAAATGTGAGATGTGCAAATTTAGAGACATCTCCCTCCCAAATGGTCATATAGAATATTTGTGACCAAACTGTGGTAGAGCCTTCTAAGCTCATATTGGTATAATCAGCCACAGCTAAATACACGGTACCTTGACCTCAACATCATGATGTCATTTTGACATCACAAAGCACAAAGGATAAACAACAATCACAGCTTCAGAGTCCCTTCCAAAATGTAGGATACTTCATTTATACCTGCAAAAACCTCACTCTTAACATTTCACTGTCTCTTCCTCTGCACTAAGAACTTCAACTTTTTTTGTAGTCTAAATGAAGGCACAGCTTTATACAAAGTTACCCAAAGTAGTTCTAAGGAGGACACTAATTGTACAGTCCACCTCCTAGCAGTTGTGTTTTATTAAAGAAAGCACTTTGTAAAATTGTGCTCTTGATCTCACCCAGCCCATCTCCTGTAGAACTTACCTTCAGCTATCTCGTTTAGGCATCATAAATCTTCTATCTATGCCACTCCAATAGCTCTACACTCTCAGATATTCTTTAAAAAGGAAAGAAAGAAGAAAATAAGGAAGGAAGGAAGGAAGGAAGGAAGGAAGGAAGGAAGGAAGGAAGAGAAAAGAAAAAGGAAAGCCTTTTGATTCCATCTAGCAACTATTTCATATCTCTTCTTCACAACCAACATTCTTAAAAAGGTCATTTAAACCTGATTCCTTCAGTTCCTCACTATCTACTTTTTCCTCACCCCTTGAAGTATTGTTTCTCCTATCTCCACCATTCTACTAAAACTGATCTCTGAAAAATATCATATATGCTACTAATTGTTCAAGCTAACGGCCTTTTTTTTTTAGTACTTATCTTTCTTGAGCATGTATTTATTTTGTATGTAGCAGAAATTTATTGTTAAGGTCATACATGCATATGTGTTATATATATTTTATGGACACATGTTGTTTTCTGATAGAATGTAAACTCCTTGAGGGCAGGGACTTTCATTTCATATACCCAGTGCTTCATCTAATACTTGGCACACAGTAGGAGTTTAATATATGATTGTGATTGATTGATTTACCACACCCTCTTTTCCTTCAGTTTCCATATCATAATATTATCCTTATTCTCTTACATTTTTATCCTTCTCTATTTATTTTGATGACTTCTCCACATTTTCCTGATCCCTTAAAGTGAAAGTTCCCCAGGATTCTGTCCTTAGCCATCTTCTCTTCTCTATCTACATTGCCTTGGCAATCACATTCACCAGTGATGTGCTAATAGTTAAAAGCAATAGTTTTTTTTCTTTTCAATTACCCTCCATCTTGACCTATCTACAGTTTTTAACAGCTTTTTTGATGACCTTTCCCTAGTGGATACACTCTTCTAACTTGCCTTCAAAGAAACCACAATCTCCTAGGGTTTTTTTCCCTGTTTCTTTAATACAAAAAATAAGAATGAAATTTTTAAAGCAAATAATACATTGAATTATGTAATTCACAAAGATCCTAGAAGTAAGCTGTAGTTTCTTGAATAATTAATTCACAAATTCATTTATCTATTGCCCTAGTCATGGGGGAAAAAAGTTGTTGGTAAAACAAAGAATATTTAAAATGCGTGAAAATATTCTATCCCATTAAAGCACTATCTAAATGTGCATAATTAATCAGAGAATTCAAGTAATTAGGGAAAACATTTTATCTCAATTATTTACTTAATCAATCAGTCACCAAGCATTTATTAAGTGCTCACTAAGTTCCAGGCACCATGCTAAGCTGGGGGTACAAAGAAAACCAAAAACAATCTCTTTCACATACACACAATCAAAGAGAGATTTAACATAATATCCACATTTTATCAAGATAACTTCAAAAAAATACTTCAATGATCAATTGGGAAATCAGTATAATATTTCTTGTTAGCTTAATTTTTTTTTTTGGTAAGCTTAAACCAGTATAATTAGAATAAGCTGTGACCTCAACTAATTTAGGAACTATATAGTTACTATTAATAGATTGTAGAGTACCAAACAGTTCAACAATTCAAAACATTAATTGAGAACTTATAGTATCTAGGGAAGTTATAAGGTTTAGTCATCATATCATTTCTGCAATCTAGGAGATAGATAAGTTAGATGACCTTGTTGGTAGGGGGATCTCCTTCTATCAATGCAGACCAATACCTTCTCTTCAACTTATAGTTTTATAAAGTTGACTAGGGTACTAAAAGGTCAAAAATGACTTGCTCAGAGTCACACAGCTAATATGTGTCAAACATTGAACTTAAACCTGGTACTTCCTGACTTTAAGGTCTACTCCATGGGGGGGGGGGCTTACATGTATGTAAGTAACCATAATTGGAAATAATGGGAGACTTATGTTTGTCAGAGGTGTTTGCCACCATCAAAGGTGTCTGCCACCATCATGAGAATGTCCATCCCAGAGATGAAATGGAAGAAGGATACTCCACAGATGGTAAGGTAATTTAGAAACTGCTATTTGAGGATGACAGTGTCCTCATTGTATCAAGCCTTGGAACATTTCAGAGACTTCTAAATGAGATCCATAATCCCTGGGGAGAAAAAAATAAGTAGGTGAAGAATGTCTATTGTATAGCTCATGAGTTCTTAACCTGCAGTCTATGAATACTCCCCAGGTTCTATGGGTAGAATTCAAGGGATCTTAGAATTCAAAAAAAAAATACTGATAACTATATTTTGAAATAATTTGTTTCCATTGTAAGCCTATGCATTTTATTTTATTTTTTTAAATTATAAACAGTATCTGAGAGGGGGTCCATATGTTTCACTAGACTGCCAAAAGAGTTCATGACAAAAAAAGTTAAGAATCTCTAGTCTAGACTATAATATGTTTTGAATGTAAAACCTGTAGAACTGATCTATCCATACAAATACTGCATCTAGAAAAAGTACTGCAAAAGGATCATAAGTTGGGATCAGAAGTGAACAGGAAGAGGAGAATGAGCTGGATTGTCTTTGGGAAAATGTGCAGTGCTTTTCATGATCCCAAGCTCCTCCTGACACAAAGGTACATCATTTCAATAACCTTATTCCATTGAAATTATATAGTTGTGAGAAATAGAATAACACAGTCTATGAAGAGTTAAAATTGAAAGTCACCTGAAGGACAATGAAGAGACACATTTGTTGGGTGTGAGTAGGCTACAACACATTTCCATTTGAGAATAGTTCAAAAGAAATGGCATTAAAGGGATATATGTCCAGAAAAGAAGGAGGGTCAGTCATGTGGTGAGATATCACCTATCTCCATCCTGATGTTCTTTTGGTATATTCACTACATCAAGAGAAATAAAGGAAAGAACCTATTTATGGGATTCAATAATTCTGATCTACATTGTTGGAGAGAATATCCACATCACTGAGATCACAGATCCATTAAAATATAAAAGTATAAAGTATAAAAGTATAAAAGAAAAGAAAAGAAAAATGCTACAATAATAAAAACTATGCTGATAATAATAGCAACAATGACTCGTTAACATAATTAAACTTACAAAGAACTTTTTGCATGATCCTACAAAATAGGTAGCATAAGTATTATTATCAACATTTATAAGTGAGAATATTAAGGTCCAGAGATGTGATGTAATTTGTCCACGGTCAATGGTAGACACTGGGGAAGACATTGGGGTTGATGGTGAAGAACCTTACCGAAAATGTTAGTACCAGATGCTTTAATTCTGGTATTCTCCTTTTTCTACAGCCACTGGAGCCACTCCCTCTTATGAGTCTGAAGTATGTGTGTGTGGGGGATGGTAAGAGTTCAGAGCTCAAAGCACAAAAGTAGTGTGGCACCACTAGTAACAATAAATACTGAAATTGCTGGTGAAGACCCTTGGTGAGTGATTGCTTCACATGTTGTTAGTATTGGCCTTCTACTTTTTGGAGACATTAGCATGCGTACCTATAGTTCACTGTCTGAATAGGAACTTACACAGGACTTTCAATTCATTGATGAAAGTCACTGGATGAGTTTATGGTTGGGCACAATGAGCATGTATTGGAGATCTGATGCATAGGACCTGCTTTAAAAAATATTCTATGGGTTTTATTTTGAGGGTATTTGTTTTCTTTCTCTTAATTTAATTCTTTTTCATTTACTTAATTCCATGTTTTTCATAATGACTGAGTTGATGAGAGGAAAATGGAATAAGGTAAAATCTTTCATTATGCCATCTTTCCAGAAGTCCCCTCCCTTTACTTGGGGTTGTTTTGTTTTCATCTGTGTTGTTATTACAGAATAAAATGGATTATTGTATGATTAGTGGCTTGAACCCTTTCTAAAAATAGATTAGATGACATCTACTATCTCTTCTAGTTTTACATCTATAATCATCTGAAAATCTGGGATTTGGGACAAGAAATCTTGCTGTGAAGTCATGTATAAATCTACCTCCCCTTTATCATGTTAAAATAATAGGAACCAGACAACACAGAGTAAAAGAATAAGAATAAAAAGCAAAGCAGTAACAGGAAAAATGTGTAAGGAAAACCTCATATAAAAACAGAAGGGAATAGGATAACAATTTAAAAATGAAATAAAAAGAGAATTTAATACAATTAATAGAGACTAAGAAGTGAAATAAATTAAAAACCCAATCCCTGATGAGTAGAAAAATATAACAGCAAGTGCTATAGATGTCCTGATAGGATAACTGAACAACTGCAGCAACTTCCAGAATGATTTACAAGAGCAATTAGTTATTTTGAGCATTAAAAGAAGAATCAGAGGTAGAATTTAGAGCTCTTTCAGAAGAGATAAACAGGAATAGTCAATTAAGAACAAGTGATGGATTCTTTTAAAAAAAATAGGAAAGAAAAGAATCCATAGATTCTCTAAAAAGAGATTTGCTACTCAAAAATATTGATATAGAAGAAAAAATTATATAATAAAGGACATCAACATTAGAAGAGCAAAGATTCGTTATAAGTCAACAAAATTGATCTTAAAGTTAGCATGCAAAGAAATAATTATAAATAATTTAGAGAATCATGAGAAAATTTGTAAGAATTGATGTTACAGAGGAAATAAATAAAATTAAAGGCACAATATGTAAAAAGTTTACAACAATATTCAAAAGACAAAAAGTCAAACTATGAATAATTACAAATTTCAATATATGTATGAGAGAGAAGAAAATAAAATATTCTTCCTTTTCTGAACAGAAACTCAAGGAATGAGGGATGCAAAATGTTGTACACATTGTAAAATTTGGTCACTATATTGGTTGTTTTTGGTTACCTGTTTTGTTTCATTGTGACAAAAAATTGTTGAAATGAATTGCATGAAAATATGTGTGATAGGTACAGAAATGACTTAAAAAAACAAAAGGCAACAATAATTTCTTAAATTAATGCAGAAATAATCTAAAGTTCATAGGTTTTACAAAAAAAAATTATTGAAATAAAAATCCCAAACTTCATACTTCAAGAAATTATGTAAGAACCCACCCATAAGTATTAATAATGAGGGCAAAGTACAGATAGACAAAATTCATAGGACACAGAGAAAAGCTCCAAGTTTAACTCACCAAGAAATGTCATAGGCAAATTTTAGATTTTCAACATGAAACAATAAATCTTTTGAGAAATGGTGTTTTATATACCAAGGAAAAAGAGATTTAATCACACGAGACTAATCTTTTATGAGACACCAAAAGAATGACTGAAATACTATGATTCAAAAAAATCAACAGAATTCATTTTTATCCTGAAATAGGATACTCTAAAAAGTTTAGTTTAATCATAAGTTTTAAAATATCCCCTGTCAGAAAGAAGGGATTTGTAATTTTCCTTAAACACATTGAACATAAGTTCACACAGCAATATATATATATATATATATATATATATATATATATATATATATATATATATACACTATGCAGCTAAATCAATGTTTACATGACTCTTGGGTTGGACAAGACTATTGTACTTTAAAATTCTCACCTTGTTTGAGGACCATTAAGAGGACAAAGGGAGAACACATAGAAGTGAAATTCAAAGTTGGTTCAACTAAGGAACTAAGAAGAGAGAAGGAAAATAATTGAATTTAAGTTTATTGAATTAAAAGCCATGTGCTTGTCTTAATGAATTAAGATTTCTGGTGGTGGAGACAAAAGGAAAAAAATTTTTTTCAAATGGGAAGATAAGGAGGGGAGGACTGAGTGGATATACGGTTGAATTTCTGCCTGACTCAGACTATGTTTTTTTGTTCACTCATCTTGGCCATTCCTGTTTGATGCAATGTGTCAGCATCAGAGTGGAAGGAGGGATCCAGAGACCAACCAAAAGTCTCTTGTCTTCCCCTTCTAGAGCAAAACTAAAGTCTCATTCCCCTCTTTTCTCTGATTGCAGTCTCTCCCATCTCTGCTCTCTCTTCTTTCCCTCCAGGCTTATTGATAGACTTAAGGAAATAGTGTACCTTCTCTGTTCACCTCCAGGCTTAATGGCAATCTATTTCTATCTCTCCCTCTGTCCCTTGCCTCTCCTCTAACCCCTCAAATGGTTCCACATATTATTTCTCTTATAAAAGTTGGTGATTCACTTATAGCAGGTGATTTATTTCATGGAATGTGTGCTTAGTTCTTTGTTCTTTACTTCTTCGAACTCTAAGATTTTTAATTTTCAGCCCTATTCATCATTGTTCCCCTGGCCATCTATTTTGGTTTTTATTTTACCTTTCAATTAATTTCTTTTTAAAAAAGAAAATCCTAGAAACATTAGAGAATAGATTCATTAGTCTTTTCTTGATAAATGTACTTTAAAAAGAAACCTTTCTTGTGATTTTTTTTGTTTGCAGTGATCACAAGTGGAATGCTCTGCTCACTAATTATTTCTTTTGTTGAGAGTCAAATTATTAAAACTGTTTTATCCATTGATTATTATGCTTAGCTCTGCAACATACATTATTTTGGAGCATATCTTGAGTTCTTTCATTTTTAAATAATAATTTATTCCCATTTCTCATGAATACAGTGATCAAAGGCTATCAGATATTGTTTCAATGAAATTCTGAAATTTTATCACTACATGTTCTAGAGTTTCTAGCTTAGAGTTTTCCCCTGACGATAATTTGTATATTTGGTCAGTCAGTCCATTATTGTCTATATTCATAGGATCATAGATTTAGGGCTAGAAAATACCTTGGAATTCATGGTTCAACCCCTTCATTTTTTGGATGGTGAAACTGAAGTCAAGATATGTCTAGTAACGTACTAAAAGTCACAGATACTAAGTTGCAGAACTGGGATTTAAACCTTGGTTCTCTGATTCAAACCTGTGGACAATTTTCTTGCGTAATTTCCTGAAGTATTCAGATTTTAGGATTTATCATATATTTTTCAGGGAAAACTATTTATTCTCAAATCATCTCTATATATCTTGTCTCCAAAGTGAGTCACTTTAGCTTGTATACAATTCTTAAGTTATTTCAGTCATCTTTTGCTTTTCCAAATTCCTTTCCAATTTTCTATTTCTGAGTTCCAAACCTATCATTCTCTCTTTTCAAAGAATCTACTGCTTTGAATAGAATCTTTGTAATGTGTTCAAAGTTGTCTACTTGGTTGCCTTCATTATTTCCTTTTTAAGAACTTAGATTTCTGACCTCATATCCTAATATCTTGTGAAAGTTGTACTTCTTTTTGGAACCATTCTGAAGTTTCTGGCTGTTGTTCCTTGACCTGGAGGGAATCTGTAAAATCTTTTTTCATAGAGTGGATTTTGTTGTTTATCTTTCATTAAAGCATAATACTTTGTCAACATGTTATGGCCTTTTTCAAATTCTTGCTCATTTTTTATTCTGCTTTTATGAGTGTCACTGTTGGTTTATCTTCTTAATCTAGGCACTCACACAGCCGTTCGTTTTTGTCTTTCAGTCTTTTTCTCATATTTTTGGTAACAGATCTCTGGCTTGCCTCCTTGTTCTTTTACCCCGCCTACCAATGCTGAGACATGCATTTGGAGTTGATTTTAATCTTTGCTCTAACTAGCCAATGGCACCAAAGCAGGTGTTTCAAAAATTACTCTTACATCAGTAATCAGAAATTTCCTGTCTGTCAGCTTAGTTAATTTCACCCTTTGTGATTTTGTTCAGTACTTGCCATGTCTAATTCCTTCCCATTCAGTTCTTGAAATAAGCATTTATTGTGTAGGGAGATGAGACTTATAAGACACTTACAGAACTTTGGCCTCTTTCAAATTTTAGTCCCGAAATATGTTTCTAACATTTTTCACTCCCATAACCTATGCCAATTTTAGTAGTGAAGTTTTATGGTATTACCTAATATACCATACTATGCTGTGCTATGTCATGCCATGCCATGCCATGCCATACCATACCATACCATACCATACCATATCATATCATACCATATTATACTATACTGTGCTATGCTATTCTCTATATGCTGTACAGTACTGTACTGTGTCATTATGCTGTGCTATTCTACACTATTTTGGAGGATTTCTTAGAGTTCTTCATAGATTTTTTTTTATCCTTATTCACCATCTGTAACATATTGAAGCAAAAGTTGCAATTATCTTCATGGTTTTCTTTTTATCAGTTCTCCTAAGAAGTGCAATGCAGACTCACCAATGTGCCATGAAATGAAGTGTCTCACTACTTTTGTTTGACTGCATAACCTTATTAACTCCTTGATATGACTCTCCAAGGAGAAAAGAGAGCCAATCTTCCATGTAGCTACAGTTTCCTTATATTTTCTATTTTCATTTATAGCAACAATATTTACATAGTTTAGTTCCTCTAATAGTATAATCTTTTTTTTTTTGATAAATAGAAAAAAGTGATCTCACATTTAGAATACCAGTTATTAAAAGAATTTTGACAATTGGTCTAAAAGCTCTAGGTTTTTTAGCATATATACTTTCCCCTTTTTTCCTAACCACTTTGTCACAATTTTCATTCTGTTTTTGTATCATCAATGACAAACACAGTGTTTTGCACATGGTAGGCATTAAATAAATACTGTTGGATTCGATTAAATTGGAGTGAGCCAAACAAGATTGAATATCATCCTCTTGCATATTCTTTCCTCCATCAAGTTTCATGATACAGCTTTCTCACAGATCTCCTCCTACCTATCTGAATGTTCCTTCTTTCTTTTGCTTGACTCCCTGCCTCAAAAACAATGCCTCATAGGCATCTCAACCTCAAAATGTCCTAAATGAAACTAATTACCTCCAACCACCTCCTCCCTACTACCAAAAAAAAAAACACTTGTCCTTCTTTCAAACCTCTATGTTTCTGTTGAGAAAACATCATCCTTACTGTCGAGTTCAAAACCTGAGTCCTCTTCAACTGTCCACTCTCCCTTGCACCCCATATTTGATCAATTGCCAAGGCTTGTCAATATCTCTAACATCTGTCCTCTTTTCTCCATCCACATGGATGCCTTTAGGTCCTCATCACCTCCTTCCTGGACCATTGTAAAAGTCTCTTTACTTGTTCTGCTTCTACTCTTTCTTATCTTTGAGGCAGCTAGGTAGCGCAGTGGAGGAAGTGCTGGGCCTGGCGACAGAAAGACTTCAAATCTTTCCTTAGCTGTATAACCCTGAGTATGTCACTTGACTTCTATCTATCTCAGTTTTCTCAGCTGTAAAATGGGAATAACAGCACCTACTTACAGGATTCTTGAAAGGCTCAAATGAGATGTTTCTAAAACACTTAGCACAGTGCCTGGCAGATAGTAAGCTCTATTTAAATGCTTATCCTCTGCCCTTCCCCCTTTCCCTCCTCTCCAAGCCTTCCTCCATACAGCTACCAAAATAATCTTAAAGCACAGATTTGACCATGTCACTTCCCTGCTCAATCATGTTCAGTAGCTTTCTGTGGTGTCTAAGATAAAATGGAAACTACTCAGCTTTGGCATCAAAGGTAGATGGGAGAAATAGAGTTTCTCCCACCTGTCTAGTAGTGTAATTACAAAGTTTCCCTAATTTCAAATACTACTTCCCCACTTCAATTACTTTTTTCTTGGCCCAAGACCACAATTAAATAAGGAAGCTGATCATTTTGCTCTTCTATATCATCTACCAAACTCCTATCTAATTTTCTACAAAAAAAAAATTATTCTGGGAGCAGAGGGAGTGTTGCTTCTTCCTCCTACGTCTGAATTGTTGAAGAAGATATTGTCCTTCAGCTACATTTTTCTCCAAGGTGAATCACACACTGCTACTTTTTCTGCTCTTCTATTCTTTGAGTTCATTTGTACTTATTTCTGTGTCCTTACTGATATAGGCATATATTTTATGTCCTGCATTCTAATCATTAGATGACTGCTCAGGTCCATAGGAGTTAATATTATCATACTTTATACTTCAGAGTATAAAATAGCATCGCTGTCCTGTGTCCATTGAAGAGTTCCATTATCTGTATTTTCCATAACAGGAAACTGAAATATGGAGAGATCGAGTGACTTGGAGTCAATAATTGTGCTAGAAGCTAAGCTTACTGGCTTCTAATTCACACTTCTTTGTGCTCCCTAGTAGCTTTTGCTCCCTATCCTTAAAGCATTATTTCATTCAAGTATTATTTACTCTTTCTTCCAGATCTTTAATAAAGATGTTAAACAAAACCAGACCTCATATTGACCCCAAACTCAACTATTGCCCTGCATTGTTAGAATTTGTTCTTTGGTTTATCTTCAGTCTGTGACAGAGCACATATCAAAACTGACACTAATTAAGTTGGCAAATAAGATTTAAGAGACTGTTCTAAAGGCATTCTTAAAATGTAAATATATTTGTGTGTAAGGAACATTCACTATGCTTACTAATATTTAAAATTCTATTGAAAAATTTATCAAGCATATTTAGCAAAACTTTTTTTTGATAAATCTATTTTTGTTAATTACAGAGATCTTTTAGCCCTTCTAATTTCATTATCCTCTTGGTATTTCACTTGGAACATTGGTTCTATAAGAATTGAGCTCACAATGAGACCCAAGCACACCCCTCTTTGTAATTTTATTATGAATAATATTAACAGAGATTAACCTCTTTGAAGGGCATTAAAAAGAAGAACATTTTGACCACCTTAATAAGCATGTCAGAGTAACCAATAACCCCATGGGAACATGATATTTCCAATTTCTAGGTACACATTCCAGGCATGAATTTTCTCAGCACTAATAGACTTGATAAGATTTTCAGGTTCACAGCAGGAGTAAGATTAAGCCACAACACTCTATGACTTGAGAAGATAGCTCTTAGAAGTCTTCTTACTGCTTACTCCCCTCCAATAGATTTATATTCATCCATATCTCCCCTTGACCCTCAGCGAGTTTACTTTTTTATTTGAGTTCCCTCCCCACTGATGATACTTTGCATCAAAAGATCAAATTCAGCTTAAATATAACATGGTACTTTTTGTAGGTTTCCTTCAGAATATCACCATTGTGTTTGTCCATGTTCAAACCAAGTACGGAATAAATGGTTTTGATTTTTTCCAGATTTCACTAATGGTAAACGTTAAGGCCAATATGAGAGAGAGGGAAGATTACTGGATTTTGAGTCAGAGGTTCGAGGTTCATATATAGTCTCTGTTTCTTTCTACTTGTGTGAACTTGAGCAATCACTTCATCCCTCTGGGCTTCAGTTTCCTCATGTAAAACAAAACAAACAAACAAACAAACAAAAACCCAGGGGATTGGAACAAACATAGTTTATTTTTCTGTGATTCTTATATGTAAACCCCTTTCATTACTCAAGGAAATCCCATTTAAAGGAACCAAATGAGGTCTCTCAACTACTGACCTAGAGCATATTAGATTAACAATGATCATAATTCCTCAGCCATAATTGCCTAATCCTGTGTTCAAGGGCAATTGTGATGGCCCCTGAAGAGGCATTTGCCATTTATTAGTCAACGTGCTCAATGAACACTCACAATTTTTGGCCTGCCGTTGCCCAGGATCCATCTGTTAGAATGGCTTGCTGCCTTTTGCCATAATGTTCTGACCCATTTCCCAAGGGCAGATGATTTGCAATATGTTATCATATGACACAGTTTTGTAATTGGTGGTATGCACAGCACTACAATGCTGGCCATGCGCTTCACTTAATTGCCATAACTAAACAAAGTGATAGAAACTTCAAAAATCAAATAATCAATATTGTGAGACCTAGAAAGAACCTTAGAGGTCATTAAACCAAGTCCTTTTTTTTTTTTACATGTAGTGAGCATGGGCCAAGAGGAGTCAGTTAACTGCCTGCCCCACCTCATTCATGGAAGATATGCAGGGCACGTGTGTAAGAGAAAGGTGGCATGTGTGTAAGAGAAAGTTTGCATCTGTATTAAAAGAACAAGACAGGCCACAGAGGGAAGTTATGGAGGAGAGTGGACACCACACGGACTCAGGAGCAGGGATTTACTGGAACGAAGAGTGAGACAGGGCCAGTTGGAAATGGGGAGGACCAAGAGAAATGCTTCTGTTGAAGAGCATTCATGCCCTACCCCCACCTGCAGGAGAGAAGCAGCTGCCACTACACAAGGACTTTGAACCAGTAAATGGAGCGCTGGCATCAGGAAGAGGTAGGAGGGGCTACCTCAGTATAGGACTGGAAACCATGGAACTGAGAGCCTAGAGAGAAGCCTATGTTGAATGGCACTGCTTCTGGACAGACCCAGAGAGGTGAAAGGAAGAGGCAAGAAAGAGAAAGTATGTCAATAAGAGAAGGCAGCAAGGGAGAGAAATAAAACAGAGAGCCAGACAAACTGGCCAACAGAAAACCATGTGAACCAAGGAGCAATGAAACACAGCCCTGATTGGGGAGCCCATGATAGTTGTCTTTGTGAATCATACGGACTATATAGGTCCCTAGAAAAGATGGGACCCACTAGAGATGGGCAGGGATGTTGTTGGACACCATCTGGAAAATGGAAGAGTTTTTCTTGACTGTTGAAGAGTGCTTTCTAAAATTTCGCAAGATTAAATAAAACCACATTTACATTTACCATTGTATTAGCTTGAGGGTTTCTGGGTAACTGACAGCTCTTTTTTTTGGCAAACCAAAACAAGTCATATTTCCCTAGGCAGGAGAATGAACTAAAGAGTGTATAAGCGTGTAAAGAGAAGAATCTCTCAAAATTATACCCAGGTTTTTGTGTTAAGAAGAATGTTTTAACACCAGACTATAGAGATGAGGAAACAGAGACCCAAATAAATGAAATTACTTACCCAAGGTTATTCAATACATCATTAGCAGTTAGAATTAGAATTCCTGCCTCTGGTGTTCTTTCCACCACATCTTCTGCTAAGCCACAATTTTCAGATACTTTTACATGGAGGAAGAGGTGGGGAAACAAGGTGGGGGGGGAATCTTTATTTTTTATTGGTCAGTAAGGATTTCCCTTAGGTGTCGACTGGTTTGAGATTCAGAACATAATCTTTTTAACTGTATGGGCTGGAATCACTTTATATATGATTACTGGTCATAAATTAGTACAACTTGATATTGATCTCAATATGGAAAGTGCAGTGAAAGTATCTGGGTTTCAAGAGTTGCATGTGAGGTCCTGCTCTTTATGTTGAATATGTTCTTTGCCCCAAGGATGGCTCTGTACAGGCAAGTTTCAAGTCTGCTTAGATAGTAAATGCCAAGTGGTATGTTTTATTATTAGCAAAAAAGAAATGTGTGTTCTCCTTTAAGGCAATCAGCTACATGAATAAACTTGCAAGTTGGCTTCTGGATTTGCTCCCATGATGTGGGAACATCACTGTTTTCTCTAAGCAGACTTTCCTAAGTTCGTATTATGTCATCATTTTTGTCAACTCACAAACAATATTCTTATTAAACATTCATATATTCAGTATAAATTCAGATGCAAAAGTAATTGCATAAAGCTGATAATATCAAGAACTGAATCTGAGAATTATTTAGCATTCTGAGGTAACAGTCTTACTTCTGATTCTAACTGTTTTACTAGTAGAATGAGAACATCACAGGGAAAAATTATAAGTCTGTGCAGAACATTGATAGTTTAAGTCCACAGTGGGACCTTCCATGTGGGAGAAAAGATTAAGTAATTAGGGTTCTAGGATTTCTCCCCATTTGTAGTCGTATTTCCTTTATATGTCAGTTCCTATTTTCTGTCTTTGTTGCTGGTGATATTTCAGTCAGCAGGTTGCTAGGCCTGGGTTTGGAGGGGAGCATTATACATGTCTACATAATGCTGTCTTGTTTAAAGAAGGGATGGTTTATATTGAGTCTGTGGTGTTTGAGTCTGGAGCCACAGAGGTGGATTCAGAGGTAGGGAGAAAAAAAATTGGATTGTCTAATGCAGACTGCTTCTTCGGTTGGTGATGGGAAGGACTTGAAGACTGTCAACACAGCCAATGGAAATGAAGTTACCTAAGTGGATTTGGGTTTGTTTTTGCTGTTGTTGTTCTACTTGATGGAGGTTTTTCAAGGCCAACTTGCAATAACATTTGAATTAAAGTATCATGCAAATTCTCTTGCTCACCAAGCAATTTTTATTAGAGAGCGCAATTTTAAAAATTAGAGTTGGGCAGGAGAGTTATGTTTCTATTTCTGGGTAGTTGGCAACCGTAGCAAAGAGCACACTCTGAGCCAGGAACAGGTTGTGAGGTGTCTGACAACTGCAGAGCTTGAGTTTATTATTTCCCCAAAGCTGAGCTTCCTCAAGGCATTTGCAGATAATATCACACTATTCCATCCAAAATATGTTTCTGTGCTTGGTTTTGTTTGGCTGTTCAGAGTCATAGAATGAAGGCATGAGACCATCAGTAGCCAAGAAGCTTTTGTCTACGAATCTGACCTTGAGTAACTTATTGCGCGAATGTAGATTTGGGATCCACCTACCCCTCCATCCCAGGCACTTAGGTGTTATTTTCACAAGCCTAACTAATTCTCATAAATACTATGAGACCATTTGTATTTGCTTTACTGTATATTGTTCTTATTGCTGTTATTCAGTTGTTTTCAGTTGTATCTGACTTTGTGACCCCATTTGAGGTTTTCCCAGCAAAGATACTGCAGTGGTTTGCCATTTCCTTCTCCAGTTCATTTTAAAGATGAGGAAACTGAGGCAAACAATTAAGCGATTTGCCCAGGGTCACACAGCTAGTAAGTATCTGAGACCAGATTTGAACTCAGGAAGATGAGGCTTCTGGACTATAAGCCCATCACTCTATCCACTACACCACCTAGCTGCCCTTTTATTATATATAATTCTGAGAAAAGATAAGGTGTCAAAATGGCAGAAAAAGAAGTGTGGGATATACATGAAGGTTACTGAATAAGACACCCGAGCTCTGATTCTAGATTGCCACTTATTAGCTGTGTGACCTGAAGCAAGTCATTTTACATCCCATTTTACAGCTTAGGAAACTGAAGACTAGAAATAGTCAATGGCTTACCCAAACTCTTATACCTTGACATAGATTAGGGACTGGAATGAAAGTTTCCTGACTCTGAGAACAGCAGTCTTTTTTTTCTACCATGGCACAACATTGCTCTTAAGCCTTCTAGGCAGGAAGGCTTCCCTTATTTTCTCTGATTTGTAATTGCTTCCTTCTCTCTATCATATGTGGCATCCCTCCCCCCCATACACACATATTCAAGGGACCAAGAAAAACAAATTTATGGCAAAAATGGACACAACTATGCCAAAATAACTTTTGATGCAACATAATCATTGTAAACTTGTAACATTTTCTGTTGTTTGTCCTTTGTACTTGGAGGACCAATAACATCACAAAGCTGAGGTCAAGGTGCAATGTATTCAACTGAAGCTGATCAGTGCAATAAGAACTCAGAAGGCTCTACCACTGGTTGGGCACAAATACTTCCTTTAAACATTTGGGGGGGAGATGGCTCTACATTTGCACATCTCATGTTTCCTTTGTGCTACTGTGAGTCTTTGCATCTCCTTAGACATCCCATGAGTGAGGCATGTCCCCCTGGACAGACGGTATGTCCTTTGCAGTTTTGTGCCACCATCTTTTAGGATGGATCATAGGAGGAGAAACAGAAGCAACATATATGTAGAGCAATTTTGGAAGACCGATATGTGACTATCAAGTATAGGGTATCCTAAAGGTATTAAATAAAAAATGAGAAGTTCCTATACTCATCTTGGTCGCTGTTCTTTCTATATAATGAGTTAAAAGGCATGAGATCTGGATCCTAGTTCTGTCTCAGCCACTAACTAACTACGCAGACTAAAGTCCTTTATTCACATCTTCAGTTCCATTTTCTCAACCATAAAACAAAGGCATTAGATGATTTTTAAAATCACTTTGAGCTCCAAGATTTAATAAATTTTGATTTTAAGTGATCAGACATCCAGTGTGGCATAAGTCCATATTGCCAAATCCAATAAATGCCCAAAATCTTCATCTTTCTTGAATTTTCTGCAGTTTTCCATACTGTTGACCACTCTTTCCTTCTAGATATTCTCACCATCCTTCTGTTCTCCTATTTGTCTGGCCATTTCTTCTTTTTCTCATCCTTCATTTCCTTATTTATGTCATAGAATTATTCTGAACTACAAATGAGCCCATGCACACAAAAGTATTTAGAAAATTGTAAAGTGCTATGAAAATATAAGCTCAAAGGATCATAAATCTTATGAGTCAATGTAGTACAACTGCCTCCTTTTACAGATGAAGTAACTGAAACTCAGGAAGATTAAGTGATTGGGGTATTATGTTGATTTTTTTACTGTGCCTTTCTTGTTTTTGTTTGGTTTTTGGTTTTTTGGCTAGGCAATGGGTTTAAGTGACTTGCCCAGGGTCACACAGCTAGTAAGTGTTATGTGTCTGAGACTGGATTTGAACTCAGTCCACCTGAATCCAGGGCTGGTGCTCTACCCATTGCACCACCTAGCTGCCCCTTACTGTGCCTTTCTTGTCCACTGATCTACTTTTCTATTTTAAAAGTGGCATTAAGTAGTTTGATGATGGCATCTTTAATGTAGTTTTTGATTCGATAATTCAAGCTTCTTTCATTCCTAATTTTAAAAATTAGTGCCCTTCAGATTCTATATATTCAAATTAATTTTGTTTTTGTTTTATCTAGTTCTACAAAACAACTTCTTGGAAATTTGATCAGTATAGCACTAAATCCCTAACTTCATTCAAGTAATATTGTCATTTGTATTATATCTGAGCAGCCCAATAATGAATTTCTCTCTAATTATTTGTTTTCTTATATTTTTGAAAAAAGAAGTGTTTTGGCTTTGCTTTGTTCTGAGGCCTAAATGTGTAGTGACAGGTTGATCTTCAGATGTTTCAGTAGCTCTGAAGTTATTTTTTCTGTCTCTTTTTTTTGGGGGGGGCTAGGCAATGGGATTAAGTGACTTGCCCAGGGTCACACAGTTAGTAAGTGTCAAGTGTCTCAATCAGAATTTGAACTCAGGTCCCCCTGACTTTAGGGCCAATGCTTTATCCACTGCGCCACCTACCTGCCCCTTGAAGTTATTTTAAAGGGAATTCCTCTTCCTATCATTCCTCCTGAGTTTTGTTATTAATGCAAGAAAAATAGTCATGATATTTGTGAATTCATTTTCTATCTTGCTACTTTATTTATTTGTTGTTTCTATCAGTTTAATTGCTTGTTTTCTATAATTTTATAAGCAAATCAATCCACCGAAAAGCATTTATTATGTGTCCACCATGACCAGGCACAATATTAGGTGCAGGGGTTACAAATACAAAAGGCATGTGGTCTTTGCACTTAAAACTTATATTTAATTGGAATGAGAAGGTGGTGATACAACACATTCAGAGATAAGTAAATCCTGACTTTAGATAAAATAAATATAAAGTGAAATTATGGTGTATATTCACAAATAGAGGAATCCGGTAATCTCTCTCTTTTTTTAATTCAGTGTTTCATTTTTTACCAATTACATGTAAAAAAAAATGTGTAACATTTTTTAAAAAAAATTTTACTTCCAAATCCTTTTCCTCCCTTCCCTTTTCCTGAGACAGCAAGCAACTTCTATGCATAATCAAGGAAAGCATGTTTCCATATTAGTCATGTTATGAAAAAATAAACCAAAAGAAAAAAAAACACAAGAAAAACAAATAAAGTTTTTAAAAACTAATTATTCAATCTGTATGCAGGTCCCGTCAGTTCTATCCCTAGAGGTGTACAGCATTTTCCATCATAAATCCTTCAGAATTGTCTTGGATCATTGTTTTGCTGAGAGTAGCTAAGTCATTCACAGTTGTTAATCATACCATATTGTGGTTACTTTGTACAATGTTCTCCTGATTATGTTCACATCACTTTGCATCAGTTCATGTAAGTTTTCCAGGTTTTTCTGAAAGTATCCTGCTTGTCATTTCTTATAGCACAGAAGTATTCCATCATAATCATACGCCACAACTTGTTCAGCCATTCCCCACTTAATCCTTTCAATTTCCAATTCCTTGCCACCATAGAAAGAGATGCTATACATATTTTTGTACGTGTATGTCCTTTTCCTTTTTGTTTTTTTATCACTTCAAAATACCGATCTCATAGTGATATTGCTGGGTTGAAGGGTGTGCAGTTTTATAGCCCTCAGAGCATAGTTCCAAACTGTTCTCCAGAATGGTTGGATCAGTTCATATCAGTTCCATCAGCTGGGCTTTAGTGTACCAATTTTCCCACATTCTCTCCAACATTTGTTATTCTCCTTTTTTGTCATATTAGTCAATCTGATAGGTGTGTGGTGGTACCTCAGAGTTGTTTTAATTTGAATTACTCTAATCAATAGTGATTTAGAGCATTTTGATTTCTTCATCTGAAAACTACCTGTTATATCCTTTGACCATTTATCAATGGAGGAATGACATATTCTTATAAATTTGACTCCAATAGCTATACATTTGAGAAATGAGGCCTTTATCAGAGAAACTTGCTATGAATTTTCCCAGTAATGATTACTGTGTATTTCCCTCCATCCTATTTTCCCTATTTATCCTCTCTCTCTCTCTCTCTCTCTCTCTCTCTCTCTCTCTCTCTCTCTCTCTCTCTCTTTTCTCTCTCTTTCTCACTCTCTCTCTTTTTCTCTCTCTCCCTCCCTCCCTCACTCTCACCATCTCTCCCTCCCTTGCCTCTCTTTTACCCCCCCCCTTTTTACCTGGTCCTCCTCAAAAGTCTTTTTTTTCTGGCCACCACCTTCCCCCAATCTGCCCTCCTTTCTATTGACCCCCGGTCCTTCCCTTCCTTCCCTTGTCTCCTCCTACTTTCCTATAGGATAAGATAGATTTCTATACCCAGCTCAGTGTGCATGTTATTTTCTTTTTGAGGCAATTCTGATGAGAGTAAGGTTCAAGTGTCATCATTTCCCCCAAGATTATTCTTGCCTCTTTTATATAAGAGAATTTGCCGATTCCTCCTCTCCCTTATCCCTTTCCCAGTACATCCCTTTTTCTCGCCCCTTAATTTTATTTTTTAGATATAATCCTATCATAGTTAACTCACACCCATGTCCTCTGTCTATATATACTTCTTCTAACTGTCCTAATAATGATAAAGTTCTTAGGAGTTAAAAGTATCATCTTCTCACATAGGGATGTAAACAATTTAACCTTACTGAATCCCTTATGATTTTTCTTTCCCATTTATCTTTTTATACTTCTCTTGAGTCTTGTTTTTGAAAGTCAAATTTTCTATTCAGCTTTGACCTTTTCATCAGGAATGCTTGAAAGTTCTCTGTTCTATTCAATATCCATTTTTCCTCTGAAGGTTTATACTCAGTTTTGCTGAGTAGGGGAAATTCTTGGTTATAATCCTACTTTCTTTGCCCTCTGAAAAATCATATTCTAAGACCTCCAATCCTTTAATGTAGAAGGTACTGAATTCTGTATTATCCTGACTGTGGCTCTATGATATTTGAATTGTTTCTTGTTGGCTGCTTACAATAGTTTCTCCTTGATCTAGGAGCTCCAGAATTTGGTTATAATATTCCTGAGAGTTTTCATTTTGGGATCTGTTTCAGGAGGTGATTGGTGAATTCTTTCAATGTTTATTTTATCCACAGATTCAGGGCAGTTTTCCTTGATAATACGTTGAAAGATGATTTCTAGACTCTTTTTGATCATGACTCACAGGAAGTCCAATAATTTTTAAATTATCTCTACTCTATTTTCCAGGTCAGTTGTTTTTCCAATGAGGTATTTCACATTTTCTTCTACTTCCATCATCCTTTTGATTTTGTTTTTATTGTTTCCTGGAGTCATTAACTCCACTTGCTCAATTCTAATTTTTAAGGAATGATTTTCTTTAGTGAGTCTTTGTACATCTTTTTATGTCATTTGGCCAATTCTGTTTTTATTGGGTTCTCTTCAATGATTTTTATATCACTTTTACCATTTGGTCTATTCTGTTTTTTAAGGGGTATTTTCATCATTATTGTTGTGCCTCCTTTACCAGGCTGTTTGCTCTTTTTCATGCATCACCCTCATTTCTTTTCACAATTTGTCTTTTACCTTTCTTATTTGATTTTTGTTGTCTTGTTCATGTTTTTATCTTCCCTGTCTCCATAGTAACTTTCTATCATCAGGTTCTTTTTTGTCAATTGCTCATTTTTCCAGACTATTTCTTGACTTTTAAACTTTATGTTAAAGTTGGGATCTGCTTCCGTGGTAGAGGAGGTTCTATTTCAAGATTCAAGTTTTTCATGCTGCTGTCTTCAGACCTGGTTCTGGGATTCTGCATGCTTTCAGTTTTTCCAGGGTGGTATGATCTAAAGAGAGGTGTGGTCACTGTTCTCCTGGCCTGTGCTCTGGTTTATGAGCAATCACAAGTACTTTTTGCTGCCCTGGAACTATGACTGGTCTGTGCTCCCCTGCAGCCAAAGGCTTTAATGTGCAATTGCCCCTCCTCATCCTGGAAGTGCAACTCAGGACCAGATATGGACAATGAAACAGAGTCCTGCACCCAGTTCCAGAAAAGGATCCTTGTAATTTCCTGACCAGTTGTCTGACCCCCTTACCAGCTATGGGCTGAGAGCTCTGGAAGCCACTTCTGCCAATTCAGTCACCCCTGGTGACTACCAGCAGTTGTTATTGTTTGTAGTATAAAGGAATAACAGAAGAAGGCCCAGGGTGGAACCTAGAAGGACACTTACAATTAGAAGGAATGATCTAGAAGAGGATCCAGCAATGGAGACAAAGAAGGAGCAGTCAGATAGGTAAGCAGAGAACCAGGACAAAGTAGTGTCCAAAAAACCTAGAAAGAAGAGAGTATCAAGGAGGAGAGGGTGATCAATAGTGTCAAAGGCTGCAGAAAGATTAAGGAGAATGAAGACTGAGAAAAGACCATTGGATTTGGCAACTAATATCATTAGCAATTTTGGAGACAGCAATTCTGGTGGAATGATAGAGTTGGAAGCCAGATTGTAAGGAATTAAGAAGAGAGTAATAAGAAAGAAAGTTGAGACATCTATTGTAGAAGGTCTTTTCAAAAAGAGTTTGGCTACAAAGGACAGAAGAGATAGGATAATAGCTAGTGGAGATGAAGGATAAAGTAAGAGGGTTTTTTTTTTCAGGTAAGAGAGACATGGGCACACTTGCAGGCAGTAGGAAATGAATCAGTGGAGAGGAACAGATTGAAAATAAATGAGAGTGAGGATGACAGGGGTAATCTATTGGAGGAGATGGGATGGAATGAGATCATTTGAACAAGTAGAGGGGTTATCCTTGAGTAAGTCTACTCCATCATATGAAATAGAGGTGAAGTAGGAGATATCAACAGATGACATCTGAGTTACAGGAGAGAAGGAAGAGGGGAGAGGGAGTTCATGGTGAATGACCTCATTTTTTTCTGTGAAATATGACACAAGGTGAGAGAATGGAAGGAGAGGATGCCACGGGAGGTTTCAGAGGGATAAAAAGGTTTGGGAGAGCAGCTGTGGAGAGTGGGATGACTAGATGATAAGGGAGCTACAGCAGAATTGCTGAGAAGGAGTGAGGGCCCAGTTTAGCAATAATTTAGCAACCAAAATTTGTTGTGGACCTAGTCAGAATGGTTCATTTAGCATCATGTGTGTAGGAGCAAAGGTAATGAATGATGGGAGTTGTCCAAAGCTGAGGATTGGCTGGAGTTGGATTGGTTCACCAAAAATTCAAGATGTAGAGAAGAGGAGAGATTGAATAGTGCAAAGGAGATGTCCTGGAAGACAATTGAGTGGTCAAGAAACTGAAAGTCACAGTGTAGACAAAGAGTAGGATTTGTAAGAGAAGGCAGAGGGAGAGGTGAAAAGCCAATAGATTATGGTCAGTTAAGGAAATTTCAGAATTCTTGACCAGAGAAGTGGTACATTTGTGGGTGATGCCATCAAGGGTATAACCATCTTTGTCTGTTTTGCTGTGATATAAGAAATGATATGTGTGATGAATAAAGAAGCATAGAAAGATTTCCATGAACTGATTAAGAGTGAAATCAGCAGAGCCAAGAAAAAATACACACAGTAACTACAACAAAGTGAATGGAAAAAACACACAGCAACATTATAAAGATCAAGCATGACTAGAATGAAGAGATATGAGAAGACACCCAAACTCACCCCTTTTTGGAGATGGGACTTCCACAGGTGTTACACATCACACATGTTTTCAGATTTTTTTTCAATCTGTCAGTTAGTTGTGCTGATTTTCCCCCTCCTTAAAAAATATTGTTTACTATATGGGATGGCCCCCTGAGAGGGGGGAGGGCAAGGATACTGAGGATAATTATGATGATGTGCAAAACAGCAGTTTTCAATAAAAACATATTTTTAAAAAAGAAGGCAACTGCAAATGTAGGTTTGGAAGTCATCTACATAGAAGAGAATTGAATCTGTGGGGGTTGGTGTGATTGGAGGATAAAGACTTGTAAAAAAAGAAAAGGGCTCAGGACAACATCCCAGAGTATACCCACACAAAAGGGGCAAGGCAATAATGATGATCTTTCAGAGAAAACTGAGAATGTTTCTGATTACTAAGAGGTAGAGAGTGTACAGAAGGTATGATCAATAGTGTTAAATACTGCAAAGAATTCAAGATGAAGACTGAGAAAGGGCTTTTAGATTTAGCAATAAAGAGAACATTGGTGACCTCAAAAATAGAAGTTTTGTTTTTCATCGATCCAGATGGAAATCCGATTGTAAGAAGTGAGAGAAAAGTGAAAAAGTGGAGCTAATAAATGCAAAAAGCTTTTTCTATAAGCTTGGATATGAAAAGGAAGAGAGGGATAACTTGAGGGGATTGTAGGATCAAGTGAAGGTTTTTAAATCAATCAATACATCAACATTTATTCAGGGTTTAATATGTTCCAGGGAATGTAGTAGGAACTTGAGGAAATGTTTTAAGGATAGTGAAGATTTGGATATATTTGGAGGGAGAATAGAAGGAAACAGTGGATGACCTGAATGAAAACTAGGGAGAGAAAAGAGATAAATGAGCCAGCTCCTAGAAGATTTGAAAAGGGATGAATTTAAAGGTACAATGAAAGAGTTGGCCTAGGTAAAGAGAAAGGCCATCTCACCCTCCCAGATTAGAGCAAAAGAGGAGAGAGGATGGTGGAATGATCTGAAGTATAGATTTGGGGAGAAAAGTAAGTTTGTAATAGATAGCCTCAGTTTATTCAATTAAGTATGAGTTGTGGCCCTATGACGACAGGGAGCAGTTGGAAAGAAGAACCACATACCAAAATATTAAAAGTGAATGTAAGTAGGTGCATCTTGAGGAGACAAGATAAAACTTGGAGCAGGAGGGGTGGAGTATGTAATAGACAGCCAATCAGTGAAAAAATAAAATGATTGGCAGCTAGATGGCCCATTGGCTAGAGGACCAGTTCTGTAATCAGGAAGACTTGAGTTCAAATCCAGCCTCAGACACTTATTAGCTATATGACCATGGGCAAGTCACTTAGCCCTATTTGCCTCAGTTTTCTCATTTGTAAAATGAGCTGGAGAAGGAAATGGCAAACCACTCTGGTATCTTTACCAAGGAAATCCCAGGTGATCACAAAGAGTCAGACACAACTGAAACAACTGAATAACAAATTCAGCAATGGGATCCCAATTGAGATTGGAAAAAATGCTTTTGTTCTGGACCCCAACTGTGTGTGATTTCTTCTATCGCTGTTCGGTAGTGCTTGAAAAGGAGTGCAAAAGGCAGATGGTGAGATTAATCCAGGGCTGGGGTTTAGAAAGAGATGAGCAACAGTAAAACAAGGAGGCAAGGACTCAAGGGTGGAGAAGAGCATAAAGTTATCCTGATTAACTATAGCGTCAAGATTTTGAAGGGAGGAAAGTGAAAGCAGAGTAGGGATGATGACCTGGAAAAGCAGGGAGGGGTAGAGTGACTAGAGGTAGGAGAGGTGTAACCTGTCAGAGGAGATTGAAGGATAGTCCTGAGGAGCATGGCCTCTGTCTAAAGATGAAGGCTTCCTAAATCCCTCAGCCTGAAGAAGGGATTAAACCAAATTCATTCTCATTTTCTCTTGAGCCTCAGCCAGGCAAGAGTATAACAGTTCTCTTTTGATCTTTCCCTTTCTTCTCACCCAAAAGACTTTTATCTGTGCTTTCCCTTCCCTCAGAAATGTTATTTCTCAAATGAAGAAACTTATATCCTAATTTATAAAATGTTGATTCTCTCTCTTTTTTAACTACATTTTTATGACCACATTTGAAGTTTGGCCCAAAATGCCTTCTTTTTTGTTTTAATAGTCCTCCTGTGAGTTTTTTTAAGTAGCTTTCTTTTGTCACACGAGCCTAAAAATATTAATTTGATTCAAAGCATTGATTTTTTTCCTTTCTTTTTAAAATGTATTTGCTCTCTAGTTATTATTCTCCCCTTCTCAACTAAATTTCTTGAAAAAGTTATTTACATTAAGTTCCTCCACTTCATCTGCTCTCACTGTCTTCCACACTCTGCAGTCTGGTTTCTGACCTCATCTTCCAACTGAAACTGCTCTCTCCAAAGTTACTAATGATCTCTTAATTGCCAAATGTAATGGTCTTTTCTCAGTCTTTATCCTAGATCTCTCTGAAGCATTTGACACTATTGACCACCTTCTACTCCTGGATACTCCCTCTTTTGTAGTTTTTCATGACACTGCTCTCCTTTCATTTTCCTTCTACCTTATCTGACCATTCTTCCTCAGTCTCCTTTACTGGATCTTCACTAAGGCTCTATCCTGGGCTCTCTTCTCTTTACACTCTATACTCTCACTTGATGATCTCACCCAAAGTTACCATGAATCTACTTTGTATACATTGCACATGTACCTATAAATGCATTGTCTCCTGGATTAAAGTGCTAGATCCTCAAAGACAAAAGCTATTATTTCTTTTTCTTTGTATCCTCAGTGCTTAGCACCATACTGGGCATATAAAAATGTTTAATGCATGCCCATTGATTGATTGAATGATTGAAAAATGTTTTGCTCACCCTTTTTTCTATTAAAATGATATAGAAAAGTCATTCCTTTTACAGAAATTCCACTTTTTCTTCATTTATCAAGTTCAGATTATGGATGTTTTATTTGGAGGGCGGTTTTCAAAATAGCATATCCCAGTTTCTCCTTTGATTTCTTATAAATAAGGGATAGTCTTTAAGAGTTTGACTTGATTTTCTTTCATTTATAAAGTCATTTCTCCTACCTGCCAGCAATATTTACTATTTAAGTTGAAATTTCATATTTAAGAAATTGGAGAGGGCTATATGATAAAACAACACAGAAAATCTAATACTTATACCTTTTTTTGTTTGTTTTTTCTTTCCTTAACTGTGAACTTCTTTGTCTCATTGGCCTATGTATTCTATTTGTCTAAACTTTGCCTCTATTTCCATTGTTTCTGGGTAATATTTCAGTATGATTTCCTTAAGTATGGCATTCATGAGTTTTATTTTGTTGTGCCTCTCTGGAAGGACTATATTTCTTAAATTACCTTTGTCTCTGTCTTGGAGCTCAGTTTCATTGACTTGTAGAGGTCAGACAGGTTGCTTCACTCATTTTTGTCTTTTGATTGTGTTCAATTAATTTTCCTTCTGCTTTTATATTTTTATTCTCAAAATCTGCAATTCTCTTTTTTATAGAATCAATTTTTACATATTTTCTGTCATTTGTTCTAAATTCTCTACCCTCTCATTTGTATTATTCATTTCTTCTTTGATAGATCAGATTCTATACTAATTTCCTCCCTTATTTCTCTTATATCTTCTTTTATTGCACTTCTGAATTATTTGGGAGCATCTCGTAGCTGTTTCAGTGTCATTTCTGGGAATCTGCTTTCCCTTTCCTGAGGGGTTTCCTTGTCTCTGAAGTATTTATTAGTTATGTTGGCTCCTTTACTTCTTTGTTAGCTCATTTCCATTCTTTATCTGACTTTTGCTGGATTATCTGTGATGACCTTCCTTAGAGGAATTCCTTCATTTATTCTCTTTTCTGTTGGTTATGACTCCTTTATGATGGTGATTTTGCTTGTCACCTTACAATGATGGATGGGGTCTGGACTTAACTGCAAGTCAAGACATCGATGGTGATATTATTCGTCCTCTTCAAAAATGAAGGACAAACAGCAGCAGCAGTAACAACCCCTCTCTGTCATTTTTCCAGAAATCCTCTTCCTTCCTCCTCTTAGAATTTTTACTTTTTCTTTTCTTCAGTTTCTATTACGTCTTTTAAACTGTTTATTAGTATTAGATAAAGTCTGGGTTTTTACCCACCATTTTACTCATCTTTCCTAATACCGGGTACTTGCCTTGCTTTAAATAGCATTGAGATCTGCCCTGCCCTTCCAAGGTTTCCCCCCACCCCACCTCCCCCCAGATTGAATGCCACTCCCTTCAGATCACAGTGTCTATTAAGGGGTAGGAAGCCTTTGGCTGAATCCCTAAAGACTTTGAAACACCAAAGGACCAAGAAAAGAAAATACAGATATTGTCCTGAAAGCACGCAGTTTGGTGCAATATTCATTTCATAGGTGATTGGCAAATGCTGCCCTCTGATGAGTCTGCCGGCTTCAATCCATCATTCAGCTTTATTGTTGTTGCTATTCGGTTGTGTCCGACTCTTTGTGACCTCATTTGGGGTTTTCTTAGCAAAGATGCTGCAGTGGTTTGCCATTTCCTTCTCCAGCTCATTTTACAAATGAGAAATTGAGGCAAAGAGGGTTAAGTGACACAGCTAGTAAGTGTCTGAGGCCAGATTTGAACTCAAGAAGATAAGTCTTTCTGACTCCAGGCACCTTAGCGGCCGGTCATTCAGCTACCAAAGTGATTTTCCGAAAGTGGAGCTCCAATCAAGTCACCCCATCCCCACTCAATACACTCCAGGGGCTCCCTTTCACCTTCAGGATCAAATACAAAATCCTATGTTTGGCATTTGAAGCTCAGCCCCATCCTTCCTTGCTAGTCTCCTTAGACCTTACTCTTCTTCAGATACTCTTGGGTCCAGTGACGCTGGCCTCCTTGATGTTCTGAGAGCAAGACACCCCATTTCTCAGCTCTGGGCATTTTCTCGGATTCCCATGACTGGAATGCTCTCCTTCCTCAGCTTCTACCTACTGCCTTCCCTGACTTCCTTTAAGTCCCAACTAAAGTCCCTTCTTCTACAAGAAGTGTTTCTTAACCCCTCATAATTCTAGTGCCTTTCCCCTCATTTCCTGTTTCTCCTGTGTATAGTTTGTACATATTTGCTTATTTGTTATCTCCCTCATTAGACTGTATGCTCCTTGAGGTCAGGGACACTCATTAGCTTCTTTTTGTATCACCAGAACTTAGCACTGCATCTGCACATTTGGTGCTTAAGAAATATTTGCTGACTAACTAGGGCCATATATAGCATTATAAGCCTAGAATGCAATCCACTTTTTTTTTTATTTTTGCAGAACTTACATTTTAGGGACTTGCATAACCTCTCCCCTCCTTGTTTTTATTAATTTGGTGCATTTATTGTTGTTCAGACATGGTTAAAGTTAGATCAAGTTTAGAGAAAACCTCTCAGCCATGTTGTCCACACTTCACCTACTTTGTAGTTTTAGCTAAGTCTGACAAACTTCTGTGAGGGAATATGTGCAAGTATATAACCACATTCTTATTGACTATACAAGCAAAGTTGGTAGATTTATGTAGATAAAGAATTGATTTACATTTCATTTTGTTCTCTATTTTCCTGAACAGTGTTTTAGAGTCTGACTAGAAAGAACTATAATATAGCCAGGTTATCAGTCAGCCCCAAAAGGCACAGGTTCCTGAACAAATGGGTGGGGCCTCTTTAAGACAGGTGATCCATTTTTTTTTCATGTAGCTTAACTTTTCTTATAAACTGACATCTGTGCTTATTTTGATAAGAGAACTTCACACCTTGAAAACAAGACAATCAGGTAAGGCAAATTGTATCTTGAGACTGAAGGACTATTGTCATTTTTATCTCAACATAAACCTTCACCTGAGAGTAAACGACCTTATGGGGTTTGCTTTGATCTTTCTTCCTTCAAGTGGCTGTGAGTCAGTTTCTATGTTTGTTCTGTGACGTACTGTGATAAATGTGTGTATAGTGTACTAGATACGGTCTCCCACTCAGAAATTCATAAATGAGTAAACCCAGTATTCTCAGAGTAATAAAAATAGTTATGAGTTTTGCAGGACAAAACATCACTCCCTCACAGTAAAATGTAGATTTGAATGAAATCCTTTAGGATTGTCATTAGAACTGAATAAAATTGCCCTCAGTTAGCTAGATAAAGCATTTATTAAGTGCCTACTATTTTCAGAGACTGTTTTAAATGAAGTTATAGAATAAGAAACATAAATGCATTAAATCTATAAGTCAATCTGAAAAGGCAAATTCCATGTTTGCCGATAGCTCACAAGAAGGTGATAGCGTTGTAGATTTCCTGATGTGTGATTTGTCTGTGTGTGTGTTTCGCTAAATTAATTGAGCATATGCTATTGACTGTAAAAGGCAAAATGACATGCCATCTTGCATTTCAATTTGAAGCAGATCACTTGAAACCTTGAATACATCTGAGCCCCAATTAAATGGAGATAGCTGTGCCAATTCCTTCTCCACCTACCCCTGACTTTCTCCCTAAAACCCTGGTCAGCTTAAATACATCTGTTCCTGGACTGTGGAATATGTGACTGACTTAGGTAGCAGGGGATGAATTACCGACTTAACACAGCTGCAGCCTTGTAGGGAACTCTTTGTGTGGTCCTGGGAGAGGAACGTTCCTGCAGTCTCCACAGCTGTGCTCCAAGTGTAGGAAGGGGGAGGTGAGCCTCAGAGAGATCTCTCTTTTTCTGCGTGCTCCCCACTCTGAACAAGGACGGGTTAGAAAACAGGCTGGACTGAAAAGTTCAAAGGCCAGTTTATTCCCACTGGGCTGAAGAAAAGTTGGGGGGGGGGGGTTTGCCAGGAAGGGTGAAGCAGTTGCTCCTCTCAGGTTCCCGAGAAAGAAAAGGCCAGTAAATGAATGAATTATTCATTTGGAGGCTCTGTACTGGACTGAAAACTTTTTTGAATCAAAACTGAATGTATGGAGATATGAGATGCATGATTTTCTTTTCTTGATGTGTTCCTGGCTTCATTACTCTCTATTTCTATATCAAATAGAAAGTAGTTTCTGTGAAATTCTGGAGGCTGCTAGAGAAGAGAGTAAGGGCAGCATTTCATTTTTTGACTCCCTGATAATTAACTTTATTTTAATGCATATAGTGTATAGCCGTTTGAAGATCACCAGAGCTGATGGGATGCAAGAATGATGACAAAGCATTTGTACAAAAATAGTTCAAGCAAAGTACAGGCTTTTGTATTTCTCTACCAATTCATGATTTATTTTAAGCAGTTTTAACTAGAGAAGAATTCTGCAACCTGTCTCAGAATCATAGCCAGCTCATGCATGTCTTTCCCAAGAAAAACAAGCCTCCAAGTTAAACACTAGAATTTGGACTCAGAGGGTAGAAGCCACACTGGCTTCTAGCTCCGTACTTTGACAGTTTCTAACAACATGTAGGCTTAAGGGTTGATTTCAACCTTATCCAAAATAGACTGCTTTTGATTTTGATTTGGAAATCCCTCCTAAGAATTCCAGGGCTTCCAGATTCCAGTTGCTCTGAGAATAATACAGCATGTTCTCCACCCCCATCCCCTGAGTATCAAAGGCCCTAATGTACAAGGTCAGCTGCATTTCAAATGAAGAGAAGAAAAAGCCTAAAATATTTTCTAAAATGTCCTAAATTATTTTTAATCGCTGCTGCTTATGTTCCGGGTTAATTTAAATTTAATTAAATTTCAAGATTTAGATTTATTATATCCAAACCAGTTTACTGATCATTGGCCTAAGGGTGGCTAGCTATGACCAGCGCCAAAGTTTTAAGAAAGTGACTTGGTAAGAAGGCTAAATCTCAGTACTATGAAGTGTGCTTTAAGGTTTGAAAAGTGCCGTACATATGATATCTCATTTAATCTTCACAACACTACTGATAGATGCCACTGTTTATTATCTCCATTTTACAAATGAAGAAACTGAGGCTGGGAAGTTAAGTGATTTGCCCAGGGTCATTCAGCTAGTAAGCATCCGAGGTTGCATTTCATCTCAGGTCTTCCTCACTCTAGGTCCAGTCCTCTTGCCTGCCCAGCTGCTTCATAAAGCTGAGATGATTTCTTTTGGAATCAACAACCATTTGTTTAGTGCCTGCTACATGCCAGGCTAGTCTAGGTATTGGAGGATCAAGTACAAAAGAGAGACAGTCCTGGGAAGTCTTGCTTCTGTTCTGTGGGAAAAGAACATGTGCATACAGAAGTATATACCATGCATAATAAATGCAAATTCACTTTTTTGAAGGAGAAGGCACTGACAGCTGGCAGAATCAGGGAAGACCTTATACAGAAGGTATTATTTGCACTTTGGAAAACACTGAATTGTTTATATAGAAGTGAACTGCAATGTTTTTGGTTGTAGATGAAAATAACAGTATATATTCTTTTCTGGTTCTGTTGTACACGTTCACTACATTTTCTTTAAAAAATATTTTTTCTTCTGGAGACTGTAACTATTTTCATAAAACAGTTATAATTAAAAAGAAATTTCTCTCTCATTCATTACTAAGCAGAATATATTTCTGTATGCAGTTTTAAGTTGTCACTCAAGTAAATATTACAAATGTTTGGTATTCTGATGATACTTTGTATTAACAGCAAAACTAATATATAAAGGCATCCATGCTGGGATATTGAACTATTGTGCGCTATATTTTTTTATGGTGTGAAATAAGAGATGAGCTGAAAAACAAAAGGCTGAAGCCCCAACATTTCCTGGTGTTTGGGGAGGAGAGACAAAGACAAAGACAGAGACAGAGACAGAGAAAGGGAGATGTCATGTTCAAATGCTTTTTGTCTGTGGCTTTTCAATTTTATATCCATCTTCATCTGCTAGATAAAGTGAGGAATAACTATCTACAGCAGGAGGTACTCACACACATGGGCAAATGGAAAAGAAATCTAAAATGAAATTCCTTGTTGTTTTACCAAATATAAAAGAGGGCAGGGATGGTTTCATTTGTGTCTTTTTTATTCACAGTACCATGTCTGACAAATGTTGTTCAGTTGTTCAGTCTTGTCTGACTCATGACCCTCTGTGGAATTTTCTTGGCAAAGGTACTGCAGTAGTTTGTTATTTCCTTCTCTAGTAGACTGGAAAAGCAGAAGGTAAGTGACTTGCCCAGGGTCACACATCTAATGAGTGTCTGAGGCCAGATTTGAACTGAGGTCTTCCTGACTCCAGGCCCAACATTCTATCCACTGAACCACCTAGCTGCCTCTTGTCTTACAAATAGTAGGATCTTATCAAATTCTTGTTTTAATTTGGTAATATGACTTCTATATGTAGGCCCTTAAAATTGGCCATTAAATGTCTCTGTATTTGACTGTATTTTGACTGTATTTCATTTCCCTCGTAATGGCAACCTGCCCCTGGAGTATGAGAGCAGGAGCCAAATAAGACGGGGGAAATCAGGGCAGGCAGTGTTGTCTTAGATACCTGCAATGCTAGGAGGGGATACTGCCTCATATGCAGGTAAAAGGGGAAAGGTAAAATCTGTGTGTCCCCTTCGGTGGCTTATGTTATTTACATCTGCTTTTTTAAACCAACTCTGCACAAACAGCAGAGGTTATGAAAAAAAGACTTCTGTCCCACAAAATTTGAATCTGAAGGTCATTTTTCATAGTTTATCAGAACAATCCAGATAATTATGGGGTTTTGTATGGTCTTCGTTAGTGCCCTATCCATACTGTAACAGACTGTATGTGAATATAATAAAGAAATAATTCATAGCATCTAAACAAAGGGGCAGTAATTTACATTTGAACTCCCCTTTTTCTGTACAAATCTAACAGTGTCACCAAATTGCTGATTTGCTCCAACTATTGGACTTTATTACTTACTTCTGTATCTATAAATATGTTACATAAACTATTGTAATATGAGAAAACTGAGATTTTGATTGCCTCAGAGTTACAAAATCCAGGGTTAGGACAGCCAAAGTAACTTGAACTCTGACTTCCCTCACCCCTTGAGGCAATATAATAGTGGCTTTCACTTTATGATTCATGTAATCTTATGTAATATTGTATGGATATCTGGTTATGGGAAGTAGGCAGAGAGTAATAATTGAGGGAGGGAAGACATGTTCTCTTCGCATCCTATTATATTATGTTTCATTCATTTTGGATTAAAAAAAAAACTTCTGAACTTAAGCACCACAGAAAAAAATAATAATTCCAAACTATACTACAGAACCCACAAAAAAGAATTGCACATATGAAACCATGAATCTTTACTTTATAACTCCTGCTTTAAAAAGAAAGTACATAATAGATTGCCCATATTATTTTCAAAACTATCCTATTTTTCTGTACTTCCTTCTGAATTTCTGTTTTTTCCTATGTATTAAAAAAAAAAGTTTGAATACTTCTCTTTTTAAAAAAATACTATTACTAACCACCTTTCTACCCTCCTACCACCTGCACTTTGAAAAAACAAAGGAAAGAAAACAACTTGTAAAAAATAAATATAGGGGCAGCTAGGTGGCACAGTGAATAGAGTTCTGGCCTTGGAGTCAGGAGGACCTGAGTTCTAATCCAGACTCAGACACTTAACACTTACTAGCTGTGGGACCCTGGGCAAGTCACTTAACTCCCTAGCCTCACCAAAAAAATAATGACAATAATAATAAGTATAGATAAGCAAAACAAATCCACACAGTGTCCATGTTCAAAAATAATTTGTCTCTTTCTGAACCTTAAATCCATCACTTCTCAGGAAATATGTAACATGCTTCATCACAAGTCCTCTGAAGATATGGTTGGTCATGGCTTGATTAGAATTCTAAAGTCTTTCAAAATTTTCTTTGCAGTGTTTTCTTCTTATAAGCTATTCTGCTGGTTCTGCTTATTTCATTGAGCATCTGTCCATACTTCCCAGGAGTCTCTGAAATAATCTTTTTAAACCATTTTTATGATGCAATAATATTCCATTATATTAATATAACACAACTTGTTCAATTTATAAAAACCCTCTTGATTCTAGTCCTTTTTTCTTTTTTTTCCCTTTTGATCTTCTCTTCAGAATCAGGAAATTTATTTTGCTTACAGATATTCCCTTAGGTAGCTCAGTGGATAGAGTGCTGGGCCTGGAATCAAGAAGACCTGAGTTCAAATCCAGCCTCAGACACTAATTGTGTGACCCTGGGGAGTCAATTAACCTCTATTTGCCTCAATCCGCTGGAGAAGAAAATGACAGTATCTTTGCCAAGAAAACCCTTATAGATAATGTGGTCTATGGGGGTCACAAAGTATAATCATTTTCACTCCTACTTCGCTATCCAGATACCACCTGCCTAAGTTCCCCAAGGTATATTTACATCAAATGGTTTATGTGTGTATGTTTAACCTGCTTTGGTCAAGTTGAGATGAATGAAGCTCATCTGATGCAAACTTCTCCCAACCTTTTCTTCCTGCTAGTATACTCTTCTTCTCAAGAATCCTAATGATAAGAAATGACAAGTTCTCTTCCTCACTTCTACACTAATGTACTCCTTCTATCCTCCCTTCTCTTTCTCCTCTTCAAACCCTCAAAACAGAACCAACACATTTCCAAGTCTTCTGTTTTTTTTAACTTTGACCTCTTTAGTACCCTTTGAAGACATGAAGGTTCTGAAAAAACATTTGTTTCTTCTCTCCCTACTAGATTGTTAACACTGTATCAGCATATGAACCCTTGCAATGACTCAAATAAATTTCCGTTTCTAATTTTCTCTTGATTCTTGAATTTTCATTTCAGAGTTTCTATCAAGCTCTAGTCTGTTCATCAGAAATGCTTGAAAGTCCACTATTCAATGAAAGATCAATCTTTTCCCTTGTATGATTACGCCCAGCTTTTGTAGCATACTTTATTCTTGGTTAGAAGCCCATGTCTTCTGCATTTTGTAATATTGTTTTCCAAGACCTCCTTTTATTTATGGCATAAGCTTCTGAGTCTTATGTCATCCTGACTGTGATTCCTGGTACCTAAACTTCTTGTTTGTGGCTCTTTGCAGTACTTTTCTTTGAGGTAAAAGCTTTGGCAGGTAAGTGGTTCAGTGAATAGAGCAACATGCCTGGAGTCAGGAAGATCAGAGTTCAAATCCAGCCTCAGACACTGACTAGATTTGTGATACCGGGCAACTTACTTAACCTCTGCTTGCCTTAATTCACTTGAGAAAATGGCAAAGGTTTACCACTTTTTTCCAAACTATTTATTTCCCTTTTGATTGCTCACTATGGATTTTTTTAATTTCATTTTTTATTTCACTTAATGTCTTATGTTACTCCTCTGGTTTTTGTGGAAACTCCTTTTTTTTCCTTTGAGTTTCTGTTTGCAGTTATGTAGTTACTCTCTTCTTCTAGACTAGATTTTGAGGCATTTCTGGATCTACAATAATTTTCTGTAGTGGTCTCTATCTTCTTCTTGCTAATCTTTTCAGCCTTCATTCTTGAATCTAAATTTTGTGCCAGGGTCAAGTTCTGCTCCTTTGCTGCACTTGCGAGTGGCATAGTTGGCCCTGCTAGGTCTCAACATTGGTCACCTGTGTTCCTGCACTGACTGCCATCTCCTAAAGTAACTCGCATTCCAACACCATCACCACCACCACCCTTTCCCTTTTCATATCACTGGACCTTGAAGAGCTTCAATGGCATATTAAAAGGAAAGAGGAGGAGGGAACAGGCATTTATTAAGTACCTACTAAATGCCAGGCATGGTGCTAAGTATTTTACAAATAATACCTCATTTGATCCTCACAACCACCCTGGTGGGTGGGTAGAATTATAATCCCTATGTTACAGTTGAGGAAGTTGAGGTACAGAAAGATTAAGTGATTTGCCCAGAGTCACACAGCCAATAAGTATCTGAGAACAATTTGAAGTCAAGTATCCCCGTGTGGAGACCCAGCACCCTATTCACAATTAGCAACTATCCACTACTAGCCCAAGTGCCTACGTGCTTCCACCAGCATTGGAACACTGTCCTTAGTTATTGCCTACTGCTCCTGATTACTTCTGGCATCCCTCCTGTGAGTTTGGTACTCCTCTAGGCCTTTCTTTCTCTTTTTATTCTCTTTCGGTCCAGTTCCTCTCCTGGCTCTGTTCTCATTTTCTGGACTTCAGAATCATGCCTCTGCTTCTGTCTTATTCCATAAGTTCCATCAGTTCCTGTGGCCTTCTCTCCCTAGAATATCTCTTCTCAAGGCCTAGCCCCTTCTCTTATTGGTAAGTTCTTCTTGGGGCCTTTATTTTATGGAGGAGCATAGGTTGGGCAGCCTTCATTTCCCTTCCAGACCTGTTTCTGACTTTTCAGGCTTCAAAACCATGCCCCTTCCACCCTATTTTCATCTTCCTTTTGTGTGTTTTCTTCCTCCATTAGAAAGTAAGCTCGTTGGGGAAGCTAGGCGGTGCAGCGGATACAGCACCAGCCCTGGATTCAGGAGGACCTGAGTTCAAATCCGGCCTCAGACACATAATACTTACTAGCTGTGTGACCCTGGGCACGTCACTTACCCCCATTGCCTAACACAAAGAAAGAAAGAAAGAAAGAAAGAAAGAAAGAAAGAAAGAAAGAAAGAAAGAAAGAAAGAAAGAAAGAAAGAAAGAAAGAAAGAAGGAAGAAAGAGAGAGAGAGAGAGAAAGAAAGAAAGAAAGAAAGAAAGAAAGAAAGAAAGAAAGAAAGAAAGAAAGAAAGAAAGAAAGCAAGCTCCTTGAGGGCATACATCCCCAGGTCGATAGCTCCAGTTCCACATCACCAACTACCCTTGGACATTTTCAAAGATGTTCTATAGAATGTAAGATTCAACACGGCCTAAGCAGGATTCACTATCTTTCTACTCTCTCCACCCCAAATCCATCTCTCCTCTAATTTTTTCTGTTTCTAGTGAGCATACCTCCATCCTTCTACTCACCCAGGTTCACCCTTTCTGCATCACCCTTGACTCTTCCCTTTCCCTCCACCTAGCTTCTAAATCTTATTAATTCTACTTCCACAACACTTTTTTTTTATCCATCCCTTTCTATTGCCTTGCACAGGCACCACCCTAGTTCAGAGTGTCATCATTACCCATCTAGAATATTTCGATAAACTAATTGAATTCCTTGTATCTAGTCTGCCCTTTATTTAGTTCTTCCTTTTCACAGATGCCAAAATTATCTTTCTAAAGCAAGGGTCTGACTATGTCACGCCTCTACTCCTTTGGCAGCTTCCTATTGCCTCTAGAGGGGGCAGATAAGTGGCTCAGTGGATAGCACACTGGGCCTAGAGTCAGAAAGATCTCAGTTCAAATCTGGCCTCAGACAGTTTTGTGTGAACCTGTACAAGTCACTTAACTCTGCCCGGTTTCCTCATCTGTAAAATTAGCTGGAGAAGGAAATAATAAATCTCTCCAATATCTCTACCAAGAAAACGTCAAATGGGATCATAAAGAGTTGGACATGACTGAAACACCTGAACAACAACATTACGGGCAGAATGAAATTCAAATTTCCCAGTTTAGCAGTTAAAGCCTCTCTCATTCTGGCTTCAGACTACCATATAAACTTCCTTCACTTTACTCCCTTTCACATACTCCGTGTTCCAATCAAGCTAACTTACTTGCTATTTTCCCTGAAGTTGGCATTCCATCACCAGCATGCCTTCTCATTGGTTATTTCCTATGCCTTGAATGCAATCTCTCTCACCTCCTTCAAGGTTAACCCTTTCTTATTATTTTTATTTGCTATTGTCTCTCTCCCCCCTAAAATTATAGTTATCTATTTTAACGCTGTATAATCAATCCACACTGTGTAGCACAATAAGCTCCAAATGAATATATCACATAGATGTAAAAGACCATATCATAGACAAATTGGAGAAGCAAGGAAGTAAATATTTTTGTAATTATGGACGCAATTTGGTCATGAATTTGACCCAAAAAATGGCAGAGAGGATCAGAGAAGATGAAATGGGCAATTTGTATTACATAGAATTAAAAAGCTCTTAAACAAACAAAACCAATTCAAATTTAATTAAAATTAGGTGAGCAGGTAACTTGAAAAAAATCTTTATGACAAATTTCTCTAACAAAGGTCTCATTTCCAAGTTATATAAAGAACTAGTCTAAATATACAAGAATGATAGCCATTCTCCAGTAGATAAATGGTTAAGGTATATGAGCAGGCTTTTTTCAAAGGAAGAAATCCAATTCATTGACAGACATTTCAAAAAAAAATTATCCAAATCATCAATAATTAGAGAAATACAAATTAAAGCAATGCTGAAAATCTGCCTCACATCCATCAAATTGACAAAGATGACCAAAAAAACCCACAAAAATTACAGTTGTTGAAGGGGCTGTAGAAGCTCAGGCACATTAATGCATCACCAGTGGAACTGTGAATTGGTCTAATTCTAGAAAGCAGTTTAGAACTGTGCCCAAACATCACTTAACTGTGTGTATCCTTGAGCCCACCAATATTACCACTAGGCCTATTTCCCAATGAGATCACAGAGAGAGGAAAGGGGACCGTATGTACAAGAATGTTTGTAGCAACTCTTTTTGATATAGCAACAATAAATAATGATTAAGAAATCAAATGATAAACAAAATGAGCCACTATAAATTGGGAAAAAGCTAAACAAGTTGTGATATATGGAACATTATTGTGCCAAAAGAAATAATGAAAGGAGTGATTTCAGAGAAACCTGGGAAGACTTGTATGAACCAATACAAAGGAAAGTATGTAAAACCAGGAGAATAATTTATGCAAACAACATTATAAAGAAAAACAACTTCAAAAGATTTAACTGTGTTTGATGCAATGACTAATCGTTATTCCAGAGGACTGATGATGAAGCATGCTTATTCACTTTTTAATGGAGAATTGATAGACAAGGTACAGAATAAGATATATATTTCTGGACACAGCAATATGGTCTTTTATTTTACTTGACTAAGTACATATATATAAAGGCCTTTTTTTTTTCCCCAATGGGGGAGGGGTGTTGAGAGGAAAAGCAAAACTGTAAATAGGATTAGCAAACAAAAAAACAAAAAAGAAAGAAAGAAAAAGAGAGAAAACAAAAAAAGAGAAGGGAGTCGTTGAATGATTTTTTTAACATATAGAAGAGACTTCTAACTAAGATGATTGTTTGAATAGAGGCAGGTAGCCCACTTCCACCAAAACATCTCCAGCAAAAACGATAAATTTCCAACAGATTAAATAATGATTAAAAAATCAAATGAGAAAGCACAGTGACTTCTCTCATCCCAGAATTGAAAAAAAAAAAAGCCATACAGGAGCTCATGAGAATTAGAAAGAGGGACACCAGCAAAGCCAGTACCAATAAAGGCAAACAATGTATAGCCTCCCATCCCTTCCAGAAAATGGTCAGAGACACATGCAGCCTGAAGGGCTCTCTGTCCAAAGGTAGCAATAGCGGCATACTCTACTGAGAAAACCCCAGGGGAGTTTTAAACACATAGTTATTGGGGAGTTAGGGAGGTATGGCTATAGAAGCCCCATAGAACAATAGCAAATAGCATGAGTTTGTTAACAACCATTTGGGTGCACAGCTCCAAGTGAGATTCAGGTATTGAGATCCCTAGAACCGTGTCCTGAAATGCCATAAAGGGCCCTAAATATCCAGTACTCTGAACCTCAAAAATCTAGAAGCATCTGAAACTGGAAGGAAGAGGTTAGCACAGGAACCCAAGTTACCCAGGGGAAATCAAGCAATCCCAATAACTTCATGCCAAACCTCAGCAGGGAGGGAAAGTCTGAATGCAGATTGAAGCATACTTTTTTTTTTACTTCATTATTCTCGTTTTATTTTGGTCTATGTTTTCTTTTGCAACATGGCTAATGTGGAAATGTTTTGCATAACTGCATATGTATAATCTATATCACATTGCTTTCCTTCTCAAGGAGGGATAAGGGGAATGAAGGAGAGAGAGAGAATTTGAATGTTAAAAATTTATGTCTACTTGTAATTGAGAAAAAACATAAATAAACAAGTTATGTACAGAAGAACAAGAACAAGAATTGTTCTATAGACCACTCTTTGTTGGCATAATTTTTACATTTGGAGGTTTTAGTGATCTCCAGCCTTAGTAGGCTCTTGCCCCCTACCCCCACCCCAAGGCTGTAATTAGGGAATTGTCTAAAAACTCTACAGAAGGACCTGCTTAGGACTTTTTATATGGCATTTAGAGCTATCCTTTGCTTTTGCCACCTGACTGACACACTCTCTTTTTCAGTTATACATTTCTCTTACCCCAACATCTACTATTTGGTTTGTATAATTCTTCAATAGCAGTGTGTCACAGGCTATCCATACCCACTCTATACATCTTTACCACTCTTTGGATAACAGTGGATTTTAATTTTTCAATGTCTGTGGTATTCCATAACCCATAGCCACATAATATCACCAAAAAGATATTGGAGTTACACCTCTCTCCTCATGGCAGAAAGATGTGGGCCTTCTAGAACAGAATGCTATATACATTGTGAGATGTGGCTGCTATATCAAGGGTTTTCACTTAATTGTTTTTGTAACGGTGAAAGAGATTTAATTAATAGGGCTTAGGGTAAGGTATAATTTCTAGGTTCTTTTTTCTCCTCTTTCATGGTAATTTATAGCAGTGATCCTTAGAAATAATGATAGTCTATGTTGATGTCTGCTCTTTTATCTATATCCCATTTTCCAATATCAATAGTTTGGTTCGCAGCATGGGGAAAGGCTTCATACCTAAGCTATATCTGAAAGGAAGAGAGGGACTCCAAGAGGTGGTATTAAGATGGGAATGCATTCCAAGCAAAGAGGCACCTAATACAAAAGCACTCAGGTTCATAACCTGAGACACTGGAAAGACGGTGGTGCCTTTAATAGAAATGGGAAATTTTGAAAGAGGGAAGAGTTTAGGGAGAAAGATAACTAATTCAGTTTTAGACATGCTGAGTTTAAGAGATCTTGGGACAGCCAGTTTGAAATGTTCAATAGACAACTGTTGATGTGGGACTAAAGCTTAAGGGTGAAACTGGAGCTGGATATACATATCTGGGAGACACCAACACAGCCATGATAGTTAACTAATAAGAGCTGAGGTGACCGAAATAGAAAGAATACAGGGAAGAGAGAAAAGGTGTTATTAATACAAAGCTTTGGGAAATTCTCAGTTAGGAGGCATGATGTGTTGACTGGTTCTGTATTCAGTTAATGTGTACATTGGTTCTGCATGAACCAACACAAAGTAAAGTATGTAAAACCAGGAGAATAATTTATGCAAACAACATTATAAAGAAAAACAACTTCAAAAGACTTAACTGTGCTTGATGCAATGACTAATCGTTATTCCAGAGGACTGATGATGAAGCATGCTCATTCACCTTTTCGTGGAGAACTGATAGACAAAGTACGGAATAAGATATATATTTCTGGACGCATCAATATGATCATTTATTTTACTTGACTAAGTACATATGTATAAAGGCCTTGTTTTTTTCCCCAATGGGGGAGGGGTGTTGAGAGGAAAAGCAAGACTGTAAATAGGATTAGCAAACAAAAAAACAAAAAAGAAAGAAAGAAAAAAAGAGAAAACAAGAGAAGATTTATTACCCCAATCTAGCATCCCACAGTTCAGCTATAGGAATAAAACAATACAAGTCTCTTGGTAAATAATGGAAACTCCAGGATTCATGAAGGAGGTGTGATTGTGATCATCACTCTCATAGGATGCTAGTTCATTCTGCCCAAAGCAGCAATTGATTAAAATTAGTAAAGTACCATTGAAAAGATGTATTCCTCAATTTGGTGCAAGATGAAATAATAAAGTAGTTCTGGACACTTCTTCAATCTTATTAGGTCATAGTTTTATCAGGAGAATTTGGTCAAGACCAGTAGTCTATGCAAAAACTGAATAGATCATTTAGCACACATAGGGCCACCTTTAGGTCATTCATCTAAGCAAATGATATTTTATGCTTTGTTTTGGTGGTATAGTAGTTATGTTGACTTTCTCTTTAAAAGAATAATTATCCTGTTTTTGTTGTCTTTTGTTTTTACATTACATTTGTTTCTGTATTGATTCCTACCTAGTGAGCCATCCTTTGTATCAAAGATTTTAAGGGAGAAAAAAAAGCAGCTCAGCAAAATTGATGAACATGTTGACTGTCTGCTAGTATATACAATATTGTTCATTCATAATCCCCTACCTCTGCAATCACATTAGTTTCAATAGAGTGATTTCCTTAATATTTCCTTAGAAATAAGCCCTGGCAATTTTCTTTCTTTCTTTTGATAAAATATATTAATTAGTAACTAATTAGGGAAACTACCAATGATCTCAATGGCCAAATCCACTTTTTCCACTTGAAAGTAAGATCACGTTTCATCATCCTAATCACACACACCCCAGACATCCCATGATTCAGCTTACTTGATGATGTGAATAAGAATTACGAAACCTAGCCTGCTAGATTTCCAAATAGCCAAATCTCCAAGTTTAGAAGACCCAGAACATAGCCATTTGGACAATTCAAAGATACAGAACTAGGTTTTCTGCATGTAGGAAAGAGAAAGGGAGAAAGATATTTTTTTAAGAGCCACTTTATTTCATAAATAAGATGTGCCCCCAAATAATAAAACGAAAAAAGCTAATAATGGGTATTTAAAGCACCAGTATTTTGCCTGCCCTGTATTAAACTTCTGATGCCTTAGAAGATTTCAGATTTTATGGACCAAAGCATGATACTTATGAATATATACCCACAGAGACCTCCAGGCTGAAACCTTCTCTCAGAGAAAGCTTCATTATTGGAAACTTAGCAGATTTTTTAATAGTTAAGCTTTTAAAGTGGATGGGTAATCTGTCATAATGGAACATTAACTTCACTTAAAGATACATTTATAGTTCTATTTTTATGGCACCATTATCATTTTTACTAGTATTATTGTTGCTCTTGAATCAGAGTGCAAAAATACTGCAGAGATAACTTTGTTATTGGTTTTGTAGGAGTTTAATAGACAAGTCATTTGCTATTAAATTTAGAATGCATCATATACACACCCACGTACACACACACCCACACCCACACACCACATACAGAGAGAGAGAGAGAGAGAGAGAGAGAGAGAGAGAGAGAGAGAGAGAGAGAGAGAGAGAGGAAGCCATTAGAGGGCCCTGGAAAAGATGTATATGGTGTGGGCTGTTTTTGAATGTAATTAAAATAAATTCTAATTACAATATCTTATTTGATTTACTCTCTCTATTACTTCTGTTCTGAAGAACTGGAGTACTGACAAACCTTTTTTCTCCTTCTCTGACCATTACATACTTTCTGATGTTGCAGATACTCAGGAGTCAGGCTATACAGTGGTAAATAGATGATAGATCAAACAAAGTGAACATAAGAAGTTTCTTGGTTATTCCCTCCCAAGAATTTGGAAGATATCATAAGGTGAAATAATTTGCATATCAAAGCTTTTCCCCACAATTTTCTCCTCCTTGTTTTCCTCTATTTTCTTTTTACTTTTTAGTTCTCTTACTTGGAGTTTTCTTTATCACACTTTATTTTGCTATAGAAATGTTTTCTCCCAATGGATTGTTAATTCCTTCTTTCCACTCACATTCTGCTTGTTGAGTCCTAATCTTGACTTCATAAAATCATGTATTCTTGAAAACACCTTATAGGTCATCTAGTGTAGTGGTCTCTAAAGTGGAGACCGTGGAATCATCCCAGAGGGGTTGTGGACTGAACCAAAGGAGAATATAATCCACAAGTCTTGGACACCATCTCATCCTCACTATGATAATCAACACTTAAGCCTATGGCCAATATAATAACATCCTCCCTTAACCCCTAGCATTCCACCTCTTCATTTCTTCCCTTGTCTGTGCAAATGCTGAATCTCCTTCCTTCTGAGAAAAGTGTTACCACCATATGTTAAAGTAGTTATAACCTAAACTAATAGTCATATATGACAGCTTCCAGACACCATTCAGAACCTTCTACTCTAACTCCCTGCCTCTAGGTTTCATGGTTTCAGAAGGCTCTTCTTGAAGGACCAAATCTGTGCTTAATGGGACAGTAACTGAGCCTCACTAGTTTTTCTCTGGGGTGGAACAGAGTCACACAGGGAGTAGTAGACATTGTCAGATATCATTACCTTATCTTACCCTTCTCTTCACAAACCCACCCATCTTTCAAACTTCTCTACAACTGTTGAAGGCACCACTATTCCTCAGTAACACAGGTTTTCATACCTTGTTGTTATCTTCTGTGTCATCTTTGACTCTTATCTCTCTTCAATTGGAAACATCCAATCATTTCCATATCTCATTGGCTTCAAGTCTGTACCACTCACATATATCCCTTTCTTTCTATTTACACAGCCATCATCTTTGTTTGGGTCCTCATCATCTTTCTCCTAGAATGTTGTAATAGTCTCCTATTTGAACCCCCCTGCCTCAAGTCTCTTCCCACTCCAATCTAGCCTCTAAACAGCTGTCAAAGTGATTTTACAAAAGCCTAGTCTGACCTTATTAATGCTCTACTAAGCAAACTGCAGGATTGACTCTGGGGTCAAATATCATTTCATCTTTATCTTATCCTTTTTATTTCTATGTTATATAAATTTTATAATGTACAAAGTTATTACTACAATAGTATATAGATATAATTTATTCATATATTGGGAGTGTATGCTCAAGAACGTTTTCTGATAGGATTACATAGTCAAAAAAGCTTGGAGACTATTAATCTGGTCTAACCTCAGATAAGAAAACCAGGATCTCACGTAATCAAAACCATTATGATGGCTTTTAGCAGTTAGCCCTCTATCCTGCATATGGCAAATACAATTCTGGAACAGTTACATATGTGTAGGAAAAGGGTACAGATGTATTTTTAAATATTAAACAAAAATTTTCCTGAAGAATCCATACGCTTTCCTCTCTAATGTTTTGGCTTTCATTGTTAGAAACAGAATGAAAATCTAGACACAAGTTAACTATAGATTTAGAAACGCCCTCCTATGTCATAGTCTAAGTAAAAGTATAGTTTTAGTTTAGTGTATAGAAGAATACTAGCAATATGACTTATCATTATATCAAATAATATGTGCTGGCAGGTAGGCGGTGAAACAGACAGAGTACTGAACTTTGACTCAGCAAGACCTAAACTCAAATTTTGCTTCAGACACTTACTAGCTATGTGACCTTGAGTAAGTCACTTACCCTTTCTCATCCTGAATTTCCCCATCATGATATTTTCATGAAGATCAAATCAGATAATATATATAAAGTGCTTTGAAAACCTTAAAATAATGTACAAATACTGGCTATAATTAGGATTATTTCTCAAGGGCCAAGAAACAAGTTTCTTTTTGCCTGACTGGGGTTTCAAGCCAGAACTACATATTTTAGCATCTAGAGCAAAAGGTATAAAACCCTTGCAGGGCAAACAAAACAAGAGAAGCCCTCAATTGACTGGGAAGGTGCAAATCTATCAAGAGAGATTTGGGAGACTGCCCAGAGAAAAGGAAATTGATCATTTCATCGTTTCCAATTTTAACTAATTATTTTTGATAACTAGGTGCAAAGGTCAAGTGTTTCTTCATACTTGGCATCCAAGAAGTTTGACTAATGAGGTAGGAGAAATGAAAAGTTAGCTCTTCAGCAAAGAGGCTTAGAAGATAGAACTAAAGTACGGTTTAAAGCCAAGTTTCCCTCTCCAAACTCCAAAAATAACAATGTTGGGGCTAAAAGGGACCTACTCCTTCATTTACAAAGGAGGAAACTGAAACTCTAAAGAGGGGAAGTTACTTGCCCAAGGTCACAGAGGGAGATGTGTTCAATTCATTGAAAATGAGGCAGAGGAGATGTAAATGGAACCCAAATTTTATAGACGCACAATCTAAGAGCTAGAAGGGATTTTTAGGAACCAATTTGACCAAACCCTTTATTTTATAGAGTAAAAATCATAACCCAGGTGATAACAGCAAGGACTAGAACATAGATCTTCTGACTCCTAGTCCACTGTTCTTTTAGCCATACTGCTGAAATTTGACTTTTTGAAATATGTAGTGGTGGCTTATGTGGCTCCATGCCAACTCCTGAGCTATGGCCCTTGCTCTCAGGATTCAGTCGGGCAGGAAGAGGAACCCTGCAAGTCACCAGAGAGGGAAACCTAGGATTCTTCTTCCAGGAGATGCCTAGAACTGTCCCAACTTGGGTACACATGTTTCTCCCACCTTCCCTCCCCATTCTATTGTTTGAGAACCTGGGATCACCTTTGCTGGAATAATGGAGGCTGAAGCCAGGCCTCCCTGTCCAGACATAAATTAGGCCAGGAGCTTGGGTCTTGACACTCATAGACCAGCACTTAGAATAGTGCCAGGCAGAAAGCAAACACTTAATAAATGCTTATTGGCTGACCTCTTTCTCCTTTTATCTAAGAACCCTGTGAAATTGACCTTTGGCCACAGCTCAATCATTCCCCAAGAAGGAACCCACAGATCCCTCCCTCACAATCATAAGTGAGCTTGAATGGAGCATATTTTTAAATTTTCAGGGTCAACATTTATATCTTGGATATCCACAAACTGTTATAAGCTAAGATTTCATTTATTGTTTTCTCGTCTAGACTTAAGAAAGTGTTAATAATACAGATTAAACTGAAAAGTAGTCCTGACTGATCCAACCATTCTGGAGAACAGTGTAGAACTATGTCCAAAGGGCTATAAAACCGTGCATACCCTTTGACTCAGTAATACCACTACTAGGTCCATATCCCAAAGAAAAGGGAAAAGGACCTATTTGCACAAAAAATATATTTATAGCAACTTTTTGTGGTGGCAAAGAATTGGAAACTGAGGTGATGCCCATCAATTGGGCAATGGCTGAACAAGTTGTGGTATATGATTGTAATGGAATATTATTGTGCTATGGGAAATGACAAGCAGGATGATTTCAGAAAAACCTGGAAAGACTTACATGAACTAAGGCAAAGCGAAATGAGCAGAACCAGGAAAACATCGTACACAGTAACAGCGCTATTATACAATGATCAACTGTGAATGACCTAGCTATTCTCAGCAATACAATGATCCAGAATAATTCAGAAGGACTTATGATGAAAAATGTTATCCACCTCCAGAGAAAAAACCTGATTAAGTCTGAATGTAGATTGAAGTATACTTTTTAAACTTTCTTTATTATTCTTGGGGGGGGGGGGTGTTGTCTGTTTTCTTTTGCAACATGGCTAAGGTGCCATGACTCTGCATGTATAATCTATATCAAATTGCTGGCTTTCTCAATGAAAGGGGAGAGGATGGAGGGAGAGAGTGAATTTGGAACTCAAAAAAAAAAAATTTAAGAATATTAAAAATATTTTTACATATAATTGAGAAAAATAAAAATATAAATAACATAAAGAAGAAAAGTATGTCTTGTGTGAATTTTGAAGCCCCCGAAGAGGATATTAAAATTTTACTAGTACACGCCTGCTCACAATCCTGTTATTTGGTTCTACTCTCACCTTTATCCTTAAAATGTTGTCAAGGCCCTCTACATTTGCCACGTTGTGTAAAACTCCAATCACTCTTTCCCTAACTATTACTCTGCTATTATTTTCCACTGCCTTCCTGCAGAAAACAAAAACAAAACAAAACAAACAAGAATTGTTATACTCACTTCATAGTTTGGCACACCAGTGATACACATATGAATTTACCCAGAACACTCTGAGAGAGGTTGTGGAAGAGACATTCTTACCAACTGTCCAACTGTCTGCCCAATCTATATCTCTCAGCTACATTATATATTTTTTTATATTTCAAGTATCAAAGTATGGGTGAGTGTGTGCCTGCACAAGCATATGAGCAACCATACCCACCAATCGTGCCGTGCTCAGTTAAACAGGGATAGCACATTTTCATCTCTACACTTTACATCAAAATTTCAGAAAGTAAATTTTAAAAGAAACTTCTGGATTTACCAAATATATCTCTATAGCACAAAAGTTTTCCAGTGGATTGGTTGAAAAACAGTGTTCTACAGGAAAGCTTAAGTCTAGATGCTTTGCTGATGGAAAAAAAAAATTCCCTCCCTTGATATGAGCAGGGACTCTGAGATAGATTTAGGGACAAATAAGATTTTAGGGCCTTCTTATTTTCTTTTACAAGAAAATGTTTCAAACACCATCAATATGGCATAGCTCAGTGAATAGAGTATAGTATTTGGAGTCAGATAGCCTGAATTTGAATCCTGGTTCTGCCACTTACCAACTGTACTACTATGTGAACTTTTCTGGAACAGGTGTAAAATAAAAGGGTTGGACAAGATGCTTTGTCAGATCTCTTCAAGCTCTAAAACTAGTGAGTTTTCTAGAGTACTGTATTTTCCACAAATAATCACTTGTAGCAAAAATGCTTTACTATTGAACATCACATTGTTTTGGTTGTTCAAAGATAAGGTGTTTTTTTTTCCTCAACTCTGCTTCTAAGTCATTAGGCATATGAATACGAATTACAAACATCAATTCTTCCTAATTGCTAAAACATGTTAATGTTAAAACTTTAAATTAGTGAGGAAGCAACTATATATGTGATGTATCTTGGTGAGGCCATAATAACAGGTGATAGTTTATTTAAGACCTGTAACTTTTTATTCAATATATGTATTTACTTATATGAAAACCAGGCTTATGGTGCTACAAGTAAGTCATGAATGACCAATGTTATTGCTACTTTGATAACTATTTTTATTTTATTTTATTCATTTAAAAATATTATTTTGAGAAGGGGTACACACACAAGTTCACTAAACTGCTAAGAGTCCTTGGCCCTAACAAGATTAAGAATACTTGTACCAAGGCCTCCAGTGTGATTGGTTGTCGAGAAATTAGAAATCTTAACACATCAGCTCTTGTTTTACAAGAATGAATAGTCTCTGAAAATATTTTGAGAATAATGTAACACTATTATAAGATAGTCCACCTTTTCATATATACTACAAATAGAAAATTAAAAATCTATACAATTCCACGAGATCTAATATAATTTGATGGATAGATGACCATTCTGAAAATGAGGACAACATTGGTGCAAGTTCACCTCTGACAAACATTGTCTCTCCGACCCTGGGCAAGTAACTTACTTTCTTGGTGCCCTGGACAAATCTCTAGAGTTCTAAGTTAGAGACTCAATGAAGGAAATTTACACACTACAGAACACCCTCACACTGATGAAATCATAAATTAAGAAAACACAATTGTAACAATGCCAAACATTTTGCATCATGAAATTGAATTAGTAGCTCTGTATAATGAAAAGATTAAAATGTGCACTCCATGAAGAATGACTGTACTATATTAACATGTGCTCCTTTAGCCTCTGAATTTTTAACTAAGCTTTCTTGCCATCTGCTTTTCATATTTTGTCTGTTTTCATCTGACTCTTCTAGGTTCAATATATTTCTCTAAAATAGATACTAATAAGCTTGCTAGAATATCTCTGGTACTGTCTTTTTCATCATCAGAGAATGCAAAAAAAAAGTTGACCTTCAACATTTGTCTTTCACAGTGAAATTGGCATATAAATAAACTGAAGTTCATTTTTTGATTCATCAAGAAACCAATTCAATATCATATTTAACACTTTTTACTTGCTTCTTCAGTTCCCGCATGATGCCACTAAACATAATGTTGATGAAATCACAATGAAGATTTTTTGACAGAAACGAAGTTGCTGGGACCAATTATTATTCATACAGTTAGAGTAATGGGTTGAGAGCTAGCTTCTGAGTAGGGAAGATCTGGGTTCAAGTCCAAGTTCTGCCATATACAGGCTGTGAGACCTTGGGCAGGTCATTTAATTTTTCGTGCTCCAGCCACCTGGGAGAATCTAAGTTGCAGATAAGGTGATAATTTTCATTAGTCTGAGGGAGTTCCTTTCTTTCTTGGAGATGCCTCCCAATGAAATTACAGGTTCCATTAAAAAAAAGTTCACTGATTAGAATACAGGATTAGAATGTAGACATGAGAAGAGAGAGTTGGTAGGGGATGCAGTGATTTGGGAGGAACAAGTAAAGGGAGAGATGTGTTTCCATTTTCTTCTTATGAGTAGAGAACACTGGACAGAGAAGGAAGAAGCTGTCAGTAAAGCCCAAGAATCTCTTTGAGCAGAACTGATGATGAAGCCAGAGCAGTTTAAGATGAGTGCCCAAACTACGCGAATGACTGAATGAAGACAAGGCAAGAAGTTCATACCACTTCTGTTCAGACACATAGATAAAGTTTGTTCTAAAAAAAATGCCCTCTAATACATTTTTGACATTAACACGTTTTAGCAATTAGTAAAAATTGATGTTTGTAATTCACATTCCTATATCTAAGAATTTAGAGGCAGAGTTGGGATAAAAACAAACCTAAATTTTCGAACAACCAATAAAATGTGATGTTCAGTAGTGAAGCATTTTGCTACAAGTGACTATTTGTGGAAACTAGAGTATTCTAGAAAACTCAAGTAATTGTATTTGCCTCATTAAATAACTACATAATTAGTAATTGCTTGAGGGAGTGTAACATTTTATTTAAAGCCATAAAAATCAGCAGTTTTTTAGAGTGCTTTGGATACGATTTGTCAACAGTAATGAGAAACACCAAAGCAAGGATTAAAATAACTTTTCAAGTTTTGCTAAATAAGGACATTTCTTTTGAAGGGCCAAGAATACTATTTTTAACTAGGGAAAAAAAGCATGTGAGAACGTAAAAATTAAAGCTACAAAAAAATGCCCTCCTTTTATCCAACTCATGGTATCTCCAGTAGTATCAAAGCAAAAACAAAAAAAAATCCTCCATAAACTTTATCTATAGGTTGATAATTTATATTGAAACCATTACCCCCAAACTTCCACTGATGTCATCCAGGGTTTGGATGAGCAAATCAGACTCTTACTGCAGAAACTTGATTGTTTGGTTTTTTTCCACCTTGGCCTTCCATCTCTGACCTTTCAAGTCCTCCTAAAATCAAATTGGCAGATCCTGTTTTCTCTTAGCAGAGCATCTCCTAATCCTCCTAATATAATTTAGAATGACAGGGCAGAGCTGCAATTTTCAATAATATGTCTGCAGATGAAAAGAAGGGTGGCCCTGGGGGCACCTCCAAGTAAGCTTCCAGTTGGCAAGATAGGGGCAGATGTGGCATATCCAAATCCCTGGATATTGTGTCTCCAGGGGTCACTCATTAACAGATACCAGTTGCTCTTCTCTTCTGGTACTGAATGTTATGGCTTATGACCACACAGAGAAAAAAGAAAAAACCTGGGTGTTTTCTGCACTGATTTAAGTCCGTGGAGCTTCTTAGTGGCCTAAGCAGTGAAGAGGGGCAGGGACAGTGTTGGGGTCTATCTGAGTTGGGTATCATTTCACAAACTAAATGAGTTACTTCTCTGAGGTCTTCATTCACCTTTAAAAATTCAAGTCAGTTTGATTCTCCCCAATTTCAACGAGGGCAGAAGGTCAGGAATAATATTGAAAAGAAGTGTATGCTGACATAACCATGAAAATGACAGTTTAGTCCTATTGTATAATTAAGGAACCTAAACTCTTTAACTATAAAATAGACTTTGGTGACTAACAGAATGAATTTGCTCACTTTCACAAAGCCATAAAGATCACCAATATCAGAGACTCACCGTCTGCTTTTCCTCAGAGTGTGAACTCCCTGAGAGGTGGACTGTCTTGCCCTTCTGTGGATACACCTAGTGCTCAACTTTGCACGTGTTAAATGCTTAACAAATTCTCTTTCACTCACTAGTTCATCCTAAGACCAGCATCCAATGTTTCCTATGCTGGTTTTAGCAATATTATTTTCTTCTCTGGGAAAGAAAACAAAAAATCTAAGTAGAGACGTAGAAAAAAAGATTTATAGAAAAGAAAACAGTATTTTCCCCATTATCAATACACCAAAGCCAAAAGCCTCCAGTACAGAAAGGAGAGAATGATTATTAAACCATGTTGGGTACTTGTACAGAGGAGCACAAAGACAGCACTCTATTAAAATGCATCCAACATTTAAAACTAGGTTTATTTATATTCTCATATCTAAAGCTAGAGAAGTCTTTAGAAATCCTTAAATTCAGAGAAGAAACACAGTCTTCATATTTTCATGCAGTTACTGTCAAATTAACCCTCTAATGCAAAGATTGATCTTTAATGTCATAACCAGAATGCTCAGCACCTTCAGAAATGAAAAGGTGATGACAGGATCCTTTTGTATTCCCTTCCTCTTCCCTCTCCAAATAAAATAATATGTGGAACTAGAGAAATGTCTTCTCCTCCTGCCCCTTTTATTTCTCCCTTTCCTTGAAAGGTGATCAAGCAAAGGTGATCAGGAATGAAAATGGAGAGCTAAGGGGAAAATAAAGGTGAGAAAAGAATATTTATGTCATCTGAAGCCACCCTCCCAACTGGCACTGGTAGGTCAGGCCCCTAGCTACTGTAGCCTCCCTCACAGGCCAAAGGATAGACCTTAGGGGTTGGGAGTGTCTTTCTGGTATTTTAACTCAAAAGCCCCTACCAGTGTACTCCCGGATGATTATCAGTTGATATCAATTAGTCATCTAGTCTTCTTAGCTTTTAGAAGTGGGCATTTACTGTAGTGGCAAAACAATGACAATTTCCCACAATGACAGAAAAATGACAGTCTCCCACAAATGCATACAGAGTCCAAGAGAAAGTAGAACATGTTGGCAAAGAGAGTTAACTCCCACCTCCTGGAATCCCTTTGGCTGGTGTGCTCAAGATATTTATCCTGAGTATGGTTCAGTTTTTCTTCTGGACTACTTGTAGAGCCTTGAATCAATCATCACATAGTCTACTCTTCCCTCCCTACGCAGCCACTACTGACTGAGGGACACTGCTAGGATACTGATGCAAAGTCTAAATCCTCCAGTCTTTCACTGATCTGCTAGAAGGTTTTGTCATGAATGGGAAAACCCCAGGACTGATCCCTGCTAGCTCCTACGGAAAGGGCTTTGGAAAAGGCACCTTTGTGAATAAATTCCTCTTAAATGCAGCAGAAATAGGAAAAGGAGCAGAGTTTGTTTTCCTCAGCATACAGATGCATCCAGCCAAGAGTCTAATTAGACAAATTAACTCACTGTTCCCTTAGACTCAACATTGCCATTCACAAAGGGACAGAATTAGGGCAGGAAGGAAGTCAGATCTGAGTCAGATGGAACTTACGAAGTTTCCCCTAGAGTATCGTCTAGTATCTGGTGGAACAAATAATGGCTGGCAAAGAGCATAAACTTCACAGCAAGTGATCTTTTTTACTGAACAAGACCAAGTAGTTTGCTCCAGGTTATTAAGTGGAGATATGATGCCCTCCCTCCAAATTGAAAAAAGTCAGAATGTTGAAAATTATTTTGCATAAGAAAGTACATACACTCAAATCATTTGATTATAGGAGGTTCATCATTAGGAGATTCTCTCTACCAAAAGAACCATCATTTTTCACATACTTTCATGTTTGCTGATTTTTTTAAATTTAATAATGGGTTCCAATTTGAGTGATATTACGATGGTAATTAGCTATATCAAAATATTTGTTTGAAAACAAAACCTCTTCCCAATTGAAATTTTCCTCAAGTAATCCTAATGTAAGGATTTTTTTTTAAGGCAATTGGGGATAAGTGACTTGTCCAGGGTCACACAGCTAGTAAGTGTCAAGTGTTTGGTCTGAGGTCAGATTTGAGCTCATTTCCTCCTGACTTCAGGGTCGGTGCTCTATGGACTGTGCCACCTCGCTGCCCCTAATGTAAGGATTCTTAACTGTTTTTGTGTCATGGACTCCCTTTGGCAGCACAGTAAAGCCTATAAACTCCTTCTAAAACTAATGGCTTTGAAAGTATAAAATACAAAGGAAACTAATTATATTAAAATACAGTTATCAAGGTATTTTTAAAGTCCATGGACCCAAGTTAAGAACCCCTACAATAATAACTACCTGTTACTGTAAACAAATGAAAATAATACGTAGTACATCTTAAAATTTGCACTAATAAATATTAAAACAAAATGAGATTTGTTTCCTGAAAAGTTTTATTTTTCCTTAAAAACCCATTCCCCATTGTAAGGACATTACCAGAAAATATTTATAACATTTCTAATTCCATTCCTTAGTACATGCCAATGTAATTTTAATTCTAGTTTACCACCATTGCTTTCTTTGATGTAATTAAAGAAATTTTTAAATGATATTTTCTTTCTTGTATTATGGTTTCTTCATATTTTTCTCTTCTTGGGTATACTCTATCTTCAAAAAAATAGTGGTGGTACCAAATACAATGAGAGTAAGAATAGTACTTGACAGTATTTTAGAAATAAGCACATAGAGAAATTTGGTAACTGAGTTAAGTCTCTTGCTTTTGTGTGATATTACATCAAAATCATCTTAAACTTCAGAAGCATTATCCTATCTTGAAATAATTCCTTAGTGTATTTATTTTCTTTAAAAATCATTTTATTGGGGCAACTAGGTGGCGCAGTGGATAGAGCACTGGCCCTGGATTCGGGAGGACCTAAGTTCAAATCCACCCTCAGACATATAACATTTACTAGCTGTGTGACCCTGGGCAAGTCACTTAATCCCATTGCCTAGCAAAAAAAAAAATCATTTTATTGATGCCTTTAGTGTCTATAGCACATTCATTTATTTATATATCCTTCTACACACTTACCCACTGAGCAATCTCAAGTACAAATTATTAAAAGGGGAAAAAAATAGGGCAACAGATTATTTTTAACAGCATTGTCAATGTTCCACACCCACAGTCCTCCATGTATCCAATGAAAGGAGGGAGTGCATTTTCTCATCTTCTCTAGAACCAAGGTAGTATATGACAATTACACATCCCTCAGTTTCATTTATTGTTCCCTCCACTGTTGAAAATATTGCATATATTGTTTTCCTGTTTCTGCTTAGTTTCACCTCATCAGTTCAAGCAAGTTTTGAAATGTTTCTCTGAAGTTTTCTTAGTCATCATCTGTTACAGTACAATAGCATTCTATTAAATTCACCTATCACAATCTGTTTAACCATTTCCCAAGGTGGGTACACACTTTGTTTTTAACTCTTTGCTACCACAAAAGTGCAGTTATTAATAGTTTAGCCTATATGAGGCCTTTATGTCTTTGATCTGTCCTACAGACCAATAATCAAAACATCTGATTTTGTCTTTGATCTCCTTGATATGATATACAGTAGGACATCTGGTTCAAAGGGCATGGTCATTTTAGTCACTTTGTTTTGCATATTTCTAAATTGTTTTCCAGAGGGCTTCCAGCAATTTGAAGCTCCACCAATAGTGCATTAAGTACTCATCTTCCCCTTCCATCTTTTGTCATCTTTGCCATTTTCCTGGGTGAGAGGTAGAATCTCAGAGCTGTTTTAATTTGCATTACTCCTAGTGATTTAGAGCCATTTATGATTGTTAATTCTTTTGCAATCTATTCATATCATTTGGCCCCTTGGGGAATAGCAGTTTTTCTTTCATATGTAATTCAATCCCAGTATATCTTAGATATCAGATTTTTATCAAAAATATTTGATGCAAAGTCAACAATTTCCTTTTCCTAGTCAAAAATTTCCTTCCCCTTTCTCCCCCCCCCAAAATATTTTGCACGTTAAAATGTCTATTTTTGTCTCTTTCGATTATCCCATTCCTTGTTTGGTTTTCTTTTCCCTAGCTATAATTTTAAAAGCTGCCTCCTATTTTTTTATAATGTTTTAAATTATGGAACCATTTATGTTTAGAATGTGTATACACCTGGAATTTATTATAGTATATGCTGTAAGCTGGCTGGGCTTGCTTGCATTGCCCAAAGAGCCAACTTGAGGGGTTGCTATGAGCCCTTTGCTGTAACCAGATGCTAAGAGCTGAATAACAGCTGAATCCTACTGAGTGGAGATATGACTGGGCTCCTCAGGTTTGCCAAGAGAGCAAACTTGATGAGTTTTGTAGTTCTTTGGCTTTAGTGAACTGCTTAGCATTTTGATATCATAATACCCTTTTAAAGTGGTTGTGAGGGACAGCTAGGTGGCACAGTGGATAGAGCACCAGCCCTGAAGTCAGGAGTACCTGAGTTCAAATCCGGCCTCAGACCAAACATTTGACACTTAAGTGACCCTGGGCAAGTCACTTAACCCCAATTGCCTTAAAAAAAAAAGTGATTATGAGTTAGAAGAGCTTATCACTGCTTCAGTGGTTGTGAGTAGAAGAGCAGCAGATTTGCCATACAGGGAAGGGAATAAGCAATTACATAGCATCTATTACATGTAAGTATCATTTCATCCTTACAACAACCCTGTGAGGTAGGTGCTATTATTATTTTCATTTTACAGATGAAGAAACTGAGACAAACAGAGGTTAAGTGACTTGCCCAGGGTCACACAGCTAGTAAATGTCCAAAACTGGGCTTAAACTCAGGTTTTCCTTACTACAGTCCCATCACTCTAAATAAACACCGTTTCACCAACTACTTCAACTCTCCTGCAGGAAAGTGTTAAGAACCAAAGCGATGTAATTAGCAAGAAGAGGAATCGTGTGGTTCAGATTGTCCTGAAATAATCGAGGACATCAGTGTTTGTGTTCTGAAGTTGTGAGTTGTCTGAACGTGTAGGTTTTTCTTATACACGGACTCCTTCTAAATTTTTGTTTGTGCTCACTCTTCCCCACTGACGCCATATGCATTGGTGGAAGAATGTGACCCGGGTTGGCATTCAGATGTAACGTACTGATTATTATTTCCTTTGAATTATATTGAGTGTGATATTTGATGTTTCCTTGCTTTTTTCCTTATTGTTGAGTAAATGTTTTGTGTTTAAGAGATAATGGCGTTGTGGTGAATGATTTTGTGTAAATGTGAAGAGTATACCTTTTCCACAATTGGGTTACAGCTAAGATTGTGAGACAGTTTGAGTTGTGGCGACATGGTGGGGTCCGTCTCTGGAAACCCCAGATACGCCAGTGTGAGGATAGGTTGGGTTAATAAGCCAGATCACAGGGAGAAAAGGTGGGAATCACCCAAATCATTTGATATAGAATCTAACCCGAGACAGCTCATTAGCTCAGGCAAGAAGTTATAGGAAGAAAATGAAGCTCTTCTCTTAGACATTCTTCATCCTCAGGGTGAAGAAGAGAATTTAGGAAAATTCTTACTTTTGAAAATTAAGCAACTAGAGTTGAATGAGGTTGCCTGAATATATCCTAAACATCCAAGTATATTATTATGGTTGAGTCACTTAAAAGCTCTGGGCCATAGTTTCCTCATCCATAAAATAAGGGAGTTGGATTAAATGACTTCCTAGATCCTTTCCTCTGATCCTTTGGTTTCTCTTAAAGAAAGCTTGTGACACAGTGGATAGAACTCGGCCTGGAATAAGGAAGACCTGAGTACAAATATGACCCTAAATACTTATTAGCTGTGTGATCCTGGACAAGTCATTTAATTGCTGTTTGCCTCAGTTTCCTCAACTGCAAAATGAGAATAATGAGCACCTACTTCACAGGGTTGTGGTGAAGACCCAACGCAATAATATCTGTTGAAAATGCTTGGCACAGTGCCTGGCACACAGGAGGCACTATATAAATGTTTATTCCTCTCCCCTTCCCTCTCTTCAGTACACATATAGGATTTCAAGGATGGGAAAAATACACTTCATACCAAAAACTGCCTACCCTATTTCCTTCCCAGGAGGTTTAACCTTAAGTTCCCCCTCCATCTGTTTTGTCACTATGTCTTCTAATCCTCTGCATTAGTGAACATACCTAGCAATCTTATTCTCATATGGCATTTGTTTCACCAAAGTCTCTTAGCAACTAATTCCATGTGTATCTGATTACCAAGTCTAGGACATCTTTCACATGTAGAACAACAGTAAAAATTGCATTTTCCACTGTAATCTGTTATAATTTCAGTGCCGTCTTTCTAATAAGAAGTTTGATACATTTTTCAGTTGTATGGAATATTAAAAATAAATAGGCCAACAGTATATCTTATTCTGGGAGAAAGATAAAAGCAAAATCTATGCTTCTGAGATACTGAGTAACACATAAAAGCCCTGATATTCTCATTGCAAAATGGAGCCATGGAGAAGAATTCTTTGAGTATCTATAGCTTGATCTGGAGCTAACCTCAACAACCTTCACTGCTATTTAAGGATCAACTCACTCAGAATTAAACAACCTATAACCAGATCCTTTAGTGACATGTAACTCTTCTAACATTTCTTTAGCAGCTCTTGAATGTTTAGAATGGAAGATAAGAGCCATTTATGAGAAAGAGGAAGAAGGGTGGATGTAGTTTTCAAGGGGCCAAAAAAAATCACATTTGCACTTAGGGTCTCCATTCCATATTGAGAGGTTAGTACCGTTGATCCAAGGGAAAAGAACCAGGCAGGTATTGTTATCCTGTTTATTCTGAAAGACTCTCTCCACACAGGTTTAGAGATGAATTAAGAGTCTAATGGTCCTATAACACTGCCAGGAGAGATGTTGTTTGTCCTTTGTTTTCAAGGAGGACCAATGACATCACATGTGACATCTTGGCTTTGCTCATGAATTGGATTTAAGTGAGTCAGAGCTACCCAAAGTCATCCAGGAGAGATAGAAGGAAGAGAATTGATAAAGAGAGAGTCTAGCAAAGGACCAAGAAATTTAGAAGAATATCTTCCCCTATCCTTTCTGAGTGCTCCTTCATTTCCTCAGATAAAACATTGTCATTTAGATTTTTTTTTCTGAGAGCATAGTTGCTTTTCAAGGGAATGGCAAGGTTGGTGGAAGGGGAAAATTTTGTGAGAGAAGTATTTTTATGATTTCCTTAATGAATATTTATTGAATTAAGCAATTTTCTGAAATAATCCTCCCCCAACCCCATTCAAAAGAATATTCTTCATTTTCAATGTCAAATAAAAAGATTTCTATGTCAACCACATGTTACTCAGATGTCATATATCTTATTGAATTAGAAAAAGGAAGTTTTCAATAGTACAAACTTGTACAATAAATGTTCATTGAATCAAATTAAATTGAATTGTATTATTCAGTGACTCAAAGTTAGACAAAGGTAGTTTTAGTGTGCAACTGGAAAATGCACTCCAAATAAGTGACTCTCCCAGTAATGAAGGAAATATTCTGAATATTTATGACCTGAAATTCACTTCTCAAACTAATATTAATAGCATTAAGATGAACAGTACAAGAATCAAAAGCATTAGAAAGCCAGGAAAGAAAAATCAGGATTGGTGGATGGTTATAGACTCAGTCTTATTAAACCTGTGGTCAGTTAGCTGTATTCCCTTTATTTGCAAAAAGAACCCTTTTATGCTTTTTTGAATGTTTTGTTGATCTTTTGTTTTTATTTTTTTAATATCACTCACACTTCCCAATAATTCACTATTCCCACTTCCCCCTCAATAAAACCTTTCTTTATAACAAAGTAATACTCAGGCAAAACAAATCAACACATTAGCCACATCTAATGTATATGTAAATATACATTATTGTATAATGTAAGTGTATACCTCACTCTACAACTATAGCATACGCCTCTCTGTGAGAGGTAGGAGGCATGCATGGACCAGAGTTCTTAAGTCTTTCAATGTTGCTTTTCCCCTACATTAACTTGGTCACTATAAATCGTTGTCCTAGTTCAGCTTCCTTTCCTCCACATTAATTCATATAATTCTTCCAAGATTCTTCATGTTGGTCATTGCTTTGGCATAGCAACGTTACATTACATTCATATGTCACTATTTATTCAGCCATTTCCTAAAGCTTCAGCAGCTATTTTCCTTTCAGTCTTGCTAAAGAAACCTTAACAATGGTGTTAATCTCTCTCACCCTCCCTAACACTCCCTTCATAAACACACATAATTTTAAAGCAAGAGGAATTTAGCACCTCAAGAATGATGAACTTATATTTGCTCAAGATTTGTTACTTTTGCTTCCCCAAACTAAGAAAAATTTTGTGACATTATCATTTTTTTTTAAATCATAGGAGAACATAACTGATCTGGAAATTCTGAGGGACATTGAAACTCTGAGATTATTATTCATAGTCTACAGAGGATTCAAGCTTTTGATTCCTTATTTTTGCTTTTGAAAAGGTAGTTTCATATAATAAAAAGACCCCTGGCCTCGAAGGAAAAATATGTGAGTTCAAGGTCTGACTTTACGAATTACTGAGTGACTTAGACTTAAGCTTCAGTTTTTCTCACACGGAAAATGGGAATAATGATACTTGTACTAGCTCCCTCACAAAGTTGTGAGAAAAGCATTTTATAAATTGTTAAAGGCTATGTAAATTTGAGCTATTGGGATAAGTGATTTGAAATATAATGCAAGTTAAAGAAAAGAAGTATAATTAAGAAAAAAAACATTGGAGTGGGAATCAAAGGATCTGTGTTAAAGTCCCTGCTATATTATGTTAACATTGACAAGTAACTAAACAACCTAGACCTCAGTTTCTCCATTTGCAAAAAGAAATTGGCCTAACTTATCATTTTTGTTTTCCAAATCCAAACTTCAGTGATTCCAAGTTTTAACTATCTCAGTTCAGCACAAAAGAGACTTTATTATTATGGTATAATAGTGGTTAAATCCTTACCTAGGGAATTGGGGGTGGGGGCTGTAATTGAGTTTCTAACTAACAATTCTTAACTCTACAAACTGCCATTTCAGTTTATCAATGATAATTTATTGGGTTATGAGTTGGGTCCCTAAGAGATATAAATGGGAATAGTAATTTTCTTCAAATTCTATTGCATTTTTTTGTTTTGTTTTTAATAAATATATTGTTTAAAAGAGGAACTGAGTTTTTGTGGTGGTGTTTGTTAGTGTTGTTGTTTTTTGGGGCAAAGGAGGGGATGAGCCATAGGATTATAGGCCCATAGCCAGAAGGGACTTCAGAGAACATGGAGGCCAACCCCCATCATTATTTTAGACAAGAGGAGAGATATTAAATGATAAATAGTAAGTCTCAGAGTCAGAATCCAAATTCAACAGTCTTTCCACTAGACCATAAATCCCTGCCTTATGTTCTATGAATTAGAAATAAATATAAATGCAAATTGTTTCATAATCTTTCTATGGATTATGAATAACTATAAATGTAAAATGTCTTATACCCTCAAAAATCTAAAATATAGGATGCCTTTTTAAAAACACTTAAAGATTTGTGTGTTCCTACGGAAAGTAAAGTTCCTTGTATTTGGAAATTATGTTGCATTCCTTGTTACTTACATGGATCACTGACTAAGCAGTTTGGTCCGTGTTCTAACCAGACTGGCACAGAGGAATGATTACTTGGCCTAGGTAGATATAGACGAAGTGCTTAGGCTTGTGCTTCTCTGTCCAAGTTTTTCCTCTTACTGAAATGCCAGGTGGGGCAGTCCTTCTTGTCAGGCTCCTCCTCAGTGTGCTCAACCATGTCCTTTTAGATCATATTTTTCAAGCACCTGAGTCACACATTTGTCAGAGTTCTCCCTCAACTACTCCTATTCCTCCACAACCACACACTTTTTAAAATTCCACAACTACATTTTTTTTTAAGTTCGGCATTATATGTCCACATGTTAACACGACTTCAGGTGTACTCAGAATGATGGTTCACCTGAAGGTGGGTGACCAAATGGCCCAGGCAGGTTTTTTATTGCCAAAGCTTTTTGTACATCTCAGATGCTGATATTTTAGAACCATACGAGATAAACAGAGGTAAAGAACAAAAGAAAAAATACTTTCTTCACAGTGAACGAAATCTAAAAATATTATCAAGGGATGCTATGGAAAAAACAACTGATAAATTAAAACCTCTCCAGGGTAGATGTTGGAAGAAGAACTTGTAAGAGTGTCTTCTAAACATTTCAGGTCCTTGCAAGACAACTTTATGATACATCTAGTTGCCCTGATGATGGTAACAAGGTCTTGCCAATACCAATAGTCTTAGTAGGAGTCCTCTAATTCCAATAAGAATAAGTATGCCTCCTTAACATAACAACTTATCAAATATCTAATGTAGCTAAAACTGTTTTTTAAAATTCTATGACTATTTAATGCCTAAAATTCACATGTTTCTGGATTGCTTAAAAAATAAAGCTTCATTCATTGAAAGGTATTCAAAAATTTATGATTCAAACGAAATATGTCTTTTGGCTGACACAAGGTAAATACATTATTAGGGGCTCATGAGCAACTGTTTTAGTGAGCACAGACCCACAGAATACTTTGAACCTAGAGTCACCTTACTCAAAGGTACACATCCACTAAAACTCATGAACCTTTTCTGATATGCTTACCTTCAATAGTCAACCGAAAGGCACAGTTAATTCAAATCAGAGTCACATAATGAAATAGCATAATAAGAAAAATTGCAGTGGTACATTTCCCCTACAAACCTAAGGCATCTTCTTCTATAATTGCACACCCCATCAGCGAAAAGAGTAGATACCTAAAGAGGACATGAACAGAGAGGCATACACAAAGGGAATATGTGAGAAAGTATGGAAAACATAGAGTAGCTCATTACTCTTCAGGACCAACTTGTAAATGTCTATTGATATGATTTGTTGACCACATTCAGACAGTGAGTTAAAGCCCACCCCAGTACTTTGAAAATAGAAAAGACTGCAATGTGCCAGCTCATCATTCTTGAATGTATTTGTTCTTTTAGAGAAGAGCATTTTTCTAACAAACTTTATGGAAACATTTCCATGCGCTCAAGTCATAGCAGAAGTTCCAGGCTGACACTGATCCATATCGTCTAGTTCATAAACAAATTTATGCTTTCATAGCTTCTTAAAAACACATAACACTTACATAATTAATATTGTATGGGTATCCTAAGTAATGATAATAAGCCTAGGAAAAGGCCTCTCACACATTGGATGGACACTCTATAAAGGATTTAGGGGAGGACATAAAAATAAGACTTGCACAGAAGTATAAATTGGTTATGATCCAGAATGAGTACTCACAACGATGAAACTATGGTACTATTGAAATACTGAACTATCTTAGTTGATTCTTAGAACAACCCTGTGGATGCTTTGGGAACATATGATTTTCTCCATTTGATACTCTGGGGCTCAGAGTTTGAATCACTTGCTGGAGATAACATAGCTAGTAAATGAAGAGAGCTGAGACTCTGAAGCCAGTGCTCTTCTACTTTGTTGTTGTTGTTGTTATTGTTGTTGTTCTTTTGGTTCTGTTTTTTGGCTAGGCAATGGGGTTAAGTGACTTGCTTAAGGTCACACAGCTACTAAGTGTCAAGTGTCTGAGGCCGGATTTGAACTCAGGTCCTACTGACTCCAGGGCCGGTGCTCTTTCCACTGCACCACCTAACTGCCCTGCCAGTGCTCTTCTGCTCATAGCACACCTTCTCCCAGATCCAGCAGATGACAAGGTGGTGGAGTACACAATACCTATGTGGTCTGGGCAAGTTGGTCTAGGTGACCTGTAAGGTCCCTTCTGATTCTGTATCTGTGATCCTATAACATCACTTCAGCTCTCTGGGTCTCAGTGTCCTCACTTGGAAAATTAGAAGGTTGGACCAAAATGATATTTAAGATCCCTTCCAGCACTAGATCCTATGACCCCAGAAACCATGATTCTCTTTTGGAGACTGGAAGAATAACAAAGTTCTGACATTCTGTTAGTATGCCTTTTCATTCCTTATTTTCAGCAAAAGGCAAATGAATTTTGCAAATTAAAAGAATTAAAATAGAATTTGTTATCTAGTACTATGCACAAGATATTAGAATTTTCATAAGACTACTGTTCATTCCTTTTGATGTAAAAGATAGATTGCTTAAATTATAACTAGCCAAGGCTCAAGCTCGCTTATCTCTTTACACTCTTTCATTTGCTAACCTCTTCAGCTCCAATGAGTTAAATTATCATTTGTACACAGAAGATGAAACTTGTTGAATATGGAGAGTGAGAGAAAGTAAGTAAGATGAGACCTAGGTAATAAGCCTGGCAGACTGGGGGTATGGTGATGCCCTGAACAGTAATATGGGCAAAAAAAAAAAAAAGATGAAGGATGTGAAGTTTAGGGTTGAGGTGGAATTTCAGTTAGGTTAAAAGCTCTATGGTTCAATCAATTATCCTAAACTGCCCAGTGTGTAACCCAGAAACACTTGTTGAGTGATTATGATAATAAATAATTCATTAATGAGATATAAATCTTATTAATCTTGCTTGGCTACACTTCTATATTCCTAGGAGAGAGATCCACAAAAATTTCAGATGACTGATAAGAAGAAACTTTCAGTGGATACTGCACATTTGTGTTAGTCCTGATTTTTACAAAGTAAATTTAGGGGGGAAAAAAAGCAAACATCACAAGGGCAATTTGAAGAGCTTTTTTTTTGATAGAAAAGAAGTGTCTGAAAATAACCAATTCCAAAAATCCCCACAATGATAGATGGTATGTTAGAATTTCAATTGTTGATTCACAGTTCAGCTCTACCTCAAATGGCATCACTTTAAGTTTACACTGAGCCTTTTTCAGAAGCACAATGAAACGTGTTGCAATATTTAAAACCACTAATAGAAAGCATTACAGTTACTACACTTTATAGCTGATTGTCTTTAGATAATCAGAAGAAATACAATAGATTTTTTGCGTACACACCACCATTTGCTTTCTATGGAGCTAACTTATGTTTTACCTTTTCCACAGGCTGGTTACAAGAAGAAAATGGTGTAATAAGGCTTAAGTACCTTCCAAAGAGGTTAGAACTAAACCAGAATATTTCACATTCAGGATCATTTTACACAGATACCTGGCTCCTGGCCACCACTGTGGAATTTAAGAGTGAGAAGAAATTTACAAAAGAAATTCACAATAGGCATGCAGCCCAAAGGTCTTTTTGCAAGCACTAGTCTTTGCTGCACCAGAGAAGATACAACCTTTACTTTACAAGCCTTAACTTCACGTAGATTAAGTTTAGCTATTCACACGGTTTAGCATTCTTCTCAGCTTCTTCATCTGGCATCATTGTTCTTTCAGTACAAAAGCAAAAATTGAAAGAAAGGGGTATTTAGAGGAAAAAAGGCACATACATCTTTTCCTGGTCTGACAAAGCATTTTGCCCTTTGGAATAGATATTTTCAGTCAGATGAGTTTCAAGGAAATGTTTTTGTTTTGTTTTTAAATCTCATTCCACATGGTTTGACTTTTGTTTGTTTTCCTGTCACCCTTCTAGAATTACCCTTGGCATCTTTCCTAATCAGCAACATTAGGAGCTCCCTGGGCCACAGTGGAATGTAGACCTGCAAGTCAGTTGAGGTTAGTCTGGCCACCAGCCGCCATGTTAGGATTTTCTCAATGACAGTCAGCTTAGATCGGTCCACTGCCAAGCATTCAAAAATAACCACAAGATTCTTTATTCTGCTTTCCTTTTGTGGTGACTTTCTAGTCTTTCTTTTCCTTTCTAAGGGATTTTGAAGATCAGATGTCTAGCTTCAGCCCTATAATTGTCCTTTTTCTTTGGCACAAGAGCAAGAGAATTGTTGTCAAGGTACAAGTGATGTTTTTCTACAGTTTTCTCAATTTCTAAGGACATTTTTCATAAAATGGAAGCCAGACTCAGAAAAGGTTACATGATTAATCAGTATCTTCTCTCTTTTCTTGTAGTGTTCCTACATACACAGAGGGAAAAAAAAAAAAACATTGCTTCCAACTTGGAGTCAGAGAACAACATAGACATGATTGAATGTATGTAATTCAAAACCCATTCAAGTCTTCAATTCAAGAAACATTTATTAAATATTTCCTATGTGTATTGCTATATCAATCAATCAACCATCATTTATTAAGTACCTATTATGTGCCAGCTATTATACTAGGTTCTGGAGATACAATGACCAAAAAAATGAAACTGCTTTAAAAAAAAACAACAACATTACAGTAGAGAAGAGAGCACCAGTTCATAGATCCAACACTGGAAGGGCCATTATAGGCCATGTTGTCCAAACCCTTCATTTACCTGAGGTCCAGAGATGTTAAGTGACTTACCCAAAGTATCAAAGGCAGGATTTCAACCCAACCCCCCTAATTTCAGAGCCAGTTCTCTTTCCCCTGTACATGTACACATACAAGTATATAGAAAATAAATACAAGGTAACATGTCATGATTAAATTTTCAAGAGGAACAGAATTGTAAAATATTTTCAATAAAAACTACAACTTTCCATTTGAAAGTAACTGCATGTCAGCCTTAAAATTTATTTCAAAATTATATTTTGGTAAAGGTTGGCTGGTTGTTGTCCTTCATACTTGAAGAGGACCAAAATGACACCGCTATGTTGAGGTCCAGGTATAGTGTGTCTGGCTATAGCTGATCAGGCCAATACAAGCTTGGAAGGCTCTTATCACAGGTCAGGCACAAATAGTCCATATTTTGGAGTGGAAATATCTCTAAATTTGTACACTCCATGTTTCTTTTGAGCTAATGCAATTCTGCTTTGCTCATTAAGCACAGCACCTTATTTGATGGGTGAATGCCATGCTGGGAGTCTCCCATGTCTCACAATCAATTCCAAAGTTCTTCAGAGAGACATTGAGAATGTCCTTGTATGGTTTCTTCTGACCTTTATATATGAGTGTTTGCCTTTTGTGAGTTCTCCATAAAATAATCTTTTAAGCAAACATAGGTTTGGCATTTGAACAACATGATCAGCCATCAGAGTTGTTCTCTCTGCCATAGAGTTTGAATGGTTGGCAGTTCAGCTCAAGAAAGAAACTCAGTGTCAAGTACCATATCTTGCCAGGTGATCTTCAGAATCTTCTAAGACAGTTCAAATGGAAACGATTCAGTTTCTTGGCATGACGCTGATATAGCATACAATTTTCACAGGCATACAACAGTGAAGTCAGTACAATGGCTCTGGAGACATTTAGGTTGGTAGGCAGCCTAATACCTCTTCTCTCCCACACTTTCCTTTGGAGCCTCCCAAATACCAAGATAGCTTTAGCAATGCACACATCATCCCTGGAAAGTATAGTGCCAAGGTAAATGAACTTATTCAAAATCTCTCCATTTGCTATAACTGGTGCTTTCACATATGGATAGTGCAGTGCTGGCTGGTAGAGAATCTCTATTTTCTTGATATTAATTGTCAGACTAAAATTAACACAAGCAGCAAAGAATCGATGGATTATCGCTGGGGGTTTTTTCATTAGGAACAATTAAATTAGGACAGTGAATACTTCCTTTTCAGCAAAATTAAAACACTAGGGTTATCTGCAGTAAACATTTCCAAAAGCTCTGTCTCCAGGCATCTTAAAACTGAAGTTTGTCCTCCTTGATTCCTTGAATAATATCTAGCGCTACAACCTATTCACACTAACTCTATACATCTTCATTACTCTTTGATAATAACTCTGTACATTCCTGAATACTTCAGGTATGATCATGAATGAATTAAAAAAAAATGGACTACTGTCATATTGCCTCTCATAAGCTTAGGTCTGTGATTCCATAATTGTCTTAAAGCTAAAGATGTTTCTGATGCAGCTTCTCACTAACACGAGGCATGATCTAACCTTGATTATGTTATGATCATACCTAACCCTGATTAGGTTGTGATAACAATGGAGCTACTGGCCCAATGCACTCTTAATATTCTGTGGGTTTGGCCTGGAGGAATTCCCAGGGTTCATAAGGTACACCAAAAGAAGTAATACAAACACTGACACTAATTTCTTCCTTTGTGAGCCAACTGCTTAAGCCAGAATATTAATCCACCTCTCTGCCCATCTAGAAGACTGATTTCCATTGTCTACCTAATATTGCTGAATTTAGATTACAGCAGGAAGTAATAGCCAGCTTGATTCAAAGAAGGAGCCAGTCTTATCCCATAGCTGTTTCTTGCATGTGAAATTCAGAGAAAGGAAGGATGAATGATCTTGCTCATGATTTTCTCTTTATATTTGCATGTGAGCAATAGCCTTCTTAATTCTTCTCCTTCATCTCTAACTCTTAGTTGCAATTAACTCCTCTGATATGTTATAGTAAGTCGAAAGTAGACTACCATACATGAAAACATTATTTCAAGGTTGTTAATAGAATGGTTTATAAATTACAAATTTAAATCCCTGTTCTTTGTGTTTAAAATATAGGAAGCACTATATCAGACTATCTTCTAGGAATAAAAATCAGCAGAAACCTATTAATGCCCTTTATTTAAAACCCCAGCTTCCTATCTAACACTGACAGAACAAACAACATAGTGCATTTATGTCTATTATGCTGTGATGAAGGTAAGAGAAAATAGGACCTATATCATTGTAATTGATTGGAAATGAGAATTGAAATGAACACACTATGCTTTTCATTGTTGTGAATTCAATCCCACAGACATTTTTTAAGCATCTGACATGCTCAGAGAAATACATTAGGTGGTAGGTAGAATTTATAATAACAATTCACATGTATTATAGTACTATGGAGTACTCTTCCACCACAATCCTTTGAGGTAGATCCTACAAATATCAACATCTACACTTGACAGAGGAGGTTCAAAGAAGCTATTATTGATGTTGTTGTTAATAACATTAAGTGACTTGGCCAAGGTAACACAGCTAGTAAGTGGAGGAGTGAGGATTTGATTGGAGGGAGTACAAGATAAGTACAGAAAGCAAGCCATACGTGGTGTTGCCAATATTTTGAAAAAGTGCCAATTACTTACACCTGGAAGAATAAGTCATGCAGTCAACTAGCATTTATTAAGCACCACTATATTTAGGCACTGTGCTAAATTCTGTGATGCCGGTAATCCCTTAGGAAGGAATTGGCACATAAGTTAGTTGGACCTTGAAGTTAGGGGATTACTTCAGTAGATTCAATTGAAGGAAGGATGTTGTAGGGAGGGAATTTGTTATGGGCAAACTCCCTTCCTAGACACACTCTTGGATTTTCCTGATGCTGATCTCTCTTGGTTCTCCTCCTACCTGCCTGACTGGCTGTATTCATTCACTTTTGCTATATTTTCATGTTATGTCCAAAGACTTTGGGTATTTCCCAATGATATTCCCAAAGCACTCTTCTCTCTTCTTCTCTTTTTTTTCTACATGCTTTCATGTGATGATCTTACTAATCAGCTCCCATAGGTTATCACTACTATGCAAGTGATAGATATAGATAGTCTCTTATCCTAGTTTCTTTTTTAAGATCTAGCCACATTTCATGAACCTTCTTTAGAACATTTCAAATTGTATATTCTGTGGGCATCTTAAATTCAATATATCTGAAACAAAACTCCCAAAACCTTCTCCCCCCAATTTTTTTCTCTCTTCTGAACTTCCCTATATTTGTGGAAGGTAATACCATCCTTCCAGTCACCCAAATTCACAACCTCAGTGGTATCCTCAATCTCTCACTTTCATTCACCTCACATATCCAATCAAATACCAAATTGTTTCTATCTCTACAATATCTTTCATATACATCCCTTTCTTTCCATTCACATGGTCATCAACATACTTCAGGCTCTCATCACCCCTCAGTTGGACTACTACAATAACTTTCTATCTGTTCTCTCTGCCATAAACCTCTCTCCTCTCTTGCCACACAACCACCACACAAATTTTCCTCTACATAGTCATTGAAATGGTTTTCTTAAAGCACAGGTCTTACCATGTCACATCTACTACTGAGTAAATTACTCCAATGTCTCCCAAGGATGAAGCTCCTCTATTTGGCTTTCAAAGTCATTCACAACTAGGCACATTCATTCCTACTTTCCTGCTCTTACGCAACTCTACTCTGTACATGATACCATCCAGCAACACTGTCCTAGCTGCTGTTCCTTATACACAATGATCCATCTCCCATCTCCTTGACTTTACCCTATCTATCCCCATGCCTGGAATGCTTTTTATGCCTCTTACAGTCTCTAGTTTCTTTCAAGACTCAGCTCAAACAAGGCCTGCAGGAGGCCTTTCCTGATCGGCCTAGCTGTTAATCCCTTCCTCTCTGACATCTCCTCGTATCCACTTTGTCCATATCCCGTATTTGCCTCTATGTGCACATGGTATGTCCCCCATTATAATATAAGCTTCTTGAGGGCAAGGAGTGTTTCACTTTTGTCCTTGTATCTTTGAGCCTAGAACAGCAAAAATATGTATCAATTGATTGATTATTGGTTGTCTTTGGCTGCATCCAATGCCAAAACCTTCAGATAAAGAGTGAAATGTTTAATTGTCTGAGTTTGTACCAAATATCCAGATATGAGTATAATGGTTAGTCTTTTTCTCAGAGAATTCATCACCACAAAGTATGACAAACTCATTGAATCTCAGAATCTCAGATTGTAAGTGACGTAAGACACTTTGCTCCCAGTACTCCACTGTACAGCATCACTGACCTAGTTGCCATTCCCCATACCCAACCCTGCATGAGAATTCCCTCTTCAGCATCCCAAATGAATATTCCTCCAGCCTCTGCTCAAAGACTTATAATAAAGGAGAAACTCACTATCTCATGAGGGAGTGGAGTTTATACTCAAATAGCTCTCACTGTTAAAAAAATTATTTTCTTTACACTGAGCCAAAAGCTATCTTTCTCCAGTTCCAACCCCATGCTCCTAAAAGAAAACTCCTCTGGGGCCAAACAGAAGGAGTCTAATCTCTCTTCCACATGAAACATTTTCAAATACTTAAAGATAGCTCTTCTACTCTGCCCCTTCTCCACCAAGTCTTTTCCACACTGGATTAAACATCCCTAGCTACTTCATTTGGGCTTTATAAGGCATACTCTCTATCCTGGCCATCTTCTTCTAGACACACTATAGTATGATTTGTTTATATATTTCCTCAAATGTGCCCAGAGTTGAATACAATGTTCTGGCTGTGGCCTAATGAGGACAGAGAAAAGAAAGAAGGAAACAAACATTTGTTAAGCATCTTTTTTGTGTCAGGTACTGTACTGATTGCTTTACAAATATTATTTTGATATTCTTATAACAATTCTGGAGTTAGGTATTATTAGTATCCTTATTTTACAGATAAGGAAATTGAGGAAGACAGAGGTTAAGTGGCTTGCCTAGGATCACACAGCTAATAAGTGTCTGAGGTCACATTTGAACTCAAGTCTTCCCGGCCCAGTGCCCTGTCCACTATACCACCTAGCTGCCTCTGACCCACTGCCAGAATATAGTGAGACTGTTATTTCACTTCTTCTAGATATTGTTAATGCAGACTCAGATATCATTAGATTTGGTTTCCATGTCAGTTAATCAATACATGTTTGTTGAGTACTTACTATGTGCCTAATATGTCACATTATCATTTCAAATTAAATTTGCATTCTACTAAATCTTCAGATCATTTTCATATATACTCTTATTTGGTCATATCTCCCCACTGTCTTTAAAAAGTTAATTCTGTGAACTCAAGTAGAGAGTTTTACATTTAATTTTCACCTTATTTTATTTGACTTTGGATCCTGACTTTTGCCCACCAGTTTACTGTCTCTTTAAGCTTTAGTATCATTTGCAAGTTAAATAAGTATTTCAACAATACCTTCACCTAAGTGACTATTAAAAATGTTAAACAGTATAAGACCAAGATGTGTGGGGAGCTGCCTTACAAAGTCCTTCCAAGTTGACAACAACCCATTAATTACTACTTTTTGGATCTAGACATTGAACCAGCTCCAAATCCTAGTAAGTGGACTACTGTATAGCCCGTAACTCTCCATCTTTTCCATGAGGATAGTATTAGAATTTTAATCAAATATTGTGCTGAAATATAATCATACTATGTCTATAGTATTTCTTTGTTCTACCTGTCTAGTTACTCCGAGAAAAAAAAAAAGGAATGGGGCCTATTTGACATAATTGTTCTTGATAAATCCATGCTGGCTTTCAATGAGCTCCTTTCTAGTCTCGTTCAGTAATCACCAGAGATCAAGCATAGCTCCCTTTCTTACAATTCTCTTTAGGCCCTTAACTTCTTTCTTTTTTATCTTTTTTTCTATTAGATTTATCTACATCTGAAAGGAAACATTCAGGTGCCCAACTGGTATAGTTTTGCTATCTATTTCTCCATATAATTAAATCAACTTTACCTCCAAGTGCTTAAATGCTATTTCATTTAGTGCAAATATATTAAAGATTGATATTATTCATTATCTATGGTGCCTTTTAGCACCATAATATAGTTTCTCTGCTTATCTCTTTAAATCATGTTTAATTTTACTAATGCCTTGTTTGAGATCATGATTTTTGTCATGGCTTTTTTGAATTTACCTGAAGCATAATAAATTCTGCTCCATCCTTCATTTTCATTCTGAAGACATCCTGATGGATATCCAGGGGAAATGGCCTGTTCCAGATGCACTAAACAACTGATACCATCTTGATGATCACTTTCCCTCAAACCAGGTCTCTATGAGGCTGCACAAGATCCAATACCCAAGAGACCTAGGAATAGTAGCCCTAACCCTACTTGTTTTCATGATGATTTTAATGCACCGATGTCTTTGTGTGTTCATCTTTTCCTTTATTTTATTCAAATAAGAGTAAATACATGAGTTAATCACTCCCATCATCCCCTTCTCCAGTTTTATAATCTTCTTTTAGCACACTACATTTATCCAAAACAGTCACTGGAAATCTCCCTGTAACCTTTAAAAGACCATTGATAGGGGCTAAGCAACCCATCCTCCAGTTCTATCACTATCAATTCATAGGATTTATAACAGGAAGGAACCTTAGAGGTCTTCTAGTCCAATCCTTTCATTTCACTGATGAAGAACCTGATGCCTAAAAAGGGTAAAAGCCTTGCCCAAAGTCCCTGGGCCTGGTGACTTCAATTCATCAAGGGAGGCTAGGAAATCTTTTTTTTTTATTACCCTACTTATTATATTAGGCATCTTATTCATATTTTTCTAACTTTTCCAGTTTATAGAAAATTCTCTGGCAGATAAAAAAAGAAACTAAATATAGGTTGAACAGTTTTGTCTTTTTTTCCTATCAGTTCTCATTGATCTATTCACCTTGAGAAGTAGACATATCCCTTCTTTGATCTTCCTTTTCCCTCTAAGAGTTTTTAGAAGCCATTTTGATTTTATTTTTATTTTCCTCTGTTTATTTCCTTCCTTCTTCCTTCCTCCCTTCCTTTCTCAACTACCAAGTACACTGCACATGTAGATATTACGTATATGGCATTATCTCTGATTAAATACAACTAACATTATCATACACAACCAACATAAAATATAGTTTAATACAATGTTTTAGACACAGTGGCCAAATACATAGATCTAATGCTGAAGCATTGTGTATGTACAAACATATATATGATATGTGTGTGTGTGTGTGTGTGTATATATATATATATATATATATATATATATATATATACACATATACATATATGTGTGTATATATACATATATATACATGCAAATCATGGCATACTACCATAAAAAAGCAGAGAAGCAAAATCCAGTAAAGAAGCACATTGTAGAGGAAATACATAGGGCATATACAATACGTTATTGATAGTATATTGCTCCTTTACTCCTGCTCACAAGGGAGTCCAATTAATTCTTCAGTGGATGTTGTCGTGCTGTGTATTTCTGGGGCCACTACTTTTCCCTGGGTTTACTTCACAGACAGGCAATTTGCCTAATCTTTCACCTACTTGACATAAGCCAGCTCACTATCTTGTGTGTGTGTGTGTGTGTGTGTGTATGTGTGTGCATGTCATGCACAAAGTTATTCTATTATTTCTTTCCGAGGTCTTCTGAAATGAGCCATAGATACTATAGACAGCAAAGCTCCATTCAGCCAGTCTTTCAAACTGGTTGTGAGTCTTTACATCTTTTCCAAAGCACAAGTTAGTGGTTCTCACCCAAACACTAGCATGTGTAATGTAAAGTTTATGGCTTCCTCCCTGGTTGTATGCCCCAAGAGCCATATGTTGATTTCACTGAAACATTTCCACAAGCCTCAAGTTTCCCAGCTTTTTCATCAGTGAGCAATTGAAACCCTCAGGCTCCAGGTCTCCTTGACAGTGCTAATGTGTGATTCTAGACTTCTTGGTTCTTGCTAAGGCCAATACTTCCTTAAATTATGTGCTTTATCAGAATGAATTCTGACATGGAAGCAGTACAGAGAGAAATATTTCTCTCACAATGTCTTTGCAGCTCTCAAAGTCCTCTGGTTCCTCATTGTATATGACTGTATATGTCAGGTGAAATGTTCAGTCACCACTAGGATGTGGTTTGTCTACATGCTAAAACCAAAAAAATCCATGCACACGAGCTGTAAAACTTTGCTGGTACTTAATATTCTCCAAGTAGGTGCAGCATGTGTTGGCAGCACTTTCCTTGAACACACTGAGCGTAAGTCTCACACGTCTTACAGGCATTTGCTGACACTTGATGCCAGTAATTTTTTCCCCTGGCACTAGGCTTATTTCTTTACCCAAGCGTCCAAAGTCTTCATGCAGAGCTAACCAGTCAGTAGACTAAAGTCAATAGACTAAAACTTCTTAGGCAACACCAACTGTTAACATTTGTATTTGATCCATTGTGCAGCTTCACCTTCTGCCGACCTTTGTTTAAGATCCCAAAGGATACTTATTGTTTCTTTGTTTGTATCACTTTTTTATATCTCTTCTTCATGAAGTGGCTGGGAGGAACAGTCATCCAAAGACAACTGAGGCAAAGAAGAACTTGTTTAATGCAACAAAGTTCACAAACACTGATTGCACCCGTTCTAATGGAAGACCTAGACTCTGCCACACTTTCATTTGATGAAAGTCTATCTCTTTACGTGTGATTACTTTCACTTCTCATCTTAGCTTTGGACTTGTGACCATTGGAAAAAAGCATCTATATCCACATTTTACTAGTATCAATCTACAATGAGGAGTGTCCATTCAAGGTAAAGCTGGTCAAAATGGAAGTCAATGGATCATAATCCCTCCATCTTAAAATTGAACTCTCTACATATAGTCTCAGAATTTACCAATGGAAATTCACTTCAAAGCTACTCAATCAATTGATAAACATTTATTAAGCACCTACTATGTGCCAGATACTGTGCTAAGTGCTGGAGATACAAAAAGAGGCAAAAGATAGTCCCTGCCCTTGAGGAGTTTAAAATCTAATGGGAGAGACAGCACACAAATATAAACAAAATGACCTAGATACAGGATAAGTAGGAAATAATTAACAGAAAGAAAGCAGTAGAATTAAGAAGAGTTGAAAACACTTCCTGTAGAAGACGTATTTTAGTTGGAACTTAAAGTAAGCCAAGGACTCCAATTTGTGTATTGTTCAATAATTTTCAATAACAGTAAGTCTGCTACCAACAAATGCAATCAGTGGCTGGTAACTATATCTCTCTTGGCACATGACTGACTGTATAAAAGCCTCCATGAATCAATACAACATGCATACATGAGGTAGTTGACCAAATCTTTAAGTCACCTTCACATTTCTCATCCTAATAATCTCAAAACGATATTGAAGGAACCAAGCTATATTGCCTTTCCTTGGTTTTGTTGTTCCTCAAAACCACTTACTTACAAGTGAGACAAGTCACCAAATAGTTATAAACTCAAATAACAAGATAACTTGGGGGGGGGGGGGAACTAAGTGTTTTACTTAAGTTAATGCCGCAGTACTCATAGTAGGCAGGATTTTTTTTAAGAAAAAGAACTATGTCATACCTGACTCAGTGTCTCTATCATTTTATAATAGAAGCATCTTATACAAAGCCTAAGTTAACCATATTTTAATCTTATAAAAATTACATTGAAAAAAGGGCAAATATCATTGTGGGATAATTGCCTTTGGAGGTATTCTGTACATTTCTATTATGAATATATGATATGAAGACTATTAGTGGTTTGTCATAATTAAAAATTATAAGAGAGCTATTCCTAGGGACATATTGATAGTGATTTGAAGGTATTCAAAAGTATGTTAATCATCCCACATTAATTCAAATAAACAAGTTTTTTTTAGATCTTATTGAGTACAGAGATACAAAATTTAGGTAAGAAACAGTCCTTGTTTTCAGGGAGTTTATAATCTCTCAGTATCCAGTGAAGGGCACTAAACTTGGTTCTCTCAATGTGCAAGTGGACCAGGTCTACACCCTAAAGAAAACAGACCCTGCAGGACAACAGACTGACTCAGCTCACCTACCCAGATTCTCCTTAGATGACAAGTACTCAAGATGCCCTATCACTATCAAGAAGAGATCCAAGGTTCTCATGACCCAATAAGCACAATTGGTCCTCTGGGTTATCAACCCACCAAGCAATGGCAACCTCTTCCTACATCTAGGAGACCTCACTTAGGAAAAGCTCCAATCTTTGACTCTCTTAACCCATTTTCACAACTTTGAAATTACTCCCTTTGTACACTTGCTTCTCAGGAATCTAGTCTCAATTTGCCTGCATTCCTCTCTGTACTTGGTAGAATCAACCTAAAATGAAAAAGCCTGAAGTTGCCACATCTTTTCGATCAATGCTGTAGGCTATTAAAGCTAAAATGATTGAAGAAAAAAATTAATGGTGTAAGCAAAAGGCGCTGAGGTAGAAACATACAGTAAGTAATGTGTAATTTAGTTGTAACACAATACATGTAATAGGGAATAAAGATTAAGTTGTAAAAGTTAGTTGGAGCCCAATAGCAGTGGGACTCTCCTTCTGGGCTTGAATATTTGGGCTCCATTTGTGGATCACTAAGGAGCTATTGATGATTTTTGACTGATAGAATGATGTGATTAGAACTGATCATTAGGGAGACTAAAAAAAATCACGAAAGGTATCATATGACTTTCAGTCATATTTACTGTATAAAAGAGCATCATCATCTCCCCCTGTTGTCCATGCTCAAGTGCATCATTTGGAAAAGGGCAAGGCACTCACTTCTTGTTATTTTTCTAAACTGACAAGAGGTACACAGATACCTTCTAAAGTTTTACACATGCTGTGTTTTCTGTCATTGCTGCAACAAGAAAAGCCACACTTTTTAACCTACCTTCCTTTGAAGAGAGGACTCAGACATCTTCATGGCCTCTCAAGTGATACTTGACACTGAAACTTCCAACAAATATGAGATTAAAAACTACTTGGGACAAAGAGTGTACTTGGCAGTGAAGGAAAGCATCTGCTTTAATCATAATTTCTGTTCACCACTAAGATCCTGCACTCTGAGGGTCACTGACAACACCAGTCAAGAGGTGATTACAGCTCACAGACCATTGGGATGTACCAGCTGCTGGCGCCTTTGCTACCCACAAGAGTTAGAAATTCAAGCTCCTCCTGACACAATAGTTGGCTATATTGTATAGAAATGGAACTTTTTCCTGCCAAAGTTCACAAGTCAAAATGAAAGCAAAGAAGATACTTTGAAAATTGTGGGTCTCTGTACAACATGTGGCTATATTAGAAATGTTGACTTTGAGGTGAAAACCATTAATGAAAAGATAACAATTGGGAGGATTTCAAAGTACTGGTCAAGATTTGTAACTGACGTTTTCACAAATACTGACAATTTTGGGATACGTGTTCCTGCATCTAGATGTAAAAATCAAAGTAGCCATGATTGAAGCCTGTTTTCTCTTCAACTTTAAGTTTTTCTGAACATTTCACTGGTTGGACTGTAACAAGATGATAGAAAGAAAATATGTAGGCCATATTTCAAAATCCCTTGGGCTCAGCATTTCATTTCTGAAATGCCTAGATATCAGATTTCTTTCTCTTTTTTTTAAAGAATACATTAAGTATAACATTTGTTAAAATATAACTAAACTAAGTTTAAAAATCTCCCTGCAAAAATATGTATGTATATATGCATGTGTATGTGTATATATACATGTATGTATACATATATAGTATATATGTATGTATACACATATACATGTATTCATATACACATGCATACATACATGCACATCTTGCATACATACACACATTACATTTATATAGCACTTTATTTCCAGGAACCCAAATCACATTGGAGAAACTCCCTAACAGCCAAGACATCTTGATAGGGGCATCAAGACCCAGTGTGATGAGTTCATCATCATTCTCTTATATGCCGATGTGTCAGAGTTTTCAATGTCCAGTTTAGTTTTTACCGTCAAGTTCAGATAGGATGAAAGTACAACGGCAAAACTACAAAGAGAGTTAATATATGAGTAAATGACTTACTTTGGTACCATTCTATGCTGTTAAACAAAACACTATAGTGAAAGAGAAAGTTTTCTAAATGAAAGGCTTCTCAAATTCTCTTTGAAAAAAGGAAAGCTGCAAAAAACAAATCCTGTTTACTCAACTATGGCTTCTCTTGATGTTCCCAAAAATCTTTGTTAATCCTTAACCAAACTTTTTTTGGATAACTGAGCTTTTAAGTATACAAACTCTTCAAATATGCAAGTGAGATAAAGTGAACTACAGGTAAAATGTGACTGGCTTCTTTTCTCTAAGGACAGCCTAGCTGCATTATCTCCATCAGCTCACATTTCTGACCTATCATCTCTTTAGCATCCTGCTTCCCTATAACCTTTCCTTTGCTGCCCTTGAGATGTGTCTAAACTTATTCCATACTTGGATTAGCTGCCTAAGGATTAGATTGATTCTACAGAATCCTCTGCAGCCTCAAACCCTTCAGTTTATTGACCTTTATTTCAGAATTACTATTCTCTATTATGGATATCACAAAGATTTCTTTTTCACATTTCAAAATATAGGGACAAGCAAATCTCAGAGTCTCTAAATTGATTTCTTATCTAATTCAAATGTTAAAATCAGCTTTGGCAGTGAAAATAGCTGTTGTTTCAAACTGCAGAAAAATCAAACCACATTCTTTATCCCAAGGTTGACATTTTCCTAAAAATAAAGCTTGAATGTGACATAGGTTCCATACTGTAGTTAGGAGAACTGGGACAAAGATTCTTGTGTCTCTGCATTTGTTTACAATGTTTACAACCTTAAGAAATAGGTTGTTCCCAGCTGCTGACTGGATTTATAGTTGCTGAAGGGACACAAGTCAACAAGAAGATATGGAATATAATTTGAGAGAAAATATTCTCAGCCATATACATGCATGAAAGCTGATGAAACATATACTTAATAACTAGCTGACGATGTGAAGGACATTTATTTTCCTCGAAAAAGGAAGAAAAAATATGTTGCTGTTCATTCAGTCGTGTCCAACTTTTCATGACCCTATGAACCACAGCACATCACGCCCTTCTATCCTTCACTATCTCTCAAAGTCTGTTTAATTCCATGTTCGTTGTTTCCATAATACTAAATATCCATCTCATCCTCTGCCAACTCTTTTTCCTTTTGCATTCAATCTTTCCCAACATCATGGAGTTTTTCAATGAGTCCTGTCTTCTCATTATGTGGCCATAGTATTTAAGCTTCAGCTTTAGTATTTGATCTTCCAATGAATAGCCTGAATTAATTTCTTTAACAGTGACTGATTTGTAAGCAAACTGGGAGAGCAAGGAATAGTTTACCTAACAGATTTATGGAGAATGCAAGAATTTGTGACCAAACAAGAGATAGAGAACATTATGAAATGCAAAGTAGATGATTTTGATTACATTAAATTGAAAAGTTTTTGCACAAACAAAGCCAATGCAATCAAGATTAGGAAGGAAGCAGAAAATTGGGAAAGATTTTTTTTACGACCAGTGTCTCTGATAAAGGCCTCATATCTAAAATCAATAGAGAACTAAATCAAATTTATAAGAATACAAATCGTTCCCCAATTGATAAATGGGGTCAAAGGATGTGAATAGGCAGTTTTCAGATGAAGAAATTAAAGCTATCTATAATCATATGAAAAAATGCTCCAAGTCACTATTGATTAGAGAAATGCAAATCAAAACAACTCTCAGGTACCACATCACACCTATCAGATTGGCTAACATGACAACACTGGGAAATTATAAATGCTGGAGAAGGTGTGTGAAAATTGGAATGCTAATGCATTGTTGGTGGAGTTGTGACTTGATCCAGTCATTCTGGAGAGTAATTTGGAACTATGCCCAAAAGGCTATAAAAATGTGCATACCCAGCAATACCACTTCTAGGGCTGTATCCTAAAGAGATCATAAAAACAGGAAAAAGACCCACATGTACAAAAATATTCATAGCAGCTCTTTTTTGTGGTGGCCAAGAATTAGAAATTGAGGGGATGCCTATCAATTGGAGAATGGCTGAACAAGCTGTGGTACATGAATGTAATGGAATACTATTATGCTATAAGAAAAACCTGGAAGGACTTATATGAACTGATGCTGAGTGAAGTGAGCAGAACCAGAATATTGTATATAGTAATAGCCCGTTGTGTGATGACTGACTCTGATAGACTTAGCCTTTCTCAGCAATACAAGGATCAAATACATCTCCAGAAGACTTATGATGGAAAATGCTATCCACATCCAGAGAAAGAACCATGGATTTTGAATGCAGATAGAAGCATATTATTTGCTTTTTCTTTTTTTGTTTTGTTTTGTTTCTTCTTTCTCATGGTTCCTCCCATTCATTCTAATTCTTCTTTACAATGTGACTAACATGAAAATATGTTTAATAAGAATGTCTATGTAGAGTCTATATCAGATTGCATGCTGTCTTGGGTAGGGGGGAGGAGAGGGAGGGGGAGAAAACTTAAAACTCAAAATCTTATGGAAATCAATGTTGAAAACTAAAAATTAATTAATTAATTAATTTTTGAAATGTTCACTGATTTGACCTTCTTGCTATCCTAGGGACTCTCAAAAGTCTTCTCCAGCACCACAATTTGAAAGCATCAGTTCAGTGGCACTCAGCTTTCCTTATATTCCAACTCTCACAGCCATAAATCACTACTGGAAAAACCATAGCTTTGACTATATGGACCTTTGTTGGCAAGATGATGTCTCTGCTTTTTAGTATGCTATATAGATTTGCTATAGCTTCCCCTTCAAAGAGCAAGTGTCTTAATTTCATGGCTGCAGTCATTGTCTACCACGATCTTTGAGCTTAAGAATATACAATTTGACACTGCTTCCATTTCTTCTCCCTCTATTTTCCAGGGAGTGATAGGACCAGTTGCCAAGATCTTAGCTTTTGTTTTGTTTTGTTTTTTATGTTAAGCTTCAAGCCAGCTTTTACATTCTCCTCTTTCACCTTCATCAAGAAGCAGCAAGGTTATGCTTAAGCTTCTGTAGGCTAGGTGTCAGCAATACATAAACTGAGAATTACCAGAAGAGTAGGTCCACTTTCAAAGAGGCAAAGGGACTAGTGAGCAAATTGTCAACATTCACCGGATTATGGAGAAAGCAAGAGAGTTCCAGAAAACCATCTACTTCTGCTTCATTGACTACACTAAAGCCTTTGGATGTGGATCACAACAAAATGTGATAAGTCCTCAAACAGATGGGAGTACAAGATCATCTTTCTTGTCTCCTGAGGAAGCTTATGTGGGCCAAGAAGCAACAGTTAGAACAGAACATGGAACAACTGATTGGTTTAAGATTGGAAAAGGAGTCTGACAAGGTTGTATATTGTCACTTTATTTATTTAACTTATATGGAGAGTGTATCATGTGAAATGCCAGGAGGGATGAATCAAAAAGTATGTATGAATTATAGAAAATCTATGAGCCTTGGAAAGACTGTCAGGGAACATAGGAGTTTATATGCCTTGTTTGTTAAGTCAATGACAAAAACTTGGAACAATAAAAATGTAGTAACCATTGTACCAAAAGTCCCTCTGGTTTGAGAAAGCCTATCTCCCTTTGTGACAGGCTCCCTGTGTTTTACGCAAGTCCCACCCCTTCCTGCCCTTTTCTGGACACTTCCATGCTACTTATCTGTACCTATACCTGGGTGTCTCCAGAATATCCTTGACTTGGACATCACAGATAGGAAACCAATCAGATGCACCCAAGCAAGGTCCCACCCCCTTTCCTGTAACAGCTGGCTCTCACCCCACTCATTGGGCTATGCTAGTTCTATTACTTTCCTGATCCCAGTTTGGAGGTCTTAGACAGTGCCTTGATGTGGAGGGGTCAGCCCACTGCTCTACTCTTAACCTTTCTTGGTTGTCTTCACTGCATTTATTCTTTATCTTTCCACCTCATAGAATCCTTCTTTCTTTTCCTTTAAGACAAGCTAATGTACTGTCGTTTACATGAAGCCTATCCTGACCTTCTAAATACTAGTGCCTTCACAACCAAACTACCTTGAATTTATTTTCATTTATTCACTTTATATATTTATTGTCTGTATTTTTACTCATTCTTGTCTTCTCTAATAGAATATAAGTTCATCATTAGGAGGAATTTTTTTATCCTTTGAACCTGTGTCCTCAGCTCCTAGCATTGTGCCTGGTTTCCTTTAAATACCAACTAAAATCCCACTTTTCATAGGAAGCTTTCATCTATCTCTCTTAATTCCAGTGCCATCTTTCTTTTAATTATTTCCTACTTATCTTGTATATAGTTCACTTTGTATATATCTGTTTGCATGTCATCTCCCCATTAAATTGTAAATTCCTTGAGGGCCTGTCTTTTGCCTCTTTTTGTATCCCCAGTGCTTAGCATAGTTATGCCTGACACAGACTAGGCACTTAATAAATGTTTATTGATTGATTGATTGCCTGAAACTTACTTAATAAATACTTGGTTTATTGTTGATTGATCAGTTGTCTTTGCCCTAAACCTTTCTTTGTGTGTAGAGTTAGGAATTTTATATCAGTAGCAAATACCACAAACTAAACCTGAAAAAAAGTCATGAAAAAAGCACTCAAATGCATGTGCATATTTGAAGGTGGAGAGTGAGAGAGAAGAGCTATTCTGCCTTGCTGAATGGTAAAAACTCTGGAGTACTGTCCCTGAGATCCTCGGCAACCACAAGCTTTCTGGAGATGGCTCTCTCCCAGGGGAAAAAAATGTCCATCTGGTAGTTTCTTATTTAGTGTTCTTGAGACCAAAGTTAATTGTTTCTTCATATTAGATCTAGCCTAGATCCTGGAGGTAAGTGTCCAATGATTTTGATGATTACCACTATGGCAACAATATGGAAAATGGGCTAAAGGAACCCTTAAAACCTATTTCTTCTAAACCTTTCCAAATATCATGACAGAATGTTAGAGCTTGAAAGGATTACCTAATTTAACTCCTTCAGTTCATAGAAGAAACCAAGACCCCTGATAAGGGAACTCACAGATGGTCAGAGCTAAAAAGGATATTAGAGCCCACCTTGACCAAAGCTCTTTTTTTGGCAAAGCTATTGGGGTAAAGTGACTTACCTAGGGTCACACAACTAATATCAAGTGTCTGAGGCTGGATTTGAACTCAGGTCCTCCTGGCTCCAGAGACAGTGCTCTATCCAACGCATCACCTAGTTGTCCCTCAAAGCCCTCCTTTTAAGAAGAAGATAACAGTGTCAGAGCTAGTGTCAGGGCAGACAGTAGAGTCCGTATCTTCTGAGTCCCAGACTAGTGTTCTATCAGCCGAGTTGCTAAAATGTGTTCTGAGATATTGCTCATGCATATGTCAGAATTATAGAAGTTTCCTCAAAAGATGTAACAGCCTTCTTTGACAATTCTCTGATTTCATAAGCAGAGTGAGCCATATCAAATGAGGCATAAGTAAAGGAGACATGTACTCAACAAAAGTGTTGCCTACTATTGTGGAATTATGGTAGAGCAAGCTGAAGAGAAATTGGAAACTCCTTCAGATATTTCTTCTGTGGGAAGACATTATACTGTTTGTAACAAGCCCTGAAACATTGCAGTGTCTTCGGTGTGACTCAGGATCATTCAAAAGAGTTTGGCCTCACAACACATACAGAAGCAATAAAATGGATGAAGGATACATGTTGTCCAGACTATGGCTTCTAGTTGAATTGATCACTTACCGAGTTTGTCCATCAGAATACATATATACTACAAATGGACAGTGAGCAAGGCCTGGAATTGAAGAGGAGTAGGCTGGATTGCCTTTGGAAATTATATGATAATTTTAATAAACTAAAGCTTCCCAGTTTTTTTTATAGTATTATTATAGCAACTGTGTTGGATGGCTGTGAGTTATGGAACACTACAATCTCTAGCCCCCAAAGTCAACAAACTCTGCATGCCCTTTGACCCAGTGGTTGTAGGCCTATATTCCAAAGACCTCAGAGAAAGAGAAAATGGCATATACATGCAACAATATTTATAGCAGTTCTTTTTGTAGTGGCATAGAACTGGAAACTAAGGGGGGAGGGGTGTCATTGATTGAGGAATAGACAAATAAAATATGGTCTACGTATATGATGGAATACTATCGGGCAAGAAATAACAAAAGGTACAATTTCAGAGAGACCTGGGAAGATTTGTATGAACTGATGCAAAATGAAATTAAAAGAACCAAGAGAACAATTGATATAACAACATTATAAAAACAAACAACTTCTAAAGACTGAAGTGTTATGTTTAGTGTAGTAACCAATGACTGTTACAGAAGACTAACGATAAAAGTCTTTTGAATGGAGAGATGATGGACTCAACATGCAGAACAAAACAAATTTTTGGATATGGACACCATGAGAATTTATTTTGCTTGATTATGATATATGTTACAAGAGTTTTGCTTTTTTTTTTTTCCAAATAAGGGAAGGTACGAAGGAGAGAAGCAAATACTTGTTGATCGAGAATAAAATAAAAGTTTTTAAAAATCCTATAATATCTGAAGAATTGAGGCGAGGATCACAATGGACAATGGAGAGGCCCAGTGGGTGTGAGCAGGCTGTGCCACATTACAATTCCAAAGTGGAGGCAGTGTAATAAAAGATATCATTAAAGAAAGGTTCAATCGAAAATGATCAGTCACATGACAAAAAGGAGACTGACCAAAGAGCAGCCTATGAGCTCCACTGGTATACTCAGACTGAAAGGAGACCTTTGAGGAATGTCCCCAGTCTGTTCATTGGGTCCCTTGTAGTGAATTCATGGAAGGAGATGGACAAAGGTTCTACAGAGTTGGATGAGTATGGACAGACTGAGATCTGTATCACAGGAGAGAATCCCAACATCAATGAAATCACAAAACAGGTACTTAACAGAGAAAAATGAAGAAAGGTGAAAAAAAAAAAGGCCAAAGTTCACTCAGGGACAGTGGGCCTTCTGAAGTCACTGGTTTCATGATATAGAAAAAACAATTCCAAAAAGGGAGCTACTCCTAGCTACTCCTCCAAAAGGAAGTTTCCTGGAACTGCTCCCAGTCCAATGTGAGTTAATCATGAGGAATGGGCAGTATACACACCATTCCCACTTAGGACCACTGCTTTAGCACTGAGGGAACCATTTCACTAGGCTGAGTTTAGGCTTGTCCTCTTGCCCCACACCTAAGTCGAGTGAGAGTTCAAGCCCTTCCATATACCAACCCTTACTCCCTTCTCACCTGGAGTCACAACCTGGCAGCTCAACAACTTCTAGCAACAGCCGTTCCTGGTGGCTTCCACTATATTGTCACAAGGCTCCACTTTACTATATCCACTCTGCTCTAACCTTGCCTCCACCTCCTTCCTTAGGAAAGGATGAATGCTGTCAAAGTGCTCTAAACTATGGGTCCTGGAGCAAATTCCCACCCAGGATGAAGTCTTGTTCATCTCAGCCTTCTTCTGGTCCTGCTTATGTTAGTAAAAATTCATTGTACTAGTATGATATTGTGGATAAATGTTGTCCTTGAATCTGGAAAACCTGATTCTGTTTCTGCACCTAACACATATTAACTGCATGATCAAAGATAAATCCCTTAACTTCTTAGTGTCCCAAATTCCTAACTGAGACAATACCACTTGCAGAAGGTTTGTATCAGTGAACAAAGTTTCCATAACTAGGAGCTCCCTACATTGATGAAGTGACCAGTCTTGGGAAAAATAAGGGTCCATTGCTTTAAATATTTACTGATTCCATTGTGAAACCTCTTTTAAATCTGAAATTGCTGTAATTAAATAAAATGTCCTGTCTGTTCAAAATGACTAATGGGTTAGAAGGGAGCTTTTTAAAGAACAGTGACATTAAAAGAAGAAATTTTAACTTTGGGTCATGACTTTTAATGGGTTTGTTTTATTTTTCTAAACAGATGATAAATTTATATAACCCTGTTTTATCTTAATAATATGAAATGTTTAGAGGTTTGGCAAGTTTTCTCCTCCCAACAGAGGACAATGGGTCTGGGAAAAGGTATAAATCCTTTGTGTATGACCATGTCTATGCTAAATGGTAAGAGAGATTGCAATCTATTTTTCAAAAACAGGAACCATCTATCAAGGTAATAAGGTATTGAATTGGTCAGTAGAGGTTAAAAAAGAAAAAGAAATCCTCTAGTTAATGTTGGCTTGGGCTATCAATTCATGCTAGGCAGAGAACAATTGAAAAGTGAAGAGACTAAAAGGGGAAAGGATTGATTCATGTCAAAGATTCCAATACTGAATCCATCATCGTATTTCATCTTTGATTAAAAAAAAAACTAATTCCACACAGCTCAGACTCATTTTTTAAAAGTATATATGTTTGTTTTAATGCAAATTAGAAATTTCTACCACATCTATATAGCTAATAGAAATAACCAGGTTCTGGTCATGCAAATACTTTCCAAGGTGGATTGAGTGCTGAAGTGAAGTAGCTCCAAGAATAAACTGAGAAGGTCCACCCTCAGTAAGGTTTTTCATTCCGCAAATATCCCTTTACGTATCTCCTATACTTAAAGCATCTTTACTATTAGGGGCAAATCCACCAAGATCACTATAGGAACTAGCCCTAGACAATGGCGATCTTTACCAAGACTTTTGAAGAAATAATTGAACAGTTGTGGAAATTCAATGAAAACATTAAAGAACATAATACATCATAAATATATAAAATACATAGGTGTGTACATATGTGTGTTATTATATGTGTATATATATATGTGTGTGTGTGTGTGTGTGTACATGTATGCACACCAGCTTTTCAACACCTAGAACAACACAATAGTAAAAATTTTGTCTGAGCAGGACAAAGTACATTTCTCTAACCCTCAATACTATGCATCTCACAGTGACCTGAAATGTTACAGATAAAATATTCTGCCAGTTGGAACAGATAAGCATGTATGCATTCATTTCTATATAGACACACATATATACACAAGTGTCTGAGGTCAAATTTGAACTCTAGTCTTCCTGACTCTAGACCCAGAGCTCTATCCACCATATGACCAGCTGCCTCAGCTGCCTATTAGTTCTCTTATAACTTGGACTTATTCTTCAATTTAAATTTTATTACTTATTAACCTTTGTCCAACATCATTTATTCTTTTATTTACCTCTTTCATTGATGTTTTTGGTCTTTAGACATCATTTTGTAGTTTCCTTAATTACTCTTTCGTTTATTCATGTGTTTTAATTTATTTAAGGTGTTCCTTTAATTCTTTTAATGTGTTTGCTACTTAATCTAAATTTAAATATATATGTATATGTGTGTGTTTATATGTACATGTGTAAATATGTGTGTATACATATATGTACATATGTTAGTGTGTATAAAAGAAGGTTGGGGACCCTGCTTCTGGGAACCTTGTGATGACATATAATCAAAGTCCTGGAGAGACTTTGGAGCATGCATAAACATTTTGTAATTGATTCTGGTCAGCTAATCATTTGGTGGGCATCAGCACCTTTTATTGGCTATAGCTGTTTTACCATAACTGGGAGTACCTTCAAAAGGCCTCAGTTGGCTTTGGCCCTATTTGAGTGGATCTCTCTCCTGGGCTATTGATTTGACTTCTTCAGTGACAGAATTATGGGAAAGACAATACTGTAAAGGGAGAGTCATTGAGTCCATTCCAGCTGGGGCTTACATGACTCTACGAATATAGACTTGGGTTCTTTACCTACTTCAGCATTTACCTTTTCCCCAATTCATGGACTCATAAAGTCACAGAGTCTATCTAATCCTTTCACCGAAAGCAAAAGAACAAACATCAAGGCCCTGGGCTTCTCCTCCTACAGTATTATCTCTCCCTGGTACAGTCATCAAAAGAATCAAAGCAAAAGCAGAAATCTATTAAGAGAGAAGGTTGAGGCTGACCAAGGATTCTTAATGGTGCCCAGTTCCACAACTACAGTGGGAAGCTTAGGATACAGCGAGGCCCATGTACCCTTAGCTGGTCCTGATAAGACTGAGGGAGAAAATATATTTGACTAGTCAAGATTATGTGAAGGGGAAGAATTGAAGAGGTGGGGGAGTGAGGTCTTCTGTTGATAGTATTAAGGAAGATAAAGGCTTTCTAGTTATGACAAGCCTATATGGACTGAGCGAATATAAGGGCTTTTACCTCAAATAGCCATATATAGTACTTAGGAGAGAAGAGGTTTTCTTCTCCTTGCCAGGAATAGACAGGGCTGAGGAGATAGTGGAGACTTCTATCTCAACCAGGCTCAGAGAAGACCTTAGGAGAAAGAAAATTTGTGCATGTGGTCAGGGAAGCTAAGGTTAAGGGAAGCTTTCAGCCTCCTTGGGGCATGGAGAGGACTTACAGGATCAGGGTTGAGGTTTTTAGCTTGGGTTAGACACAGAAAAGGCTGGGGGGGGGCGCCTTTTAACCCTGGGGGGACAAAGAAGGAGCTGAGGGGATGGGTCAAATGAGTTTTTAACAATGAAATTCTGCACAAAAAAAAATGAAAAGGACCTATATATACAAAAATATTGCAGATCTTTTAGTGGTGGCAAAGAATTGGAAATTGAGAGGATGTCCATCAACTGGGGCATAACTGAAGAAGTTGTTGTATGTGATTGTGATGGAACACTACTATGCTGTAAGAAATGACAAGCAGGATGATTTCAGAAAAACCTGGACTTATGTGAACTGATGCTAAGTGAGATGAGCAGAACCAGGAGAATTGTGTATACAATAACAGCAATATTGTATGATGATAAACTGTTAATGACTTAGCTATTCTCAGCAATACAATGATCCAAGGCAGTTCTGAAGGACTTATGATGAAAAATGCTCTCCATCTCCAGAAAAAGAACTGATGAAGTGTGAATGCAGATTAAAGTATACTTTTTCTTTACTTTTTGAGTTGGGGTTTTTTTTTTGGTCTCTTTTCTTTCACAACATGACTAATAGGAAATATGTTTTCCATGACTTCATATACATAACCCACATCAAATTGCTTGCCTTCTCATTGAGGTGGGGAGGAGAAGGAAAAGGGAAAGAATTTGTAACTCAAAATTTTAAGATGAATGTTTAAAATTGTTTTTATGTGTAGTTGGGAAAAATATTAAATTTTTTAAAAGAATGAAATTCTGATGCCAAAAACACTAAAAGGGCATATCTAAAAAGACTGATATACATGCACAGAATTCATTATCCAACTTAGATTTTTAAAAGACATATGGTAGAGAGGAGCAAGGGCAAGTAACTGACTATGAATAAAAAAGAGTGCAAAGCCCAATAAGAATACCACTGGGGAAATGAAGCTCAGAATGAGATGAGGGTGAAGGTGAATATGAAGAATAATTTTTTAAAGAGCTTTAAAAAAACACCTATATTGGGACAAGAGGAAAATTAAAGAAGAGGTAGGACCACAGTTCAGGTTTAATGGGATGATCACTCAATCACACAATCAGCAAATGTTTATGAAGGGTTATTATGTGCCTGGAAATTTTCTTAACACTGAGAATACAAAGACAAAAATAAAACATTCCCTGCCTTCAAAAAGCTGACATTCCTAAAGCATATATGTACACACACATATGTATGTGTATGTATATATGTATATACACATACATATGTGTGTATGATACATATAACATAGATACTAGGGAAACTTAGAATAAATTGGGAACATCTCTAGTATTATGTAAAGAAATTCCTCAAGTGATTTGAACTGCTCACAAACCTTGATTTCAGACTAAGCACTGAATCTTTTCAATTTTTGTTAGCCGCATGCAAAGTTCTAATGTAGAACACTATTAAACACCTCTTGGAGGAGAGAGTGAGGCTGATGACTTGTACAACTCTGCCTCACTTAAATCCAACTCACACAACAACAAAAAAACCGGAAGATGACACTTGAGCTGAGTGTTTAAGGAATCCAGGGAGTCCAAGAGGCAAAGATGAAGAGGGGAACAGCCAGTAGTCACAAAATCACAGCAGGGGAGCATTATGTGTGAGGAACAGCAGGTAAGCCAGGAGGACTGGACTCTAGAACATGCAGGAGGTAACAATGTATAAAAAGAATCAAAATGTAGAAAAGCATTAGATAGGAAAGAAATCTATATGTCAAAGACAAGGGTTCATATTTGAACTAGAGGTAATATGGAACCTCTGGAGTTTATTGAGTAGGGAGATCACATGATCAGACCTGCACTTTAGGGAAATCATTTTGGCACCTATGTGGAGCACAGATTGGAGCAGGAAGAGATTTGGGTCAGAGAAACCAATTAGGAAACTATTGTAATAGTCTAAGCAAGATGAGATAAGGCCCTGAGCTAGCATGGTGGCTATGTGTGGAGAAAAGGGGATGTATACAGACATATTGAGAAGCCGGAAATGGTAAGGTCTGGCAATTGATTGCATACGTGGGCTAAGTGAGAATGAGGAATCTGCTATGATAACAAGTCTCACCCCCAGTGATAATAGTGAAATTTGGAGGGGACTGCGGGCCTGGAGGAAAAGGTAATGTGACCTGTTTTGTACATGTTGAATCTGAAAAGCTTCCAAGACCTCCAGTGTGAAGTGTCCAATAGGCAGCTAATGCTATAGGATTGGAATAGGGTGAGAAACTACCAGTAGATTTGTAGGTCTGTGAGTCATCTAAATAGAGAAGATAATTGAACTTATGGGAGCTAATGAGAACCACCTGAGAGAGTACAGAGAGAAAAGAAAATTGAGCCTAGGATTGAGCCTTGGAGTACACCCACAATTAGTTGATGTGAAATGGATAAAGATTCAACAAAGGAAACTGAGGAATGATCAGACAGTTAGGAAGAGAAATGATAATAGATGAAGGAAAAGATAAAACCTACACCATCTATCTCCCAGGGTTATTTTGAATAATGTATTTTGTAAAATTAAAAGTACTTTTAAAAATGAGTTATCATTATTGTTATCATTACAATAACAAATTTTAAATATTGATTGAGGTCCAGTGGCTCCAGAATGACTTACATTACTCTCTTTCATTCATTCTATGTATCAGATAACCAAGCCCTCTAACTATACAACGAAGTCTACATTTCTCCTCCTGTCTGATGCCTTTGCACAGAAGAAGGTCCCTACTTCCAAGGCATAGCTTCCTTCAAAGCTAAGCTGAGGTGTCACCTCTGACATGAACCCTTTTCTGAAACAACCCAGTTGTTAATGTTCTTCTTACTCCAAAAATTCTTTTACATTTATTTATCTTACCCATTTTTTCCCCTCTCTCCCTCCCAACTCAGTAGAATATAAGCTTCTTAAATACAGGGGCTATGTTGTTTTTTTTTTTCTTTGTAGGCCTAGAACCTACCACAGTATTTTGTACATTTTGTACTCTCCTCTCCTACAGGCTTAATGATTTTAAATTATAGTACAATGTACATATTTCTGAGTCGCAAAGTATTTCCTATAGATTTTCTATTCTGTATTTTTTTTTTTACTATTTTTATCTAGCCCTTTTAAAAAGTCTAACTGCCTTTTGGCAGTTAAAATATACTTACTCTGTATATAGATTTCCCAATCCACTAATTAATGATAGCATCTTTACTCTTATTACCACACAAGAATATTATGAGGTAATGACATAATATATGTGAAAATATGTGGGCCTTTCTGGAAGAATGGCTTTATATAATTACAATATATTGTTACTAGTATTAATTTACCATATTTCATTTGGCATTATCTGTCTGATTTCGCTAAGGTTCTGTGGGCTAAGGACTGAACATGCCAATTTGACCTGAGTTCCCATCTGTATGTACTTGAAGAAATCACTTTGATTCTATCTGCCCCAATAACTTCATCCGAAAATGATAAATAATACTAAATTAACTTAGAATCATAAAATGAAAGGCTGAAGAGACCTTAGCAATCCAACACCCTTATTCCTTCCTTTTAATGAACAAGAAAATAAAGAGGTAAAATCTCTTCTCTAAGGCCGCAAAAGAACTAAGAAGCTAATTTGGGGGGATTCAATTTAGTTCCTCCAACTCCAAGAACTGTATGAAATCCAACTAGCAAAAGGACTTGCCTATTAGCAGAATAGGCAAAATTGCAGCTAGGTATTATGATGAAAGTTTTTATATTATTAACTGAATTAACTTAGGCATCTGACTCAAATATAACACTTGGCATTTTTTTTTTACTTTTCCTCATATCTCATTGATTTATTTCATACATAAAGCTCTATAATAACCCATTATATTCCATGATAAATTTTGAATATTTTGATTGTTTTTGATGAGTATGCCACTTAATTTTTTATTTATGGATTAGCCTATTATCTTGAAACAAAATGGTGGCCAATTAATGCTTTCAAATGGTTATACTTACTAAAACTTCTAATAAATTTCAATGATATTTAATATATGGATATAGTTGAAGACTTGAGATTATGTTGAACAAGTTTACAATTCATAGGCCACATAGAAGTTTAAAAAATGGATTAGAAATCTGAAGGTCTGGACCTGCTCTTTACTATACTCTTGACTGATTATGCATCTTTGCATGAGTCATTTAACTCTACCCTCCTGCCCATAAAATTAGGCTAATAGAGCTCAGTTCTTTCTGGCATGACAGGAGAAGACACATTATGTGTTCTTTAATGGAGGAAACCCTACCTCTGCCAAACCTTTTAAATCTATGCTCACCCCGGGTTTATGGCAGGTCCAATTGTCACTGAGCCAGAGCCAGCCCTGATACTTCTAGGCAACCTCATGCACCCAAAGGACAAAGGAAACAGTGACTTGTGTGGGAATGGTGCTCAATTTAGTAGTCTTTTAGCTGCCTCACAGAAATGTTATGAAAAGAGATAGATTTTGTAGGCAAAGCTTTGCTTTTAGTTCTATTAGGAGAAGTTTTGAATATATCTTTCCACCTCTACATCCTCTAAGAAACTTTCCCTGATTATATCTAAAACATCAATGAAAGTATCTTTAACACACTTATTTTTAATCTCAATTTTTGTTGATAGTATTTGTCTCATCCCCCTCCATTCTATGAGAAGCTCCTTTAGGTCAGGGAACATGCCTATTCTTGCCTATGTGCCTGCAATAATATAATATAAAGCTTTGTCCTTTATGGGAATTCAATAAATGCTTTTGGAATGACTGACCAAACACATTACACTCAGAAGTTTCCAATGATCATTCTTATCCTAGGTCCTAATTCAAGCAAGATTTCCTTTGGCTTTCCTAAAGGCTACAGCCTCATGGTAATAAGGACTCCTCCCAAGTAATTCCCCTATTTGGTTTTGCTCCTCAATATCATGAGGGCAAATAATGGTGATAAGGACATGAATCATTGAGGTTTCTGTAGATTCAGACCAGGAAGCGATCATCTTCCTCTATCCTCTCCGACTCCCACCCCTCATCATTTTACAGATAAGGAAAAGCTTGGTTTGCTTCACAGGGGAATGGTAATAATCTCAAAATTTCTAAAATCTATGTTTATGCCAACAAGCTATGTTTACAAAGAAGCTCAAGTAGGAAAATGAGAAAGCAATAGAAAATATCTGTCTAAATGCTAGGGAAAGGGGAGTATATCAAAACTCGGAGGCTGCGGTTCCCAGGGAAAGACTAGAGCAAATTGGATGACTTAGCATATTTCAAGTACTCATTTCCTCCAGAGGATGGGCAAACTTAATGACAAGTGATGAGTGAATATGAACTGTCTTTACAGCTGTCCTGTATATATTTGTAAAAACCAGAGGGATGATGAATAAAACTCTTTTATTCATGATATTTACATGGCTGTAATGCTTTCACCTGCATTTGGCTCAGACAAGCTCTGAAAGGTCTTTGCAAAACATTAATGGCTAGATGGGCAATTTCCCTTGCCAAGTTGGAAAAATGAGCATAGGTCCAGCCTATGAATGCTTGGCAGCATGGAGAAGGTAAATGATGTCCAAAGAGCCTTGTTTTTGGAAAAGGAAACATTTTTTTGCTGCTAGTGCAATTAATTACCTGTGAACTCTCTCCCCCAATTCCCATTAACATCTACCCCCAACCTACTGCACAAATAAGGCCTCCACTGAAATGAGAGATTTTATTTACTGTATCAACAGTACAAAGGAAAATTATATACTGTGGAATTGTAGAAAAGTAATTAGAAAAAGCAGAAACAAGAATCTGTTGTTAGAATTAGAAATGTGCATTGTTTTCCTCCAGAGAGACATCTTTGATATGAATTTTTTTGGCCATAACCCATTTAACTGTCTTTCCACATCCATTCTTTTGATAAACTATCTACTTGCCCATAGCTAGGCTATTCCCCAAGAGGAAATGAAAAAGTTGAATCAGTTTTCTTCAAAGTTCTGACTTTCTGCTAAAATGCTAATGATTTTTACAGTGAATAATTATGATGCAGGCCCTTTCCTGTAATCAGCCAATCAATCAATAAGCATTTACTAAGTGCCTACTGCATGCCAGGCACTGTGCTAAAAACTGGGGATGCAAAAAGAGGCAAAAGGAAGTCCCTGTCCTCCAGACGCTCACAACCTAATGGGGAAGACAACATGCAAATGAATATACAGACAAAGCAAGCTACATACAGGATAAGTAGGAAATAATTCTCCGAGAAAGGCATTCAAATGAAGAAGAGTTAGAGAAGGCTTCCAGTAAAAGATGAGATTTTAGTTAGGACTTAAAAGAAACCGAGGAAGTCAATAAGTGGATCACAAGAGGGAGAGTGTTCCAGAAAAAAATGCCTGGCGCTGAAAGATGGAGTGACTTGTATACAGTATATAGAAAAGCCAGGAAGCCAGTATCACTGGATTAAAGAATACTGGCAGAAAGTAAAGTGTAAAAAGGTGGAGGTGGCAGTTGGAGGTAGAGTACAAAGGGTTTGGGATGCCAAACAGAGCGTTTTGTACTTGATTCTGCTGCAGTAGTGAGCCAGTGGAATTTATTGAGTAGATGGGTGACATAATAAGACCTGTGCTTTAGGAAAAGCATTTTGGTGGCTAAAATGGAGAATGGATTGGAATGGAGAGAGACATGAGGCAATTATTAGGTGCAGAAGAGCACTGTGCTATGTCCTTGGAGCTATTCAAGATTCAGCTAAGATAGATCTTGCCCTTATAGAGTTCATAATCTAATAGGGAAATATAGGATATAGACAGGTAATTAAAATGAAAATTAATGTATGAGATGTACATTAGAGAGTTGTAAAGCAATGGGTTTTATGCTACTCAAAGGAAAAGATTATAACTGACTCAGCAGATCAGAGTGAGCTTCATGGAGGAGGTGGTATTTGAGCTAAGCTTTAAAAGATGGGTAGGAATCCACAGGGTGAAGAGGGGTTAAAAACTCCCAGCAGACACAGGAAATTGTTTCCAAAGTGTGGAAAAGAAAAGTGTGTGTTTGGGGAACAGAATCCAAACTTATTAGAGGGTAGAACACGAGGTAGAGAATCACACAAGTTTGGATATTGTCTCCTCTCTAGGTTTTTGTGACATTGCTGTTCTCTTTCTCCCTGTTTAACCTCCCCTCAGTCACCTTTGCTGGAGCTTCATCCAGAGCACTCCCACTAGCTGTGGGCATTCCCTGAGGCTCTGTCCTGGTCCTTCTCCCTCTATCTTATTTCACTTGGTGATCTCATCAGCTGTCATGGATTCAATTATCCTTTTTTATGCGGGTGATATATCCTATCCAGCCCAAGTCTCTCTCTGGAGCTTTAACCTTCCTACTCCAACTGCCTTTTCAGTATCTCAAACTGGATGTCTCTTAGACACCTCAAGCTCAATATGTCCAAAACAGAGCTTAGGTTTGGTCCAAAACCTTCCATCTTCCCAAATTCTCAGTTAATATTGAGAGTACTACATTTTCATAGTCACCCAGTTTCACGGCCTCAATATCATCATTGTCTCCTCATTCTCACTCATCTCATATATCCAGTTTGCTGTCAAGTCCTATTGTTTTGCCCTTCACAAAACCACTCATAGATGGCCCTTTCGGGCCACTCAAAGAGCTACCACCTTGGTACCCACCTCATCACATTAAACCTAAACAAGTGAAATAGCCTTTTTGTTCTTGTGGTTGTTTTTGACTAGGCAAAGGGGTTAAGTGACTTGCCCAAGGTCACACAGCTAGTAAGCGTTATGTGTCTGAGGCCAGATTTGAACTCAGGTCCTCTTGAATTCAAGGCCAATGCTCTATCCACTGCACCGCCTAGCTGCCCCTGCAATAGTCTTTGGATTAATCTTCTGACATCAAGTCTTTTCTTACTCCAACCAATCTGCCAAAATGATGCACGAGTCTGACCATGTCACTACACTGCTTCTCCTCTCCCATTCAAGAAACTCAGGTAGCTCCCTGTTGCCTCCAGAAGCAAATAGTCAGTGTTCTATTTGGCATAAAATCACTTCACTGCCTGGCCCCTTTCTACTTTTCCAATCTTGTTATATTTTACTCCCCTCCATGTATTTCAAAATACATCAACACTCTCCTCCTTGCTGTACCTTGCAGAGGACACTGCATCTCCCTACTGAGTACCTTCTTATTAAATGGTCCCCATTCCTGGAATGCCCTTCCATCTCATGTCTTCCCTAGATTGCCTTCAAATCCCACTTTCAGGGCAGCTAGGTGGCACAGTGGATAAAGCATTGGCTCTGGATTCAGGAGGAACTGAGTTCAAATCTGGCCTCAGACACATAACACTTACTAACTGTGTGACCCTGGGCAAGTCACTTAACCCCATTGCCTAGCCAAAAGAAAAAAAAATCCCACTTTCTCCAGGAGGTCTTTCCTGACCTCCTTCATCTCCCCTCCCCCACCGATTGTAGTTCCTTTGCTTTGAGAGGACTTTCCATATACCCTGTAAACATACATATATGTGTGTATGTTATAATATATGCATATATGTTCAGTTATTTTGCCCTCCCCCATAGAATGTGTGCTCCTTGGGGACAGGATCTTTCCTGATCTCCTTCCTCCCCCCCTCCAATTGCAAGTTCCTTCCCTACAAGTGGACTTTCCATATACGCTATATACATACATATATATGTGTGTGTGTATAATGTATACATATATTCAATAATTTTGTCCTCTCCCATTAGAATGTGAGCTCCTTGAGGACAAGAATCTTTGGGGGTTATGTTGTTTGTTTTTCCTGTTTGTTTTTTTTTTCTTGTGTGTGTGTGTGTGTGTGTGTGTGTGTGTGTGTTTTAAGGGATTTTGTTTTGGTTTGTTTTTTGCTTTTCTTGGTATTCCTAACATTTAGCACAGCATTCAGAACATAGTAAATACTTAAACAAATAAAAGAATGAACATATATGGCCTAGGCCCAGCTTTAAAATGGAGTTTCTGGAATGATCTGACCAATTAGAGGAAGGTGCTACAGGAGTGGAAGGATGTCCCAGGGTGATGCTAAATTCTCTGTACTTTTAAGTAGCTTATGTATCTGTATTATTTGTGGAAACCTACTTGTTCTCTTCCCATACTTTTATCAAGGATGCCCTTAATGCATGCGCAAATTATTCTCATAAATTTTTATGAGCAAGCATGAATTTTGGTGAATTATTATTGATATTTTTTTGCTTTTATTGGTAATAATGTGTGACATTTTCCCCTCTTTCAGATACCTTGAAAATCAGTCCCACAACTTCCTCAAAGTTGCATTCTGTCTAGTAAAGATCTTTGCATTCTTGCTCTAATACAGTTGCTTTCCTCATCTTTGTTTTCTTCAGTGCCATTTCCCTTTTTTTCATGCAGGACATCAAGAACTGTGATGGTAGAATTTAAATGTAGTGGCTCCACTGTCCTTGATAATGAAAACAGTTTGTTTATAGATCTTTATCATTTTTTGTCTGTTAGTTGTCCTTCTTCTGCTGTGAACCTCAGACGATCTCCAGACTAATTAGTTTGGTCTATGGTCAAGCTTTCTTTACATTTTTTCCCCTTCACTAATTCTCACTGTTTTATGAGGCACTTGATTTTCATAATCTTCTGCCATCCTTCTTTATAAGTTATTACAAATGAGCTTATTTTTGTGACCTCTGGCCTAGGACCTTTTCTAGACCCTGGATTTGCACAGACCATACTCTATCTCAGGGGCAACCAAAAAGATCTCTTTGGAATATTGCCTCTACTATAAAAGATTCCCTGAAAGATATAACTGAGATAACCTTGTTTGATAACCCTCTGATTATGGCTATCATCAAATAAGGAATAAAACAGAAAGACATATTTCCCAAAGGTATTTGTCACACCACTAACACCTTAATCCAAGCCTTCATCATCTCTCATCTTCAATGACCCCGTTATTGGTCCCCATTATCCAGTCTTTTCCCCTCTCTAATCTAGTCAGCATACAGCTGACTAACTTTAGGAATATCAGTTCTTAAAGTGCAAATCTGACAGTTTCTTCCTCCAGCTCAAGAAGATTCAGTGCCTCTCCATAACCACGGAATCATTATCCTTATGCCACTAGGAAACGATATAAACTTCCTAGTTTGCATTTAGATTGTAGAAGAAGAGACAATTTGGCCCAACCTATCTTTCAAGGCTAATCATGTAGTTTTCCCACAATACTGTACTCCAACCAGTCCTCTTGGTATTCCCTCTGTGTGACATTCTGTCTCTTGCCTCCTTGACTTTGCATAGGATTTCCCCCACACCTACAATTCTCTCCCTCCTCACTTCTGCTGCTTGAAGGCACTAACACCCTTCAAAATTCAACTGAGGTGCCATCTTCTTTCCCATTCCTTAAATTGTTATTCTCTACCCCATTTCTAACCCCTGTCAGCCCTCAACACCAGCAAAAAGCAAACAACCAAAAAATACTATGTATTTATTTTGACTGTAGTATGGATGCTTTGATCCCCTCTGCCAGAGCTATATACTAGGAGAGGTAAACCGAGAAGTCTGAATATCTTCTCTATAGCCATCTCTCATGCCCTTACTAGCTTTATTCTTTGCATTTCTAGGGGCCTGAGACTAGCACCCAAGCTCCATTTAATCACAACATCAATTAGCTTTTACAAAAACGTATTTATAGCAAAGCTATAGCATGAAAAAATGTACAAACATATACCTCAATGTCATTGGGGCATACTTCTCTCTACACTAAGTTGGTCTCTGGAGGAGTAAGCTCAGTTCCTACATAGCATTCGTGTAGTTCATATGCAAAGGTGGTGACTCTGCAAAAGGAGATTTTTGTCTCAGCTACCACAAGTAAGTGGGCAATGGGCTAGACTTAAATAGGAGAGGAAGAGACTGTATTGCCTTAGGAAATTTCACTAGTGCTTTTAATGACTCTAGGTTTCTCCCTGAAACAAATGGGCTCAGACTCCTTACCTCCAAAATGAAAGACTGGATTAAATTACATTTATGGTTCATGTGGCTCTAAACTCTATGATCTATATTATCACTTGGATTTAATGACTTTGTCAATGTATGCCTCAGCTTTTTCTCCCCCTTTTGGGAAGAACTATAATAATGACTTATAATTGAGCAATACCTTATACTTTTGAAAGGCACCTCAGTTTTTTTCATCCATAAAATGTGTATGTTAAGAGTTATACTACATACCTCAGGGGGATTTTTAACACCCATATTCTTCCAATGACACTATATGGCTATAAGTCATGGAATACCATAGTCTACCAAGAATTCAGGTTTAAGGATTACAAAGGAAAATGGAGAGGTGTATGGTGACAATGGCTCACCAAAAAGACATAACACATAACAGTTAATCATGCAGTAGAAGGAACTGAAAGGATATTATTGGCAAAGTATAAAATATGAGGAAAAAAAAAAAGATGTGTCTCTTAGCCAGAGTAAAGAACAACTGTTGGTATCCAAGCAATATTAAAAAAAGAAAAGAAAAGAAATATCCCAACATTTATATGGATCTTCTGTCATATATGGGATATATAGAATATAGACAAGAATTGCCCAAGGTAGACAATTGTGTGTTATGATCTGTATCACTAAAGGGAGTATCCAAGCCATTTTATGGTCATTTCAGTTGAGTACCTATTATGCAGCAGGCATTGTGCTAAGCACTGGGGAATTGAAAAAAAAATAACAATCCCTGCTGTCAAGGAGCTCACAGTACAATTGGGGAGACCACATAATAACAACTATGTACAAAGAAGACATAAAAACTGAAGATAATCTCAGAAGGAAGGCATTAAGTGGAAGGAAGGAAGGAAGGAAGGAAGGAAGGAAGGAAGGAAGGAAGGAAGGAAGGAAGGGAGGGAGGGAGGGAGGGAGGAAGGAAGGGAGGGAGGGAAGAAAAAAGTATCTATTAAGTGTTCTATATGCTAGGCACTATGCTAAACACTTTACAAATATTATCTCATTTAATATTCATAACAACCTTATGAGGTAAGTGCTATTATTATCTCCATTTTACAGTTAAGGAAATGAAGGCAGACAACATGAGATTAAGTGACTTTCCCGGGGTCACACAGCTAATAAGTGTCTGGGGTCAGATTTAAACTCGGGTCTTCCTGATGATGGGCCCAGCATTCTATCTAATGTGCCACATAGTTGCCAAAAATTCTGAGAAAGACTTCTTGTAGAGGTAAGATTTTGGCTGGGTCTTGAAGGGAGCCAGGGAAGCCAAGATACTTCTTTTAAAAGGTGGAGCATTAGCTGAAACTTAAAGGAAGCCAGTGAAAATTCTGGGAATCAATAAATGGAGTTTCCTGTGTAAGGGAAAGCAAGAAGGCCAGTATCACTGGGTTGCAAGGTAGATGGAAGGGAATAAGGAGTGAGAAGAGTAGAAAGGTAGAAGGAACTATGTTATAAAGGGCTTTAAAAACCAAATAGAGGATTTTATATGTTATCCTGGAGGCAATAAGAAGCCAGTGGAGTTGATTGAATAGGAGGAAGACATGATCAGATTTCTGCTTTAGGAAGATCAGTTTGAAAGCTAAGCAGAAGATGGACTACAGTAGGAATAGACTTAAGGCCTGAAGACCAACCCAAAGGCTATTGCAACAATCCAAATGTGAGGTAATGAGATCCTGAACCAGGGTTGTGGCTATGTTAGAGGAGAGATGGCCTATGAACAATAGAGGAAGGGAGAAGTTAAGGAATAAGTGCTTATTAAGTTTCTATTATGTGGCAGGCACTGTACTAAGTACTTTACAAATAATATTTCATTTGATCTTCACAACTAGGTAGGTGCTATTATGATCCCCATTTTATAGCTGAGGAAACTGAAGGAGGCAGATTAGGTGACCTGCCAAGAACCACAGAGTTAGTAAATATCTGAGGTTGTATTTGAACTCATCTCTTCCAGACTCTATATGTAAGAAGTGTTAGAAAAGCAAAACTGACAGAATTTGGTAACAGATTAGGTATGGAGTGTGAGGAGGAGAGTGAGGAGTTGAGGTTAACAGCTAGGTTGCGAGTCTAAGTGACTGGGAAGATGCTGGTAATTTCCACAGAAATAGGGAAGTTAAGAAGAGGGGACCATTGGGGAGGAAAGATCACGGATTCAGTTTCGGACATGTTGAGTTGAAGATGTCTCCATGACATCTAGTTAAAGATGTACAAAAGACAGTTGGAGGTATGAGATTGGAAGTCAGCAGAGAAGGAGGCTAGGACTGGACAAATAGATAAGAGAATCATCTGCATTAAGGTGATAATTAAATGCATGAGAGCTAATGAGATCACCATAAGAACCAGTAAAGGGAGAGAAGAGAAGAGGATCCAAGACAAGCCTTCGAGGGCACTCAGCCTAAGCAGGCATGATGATTCAGCAAAGAAGACTGAGGAGAAGCAGTCAGACAAGTAGGGGAAGCAGGGAAACAAAAAAAAATTAGAAAGAAGAGAATGTTAAGGTGACAACAACAGTGTCAAAGGCTGCAGATAAGTCAAGAAGAAATGAGGACTGAGAAATGGTCATAAGATTTGGCCACTAAGATCTCTTGTAACTTTGGAGAGAGCAATTTCATTTGAATTATGATCAAAATTGAATTTTGATCTAAAGCCAAGCTAAAGAGTTAAAAAGAGAGTGAACAGAAATGAAATTACGGTTTCAGTTATAAATAGCCTTCTCAAAGAGTTAACTACAAAAGATAAAAGAGATATGAGATGATAGCTAATAAGGATGAACACATCATTTTGAGGATAAGTGGAGATACAGGTATGTTTATAGAGAAGCAACCAGTAGACAGAAGAGATTGAAAACAATAAGAAAGTGGGAATGATAAAGGGGACAACCTACTCAAGAAGATGGGAAAGAATTGAATCACTTGGGCACGTACAGGAGTTTATCCTGATAAAGAAAAATATTATCTCTTGATATGAGATGGGTGAAGGAGGAGACAGTAGTGGAAGACATCTAAGAGATGTGAGATGGAGGATGGGAGAAAATGGAACTCTCAGTGAATGGTCTCAATTTTTTTTCAGAGAATATTAGACAAGGTTCTCAGCTGAGAATGTGGAGAAAGAGGAGCCATGGGAGGGGTAATGAAGGATGAAAGGGTTTGAAATAGTTGATGAGGTAAGTGGGATAGTAATGGAATAGGGAGTCTAAAAGAATTGCCTTGCCACAATGAAGTTCCATCATGTTACATAAATTTATAGTGAACTCAGAAGCACATTTTTATGAATTTCTTCAGATTTATTCAGTAGCACATGAGTAGGAACATGGGTAGTGGCTGGTAGGAATAATCCAAGGCTGGGATTTGGCAGGGCAAGATTGGTGCTAGGATAAGGGAACAAGGGCTTAATGGGAAGATAACAGTGTAGAACTGAACTGATTCACCAAGTGGTCAAGGTGGGAAAATGAGGAAAATGTAGCTAGTGCACTGGTGATGGCCTAGATTGGAGGTGACAATGTGGAAGAAGAACACAGTTTGGTTTTGGAAGGCAGAGGAAGAAGTAGAATGCTAATAGATTGTGATCAGACAAGGGAATTTCAGAGTTCACAAACACGGGAAGTGGTGTATTTGTAGGTGATGGCAAAATCAAAGTATAACTACCTTTGCTTGTGTGTAACTGAGGTGAAGTGGAGGAAGAAATGATGGGAAATGACTAAGTAGAGGAACTGGGAGGTCAGGGATTTGAGGGAGTATCAATATGAATGTTGAAGTCCCTAAGTACTAGGGCAGGAGTTGGGGGCAGGCAGGGGAGGGAGGGGGAGGAATAGAGAAAGATTGTGAGCCAGGTACTGAACTCATTGAGGAAGAAGGGGGAGCATTTTGAAAGTCTGTAAGACAACAGCTACCAGAATGTTAATTGGATAGTAGAAATGGATTGTGTCAACCTTAAAGGGGAAGAGGTTACTTAGCGATGGTGGTAAGGGGAGAATACAGTTAGGGCAATTGGGACCAAATTATATTACAATTCTTCTGCCACAAACAGTGACAGGATGAGGGGTGACATGACCAGGGAAGCTGTGTCATCAAGAAGGATGCAGGTCTCATTTAGTGCCAGAAGATGGAGGGATCAAGAAAGGAAAAAGGGATTTTTTTGTTGGGTTTTTTTTTAATGAAAGCTAGCTTATTACCTATAGAGCAGGTATTCCAGAGAGCCCTGTGGAGTTGGATTGAGGAGGATGGGAATAATGGAATGGTCAGTGGGGGACTGAGTACAAGGTTTGAACAATGACAGCCAGGGATTCAGAATCACCAGAATAGGGAGGGAATGAGATCACAGATCCATTGAAGTGTTGGTGAGTTGACTCTAACTACCACCCAGCTCTACAACATCGATAATGGAATAATTAAAGAAGTATCTCCCGGGACAGATATCAGTCCTGAATAAAAAATGTCTTTTGTGAGGAAGGGGAGAGAAAAGGTCATTTCATAGTCTAATGAGCAGTGTGGCACAATGCTGTCTACTGAATTATTTTAAAACAAATAACACAAGCTGAAAGGTTCCCATTTATGTCAAATCATTTTTGCTGATGAGCGATTCCAAGCTGACGAATGACTAATCAAGCCAGTATGGGCTACAAAAGAGTGTGTGATTGTGGTGAAATAAACTTTTCCTGGGCCAGATGAGGCCCTCAGGCAATCAGATGTGTGATTGCATCATGGAAAAGACACCCTCTGGACTTGCTTGATTTGCTCTTATAAAATCCCTGTCAGTTTTTATACATAAATAATTCAAGCAAATTACTTTGGTCACTAGAAGCTTCAATTATTATAGTGGCATCATAACACCCCTATTTGTTTTGGTCATGTTCATACTTCTGGGAGCAGAAGCCAAATTTCTGGAATTAAAATAAGTTCTGATTTTAAGTTCTTTTTTTCTTACTAATTATTTTCCAATTAATTGTTGAGTTTATATGTTGTTTTCCTATTGTGTTTTTTTAGGAGTGGGTTGAGGAGAAGAATAGAAGTTGATTATTTAGGATGCCTTTTGTATACATGTGATTCCCACAAACATTTATATCTAGATAGAGTTGGGCATTACATTGTGTGAGCTGTTACTGCAAATAAATAGAAAAAAAACATTTTCCGTATTTTTTGTCTCAGATCACAATCACTACAGTTAAGAAAATTGCAAAGAGAATACCTGGTAATTGAAATTAATCCAACAATCCCATTTTAAAGGCATTAAGCTGAGAAGAAAGTGGAGACAAAGCCAACTGAGGTACCAATGAAAAGATCAATATTTGGGGACTGAGAGTTGTGATTTTCCATAGACTCAAGTGACTTTTGATAGGTATAAAAGATACAAGGTATATTTCTCAGTCACATACCTGTCACATTGCTCTAGTCCTCTGTGCACCCCCAATGCTGATGAACATTGCCATTTCTATCCCTGCCGTGACTTTGGCATAAAAGCATTTTAGAGAGACACTGCTTTCTTTTCTCTTCCTCTAATTCTGCAGCAAGTAAATGTATTTGTTACTGTTTGTCAGTATTTCCTTTTACTCTTTTATCTCTGACACCAAATACTTTAGATTCCATTTACTGATCTGTGTGAGGAAAGAATATTAAAAAATTATTGGCAGTTTTCAATTTATTGATTAATTTAACTGACTTTTTTGTCTTTTCTTCTCCTTTTTCCTTTATTAAAAATGTTTTAAGGGCTCTCTGAGACAAGTGGGGGGGATGCAGGGGAAATAAAGGCAATATAAAAACAAAAGCTATCAATAAAAATCTATTTTTAAAAGGATAGAAAACATTATTGGCAGCAATACAACTTCTCTTTTAAGATGAGCCTTTTGCATGATTTGAAACACCAGGTTTGGCCCACAGAGATACTTCTTCTGGAAAAGTAAAAGAGTTCAGGGCTATGAATTAGTCATTGACCTTTGCCCTGTAGCTTAAATTGCTATTCTGTGGTAATTGAATGAGGCTTCAAGGGCCACTCAGCCAGTGCCAGTCAATAAGCTCTTGGTACCATCATCACTGTCATGTCATCACCCAAACCTGAATTCTGTGATTAGTTCCATTATCAAAACCTTAATCCATAAGGTCATAGATTTAGGGCCAGAAGGGATCTTTGAGGTAATCAAGTCCACACTAACTTTCTCCTCCATCTTGCAGATGAGGAAACTGAGGCATGGAAAAGTTAAGTGATGCAGGGTCACTCAATTAGTTAATGTCAGAACTAGGCTTTGAAGTCAGGTCTTCTTGATAACAAACTCAGTGTCCTATTCAGTATCTCGTGCTACTTCTCCTCGGTCAGCCCTGGAAGAGCATATATTAGGTTTCTGAAGGACCATGACACAATAATTTGTGGAGTCTTCCCCACAGCAGCAATTTCAAAGACCATTTTGTATTTTTTTTTCCCCCACCATGTTATCCTTTAGACTTGATCATGCCATCCCGATTGTCTCACAGTCAGAGAGGGTAGTGATTCTCAACATAGAATACAGAACTTTCTGTATATTCCTGTACACACAAACCTAAGGCATTCAATAATCACATACGCTCCTTTTCTTTTTCCAGCTATAGACAAGAGGACAAGACTTGTAAAGACAGGGAAATGTAGCTGGACATTCAAGTGGCCCCTTGGAAGAGGAAGAAAGGGTAATGAAGGCATCAACTCTGTTGGTAAACTTCCTCTTGATAGAAGTGTAAGTATATCAGGTCATGAAAGGTTCTTGCTTCCTTATTAGTGATCTTTTCAAAGACTAGCAATGACAACAATAATAATAACTGTCATTCGTTTATCTTTTTACAATCAGGAAATGGCTTATGTGTGCTTTCTCAGTCAATCTTCACAATATTACTGAAGAGAAGATTGTCTAACTCTTGTAATCCCCATCTTACAGATCAAAAAAAATTGACGCCGTGACAAGTATAAATAAAGTAGCTCATGAATATAAGCCATTATTATAGTTCTTCCCAACTGGAAAAACCAAGCTATCTATGAATGCAGTCTCTTAATCCAGGTCACTATGAAGATCAGAGGATCAGAAGGTTGCCAGCAGAAGAGACCTTAGAAACCATTTAATCCAATCCCATCATTTGACAGATGAGGAAACTCAGGCCCATAGAGAGAAAAAAAAGAAATCTGAGGTTCAGAAGAAAGGCACAATATCTAAGGGAGCAAAACTAAAAAGTTACCATTCACTTTGTTTTGATGTGCATTGCTTGTATCATTTTCAGTTTCCATATTGGTCAAGTGGGGACATACTTTGAACCTTATAGGAATATTGTGAGGCAATATCTTAATAAATCTTAAAGCTGTGTATAAATGTAACCTATTTGTTTGTTTATTCAAAGGGGTAAAGTCAATGTGTACTAAATTGGGTACCGGAATTATGTGCATTTTGGGAAATTACTTCCAGTAGTTTGTTAACTGCAATTTCAATTACAGGTATCATTTCAGAGCTGGGAAGTACTCTAGAAATCATGTGGTCCAATAACCTTACAGCTGAGGTAACCAAGGTCTAGAGGAGTAGAATGACTTGCCCAAGATGACAGAGCTTGTGAGTGGAAGACCCAGGCCTAGAACCTAGATCTTGTGATTCCAAAGCTAGTGCTCTTTCCATTACAGCGCATCCATTCTGTCACTTACTAGTAGCACATTTTTGTTAAATACCTGCATTTGCTTACCTTGAAGTTTCTACCACTTATTTGGCTGAACTGATCAGGTCACTGTAAATGAGGCACCATAGCATCATAGATTTTGAGGTGGAAGGATTTTTGAGACAGTGTAGTCCATTTTATAGATGAGGAAGGTAAGGCCCAGAGAAATTAAGTGACTTATCCAAAATCACAAAGGTGATAAGTAGCAAAGCTAGAATTTTAACATGTGTCATCTGACTCCAAATCCAGGGTTCTTAAAATCTGGTTCAAAAATAACAATAATTTCTATCCCACAGAGCTGCAGTGATCATTTCAGAAAAAAGAATTTTGTAAACTATGGTGTCCCTCCAACATTTACCTCGTGGTGTTCTTTGTGCACTTAGAAACATCCTTCGGAAAGGAGATTTTCAATAATAGAGATTAAGAATGTCATTTCCACTTTTTCCTTCTCTCTCTCCTTCTGTCGGCGCTTCCCATGGAGGGGCCGCTATCTCTTCGCCAGCACCATGCATGCCCTCAAACCTCTCATAAAGCCTAAAATTGTCAAGAAACTGACCAAGAAGTTCATCAGGCAGCAGTCCGACAGATAGGTCAAGATCAAGAGGTAAACCAAGAGGCATTGACCACAGGGTGCGAAGACTATTCAAGGGCCAGATCTTGATGCTCAATATTGGTTATGGAAGCAATAAGAAGACCAAAAACATGTTACCAAGTGGATTCAGGAAGTTTTTGGTACGCAATGTCAAAGAGCTAGAAGTGTTTCTGATGTGCAACAAATCTTACTGTGCCGAGATTGCTCACAATGTGTCCCCCAAGAATCGGAAAGTCATTGTTGAGAGAGCGGCTCAGCTAGCCATCAAAATTACCAATCCAAATGCTAGACTGAGAAGTGAAGAAAATGAGTAAAATACTTTGCACATTTTTATTTGTGTTAAATAAAGCTTCCAATTAGTACCATCAAAAAAAAAAAAAAAAGAATGTCATTTCCTCTCCTCGGCAGTCGGGTGGATAGAGTCAGATCTGGCCTCAGACATTTATTAGCTATGTCACCTTAACCCAGTTTGCCTCAACTTCCTCAACTATAAAATGAGGATTAAAGGAGATGGTATTTATAATGCACAGTACTTGGTGTTGTAGGCTTTTACTAAGTGCTTGTTTCATTCCTTTTTTTTTTTCTTTCGGTAGCTGCTTTTATTTTTCTTCATTTATAGTCATAGTTAAAAAGCTGGCAGGGCAGATACAAAGAAGGATGTGAGGGAAAGAATAGTTAAATAAGAACTGTAAAAGGCCAGGGCTATCCAGGTCAAGCTTGTAAGTCAGATTTGAGATTAGAACAAAATGAGACTCTCAAAGTCCATCTATTGGTTAACAAAATGAGGTTTACTTAGACATAACAAGGGAAAGATGATATAAGTGGAGAAAATGTATATATGTATGTATGTGTGTGTATTATACTTACATTCCTGAGGCTATAGCATTGATCCATTTAAACAGACCTTCCTCCTCTGAGTTGCCCATGCTGGGTTTGCTCCTCCGTGATGGAGGATTCTGGAAGATATTCCTACAAACATAGTCCCAGAGAAGGACTTTGCAACTGACGTGAGTAAATATGCCCTCTTACATCAAAGTCTAAAAGGTTAGGTTATGGCAATTTTCTTACGGAGCCACTCCCAAAAAGTATGACCTACTATCTAGTTATTGCCCTGGGCTTCACCTCTAATTAGGGATCTATCTGGAAGACAATGGAAAAAGCAGCAAGACTTCAAGATTGGTCCAGTCCCACACACAAGAGGCAACTACTATTTTTAGTCCCTAGTAAGAAAGAAGGCAGATTCATGCGTATCACACTTTGGGAGGTTTATTAAAATAAGAAAATCAATGTGAATTATACTCACTTTCTAATAACTCCTGAGCTGCCGATCAGAACACCATGGTAAAAATCAGACACAGTGTTTACCTGCTCTCAATCTCCTTTCTCGCTTTCTATATAATGTACCTCACTCTCTGTTTCTTATTGTAAATTGCTATTCACCAAAACAAAAATGCACAGATCAGAAACAGCTATCATTGGTCATTTTATACAGCCAGCAAATTCAAACAAATTAAATGGAAATTATTAGTGTAACTTTAAGAAATAAAGTTAAGCTTTTGAATAGGAACTCTTCCTCTTTCCTTGGGAAGGGAAAAAGAGAAAAACGAGAAAGGGGATGATGTCATTGCTTTCTCTCTCAGAAGACTCAAGAATTTAATCTCTCTCATCTGAATCCCACATGGCAATTGCTCATCCCATCACTCTAGATCCTCACAAATCAAAAATGAAACCAGCACTCAGTTCAAAACCTCTGCAGTTCTGAAATCCTTCCAACCCAGCAGATTCATCTACAACCTCTCTCTCCCACGAGTCTGTCCTCCAGACAGAACACAAAATGTAGCTAATCATCCCGTTTAAATGGGGCTTTAAGGTTTGTCTAGTGTTTTGCACATATTATCTCATTTGATCTTCAAAACAACCCTGTATGGTAGGTGCTATTATTAATCCCTATTTTGCGGATTAGAAAAGTGAGGCTGAGATAGGTTAAGTGACTTGCCCAGGATCACACACCTAAGTGTTTCAGGTGGGATTTGAACTCAGGTTTTCCTAACTCCAAGGCCATCCCTCTTTCCTCTGGGCCAGTTAGGCTTCTTTTAGGGTACATAGGCCCTCTTATGTCTACAGATCATAGCAAGTCAAAAGATCCTATCCTAACCAGGAGGACTTCCTCTCCCTGTGGGCTGTGTCAGAGAAGTACTAAAGGTGATATCAAGTATTCAGATTTTCTCTTTCTGCAGAGCTCTCCTTAGTTTTAAGAGGATTGGAGAGATTATGAAAACTCTGACAGGACTCAATCCACAAGTTATAGCAGACCAAGCCCTCAGAACTTGAGCAAAGCCAATCTCTAATCCCATCCATAAGAACCATGGTTCTGTTTATAAGAATGGACCTTCTTTTATCTAAAGGACTTTAACTGTTGACCTCATACAAGACCTGCTACTTCTGTTCTTATCAATCTCACAAAAGGGTTACCTTCTACTCTATTGTGTATGAAAACATGGAGTCCAGATGACTGCTGTTTATTCTCTTGTTGGCTTTAGCTAATAACAGCTTAGCTCACCATGTACATAGAAGCCTAGGAAATCGGTCACAGATGGCCATATGGATTACCCCTGAGAGCAATGCTGTCATCCAGAGAAACTAAAGTCTCTAAGGCAAATATTGAAGGATAAAGCAATGTCTAAAGGACATGTTATTTAGGAAAAAACATTTTTTCATGTCTCTATGTACATTGTTTGCATGGTGAAAGGAAAATGGAGGTAGAGAGACATTTCTTTAGTTTTAACAATAAAACTACAACCTCTTAATTCTATTAATTTCAATACACCAATTCTAGAATAGGATCATGGATTAAATCTGGATAGGAACTAAAAGGTCAATCGGGCTAACCTTTTTATTTTAAAGATGAGAAAACTAAACTCTAGAAAGGTTAAATAAGTAACTTGTTCTAGGTTACACATGAAGAAGGTTTTTTTCAATTGCCAGTCATCAATTTCCTCCTTTCCCAGCTACCCATACCCACTGAGAAGCAAGAAAGGAAGAAAGAAAGGAAGGAAGGAAGACTAATTTTTACAAAAGAATATTTACTTCAAAAGTATAACAAAAGCAAACATACAAACATTTCTCTCCAGTACCTGGGGGGCATGATCTTCCCTAAATTAACTCAGTCTCCAGGGTACTGGGATTCTCAGGGGTCCCCTAAAACATGCACCTTGAGCTTCAAGGTCTTCATAACTTGAGCTCCCAGGTGTGGGACACCCCTCCCTGAACCTAGAAGTGAAAAGTATGAATGAAATAGACCAAAACTCTGAACCTATTTCTCAGGGCCACCTTGGAAATTACTGCATGAAACCTTGCTGGGAGTGAATGAGACCTTCACCCTTAGATGCCACCAGAAACAAAGGGTGACTGTGTCTCAGTCAGGTACATATAGAGATGCAGTCAGTTCTAATATTCAGCTAATAGGAAGAAGTTTCTTCCAAACTGCCTGATAAACCAACACAGAATGTCCATATATCACCCAGACCCTGTGTTTGACTCTTTTTGCTCCATTTGTAATCCTCAAAGACGGTGAGATTCTAAAGAGTCGCTTGTCTCTTCTACTCATTCATTATCATCCAGCTTCTTCCATTTGCTTTTTAGGTTTCTCTTGTCTCATTTGTTTGTATCTCAAAAATTCTATTTGACACAGTTATTTTCATCATTAATGTATGAAAGTCCTCTATTATGTTAAAAATCCATTTTCCCCCTGTAAGATTATACTTTGTTTTTCAGAGTAAATGATTCCTTGCTGTAAGCCTTTTTATTTGGTTTTTTGTAATATTGTAGTCAAAGATTTTTTCTCCTTTAAATTTATCATTACTGATAAATCTTGTGTGCTCCTGACTGTCAGGACAATTTTAGAAAATATTTTTCAACTTTCCTTTTTTGAAGAAGATAAATTTTAGCAGATGAGGGATGTTGATCTAAAATATAGTGCAGGCTTACAAATTCAAAATATTTTTTCTGTCACATATTTGAATTATTGTTCAAAGTAAAAATAGAACGTATACTTAAAAAATTGTGAAGTTTTACACTTGTAGAATAGAGTATATGGCAAAACAAAAAAAAAAGCCCTCCTAAAAATGTTTGTGGATTTAGAGATGTGGTAAATGTAGCTAGGACCAGAAGAACTGGAGCCTAATTAAGTTATAAAGCTTTGCGTTTTTTTTTATTGCTTCTTTGGGAAAAAAAAAACATATTGGCTGAGTCCAGTTGTCCTATAAATACACTAGCAAAGATTGAAAAGGACAATGGTTAGAACAATGATCAAGAAGCTCAAAGGAAAACCTCAGTAAGCACCAACATTCAGTCTAGTATTGCACTAGGAATTGAACAGAAGCCAGAATGCACCAAAGGAGGTAGAAGCCAGGATGAGCTTTTATAATTGGGGGCTGAAGTTAGCAGGATCTTAGCCCTGAACTATGGATGCAACAGTAGGGCACAGATTCAACTCCTTATAAAGGTCACTACTCAGTGAGATAGGGCTAGTCAGTACATACCTGGGATACTCCAACAGGTCCAAAGCTTCACTTGTGTTTTTTCTCATTATTTCCCTTAAGATTCCAGGCTTTTACTCTTCTAAATAAATTTTATTACTGTTTTGTCTAGTTCTATTGATTGGCAAAACACCATATCTGTAAAATTAACTTGGGAAGTGTTGTCATTTTCATTATATTTGCACTGTCCAACCATGACAGTGACAAAAAAAAAATTTCCTTAGGAAGTCCGTTTAAAATCATTTTATCTTGTGATTTTTCATGAAGATTTTCTTTATTAAATAAGCTGTTTTCCCTTTCTGTGACAAAGTAGGTATCATCAACGTGCCAATAACAAAAGACCTCCTAGAGGTTCCTAGCTTTGTGAAAAGTGCCGTGCAAACTTTAAAGTAAGAATTATGTAGGAATCAATAGTTGTTGGAGGATTCTGTATATCAATTTGCAATTATAAAAATAAAATGATCAAGCTGTTGATGCCCTTTGGCCCAGTGATATCCCTACTAGGATTATACCCCTAAAGAATTAAAAGAGAAATAAAGGTCCATAATATGCCAAAGTACTTATTACAGTCTTCTTTGCAGTAGCAGAGAACTGAAAATAAAGTGGATGTCCATCAACAAGGGACTAAATAAAAAATATAATGGTATATGAATGTAATGAATATTATTGAGTTGAGTTGAGAGCTTCATAGTGAACATGTTATTTCCAATCTACTAAAATCGTGTATTTCTCTCTGAATTCCAAACAACCTTATGAATTACCAGATTGTCATTTATACCCTGAGACAGAACATATGCTAATGAAATTTTTTAAAACATAATTTCCAAAAATATTGAAGCTAGAGAAGGAAGGGTAAGAAACTTTCCTCTAGTTCACATTTTAGAGTTGTTGGGTTTGTTTGTTTTCTTTAAGTTTCACCAGGAGAAATAAGAGAAAATAAACAAACCAAAAAAATCAAAATCAAATCCCACAAAAAGAAAAAATCTATGCAATAAAAGTTGCTGGGTTATCTAGACTCTGGATTCAAACTAATCTCGATCTGCCCAGATTTATTTGTGGCCTGCTCAGACGCTTGGCTCTCTGCAGATTCCCTCAGGCAAGTACATAGCCCCCATTCTTTTGTCTGTATTTTCCTATCTCACTATGGCTCCAGAGCATGCTTTTTAGTCATTGCTTATGGCTTAAATTATTGCTTTGATTAGTCAGACCTTCTTACTTATTGATCTAAGTTCTCATTAACTCCTGGCCTCCTGAGTAAGCTCTTGATTAGGACAACATGCATCATCTTTTCCTTCCTCACCACATCTTCCTAGTTCTATTTCTGCTATAACATCTTCTCCTTCAAGGTGTCAACCAAATACTGCCCCTCTTTGTTATGGTAGGACTCCTTCCCCCTCTTCTAGAAGATCAGAATTCCAGAAGAGATCACAGAAGCTTAGGGTGGGTTTGCTTGTTGCATGTGGGATAGAGGGATCCTTTCTACCACTTCAGAGCATATACAAGTATTTACTTACAGCCTCCCATTAGTCATGATGACTCAGGGTTTTCTACAGTGTGGTGATGAAACTTCTTGTAACTGGCTGCTATCAGCTGTCATCATCATCATCTACAATAGTAATGTCATAAATATAAATAAAGTACAAGCTTTATAATTTTATAAATACAAATAAAAATATAAATACTAGCATTTATATTGCATTTTAAGGTTCACAGAACACTTTACAAATATATCTTATTTTGTCCTCACAACCCTGGGAGGTAGATATTTTTATTATCCCCATTATATAAATAAGAAAACCAAGGTTAAATCACTTTCCCAGGATAACACAATTAGTAAGCATTTGAGGCAGGATTTGAATCAGGTCTTCCCAAAACCAAGTCCCAGGCTCTGTCCACTATACTACCTATCTGCCTTATGTACTGAAGGAACAATCCATACACCTCAGCCTATTCTTCCTTGGCAGCTTTCAAAAGAGGTAGTCTGCTGGGATCTGCCAGATGGGGAAGGGCCTGTCAGCAGTCACCAGCTGTCTGTAAACACATGACTCCTTTGTGTCTTTTGTATATATTCTTTCCTGATCTTAGGGAAATGAGTATACAAAGAAGGAATTCACCAGGTTATGACCTCGTGAGTTTTGAATGGTTGGAAAAGCCATTGAAGTCCCCTTGGTAACCAGTCAGTAACAGGTATCATCAGAACTGGTTCTGGTAGCAACAGCAGCCATGTCTGGTCAGGAGCAAACACAGAAGCTGAGCAACCCGCTTGAAATGTCCTGTCATTTAAAACACTGTGTCCTGGAAAGAGGTCATCCAGGTGAATGAGGAAGCAAATTGTCCAACACAACACACTCCAAAAAACCTGATGGGACTCTGAGAAGGAAGAAAAGACTTCCAGGTCCAGAAATTGCACAGAATCCCTCAACTCCATGTTCCCTACCTATGGACCACATTGCCTTTGTACTTCAAATATGAGCCCACTATTCCCAAGAACCAAGTGCGCATGTAAGGGAAGATTGTGCTTTCTGGCTTTTTTTTTGGGGGGGGGGTCATTTCTGTCCTGGATATATTTTGTAAGTACATATCAACTAAGTGATTGATATTGGGAAGTGCACGCTCATGAACAAGAGCCTTAGAAACCCTAGCTCCTCAGGGTTACTCCCCTAGAACAGTGAGGAAGGAAGGAAGGAAAGAAGGAAGGAAGGAAGGAAGGAAGGAAGGAAGGAAGGAAGGAAGGAAGGAAGGAAGGAAGGAAGGAAGGAAGGAAGGAAGGAAGGAAGGAAGGAAGGAAGGAATGGAGAGAGGGAGGGAGGGAGGAAAAAAGGAAGGAAGGAAGGGAGAGGGGGGAAGAAAGGAATAGAGGGAGGGAGGAAGGAAGGAAGAAAGGAAGGAAGGAAGGAAGGAAGGAAGGAAGGAAGGAAGGAAGGAAGGAAGGAAGGAAGGAAGGAAGGAAGGAAGGAAAAGGAAAGAAAGAAAGAAAAGAAAAGAAAGTCCCTGTCTTCAAGGAGCTTACGGTCTCATAGAGGAAGACAACTCACAAAAGGAAGCTGAAAAGTGTTGGGGCAGAGGGGGAGGTAAAGGGGAATTATGGAAAAGTCAAAGGAGTCCCAAAGTAGTGTAGTCAAGTGAGAAATTAGGAGGTAGATGCTACCATTACCCTCATTTTAACTGAGGAAGTTGAGGCAGACAGAAGTTAAGTGGTGACTGGTCCTAGGTCTTCTAGTTAGTAAGCACCTAAGGCCAGATTTGAACCCAGGTTTTATCTACTCCATCCACCGTGCCACCTGACTAGTATTCCACATTCCTGCCTTTCCACAGACACATTAATATACTCTGCTCCTTCATTACCCAAACATTGCCAGCAACTTGAATCTTGTCTCAACCACAAAGAGGCCAGGGGTTAATTAGACCCAGCAATGAATGTAAATTAAGGCAGAGAGCCAACCTTTACCTAAATGTTAGTAATTTTCCTAACTGAGGGCTCAGTACAATTGTGAGTGTGCTCATAATTTTTCATTTAAAAGAACTCCCTAAAGCTGCATAGGAGGAAACTGGATAGACCTTACAAAGCATTTTATTGTTCTTAGCCTTAAAATCGGATAATTATCATAACAGAGAGTTACACTCAACTTATTTGATTACATTTAAAAATAGAAAATCTTCAAAACACACTGAAACTTTTACAGAATTTCTGTCTTAAGAAAAGATATTCCATCATAGCCTGTTACAGCTCTAGTTACCCCAAAATGACTTCTATTGAATAAGCTTCTTTTAAATTAATTATAATATGGGGTTTTCAAGATATGACTTAAATGAATGCAAATTGTCACACAGTATTTTTCCTATTCATTTCATTTGATCCTCACCAACAGCCCTAGGAAGTAGATAGTTAAGGGTACTATTATCTCCATTTTACACATATAAAGTACTGCAGAAGTACCTAGAAAGCAAGACACAATAATTGGAAAGAGCACTGGGTTACCTAACATTAAAAATGCCTGGGCTTAAGTATATTAAGTATATAAAGGCTCTACCTTTATAGGGTCATCTGTGGGACCTTGGATAATAGGGAGTTGGACTGATCTCTAAGGTCCTTGGGGGAAAGCATACCTCCCCAAAAATGCCTTTTATGTGAAGAAATATATGATGTTGGAGGAAGAAGGAATATAATTTTATGAGAATGATGCATTTATTTGTTATTGCTTAATAAATCTTCCAGTGTATTGGCCAGAAATCTTTATCCATAAGAAGAGAATTTTTTTAAAATTAGCTTTGAATACTAGGTTTTGTCTCCCAATAAAAGACAGGTTAAAATTTACTTATTTCTTAGGTAAGGTAAAAATACATTGAACAATTTTATAAAAATTAGACTAATAAAAAATACTAAAGATAAGAAAACTACTAAGAGGAATGGCCAAGGTGGAGAATAAGGCAAGGGAAAGAGAGGCCATGTAGTATAGTGGATAGAGAATGGGTATGGAATCAGTAAGACCTGGATTCAAGTATTGCCTCTGAAACATTCCCTATATGACCTCTTCCCCTCCACTCTCAGCCCCCCCCCCAATATCTCATAAATTAGTTATTCTCTGTGTCCTATACAACTAAGACTAGAACTTACAGAAGAGTCACTGGTCTACATTTGTGTGGACCATGGGGAATTCCTAAACACCTATGAAATCACCAATACACATGTGTGCATGCGCATGTGTGTGCACACACACACACACAATTATTTTTAGCTTATATGGAGAAAAGTAATGGACATGATACAATTTTCTATTGCTTTATGTCCATAAATACCTGTTTTCACTTTAAACTCAAATATTAATAAAGAATCACATTCATATAGCATTTCTAACTTTCTATGATCACATTTAGTCTGTTATGGCTTTTATTTGTAATTTTGTCTGTAATTCATTGGAATTATTTTATAATATTGATATAGGGAAACATGACTCCTATTGTAGGAACACCGTATGACAACAGAAGGCTCAGGTGAATCTATGTTGTTGTTATATGTTAGGGCACAGACCAAAGAAGTCCAAACATAGTCTAAGTCTTAAAATCAAATATCTTTGAAAAGAATAATGATAGATGATAGATAGATAGATAGATAGATAGATAGATAGATAGATAGATAGATAGACAGACAGACAGACAGACAGACAGACAGACAGACAGACAGACAGATAGATAGATAGATAGATAGATAGATAGATAGATAGATAGATGATAGATAGATGGCAAAAAGGTGATGCAGCAGGTAGAGTGAAGGGTCTGGAGTCAGGAAGACATGTTCACATCCAGCCAGACCTTACTAGCCATGTGACCCAGAAGTCACTTAATGCTCTTTGCCTCAATTTTCTCTTCTGTAAATTGAACTGGAGAGGAAAATGGCAAACCACTCCAATATTTTGACCAAGAAAATATTAAATGAGGTCACAAAGAGTAAGACACAATTGAAACAACTGAACAACAAAAAATGTGTGTGTATTGGGATGGAGGGAAGTATGGTAGGCCTGACACCAGCACCTAGTTAGTTCACATTCAATATTGGGATAAAATGAGGCATTTATAAGTCATTGAACAGTTCATAAAAGAAGGTTAACTAAACCGTAACACAGCAAGGATGTACAAGAAACGAAAACTGTCACTATTATGTCTATATATTAGATTATATAGATCAGGAAACCAAATCAAGTGTGGGTAGGAGCAATCAGGTCCCAGGGACAGCTTTGTCACCTTTTAGGGAAATTTAATCCATTGTAGAGACAGAGATTGAGATGGGGACTCTGTTCTCCTCCCTTTTCTCCTCTCCTTCCCATCTTTTTCTTCTCTGATACTAAGTCCTTGGAGTCGCTTCTGAAACTGGGAACAGCTTCAGCCCCAAAGTTATCCTTTTATAAGTGGGAAACTGAGGTTTGCTTTCAATCAATCCATCAATTAGTATTTATTAAGTATCTGCTATGTGTCAGGCACTGTGCTAGGCACTAAAGATACAAAGAAAAGATGGCAAGAGTCCCTGCTCTCAAGGAGTTTACTTTCTGTGGGACAAGACAGCTCATATACATATAAATACGTGCAAAATAAATACAGGATAATTTTACAAGGAAGCATCAGCAGTTGGGGAGGGGGGATCAGGATCAGCTCTAGCATTTACACTGATCTCTGAAGGAAGCTAGGGATTCTAGAAGTAGAAGTGAGGAGGGCATTTCACCACCGGGGCAGGGGAGAGATCATCCATGCAAATGGAAGCAAGAGATGGCCTGCAATGTCTCTAAAGAGGATAAAGGGTAGTTAGTTTGATTAGGATACGGAGAGTGTGAGGAAAAAGAGGTCAGAAACAGATTGTGGATGGTTTAAAGTTTGTATTTATCCGACAGACAGTAGGGAATGATGTGGTCATGAGAGCTTAGATTTAGAGCTGGAGAGGAGTGCAGGGTGGAACATTGGGCCAAAAGTCAGGAAAACCGAAGTCCAAATCTTGCCTTAGATCCTTACTGGCTGTGATCCAGCTAAGCTGACACACTCTCTAAGCTTCAGCTTCCTGATCTGTAAGTAGGGATAATAGCACCTACCTCACAAGTTCATTATGAGGATCAAGCAAAGTAATCTAAGTTAAACACTTTGAAAACCTTAATCTGATATATAAAAGGTAGCTATTGCTGTTGAGTACAGCCCCTTCATTTTACAAATGAGGAAGCCAATGCACAGAGAAAGTGACTTGCTCAGGAAGCATCTTGACTCAGCTAGGAGGCATCTGGAGCAAGATCTGAATTCAGGTTTTCCTCATTCCTAGAATTCTACCTTGTACACCATCCCAGAGCTGTGTTTTAAAAACAGTAACTGTGGATTATTACCTGTATATTTTAAAAATATACAATGTCTGTCAATCTAGGTATAATTTTTGGAAAATACATAAAAATATTAGTGGTTACATATAGATGCTCAAGACTTCACACAAGTTATGTCTTTGCTCTAACATTACATAAAGAGAGAGAGAGAGAGAGAGAGAGAGGAGAGAGAGAGAGAGAGAGAGTGAGAGTGTAGCACTCAAAAAAAATATCATTTGGGATGGTTTTGTTTTCTACTTCATCTGTCTAGAATAAAATGGCTAAACTTTAAAAGGTCATTGGACATTTAGAAGATTGATTGAAAACATTTTGCTTCAAGGACAATGGTTCTAACACATTATGATGATATTCTAATGCCTCCACTGACATCATGTTGTGCAGAGGGCCAAAATGGGCCTGTTGATGAAAATGCAACATTAACAGGCACTGACACTGTACCGTATCCAAAGAACTCATTCTGTTGCCAAAAGAAACATCTTGTGTTTCGATATGAATAAATCATAAGCTTTTGCTAATGTTGCATTGTGTTTGGAGAAACAGATATTAGTGGAATTGTTAGGCCAAGCAGTGAGTGTTTGATCTTCTCTGGAATTTTGTGACATTTACCCAAGAGGAGTATCAATGAAAATGGCCCCAGGCTGAGAGAGCACCTCCACTTGTTCTTGCAACTTACCTTCCAAAACTGAGTCAGTGAAGCCAAGATCACAGGACAGTCATTTTTTGTAAGGGTAAGAAGTTGGCTCTTGTCAACATGTTAATAAATTGGCCCCTCTGGGGTTGGGAAGGGGGCAATGCTTCTTTTTAGCATTTAATAAAGCTGCATTATTTTGTGATACTTCCCAATAAATCGAATAGTAACAGACTGAGAATGCCAAGAAGAAATCACCAGTTTGAATTGATCACAGCTTCAACTTTGCTAGATCTATGAATAGGGGCTGCAAGGGTAGTGGGGCTATGTTTCTCCAGCTCTCTTCTCTTATATAGGTATGTATAAACACAATGTAGAAAGAAGGTAATTTGCGGGAGAAAAGGCAATAGTAGTGGGGAGGGTGGAAATGATCAAGAATGATCTTATATACTATAGAAGATGGCTCTAGATGAGTCTTGAAGGAAACCAGGAATTCCAAGAGACATTAAAGGATTACATTCTAGGAAAGCAGAATGATCAGTGAGTACAAAAGGTGTAGAGATGGAGGCACAACATGAAAAGCCAAGTTTAACTGGTCCACAAGAAAGTATGAAGCAGGGTCATGGTGTAATAAGGCTAGAAATATAAGGTGGGATCAGATTGTGATGAATTTTCAATGCCAAACAAAGGAGTTTATATTAGGCCCTAGATGTGATAGGGAGACACTGAGGTTTATTGCAAAGGAATGTGACATGGTAAGAAGAGCTATTTAAGAAAATCACTTTGGGGGCTATGTGGAAGAAGGATTTAATTGAGAAAAGACGAGTCAGGGAGACCAATAGGGAGGCTGTTGCAATAGTCCAGAAGAGAGGAGATGAGAACCTCAAACTAGTGGGATGACTATATGAGTGGAGAGTGGTCAGACTTGAGAATGTTGCAGTGATAGGAATGATAAAATTTAGCAACTCATTCTACATGCAGAATAAATGAGAATAAGCAGTAGAGGATAACACTAATGTTATGAGAATCTGAGTGACTAGAAAGATGTAGGGAGATTGGGAAGAGAGTGTGTCTGAAGGCAAAAATAATGAGTTCTTATAATAAAAGATACTACTCACCTCCAGAGATAGAGGTGTATATTGAAACTTTTTTTTAAATGGCCAATGTGGGGATTTAATTTGTTTGACTATGCATATTTGCTAGATCCTTTCTTTTTCAATGGGGAAAAGGGGTGGGAGGAAGAAAAAGGTAGATTTTTGTTCATTGAAAAAGCAGAATTAAATGGACCAAAGATAATAAGTTTTGTTTAAGGCGTGTTGAATTTAAGATGCTCACTGGACATGCAGTTTGAAATAGGCAGTTAAAAACAGGACTGGAGCTTAAGTGAGAGACTAGGGAAGGATACATAAATATGAGGATCATCTGAATAAAAATGATAATTGGCCCCATGGGACCCACTGTTATCATCAAGGGAAAGAATATAATAAGAAGCCAGTGGAGTTTATTGAGCAGGGTAATACCATGGTCAAATCTGTGCTTTAGGAGAATCATTTTGGCAGCTCTGTGGAGGATGGATTGGGAAAGGGAGACTTGAGGCAGGGAAACTAATTAGAAAGCTGTCATAACCATCCAAATGAGAAATGATGATGATCTGAACTAGGGTGATGGTTATGTGAGAAAAGAGAAGAGGATGGATGTGACAGATGCTGTGGAGGATACAGTTTCCTAGAATTATTTGTAAGATGTGAAACTGCATCAAGAATTAAGAACCAAATTCTGAAAAAAGACTCATTATGAGGCAACTAATCTGGCAATGCATACAAGGAAGAGGAAGCTTCAGATGCTTAACACATATGTGAAGATCACTAGCTAGTCGGAGAAGATATCTGCAAAGATAAGCTGCAAAAGTCTGAGAAATGGATTCAAGAAACGTGACAAGTCTACAAAAATGTTACACTAAAAATGTGTTTATCTGACATCCTCTCAATCAGACTTTCTAGTCAATTCTAGCAATCCTCCACCTTTAATTCCTGATGCCCTATCTCAGCAGTCTCTACTCTCTGGTTGAAACAACCTGATATTGTCTCCTTCCTTTCTATCCATCAGTCCCCCCACTTTGAAATTTACCTGTCTTGCTTCTAGTTCATCTAGACAGGACCAGCCCCAGACCTTTCAAGGTAATAATTTGCAAGTCTTAGAAATGATCTCAAAATCCAAATTTCTCTGTTTAGCATTTAAAGCCTTGCATTACTTGGCTCCCTGTTATATTTCCAAGCTGATTACCAATGACTTCCCTTCACATTCTGATTGAAAGTGGCCTCTTTGATGTTCCCCTTGGGTGATATTCTGTCTTTTGTCTCTCTACCTTTATAAATGCTACCACTGGATCCAGGATGCTCTCCTTCCTCTCCTCTGGCTCCTGAAAGTCCTAACTCCATTCAAGGATCAACTTAAGCATGACCTCCTACAACAGGCCTTTCCTAATTTCTCCATTTGTAAATGCTCCTCCCTTGCATCATAAATTAATTTGAATTTTTGTAACAGGTGGTAATGGACTGAGCATATACTTAAGCCACTTTTGGTGACATATAGGCTCTGGCCTCATACTGGCATGAGTGACCAGAGAGATTCTCAGTTAATCCCTTTGAGTGACATTAACTGGAGGCCACAGCAAGAATTATTGGCTATTGGGCCAGGGACTTTAAATGGAGGCTTCTGTCCTCTCTACATAAAATGACCACAAATATCTCTACATAAATGCCAAAAGTTTAGGTGGCCAGAAAGATGAATAAGAGATCCTAACTCAGAGACAAATTTGACCTCCTCAGTGTCACTGGGGCTCTATAGGATGAAATATAACCCTAATTCAAAAGAAACAAAATAGGTAGAACAGGGTGAGAAGCATCGTGTATATTAAGAAGGTATACTCACATGAAGAAATCCAGAAACTGAAGAAGCAAGCATGGCATAAAACATAAACTGAAGATAAGTGAAGATAGAAGCAAATAGGATTTTGGCACTGCTATAGTCATAAGGAGGGACTAGATGGTGAAGTTGGCAAATAACACGAATCTGGCACAGAAGCATGATATACTATTAACAAGGAACTTTAATCATAAAAACACATCTGCTGAATTTCTCCATTTCTATCTCTCTGTGTCTCCATCTCTCTCTGTCTCTCTTTTTAGTTTGGGGGGAAGAAGAGGAGCCTAAAGATGAGATGTCTCTCACTTTGCCCCTCCCCAGCTACATGCATGCGGCAGTAAACATAGGTGCCTCTCTGGGACTGGATACTAAGTTCCTAGTTGCCTTTTTTTTCTTGAATACAGACAATAAACAGTGATCCTTGATGGCTATGTCTTGAGTCTAAGGGCTCTGGTGTTACTGAGCAGTCCATGTGTTGATTTCCCAGCAGAACATGCTTCCTTCTCAGAAGACGTGGCCGACACCAGATAGACAAATTATGCAGGTTAGTTGAAACTAGCTAGTTGCAAACAGATGAAAGATATGGACCTTGAGCGAGGTAGTTGAATGGCATAGATCTAGAGTAAAAGTAAAATACCTGTTAAGTAGCTCTACAAGTTTCCTGGAAGTCTTTACCTCCTAAGAAACTGTAATTGGAGTTATGGGTTACTACTTTATGTTTTAAGCACATACGAGTTTTTTTGTGTTTAATCATAAATTTTGTGCTGAAAGAAACAAAAATAGCTGTCCTATACCTGATATTTGCTATTTTGTACATTGATTACCTTTCTAAAGGGGACCTTCTTAATCTCTTGTGAGGAAACTGTATAGGAACTATTCTGAAATTTTGTTTTAAAGATTTTCCCCTGGAATTCCGCTCTCAGATGGGACAAAATGAGCCAGAGAGTGTAAGCAGACTGATTCTCTTTCTTTCTGCTTGAGTTCAAATCTAGAGCCCCTTGGTCAAACAAAGAACTATAGGTGACATCTGCCTATATGTTGGATTCAGTATCCCTTCCCCATTTTGAAATCTCCTTGAGAGCAGAGGGGGTATCACTTGTGCATTTCTATCCTTAGCACCAGGCACAGTGTCTTGACAGTGCTTAATAAGTTTTGTTGAATGATTAATAGAGTTATTATTAGGAATTACAGGCTTCTTTATGCTTCCAAATAATATATAACTTTTAGCAATGGGTATCTGGATATGATGAGCCTTTCTTTTTTGTTTACTACAAAGGAAAAATTTTAAAGATGGACACTTTCATATTATTATTATTATTATTATTATTATTATTATTAATGGCTTTGTTTTATTTTTTCTCAAAATTGTGAAATACTGTATATTGGATATCACATAAATAAGAAAATATGAATTGATATGTTATGTCTCATTCGCAAGGACTGCTACCAGCCTCATGATCATATGGTCAATTTCCTTTTAAATGTTGGAAACTCCAAGGTACCAGTTCATGTTTCTTCATCTCTTTCTTACTTTTCATTTATTTTCTTTCCCTTTTTGTCACTTTATTCTTTCTAATGCTTTTATTATTCATTGTATGCCTTCCATAAACTTTTGATGCTGCCTCATAAGATGCTTCCTTACCAAAATATCCTTTATCTCAGATGTATGGATTAAGATTTTGCAGTGTCTTCATTAATGAGTGATGCTGGGTTGTATGAGTTCCTTATTCTTACACGCACATAGAATTTCTCTTCAGTGGATTTGATCAAAAGTGGTCACCTTAAATGGTTTATGCTATATTTCACAATTAAGGTTTGGATTTTGCTATTAGTAGGTAATTATGGCAGAAATCCTGTTCCTATCTTAATTCTCAGCATGAAAGTATTATATTACTAATAATTTTTGCACCCAAGTGTACTGTATTAGTATTGAGTTACTTAACTGAAGTATGAAATCCTATTATCCTTTATTTTCCTTTCATTACGCATGTACTGACGCATAAACTGGTTCCATTGAACACAATTGAGATGCAGTGCAAAATTACATTACTTAAATCCCAAGGAAAGTTGCAAGGGGAGTGTGGATGTCAGACTATTACTAATGATAATCAGTTTGAGAAAAGTGACATAAATGATAGATTGTCAAGAACAAGTATGACTAATAACAAAGGCAGTATTCAGTTGTGCAGTGAGAACAAGGGACAATAGATAGTAGATCTGAATCCAATATTAGCCCCATCAAGATAATAAAGTGGGGGTGGGGGAACAAGCATTTATGTATCACCTACTATATGCCAGGCACTGTGCTAAGCACTTTACAAATATTATCTCATTTGATCATCACAACAACCTTGGGAGGGAGATGCTATTGTTATCCATATTTTACAGTTGAAAAAACTAAAGCAGACAGTGGTTAAATCATATAGGGTCATGCAGGTATTAAGTGTCAGAGCCAGATATGAACTCAGGGTCTTCCTGACTCCAGTTCCGGTACTCTATCCACTGTACCATCTAGCTGCTTTTGAGCTACCTAAAAGAACCAAAGGATGGTCTCCAGCACATTTGGGTTCTCTAAGGAGAGCTTATAGAAGAACTTACAGAAGAACTTATAGAAGGATCATCATGCTCACAGGAGAAGACATTGGGGGATTATGATCTGAATCAGCAGAAGGATAACCCATGCCAAGAAGGCCACAGATCTTGGCATCTATATCTGGTGCCACCTTGAATAACTCTAATTCTAGAATTTTATAACTATTGAGAAATAGTAGAATGAACTGGGTATAATATCTTAGTGATTCACCATAGGTGCTGATGGATTCAAGTGCCCAAATGGACTTGTGATCTTGATTTCATTGTTCCCTCCAGAGATGGAAATCACAATCCATCCATGCTTGACCTTCCTATCTATGTGCTCCACAATTTCACCAAAGAGTATCCACAGAAATTGCTGAGGCAGAGTGGTGGTGGGGTGGTGGTGAGTTTTTTTCTCATTTTCCTGGTGTCTTCAGGATACCACTGAAGCATATGGGCTAGCCCGGTGGAAGTATAATAGTTAATATTTATGCCACATCTGATGACTTGGTAGGGTCCATGTTTGGAATGAGTTCTAACAAAAAAAAATGTGGCTGATATGAAAAAGACTAAAGGTTAGAAAGGGAATGATGTATGAGAGGCAAGCACATGGACTCTGAAATAAGGAGAGATAAAAGTGAAGATAAGAGAGTGGGGAAAAGTGAGATCCTGCTTCTGGCCCTGGAATAATTGGGCTTTTGGATGGTTTGTTTGTTTTCTGAGATGAAATTGTGATGGCAGCTACCAAAACAGATTCAAGAGTTCAACAGGGAAGAAGGTGAAGCTTGAGGTAAGATGGGGAAGAGTTAGCAGCCCAGAAAAGCAATTAGGACTAAGGCATAGAGATAAAGGCTCTCTGTTAACCACAAAGAGGTTGGCAATAATTGTCAATGCCTCCTATTATTTCATAAAATAATTATAACTACCATGTATATAGCACTTTAAGGTTTGCTGAGTGCTTTATAAATATTACCTTTTTACCCTTACAATGTTGCTATGAAGAGGGTACTATTCCTATGCCCATTTTATAAAGGACTGCTCAAAACCTGGTTCTTATGGTTAAACAAGATTAGAGTAGTGGCTAGTCATAAGCTCTTTCCCATTCTGTGTCTAATATAATTCTTGAGACTATTTCTCTCAGTTGCAGGCCATCTATCTGCACTCCAGTTCTCTGTGAAATCTCCTTTGCATTTATCCAAATGCTTTCTTCCCATGGTATCTCACTATTATAGGTCACCCAAAAGCTACAGGGAGTTAGGAATTGTAAAAATGAAGTCACTGAATAGTGTAAACCACAGATACCAAATGATTTCCCAGCCTTTTTTAAAATGACAAGCAGTATCTGTCTAAAACCAAGAGCATTATCTATAATGGAGATAAACTAGAAGCCTTGCCAATAAGATCAGGTGTGAAACAAAGGATGTCCATTATCACCACAATTATTCAATATTACATTAGAAATGCTTAGCTATTGCAAATAAGACAAGAAAAGGAAATTGAAGGAATCAGAATAAGCAACAAGGAAACAAGACTATCACTTTTTGCAGATGATATGATGATATACTTAGTGAACTCTAAAGAATCAACTAAAAATCTAATAGAAACAATTAATAATTTTAGTGAAATTTCAAGGTATAAAATGAACTCACATTTTTGTATACTACCAACAAAACCCAGCAAGAAGAGATAGAAAGAGAAATTCCCTTTAAAATAACTACAAACAATATAAAATACTTGGGGGTCTTCTCACCAAGACAAACCCAGGAATTATGTAAACACAATTGCAAAACACTTTTCACACAAATAAAGACAGACCTAAATAATTGGAGAAATAGTCATGGGTAGGCTGAGACAATATAATAAAAATGACAAAGTGAAGTGAGAAGAACCAAGAGAACATTGCACATAGTAACAGCCACATTGCGTGATAATCAACTGTGAAAGACTTAGCTACTCTGATCAATATAATGATCTAAGACAATTCCAAAGGACTCATAATGAAACATGCTATACACCTCTGGAAAGAGAACTCATGAACTCTGAGTGCATTTAAAGCATACTTGTTTCCACTTTCTTTATTTTTCATGCTTTTATTTTTTTTTTTTGCAACATGACTAATATGGAACTATATTTTATATGCCTTCTTATTATGTACAACTGATATCATATTGCTTGCTTTCTCAGTGAGTGAGGAAGGGCCAGGGAGGGAGAGAATTTGGAACTCAAAATGCAAAAAAAGAATGATAAAAATTAAGTAATTTTAAAAAATGCTAGTGGAGTACTGATTGCCTATTGCTTCCAAGCAAAATTTGAAGTGTTGAGTCTATATATAAATTATAGTCTATAAATTATGGTGTATAGGATGAAAATTTTTATATTCTGTCTACCTCCCTTATAGTGGGACACCATAGTGGTAAACATCAGTTGAGGCATCAATTTTACTTCCAAATTCCATATAAAGGGAATGGTGATAATAATAATAACACACTCAGCAGTACTTTTGATTTTTGGAACAATTGGCACATAGTAAGCACTTAATGTATGCTTCTTGCTATTACACACTTGGTGGAGTTGTGAACTGATCCAACCATTCTCAAGAGCAATTTGGAATTATGCCCAAAGGGCTATAAAATTGTACATGCCCTTTGACCCGGTAATACCACTGCTAGGTCTATATGCCAAAGGAATCATTAAAAATGGAAAAACACCTATGTTTACAAAAATATTTATAGCAGCTCTTTTTGTGGTGGCAAAGCATTGGAAATTAAGGGGATGCCCATCAATTGGGGAATGGCTGAACAAGTTCTGATATATGAATGTAATGGAATACTATTGTGCTTTAAGAAATGGTGAACAAGCAGACTTGAGAAAAACCTAGAAAGGCTTACATGAACTGATGCAAAGTGAAATGAGCAAAACCAGGACAACATTGTACACAGTAACAGCAATACTGTGTGATGATCAGCTATAATTGGCTTAGTTCTTCTCAGCAACGCGATGGTCCAAGAGGATTGCAAAAGACTCATGATGGAAATATCCAGAGAACAAACTGATGGAGTCTGAATGCAGATAGAAGCATACTGCTTCTACTTTGTTCTCTTTATGTTTTTTTTCTTTTGTTCTGTTTCTTCTTTTGCAACATGACTAATATGGAAATATGATTTTACATGATTGCACGTATATTACATATCAAATCGCGTACTGCCTTAGGGAGGGGGATGGGAAAAGGAAGAAGGAGAAAGAAAATTTGGAACTCAAAATTTTATTAAAAATGAATCTTTAAAAATTGTCTTTCTATTTAATTGGAAAAAAATCAATTCTTTTTAAAAATGCTTGTTGATTAATTGATTGATTGATTCACAACATCCCGATGAGGTCATGTCAGTAGTATAATTGTCAGGAATCATCCAAAGAGATCTTAAACATATATGTGATCTTTTGCCCATTCTAATTTAACAAAGAATCAGTAATTTTTTATATTCTGTTTTAGAGATGCTAATTACTGTTCTTTTGTTGCTGTTCCATGAGTGAAGAGCAGTTTTTTGAAAAAAATCTGACAAATAGATATGGGTACATATTAATTCCCTGCCAATGAAAAGAGATGAGTATCATTTTACTGGTAAACTACATGTATGTGGTTTTGAAACTCTACATGATATGTTCACTTCAGCAATATACGCTTAGTATCCCCTTGGAAGTGCATAATGTCAGAGTCCTTTCTATAAAGTAGATTTCCTCTGACTGCTTCCTCTGAGCAGGAATTCCCTAAACGGGTTGGGAATGATCACTGCCTCTCAGGCCCTTCTTCCTAATTGCTTTGAAGCATAAGAATGCCTCTCCAAGCTCTGGAGGATCAGGTAGAGACATTCATTTCCCTTCATCTAGACAAAAACCACGAGTTCGTTTGCCTTGGAAGGGGAAGCTCCATCTACCTTTTAAGATCTCACAAAGTCCAAATGGCCCTGTACCAAAGGAAAGAAGCTGCATATAGGAGGTATTCCAATCCCAGGCACAAGCTTGAGTAGGAGGCCTAGCTGTGGTAACTAGAGCAGGATCATGGCTACCATAACAGTGGCAGCAGGAACAGCAACAGAAGAAGAGAGGGAAAGAGTGACCCACAGAGAGAGGGTTCACCAGGAAGAAAGAACTCACTTGGCATTGATGGGCCTGTGCTCAGTAGAGGTGAAATATAAAATAGCAGGCAAACATGCCCTGAAAAGGAACTATTTGCAAATATCTCCATGTAGCTTATCTATTGGCCTTTCAACTGATTATCATCATTCAACAGTCACTGTTTAGCATTCCCTTTTCTGTGTGGGAATAAAACCATCAGTTTCGTACCTGATCCATGTATTCTAGAAACTACATTAATCCCCCTCCCAACCCCTTCCTGGGAAGGACCCCTTAAATTCGAGTCAAAACCAGAATTGTTCCTCAGGAATCTGAAGTGAGGGTAGGTGGGAGGACTAGGGAGCCTAATTCCCTCACTGAGGAGACAGTAATCCCAAAGCAATGAAGCCAGGGCAAACCTGAAGAGCAGGTAACCCTGTGGCCTCAGGTAAACAATGCCTGGCTAGATAGTGTGCCAGACATGTACTAAACTTGACATTACTCTCCTTTCCACACTCTACATATCATTCAAATTGGCTTACTTACCTTACCATTCCTACACAGCATTCTTTTCTTTTCCATGTCCCTTACACATGCTGCTCCCAGGCCTAGAATTTCTTCTCTCCACACCTTTGCCTCCCGAAACTCCTAGCTCTTTTTTTTGTTTTTGTTTTTGGGTGAGGCATTTGGGGTTAAGTGACTTGCGCAGGGTCACACAGCTAGTAAGTGTCAAGTGTCTGAGCCCAGATTTGAACTCAGGTCCTCCTGACTCCAAGGCCGGAGCTTTATCCACCGTGCTATCTAGCTGCGGCCTCATCTCCAAGCTCTTTTGAAGGCTTAGCTCTTACAAAACATCTTTCTTATTTCCCCTAATTGTTGTTTCTGTCTTTTTAATGACTATGTATTTATTTTTTACTTTTTTTCTATCTACTTGTGTCTGTGTTGTTGCCCAGTAAGTTCCTTGATAACAAGAGACTGTTTTATTTTGTTTTTGAACCCTGAGGGCCTAGAATACTTCCAGGCAATTAGTAGGCACAAAATAAATGCTTATCCGAACAACAGGAAAACACTAAGACTCATGTAAGTAGTTTGAGACAAGCCCAAGGTCTCACAGGCACTATGTGTCAGATGTGGGATTTGAACTCACATCTACCTGGTTCTAAGCCTAATACTTTATCCATATTACACCACACTGTCTTTGTGCCCTACTTTAGGGATTGAGGCCGGACCTGTGATTTTGTTGATACAGGGAATTATCAGGCAAGGGAACTGGTTTTACCAAGGCAAGTTGACATCTTCTCTGCAGCTCAATCATAGAGAGCAGCCTAGGGGCACTGAGAGTGAGAAGGAGAGAGAGGGAGAGAGATAGATGGAAGGAGAAAGGGATAGAGAGAGTGTGTGAGTGAATGAAAGGAGGAGAGAGAGAGGATGGTAGGGAGTGAGGGAAGGAGGGGGCAATAAGATAAAGAGGAGGTGAGAAAGGGGCAGCTATGTGGTACAGTGGGACTTGCCCAGGATTACATGGCCAGGGTGTGTCAGAGGCAAGACTTGAACTCAGGTCTTCCTGACACTGAGGCAAGTCCTAGCCACTAAACCACATTGTCTCTCATGCTAATATGTCATCTGGGGCAATTACATGGTATGGAGGACAAAGCTCCTGGCCTGGAGTCCAAAAGACCTGAGTTCAAATATGGCATTCTACACTTACCAGCTGTGTGACCCAACCAATCACTTCACCTCAAAGGATTACTGAGAGCAACAAATGAAACAATAATTACAAGTACTTAGCACCATTCCCAGTACACAGTTAAGCATTATGTAAATGTTAGCTATTATTATGTCTTAGAAAATGAGGACAAAAGGATTTTTTTAAAAACCCTCTTTCTTTATCCTCTCCTCCTTTTTAGTCCTTTGCTTTTGATCCCTTCCCTCCCCCTCATCTTTTAACACTTTTGTCTCTCTCCAGCCAGGGAAGAACACTTATTTGAATTATGAATTTTTATTGGATGAAATGAGCTTGAAATTTAACTCATACCAGTTCATACACAGGTCATTAAGGTCAAAATTATGGTCATTAAGGAAGATATTGTTCCTCATTCTGTATGGTGCCTCTGAAAGTGCAGAATATCCATCACATTGCGTAACGTGAAAGTAAAAACAAAACAAAAAGATTTATTGAGCAAAATCACCGTGAAAGACATGTAACATGAGAGACATTGTCCTTATCCTTAAAGAGTTTATAGTATATTTGAGAAACAACCATCCTCAAGATATCCAGGGAGAGAGAGAAAAGAAGAGGCCCCAGGACAAGAGCCTGGAAAACACCTTTTCTAAAGGGAAAGGAGTTAGATGATGATCCAGTAAAGGATACAGAAAAGGAGCTGTGAGTGGCAAGGTGGAAATCAAGAGAGTGAGTATGGAAACCAAGGGAAGAAAGAGGGTCCAGGAGGAAGGGACGGTCAACAGAATCAAAAACTGCATAGAGGTCAAGGAGAATGAAGACTGAGAAAAGGCCATCAGGTTTCCCACAAAAGAGATTGTAGTAGTGTCACTCTACTGCAGTAGTACGGATGTGGCAGGGCTGACAAAATGTTGACTTCCTCAATCACAAAGTCTGGTCACTGTAGTTCTATAACTTTTCTTATTATGTGGATAAGGGTATGACCTTGCCTTCATAACTGCAAGTGCTATGGTTCTTCATGCTAAAGAAAACGAATTAATATTATATGCTATAGAATATATATATATATATATATATGTATATATATATATATACACACACACACATTTATTCCTACTATATCAATAAGAACTTTAGCAAGATTTTTGCATTTGGAAAGTTTATTCCCCCTCCATTATGAGATCTGAGTTAATATTTCACAAGTAGAAACCCAAGGGGCGGGCCAAGGGAGGGTCGAAGAGGGAATCATAAACACCTTTATGCAGCCTTTGATTCCTCACTTGAGAGGATGATGATGATAATAATAATAGTGGTAATAACAATAATAGCCAAAACTCACACAGCACTTATTCTGTACCAGGCACTGTGCTAAGCACCTTACAATTATTATTTTATTTGATGCTCACAACAATTCTGCTAGATAGGTTCTATTATTACCCCCATTTTACAGATGAGGAAACTGAGGCAAACAAATGTTAAGTGATTTGCCCAGCTAGGCAGCTAGTAAATGGGTGAGGCTGGATTTTAACTCATGTCTTCTTGACTGCAGACCTGGTACTCAATCCACATGGAATCCAATGTCATTCTCTTTGACTTGTCAGATAATTGGCATGTATCTAATAGATGTTGATTGTCCCTTGATTTCTGCTTTCCTTTTTAAAACCAAAAGATCTTTTCTTTGCTCAATAATAATTTTATAAATAAGTATTCAGGGGCAGCTAGGTGGCACAGTGGATGGAGCACTGGCCCTAGATTCAGGAGGATCTGAGTTCAAATCTGGACTCAGACACATAACACCAGTTGTGTGACCCTGGGCAAGTCACTTAACCCCATTGCTTAGCCAAAAAAAAAATATACATGTATATAAGTATTCGTATGAACCTAGAGGGCCCTATAGCAACTAACATCATAGACAAAACTTTCGGTGTCCCAAATTTGTTAGCTAACCTTGAAAATGTGAGGGAATGTTCCACTTCCATGCTCTCTTCCCCCTCAACCAATGATTACACTCAAAGATCCATAAACATACAACTGGAAGCAGTCATAGCAGATGACACCTTACTCCCCACAAATCAACATCCTGGAAACCCTGAAAAGGAGGAAGTGCCTCTACCATATATAAGAAATGAGACTTTTCCTATTCAAAAAGGAAGAGGTAGGAAGCTTATATCTGGAGTTGCTACATAACCATAATCTGGGGAACTACATACCAGTGGCCCAATATAGATATAGTTTTAGATGTCCATTCCTGCTCATAGACTGCTATAAATAATAACTCTTAAGAAACTTCCTTTGGGAGAATATTGTGCACAATAACAACAATATTGTAAGGATGATCGACTGTGAAAGACTTAGCTGCTTTGATCAAGACAATGACCTAAAATGATTCCAAAGGACCCATGATGAAAAATCCTATCCACTTCCTGAGAGAAAATTAATGAACTCTGAGTACAGATTGAAGCATACCTTTTTGTTTTACTTTATTTTCCTTAGGTTCCTTTCTTTTGTAAAGTGGCTAATGTGGAAATATGTTTTGCATGACTTCACACATTATAATCGATATCATATCACTTGCTTTCTCAAGGAGTGGGGGAAAGGCAGGAGGAATGGGGAGAATTTGGAACTCCTAAATTTTTAAAATGAATGCTAAATTGTTTATACATGCAATAGGGAAATATTTAATGAAATACATAAGATATATTTTGACATGTAATTCATGCTTGGGTTGGGTTTCCTTTTTCCCTCTCTACTTTGGATGCTTGAGTTGCCACTTATTTATTTGGAGAGGCATTTGCCACCAAAAGAAGCAAATGAAATGAGTAGGAGGAACCACTCAAGTCTCTGCTTCATTTTTAAGTTTCTTAAATTCAAAGTACTCTCATTTCAACTGCTGCAATGAGAATCCTTGATTTTAGGATGGAGCATTCTAACTCATGTTCCTGGCTTAGAGGATATGAAAGAAGAAGCAACCAATGCTGAAGAGGCTGACTAATGAAGCAATATCTTCTGGTTAGATCCAGGTTTCTAAGAGGAAAAGAAGATAGGAAAGAATGTAAAAAACAAAAGTATGAGATTAAAGGCAAGCTTCAGAATGAGAGGACAAAAGAGAACGTGAAGTAGAAGAATTAGCTAAATAAGAATGAAGTGTAGAATGAGATAGCAAGAGAAGTGAGCTTTTGTCCTCAGAAATGTCAACATAAAATCACTTGAATTAAGGGAAGAATTGACAGGAGCCTCTACCTTCCAGTAGGCTGTGATATTCGATAGTGGCATTATTATAGTGTCCCCTCTATAAATACTAACAAGCTGAGAAGGTTGAGTTGCCAAAGAGCTCAGACCAGAGATCTGGGTCCCCAGGGACCACACTGAACTTAGATTGGGCACCAGATCAATAATTATATTCCAAGATAGTGAGAAATGAAGCATATCCAGAACATACCCCTACATGGGGAACTTGTACTCAGCTCCATATCTGATTTCTGAGTGCCAGGTTTTATAAGCATTCCTGACATGTACGTCCTGAGTTTCTTTTCCTTAGGGCTCACAGGTGTTCAAAAGTGAGGCCTCTGACACTTTCCATCAAACAATTCATCTTGTCCCTGCCAGACTCCCTCAAGTCCCGTAGGTTCTACTGAACGCTCCCTCAGTCTAGGCCTCCACTGAATCTTGCCTAGGAGAACCAAAGGTCCTTTTTCGAGAAATTTTCCATCTTGGGCCTGATATTGCTATCTACAATAAAATCTCTAGTCTTGGAACTATCCACAGCCAAGGCTCCTGTGTACAACCCAGGAGATTTATCCCTTGCCTAATGATGTTTCTTTGTATGACTCAGGGGAACTAGCCCATGCCTCACATACAGGTGAGCTCTCTCTTCTGCGAGAATGATCTTCAGCCCTATCTGCAAGTGAACTGTCTTTTCCTGATGTAGTGGACCTAGCTCTGGCCCTTCTCCCTAGTGAGCTATCCCTTTCTGCTCTAAATATTCCCTTCAACTTCCTTGCTGTCTGACATTATTTATTCATTCAGATCTCTATTTTCTCGACCAAATCCTCCTCATGAGAGGATAAATAAATCAGTTCCCAGGTTGTGGTAGAAATAAGATATACTAAGGTAGCTGCCATGCTAAGACTTAGTTTAGTCTTTCCCTTAAAAAAATATTGTCAAGCTGCCATGGAGATTTAATTAGTCCAGGAGAGTAAATTTCAGACGATGAATATAGCTGCCTGGTCACTGAAGCCAGTACAGGAGGACTCACTGGCTCCAACCTCAGGCCTGACATACAACTATTTTGTTATAATGTTTATTTAATTTAATTTTAATTTTTTCAATTACCAAACATTAATTTTCTCTATTTTATACCCATCAATTGATCAACAAAAAAGAAAAAGAATGCCCTCATAATAAACATACATAGTCAATTAAAGCAAATTCTTACATTGGCCATGTTAGAAAAGGCATGTCTCACTCTTTATCTTGAGTCGATCACCTCTCTGGCAGGAGGAGAAAGCATGTTTCATCTTCTGTCCTCTAGTTTTATGGTTTATCGTTGCATTGATCAGAGTTCTTAAGTCTTTCAAAGTTGTTTTGCTTTATAATGTAGTTATTGTGTATATGTTGTTCTTTTGGTTTTACTTGATTCATTCTGCATCTTGCATTTCATACAAGTCTTACAAGTTTTTTCAATCGTCATCTAAGCTGTTACTAGAAAAAAAAATAAAGAATTACATCAATGAAATAGAACAAGGTATTCCAGAAAATTGATCAAATAAATACAAAAGATTTGTGATAGACAAACTTTAGAAAATAAAAACTGGGGGGAAAGTTAATTATTTAACAAATGTACGTGGTTAGTGTTCCAAAAAGAGCAGGGATTTCTTTTTTATCTTTCTTATAGTAAGCATTCAAAATACATTTGTTGATTTGATTTGGTCATGCCACCAAGATAGAAATGATTTGCCTCTTTCAAATGTGAACCATTTAGCTGACCCAGGAAGTATGCCAGCAGCCCTGTGGGAGGACACCATCATTTATTTTAGGCAGCGTGGATAGAACACTTCCTAGAGTCTTAGTTCTAATTGAACACTTAGTTCAAATCCTGCCTCAGACACTTACTAGCTGCGTGCCCTGGGCAAGTCACTTAACCTCTGTCTACCTCAGTTTTCTCATCTGTAAAATGGGGATAATACCAGTACCTACCTCCCAGGGTTGTTGTGAAGATCAAATGAGATAATATTTGTAAAGAGCTTAGCACAGCATCTGGCATATAGTAGGTGTCATATAAATGCTCATTCCCTTCCTTTCTTCCTTTCTGGTAGTGATCAAAGTCCAATGCAGCTTTGACCTACTTAACACTTTTTTCATGCAATTCTGAGAAACAAAAACAGACATCATTAGTATATAATAATCATTGTCCATATTTAGCTTTTCCTATCAAAACCTCATTGACTAAATACTTCTTGATCTAACCTAAACTAACAGAAAATCATTGTTGTGGTCTATAGATAAATCATAATATTTATTGCATTGTAAAAAGTTACTAAAGAGACAGTTATAGAGAATTATGAACAGTATTAATTGATGCAGAATAAAAGGAGGAGAATCAAGAGAATAAGTTATACAAATATGACAAAGAAAAGTACAAAGAAAGACTTAAGAACTCTGATCAATGCAATGATCAAACATGTTTCCAAAGGATCTATGACAAAGCACATTATCCATTTCCTAATAGAGAGCTGATAGATTAAAGATACAAAAAAATACATATATTTTGGACATAGGGAATTTGTTTTTCTTGACTGTACTAATTTGTTTCAAGATGTTTTGGGAGGGGGTGTCGGTTTTTTGTGTTTTAAATTGGGAGACAACTGTGGGGAGGAGGGAAATTAGCAATATTGTTACAACAAAAAAATGGCCATTTGAAACATTTTTAAATGCACAAAGAGATCAGAAGGAAGCACAGAGAAGTAGGACAGTTTTGAAAGTAATATGTGGAATTTATCATACATTTTTTTAAAAAAATAGTAAGAAATAAAGAACCGTAGTCTACCACATGCAATTCTCTTGTGTTCTGCTGCTTATGAGAAAATCATCCCTGACTTCCCTTTTGATACTCAAGTTCAAAATAAGGTAAGATTTAGAGCCTAAATGTGTTCTAGATATTTCAGTAGATCCCTGATCTCATCCCGTGTGTACTCTTTCAGTTATGCAGATGACAACTTATCCTCAATCGGTAATTGAAAATCTCGGGGCAGCTAGGTGGTGCAGTGGTTAGAGCACTGGCCCTGGAGTCAGGAGGTCCTGAGTTCAAGTCCAAACTCAGACGCATAAAACTTACTGGCTGTGTGATCCTGGGCAAGTCACTTAACCCTATTGCCTAGCCAAAAAAACCTCTCAATTAGTTTTGACCTTAGAAACTAAGATTACAATAGATTACCACTGAGCAAGACTGTGGAAACAATACATAGTTCAGTCCTCTCATTTTATAGTTACAAAACTAAGGCCCAGAGAAACAAAGTTATTTGCCAATAGTTGCTAAATAGTTGTGAGCCTTCCACAACCAAAAACTGACCTGGAGCTACAACCTCTGACACAGATGCACCTAAGAGAATAGAGAAGGAAAGATTTGGGGTTATTGTCAAGGATAAAACTTTCCCTGATCTTTTGACACAGATATCACTGCCAAGTTCTTGGGTGTTTTCCATTCCTAAGACTTTAATAACCCAGGAAGATGACTACTGAATGATGAATGTTGCAGCTACAGCAACTCACAAAGACCATCTACTGCAGTGTGAAGTAGCTTATAGATGCATTGGTAAACCAGAAGCCATCAATGCCAATGGAACCATAGCCCCTTGAAGGACTGACAGTCAGGTAAAGCTGTATTACACCATTTTACAGATAGTCAGGAACATTGCTCCACAAGGAACATACTTAGAGTTTCCACTTGTGGTTATCATAACCAGGTGGGTGCTTCAGGGTCTGCAGTCACATGATAGCCTTCTTTGAAAAGATTTTGGGATTTAGTATGATGTGGTAAACCCTGACTGACCTCTTAGTCATTCCCCCTTCTTATGACAGCAGAAGGTGGTGGGTAGGTGCTGTGTCAGTCAAATGAACAAACTTCTTGCCGCAGTGCTTTTCTGTCTGTGATTCTTCTTAGTGGCAAGCACTTTTCTCTAACTCTGGATTGTCATGATCAGGGTGGGGGAGGGGAGTCCTCATTCCCCTCATCCACTACCACTCTCCATGTTGATCACGAACATAGACATACAGACAGATAGATATACAAAGATAGAGAGATGATAGAAAAATAGAGATAAATGATAGAAAGATAGAAACAAGAGAGAAATGATAGAGTGAGCATTTATTAAGTACATTACATTCCTCTAAGAGTTGAGGATACAAAAAAACGAGAAATAAGAAACTCCTAACCCTCAAGGAGATTACATTCCAATTTTGTGGTTGTTGTTCAATTGAGTCCAACTCTTTATGACCCCCATTTGGGGTTTTCTTGGTAAAGATACTGGAGCAGTCTGCCATTTCCATCGCTAGATCATTTTACAGAGGAAGAAACTGAGGCCACCAGGATTAAGTAACTCGCCCAGGGTCACCAGCTAGTAAGTGTCTCAGGCTCAATTTGATCTCAGGAAGATAATGAATCATTCTGACTCCAAGCCCAGTGCTCAATCCACTACACCACCCAGCTGCCTCCACATTTCAATAGGGGAAGATAAAATGTAAAAGGGAGCTGGAAAGTGGAGTGAGGTGAGGGGAATAGGGTACACATGAAGCTGATGTGGAGGTAGAGCAGATGACCAGAGAGTAAGCAGGAAGTAAAATGAGCAGCATGGCTGGGGTTCCTCAAAATATGGTAGCCTCAGACCAGGCAGGTGGTCAGCAACCAATGAGAACTCCTCAGGATGGAGCTTTCACCTGAGCCCCTGGCTGCCTTTTCTACTTTGTTTCCTTTCCTAAGGAGGTGATTAAACAAGAGGTCAACATATCCATACTTAATGACAACCTTGTAAATCAGAAAAATTTAACGAGCTTGGATCTAGAGGAAACAGCAATTTAGTTTATGCAAATTCAGGAACAGTTGATATGTAAGATGCAGAAACAGTTGACCAAGGAAATAGTTGACTACAAAGTTTGGAAATGTAGAATTCCTAATCTAATAAGGTTTGAGTATCACCTTTCTCTCCCTGACAGCCTTGCCTTGTAACAATAGTTATAAATAAAGTTGCTGAATTGTGTTTCAAATTTGTCTTTTCTAAATGTATGCTTGTGAGTATCCTGTGTTTAGCATTCCCTCTTGTATATAGGAATAAATTACCTGATTCATATTGAACATTGAGCATCCCTTTAATCCCTTCTTTTAGAGGAAACTCAATGCGAGCCAGTAATGAAAATCATCCAAAGTTGAGGATTTAACAAGACAAAGTATATGAGAAAAGGAGTCCAAGCTCTCTGATTAAACGTAAGTTTTCCTAGTACTAAGCCTAGTCAGTCATGATGCCTCAGTACAGAACAAGGAAGGTCAAGTGCCCTAGCCCCTCTGGATCTAGGAGAGTGTTCTTATCAAGGTTTAGTTGAATTTAACAGCAAGCCAGCCACTGCTCTTAAAGAAGGAAACATTATTGAGATTTTCATGGCCACCTAAAGGGAGAGATGTGATCCTGCATTAGGTAAAACCATTTATTATCTGGAGCATAATATATTTTTTTCTATTCAAAACTACTTAGTATATTTGTTTCTTGCAATTTAGTGAGCTAAAAGAAAAGCAATGCTTAATAGGTGAATGTCAAAATTTAAATGTATCTTTCAGTATCACTTGGCCTTTATCTGAAGCTTGTTCCCTTTTGCCCTGACATATACATAGCTATGACTGACCTCAAATTGTCATTGATTCCATGACAGCTTTGCACAGGTAAAGGCAGCAAGAGAGGGATTCTGCTTATCAGTACTCTTTCTCACTGCAAGAAGATTAGAAGAGAAGGGAGGTTACCCCTGTCAAGTGAAAACAAACAAACGAACAAATCTGAAAAGTATACTGAAGAAAATGAAAAACAAATTGCATGGTTTTTGGATAATTCATGCAAAAATTTTTAAACAAGAACATTCCAAATGCATTCTTGTGCCTGATTCACTTTCTTAGAAAACTGAAGAGCATCAGAATGATTCTTTCCTTCCTACATAGGAAGTGTAGTGAAGAAAATGACCTCCATCAATAAACAAATGCGTTTGATAAATGTATGTACCAGCTTAGAAGTGTCAAGACTGGATCCTTTCAACTCCACGTAAAGATCACTAAGGTAGCAATAGTCTCTTTTTTACAAGTTTTCTCATTTCTGATATTTTTTCATAAATGAGAAAATACTATTAGTTTTACAAAAAAAGAAATAAAAGATAAGATCTAATTTGGATAAAGTTCCATTATATTGCACCTAAAGTATTAGAAAAAGTACTGTGGTCTACAGTGAATGCAGTAGTGTATTAACAGAGATCCACCATTGACTTGATAAATGGCTTTGAGCAAATTACTCAATTAATTTTTAAATATTTTCTTGATAGCTTAAATGTTTACAATAACTTCACTCAGAAATATATTCCTCCCTGCTTCCCTCCCCCAGAAAGTCATTATAACAAAGAATAAAAGGGAAAGAGAAAAATTAAAAAAAAACAACAACAACACTTCAGCAAACAAAATCATCATCACCTTAGCTGTCTGACAGAGTAAGGCAACATCATACCCCCTTGGTCCCACACATCTGCAAAGAAGCAAGGGAGTTAAGGGAGTTAAAATTCCCCTTTTCCTCTCCCAGGCCAACTTTGATCATTAGAATTGCATGGATGGGGGCAGAGCCAGAATGGCAGAGTAAAGGTAGAGACTCACCTGAGCTCTCCCCCAAAACCCTCTCAATAACTTTAAAAATGACTCTAAATAAATTCTAGAGCAGCAGAACTCACAAAAAGATGGAGTGAAAAACATTTCCAGCCCAAGACAACTTGGAAGGTCTACAGGAAAGATCTGTTGCAGTAGGGTGAGAGAGGAGTGCAGTCCAACACAGGTCATGCCAGCACAGCCAGGGCCCCAGCAAACCTGGAAGAGGTCTTGGGGCTACTGAATCACTGGCAGCAGTGGAGGTTTCCAGACCTCTCATCCCACAGATGCCAAAGACAACCTACAAAATCAATAGGAAAAGTCTGTGCACCTGGGTGAGAGTGTAGCTCTTTCCAGCAAATGAGGAGCAGGCTTTGGGAGCCACTTAATCAGGAGCAGCAAGGGCAGAAGCTGCTTCTGAGCCCTCAGGCCACAGATAGTAAGGGGATAGAATAACTGGTCAGAAGGAGATCTTTACTAGCACTGAGGGAGGACTCTGTTGCTTTGCCCATACTCAGATCAGGATGACAGTCCTGGGTGGCAGTCCCAGGGCGAGGAGGAATACTAGCACACCAGAGCTTCAGGTCACAGTGAAGTGGGAACCCTCCTCACAGTTCCAAGGCAGAAAAGAGTGCTTTTGGTCACTCACAGAACAGAGTGTAGGCCAGGAGAGGAATAAACACCTCTCCTTAGATCATACCACCTTAGAACAACTGAAAACTTACAGGTCCCTAGAAGGATCTCTGAAAACAGAGTTAAAAGTGAACTAACAGGCTGTAAAAATGAGCAAACAATTGAAGGGGGGGAAAGGCTCTGTCTCCTGAAAGTTACTATAGTGACAAGGAAGATCAAAACACACACTCAGAAGAAGACAACAAAGTCAAAGCTCCTACATCCAAAGCCTCCAAGAAAAATAGAAATTGGTCTCAGGCCGTGGAACAGCTCAAAAAGGATTGTGAAAATCAAGTAAAAGAGGTAGAGGAAAAACTGTGAAGAGAAATAAGAATGATTCAAGAAAATCATGAAAAACAAGTCAACAGTTTGCTAAAGGAGACACAAAAAATCCTGAAGAAAATAACACTTTAAAAAACAGAATAGGTCAAATGGTAAAAGAGGTCTAAAAAACCAATGAGGAGAAGAAAGCCTTAAAAAGCAGAATTGACTAAATGGAAAAAGAGGTACAAAGGCTCACAGAAGAAAATAATTCCTTAAAAATTAGAATGGAGCAAGTGGAAGCTAATGATTTTATGAGACATGAAGATGCAAGAAAACAAAACCAAAAGAATGAAAAATGGAAGACAATGTGAAATATCTCATTGGTAAAACAACTAACCTGAAAAATAGATCCAGGAGAGATAAGTTAAAAATTATTGGACTACCTTAAAGCCATGACCAAAAAAAGAGCCTAGACATCATCTTTCAAGAAATTATCAAGGAAAACTGCCCTGATATTCTAGAACCAGCGAGTAAAATAGAAATTGAGAGAATCCACCAATCAACTACTGAAAGAGATCCCAAAATGAAAACTGCCAGCAATATTGTAGCCAAATTCCAGAGTTCCCAGATCAAGTAGAAAATATTGGAAGCAGCCAGAAAAAAACCATTCAAGTATCATGGAGCCACAGCCAGGATAACACAAGATTTAGCAGTTTCTACATTAAAGAAATTGGAGAGCTTGAAATATGATATTGCAGTGAGCAAAGGAGATTATAACCAAAAATCACCTACCCAGCAAAAATGGTATAATCCTTCAGGGGGGAAAAAATGAACATTCAATCAAGCATTCTTGATAAAAAGACCAGAGCTGAACAGAAAATTTGACTTTCATATACAAGACTAAAGAGGAGCAGAAAAAGGCAAACAGAAAAGGGAAATCATAAGAGACTTAATAAGGTTAAACTGTTTATATTCCTATATAATATTTGTAACTTATAAGAACTTTCCCATTATTAGGGTAGTTAAAAGGAGCATATATAGACAGAGGGTACAGGTGTGAGTTGAATATGACAGGATGATATCTAAAAAAAAATAAAATTAAGGGGTGAAAGATGAATGTACTGGGAGAAAGGGAAAGGGAGAGGTAGGAGAGGGAAATTAACTCACACAAAAGAGGCAAAAGCAAAAGCTTTTACAGTGGAGGGGAAGAGGGGAGAGGTGAGGGAGAGTGAGTGAACCTTACTCTCATCAAAATTGGCTCAAAGAGGTAATAATATACACACTCAATTGAGTAAGGAAATTTATCTTACCCTACTGGAAAGTAGGAGGGGAAAGGGATAAAAGAAAGGTGATAGAAGAAAGGGTAGATTGGGGGTGGGGGAGGTAGTCAAAAGCAAACATTTTTGAGGAGAGACTGGGTGAAAGGAGAGAGAGAATAGAAGAAACAGGGGGGATGGTATGGAAGGAAGTACAGTTAGCAATAGTAACTGTGAAAAAAAATATTGAAGCAAGTTTCTCTGATAAAAGCCTCATTTCTCAAACATATAGAGAACTGAGTCAAATTTATAAAAATAAGAGCCATTCCCCAACTGATAAATGATCAAAAAATATGATCACTTTTCAGGTGAAGTAATCAAAGCTATCTATAGCCATATTAAAAAATACTCTCACTATGGATTGGAGAAATGCAAATTAAAATAATTCCGAGGTACTACCTCGTGTCTATTAGATTGGCTAGAAAAGGTAAATGACAAATGTTGGAGAGAATGTAGGAAAAATTAGACTTAATGCACTGTTGCTGTAGTTGTGAACTGATTCAACCATTCTGGAGAGCAATTTGGAATTATGCCCGAAGGGCTATAAAACCAAGCATACCCTTTGACCTAGGAATACTACTACTAGGTCTGTATCCCAAAAGAGATAAAAAAACAAAAGGAAAAGGATCTATATGTACAAAAATATTTATAGCAGCTCGTTTATGGGAGCAAAAGAATTGCCATCAATTGGGGAATGGCTGAATAAGTTATGGTATGTAATTATGATGGAATACTATTATACTATAAAAAATGATGAGCAAGATGCTCTCAAAAAAACATGGAAAGACTAGCATGGACTGATGCAAAGTGAAATGTATTGTGTGCAAAATAACAACATTATTTTAAGATGATCGGCTGCTAGTGACTATTCTCAGAAACACAATGATCCAAGATAGCTCTGAAGGACTTATGATGAAAATGCTATCCATTCCCAGAGAAAGAGCTGATGATGTCTGAGTACAGATCAAAGCATACTTTTTTTTTTCACTTTATTTTTTCTTGAGTTTTTTTCTGTGTTCTCTTTTACAACAAGACTATTATGGATATGTTTTCATGATGACACAAGTGTAACCTATATCAAACTGCTCGTCTTCTCAGTGAGGGAGAGTGGAGAGGTAGGAAAGGAGAGAATTTGGAACTCAAAGTTTTAAAAAACGAATGTTAAAAATTGCTTTTATTTGTAACTAGGAAAATTTTTAAAATGAATAAGAACTGCACATAATTGAGGTTTGTTTGTTTTTCCAGCTGTTCTTTCCATTTACATTATTGTAATCATTACGTATATTGCTCTCCTAGTTCTGCTTACTTCACTTTTCATCAGTTCATATACAAGACTCTGTATTGTTTCTCTGTATTTTTTATATTCATTGTTTCTCATTGTTCAGTAACATTCCATTTCTCTGTATTTTTTATATTCATTGTTTCTCATTGTTCAGTAACATTCCATTTCATTTATGTACCTTAATTTTTTTATGCCATTATCCAATCAGTGGGCATCCATGTGGCTTCCCTTTGCTTTGCTTCTATGAAAAGCATTGCTATAAACATTTTTGGTGTATACTGGACCTTTTGCCTTCTCTTTCTTGGGATATGTGCCTAGCAGTGGGATCTCTGGGTCAAAAGAGATTAATTCCATTTCAACCCAATAGACGTTGATCAAGTGCCTATGCTATGAGTTCAACTTTGCCTCAGTTTAAGTGAGTGGGATTGATCAGGAAAAAGACCAGCTTGGTGAAGTTTCAGGAAGCTGAGACTTTGAGACTTTCATCAAATCTGGCTATCAAGGGTCTGGATATGCCCCCTGGTTCCTCAATGAGCATATAGATCTCCTTAAATGTCATCCTGAAGAAGAGGAGCCCTCTGCCTCAAAGCACTGACAGCTCTAGACTCTGACAGCCTCTCTAGAGCTGATGTACCCAATGGAGCTCAGCTACTCAGATCCATGGTGCATGTGCCCAGTCTTCCACACTCTCACTTGAGACTGGGCTATTATTTCAAATAGCCATATCTTTGTTCTGGGACATAACTGATAATGAATCTCTATCCTGAAGATCTTGAGAGTGCTAAGCACATTCCAGACAGCCCCAAATATGAGTACACTTAGGTTTCCCAGGGAGGAAAAAAACCTAGCCAACATGAGCTACTAATGGTAGTGAGTAGTAGTGTCATTGGTTCAGCCAATGGTATGTCACAGCAGTAACCTAGCTGAACAAGAGGGTAATCACCTCAATTCTATTTCTAGATAGATTAGGAGAGAAGGGAAACATCCTAGAATGACCCAGCCTATTACAGAAAAGATGATCTCATACTCACAGTCCTGAAAGCTGCAAAGGACTGTGCTGTGTTATAGGGATCTCACCCATAAAAAAAAATCCTGGTCTTTGCCCTTCTCTACTACTGTGACCTTTTGAGACAGTGCAGGACCAACGGGGAAGGAATTGATTCTCTAGTAACTCAGAGTTCTGCTAGTTTTGTCTTCTGGAAGATATTAGAAGCTAGCTTTCTTGAGACAAAAAGGGTGAGCTCCTGGACTGGACAGACCTCTTAGGAGAGAATTGTCTACATGTCCCTTGGAGGTGGAAAAGCAAGAAAGGAATGAACCATAATAGAGTTCACTTAGCTCCCACTCCTCAGAATGTACTCCGTGACTTTCAGAGTCTATCTCTACAAGTGTGAATAGCTAGTTCTTGAGCAAGGGCTCAAAGAAACTTCTCCAAGGAACCCAAACAAGCCTCTAATCTCATGGCACTACTGTTTGGATTCACATACCACCCCCACCAAGGAAATTAATTAAGTCTTGCTGGAAAGAATTCATATTCCTATACGAATAACTCAGAGTAGTAATTTAGTGCAAGAGCCAGGTTTTTTCTCCTCTGTATCATGTCTTGGTCCCTTGCTGCCACTAAAGCTCCATGGCCACACACGTGATTCTCTTTTTTCCAGGAGGTTATCACTATTACTAACTTAGCTTTTTCTCTGTAGAAAGTGAATCCCTGAACTCTCAAACTTAGGATAGCTAGAGGTAACTGCCTTTCTTATCAGATCTACACTGTCTAAATAACTCACAATGGTATTGCATGTGTGGTGTCTTATTAGTGAGTCAGAGCAAATACAGGGCTCATTATATCTAACCAGCCTTAGAATACAGATCATGCTTCACAGCCCATCAAATCATCCACCCAATCACATGTCTACCCATTTTCCTTCCCATTGCCACCACCACTACTCCCCCCTTCCCCTACCTCCAGGTTCTTGGTCTGGGAATAGTAATGAAATCAGCACCACCATTGCTACTGGAAAGAACATGTCAATGATTATTCTATGCCAACATCTCTGTGACTTCTGAAATGATAATGTCTTTTCCAAGCCACCACTCTTTTATGTATGATCATCCCCTACTAGAATGTTAACCCTTAAGGAAAGGAACCATCTTGGTTTTGTATTTGTGTCCCCAGTATTTAGCACATGGTTTTATATATAGTAAACAGTTGATAAGTATTTGCCATCAATCCATTCATTCATAGTATCTGAAGGCTAAGTTCTTGTTCCCTCTCCAGGGCCAGGACAAAATGGGCAATCCTCTTCTCTCTGAGAGGTCTATGTTGTTGTTGTTGTTGTTGAGTTGTTTTAGTCATGTCCAACTATTCGTGACCCCATTTGGGATTTTCTTGGCAAAGGCACTGGAGTGGTTTGTCATTTCCTTCTCCAGATCATTTTACAGATGAGGAAACTAAGACAAACAAGATTAAGTGACTTGCCCAGGGTCACACAGCTAGTATCTGAGGCCAGACTTGAACTCAGGAAGATTAGTCTTCCTGATTTCAGGCCTAGCACTCTATGCACTGTACCACCTAGCTATCCCTTGTCTCTCTAGAATTATGAGTTTCTGAAGACAGAGAACTTGGGTTCAAATCCTCTCTTTGGCATTTACTTAACTATGTGACATTGGTCAAGTCACTTCTGCTCCTTGGTCCTCGGTTTTTTCATATGTAAAATAAAGGTAGACTAGATGACCTCCAAAGTCCCTTCTAGCCCTAAGTCTATGATCCTATGAACTCTGTAATTACTTGATATCATTTAAGAAATCCCCTTTCCTCCACCCAAAATTTGGACATATGCCTCTATCATCTCTTAAAGCTATATAGTTGAAAGACTTCATCACTGCCTCTTGTCTTCATTAGTGACTCCTAGGGGATAGCTATGTACACGTACAAGCTTTTACTCCCTGGTCAACTCAAATTCTTAGTTCTTCTGGTCTAAGATCTGTTTTCAGCTCTTTAAAGGTATCCCAAATAGACACTCGCCAGAAGTCTGCTGGGTTTCTTTTGTAGGCCCCAGAAAGGCCCAGAACAAAGTGCAGCTCTGACCCACAACAACTAGATTAATTATTTAATCTTTAGTTGCTAAGACTTAAGATGATAATCTCAATCCTTCTGACAAGGTGCCAATGGGTAGTCAAAGTTCCATTCAAAGGTTCACCTCTATACAGACTCATCAAACTGATCATTTTTCCTGATCAGCTTCTTCCATAAATATCCATAAATGGAGATGTTTTTAAAAGTGATCTATAAAGTACTTTGAGCATCTTTCAAAGAAAAGCATCACAGAAGTAACAAGTATTGTTATTTGTCTGAAATGATATTATTTGGCTTTCCTTGTTTCATGGGATTAATAATTCTATAATTAGCAGGTGTGGCAATGGAAGGCAAAGTTGGCTAGCTGATAATCTCTCTTTTCCACACCCTCCTCTTTTCTGGAGTGAGGGAGGTGGGGACCTCCATATCCCAAGGCCACAGCTATCTCCTCCCAGGGAGCTAGTTCAAGACACATTCTTCTCTTTGGTCACTATCTTATGCATACATACTCTCACATCAGAGGCCAGAGATTGAATCAGCCATGCCTTGCTACAAGTTAGCTCATTTTTAGGTTAATGGAGATGGGTTCAGGGCCACCTTGCCTCCTTCTGTTCTATTTTATGGAGTTTAAGCCAAAGAAAAAAATATTAATAAAAGCAAAACAGCTCAAAATTCCCAGTTAGGAAAATTCTTAACATCTGAATAGAGGTTTAGATCTCTGCCGTATTTAAATTCTATGCATTTACAGTTAATCTCTGGCTTCTTCCATTCTCCTTTGTTCAATGTGGACTACATATCCATCCATACACACACATATATATACATACATACACACACACACACACACACACACACACACACACACACATATACATGGAGGACAAGCTTTCATGATTGACTATACATATTTTTATAAAGAGCAAAATCAGGATAAAAGAAACAGAGAAAAAAAGAAACAAGAGTATATAATAGTGTTTGTTGTTGGACCAGCACAGGTTGGGGAAGATGTGAAAAGCAGACCTTTTTGGAAATTTCTTTTGTTCTTAAAGAGGTGATTATAGCTATCAAGTTTAGCCCAAGTTCTCTGTTTCAAGATGCTTGGAACTTGCAGGGAACTGATGGACTACCATGACCTTGTCTCTCTTTACTCTCCATAAAATTCCCCTCCTTAGCTCTCATTCTGTGTGTGTGTGTGTGTGTGTGTGTGTGTGTGATCTTTGTGTCTCTGTCTCTGTCTCTATCTATCTATTTAACTATCTATCTATCTATCTATCTCTATCTCTCTTCCCCATCCCCCCATTGTCTCTTTAGCTGCTGCTTGCTGCCTCATTCCAGCTCAGCTGATTAAGTCACAGGTCGGGGCTGAAGTGACTGCCACCACTACTGCAGATGCTACTAAGCTTCTAAATTGCAAGCTCCTTCTTATCACCCTGCTTTCCTACAGACTGTATATTCCTCTTTCAAAATCCCTGGCATGACACCAGCCTGACTCCTGGCTCAAAGGTTGCAATAATCCAAATCTTTCTTATAGATGAGAAGGAATGTTTTTCCCTCTATAATACAAAACCCAGAATAACATTCAGTTCTCAAAGACCTAATATAGTTTACAAACACTTTCTTCATAGCAATTCTGTGAAGTAATATTCTCATTTACAGAGAGAGAATCGAGGCTTGTAATGATTACATGCCTTGTCAATAGTCACCCCCAAGACAGGGAAGAGCCAGAACTCAATCCTAAGTCTTCAGATTTCAAGTCCAACAGCACCTTCCCACCACATTGGGCTGATCACCAAGAGTCCACTTTCTCAGTTTTCCCTGTTGTTTGATTCATTCTTGTCTTGAAATCTATAAGCCATTAAATTGCTTTGTGGTATTTGAGCAGGCTTTACTTGGATGTTCTGGTCATCTTTTCTGAAGTGTAATAACTAACCATCATTTCTGGTGAAGAAATGGAAGCTGGAGGTGGCCTACACTCCCACAAAATAAAAATCAAGGGGTGGAGAATATAACTGCCCCACTCCACCCCCAACCATGAATAAAAATCTAGTTCTTCCCTTTTCTGGAGAGGATTAGCAAGGAAGAAGTTTTTCAACTGCTGTCATCTGACCAGCTGTTTCTCAGCACACCCTAGATCATGCTCTATTTGGGGTTGAGGGGGTTCTTTTATCCATAAGGATTTCAAGACTCTATAATTCAGGTATAGGGTGGTCATATGCCCTTCAAGGTAAAGTCATATGATAATGTATAAATGTAGTGTTGAGAGAGAGAGAAATTGAATAAAAATGGGGATGAACAGTTGTCATGCAAAATAATAACAAAGAACAGAAAAAAAGAGTTTTTGTTCTTTTCTCTTAAAAATCCTATCTAGCTATTTATGAGATTGCATAAACCAGGAGATAAATATAAAATCTTTCATTTCTCCACAAAGTAAAAAATGTTAGCTTAGACTATTCAGCTCAGCTCTTTATTCATTCCTCAGGGTATTTTATTCAGCACTTACATAACATCTCAGTAGCTTAAAATATTTTGTAAACAATCAATATCATGGAATCTTTTTCTAAAAGATTTACTGGAATGCCATGCAAAAAATAATAATAATAATAATAACAATTAATGTTGTAATAAAGGCAGTAAAACTTGAAACTTCAATAATTTCTACTGTATTGAGTTTTACTAAGAGAAAAAGAGGCAAGTAAAAATTTCTCAAGGATTGCCAACAGCCCCTGTGACTACAGGATATTTTCCTGGTCTCAAACATTAGATAGGCTTCCTCTCAGGTCTTGTAAGATTTCTGAATGTGTTTGGTCTCTGTATTTCCCAAAGGCAGCCTGCTCTATCACAGTATAACTGCCAGGAAAGAATACACTGGATCTGTCTGAGACAGACAGACAGACAGACAGACAGAGACAGAGAGAGACAGAGAGAGAGAGAGAGACAGAGACAGAGAGAGAGACAGAGAGAGAGAGAGAGAGAGACAGAGAGAGAGAGAGAGACAGAGAGAGAGAGAGAGAGAAACAGAGAGACAGAGATAAAGACAGAGACAGAAGAGAGAAAGAGAGAGAGAGTGAGTGAAAGGGAGGGAGGGAAAGAGAGACAGAGAGACAAAGAGAGGAAGAGAAAGAGAGGGAGAGAGAAAGAGAGAAAGAGAAAGAGACAGAGAGAGACAGAGAGAGGAAGAGAAAGAGAGGAGAAGAGAGAGAGGAGAAGAAGAGAGAGAGAAGAGGGATTCATTCAATTTAACAAAGTTTTATAATGTGCAAGGCACTTGTCATATAAAGGGGGGAAAAATAAAATTTCCTCCTTTTCAGAGTTTGCATTATCCTTGTGTACAAGTAGCATAATGCAAGTATAGGGAGTGATGCAGCAAAAGAGAATTTCAGCCAAAATACATTAGAAGAAAAATTTAAGAAAGGCAAATTTTATTTTATTTTATTTTTGCTATGGGGATTAGATGGACTTCAAGGAAGAGGTAGCACTTCTTCTGTTTTCTTCTTTAGTCAATTTTTTTTCCTAATTAAATATTAAAAAAATTTTAGTATTCATTTTTTTTATTTTGAGTTTCAAATTCTCTCCTTTTCTCCCTACTGTCCACCCTCCTTGAGAAGGCAAGCAATTTTATATATATATTGTACCTGTACAGTCATGCAAAATATATTTTCACATTAGTCATATTGTGAAAGAAAATAGACCCTCCCCCCCAAAAAAAGAGAAAAATAAGAAAAATAAAGAAAATAAGAAAAATTATGTTTTAATTTACATTCATATTCCATTAATTTTTTCTCTGAAGGTGGGCCACATTTTTCATCATAATTTCTTTGAAATTGTCTTAGATCATTGTATTGTCGAAAATAGTTCTCCTGGTGATGCTTACTTTACTTTGCATCAGTTCATGTAATCTTTCTAGGTTTTTCTGAAAGAATTCTGCTAGTCATTCCTAATACCACAATAATATTCCATCACAATTATATACCACAACTTGTTCAGCCCTTCCACAATTGATAGACATGCCCTCAATTTCCAATTCTTTGCCACCACTGAAGTGCTGCTATAAGTATTTTTGTACATACATGTTCTTTTCCTTTTTCAAAATCTCTTTGGGATACAGATCTAGTAGTGCTATTGCTGGGTCAAAAGGTATGCACAGTTTTATAACCATTTTGGCATTGCTTCAAAGTGCTTTCCAGAATGGTTGGATCAGTTTTCAGTTCTCCCAACAGTACATTTGTGTCACATTTTTCCCACATTCTCCCCCCCCAACATCTGTCATTTTTTTCTGTCATATTAGCCAATATGATAGTTGTGAGGTGATACCCCAGAGTTGTCTTAATTTGCATATTCTAATAAATATTGATTTTTCATGTGACTATAGATATCTTCAATTTTTTTGTCTTAAAACTACCTATTCCTATCTTTTGGTCATTTACCAGTTGGAGAATGACTTGTATTCTTATTAATTTGACTTAGTTCTCTATATAGTTGAGAAATGCGGCCTTTATCAAAAGTTGTGATAATTTTTCCCCAGTGTTCTACTTTCCTTCTAATCTTGGTTGCATTGGTTTTGTTTGCAAAACCTTTTTAATTTAACTTAATCAAAATCATCCATTTTACATCCCATAACCTTCTCTATCTCTTGTTTGTTCATAAATGCTTCCCTTCTTCTTATATCTGACAAGTCAACTATTCCATGCTCCCCTAATTTACTTATTGTAGTATCCTTTATGTATAAATCATGTACCCATGACCTTATCTTGGTATATGGTGTGAGATGCTGGTCTATAGCTAGTTTCTGCCAAACTGATTTCTAGTTTTTCCAATAGTCTTTAGCTTGTTCTTGTCCCAAAAGACTGGATCTTTGGGTTTATCATATACTAGATTATTATGGTCATTAATTACTGTATATTGTGTACTTAAACTATTCCACTAATCCACCACTCTATTTCTTAGCCAGTACCAGATTATTTTCTTGATTACTGCTTTGTAATACAGTTTGACAGCTGGTACTGCTAGGCTACCTCCCTTCACATTTTTTTCATTAATTCCCTTGATATTCTTGAACTTTTGTTCTTCCAAGTGAATTTTTTTATTGTTTTTTTCTAGCTCTATAAGATAATTTTTAGGGGGCAGAGCCAAGATGGCAGAATGAAAGCAGTGACTTGCTTGAGCTCTTCCCCAAACCCCTCCAAATACCTGTAAAAAATGGTTCTAAACAAACTCTAGAGCAGCAGAACCCACAAAAAGACAGAGAAAAACAAATTTCCAGCTCAAGACAACTTGAGTGGTTGACTGGAAAGGTCTATTGTGCCAGGCTGGGAGAGGAATGCAGTTCAGCATGGACGCTTAGGCAAAAACCAGGCCTCAGCAAACCTGGAGCAGGCCTCAGAGTACTGAATTATGGGCAGCTGTGGCAGTTTCCAGACTTCTCAACCCACAAAAGCCAAAGACAACTTAGAAGGTCAGTAGGAAAGGTCTGTGACTGTGGTGAGAGAGAAAATTGGTCCCAGCCCCAGTCCCACCATAGCCCCCAGGCAGTGGATGCTTCCAGACCTCTCACCCCACAGACTGAGAGGGAATCAAATGGCTGATCAGAGGGGGATTTCAGGGATCTCTTTGCTGGAACATGAGCAAAATGCTCAAAAAAGTAAGACTATAGAATCTTTCTTTCATGACAAAGAATATCAAAACATACAACCAGAAGACAACAAAATCAAAGCTCCGACATCCAAAGCCTCCAAGAAAAATATGAATGGGTCCCAGGCCATGGAAGAGCTCAAAAAGGATTTTGAGAAGCAAGTAAGAGAAGTAGAGGAAAAACTGAGAGTTACACAAGAAAATCATGAAGTCAACAGCTTGCTAAAGGAGACCCAAAAAAACACTGAAGAAAATAACAACTTTAAAAAATAGCCTAACCCAAATTGCAAGAGGTCCAAAAAGCAAATGAGAAGAATGCCTTAAAAAGTGGAATTAGCCAAATGGAAAAGGAAGTCCAAAAGCTCACTGAAGAAAGTACTTCCTTAAAAATTAGAATGGAGCAATTAAAACCTAGTGATTTTATGAGAAATCAAGACACTGTAAAACAAAACCAAAAGAATGAAAAAATAAAGACAATATGAAATATTTCACTGGAATACAACTGACCTGAAAAATAGATCCAGGAGACTTAATTTAAAAATTATTGGACTATCTGAAAGCCATGATCAAAAAAAAGAGCTCAGACATCATCTTTCAAGAAATTAAGGAAAACTGCCCTGATATTCTAGAACCAGAGGGCAAAATAGAAATTGAAAGAATCCACAAATCACCTCCTAAAAGAGATTCCCAAAGAAAAACTCCTAGGAAAATTGTAACCAAATTCCAGAGTTCCCAGGTAAAGGAGAAAATATTGCCAGCAGCCAGAAAGAAACAATTCAAGTATTGTGGAAACACAATCAGGATAACACAAGATTTAGCAGCTTCTACATTAAGGGACAAGAGAGCTTGGAATATAATATTCTGAAGGTCAAAGGAGAAAGGATTACAGCCAAGAATCACCTACCCAGCAAAACTGAGTAAAGTCCTTCAGGGAGAAAAATGGATATTCAGTGAAATAGAGAACTTTCAAGCATTCTTGATGAAAAAACCAGAGCTGAATAGAGAATTTGACTTTCAAATACAAGACTCAAGAGAAGCATGAAGAGGTAAACAGGAAAGAGAAATCATAAGAGACTTATTAAGGTTGAACTGTTTACATTTCTGCATAGAAAGATGATATATGTAATTCATGAGATCTTTGTCAGTATTAGGGTGGTTGGAGGGGGGAAAATTATATGGAGAGAGAGAGAGAGAGAGAAGAGAGAGAGAGAGAGAGAGAGCGCACAGGGTGAGTTGAAGATGAAGAGGTGATATCTGGAGAATAAAATTAAGGAGTGAGAGAAGATTATACTGGGAAAAGGAGAAAGGGAGAGGTGGAATGGGATAAATTATCTCATATAAAACAGACAAGAAAAGGTTTTTACAGTGAAGGGTAAGTGGGGGAAGGTGAGAATGAGTGAATGAATCTTTTCATCAGATTTGGCTTAAGGAGGGAATACCACACACACTCAATTGGGCATGGAAATCTATCTTACCCTATAGGAAAATAGGGGGGAAGGGGATAAGAGAGAGGGAGGAATAATAAAGGGGAGGGCAGATTGGGGAAGGGTGTAATCAGAAGCAAACACTTCTGAGGAGGGACAGGGTTAAAAGAGATAATAGAATAAATGGGGGGGCAGGATAGGGTGAAGGGAAATATAGTTAGTTTTCCACAACATGACTACTATGGAAATGTTTTGAATGGCTATACATGTATAACATGTATCTAGTTGCTTGCCCTCTAAATTAGGGTGGGTAAAGAGTGAGGAAGGGAGAAGATTTGGAACCCAAAGTTTTGAAAACAAATGTTAAAAAATTTTTTCACATGCTACTGGGAAATAAGATATACAGGAAATGGGGTATATAAATCTATCCTACCCTACAGGAAAATTGAAGGATAAAAGAAGGGGGGGAGAGATAGAAAGGAGGGCAGATTAGGGTAAGGGGTATTCAGAATGCATGCCATCTTAGTGTGGGGGGAGGGATGAGATGGGGAGAAAATTTGGAACTCAAAATCTTGTGGAAGTGAATGTTAAAAACTAAAAATAAATAAATAAAATGATAATTTTTATAATTTGTTTTGTTATATTGTCTCTGCCTACACATGAGCAATTAATATTTTTATATCTGGCTTTATTTGTGTGAAAAATGTTTTGTAATTTTGTTCATATAGTTCCTGGGTGTGTCTTGGCAGATAGACTCCCAAGTATTTTACATTGTCTATGGCTATTTTAAATGGAATTTCTCTTTTTATCTCTTCCTACTTGGTTTTGTTGGTAACATATAGAAATACTGATGATATATGTGGGTTTCTTTTATATCCTGAAACTTTGCTAAAGTTGTCAATTATTTCAACTAGTTTTTTTAGTAGATTCTCAAGGATTCCAAGTATACCATCATATGATCTAAAAAGAGTGATAGTTTTGTTTTGTCATTGTTTATTCTAATTCTTTCAATTTCTTTTTCTTCTCTTATTGCCATAGCTAGCATTTCTAGTACAGTAGTGGTGGTTATGGGCATCCTTGCTTCACTCCTAATATTGGAAAGCTTCTAGGTTATCCCCATTACAGATAAGGCTTGCTGATGGTTTTAGATAGATAGGATTTATCATTTTAAGGAAAGCTTCATTTATTCCTATGCTTTCTGATGTTTTTAATGGGAATGAGTGTTGTATTTTGTCAAAAGTTTTTCTGCATTTATTGAGAAAATCATATTATTTCTGTTAGCTTTATTACTGATATGGTCAGTTATGCTGATGGGTTTCTTAATATTGAACCTGCATTCTTGGTATAAATCCCTAGGTGTTACCTTTCCAAGTCTTAAAGAAAGAGGATTATAAAAGGTAGCTATGAGGATGTAATGTATTATAGTCAATCAGTCAGTCAATATATATTTATTAAGCTCCTACTGTCTAGCAGACATTGTGCTAAGCTCTGCGGCTACAAAGAAAGGCAAAAGACATTCCCTATTCTCAAGGAACTTACAACTCTTAATAGAGAGAGCATGCAAACAACTACATACAAAACAAAATGTATACAGGTCAAATTGGATGTGATACAGAGGAAAGGTACTGGCATTAAAGGAGACCAAAAAAGGTGGGATTTTAGCTAGAATTTGAAAAGAACCAGTAGGAGGAGATGAAGAGGGAGAGAATTTGAAGCAAGTAGAACAGCCAGTAGAAATGACAAGAATCAGGAGATAGAGTGTCTTGTTTATAAGGAGAACTGTGTCTCTGGATGCCAAAGTGCATAGAAGTGAGTAATGTGTAAGAATGCTGAAAAGGTATGAGGGGACCAGATTATAAAAGGCTTTGGATGCCAAACAGAGGATTTTATGTTTGATCCTAAAGATGACAGAGAGCCAATGGAGTTGACTGAATAGAAGGATAACATCAGACCCACACTTTAAAAAGATCAATTTTTTGTTTGTTTTTAAGAATATTTTTCCACAATTACATGTAAAAACAATTTTAACATTTTTTGAAGTGTTGAATTCCAAACTGTCATCAGAAGGGAACCAGCTCTCAGTGATAGCCAGAAGATGGAAGAATAGGGAAATGAAAAGATTAACATCACAGAAAGTGTGTTACCTATGGAACAAGTATCCTGGACAGCACAATGGAAGGAGTGGGCAGTTTTAGAGTTGGATATAGTTGGGGAAAAGGAGGAGGGAATTGTACAGGGAATAAGAATAATGAGAATAAGAAATGGGGCAGCGGGTAGTAGAGAATGAAATTTGAATGGAGACAACCAAGGATTCAGAATCACTGAAATAGGGAAGATATGACCAGAGTTTGTTAATCTTTGAGGAAGGAGTTGTGTAGGTAATAATAATAACAGCCAGTATTTAAAAAGTGCCTGCTATGTGCCAGGCATTGTACTAAGCACTTTACAAATATTATCACATTTAATCCTCACAGCTATCCTGGGAGGTAGGTGTTATTATTATACCTATTTTAGGTTGCAGAAATGGAGACAAAGAGCTTAAATGATTTGCCCAGGGTCACATAGCTAGCAAGCATCTCAGGCCAGATGTGAACTCAGATCTTCCTGGCTCCAGGCCTAGCGTTCTATTCCCCATGGAATTCTATCAGTTCTTTGCCTAATTTAGGCAGTGCAGGTGAAGGGACCAGTGGGGGCAGCTGATGAAATATAACTTCTCTCCTTTCCCTGAAAGAAAGTCAGGCCAGTACAGACCAGGAGACTTGTAGAGGGAACAAAATGGAATGGCTTCTCTCCATTCCCTGCTGTCAGAAGAGGTCAGGCTGAGAGACCAGTGCATGATGGAATGGATCTCTCTCTCCATGCAGTGAGGAAAGATCCTGGGCCAGCCGGAAGAGGAGAGGAAATATTACAGACGTGAAGCCTGGCCCATACAAATTAGCTAAGGTGGGAGAAAATGAGTGTAGCACCCCCTTAGCTTCTCCCTTAGGGCATTCCTTAGAAGGTTAGTGCAGACCTGCTTCTAGGCACATGTGATAGAGAGACTCTCCCCACACAGATTATGAGCATGAACAAATATCCTTTGACTGTTTCATGTTGACAGTGATGAGTCAATGGTTTGTACTGTGTTGTGATGAAAAGCATTTTAATTGGCCACCTAATTCACACTCCTTGGTGGAGCAAAATCAATAATAGGATAAAGGAGCAAAGGACTCAAGAGAATAGGATAGTGTAAGAGTTAAATTGGTTCACCAAAAGGTCAAGATGGGGAAGGGGAAAGAGTACAACCAAGATAGCCTGGGAAAGAAATGAGGGCTGGAGGTAGTGAAGGTCATAGTGAGAATAAAGACAAGGCTAGAGGCTGCAGTCCAACCACATCACCCCCTACTCAATGAACTTCATTTGCCCCCTATCACCTCCAGGATCAAACATAAAATCCTCCATCTGTCATTCAAAGACCTTCATAACCTATCGCCTCCTTCCCCCACCCCCCACACACCTACCACATACCCTTCAACTCAGTGGCATTGGCCTCCTTGCTGTTCTTTGAACATCACCTTACTCTGGGCATTTTCACTGGCTATCCCTGGTGCATGGAATAACTCTCCCTCCACATCTCTGCTTCCTTGCTTCCCTAACTTCCTTCAAGTCCCACTTGAAGTCCAATCTTCTACAGGAAGCCTTTCCCAACCCGTCTGAATTCTAGTGTCTTCCCTTTTCCTCCCTATTGTTCCTGTAGATAGCTGCACATATTTGTTTGTTTGTTGTAGACTGTGGCTTACTTAAGGGCCTTTCTTTGCCCCATTCTCTCCAGTGCTTACCACAGTGCCAGCACATAGCAGGTGCTTAAGACACAGTGGTCCTGGCACTTAATAAGTATTTAATAAATGTCTATTGATTGACTCATCACAAGACAGAGGAAGAGGTGGAATGACCAAAAAAAAATATATGATCAGATAAAGGAATTTTGTGGAAGAAGTAGAAGTAATGTCTTCAAAGTACATTTTTGGCTACTGAAGGCAAAGAGGTGGGAGGGAAAGAAAGCCATCTGGAAACTGGATTTTCCCACCCCTAGTACATTATTATAATCTGTTCCCCACACAAAGCAAAACAAACTAAAAGGTCACCATAAACTCTTGATATTTATTTTTTCAATCAAAACAATAACCCTTAAAAAATATATTGGAAAAACACTGTCCTCATTCTTTTATAGGTCTGTTTGTGAGGAGGAGTAAATGCCAACATTTTACTATAAATGTCTTGTAAGATAACAAAATGATTTACATGTGTTCCACCATTAACTTTCACCACCTCAGACACTCATAAGTTCACAATACTGTTGGAGTAACTGTTGATTCAAGTTCAATGCTCCAAACTCCACCTATACATTCTTTATGTCTTACAAGGCCAAGTGATACATGAGTTTGAAGTAAAAGACATTGAATTAAATGGCTTCCCTAGCTTCCTTCTAAGACCCACCTAAAATCTCACCTTCTACAGGAAGCCTTTCCCAATCCCTCTTAATTCTAGTGCCTTCCCTCCACTTCCTGCTGCCACTTCACTGCACCTCAGACCAGGTGAGCTAGTGTCCTAAGCCTTCCATCTCCTGCTAGGTCCCCTGAGGAAAACCTGCTAGGGATCAGGCAAGGAATCTTCTATTGGCCCCAAAGCAACCACTTCCATCTGTACCAGCACAAGGCATCTTCCACCTCCTGCTGCCAGACCAAAGTTCCAAATAGGATATGGAGAACCTTCAGTGCAAAGAAGAGACATCATCCCTTCTACTTCAAGCCTCTCGTCTTCTACTGAGCCTGTAGGAGGATAGAGTGACACCTGTCCATCCAACAATTAACGTTCTCACACTTAGTCATACCCTTTACATCCCAGTGACTCTCAACTCCTATAGATTATCATCCAAACCCCATTCCACACTCTTCACCATCTGATTCTTCATTCCCAGCCACCTCAAAACTCCTACCTCAAAGTTTCAACCTAAATCTCCCAAACCTTCCTTTGTGCTCTCTGGAATGCCTATTCCATAGGCAATAAACTCCCCTTCATTTTAAATCTTTTCCTTTCCTACTCCTTCCATCTACTAGCTGTTACCAAAACCTTACTTTCTTCTGATGCCGCAGCCTCCCTGGCCATCCTTTCTGGTACTGGCTGCGCCTTTACTCACTATCACTGGTTAGGGCAGGGTAGTTGAAAAACTTGCTCTCCATTGCCTCTTCTAGGTTTTCCCCCCTTCCTCCATCACTCCATAACCTCTCCTCCTCCATTATTTATATCTACAATCCAATCAAAATCCTAGTAGCTATTTTTTATAGACCCACAAGTCACTCCTCTTCCTCAGTGGGTTTGTTATTTGGCTTACAATTTTTCTCTCCTCCCCCAATTTTGCCCTCATACTTGAGGTCTTCAATATACATACTGATTCTCCCTCAAATACCCTAACCACTCAGTCCCTTAACCTTCTCACCTCCAGTGAGCTGCTCCTCCACCCACCATCTCAGCCACATACAAAAATGGTGATACCATTGATCTTGCCATCACCCACAAATGTACCACCTCTATGGTCAAGAATTCTGGAATCTCCTTATCTGACCATAATCTGTTGACTCTTCACCTCTCCCTCTGCCTTCCATTACATAACCCTATTCTTCATCCCCACTGTTACCTCCAATCTCTTGACCCCTCAATTCTTCCCCAGGCCATCTCCCCTGTACTAGCCACTCTCCCTTCTTCTCCCCATCTTGACTCCTTGGTGAACAAATTCAACTTTACACTATCCTTCCCTCTTGAATCTGTAGGCCCTTTATCGTATCTACAATTATGCCCAGGCAAGCCACAGAGTAGGATCATTCCCACCATTTGTTGCCTTCACTCCTACAAACATGCTGCTGAACAAACGTGGAGAAAATCATGCAACCATTCTCACTAGGTCTACAACAAATTTATGTTACATAACCTCAACTGGGCCCTCACTGCTGCTAGCCAATTGAACTATATTTGGGATGACAACATCTCACTGCCCAATTTTTTTCAGCTCCTCAAATCTACCGTGGCTCTCCTTCCACACCCTCTCCCATCTAAGAACCTCATATTTTACAGAGAAAAAAATTGAGGCCATTTGCCATGAGCTCCCTCTTCTCCTCTCTTCCTCATATTATTCAGGTACATTGGACCACTATCTCCTCCTTCATCCCTGTCTCACAGGATGAAATGTCCTTACTCCTTACCAAGGCCCAATCCTCTACGTGTTCAAGTTGTCCCATTCCATTCCATATTCTCTAACAGATTGCCTCCTTCCTCATTTCAACTCTTCCAATTATTTTCAATCTCTACCTCACTACTGGTTCATTTTCTACTTCCTACAAACATATCCACATCTCCTTTATCCTGAAAAAAAAAAACCCTCACTTGATCATTCCATTTTGGCTATCATCCTATATCTCTTCTGTTTTTTGTAGCTAAATTCCTCAAAAAGGCCTTCCTAGGGGTCCCAACTTTCTCTCTTCTCAATTTCTTCTTAACCCCTTACAATCTGGCTTTTGAACTTATCATTCCATTGAAGCTGACCTCTCCAAAGTTACTAATGATCACTTAGATGCCAAATCCAATGGCCTTTTCTCAGTTCTCATTCTTCCTTGACCTCTCTGCAGCCTTTGACACTATTATCATTCTCTTCTCCTTGATATTCTCTTCTCTTCAGGTTTTCAGGACACCACTCTCTCCTGGTTCTCCTCCTACCTATCTGACTGCTCCTTCTTTGTATCCTGGACTGGATCTTCTAGATCACACCCTTTAACACCAGAGTGTCCTCCAGGGTTCTGTTCTGGGCCCTCTTCTTTCTCATACCATTCACTAGATGATCTCATTAGCTCCCATGAATTTAATTACCATCTCTATGCTGATGACTTCAAATATACCTATCCTGCCCCAGTCTCTCTGCTAGCCTCCAATCTCACATCTCCAACTGCCTTTCAGACATCTCAAACTGGATGCCTAGTAGATATCTTTAACTCAACATGCCTAAATCAGAACTCATTATCTTTCTCCCTAGACCCTTCCCACCTCCTGCCTTCCCTATTAGTGTAGAGAGAAGCACCATCCTCCCAGGCCCTCAGGCTCACAAACTAGAAGCCATTCTAGATTCTTCACTATCTCTCACTTCCCCCTATCTTCCAATATTTATCTAATCTGTTGCCAAGGCCTGTTGATTTTGCCTTTGCAACATCTCTCAAATGCACCCCCTTCTGTCCTCTAACACTGCCCCTCACTTTAGTGCAGTCCCCCACTGCCTCACATTTTTAATATTACAATAGCCTGCTAGTCAGTCTGCCTTCCTCAAGTCTCTCCCCACTCCAATCCATCCTCCATTTAGCCATAAAGTGATTTCCCTAAAATCCAACTCTGCTCATGTCACACACACACATACACACACTCAATAACCTCTGATGGCTTCCTATTTCTTCCAAGAGCAAATACAAAATGTTCTATTTGTCATTCAAAGCCCTTCATAACCTAGTCCCCTCCTACCATTCTAGTCTTCTTACACCCTATTCCAACAGGTACTCTTTGATATAGTGACAGTGGTTTCCTGATTATTCCATGAACAATATATTCCAGGTATTTTCTCTGGCTGACCTCCATCCATGGAATATTCTCCCTCCTCAACTCGGTTACTGACTTCTGTGACTTCCTTTATGTCCTGTCTAAATCCCATCTTCTGAAGAAACCTTCCCCAAATTTTCTTAATCCCAACTGAGCCTTCCCTCAGTGAATGATTTCCTATTTATCTTGCATATAGTTTGCTTTGTTTATATGTTTGCATGTTGTCTCTCCCTTGGATTGTAAACTCCTCAAAGGTGAGGATTGTCTTTTGCCTCTTTTTGTATCCCAAGCACTTAGCAGAATGCTTGACACATAGTAGCTGTTGATGTTCAGTTATTTCAGTTGTATGCCACTACGTGTGATCCCATTTGGGGTTTTCTCAGCAAAGCTACTGTAGTGGTTTGTCATTTCCTTCTCCAGTTCACTTTACAGAACAGGAACTGAGGCAAACAGGGTGAAGTGGTATACACAAGGTCACACAACTAATAGGTGTCTGAGGCCAGATTTAAACTCAGGAAGAGGAGTCTTCCTGACTTTAGGCCAGTACTCTATCTACTGTGCCACCTAGCTGCCCATAGTGGACATTCAATAAATGTTTATTGATTGATTGATTGCTTTCTCTCTGTTTATTTTTCCTATTTATTCTGCATGTAGCTTGTTTGTACAAAGTTGTTTGCATGTTATCTCCTCAATTAGATTGTGTGCTCCTTAAAGGCAAGGATCGACTTGCCTTTTTGCAGTCTCAGAGTCTAGCTGAGTGCCTGGCACATAGTAGGCACTTAATAAATGCTTGTTGATTGATTAACTGGGATGGAAAGGAAAATATTAAGGAAATATCTCCCCTATTTAAAAGGGCACAATCTCCCACACACTCTCATGCTCCCATTTGAAGAGGAAACTCACAATGTTAGTCTTGCTGATGCTGGAACATCCTCCCTGTCTTTGTTGGCTCAATCTCATGGGAATCAATTGGTTTTCACCACTTCTTTACTTTGCCTTCAAGGCTACTTCTCCATTGAGTTATTGTTTGGGGTTTTTTTGGAGGTTTTTTTCCTATAATATTGAAGAGTTTCTTCTTCATTTTCTATGGCTTTTTCCTCCTTAAAGAGAAAGTCATCTTTTGAGAGATTGTCCACGCCAAGGGCTATTTTAATTCTTTTATTATTCAGTTTCTTACCCACAGCCAGCCAGCACAGAAAAGAGCCTTAGGTCAGAATCATTTTTGCTGATATCCCCACTGATTCTCAGAGGGAACTCCCTAAGACCCACTCAATATTTAGGTTAGAAAGAATGTATTTTTTTCAACTGCCGTTATACTCCTAGTAGCTAATACAAATTACCCTTGAGCTTTCCTTAGCAACACTAGAGGAGTAGAGTGGAGCTAGGACACTTCATTCCTATACATGAATTCAGTTAATATCTTCCTTATATGTGTGTGTGTCTGGATGTTTGTGTGTGTGCATAAGTGTGTGTATACATGTATGTATATGTGTATGTATACATATATACATAATATACCCATACGTGTAATCACATATAGTAAATCTAAGTCTCTCAACCTTTAAACACCTACTAGTGTTCAATATATTTGTAATGTGGAACTGGCCAATGAGCCCAGTCCTTATAAGACTATGCAATGTTTGGATGATGCAATCCCTACATGGACGTTAGCGCGTGTGTAGCTCTCCTATAACTGGTTCAGCACTGCTAATCACATGGTTAAAAAAAAGGGGGGTGAGCCTCTTTGGCTGCACAGCCAAAACTGGGAGCATTCAAAAGGTAATAATCAACACTAACCTGGGCCTTCTCTTTGACTCTCTTCTTGCTTGATGGCATTCTGTAGAGAGAAGACAGATTACGCTATAAAGGGAAAGGCTTTTGGAATTCAAGGCTGACAAGCCCATAAACACAAGCCTCAGTTGTTTTCCTTGGCATTTCTTTTTTCATTTTAGGTGAAAGAGATCAGAAACTTTAAATTTGTGATTTTTGAAAGGTCAGAAAAATGAGCCACCAAGAGATCCAGGCGTAGAGTGCAGGGGGTTGCATCTAATCCAACTTTGAGGCCCTAAGGAACTACTTCAGTGGCTCCCAATTACCCCCAGCATCAACTATAAAATCCTTTTTTTTGTATTTGAAGCCCTTTATAACCTAGATCCCTCCTACTTTTCTAGATTTCTTATGCCTTACTCTATGATCTTGTGACATTGGCTTCCTTGCTATTCTTCAAATGCAATATTCCATCTCCTAACTCTGAAAGTTTTCACTAGCTGTCCCCCTTACCTGGAACTTTCTCCCTCCTCATTTCTCCCTTCTAGTTTCTCTGGCTTCCTTAGAGTTGTAGCTAAAGGCCCACCTTCTACAAGAAACGTCTTCCAGTCTTCCTTGATCTTAGTGTTTTCTCACTGGGACCACTTTCTATTTATCCTGTATATATCTTGATTGTACATTGTTTACATGTTGTTTCCCCAGTAAGACTGTGAGATCTTTGAGAGTAGGGACTGGGGTTTTTTTGCCTTTCTTTGCATTCCAAGTATTTAGCACAGCACCTGACACATAGTAGGCACTTAATAAATTCTAGAATAATGACCTTTGAGACCCAATCAAGCATTTGAGATGACAAGAAGTCATCTCTAATACCACAACTGGAAGTGAGCTTGGTAGAAGGTGATGTCATATAGAAACTGTGTTAAGTCTAAGCTGAGTTGACATAGGGAGAATGTGCCCCACTCACCCACACATTGGAGGGGATGGTTGTACTTGTGTTTTGTTTTATCTTTGATGTAAATATCTTGTTGCTAATCAATGTTGCTAATTGATACTAAGTGGTTAATTGAGACTGGGGAGTGAATAACTAGCAATTGACAGAATGGAGGATCCAGTTGATAGTATTAGAGAAAGATGTCCTCAATTCAAACCCAGGTCTTCTGACTTCTAGCCCTTTTCACCAAAATGTGGACACTTCAGCTTTAAAACATGTTTTTTTAATTATCTGCCTTCATCAATGGACACTTCAAAATCCAAGAAGTGCTTCTGTTTTCTTTAAACAGCCATCGTATATTAGCCTTAGGAAGAAAGAAAACCTACATCCAATGCCTTACATTGAATAGGTCTTTAACCATGTCAAATTATTGAATAATTTGTCAGTTTTAATGAAAAATAATTTAATAATTTGCCCTATCTTATTTTGGGTTCCTAGTGAAAAAAGAAAGATCCCTTAAATAATCAAAATATTCATTTAATAATTACAAGTGTTAAAACAAATGCAATCTACATTTTATGGTTTTATAATTATTATAATTATTAATTTTATAATTATTAATAGAGGTTAGTCATTGATTAATGTTACCCATTGCAATTATTAAAACAGAATACGTATTTTGGTCCTTCTGAACCATTGATATTTCTGTCATAGGTTGCTGCTAATTTTAAAAACTTTATTAACTTTTCACAATATTCTTGGGAAGGATGACGATAACAGATACTGCTATCCTTCATTTGATAGGGAGGAAAAGTGGAAGTCTGTTTAGGATAAGCCTTACAATTCAAAAGGCTAGAACTCTGAAATCCATTCTATGGCTCACTAAATCATGACCCTTATGCTAGGAGATTAAGTGGCTTCTTTAACCAATCCAATCTCCTTTCTTATTCTGAATCATTTGACAGGTGTTGCTACCATAAGAATATCATAGAATGACTAATTGGAAATAAATTCAGTTGTTTCATTACGTCAATGATCCTCACAATATCCTCTGATAATGGCAAAAGTCAAGTGTTATTTTACATATTTTGCACATGGAAAAGTAAAACTTGGTAATCTTAAATGATCTATCCAGCAATGAATAGCAATATAACATAAGTTGAGAATGGGTGGAAATAATTTGAAAGGACATGTTGGCTACATCTTTTTTCACATTTGTGTTCTTCTTCATGGTTGTTCAACATTATATAATAAAATTTTTAATTGGGAGTGTTGTTAGGGACCTTTGAGATAGCTTATTCCAACCTCTCAATGAGGAAATGACGCTCAGAGAGAGAGAAACCTGAAAAAATTTCACACAGAATTTGTTTTGCTTGAATATAATTATTTGTTACATAGGGGGTGAGGAAGCTTGGAAATTTTGGGGGGGGGGAAGAGTAGGGAAAGATGTAATAATCCCAAAAGAGAAAGAAAGAATAGAAATATAGCCAAGGAAACTTCAGAAGGGGACACAGAAATTCAGGGCAGTGTTGGTGCTATCATCTCAAATTTCATATATACTTTAGGAAAATATAATGAAGTATGGTATAGTGGAAAGATAGCCAGCCTAAGAGCCAGGAGGAACTGAATTCAAGTTCATCTTCTGAAACATACTGCTTCTATGAATGCAGGCAACTTCTCAGTGATTAGACAACTGTCTAAATCTGTAAGTTGTAAAGAAGGTGCTGACCTGAATTAGTGGAGGGAGTTTACCTATCCAGGAGTTCCCTAGGTCATTGAAATGAAAAGTCTGGTCCTTATTCCTTTGTGTATGTAGTGGGACGGGGTGTAGTAGGAGGGAGCATTATATAACAATTCAAGGTTTCATATAGAATTCTTTCTGCTTTTCTTTATATATGGAAATGTTCATGTTTGTTAATATTTTCCAAGTTGAAAAATAAAAAAGGAAAATTAAGGAAAAAATGTTTACTGCCACAAAGCTAGCTGGTGGCCAAGTAATCATCATCACCCAGGCCACTGATCCTCCCAGACAGTGATAACCTTTCTGTCTGACTTCAACAATCCTGCCTTTGTTATGTATTTTTTGCATTGTATTTTAATTATAATTACTCTTGTGTGTGTCATACTGCACAGAAAGGGTACTATATGTATATGTTGTAATTGCATATTATATTACATTATATCATGTTATATAATATTATATTATGCTATATATTTATTTTATATTATGTTATATTATATTGTATTATGTTATATTATAGAACTTAATTTACACTACACTAGAATAAATCCAAAATCTATTTTAGCACTCAGAGCAGCTTACAATTCAACAGAACAGCCTTATAAATAGGTGGAAAAAAATCATTAGATCACAAGATTTCTATTATGCCAAATAGTATCGATTGATATAACCCACTTTAGCTAAAACCAAACTAAAACTTCCTTTTTCTTTTTCCCTATTATAGCATCTGCATCTACCTAAAATAAATATATATAAGCTCAATCTTTGGGGTTGGAATGTCAGTTAATTCAGTAAAATAGTTTGTTTTTTAAATATTTTTTATTGGTGCCTTTCCTTTTTTTTTTTGTCTGTTTGCATTAATCATTTCTGGATACTGCCTCCCATACCTCTCCAGGAAAACTTGTAATAAAGAAGTTAAGGAAAAACAATTTAATTTATTTCAACAGACATTTATTAAGTACCTATTATGTTCAAGGCACTGTTAGTATCTGTGGAAATAATGACAAAAAAAAATTTCTTGCCCTCAAAGAGCTTACCTAAGACAAAGATGAGGATGATAACCAATAAGAACATACTGTCTGACATTTATGTAACATTCTGACCCAAAAAAAGTTGTTAATTTTTTTCATTGAAGGAACAAATCACTTAACAGAAGTTATCAAATTAACTGGCTGTTTTTTAACATAAGCATCAATGTTTCCCCCAAATGTAGATATTTCTTTAAAAATGAAATCAAAACAAATGATAAATGAGGTCATCTTAAGCCTCTCTTCCATGATGTCTTTTAGGAACCTGAAGATTAATCAATGTTTATTCTCTTCATTATGGAGTATGTTACATTGGGTAGCAAGTATGGTGTCACTGAAGAGCTTTAAAGCTATGTGGTATCCTTTTATGAAACAAATATGTTTCAAAAACATATGAAACCAGAAAGAGTAAAAACAGAGAAAGAAAATTGTAGACCAATTTCATTAATGAATATGGATGCAAAAATCCTAAATAAAATACTGCATACTAGGAGTTGCACTGAATTTGGCATAAAAGTACCAGGGTATGAATTGGCTCTACTGATTAAGGTCCAGACCTTCCTGACCTTCAGGGAGGCTGGCTAAATTTCCTAATTTGTAAAATGATAGAGCTGCATAAAATAATCTCTAAAGCTCCTTCCAGTTCTAAATTCTATAATCCATAGAGGGTGAGTAAAACAATAACAATGTCTTCTTAGCTGCATATATCACCAGCAGAAAACAAAACCTATCTGTAATTTACATATCTATAGTTTACATAAAGATTTATTTTATAATGCACTAAATATATGGACCTAAGACAGTCCCCTATCATAATTTTTTTTCTTCTTTGATTTGTTTTCCATTTGCCATCACTCTTAGGAATTTGGGTAGTACATTCAATGGGAATACCCTAGTTCCTCATTTTTAGAAATTTCCTTCAACTAATAGCTCCAGTGATTATCCCAGGCAAGTGTTTGAGAGGGGTTTCCCTGGCCTCCTTACTTCATGCTCCATCCCTTATTCTCCCATCTACAGCTTCCTTCAGTTTGTTTCCCAACTTACCCAAACAACACTATCTTTGAAGGGGGAGGATTAGGTTCATGGTTTAGCTCAGTTCCTACATAGCATTGGTTCCACCAGTGCAGCATCCAAAAGGGTCAATGCAACCTTCTTCAAGGCTGTAGTGCTGGGACTCTTGCTCAGGGAATCTCTGCTGGGCTGTATTCAACAATCAAGTTATGTTCCTGGACTCCCTAATTCCTATAACTCCAGATTGAGAACTCCCTTAAAAAAAATACACACACACACACACACACACACACACACACACACACACACACACATAGTTTGGGTCATAGGAATTAGGGATTATGCCTCTGTACGTTTGTTCCTACTATGTGTCTGAAGTAAATATTCCTTTGTAAAAGTTAATATGATGTTAAGTGGTTAAATGGAACTAGGGTGGTAGTCACTGGGTGTCTAAGATGGAGACACAAAGCCAATGGGGTTCAGGTTGAAGGCAGTGAAAAGAGATTTCCTCCAATTCCCTTGAAGTACCTGAGAACCTGAGGGTGATAAAAAATAAAAGCCTGGCCCTGAAAGAGTGGGGCCAGAGTCAACCAGGTTATGTATTATATATACACATATGTATATAATATTATATAATGTGTTATATATAAAACATAGACACACAGAGATACAAAACACATGTATACTTGATTTTTCTATCATATGTTATATATTACATACTCATATGAATATATCCATCATATTTGATATTTGATTGAAATTAGATCACTCAATGAATAGAGTTCTGGACCTAGAGTCAGAAAACCTGAGTTCAAATATGCCCTAAAATACTTACTAATTATGTGACCCTAGGCAAGTCTCTTAATCTCTATCTCATTTTCCTCATCTTTAAAATGGAAATAACAACATCTAACTTCCAGGGTTATTGTGAGGATAAAATGAGACAATATTTGTAAAGCCCTTTTCAAATATTAAAGCACTTTATAAAACACTAATTGATATGTTAGCAATGGCTTAAACATTTTTTATTTATGGAACCCCCAGTGAGGAGTTACCCTCTACCAATGTAGGAAAACACACGCACACACAGAGCTAGTTTTTTATATTGAAATGTTTCCCTTGTATACACAAAGATATAGAGTTAGCTCTGGCTTAGTGGATAAAGGGCTACGAATCTTAAAGATTGGGGTTCAAGTCCCTTCTCTGAAACGTGCAGGCTGTGTGATCCTGGCCAGAACACAAAACCTATTTGTGCCCCCAGGTGATACTTTAAGACTAAGTTGGGGAATAAATGCCAACCTGCGCACTGGTGAAGGATGTTTCCTTACCAGGTGTTCCCTATATCAAAGAGATCATAGGTCTAAGCCAAAAAAAACTAATGCTGCTCCCTAAAAGACTAATGCTGTTCCTTACTTTATAGGGTTGTTGTGAACATAGGGCCTGGTCAGCTTTTAAAAATTACAGAAAGGTAAGCTAAGCAATTATTATCTGGGCTGGGGTGTATGAGGTGTTCAGGGAGAACTAGCACCTCTTGTATGAGAGAATGCCAAGCTCTTGTCAGAGATGCCCATCCACCTTTGGAGTCCACCTTCACTCAACCTGTGGCTCCAAGAAGCTGTAGTATACCCAGAGGCCGTACCCTGGTAAACTGTCTCAGCAGACAGGCTAAACCAGGTAACTGACAGGCCTCAAATCCATGGGTGAATTAGGGATGTATCTACCCCTTCACATGGTTGCATGGGAAAAGGGCCCAGTGGAATGGGGGGAACAGTTGGTTCTAACAGCCATGAAAGTGCCAGCTGAAGCAGGCATTGTAGAATGCTCAGACTTAGAGCTTAGTCAGACATCAAAGACACCAAGGTCATCCACTGCATCCCACAGCATCATCAGTTGTCTTGACTTTTGTCTTGCTACTGGACTCCAAAGACTCTGGAAGAGACAGGCTGATGACTTTGTGCAGCTCTGCCTCACTTACATCCAATTCACAGGCAAATCAAGACTTCATTCCATAATGACATTGGTCCTCTTCAAAAATGGAGGATGAAAAACAACAACAATTATCTGGGCTATCACAAAATGAGCAAAAAAGAATCCGTTGTCATGGGGTACATTCATCTTCTTAAAATTATTTAAATTATTTGTGTTTCAAGCAACACCTCAAATGTTTAGAATCCGATTACTAAATGAACTAAAGGCTTTTCTCTGAGACTGATGGAGTAATAATCCAATGAACATTTTTTCTGTAGATGTGGTGATACTCTAATATTATTTTATTACTTTTTGTAGAAAGTAACTACAATAGCATATTAGGCCATACTAGTTCATTAAACAATAATTACTAGTAATGACATATCAAAATCACAGAGATCAATGGGACTTTGAGTCCATTTAGTTCAACTTGTATCTAACTCCAAATCTTAAGGCAGTGTATTCCCCATTTCTTTAGTTCTCATTATTTTTTTGGGTTTTTTTTATTTTACTTTTTTATTAATTTATTTTAATTTATTAACAATCACTTCCATAAGCTTTTGAGCTTTAAATTTTTCTTTTCCTCCCTCCCTACCTCCCTCCCCAAGATGGTACAATATAGGCTACACATATACATTCCTATTAAACATATTTTCACATTAGTGATGTTATAAGGAAGAATTAGAACCAATAGGAGGAACCACAAGAAAGAAAAAACAAAACAAAACAGGAGAAAAAAAATAACAAATACTATGCTTCAATCTGCAGTCAAACTCCATAGTTCTTTCTTTGGATGTGGATAGCATTTTCCATCAGGAGGCCTTTGGAGATGTCTTAGATCCTTGCATTGCTGAGAAGGGCTAAGTCTATCAATGTTAGTCATCGCACAACATGGCTGTTATTGTGTATGAGGTTCTCCCGGTTTTGCTCAATTCACTCAGCATCAGTCCATGCAAGTCTTTCCAGGTTTATCTGAAGTCCGCCTACTCATCATTTCTTATAACACAATAATATTCCATTACATTCATATACCACAACTTGTTCAGCCATTCCTCAATTGATGGGCATCCTCTCAAATTCCAATTCTTTGCCACCACAAAAAAAACTGCTATAAATATTTTTGTACATGTGAGTCCTTTTCCCATTTGTATGATCTCTTTGGGATACAGCCCTAGAAGTGCTATTGCTAGTTCAAAGGGTTCAATGAACATTTCTTAAACAGCTGCCATGTGCAGGGCAATACGAATCTAAAGATGTAAAAATAACAGAATCCCTGCTCTCCAGAATTGTACAATGCAAAATAAGTATGGGCATGATATGATGGGCACGATAAAGGAAAAAGGGAACCCTAGATGAAATTCTCTAAGGAATCTGAAAGCACTTAAAATTGCATTTTATGGAGAAGGGTGTATGGGATACTAGGTCTTGAAGCAAAACAGGGACCTCAAAATCAGAGTAGTCAGGAATGGCCTGTGAGAGTTCACACAGTCAGGAGAGGACAGGGAAAGGTCAAAAGACAGCAAGGGTCCAGGTTGGCTGGAGTCAGGTGTGCTGTGATGCAAGGAAAGTAGGCTGGAACCAAAAGGAAAAGGCTTGATGAGCCAGACCAAGAAGTATGGTTTTTTTTTTCATAGTTACAGTGGGAAGTCACTAAAGGTTTTTGATCAGGTGGTGAAATAACCCAGACTGCACTTTAGGAAGATTATTTTGACAGCTATGTGAAGGATGAATTGGGGAGAAGGGAAGAGATGAGACAGGGAGACCATTACAGTTGTTCAGGTGAGAGGTAATGAGGATCAGCACTGGAGTGGTGGCAGTATGATTAGAAAGAGATACTGACAGGGCAGAATCAACAGAACTTGGCAAGTGATTAGTGTAACTGAGATAAAAGGAGAAAGAGTGGCTAAGTGCATTTTAGGATAGACTTTAGGACTAAAGAAAAGGGAAGTTTCTGAAAGTATAGGAAGCCATGGAAATACAAGCAGATTTAAGGTTAAACAAAGGGATTAGTTTTAAAAAAGAAAAAAAAAAGAAAAAAAGGGGAAAAATGGTGACTGATATTTACCTGCCCCCAGCCTCTATCCCTGTCCCTCTTTATGCCTTAGCCTTTTTGAGATTTGAGCTTAAATCAGAAATCGTCATCTCTCTGACATTTCCTTACTTCTTTATCTTAGTCCTTGTGCTGAAGAAACTAGCTCTCAGAATCGAGTGTATCCAAGTACCAAACCTGCTAGTTGGAGATTCACTGTGACTTAGTGGATAGAGAAATGGCCTCAGAGATAGAGAGACCAGGCTACAAGTCCTGCCTTTGACACATATGACTCTGTGACCCTAGGCAAGTCTCTCAGAGCCATCAGGCTGCTCTCTAAGATTACAAATTGCAGATCAGGTGCCCAGCTGCATTGGCAGAGATAGTTTTCTCACTGGGAGTTCTTTTGCCAATAGAATCGCAGGTCTGGTTTAAATAAAAACAAAACAACAAGAAAAACAGATTTAACCAAATATAATCACCAAGGACCACTGGTGAGCAAGACAGGCTGAGCTGTCAGTCATCCACTCAGCCACAAGATCCGTGGAAAGGGCAATTCACTATCCCCTTTCTCACAGGTCCAGCTTTTCTCAGGAGCCACTCCCCTTCGGAGACCTGGCTTTTCTTTTCTAGAACAGCTTTGGCTTTCAGCACAAAGGAAAAAGAAAAACAAGGGCAAAGTTGTCACTTAGCTGACTTTCTGTCCCTCCGCCCACAGCTACAAGCGCTCATATTCTAGTAGTAGAATTTAGACTTAAGGATTGTTCTCTTTCCTTATCAAGTAAGCCATCATCTCTCTTAATACTTAGGTCTTTGTACCTCCAGGCAAAAATCTCTTTCTGTCACTGTTTAGATTTCCTACACCAAAACTTTAAATCTCTTACCTCCAAAAAGTTTTTTCTTTGTAACACACTATAACAATAACTTTCTCATTTTAAGCACAGAAGACAATAAAATGGCCCCCAAAGTTCATTGTGTTCCCTCTTCTTTGTCTTTAGAGTATTTATTTTAGATGAAAAATTCACTCCAAGCCCCAGTTAGAAAAACTAACACTGAAGGGAGAAAAGTTGGACACCCAACCGAGCCTTAGATTTATATTTCTCTCCAGTTACCCCCTGGCCTTTTCATGATTGAGGCAAAAATAAGTTTACCGAAAATATAGGAGTAATGAAACAGTAGATCATACTTTAGTGTCTGTGGATAAACAGGCACTGAGGGGGAACTGGCACCGAGGGGGAGCTTTTCTTCGGATTTCCCCCAGCCTGAATCCTCCAACAAACTTGTAGAGCCAATGATTGTCCTTGATATAGTTTGTCTCTGCTACAGAGTTCTTTCTTTACTCCATGCTTCCCTTTACTCCAGCCTCTCAAATACAGTGGCTCAGAATCTCTTTCCCTCCTCCCTCCCCATTCTGAGAGAGCTTCTTCCTTTTATAGAAATTGCTTAGGGCAGACATGAGCCAGTCTTTCACACATCTGAGAGGTATACAGGTCCTGTTCATACTAAGTTTTGATTATTTAACTGAGTCAAAAAGTCTTTGCATTTAGTCAAAGCATCATTTCCCAGTGAGATGGTTTTGACTCCACCTTTATTTTTACCCCTCAGTTTTAATATTTGCTGTCCCCAGAAAACCTATTGGATTTTGTTTGGCAAAGGTCAAATCTGAGGTACCCATTTGTTATTTGATAAGGATCTGCATTTCTGATTCAAATAAAAGTCTTTGTATCACTGTTTATAATGAAATTGCATAATTAACATTTTCCCTCCAGAAAATGACTTAACTATTGTTAAGTGGTTAAATAGAATTGGAGCACTAGTGGATAGCACTTAAGAATGGTGGGGTGGGGAACAATTGGTGAGGACATGCACTGATGGCAAAGAAGAGAGATACTTGAAAGCCCTTCAAGGTACCCTAGAATCTTGAGGGGCAGATATGGCCTTCTTGGCTCTGGGATAGTGAGTCAAGGTATACACACAACATGTGAAGGTTTACCTAGGTTAAAATTGGGCTTTCTTCCACTTGTGGGAACCTCTGAAGAGACCCTCCATCCAGGACTTTCATTTTTGCATACCCCAGCATAAAAAATCCTCAAGAAATTAGCAAAAATAAAATTTGATTTTAAATATATTTGTATTTAAATATTTATATTACTGAATCTTTCTTGATACTGAATCCGTTGTGATGTTTGGACTTCACATCACTAAAATACTAGTGTCTAGTTGAAAATTGTTCATTTTTTCTTGCTGGATTTTTGCTTTGTTTTATTTTTCTTATGCCCTACAAATCCATAGGGTAAAGTTTGGCTGTGTGCCTAGAAACCCCAAGAAATCAATCCTTAGTATTTCGTTCCTTTTCTTGGATGTTTTGCCCATCTTTGGGAATTTATTTGACCTTATGCTATTTTCTCTGCCTGAGCCAACTTATCCTATTATCCTAAATGGAATTTAGAATTCCATTTGAATTACCCTCAAAGTGTCAGTAATTAATTGGGGTAAATTTGGGGTGCCCTTTGGAAATTTACCAGGACCTCAAAAGAGATTGTTTACAGCACAGAGACTTTTAAAGAGATTTGGATGTGGCTTGTGTATAAAGGGACACTTAGAAAATTTTGTTCAGACCCCATTTGGATACCCTTATGCACTGAATCATGGAACGGTTTTCATCCAGAATAGTTGGTTTCTAACTAGAAGGTTAGAAGATGCTTTCTAGCTCACCCCAGATCTCTGATCCCTGTGTAGAGAGTTCCACATGCTCTGGGATTATGATAGAGAATTCATTTTCCTGAAACAGTAAGATTTATTTTCTTTTTCTTCAGGATTTGCCTAATGATGAACCCACTTTGCGGGTAAGAATACTTTATGAGAGGGAGCCTAGTGGAAAATGGAGAGTGTGAAGTACCCCAGCCTTCTAGGATCATGAGCTTATTTTCAATCGGAAAGCCTAGTCAGTTTATTTTCTCACCTTAGAGTCAGAGGTTGACTTCCAATTGACCCCAGGTCCTAAATCTCTTCAGGGAGAGCTGCATGTGGTCTGGGAGGCTCTGAACGACCAGTTTCTTTCTGATTCAGTAAGACCTTTCCTTTTTTTTTGCCTTTGGTTTGAGAAAGCCATTCACAGACTGAGTACTAACCAAGCAGTAATCTTTGGTAAGTTACGCAAAATGCTCCTTGTTTGTTGAATCTACATAGTTTTGTATTTGAGCAAATTGTGATTTGTAAGGCATGAATTGACATTCTGCATCTGATAATGGTAAGCTAATCACATGATGACAGAAGACTCTTTGACTACAAAAACAGGCCTGAGTTACCTGCTGCCATCTTTCTTTACCTCATTATATTCGGCTGTATTCCTGGGGGATCCCGGTGACTGGCTCACTCTTGGTGTCCAGTTACAGACAGTGCTGTAAGGAGAAGCCACTATGAAGCCACGTGGCCCTGCAAAAGGACTTTGGCTTCTGCATTTGTTTTTTGGTTTTTGTTTTTCCATTTTAGATGAATGAGATTTATCTGGACAATAATAGATTGAGCCATAGGAATCCAGAAGTTGGATTCCAGGACAGGTTTTGCAAATAGTGCAGCACTGATGCTCTGAGGAAACAGGAGTGGGCTTCAGAATCCAGTCCAGTGTAGCTGAGACAGGGTTTCATCTAGCAGTCATTCAGCATCTGGACATAACCTTAGTGGGACTAATGTTATGTAGAAACTATACTAAGAGCCTACTCTCCCCAGAGACTGAAGTGGTATGGGAGGAGATTAGGCCCCTAAGGCACTCATGCAAATATTTGCAATGTTTTTCACATTTGTTTTTGCTATAGGTTCAAATAATCTTTTGTGAAAGCTAATTGATGCTAAGTGATAAAATGGAACTGGAGTGCTAGAAATTGGCTCCTAACAGTGGGGGAACATAGCTGGTAGCAGCTTGAATCAGGGCAGTAAATAAGAAACATACCTCAGAACCCCTCAGGGTACCCTGAGGAACAGATACAGCCTGCCTGGCTCTGGAACAGTGAACTAGAGAGTACATCTTGACATACCCAATCTCCCATGAGCATTTTGACAAACTCAGCTGACACAGACAAGATAGCTACCTTTTTAATGCAATTCCCCAAAACATAATAAAAAACCCAAAAGGTGTTAAAGGTGATAACTATTCTAGGTCCCTGCATCTTAGGCTCTGTCTAAGAGGGGGAGGGAAAGAAGAGACTGTGGTTAGTGTTCTCCTTCCACCCTGATCTCTGTGAGTACAGGTGAAGGCAGAGAGTAGATTAGGCCAAATAAGTGAGGGACAGCCCTCTCTCCTCGAACACACAGGAAAAAAATCTCCAATGCCCGTATCATCGACAAGCAGCAAAGGCTCTCAAGTTTAATAGCACTAGCCGTCCCTGAGCTGTATCCAGCCCTATGTTGCAGTATCTCTGCTGCTCTACAGGCTCTTTGACCCAGCCCAGGAGAGTCGCAGTTCTTGGTGTGAGCTCATCCCCTGTCTTAGTTTGCCAGGTCTTGCTTATCTGATTTTCTTGCAGTGGTTACTTGCCTCTCCTTATTCCCCTCTGTTTATTCTTATTCAAATAATTCCCTGCAGTCTCAATTTCAGGCTTCGAAATCTCAGAAGGATTGAGTAGGAAGACTCTGGGAAATGTCTGCCAGAACCCACAGGCATCCATTTGCTGCCTCCAGATTTCCTTGACAACACCTGCTGGAGGAGTCGCCCAGATAACATTACACGTGTTTATTTGCAGAGGAGTCATCAAATAGGAAAAGTATCCTTACTATGAGGGGGAAAGACAACGTGTGCCTTAGGCAATTGGGTTGCTATGTTAAGAAATCTAAATACTCACCTGCAGATGGGCTGAATGCAAGCATAAGTATAGGAGCTGGGCTAAAAGTTTCTCTATTTTGTTAAGTAGAGGCAATTTTTGGCACTTACCCTTCCAGAGCCAAAGCAAAATATATTAGGAAGTATGGGTTAGTGGAACAGAAATTATACTGCAAGAAACTTTTTTGACAGACAAATGAAACTAGAAATGAAATAGGTACAAAATTTATTCAGATAATATGGGTAGATTCATATTCTAAGCATTTTAGAGGCGATGAAAGACTTAGAAAAGCATATCCTATACTCATGGATTCTATATTTTAATACAGAGAGTAGAGACCAATTACCTTTGTAATTCATATGGCCTCCAAATTTTAGAGAATTATAGACAGAAGGCCTGAAGATGAAAACAAGGTCAGATTCAAAAAACTGATACCCAACAAATTCAACCAAGGCAGAGATTTAAATTTCTTTCTATAAGGATTATCTTTCCCAAACTGCAGATTTTGAGCTGTAATTGTGAGGCTCATTTATGGTTTTGATGGTAATTGATTATTAATTATTTTATTAGCTTTTAAGAGAGATGGCTTAAAAGCTCAGGAGAAAATCTCCAAAGTCAATGCCATCAACAAGTGCTGGAGGTTTTCAGTTCCGGTGAGTACTAGCAGCCCCTAGGCTGTATCTAGTCCTGCATCACAGTAAGGAAAGATGTGACCCATGATATTTGGGACCGATACACATCTAGGCTAACCCAAGCCATTGTTGTAATCCATGGCCAAATCTCACTTAGACTGTGGGTGCCTCAGAGAAAAATCACCAAGGACTGAGTGAAAGGTAGGGTAAAATGTGAACAAAGAGAATGTCATACTTTCATGTAATTTTTGAAGGGAAAAATATACCGAGACAAATCTACAGCCTCAGCAACAGAACCATATGACTGAAAGTGGTTCTGAATCATTGTTACAAATGAACATAATGAAGAAAGAAATTGGAAAATAGCATACTTCAGTCTGTATTCAAACAATATCAGTTTTTTCTCAGGAGGTACATAGTATGCTTTGGAATTGTCTTTGATCATTGTATTTCTGAGAATAGCCAAGGCATTCACATGAGGCAAATTTATAAAAATACAAGTCATTCTCCAATTGATAAATGGTTAAAGGATATGAACAGGCAGTTTTCAGACAAAGAAATCAAGGCTATCTCTAGTCATGTATAAAATGCTCTAATCACTATTGATTGGAGAAATGTAAATTAAAACAACTCTGAGGTATCACTTCACACCTATGAGATTGGCTAACATGACCAAAAAAAAAAAGAAAAGAAAATGATGGATGTTGGAGGGATTATGGAAAAACTGGGATACTAATGCACCGTTGGTAGAGTTGTGAACTGATCCAACCATTCTGGAGAGCAATTTGGAACTATGCCCTACAAAACTGTGCACACCCTTTGATCCAGAAATACCACCTACGTCTATATTTCAAAAACACCAAAAAAGGGGGAAGAGAAGGACTTATTTGTACAAAATATTTATAGCAGCTCTTTTTGTGGTGGCTAAGAATTAGAAATCAAAGGAATGCCCATCAGTTGGGGAATGGCTAAACAAGCTGTGATATATTATTGTGATGGAATATCATTATGCTATACTTTTTACTTTCTCTATTTCACTATTTTTCTTTTATTTATCTTCTTGTACAAAATGACTACTATAGAAATGTTTTACATGAATGTACATGTATAACCTATATCAGATTGCTTGCCATCTCAGGAAAGGGAGAGGGGAGGGAGGAAGAGAACTCAAAACTTTTTAAAATGTCAAAAAATATTTTAACATGTAATTGGGGGAAATGAAATATATTTTTAAAATTAATATATAAAAATACAAATAGACATAATAGAACAAGATGCTAGAACCTTGGAGCATCATCTCTGCTCTTATGTGAAAATCTATGCATGACTTCAGTCAGACCTTCCTTTAGTAATACTTATAGTGATGTCATGCACATAGAACTGTCTTATAACCAGACTTATTACTCATTTTGCTGTAATTTCATTTAAGAGGAATCATATATGTGTATATATGTAATGATACTTGACAAAATTCTCCATACTATTGTATATGATTTTATATTGCAATTGAATCTTTACTATGAATAATTTTTAAATGCTTAATTTATCTGACAAATTCTAATTGCCTAGGTTTAAAAGATAATATTCTTTCTTATTTTTTGTCATTGACCTCTTTAAAAGTAGATCAATTTCTTTTTGTTTGAATGCTACAATTGTGAATCCATTTTGAATCCATTGTTGAGGTAGATTACTGTTTATTTCCAAATTAAAGCTTAGAAAATAGCATTAAGAGGGAATGATGGGGTGCTTGGGTGCTTGTGCTTGTATTTGAACCCCAATTTCTCCCAAGTCCCAGAAACACTGCCTCTGACAACCACTCCCCAGCCCAAGGACACTGTGCCTAGCAGTTATTCATACATGGGCCTCAGCACGACCCTTATCTGGGTTCTCAGGCCCCAGCCCTCAGATCATATATCTGGAAGCCTCCCAATTCTTTAGTTGTAAGAAAGCTTTCTTTTGTTGCAGAGCACTCTCTCATCAAGACAGAGGGAGAGGGGTGTCCTTGACCTGCCCAAGAACTCTTCCTCTTGCCAGACTTCAAAGATCCATTCCCCTTCCTGTCTGGTATACTCCCTGTATTTTCCCATCCATAGTCCCCAAAGACACCTGCACCTTTGGGTTACCTCATCAGTGTTCCTGGCATTTCTTTCCCATGCTCTTTTCCATATAAACCCTAGCTGCATTCTCAGTCTCTTGCAGGATCCTTTAAGAATCCTTGCCTGCTGAAAAGCGTAACAATAGATCTTTGCCACCTTGAATTAAAGAATGCTTGAGTCTGTGAATTCATTCCAGACAACCCGTCCTGCACGCTGGTCTTTGAAGGGTCACAACCTCTCAACCTCTTACACCGCAACAGGAGTCTCTGGTTATTCCTTGTTGTTATCGTACTCTGCTTATGAATATTATCATTCTTCAGCAATTTGTAAGTACATGCTTTTAAAAGCAATTAAGGATGTAGAAAACATTGATTTTAGTGTCACAAACTGTCCCAACTTCATTATATTTCTTTAGTTAGAAAGTGCTGAGGAATTCTATGGTGTCCTGAGGCATGCTGCCTTAAAATTATTGGGGATTATTTCAAAATGAGAAGACACTCCCTTTTCCTTAAAGTTCTCTCAGAAGTTGTAAGTCTATAACAATGAATTTTTAAAATGTGAACAAAGTAAAAAAAAAATCTGAACAAAGTAAAGCAGCAAAGCCAAAATCATTTTCCAAGATGACAACCTTTAACCCAGTATCTCTCATTAATTTTCATATTTTGTCAATTCTTTATATGTATTTATTATCAATGGTACATTTTCAAAAGGAGTGGATAGATATTACAGCTATAGGGAACAGATGATTTTTTAGCCTTTTTTCAAGGATACAGAATGTTGAAATAATTTATGGATATATGCACTTATCTATGTGGACTTTATCTTTTCACATTTTAAGTCATGAATGCCTTTTCATGCTAGGTAACTCTTGTCCATCTCCTCAGATAAATCCCTTATAAAAAATATTCTCAATATTCCAGAAAGCTTTCTCAAAGTTTTCTAATGCTTCACTTATACCAATACAACCCTTGGGCTGTCCACTTTTTATCCTTCCTATTGCTACATGACTAACCTGTAAACTTTTCTGATCATACATGACTACACTGATGCCTTTTATTCCACTTTGTGAGTCACCTGGAACTGTGATCCCTCAGAGAGTATAATGTATTCCTGCACCATTACTAAGAAGATAATATTATAAAAAAGCTGGGCTTTGGAAGTAGGGAGTAATTTAGGATTATCAGATGCACTACCTTGTCTCACAAGTGCTATCCAGCTTTCTCTCTTCCTCCAATTCCATTCTGTTCCCAATTCATTGTCCTGCTACAGTATTTGTCCAGGATGTATCTCTACATAATGGAAGCTTTCCATGACAGTGATAAAACAAGGTAATTATCATTCACTGGACCAAGACCATGAGGGGACCTAGTAAAGGAACTTAGACATTGCATTAGGAGGCAAAAACTCAGAAAAGGAATGGAGCAGAAAAGGAAGCACATGGAGGTAAAACAGGTCAAAGGAAATAGAGATTGAGAATAAAATCAAGTTGCTCCCACAATCTGCCTTATTCATTCCCACTCACAGGCTGCAGAACAAAGCTTCAGAAAGTCACACAGCTAGGTAGCCTAGGTTCACTACAATTTTTTAAATATAATCTCAAGTAAGTCCTCACTACAATAAAGTAATCCCTCTGTCCTCCTTAATTGATTCTTTACTCCATTAACCACAGCAGCTATTCCAAACCTTCTCTTGACTCTTCAAGCCTTCCACAGTATACCTTCTTCTCACCCTCTCAACTGTGGAACACACTTCACACTTTACCAGAAAATAGAGGTCATTTGCCATGAGCTCCCTTTTCATACCTCATCTGTAGCCTCATATTCTCATGATATCATCACCCGTTATTTTCTACACCAGTCTCGGAGGAAATAGGCTATCTGCTTGCCACAACCCACCCCTTTATGAGTACCCTTGATGCTATCTTTGTTCAGTTTCTCTAGAAGATGGCCTCCATCAATCTTCACTGTTTCCCTAAATTCTAGCTCCTTCTCTGTTACCTAGAAACACACAAAAGTCTCCCTCATTCTTAAAAAGCTCTCACTGGGTCCTACTAGCTAATATACTCAGCTCAACTCTTTAGAAAAATCTATATTCATTGCCTGCATTCCCCTCTTACTCTCTTTTAAACCCTCTGCAATCTCGTCACTCAACTTAAACTGTTCTGTCCGAAATTACCAATGATCCCCAAATTGTCAAATCTAATAGAATTTTTTAAAATCTTGATTTTTCTTTATGTATCTGCACCACTTCAAACTCAACATGTCCCAGGGAGAACTCATTATCTTTTCCTTAAGAGAGAACTCATTATTTTTTCATCTACCTTTTTTTTCAAATTTTACTCTCAAGCATACCACAATCCTTTCAGGTACCCAGTTCATAACCTTAATATTATCTTTAATTCTGCACTCTTTCTTACCCCACAAATCAATCAATTACCAAATCTTGTCATTTCTATCTCTGCAATATCTCTCATTAATGTGCCCTCCTCCCTCCTCACATAGCCACCACCTTAGTTCAGGTCCTCCTCATTTCTCACCTGAACTTTGCATTAGCCTAACTGTTCTCCCTCCCTAAAATCTCTCCCCATTCCAATCCATCCTCCCCACAGCTGCCAAAGTGACTTTTCAAAAGCATACATCTGAGCATGTCACTCCCCTCTCAATAAATTACTATGACTTGCTATTATCTTTGGAATTAAATATGAACTCCTTTAACATTTTAAATTCTTCACAACCTAGCCCTTTTCACTTTCCCAGTCTTCTTAAACATTACTCTCCTCCACACACTCTATGGTCTTAACCATACTGGCTTACAGTATTCGTTGCTCCTTATATGTATAGCTCCAAGTTCTATCTCTGGTTTTGTGTCCCCCATGCCTAGACCACGCTTTCTTATTTTTGCCTCTTAGAATCCCTTGTTTTCTTCAATATTCAGTTTAAGGGAGGTATTTCCTGATCTCTTTAGCATCTAGTGCTATCACATCTAAGGTTATTATGTATCTGCTTTGTATGTACCATATATACATATATACATGTTTGTACATATGTATATACATATATATGTGTGTGTGTGTGTGTGTGTGTGTGTTGTGTGTGTGTATATATATATATATATATATATATATATATATATATATATATATATGTATATATATGGCATCTGCCCCAATAGAACATAGTTACTTCTAGGTAAACAGGAAAGAGAAATCATAAGGGAATTATTAAGTTGAACTGTTTACATTCCTGCATGGAAAGATGATATTTGTAACTCATGAGACCTTTGTCAGTATTAGGGTAGTTGGAGGGGGAAAAAATTATATGTATGTATGGATAAATAGATAGATGGCACAGGGTGAGTTGAAGATGAAGGGGTGATATCTGGAGAATAAAATGAAGGTGTGAGACAGGATTATACTGGGAGAAGGAGAAAGGGAGAGGTAGAATGGGGTAAAGTATCTCACATAAAACAGACAAGAAAAGGCTTTTACAATGCAGGGGAAACGGCAGAAGGTGAGAGGGAATGAATGAATCTTATTCTCATCAGATTTGGCTTAAGGAGGGAATAACATACACATTCAATTGTGTATGGAAATCTATCTTCTCCTACAGGAAAATTGGGGGAAGGGATTAAAGGGGGGGATGATAAAGAGGAGGGCAGATTGGGTGAGGGGGTAATCAGAAGCAAACACTTTTAAGGAAGGACAGGGTCAAAAGAAAGAATACAATAAACGGGGGGGAGGGGTGGGATAGGATGCAGGGAAATATAGTTAGTTTTTCACAACATGACTACTATGGAAGTGTTTTGAATGACTACACATGTATAACCTGCATTGAGTTGCTTGCCTTCTCAATTATGATGGTTGGGAAGGGAGGAAGGGAGAAAATTTGGAACCCAAAGCTTTAAAAACAAATGTTAAAAATTGTTTTCACATACAACTGGTAAATAAGATATACAGGCAATGGGGTATAGAAATCTATCCTGCCCTGCAGGAGAATAGAAGGAGAAGGGGATAAGGGAAGGAGGGGAAGAGATAGAAAGGAGGGCAGATTAGGAGAAGGGGTATTCATAATGCATGCCATCTTGGGGTGGGGAGGATGAGATGGGGAGAAAATTTGGAACTCAAAGTCTTGTGGAAGTAAATATTGAAAACTAAAAATAAATAAATAAGACTCAAAATAAATAAGAATATAGTTACTTCTGAATAGAGACTATTTCACTTTTATCTTTGTGCCTGCATTTAGCACAATATACAGCATATAGAGGCACTTAATAAATGCTTGTTGATTAATTGATACAGAGGATCTTTATTGCCTCTACCATAAAATATAAATCCTGTGTTTGGCTTTAAAGTCCTTCACAACATAATTCCAACCTATCTTTTCAACCAGATTATACATCACTCCCCTTTCCACAACCTACATTCTAGCCAAACTAAACTTTTCATTTTATCTCATATATGACACTCCATTTCCTCTCTCCATGCATTTCTCTTATAATCCTTTCTTTTATTTTTAAAAATTATACAATATTTACCTTTTTCTCCCTCTTATCTTCCCTCACTCACCAAAAGAAAAGAGAGAGAGAAGAGAAAGAATGGAAAAAGGTAAAGGAAGGGAAGAGGAAGGAAGGAAAGAGGAAGGAAGGAAGGAAGGAAGGAAGGAAGGAAGGAAGGAAAGAGGAAGGAAGGAAAGAAGGAAAGAGGAAGGAAGGAAGGAAGGAAGGAAGGAAGGAAGGAAGGAAGGAAGGAAGGAAGGAAGGAAAGAGGAAGGAAGGAAGGAAGGAAGGAAGGAAGGAAGGAAGGAAGGAAGGAAGGAAGGAAGGAAGGAAGGAAGGAAAGAGGAAGGAAAGGGAGAGAGCAAGGAGAGAAAACAAATTCTCACATTGGAAATATCCAAAAATACATTTCTCATTCTGCATATTAGTATGTCATCTCTCTGTCATGGCATGGGGGAACCTCTTTATATTTCTGTAATGGATAACCTCATTGCAGGAATGTACTCCCTCCTAACCTCTCCCTCATAAAATCTCTCATTTCTTTCAAAATATGGCTGAAGGACAACCTTCAACACAAAGCCTTTCCTCATATCCTGAAGCTACTAGTGCCCTCCTTCCTTAACTGCTCTGTATTTAACTAATTTATTGTTTCATATTTATTCTGTAAATACTTGTATATTTACATATTGTTTCTTCCCAGTAGCAGATAAGCTCCTTTGAGGCAGAGATTGTTTCATTTTTTGGTTTTGTTTCCCCACAGCCTAGCACAGTCCCTGACACACAGTAGGTGCTTAATGCTTGTAGGTTGATTAAATATTTGATTGATTGACACTTAAGCACACTGAGGGCTAATTTCAAAGAGGTGAGATAAAGGAGGAAGCATATAGAGCAGTGCTGCCATGACATCCCCAAGCCCAGAGATTCCAGAACAATCTTGATTCTAGCACTAATGTGAGAGACTTCTAGTCAATTCAACAAGTAATTATTAAGTTTAGCACTACATAGGTGCTGGGAATACAAAGATAAAAACATAATAGTCCTGGCCCTCAAGAAGCTGATTTGGGGGAGGGAAGGGGCAATATATGAGAAAGATAAACACAAAAGCTGTGGAAAGTACATACAAAGTAGTAGGGAGAAAGGATTAACAACCAGAAAGATCAGAAAAGACTTCACATGGGAGGTGGCAATTGAGTTAAAACCTGAAGGGATCCAGGGATTCCAAGAGGCAGAGATGAAGACAGAAAGCATTTCAGCATAAAGGGGACAGCGGGTACAAGGACCCAGAGGCAGAAGATGGAATGTCATGTAGGAAGAACAATTAGTAGGCCAGTTTAACTGGAATATAGATTTTGTGAGGGCGACTAACACAAAATCAATATGAAAAGTCAGGCTGGAGATAAATTGTGAAAGGCTTTAAATGACAAACAGAGGAGTTTGCATTTAATCCTAAATGTAACAGGGAGCCCCTGAAGTTTCTTGAGCAGGGAAGTAACCTATACTTTAGAAATATCAATTTGGCAGCTATGTAAAGAATAAATTAGAGAGGGGGGAGAAGCTTGAAGCAAGAAGCTCAATAAAGTTTTCAATAGTTCAAGGGAAAGCTGGTAAGAGCCTAAACTAGGGTGGTGACTGTGAATTAGGAAGAGATGATAGAAAGTAAAGATGTTGTAGGGGCAGGATCTATGAGACTTTGCAATAGATTGAATACAGGTAGTGAGTGAGTGTTTAGAACCAAGGATGACACGGGGATTGTGAACCTGGATAACTGGTAGGATCGGGGTGACCTTTAGAGAAACATGAGGAAAGCTAGGTTCTGATAATGAATCTATGTTAGTCATTTTGAGTTTTGAGATTACTACGGGGCATTCAAGTAGAAATGTCTGGTGGGCATTAAGTAATGAAAGATTAGAACTCAGAAGGAGAGGAAGGCTAGATATGTAGATTTGGGAATAATTTGCGTAGAAGTAATAGTGATCTCCATGGTATTTTATGAGATCTTCAAGAGAGAAAATGAAACAAATAAAAAAAAGGGGACCAGGAGATTCCCCGGGGTACATCTATGGTTCAGGGGAGGGGCATGGATGATGATCCATCAAAGAATACTGAAAAGGATTAGTCAGAAAGGTAGATGGGGAACCAGGTTAGGCAGTATCATGAAACCCCAAGTGAAGAGACAATATCCAGAAAATGATCAACTGTATTAAATACTGCAAGAAGGATAAAGACTGAGAAAGGCCCACTGATTTAGCAATTCAGTAACTTTGGAGAGAATAATGCCAGTCAAGTAGACATTATGGAAGCCAGATTGTAAGGTATGAAAAGAGAATAGGAGATGATAAAATGAAGGCAACTCCTATAACTCAGCTGTTTCTAGAGGTTTGACTGTGACAGAAGAGAAAGCCATAGTCTGATTGCTCAAGGAAATAGGGCAAAGTAATTTTTTTTTAAATTGTAGGCTCAGATTCCTTAAGAACCTAGCCTATAGCAAAGGTACATAGAATGCTAGTGGTGAGGATAGTTCAGAATTGGGGTTTGGAAAGGTATACCTTGAGCAGAGTTATGGTGAGAGGATATATGAGCAAGGGTTCCAGAGTATGAAGTTGAATTGATTAACTAAAGCATTAAGATTTCAAAGGGAAGAAAATGAGACTACAGTTGGAGTGACAGACTGGGAAACTGGGTTCACTGAGGCTGTAGTGAAGATAACAGAAGAATAGGAGGTTATAATGTCATAGAGAGAATCATAAGATCATAGATTTAGAGCTGGGAGGGACCTCAGAAGTCAATCTATCACAACAATTTTATTTTGTGGATGAGGAAGAAGAAGGTAAATGATTTGTTCGTAGTCATAAATCTAGTAGATTTATGTTTGAACCAAGATCTTTCTGTCTCCAAATCTAGCACTCTACCCACTATTCCATGCTGACTCTCAGAATTTCAAAGTTATGGATTTGAGTTGGGAGGGGGGAGGGGCAGGGTTGGAGGCAGAACCAAGGTGGTAGAGTAGGAAGAAGCAGTAGAGCAGATCTCCCTTCTACAAAACTCCTCCAAATAGACCTAGGAAATGCAGCAAGACAAATCCTGATGGGGAAATCACCCAAAAAAGTCACAGTGAGTTATTTCAACAGCCCAGGTTGATAAAGGGAGATAAACAAAGCAGCAGACTGCAGAAAATGGGGATGATATTGGGCCAACTACAACTATGTGCTCCCAACTGGACTGCAGAGTCTAGTACCCTGGAAAAGGCCATGCACCAGGACAAGAGGAGGTCCCAGACCCATATCAATGCAACCCTAGACCCAGACCAGTGCATCACAATGGGGACAGGTGCCAATTGGCTACTTTGTTGCACACTTCCCAGTTCTGAGTCATATATCCAGGGCATACTGAAAAATGCACTTGAACATCGGGGTGGTATTGCCAAGTAGGAAGGTTGTGAGTGGTAAACTGGTACACCTAGAAAGGAGGAATTTCAGAAGCAAGAAGCAGCAGTGTGACTCCGATCTCAGGAGCAGAACAGGGTCTCTGTTCCAACATCTAAGCCAGACTATGAAAGAATAACCACAGTAGGAATCTCAGACCAAAAAGAAGACTACAATTCTGTCACTCTCAACCAACAGAACTTTCCAAATGGCTATTAGAGGTTGAGTCCAACTGCATTCTATGGTTGCTCAAACAGAAACCCAGGTTAGGAATTTTCAGAGCTCAGACCAAAGCATGGAAAGGAAGCAGCAATCAGACTTTGCCTTGGACCAGACCGCTCTTGGAGCATGAAATGTTTTCAGGTCCCCAGCCTGTCCCTGAGATCCTGGAATAACACAATACTTAAAATCCCCAGGAAAGCAACATCAGGACCCCCTCAGACCTTCCCTACCACAAAGTGCAGCCATGAGTGTACAACAAAAAAGAATCTCACAATTAAGAGTTATTATGGTGTCAGGAAAGCTCAAGACAAACTCAGAAGGAGAGACTCGCTCCAAAACATATACAGCAAAGCCTCAGAGAAAAGCACAGCTTAGATACTCTCAATAAGAATTTCTAGAAGAGATGAAGTAAGAATTTTTAAAAAAAATTAATGTATTATATAAATAAAATGAGAGAACCTGAGGAAAGAATTGGAAAAGAAATGAAAACTATGGAAGAAAGAATTGTATAGGTGATTAGATGCATATCTTTGCCCAAGTAACAAACTCTCTTAAAATTAAAATGAACCAAATAGAAGCTAATGACTCCATGAGATGACAAGAAATATTAAAAAAAAAGTCAAAAGACTGATGAAAATTGTAGAAAATGTGAAGTTTTTTATAGCAAAAATGACCAGCCTGGAAAACAGATCTACCTTGGAGGAAAAAAATTAAGACTCATTGGACTATCTGAATTCCATGACCAGAAAAAGAGCATAGACATCATACTTCAAGAAATCCTAAAACCTCCCAGATCTCTTAGAACTAGAGGGCAAAGTAGAAATGAATATCATCCGCTAGTCATCTCCTAAAAGAAACCCCCAAATGAAAACCCTCAAGAACATCATAGTAAAAATCTAGAGCTTCCATGTCAAATAAAAATGCTGCCAAGCAGCCAGAAAGTAAGAATTCAGCTATCAAAAGCCACAATTAGGATCACAGATTTAGTAGCTACCACTGTAAAGGAGCAGAGAACTTGGAATATGATATTCCAGAAGGCAAAAGATGGTGCAGCCAAGAATAACTTACCTAGAAAAGCTGAGTATAACGCTAAAGGGGGAAAAAAAATATCTATAAAAAAAAAGGACTTCTGAGCATTCCTGATGAAAAGAATAGAATTGCATAGAAACTTTGAAGTTTGAGCGGAAGAGTTAAGAGAAATACCAAAAGGTAAACATGAATAAATAAGAATAAAGGAATAAACAAAGATAAACTGTTTCTATTCAAATGTGGGGAGATGATACATGTGTATGAACCCAATAATCATCAGGAGTTAGACAAGTCCTGGCAGTGGTTCTGTTATGTCTTGATTATCTTAAGAGAAGAATAGAAAGAGAAGGGGGAAAGGAATATACTTTGGGGGAAAGTAAAGAAAGGTTAGGGGAAATTATCATACATAATCAGGATGTACAAGCAGACACCCATACAAACAGGGAGAAGGGGTGACACTTCGACCTTATTAATGGGAACTGGTATTAAAAAAATTTAAAAAATTAAAAATTAAAAAAATCAGTTGTAAGCATTGAGCTCATTGATTTAAAAAATATATAATCAGAAAACAACAAAATAGCATATTTTCATAGTAGGATAGAATATTATCTCAAGAAAGCTGCTTTGATTGAGTCCTTACAGACTCATGGTCACAGTCATTTAAAAAAAGATAATTGAATTTCCACTAGATTCCAACTAAACTGTTAAATCTACACAAGCAAGACGAAACAGAGGGATAATAATCCATTGAATTTGGGTTTTGTAGACAAATCAGTAATAACCCATTGCAGGCCAGGGCTGATCAGGACAGTCTTTTAGTAGTTTAGATTTGAGACCAAGATGAAATGAAATACTTGTAGGCCACTGAATAGGTACAAAAGATTTACAAAACTTTACTTAACAATATCAGGAAAAGGATATTTATCTAGCATACCACTGGTTGATGCAGCTGAGCATAGACCCTCTGCCTCTGAGTTGCCCATGGTGGTCCACTGGTCAAGGAGAAACTAAAGTTTCTCATGGCTTTTTTAACTCAGGTGACCAGGAAGTGATGACAATGACCAGAATCTTTCACTCCCTTAGCCAATAGAGTTTTAAGAACGGTTTCAATATAATTTTTAAGCCCAGACCAAATGGCAAGGGACTCTAGTAGATATTCCTCCTACCACATAATCCAACCTACAATTTTTACAGATTTTGACACCTGCAAGTGGCCTCAGTAGTCATCTAGTTCCACTTATAAATGAAAAAAAAAATCCCTTCAATATCATACTTGACAAGAGATCATACAGAAGACCCCACTGCCTCTCAAGGTATCCAGTTCTATTTTCAGAGAAGTTACTTTTCCTTAGTAAAGGTGGCATTGCCTAAAATACATGTGTGTAGGTAATTCTTTATTTTGCTCATTTAGATATAGCCAATGGAAGCAAGGCAGAGTCACATACAGACACACACACACACACACACACACACTCATGTTGTCCACCCTGACACCTTAATTTCCCCAGAATCCCTGTGGAAATTAATAATTTTGGATAGCCAGGTTTTGCTTTGTTTTCTTTTTTTATGAATAGCTGAGGGTCTAGGTATCAGGACTTCTTTTTTTTTTTTCAATCTTGCTGTCATATCAGGGACAAGGCTGTTGAAATATGCAGGTAAGAATAGTAAGACAGCATCTGCAGTCAGCTGACTGCTGCTAATGGTAACCCTCAAAAGGGCATCTGAGGCTTTCTGCACGTAGTGATAAATGAGGGGGACCTAGAGCATAGGACTGGCAGGAGAGCCAGAAAAGACTTCCTGGTGGCAAAGCCTTGTGACTGGAGGGGATCTGGTGTTCCTAAATGGATTTCTGTGATTCTGTGATTCTGGTGTGTATATGACCTTGAGAAAGTTTTGTGAAGCAGGATGTGCTGTGAGCTGTCCTGAGATCTCAGGGATAAAAATTACCAAACAGTTTGGGCTCTGGTGACCGTTTGGTGACTGCGCCACAAGCTCAGCAGCAACTGCAGAGTTAATAACACTTTCTGAGTTCTCTGTTTGGTCACCCGTGCCTATAGGACCCTAACAAAAGCATTTTGGATGAAAAAAAAATGCTGTTATTTTACATGTTTCCTTCTTAGATAATAGTCATGAAGGGCAGTGATAGTTTACTTGTTTAGGACCTAGGTCGACTTCTGAGAAATATAATTGCTTGTGGGGTTTCTTGTTTGTTTGTTTTTTGTTTGTTTTGGTTTTTTGTTTTTGCTAGGCAATGGGGTTAAATAATGTTGCCCAGGGTCACACTCAGGTCCTCAATCTATACACTTCCCCACCTAGCTGCCCCATATAATTGCTTGTTTAAATCTGCTTGGATAGTTCACTTATTTGGACAGATAAGGTTCAAAGAAACCTGGACTCAGAGTCGTAAGAGAAATAGTTACTCTGACTCAGAGCTCTAAACAGCAGCTGTGGCTCATTTTGAATGTGACAAGCCCCTATATGGTATGTTGGAACAATATGAATATCAGAACTGTTCTATAATTATAGGATAAGTTTGATTTATCTGACCATATATAAAAAATGAGAATTTAATTACTAAGCATATGTTAAGGAGTATTCAGTCTCAGAATCAAGGCAGAATGAAGGCAGAATGAAAATAGTGACAATGTTTCTGTTCCACTCTCCCTTCCAAGGGAGTTGCATTCATTCCAAAATGTCTTTATTTCTTTAAAATCTATTTTGCATTTCTGTCCACCTAATCGCTAAAAGCTGATATTAAGATAAAATTGTGGTTAACCTAATGCATTACTAGTCTGTATGTATTTCATTTTCTCAAAGACAGCTGAGAAGAAGAATATGATGTATAGTTAGCTATACAGAGAGAGAAAGAAATTTTCTAATTTTCTGAGATCACTAGCTGGATATTTGAGAGGAAACCAAAGAGATTTTGATACCTATTATTGTAGCTGCCCCAAAGCAGGGAAAAGATCAAATGGATTTGGACCCAAAAAGAAACCTGGATAGAGAATGAGTCAGCAAAATTCTGGAGGGAGGAAAGTTTTGGTAATTAGAGAATAGAAATTGCCTTGGGTAAAGTTTTGGTAATTAGAGAATAGAAATTGCCTTGGGTAACTCCTCTGCCATGGTTCCCCTCTGAAGCAGGTTAAAGATAATGGGGGGCAATGCCTAATGGAAAAGCCCTGCCTATGGGAAAGCTTCTAAGGAGGAACTAAGTGTCTCTGGCCATATTTGGTCATGGACCAGATGAAGGGAGGAGCAATAAATCCTCTTTAATCAAATGACTCTACACCATTATCACTGTTAGAGGTAATTACATCTTTATTTTTAAGTAAATGAAGTTTATCATTTTAATTTTTTTTTACTATTTTTAACCAGAAAAGTGATTGTAGCAATCTAGGGAACCATTTGGTAAGAAAACTCCCCATATTAATGCAGCTTTTCTCCTTGCCTACCACTTGAGCTACATAGAACCTTGAGAGGTTGAGTGACTTGCCTGGGGATCACACAGTCAGTATGTGTCAGAGTTTGGACTTGAGCCCAGCCCTTCCTGACTTTAAGAACCAGCCCTCTATCCACTGTGCAACTCTGCCTCTCTGACATCGTTATGAACACTAATTATTATGATATGCTTTAATATAGTGATGCCTCCAGGACCATGAAGTGTATATATATAACTATTTGCCCTCTTATAAGGGCCCTCAGTATACTGGGCTACTTGAATTCTTGTGTCTGATTTTTATAGGGTTTTTTTGGTCCTCTACATTTATTGCCAGTTGTCACTTCTTGCAACATAAGTCCATATTCTCCTAATTTTTGGATTCTAATCTGCTATTGATGTGGAAGAAAATTATCATTAGGATTCGTTGTTAAACTAAGGAAGAATATGCTCTGAGGGAGGATTTAGAAGTCTTTCCATAGGTAAAGTTAAGAGTATTAGCTCATGAACTTTACAAAAAAAAAAAAAACTTGGATGCTTAGAGGGGCTTTGTGTTTACTTCCTGGTTCTCAAGTGAGTTCCAAAAAGTTAAGAAGTGAGGTGGTATTGTACAGTCCTCACAGAAAGCTACTAAGATTAAAATTATGTATATTGTTATAAAAGATAAAATGTCATTCAAGCTACAATCTGGAAAGATGGCTGTTAATTGAAGATTAATTGTTAATTCTCACCTTTAAAGACCCTTAAAAGCTCACAGTGCCATAGCCATCTCTAATCTCCTTCACCTAAAATCAGGTGTAACATAGATGCCTTGGCCCCACTCTCTCAGCGCCAGGCTTGTTATATGTCCCTTTCAGTGTTCTCAGGTACCCTGAAAAGTTTGGAGGTTTCTCTTTTCTATTGCAATTGGCTCAAGTCCACACCATGTGTATTTTACCCCATTTATTAGGAGCCAATGAGTAATACCCTACTTCTGTTTAACCAAGTAAAATCAGTGAGAATAAATATACTAATATTTCCCCCCATACCTTGACAGCATAATTCCCTCATATGTATAATCCTTTCTATACCAACTCAATATCTGGGAAGGATTAGACTCATAATTTAACTCAGTTCCTGTATACTTAGTCCCATCAAGTTCATATCCAGATGCAGCATAACTACTGAGCGAATCCTTCTAAGGGGTTAGAGTCCTGAAGGTCATTACCAAAGATCACTCCTTACTCCTCAAGGCATTGATGCTGAGCTGGAGGGAATACATGTTCTGGCTTCTGACTACTGGATTCTTGTGGTCTGTACTCCCAGCCTAAATCAGAGACTCTCCTTACACTCAGAATATAAAAGAATGAATGAAAAGGCAGAAGGGGCATCATTTTTGAGGGGCCACTTGGCCTCAGAGAGGGAAGAAGGTTCTAAGATTCCTCCCCTCCCTTGTCCACCCTTACCACATGGTTTCATTAGACATTATGAAGGAAAGAATCTCTAAGCTCCCTGAACATGAATGTAGTAAGACAAGGACAAAGCTGACTAAGGTTTTTTGACAGTTCCAGTGAATTGAAAGAGGCTCCTCTCAACTGTGTGTTCAGCCAATCAAAACCAGTTACAGAATGTCTAGCTATGCTCCATAGTCTTGCCAAGGCATTTCCTTTACTTGTTCACAGTTCTCTCAGAAGCATTTCTCCTCTCCCCTCCCCCCCATCCTCCATGTGGAGAAATATCATCTCCCTAGCATCCTCCACGGGGAGATGCCTTCTAAGGCACTCTGCGCATGCACCAGATCCCAATTACACAGGAAAGAATGGGCACAATAGAGACAGAAGCAACAGCAAGGCCATGAACTTATGGCCCTGTCATGCAGCCCTGTCAAAGAAACCTGAGGCCTCTCTCTACTCTCCTCACCAAGGGCTTTCAACATTCCTTCCCTCTTCACCAAAACATATCTCGGGAGGAATGATAACCAATGTCACGTTGGCTCATTCATGCCCAACTAACTGTCCATCTCTTCATCACATTTTTGTTGAGGGGTTTTTGGTCATGTTTTAGTCCTGTCTGACTCTTCATGACCTCATTTGGGGTTTTCTTGGCAAAGTTACTGGAGTGGTTTGCCATTTCCTTCCCTAGCTCATTTTAGAGATGAGGAAACTAAGGCAAACAGGGATAAGCAACTTGCCTGGAATCACACGGCTAGCAAGTATGTGAGGCTGGATTTGAACTCAGGAAGAGGAGTCTTCCTGACTTGAGACCCAGCACTCTATCCACTGCGGCACCTCGCTGCCCCTATCACATGTTTAGCTGACCAGAATGAGCTACAGAATGTTCTGTGCATTGCTCCAAATCAAGAAGCAAGACTCTTCCATTTTCTATCATCTTGCCTTTCCAAAAGGCTCTCCTACCTCTTCTACATGGAGATTGTCCCAATTATACTAAATTTTATTTTTATTTCATTCTCCAAGATTTTAACAATTACATGAACCTGATTTTCTCTTGGAAAAATTCCATAATGTACTCATTTTCTTTGTTTGCACTGTATGTCTGTGTGCTGTCTTTTTCTTATTTGCCCCCATATATCGTATCTTTTGCTTGCAAACACTATGTATAATATAAATCTAATATAGATATTCACTCCTGAAGTGCACATAGTCAAGGACCATAAGCATAAAATAAGTTGAATTATACTTACAACACGGTATCTTTCTCTGTAAAAGTTTTTCTGAAAAATATTTCTCTCAAAAGACTTATTTGCATAGCCAAGAGAACACAGGCCTACGTAGGATACTTCCCCTTTTATGCATTTCTCTGCTGAAATACCACTCATTTCTCTTTTCTTGCATCACACAAAGATAATTATTAAAATGAGTTCATTAATAAAAATGTGCTTCTGAATAATGAGTTGTGAAGTCTCTATTTTCTCCTTTTTACTTATTTATTTATTCAATAAATAAATGAGTCTGTTGGTGTCCAAGCCTTGCAAAGTAATTTGAGATGAATTGAGTAGGAAGGCTTAGCCACATGCAATTAGTACCAAGCATAGTACTGTTGTGTGGCTCAATTAATAATTCATAAAGATATGGCACAATCAAAAGTCTTTTTTTCAATCCTGTAACAATTATGCCATAATCTAGCTCAAAATAGCACAGGCTCTTGCTGAGTCTATATTGTACTATGAAAATGAAAATGGTATATTTGTCAAGATAGAGAAAAAAATGATTGGGAAATTCTAAGGGTTCTGTCTATCACCTGCTATTCCCAGAACAAAGACCAGAAATAAAAGGTACATGGCAGCCATGTAACAGCATCTTATTCCACAGTTCAATTTTAAATGTAAGGTCCCTTTAATTTTTTTTATCCTCTTGATTTGCAAACCACCTTTGGGAAGGAGAAACAAAAGAAAAAATCCCCTTTTGTGCAGCATTTTAAATTTTGTGTCAGCACACATGCACATAAATAAAATAAAATGGACACAGAAGGGAAACAGAGATACAGTTCCTAAAAACTGATGATTCTTTATAATAAATCTATTGATGTAGATGTGCAGACAGATGGTAGAGGTTTCACATAGAATAATGAGATTTGTGTGTCATCAGCCTCGAGGACAGGGAACATCCATGCCGTAACATAGAGGTCCAAATAAATACATAAACATGTTCCTAAATTGAGCCTCCACCTAACAAATTTGATAGAGGTAAGCACAGGCTGTTTCTCAGTTAACAGAGGAAGGCCCTGCTCTTTTCCTTAGTAATACTTATATAATGATATCCTCACAATGCCTCTGGGGACTGAGATTACACTTAGGATTCCCCACCCTGTCATCTGTGTGGAAGGTGATCAGTAGTGAAAAAGTATAGCCACTCCAATGAGTCCTAGAGATGACCACTTGGAGAAAATTGGGATTATGAAAGCCATATGGCCATCTGGACACCTATAACCTCATGCTAATCTACTTCAGAGATCACTTAGTGCCAGTAATTACAACTATGACTAGAACGAAACTGTCTCAGAAACCTATGAAGACTAGCAAATACCAAGTCTCTTTTTTGCTAATTCCAAGGATCTTTTTTCTTGATGTTGACATACACATAGATGAAGAGAAAAAAAATCCCTTTATCAAATCCTTCCCTCACCTAGAACATTAACACTGCCAGATGCATTGACTAATGATGCTTTTCAACGTTTCTGACACACACAACCATTACTTTGCCTATCAGAGTGAATGCTTGAGATGGGAATGTCCCTTTTCTGACCCCAAGTCAAGGGGTCATAAACTTTTACAATTCTCTCAAGGTACATAATGAATTTTTTGCATATATGTATTCAAATCCATCATATTTAATCACAGCTTTCTATTTGGAAGCTGATCGTTTTTAAAATTACTAATTAAAATTTTTTTAAATGTCAGAAATAAGGCTGGATCTTGAATGTCTATTTGAATTTGGGGATTTCTCCCCACTTTAGTGTAGCAGATCAATAGAGGATCTGCTCTGAAGGGGACTTGTATCTATCTTTGGTTTCTGATTCAGGGTGCCAAGGAAACTCAAAGTCACTGCAGATTATACTTTTCAGTGACCTAAAAGTCCTGAGAGTAGGAGGCAGGGTGTGGCTTTTCCTCCAGGGACTCAAAGAACAGAAGTTGAATGTCAGCTCTACATTCAGGGGATATTCTGGGTTGAGCCTTATCCTCCACCACTTTGTGATGGAACTCAAGAGGGTCATAAGGGGCTGAGTTCAGCAAAACTCCTAAGATCTATTTGCCACATCATAAATTCCCCCACCCAGAACTATAAGAGTTCCTGAACGCTTGTGAACCAGAGGCATTCAAGGGACCATAACAACTCCATGCTCTATCATCACTAAATACTAGAGGATAAGTGCCCAATTAAGATTATCCCACCATGATATGCTGGGCAAGCTCCCAACTACTGCTCCTCTTTTGCTTGTGATTCAAAGTCAGTGTCTGTCAAGAGGAAAATTCTCCCTTCCTACCTTTCCCTGTATTCTCATACCAAAATATACCTTAAGCCTGTCACTCCACAGTCAATAAATACCCTCTTCTGCTTTCTCATTACATAGCTACATGGCAGTCCTTTTATTCTTCCCTGATTGACTTTCTATGGCAATCTCCACAACATCAATTTTAAACCTTCTTCTCTTTCCTCCGTCCTTTTAAACCACATCCTCCAATCCTATCACCTCAGCAGAACATTACATTTGCTCCTTTATTGAGAAAATAGAGGCAAAAGTTCTCCCTTCAAGAGGTAGAGCCAAGATGGTGGAGTAAAGACAGGAATTCTTCTTAAGAACCCCCAAGACTCCTACAAATACCTTTAAATAATTACTCTAAGCAAATTCTAGACCAGCAGAACCCATAAAAAGATAGAGTGAAACAATTTTCCAGCCCAAGACAACTTAGAACATCAGAGGAAAGGTCTGTTGCACCAGAGAGTGGAGCACAGTCTAGCACAGGACAAACCAGTGCAGACCAGGCCCCAGCAAACTAGGAGCAGGCCAGGGTAACTAAATAAGTGGCACAGTGGTAGTTTCTAGACCTCTCAGCCCATAGACAGTAAGGGGATCAGACAATGGTTCAGAAGGAGATTTACATTAAACACTAATGCATTGTTGATGGAGCTGTGAACTGATCCAACTATTCTGGAGAGCAATTTGGAACTATGCCCAAACAGCTATAAAACTCTGCACACCCTTTGACCCAGAAATACCACTACTTGATCTGTATCCCAAAGAGATCACAAAAAATGGAAAAAGACCCACATGTACAAAAATATTTAGAGCAACTCTTTTTGTGGTGGCAAAGAATTGGAAATTGAGGGGATGCCCATCAATTGGGGAATGCCTGAACAAGTTGAGGTATATGAATGTAATTGAATACTATTGTGCTATAAGAAATGACGAGCAGGTGGACTTCAGAAAAACCTGGAAAGGCTTACACAAACTGATGTTGAGAGAAGTTAGCAGAACCAAAAGAACATTGCACACAGTAACAGCAGCACTGTGTGATAATCAACTATGATAGATTTAGCTCTTCTCAGCAATACAACAGTCCAAGAAAATTCCAAAAGACTCATAATGGAAAATGTTATCCACATCCAGAGAAAGAACTATGGGGTCTGAATGCAGATCAAAGCATACTATTTTCACTTCATTTTTTGTTTTTTGTGGTTTTCCCCTTTTGTTCTGATTCTTCTTTCACAACATGACTAATATGGAACTGTATTTAATATGATTGTACATGTATAACCTTTATCAGATTGCTTGCTGTCTTGGGGGAGATGATGGGAAGGAGGGAGAAAAATTTGGAATTCAAAATCTTATTAAAGTGAATATTGAAAACTATCTTTACATGCAATTGGAAAAAAATTAAATGCTGTTAAGTGGGGTAGGAAAAAGAAGAAGATTTACAGGGGTCTCTTTGCTGGTCTGAGGGGAAGGACTCTGTTGCAGTGTCCATACTTGGAACTGGGTCATAAGTCCTGGGTCTTAGTCCCAGTGTGAGGAGGAGCACTAGCACAGCAGAGCTTGCAGTCACAGGGGAGCAGGGACCCTGGTCACAATTCCAGGGTTGAAAAGAGTGCTTGTGGTCACTTACAAACCAGTACACAGGCCAGGAGAGTAATAAACACACTTCTCCCTAGATCAAACACCTAGGAAGAGGCAAAAACTTACAGGTCCCCAGAATTACCTCTGAAAACAGCTACACGAAAAACCTGAAGCTTGAGACAGTGCCCCCTCCACTTGGGAAGCAGAGCCTCACTTTAATATGGAGTTAAAAGTCAAGAAATAGGCTGGAAAATGAGCAAGTAGAAAAAATCTGACCATAGAAAGCTACTATCTTGACAAGAAGATCAAAACACACACTCAGAAGAAGACAACAAAGTCAAAATTCCTCCATCCAAAGTGTCCAAGAAAAATTTGAATTGGTCTCAGGCCATGGAAGAGCTCAAAAAGGATTTTGAAAATCAAGTAAGAGAGGCAGAGGAAAAATTGGGAAGAGAAAGAAGAGTGATGGAAGAAAATCATGAAAAAGGAGTCAATAGCTTGGCAAAGGAGATGCAAAAAAAATACTGAAGAAAATAATACCTTAATAAACATAATAAACCAAATGTTAAAAGAGGCACAAAAATCGAATGAAGAGAAGAACTCCTTAAAAAGTAGAATTAACCAATTGGAAAAGGAAGTACAAAAGCTCTCTGAAGAAAATGATTCCTTGAAAGTTAGAATTGGGCAAGTGGAAGCTAATGACTTTATGATATACAAAGATACAATCAAACAAAACCAAAAGAATGAAAAAAATGGAAGACAATGTGAAATATCTCACTGGGAAAACAATTGACCTGGATAATAGATCCAAGAGAGACAAGAATTATTGTACTATCTGAAAGTCGTGATAAAAAAAAAAGCATTATCTTTCAAGAAATTGTCAAGGAAAACTGCCCTGATATTCTGGAACCAGAGGGTAAAATAGAAATTGAAAAAATCCACTAATCATCTCCTGAAAGAGATCCCAAAATGAAAACTCTCAGGAACATAATAGCAAAATTCCAAACCTCCCAGATAAAGGCGAAAATAGGGCCAGCAGCCAAAAAGAAATATTTGAAATATCATGGAGCCACAATCAGGATAACACAAGATTTAGAAGCTTCTACCTTAAAGGATGAGAGGGCTTGGAATATGGTATTCTGGAGGGCAAAAGAGCTAGGATTACAACCAAGAATTACCTACCCAGAAAAACTGAGTATAATCCTTCAGGAAGAAAAATGGATATTCAATAAAATAGAGGACTTTCAAGCATTCCTGATGAAAAGACCAGAGCTGAATAGAAAATTTGACTTTCAAATATAAGATGCAAAAGAAGCATAAAAAGGTAAACTGGAAAGATAAATCATAAGGCATTAATAATAATAATAAGGATTCACATTCCTACATAAGAAAATAATATTTATGACTCTTAAAAATTTTTCTCATTATTATAGCAGAAGGAGTATACACAGACAGAAAACAGAGGTGTGATTTAAATGTGATGGTATGATTATTTTTAAAAAATAATAAAATTAAAGGATGAGAAAGAAGAATGCACTGGGAGAAGGGAAAGGGAGAGGTAGGATGGGATAAATTATCTGACATAAAAGAGGCCTGAAAGAGCTTTTAGAGTAGAGGGGGAAATAGGGGAAGTGGGGAGGGGAATACATGAACCTTACTCTCATTGGAATTGGCTTAAAGAGGGAATAATATACACACTCAGTGAGATGTAGAAATCTATCTTACCATATGGGAAAGTAGGAAGCGAAGGGAATAAGAGAGGAAGTAAGGAGCTGATAGAAGGAAGGGCAGTTTGGGGGAGGTAAAAGTCAGAAGCAAAACATTTTTGAGAATGGACAGGGTAAAAGGAAAGAGTAGGATAAACAGGGGGGAAATAGCATGGAGGAAAATACATAGCTGGTTATCATTACTGTGAAAAAAAATTTACAATGAGTTTCTCTGATGAAGAGTTCATTTCTCAAACATACGGAAAACTGAGTCAAATTTATAGAAATAAGAGCCATTCCTCAATTGATAAGTAGTCAAAGGAAAGTAATCAAAGCTGTCTACAGTCATATGAAAAAAATGTTTCAAATCACTATTAATGAGAGAAATGCAAATTAAAACAATTCCGAGCTACTGCCTTACACCTGGCAGATTGGCTAATATGACAGAAAAGGAAAATGACAAATGTTGGAAAGGATATGGGAAATTAAAACACTAATGTACTATTAGAGAAGTTGTATACTCATTCAATCATTCTGGAGAGCAATTTGGAACCACATCCAAAGGGCTATAAAACTATCTATGCATATCCTTTGACCAAGCAATACCACTACTAGGTTTGTATCCAAAAGACATAAATAACAAAAAGGAAAAAGACATATGTGTACAAACATATTTGTAGCATCTCTTTTACTGGTGGCAAAGAATTGGAAATTGAGCTTGAAACTGGGGAATGGCTGAACAAGTTGTTGTATATGATTGTGATGGAATGCTATTGTACTTTAAGAAATGATGAGCAAGATGCTCTCAGAAAAATATGGAAAGACTTACATGAACTGATGCAAAGTGAAATGAGCAGAACCAAGAGAACATTGTACATGATAACAGCAATACTGTGTGATCATCTACTATGAATAACTTAGCTATTCTCAGCAATACAATGATTCAAGACAATTCTATAGGACTTATGATGAAAGGTCCTGTCCATGTCCAGAGAAAGAACTGGTAGAGCCTGAATGCAAATCAAAGATACTTTTTCTATACTTTTTTTTCCACTGTGTTTTCTTTCATAGAATGACTTACATGGAAAAATGTTTTGCATGACTACACATCTATAACCTATATCAAATTGCTTGCCTTCTCAATGAGGTGGGAGGGAAGGAAGGAAGAAAATTTGGAACTCAAAATTTTAAAAAATATATATTAAAATTGTTTTTACATGTAATTGGGAAAAATAAAATATTAAATAAGATTTTTAAAAAGTTCTCCCTTCTCACCTACTTCAACCTCAAAATCCCTTTTTCATAGCCTACGTTCTCTTATCGTTTGCTCCAGTCTCTAAAGAAGAAATGATCCTTCTGTCCTGGACCAATTCCTCTTCTTGATTTCTTAATCTCAAGTCCTCCTGCTACCACTAGCAACTTGTCCTTTTGATCACAGAATCATAGAGTTAAAGGGTGCTTTAGAAATCAGCTAGTTCTAATTCCTTCATTTTATAGATGAGAAAACTAAGGCCCAGAAAGGTTTAAGTGACTTATCCATAGTCACACAACTAGTAAGTGCTCTTCCATACTTACTGTTTCCCTTTTATTGCCATTTTGATGAGTAAGTAAAACCTCTGAGTTATTTTGATTTGTATTTGTATCTTTTATTATTGATCATTTGGAACAATCATTTGTATGGTTGTTAATCTTTTTCAATTTATCTTTGGAGAGCTGTTTGTTCATATTCCCAATAATTTATTTAAGAAAGATTCTGGCTGGGTATTACATATTTCTGTCAATTTACTCTATAACAGACTTCCATCAAAAATATTTAATGCAAAGAATTTTTCGTACTCGAAATTCCTCTTCTTATTCATTGTATATGTTTTTTATTAAAAATATATGATCTTCAAAATTATATATAATTGAAATTATATTTTTTTATGATTGCCTTTATTCCTTGACCAGTTAAAATTCTCCTGATAGTCACAGTTATAGAAGATGCCTCCTATTTCCCTCAATATTTTTATGGTGTCACCTTTTATATTTAGGTTTTGTATCTATTTGGAACTTATAGTGATATATTGTATAAGATGCTGGTAAAAACCTAATTTCTTTCAAATGCCTTCTAGTTTTCCCAGAAGTTCTTGTTAAATAGGAAATCTTTAACTCCTCCTCCCATCCAAAATAGTCTATATGTTGGGTTTATTGAACACAAGACTGTTTCAGTATTACTTCTAGGTCTTTCTTATATAGTTTATTCCGCATATCTATTTTTCTCTTTTTAACTAGTGCCAAACAGATACCTTGTTCTTCAGGGAAAATTTATTTTCAAAATGTGCATTGTCGGGGCAGCTAAGTGATGCAGTGGATAGAGCACCGGCCCTGGAGTCAGGAGGACCTGAGTTCAAATCCAGTCTCAGACCAGACAGTTGACACTAATTAGCTGTGTGACCCTGGGCAAGTCACTTAACCCTAGTGCCCAGCAAAAACAAACAAACAGCACGAAAACAAAAAATAAAATGTGCATGGTGTTATATTTTTTTACCTCACTCTTCTTATAATTGAAGTAATACAAGTCATATGTTGAACATGGGGTCATAGAAGTATACCAGGAAATTGCTTGATCTACGTTCTTATTGATTTTCAAGCTGCCTCTGATATAGATAGCTGCTCATCCATGACTATTCATCCTCTATAATTCTTAAATATGTCCTCTTATAAAATTTCCAAAATGGCGAAAGATGACAGGGTCCTACCCAAATTGCTAGGAGATTTCTACTAGATGTTTCATTGAATGAACCTCCATTGAGAGCCGCCAACAACAACAACAACAAGATACTCAGTCTTTTAACAAATGGCAACAGATTTGGATCTTTTATGTTCCTGCCTAATTCCAGCATTGAATCTAAGTGCAGCACCTGACATGGTATGGCCACCTCCTTCCTCCCTCCCTCCCTCTCTCTCTCTCTCTCTCTCTCTCTCTCTCTCTCTCTCTCTCTCTCTCTCTCTCTCTCTCTCCCCTGATTTGTTAATAGCCCTACTTACCTACTAGTATGAGGCCATACCTACTGGTATGCAGATAAGTTGGGTTCCCAGAGCAGGACCACTACCACAAGGTTATGGTTCAAATTCCAGGATTATTGCAAGTTAAAAGACTTTATTGCTGCTTCAGTAATTAAGAGTAGAAGAGGCATAAATTTGCTTTTGCAAGCACCAGAAGGGGAGCAACTATCAGATATTCTACTTGATAAGATTAATAACATAATAAAACATCATGATCAAGTGAAAAGAATACTTGATTTAGAGCCAAATGGCATGAGTAGGAATACTTTCTCATTCATTTACTAGGTATATCACCGTGAGCAAGTCATTTAACTTCTCTAAGTATCAGAGTATACATCAATAAAATGGAGATAATAATTTGTTTTGGCTGTTGTGGAAAGAGAGCCGTAGATATGTTTGAAGGGAGGGTAGAGAGTAAGAAAATTATATAGGCAAGGGAGAAGGGAGACTATGAAAAAAGAAATGAGCTCCTTAAATTTTTGAAAAATTTAAATTGTGAACTAGAAAATCATCAACAAAAATGAATATTTTGAGAAAAAAGTTATAATTGTAATTATGTATCTATGAGACACAACCTATTTAATATTAAATTTAAGATGGTAGCACAAAAATTGTACTGCTTGTTTGTGTTCCCTTCTGAACTTTCTTCTGCTCTCCTCTGTGTATTTTAAGTGTTTAATAGATGCTTCAGAATCACTTTCACTCTCTATTATTTCCCCCCAAACTTCCCATTCCAAAATAAAAATTCACCTTTGTAACAAATACATATAGTTAAGCAGAGCAAATTTGTGTTATGTTGGTTAAAAAACGTCTCATGCTTCAACATCAGTGTTCAGTAGTCATAACTATTGTTCAGTCATTTCAGTCATATCTGACTCTTTTTTACCCCATTTTTAATTTCTTGGCAAAGATTCTGGAGTGGTTTTCCATTTTCTTCTCCAACTTAATTTACAGATGAGGAAATGGAGGCAAACAGAGTTAAGTGACTTGCCCAGGGTTACACAGCTAGTAAGTGTCTGAGGCTGGATTTGAACTCAGGAAGAGGAATCTTCTTGACTCAATGCCCAGTCCTGAATTACGATTAGTTATTGCATTAATTTGAGTTTTTAAGGCTTTAAAAAGTATTTTCCTTTAAATTGGCATAGTCATTGTATAAATAATTTCTTAGTTCTTCTCATTTCACTTTTTATCAGTTCATGCAAGTCTTCTCAGGTTTCTCTGAATCTATTCCTCTTGCCATTTCTTAAGACAGAATAATATTCCATCAAATTCTATACCATAATTGGTTCAGCCATTCTTTAAATGATGGGTACTCACTTTGTTTCTGCTGGTGTTTGCTATAAGACAAAATCCTACTACAAGTAATTTTAAGCATATGGGAATTTTCTCTTTGCCTTTGATCTTTTTTGGAGTATATCAATATCAGTGTCATCATTGGGTCAAGAGATTTGTTCAGTTTAGAGACTGTGGGGGTATAATGAGTCAGTCAACAAGCATTTATTAAGTGCTTACTATATACTAGGTACTGTGCCAAGCACTAGGGATATAAAGAAAGGCAAAAAATAATACCTGTCCTTAACGAGTATACATATTAATGGAGGGAAGCAACATGTAATAGCTATAACTAATAACTATAACTATAGCCATAACTATAGCTACGTGTGTGTGTGTGTGTGTGTGTGTGTGTGTGTGTGTGTGTGTGTGTATATATATATATATATGGAGAGAGAGAGAGAGAGAATGAATGTAAAGGTTCTTTTAAAGGGAAAGGCATTAATAGCTGGAGGAACTGGGAAAGGCCTCTTGCAGAAGGTAGATTTGAGCGGAGTCTTGAAGAAAACCAGGAAAACTAAGAGGCTAAAGTGAGGGGGAAGAACATTTCAGGCATGGGGGACAGCCAGTGCAATGTATGGAGATGGGAGATGGTATCTGAGGAATTATAAGTATGCCAGTTTAGCTGGATCATAGAATATATGGAGGAGAGTAAAGTATAAAAGGGCTGGAAAGGTTAAAAGGGGGGGCAGGTTGTGAAGAGCTTTAAATGTCAAACAGAACAGTTTATATTTGATCCTGTAGGTAAAAGCTCCACTTGCACTCATTGAGTCAGACCTATATTTTAAGAAAAATCACCTTGGCAGCTGAGTGGAGGATAGATTAGAGTTGGGAGAGATATGAGGCTAATTAGAAGACTCATGATAGTTCAGGGAAGAGATGATAAAGGCCTCAGCTAGAAGTGTAGCCATATGAGTAGAGAAGAGGGAAAGCATAAGATAGTGTGAAGGTAGAAATGACAAGACTTAGTTATGGATTTGACATACGAGGTGAGTAAGAATAAGGTATCAGAAGTGATACCAAGGTTGTAAGCCTGAATAAGCTGAGAGGATTGTGGTACCCTCAAAAGTAATAGGGAAGTTTGGAAGAGGGGCAGAGTTTGGAGGGAAAGATAAGCTGTTTTGGAAATGCTGTGTTTGAAATACCTACAGTACCTCCAATATAGTTCAAGATGTTAAGAAGATAGTGATATATAAGTAGCTCAGGAGAGAAACTAGGGCTGGGAATCATCTGTGTATAGATTATAATTGACCCCAGGGGAGCTGATAAGATCACCAAGTAAAGTAATAAAGAAAAGAGAAGGGCAGGCCCTTAAAGGATACATTCAGTTAGTGGACATGCCTTAGACGAAGACCTAGCAAAAAAGACTGAGAAAGAGTGGTTATACTGATAGTAGGAGAATCAGAAGAGAATAGGGTCATGAAAACCTAGAGAGGAGTGAATTCAGAAGATGCTGATTGACAGGTTCAAAGTTCAAGAAGGATGAGAATGGAAGATTAGGCACTGAAGAAATCACTGGAAACTTTGGAGAGGCCAGTTTCAGGTGAAGCCAAGTTCCAGACAGTTTAGAAGAGGGTTGGAGGAGAATAACTAAGGATATCAATTACAAATGCCTTTGTCAAGGAGTTTAGCCATGAAGGAGAAGAGAGTATAAGATAATAATTGGTAGGGCTAAGTGGATCAAGTGAAATTTTGTTACTGTTGTTTTTGTACTATTTTTTGTTTTGTTATTGAGATGAGGGAGACATGGGAATATTTGTAGGCATCAGGAAGGGCACAAGTATGTAAGGAAATACTGATGATAAGAGAGGGGATGATAGGGCAATTTGCTACATAAGAGGGTATAGGAATAAGGGCACATGTAGGGGGGTTGCCTGGGGAAGGAGAAGGGCCATATTTTCATCTGAGCCTGGAGGGAAGGAGGAGATAGTGAAGGAAGATTTCTGAAAGAAAAGAGATGGTGAGGAGAAGTAAATAGAGTAGCTTGATGAATAGTCTCAATTCTTCCAGTGAAGTATGAGTTGAGGTCCTAAGTTAAGAAGGTTTGGGAAGAGGAAGTATCTTGAGAGACTTAAGAAGAACCAAGATTTGGAATAACCACTGTGGAGAGCAGAGTAGCAAATCAATTAGAGAGAAATTGAATGTTTGTCTTGCTTCACTGAAAGTCCAGTTGAGACTAAATACCATCAATTTGTCCAGTCAGTATGGTTTTGTGATTTCCTTTATCTCTATTCAGCAGCACGTGAATAGGAATGAGAAAAAAGGTGGGTGGTGGGAGTAATACAGAGTGGGTGATTGGCAAGGCATGATTGGTAATACCACAAAGGGGCAAGGATTATAGCCAGTGGAAGAATGACGGACCAGGAAAAAAATTGAGCCATGGAGGCAATGAAGATCATATTGATGACAAAGAAGAAGGTAAAGGATCATAAAGGCATATGGAAAGATTGAATGGAAAAAGATTATTATCAGATAAAGGAGTTTTGGAGTTCATGAACATGGAAGCAGAACAAACTTTTTATGTAATTGAAATGCAGTGGAAGAATTCTTCATGGGAACTGAGTAGATTGAGAAACTTGGAATTTAGGGTATTTGAGGGAGTATTCATATATATGCTGAAATGCCCTAGTGTGAAGGCAGGAGATGGGGAGATGAGAAGACTGCAAATCAGTCACTGAGCTCACTGAAGAAAGGAAAAGAATTCTTTGGAGGTGGGGTTTTTATAAATAATAGCCACAGGAGTCTGAATTGTATTAGATGATAAATTAATGTATTTTGAATCTCAAAAAATTAGTGAATGTGGCCAAGACAGGCTCTGAAAGTGGCAAACGAGAGTAAAGAATAGTTCAACCTCCCCTTCCCCTGACCAATAAATGTGTGTGTGTGTGTGTGTGTGTGTGTGTGTGTGTGTGTGTGTGTGTATGTGAGTGTGTGTAGTGGTTGGGGATGGGGGAGATATCAGGAATATGAGAAAAAAATATGTCTCTTCCTGGAGTAGTGACGAGCAAAGCAGTGTCATCAGGAGGGAGGCATATTTCAGTGAGAACAAGAAGGTAGAAGGATTGAAGGAAGATGAAAGGAAGTTTTCCAATTACCAGGCATTCCAGTGGGCATAGTGAATGTAGCAGGCAGTTCTAGAGTAGGACATTGGATAAGGAATATGGGAAATACGGTTGAGATAGGTAGGTGTGAGGGAGAAGTCACTTGAGAATAAGGAACAGAGTTTGTACATTGGCAGCTGGCACTTCAGAATCACTAGAATGGGAGGATAAAGGGATGTTAAACATTGAGCAGTGAGTCCAAGCAGAGTGTCAGGAATTAGAGAGAAGCTATTTAGGAGACATATGAGATTAGACTGTTCAAGGTTCTCCCTTGAGGTTCAGTTTCCTGGCCAATGGAAATATTCTGTTATGTGAGATCTAAGAAGGTCCACCTTCTTAGAGAAGAAGGACCTGGAATGAAGGAGATATAAAAGGCCTTGTTTACAGGACAGCCAAGTGCTGAAAATGGTCCTGGTGGAGACTCCACTGGGGTGGGAGGCAAGCAGCAAACCTAATACCAACCCTTTCTTGGTGCCCCATATATATGTGACTCAAAAGGCCTGGGAAACAGGCAGGGTGCTAAGGATCTCCCCCACCCTCTCAATTTTGTATGGCCTGTTTTAGGAAGTAACCCTAGTGCAGAGCCTTACAAGAAGAAGTCAGCAAGGAGCACAGGGGGTCGTCCCCACCTCTTCCCTTCAACTCAGTACTGGAGGAGCTCTAGTTCAGGTTCCAAATTGCTTTCCAGAACGACAGACTGACTCACAGTTAGACCAGTTGTGAATTAGTGTGCTTACCTTCCCGCAGCCTCTCTAACAACTGTTTTCTTCCTTTTTTATCACATTTGCCAATCTGATCAGTGAGGGGTAGAAGAGGATGATAGAATGACACTTTTTCATTTGGTTATTGATAGCCTGCCTTCCTTCTTTTGAGAACTTTGGTCATTTACCAGGAATTGCTCTTGTTCTTATACAATTATATCAACTCTCTATATATATCTGGGATATCAGACAGACTTTTTTCGGGGAGGGGGGGAAGTTGCAAAGATTCCCTCTTCATTCTATTTGTGTAAAAACTTCTATTTTGTATAATCACAATGGTCTGTTTTACCTCCTGTGATCATTTCTATCCCTTGATTGATCAAGAACTCTTCCCCTATCCATAGTTGTGAAAGGTATCTCCTCCCATTCTCCTTTAATTTATTTATGATATGACCTTTTATATCTAGGCCGCGTATCAATTCAGAGCTTATTGTGGTAGATGGTGTGAGATGTTGATCTAAGCCTAATTTCTCCCAGGCTACTTTCCAGTTTTCTCAGCAGCTTTTGCCAAATAGTGAGTCCTCAACCTCAGTACTTGGTGTTCTTGGGTTTACTGAACATCATGTGACTGTGTTCAATTAGTTTTGGACATTGTGTACCTATTCTGTTCCTTGGTCAGCTTTTTTTCTTTTCTTTTCCTTTCTCTTCTTTCTCTTTTAGTTTGAGATCTACAGCTAGATGCATTTCCTTCCCACTTTTTTTTTCATTACTTCCTTGAAATTCTTGACTCTTTATTCCTCCACATAAATTTTGGCATTATTTTGCCTTATTCTATAAGGCAATTCTTTGGTACTTTGGTATAGCACTATTATCATCTTATTACATTAGTATGACTAAACCATGAACAATTAATTCCTCTCTAATTATTTGTCTTTCTTTATGTAAAGAGTGTTTTATAATGAGTCATATGATTCCTCTACATGTCTTGCTAAGCAGACTCCCAGATATTTCATACATTCTGTGGTAATTTTGAATAGAATTTTTTTTCTTACTGCTTCTCTTCCTTATCTGTTTTACTAGTAGTATACATTAAGGTTTACTATATTTGTGGGTTTATTTTCTATCCTGCTATTTTAATGACATAGACTGTTTCTATTAATTTTGAGTTGAACTTCTAGGGTTCTATAAGTAAATATTACCTGCAAAAAGTGAAAATTTTATGTTTTCTTTGCCTATGCTTATTTCCTCAATTTCTTCCTCATTTTATTGTTGTAGCTGGTATTTCTAGAACTTGTTTTATTGGTATAGCTTGTATTTCTAGAATAAATAACAGTGATGACAATGGACATCCTTGTCTGGCATAGTAATTAGCGAAACATGATTAGCTCTGTGTGTGTGTGTGTGTGTGTGTGTGTGTGTGTCTGTGTGTCTGTGTCTGTGTATGGGTGTCACTTGTGTCAATCCCCGTCCTTTAGGTTTGCCCAGGTTCGGCTGATAGAGTCTGACCCCTCAAAAAGTCTCCCCACTTTCAGTTATTGGTTCAGGCCCAGACCCTGCTCACTCCCAGGACAATTCTATTATTGGCTCAAGTTTAAGTCAGCAAGAATGGAAAAGTGTTAAAAGTGACTTGAGTGTATAAATTAATCAGAGAACACATAATGATTAGAACAGAATCCAGGTACTTATCTATTACTACCATCTCTTCCACTACTAGCATAAAAGTCGAGAGAATAACATTCAAACTTCACTGAGACATTTGCAAGAGGTTTCTTTTTTAGGGTTAATTGCCATTTTGTATTTTTCACATCTGTTCAGGTGCCTGGGAAGGATCTCACAAGGTCTTGTACCAAAGGAAGAAAACACAAATGAAAGATGGCCCTAACCCAGGTACAGAATTGCCTAGGAGGTCGTGAGCTCATGGCTTGCAGATAGGTAAGGGGAGTTTTTCTACACTGACCAAGTCCTCATGTAGCTTAGTGAATTGTCCTGGCATTTCAAATCCTGCAGAAAAAGGAGACCTCAGTGGTAGGGTTCACCCTTTTAGTTATCCGGAATTCTGGCTCAGTAGTGAATTAAAAGACTTTTTGTCACCACTTTGTAAGCAACCCTAAATCATTCATTGACATGAATCAGCCAGAGAAATCTTATCCTTGGAAGCACATGTAGGGTAGGGGTTGGGGATAGAGTTTAGAGGCTGGGTTGGTTTCTACAGCATATACCTTGAAACAGGGCCACCCTAATCTTCTATGTGCTTGCTTGAAATCCAAGTTTATGGTGCCCTAAGGAAAAATCTTAAGGGGTAGCTACACTCATTTTACCGCTTATTGGATAGGTAGGTCTGTCGTGTTTTTTTTTTAATAATTATTGCAAATGAAACCAGTTCTTGGTTAAGCTTCCCTTAAAATAGAACTTTCAATGTTTGGAAATCTCAGTATTTTCAAAATATATGCATTGGATTGGGGTAACATAAAAAGGTTGTTAGGAGTAGGGTTAATTTCTGATTCTGTTAGTTTAGGTTAAATGTTGATACAAAATTCAAAATGAGGCACTTAGGAGTTCACAATAGGAGGTTTACTTAGCCTTAACAACAATAAGAATACACTTAGCTTCTATAGACTGGGTCCCCTTGGCTCATGTACAGAAATTCATCAGGTCACTAGGGCAAGGGGCAGTCCTGGGGCTGAGAAATGAGTGGGACCTTTTAATACTCTTAGGTAACCAGGAAAGCAGCAATCATCGAAGGTAAGAGCCTTGAGGATGTGGGGGTGACCCTTGGTAATTAGTCCTTTCACAGGGATGTTTGGAGCTTCAAATAAATCGGGAGGTTTACAGCATTTTCATAAAGTGAGGTGAGTGATACTATAAAGAAAAAAATAATTTCTTCATAACAATCAATAAGTCAACATTGATAGAAAGTCAAGCACTTCTGAAGCATTTTTTCATGAAAAAATGCAAAATTAACTTGAAAAGCTAGTGTTATTTTATGTTTTATAATTTAAATATCCTGGAAGTAGAAGAAAAAAGAGACCTTTTTTCCTCTAAGAAAATAATTAATATTTCATTTTGAATTGCCTGTTATTTTCTGGGTATCGGAGCACATACAGAATAAAACAGAAAGGCATTATCACTCAAAGGAAATAGTGGCAAGGCTAACATAAGGTCTTTGCTAGAGCATAATGAGGCTAACTAAAATTTAAATGTGGTTATTTAATACATTTATTTGAGTATTAATAAGGTAGCATCTGAGACCCACTGACAAACATTTATAGATATGGGAAAAAATTCTGCTTCTTTGTATGCATTGTGTGTGTGATGGTGATGATGATGATGATGATGATGGCAAAAATTCAACAAAGGAGAGGAATGGTGAAGAACTGAACCTGCATTAGAAAGTATCTTCTCAGACCAGCTTTCTGGGATGGCTTTGAACTCTTGCTTATCATTATTTTATGCATCTTCTTTTCTTTGTGTTGGTGGTGGGGAGAAGAAAAGTACAGGAGACTAGCCTTTAGGATTTTTAATCAAAGCTACTGCTCTGCTGATTGCTGTAGTGGATTTTCAAAGGGTAAAGCAAGTGGGCAAATTAAAATCCCATGTTCCTGTGGGCTAGGAGCTGAGCTTTTCAAAAAGCTCTGCAGCAAGAGCATATTTTCAATTGTATCTTACTGTTACCCTATCCTTTCTGAGATCTACATCCTCAGTACTCTTTTCTCTTTCCAGTTGATTGGCACAGAAAGAGAAGAGACAGACAGAGACACAGACAGACAGACAGAGACAGAAAGACAAAGAGAATGGGAAAGAGATGGACAGAGAGAACAGAGAGACACAGAAACACAAAGACAGACATGCCAAAAGAGACAGAGAGATAGACTGAGACACAGACAGAGTCAGACTGAGACAGAGACAGAGAAATATAGAGACATAGAGAGATGGAAAGAAGGGTAGGGGTGAGGCAAGAGAGGAGAGACAGAAAGACATAGAGACAGAGAATATAAAGAGGTGGAGACTGAGGCATACATAGACAGAAAAAGAGATAGGCAGAGAGCGAGAAAGTGACAGTCACAGAAAAGAAACATAAGGAAAGCATTTTACAAGCCTTAAAACACCATATAAATGAATAATGATTATTATTTTAAGAAAGAGAGAGGAGAAGAAGTGGTCCTATAATAGAGGGATAAAAGCAAGAACCCAAATAAACTGGAGTCTAAAGTAATGAACTGAATAGGCTAATAGTGACAACTGGCTGTATAATATAAATAGATTAGTTAGATCAGGTTCTTCACTTGAATTTTTGCCCTACAAATCTCAACATTGGCAGTATAACAGGGAAGAAAGAAACTACAATTTTTGTCTTTTTGTGGACAATACCTCCCACCCCCCTCTGACAAAACATTGTCACTTTAATGGAAAGTTTCTTTTCCTGAGAATTGTTTGTTTTTTTCAAATTACAATTTCTCACTTTTAGTTAAACTTGCAGCCTACCCTTCCCTTTTCCTCTCCCCTGGTCCCTTAAAAAGGAGCCCAGTTGACTGTTTAGTAGCCTCACGATTAATTCCCATGGATTGGGATTCCCAATCTTTGAACCACAATTTTTGGATACATTTTAAGGTATACATGGACTTGGATGAAGAAGAATTATATTTGTAATCCGATGTATTTCTTTTTATGCATTTACAAACATTATTCTGAGAAGTTCATAAGTTTGTCCACATTACCAAAGGGGTCCATGATGCAAAAAAAAAAGGGTTGAGCAAATCCCATCTCTTTTTCAATCTAAAATGTAAAGCGTTAAATCAGTGTGTGTGTGTGTGTGTGTGTGTGTGTGTGTGTGTGTGCGCGTGTGTGCGTGTGTGCATCATCGAATGTTAAGACTGGAAGGGATCCTAGAAATCAACTTCATTCAGCCCCTTCATTTCACAGACAAGAAATTCATGGACACATAACAACCTTCCACACTTCAAAATTTATAAACAATAAAATGATGGAAAGTGTGAACATCTGTCATGTGGCTAAGGTAAAAAAACAAATACAGAACGCGTCTCTTAGCTAGGAAACAACTGGAAGGAAAATGCCGGAGGGCTAGCCTGGACCAGGCCATTGTGATCTCTAAGGCTTCTGGACACGCCAAGAAGTGGGGCGGAGCGTTTGTTGACTGCTTAAATACTTTGATGTTGTAGCACTCATTGGTCACTGCTCAGTCCAGGCAAAGGCTGAAACAGTTTTATGTTGTGAACAAGTGCCGCGGGTGGGAAAAGGCTAGGCGGCAGACTGGGAGGCACTGAATGTTAGGGCGGTGAAAGACACCCTTTGTGCAAGCTTTCTGTAAAAGGGGGAAGGGAGTTGGTCAGAGAAAAGGAGAGGGGGAACTGAAGGGCCAGGGTTGCCATGCCCAGCTGATTCCGCCAGATGTGCAGGTACATTCCAGCGGTTACAGTAGCCGCTGAAAGCTCCTGTAGGGGGCCATGTGGATTTCAGAGATGCGAGAGAAGACGAACCAGCGCACTCCTTCAACCCTTCTTTGGTAGGGGGAGGGGCGAGGAACTTAGAAGGAGGATAGTTTCTCAGAACTGAGAAGGGAATTAAAGAATTCCCTCCTCTCCTTTATATAGGTGGAGGAGAGATCACGCTGTCATTAAAAGCACATCACCTCCCTTGGCAGCTGTGCCAGGCATCGGGAGACCGGCGAGCCGACACTGAGAAGGGCAAGCCCCGCCTGGGTGGAGGTGTTACAGACCTTCTTACCATACCTGGGGGAAAGGGGCGCCCGGACCGCGCTCCGTGCCTCCTGCACCAAGGCTGTATGGCTTGTGGCTTATTTTCCCAGCTGGCAAACGTCACTATGAAGACAAGGGAATGCCTGTGGTGAGTTGTTTATTTTGTCAGAGTTTGCGGTGGGGTTGGGGTGGGGGTAGAGACAGGGAATGAAGGAGTGTGGAGGAGAGGTAGGGGGAAGAGGGAGTTGGGAATTGAACTGTATTGCTTGGGTCTCCATCCACCGGCGTAGTATAAATCTCTCAGCCCTCAAGGAAACCGCTAAGAGAAAGGATTGTGCTTAAAAACTGCTTCCCATCTACAAGAATTGCCCCTTTACAGCCTTTGCATAGTTGAGCCAACTTGATGCATAACAGTGGGCAGCTGATACACAGACATACAGCAGACACACAACCCTTCACAAAACACACTAGTTGTAAAACAGCATGTTCAGGCAGTAGGTTTCCAGTGTTCAGCTAGCAACAGCAGTTCTTCCCGGGCCACAAAATCGGCCTCTGCCTTTTCCGTTACTTCCAGAAGAAAGGTTCCTGTAAGATGAGTAGATGTGTGTGGCATATAGGTGGAGCTGATGGAAAACTTGTCCTGTAGGAATCCAGAAAAATAGATGAAGTTAGCGCATGCTTTCTTTGTGTGCGGGTGATTTTCCTTATAATTCTTAGAAATAGTAATACCGACTTGACAGTATTTATCACTCCTGAGGATAAATCGGCTTTGTGCCTAATAGACCCCGGAGGAACCCCAAAGAAAGTATGTTACCCTCATCTTTGGGGCAGGTGGTTTCAGAGCCTGATGAAATGTAAGCCGGGCCTGGGCTCAGTATCACAAAGTGTAACTGATGGTAATAATTGCCTGGAAGAAAATCCTAAATACATTAGTGAGATGGTAAAGCTTTTAAGGCTTTCTTGGGAGTGAGTGCCTGGCTAATGAGAGGTTAATTTTGTTTCTGAGGGAAGACTGTGCTGGTTTCCTGAGATAAATGGCCAGGAAGCACATTGCCTCCCTGGCTCTGGCAATCGGCTCCCAAATGCTTTTTGCACCTGCTACTTTCAAGCTCAGTGAGTGGTTGTAAAGATGTGAGGATCCTGTCAGCCAATTTTTGTAGGTACAATTAATGAATTTTCACACTTCCAGTTCTGGACAGGGTACTAACTGTTGTGTCTATTATCTAATACTTAGGTTCAAAAAGTAAGTGCCAGGTCCAAGCTTTTCAAGGACTTTCGATGTCTCTTTGGCCTTCCAGTCACCATACAGGACCATAAGGGTTAAAGATGATGTAAGTACAAACACTTGGAGAGGTTGTATTCTTTTAGAACTTATTTTATTTTAGTTCCTTGACCTCCTCTCCTCAAAATGGTAGATAACAAGGCGGGGGGGGGACAGAGGGGAGTGGGAAACATATCACATATACTGTGTTAAAAAACTGAAACCTAAGGACTGATAGATACCCAGCTGCTCTTCCTTAATGCATTGTATTAAGCAGACAGACCTTGAGACCTGTGTTGGATTTCTGAAAATGGAGATTATATTAACAGGGGAACAGTTAAGCCATCATGAATGCCTTCAGGAAAAGCAAACCACATTTTGTTTAAAATCCATTAATGCTTCTTGCATGTATTTGAATTCTACCCAGTTACACATTAAGTTTATGTTTTGCTGGGTCCCTAAATAGCCTGCTACCTTGTTTCCTCTTTACTGCACTAAAAGAAAAATGGGAACGGGGTAGGAGAAGGAAGGAAGGGAGGAGGAACTAAGTAGTTGGATGGATTCCTGACTGGTAAAAATCATTGATTTCAGCATATTGTTAGTTTGAAATGTAAAGTCATTATCTATCAGTGATGGAATACCCATTCAATTCTGTTTTTCCCAAAGTTAATGCTGGGGACATCTTATTTTTTTAAGTAAAAAACACTGTGTGCCCCTCAAAGTCCATCTACAAAGCTCTTGGGTTTAAAACCTGATACAAATTATTGATATCAATTCTAATTTACTATTCCAGTCCCTCACCTCACCTAATGCCTTGACACCTGAAAATGGGAACCTCCTTCTAGCTTAATTGTAAAAATTAGCATTTCCCTCTAGCCAACTATACACTTATATAGCAATAAAAAGTGAATTGTTACACACATAAATCTTGAGCTTGTCAAATTTTACAACACAGGAACAATAAAGCACCTTAGAGAGATGAAATTTTTCCTGTTAAGAAGTGTCATTTAGTGATCGTAGAGTTTGCAGAGAGCGCCCTCTATTGTTAGCAAACTCTAGAGTACCTGTCATAGCAATGAAGCTAAGAAAACCTCGGGGAGTCAGGAAAAAGACAGACTTAAGTTATTTTTTTAAATTTTGAATATTTGTTATATGCTGAGGTACAAAGAATTTATGATGCTTCTTTTAATTGCTTCGTAAAACACAAACTTCTGGATTAAAGGAGGACCAGCGAAGCAAATTTTACAAATTATGTCAGTTTTGTTACACTACTTTGGAATACTTAATTGCACCTGTTTCATTTTTTAAGAAAAAAAACCTTCCATTGCTACAATTTTGATTTACATAATCTATATGATAATTACTTATATTCTACAAAATAATTGTGCCAACAGAATAAGACTTTGGGTATGCAGCAAAATCTTGAAGTATGCTAACTCCACATCTGATTCCCCTACCAAAAATCATTTCTCCAGGTCGTAGTAAAGCTATTATTATGTTATAACCTAGTCAAAGCTTGAATTATATCTTAGGCAGTGAAAGTTATGTTTACTACTTGAGTCACCACATCATGTGTAGTAATTATGCAATGAAAAGGTACGGCTGAATAGCGGAGGCAATCCTGCATAAAGGCCCCAGTCTTGGCTAGAGCAGAGTCTGTAAGAAGTAAATTGTCAAGTTGAAGGAGGATGCTGCAAGTCCCTACTATCTAAACTTAATTTGAATAGCACATTGTTTAAAAAGGGGGGTGGGAGAGGGGGAAGGGTTAATGTGTCCATGCTTGATTGTTTCCAAACAGTGTCAAAGTTGTGATATGGGACCTATGGACAAAAAAAAAAAACCATCAGTCATGACTTGATCAGTTTAAGAACGATAATGTGTTTTCTAGGAGAGCTAGGGAAAGTGGATTCAAGTAGGTTAGGTAGCACTCCACAACTATTGATAATCACAGTGAATTCCATCTGATTCTGGTTTTCTCCCTTTTCCATCTCCTTACAAATTGACCTTTTCCTTGTTTCCAATTCTGGAAAAACAGAGATTTAGTTAATGTTGTTGGTTGCTAGGGCCTGGGATGCCTTACCTAGGCTCAGGCAAAAAACAACATTAACATATTTATATAGCATTTTAAGCTAAGTGCTTTCCTAAGCCTGAACCTGTGAGGTAGGTAGGGCAAGTAGCTACCTTTTTTTTCAGATGAAGAAACTGAGGCTATGAGAAGTTGTGACTTGCCCTATCCACGATTTCACAATTAGTTAAGCATCTGAGGCTGAGCATTAACTTCTCATTAATCTAAATTATCCTCTAATCGGGCATGTTAAAGTTTGCCCGCTGTGGGTGAACTAAGTAGAAACTAACCCACGGGCCCAAAATAACTAGCTCTTAGCTAGTAGTCACTAAGTAGCCACTAAGCCCTGACTCTGATGGTCCAGCCAAGGAGAGAAAGCTTCCTCGGGCGCTGCAGGAGCGCCAATGGGCGATCCCCGGCCCGCTGAGAGCTACCAGTGAATTCCATGGCGAGCCCACGGAGGCCTCTCCCAGCCAATCAGAGGCCCCGACCCGCCAGCCACATTCCGACTCAGAAAAGCCCGATTTCTTCCCTGCAATGTTCCACTGTGGAGATCTAAGCCGGAATGTGGTTTCGGGGTAGGTGATTGGCTGTGAAGGTGAAGCCCGGTACACGTGACCCCCACACGCCGCTCCAGAGGGAGATAGGGCGTGGCCGGCGGGGGCGGGGAGCACGCGATAGAAAACAAGCGAGCCAAACTTGAGAGGCCGAGGGGGGCCCTCTTAAAGTAACCCAAAATAAGGGACCCCCCCCCGCCCGTCTGTTTATATTAGGCTGCATTAAAAGAGCAAACACCAAAACTGTAAGTAGAGGAGGCGGGCTGAGAAAGGGTGATGGCCGGTCGCCTCGTCGCAGACAGTCCGGGACAGCCGAGCTCCCACCGCCCTGTGCGGGGAAGGCGGGCCCCAGCGGCCCCGAGAAGTGTCGGCTCTGTCTGGGTCTGCCGGCGCTCGCGGCCCTTGGGACGCCGCTGAGGTAGGAGGAGGGCGCGGATTGGCTACGGGCGCGCCCGACGTGGGAGGGGAGTGCTGCGCCGAGATTGATTGATGGGGCGGGGGAGGGGCGTGCGGAGACACCCGAGCGAGGCCGGGCCCCGCGCGCACACTCGCCCCCCGGACCCGCGCGGCGCACGCACCCCCTTTTCCCGGCCTCGCCGGAGCCCGCGCTCTAGCGGCTTTAGGAAGTGGGGAGGCAGGCGGCGAGACTCACTGGCCTTCTTTGTGTTCTTTTCTCCTCCTCTTGCGATGCTGCCGGGGGTCGTTGTCCTCCTCCTCCTCCGGCGCGGTGTTCCCTGCTGCTGCTGCTGCTGCTGCGGGGGCGGCGGCCGCCTCTCGCCGTCGCGGGATTGAAGGAGGAAGAAAAGGAAGCGAGGCCCGATCGCGTGTCCATGCAGCAGCCCCGGCTCCCGGGCCCCCACGCCGCCGCCAGAGCCCCGGAGGAGACCTGCATGGACGGGCATGGGGAGAGCTGCCCCTTCCTGCGCCGCCGCCGGGGCTGAGCCGCGCCGGCGCCGCCTCCGTCGCGGCTGGCGCTCGCCTCCGCTGGCCGCTGTGCTGCTCCTGCTCGGCCTCGGGGGGCTGCCCGCAGGTATCGACAGTCCCCTGCCCCGCGGGGGGGGGGCGCCCACACGTGCTCCAGCGCCCACGCACGCGCACCCACACCCCACTCACGGCCTCAGTGACAGGCGCAGGCTTGCGCGGGGATGGGTGGGAGAGGCGTCCTAACTTTACTTGGAGATGCTCCCCCGAGAGAAGTTGGCCACGGTGTGGTGGGGAGCCCATGGAAAAGATTCGATTTCTTTGTTTCTGGCAGAAACCCCTAGAGATTGCAGAAGCAAACGTGTGTGTGTGTGTGTGTGTGTGTGTGTGTGTGTGTGTGTGTGTGTGTGTTTGGCTTCAAGACACCTGGCTGCAGAGCCACCTTTTAGCAAAACCTTGTAGTTGGAGCAGCTGCGACAAACTTAAAAACATTTGGCGAGCCTGGGAGGTGCGTGTAAGATAGCCCCTTCTCACGAGCCTTCCCTCCCACTTTGCACAGACCACTGAGAGATCTCCCCTCGGTGAGAGCTGGAGTGTTGGTTTTGAGCTTTAGGCAAATGCTCTGGATGCATTATTACTTTCTGCGATCGTATTTACCGAAAGCCCGGGATCAGATCGAGTTTCCGCTGCTGCCTCCTCCCTGCTGGAGAGAAGGAGCCTTGGGCTGTTTCTCTGGAGTTGGGGGGTTGGGGAAGTGGAGAGGTCGTGCATTTTAACTGGAATGTGGAAACCAGTATGTAGCTTAATCTCAACGTAACTAAAATGCTTTTAACCGACTCCCTATTTGAAAAACCTGGTTTAAAGCAGCCTTCAGTTCTCTCCCTAAAAACTTGTGGCTAGAAACATTTTCGGGGACTATAGAGTGTGAGAAAGGTTAATGTTTGCCAGCCGTGATATAGTCCATATTATTCTTCCCTAATGAAAACAGCACTGTAGGTACTTTGATTTGGGGCAGCAAGAGAAGGAAAGCAGTCATAGTCTGGTTAGATTGGTAGTTAATGTGTTAAAAATCTATTTATTCATTCCACTTTAAAAGAGTACCAGGTTTCTTTGTAAGGCATTGGCTTAGGGGGAAAAAATGTATTAAAAACTGGAAAGGGTTTTTCTCTGGAACTGGAAGTTTTATCCTTTTACTTCAGGATCTTTCCATTTATTTAGATGAACAACAATCACCAGTGCTTATATATCAGCAAAGTATGTGAATAGTGTGCTTTTCACGCCACTGAAACAAATGTTGTAATTGTACTTATTAGGTCACCAGCCACTTTAAAATCGGGGATGTCTTTTGGAGGGGGGGGCGGAAACCAGAAGAAAACGCTTTGCTCTTTGGAGAAGCAGTACAACCCATTTTGTCTTGTTTCCTATTGTAACTGCTGATATGAGGGGAAGATAGAGGGCAGACCTTAAGAAGTGTGTGTCAAGTTTCAGAATTAAAATTTTTTTTAATGAGATTTTATTTCCTTTAGAAAATAAATAGCTAATTGTATGCTATATATCCAGGAATACTCTTTGACAGTGTTTAAAAGGTACATTGTTTTAAAATGGTTAGAGGATCTTTGAAAAGATGGGAGGAGTCATCTCAGTGTTTGCATCACTTTCTGCTTGGGCTCAAAGAAAATAAAATTGGACCAAATGAGTGTTTTAACAAAAGGGCAATTTTGATAATCAGATGTTTTGCATTGTGTGGGTTGATGTGTAAAGTACTAGGTATCTGCAGCAAGAAAATATAAAGCACAGTGTCGTGCTCATAATTGTAGTGATAACTAACACATGTAACATTTTAAATTTTGCCTTATATCTTCCCATTTGAGCCTTACAATAACTGTGTGAGATAAACACTGTAGGTATTTTACCCTCTACTCCTCTTTCGATCAGTCACTGAGGCATGAAGCTCAGAGGGATGAGGGAATTGGGGCTCAGAAATTAAGTAACTTGCCCATAGTTACATAGTGTCAGAGGTGGGATTTATGCTCAGTCTTCTGACTTCAAGTCCAGCAAGCCTTCTGATATACCATACTGTCCAGTCGTATTTAATGTTGTTTTTGTTGTAAATATTAAGCTAGGCCTGTTTTAGCCTTGGCTACTCTGGTAGTACATAACTTGATAATGATGGAAACCTTTTTGGAAGTATAGAATTCACCAAAACCTTGACTTGGAAAATTGAGACTTCTTTGTTTTAAAATTTGGAACTTGAAACTTAATGATTTTTTAAAGCTTATTTTTAATACAACCTCACTTTATTAAGGCAGTAGTTGAGAGATTTCTTTGAACATTTGTTTCAATCTGGCCCAAGCAATTTATGTTCTGGAAAAGGATTGTCTAGCCCCCTTTCTTTAGTGTGAGCCCTCCAGTAAGAGCAATACTTTCTGAAAATGCAAGGAATGATTATTTTTCGGGGATCCTAGTCAAGCGCTTTTTGCAGATGGGCGACCATATGTTTTATCATTGTAATCATGGGATTTGCCTCAGCACTTATGTGGCTTAAAGATTCATTCTTTTTAGTATAGCTTGCATGCATCTCATATTATCAAAAAATTCATCTTATTTCAAAATTGTATGAGTAAATTTGGCTCATTTATTTGTGACAGTTATGTGTTGAAATCCTTGGCAATAGGATCTTTTGTAAACGCACATCCATTAGCACATTCTTCTCCATTAACTGAAACAAAAATAGAGCAGCTAATCTTCCTTCACATTAATAACAAATAACTTGATGAACAAAACAGTGAAACCTTTACCTGTAAATTTTTAATTTACTCCCTTGGGAAAGCATAGAGTGCATTATTCACATATTTTTAACAAAGCTCTGCATTTCCTGATTGTGGATCAAATATGGAGCAGCTTGCTTCCTCATGTACTTCTTGGCTTTCCTTTGCTAGATCTTTGAGACTATTTCTACTTGGCCTTGTCTTGGCATTTTGACAGGAGGTTTACCACTTATAACAGGCAGAGTGTGCATTGCCATTATAAATTCATGAAGCCTAGATATTTCTGGGGGAATGTTGCAGATTAGTCATAATAAAGAAACTTGGGGTGAGGAGTTGAGATTGATGAACTTGGGCCTGTATTTCCCTTTCTTTTTTTCCAGTTTTCCCCTCTTCCTCCACCATTCCGTACTAAAAGACCAAACAGCAGTCCAACACTATTTAGTTCCTCATCCCTGGAATATGTGGTTTCCGTTTTATGTAAGATTTCATAATGGGGTCAACATCTACCTACCAGCTGAAAGGAAGGGAGTAGAGAGAAAAAGAGAAAGCAAAGGGGTTAGAAATTTAATTCTTCTCCCTTTCTGTTTGGACAGTTAGTGCATTTGCATTTCCACACCACTACTTTTGATAGTTTATGACTATTTGAAATAATTACAAGTAGATGTATGCTCAGTTGAATTTTATAGACCATAAAAAGAACAAATAGGCCCAGTAAGTTTAGCGGAAAGTTCTTGTGCTATCGTGCAAGTATAAAAGCTGGATGTTAACCAGGTTATCTTAAGACCATATTTTCATTTCTTTACTTCCTGCTATGCTGTGAATCAGTTGCTTGAGTCTTTACTACCATGGCCACTGCTAATGTATAAACGATAATACTTAATAGAGAAAATGTAGCCTTAACTGGAAAGTAGAAGGCAGAAAGAGCACTAGATTTACTATCAGAAGACTTGAGTTTGAATCTTTACACTTATTTTAGCTGTTAACTTTGGACAGTTACTTAACCTCTTTGAGCAACAGTGTCACCATCTATAAAATTAGAGGCTTGGATTTGATGACCTGTAAGGACCTTTTCAGCTCTAAATCTATGATCTGTGATCCTGTGAGGACTGGGAATCAATAGTTAAGTGTTAGGAGTCAATGCTTACTGTTTATGTTTAACAAAACTAAGCTCTCTGAACTTTATCTTTTTTTTCTATCTATAAAATAGCCTTAACTGATTTTTTTTTATAGTATAATGCTTTGAGAATGATCAAGTTTCTTTTGACGAGAATGGCTTTAAAAAGCACCTATTTTAACTACTCTAAAAAAAGTACCTACTTTAACTACTCTAATTTTAAACTCTTAGAAAATAGGACCCAAAGCCATCAGCTGTTTTTGTGCTGGGAGCCTTGAAAGAAAATGCAAATTTAGGATTATAGTTATGGTTCAGTAATTGCTTTCGTTTGTCCAATGTGCAATATTCACTCCTCTGGTTTTGAATCAGTTAAAATTAACATCAAAGCCTAGGATATCTTGTTTCCTTATTTTAAAATTTAAAAGGTAAATGAGGGAATATGATGTTTCTTTATATATTTTTTTTAATTTCTTAACAAAAATGATATCACCATTGGCTTATTATGGACTTTAAAAATTTCCCACTGAAACGTGATAAAGTTCTTTTGGGTTCAAATTTAGCATCAGTGTTCTAATGTAAGGTTCAATTGGGATTTATTTAAATAATTGTTTCATTTTTAATACCCAGAAGTACCCATGGCGTGATCTATATTCTTGTAGGTCCACTTCTATATTCCAGTATTTATATTAGGATAAATACTGATTTTGTTCCCCTTATGTGTTCCTTCATAATTCAGGGACAAACTATAAAGATGTTTTGGCAGTTATTATTTTGTGTTTTATGGCATATATTATGCATTATTTCTACTTAAGAAAAAAGGCAGTAACTATAGTCACATCTAGAAATCAATGTTTTACATTGCTTTGTTCATTTGGTTCAAAATTGTAAAAGCATAGTCAGTCATAGCCATCTGCCTCTGTTATAGAGAATATCTCAATATCTGTCTTTTCTTTTGTCGTTGGCCATCTGTGGAATAATAAATCCTCTGCAAATGTTTGGTCCAGAGCATTTGATCTCGTGGTCCTGAGAGAATAAGAGAAAATTTTAAAAATTAAAATTTTTGGCAATACACTTGTTTATAGGTAGGTAGTTAAACTTTCTAGAAGGCTGGTGATTATAAGTTGTGGTTAAAGTGGAGTGTGTCTGTATGCTTGGCTAAGAGAAAGTCATATTTTTAAGACTCTTAGTACTTTCATTTTCTTAGTATAGAGGCCGTGTAGATACATAGTATGTGAGTTCAAACCCATATTTTGAATTTTTAAATAGATATTTTGTAGTTTAGAAATATGTATTTTTTCCTTTGGGTAATGATAGGTGCTTCTATTTTTCACAGTATCACCTCAGGTAGTGTTGCTTTACTTTCTAAAGCTAATAATTTTTTTTTAAATAATGCAGTAGAATTCTAATAGAGAATAGACTTTAGAATAGAATTTACCTGTATAATAACTGAGTATTTTAAGTGTACTTAAAAAAATAACAATTTGAATAAATACTTTCATTTACCATTCTATCATAGCTACTGAGAATAATGTACGTAGTTGGTTCAGGTAAGAAATTTGTCTGACAACCAGTGTTTTTCTCAGGGTAGTTCGGTTTAAGAGAGGCAAAGAACCAGATTTATCTATTCTTTTAGGCTCTTTTAAATTATTGCTGAAGCCCCCTCCCCTCCCTTATTTTTTCTTCTGATCAAGGGGGTATAACAAATAGTCCCTGAAGGAAAATCATAGTTTTCTTATATAGTTTACTCAGGAAGTAATATAACCTCTTAAAATATCTCACCTTTTAAGCAGTTTGTTATCTTACTTCCTTTAGGTTATTGCCAACAGCCAGCCCAGTGTCGAATCCAGAAATGTACCACAGACTTTGTGTCACTGACTTCTCACCTGAACTCTGCCATCGATGGCTTTGATTCAGAGTTCTGCAAGGCCCTACGTGCTTATGCTGGCTGTACCCAGCGTACCTCCAAAGCCTGTCGTGGAAACCTGGTTTACCATTCAGCTGTGCTAGGAATCAATGACCTCATGAGCCAGAGAAACTGTTCCAAGGATGGACCCACATCCTCTACCAACCCCGAAGTTACCCATGACCCTTGTAACTATCATAGCCATTCAGAAACTAGAGAACATCAGGGAGGGGACCAGAGTCCTCCCACTTATCTTTTTTGTGGCTTGTTTGGAGATCCTCACCTTAGAACTTTTAATGATCACTTTCAAACATGCAAGGTGGAAGGTGCCTGGCCTCTTATAGATAATAATTATCTTTCTGTACAAGTGACAAATGTACCTGTAGTCCCTGGATCCAGTGCTACTGCTACAAATAAGGTAAGACTGACTTTTCTTTTCTAACTTTGAGTCATGTAATGAGCTGAATTTGGATTGAGAAGCAAAAGTTTCAATTAAAATGGAGCCTTTTTTTTTTAAGAGTTGATGGGGTCAGTTTTAGGGGTTGATGTTGGTTTGGTTTTTAAAACTGTGAGTTGCCTAACTCAGTTATTAGGGTTCATTGTAAAATAAGCCAGATTAAGAAACAAAGATATATGGGGTGAAAAAAATAACATCAAAATTTGAAGAACTGGGCAAATAGTTTTTAACCACAGCATGCCTGTTTCTATCAGTTATGTCTCTCTGTGAATATATTGCTTTTGTCTCTTTTAAGCATTCAAATAACAAATTAACTGAAGTATGTGAGTTGGTAAGGAAGGGTAGGTGTCTGAGGCCCAAGGAAATGACCTATTTGGGAAACAGATTTCATTGGAAATTTAGAAAAGGTAATAAAATATAGTGGTTCCAAACCAGCACTGATGCAAACTGTCTAGGGTATCTTAGCTATTAACTTAGTGATGACCAAGGGTGTGTAGAGTGTCTATTGCAGTGCAATGATATATGGTCTATAATCACAGGATAACCTGTGGACTACCGAATAGCAATTTAAGGCTAGAGGTGGGGGAAGAAACTAAAAAATTACATTCAGCTTACCCTGACCAGCTGGCCCATGTTTTATACAACCACTAGATATGGCGTTCTTAACCTTATTTGTGTTTTGAACACCTTTGGCAGTCTGAAACCCATATACGCTCTTCTTAAAATATTTTTAAATGCATAAAATAAAATATGTAGGATTACAAAGGAAACCAATTATATTGAAATCTTTCATTAAAAAAAAAATCCAAGTTCTTGGATCCCCGGTTAAGAACCTCAGCTTTCATGTTGTCTCCGTGGAAGAGAAGGATCTATGTGCTGACCTTAGATTCTTATATCAGTCTTATTCACTGTAAGTAAACAAAGGATTGGTAATACAGAATTTTTGCAAGAAATGGTATCCTCAATATTTCCATCATCATCTACTACCTCTGTGGAAGGTCTTAAATATAAAAATATCGTATTAGGCAAAGATTTTTTGAACAAGTAATTTCCAAACTTTTGTGATTTTTTTTCTTTATCACTTTTTTTTAAAAAGGCAATTGGGGTTAAGTGACTTGCCCAGGGTCACACAGCTAGTAAGTGTCAAGTGTTTGGTCTGAGGCCGGATTTGAACTCAGGTCCTCCTGACTTCAGGGCTGGTCCTCTATTCACTGTGCCACCTAGCTGTCCCCTCTTTATCACTTTCTAAGAAAATGTTATGTTGCCTCATCCATAAACATTCTACATGGCATATGTTATTTTAAAATTAATTTTTGTAGGCATGTTGTAGAAACTGTTACAAAACCTCTGGAGATAATTGGAGACCCCTCTAAAGGTGTCCAGTTTGGAATTCATTTCTCTGAACAAAGAAGAATTTGGACGTGTATGATAAATACAAATATGTTTGCAGTTATAATCTCAGCCAAAACCTAAAACTTCCATTTTGTTTTCTCAGTCTTATAATAAATTCTGCCAGTGATTTTTATGTAGAATTTTTTTTGTCATGTACCTATTAAGGAACATGTTAGTTATAATGTATATACAAGGTGTGACTATAAAAGAATCCATCTCATTACTTTTATGATTTTAAAAAAATCATAACCAAAACATTGTTTAAGGCCACTGAACATTGGAAATGCAAGAAGAAAATCTCTCCTGGGGTGTAAAAAGTCAATACTGGAAATTTTCTAAGCTACTGGAGACTGTGGAGATGGCATAGAATGTAACCATTATTTTGTGTGGAGGTAAGAGAGGAAGACATGACTTACTTTTCAGGAGGCTCATGCACCTTATAAATTGTCACATCTTGTAATGTCTTCTGTCTTCTTTCAGCCTTTTAAAAATTTTATTGCTTTGGAATGACTATACTTAAAAATATTCTGCAGGATCTGCTATTTTATTGGAGATTAATATTTATATGTAGTAGAATGATCAAATAGCAAAGGAGTAATTGAGGTATTTTCATTTTTGTTGGTCTTTTGTTACACTGTTGAGAAATGGTTCTTCACATCTGGTAACCATGCTGTCCAGCAGCAAAATCCTCAGTGGCTCTACTGCGGCCTGCAGTGTCTTTCTTCCTTAACCACTCTGTAAATCCTGTCTCAGGGTTTGTTGAGTGCATGTATATATCATGAACAGGCCAGTCTGAGGTAGAGAATACTAGAATAATATCTCAAGGATTTCCTTAACTTAATCTCCTTAATCTCTATATTATATCAAAACTTTCTTAATCTCAATACTAGAATATATCACAAGGACTTCTTTTAATTTCCCTTTTTCAGGACTTACCTATAATCTGTTAAGCTGTGGTCAGCTCCATTGAAGAGATTGCTATATTTGAACATGTTCTTTATTCTGTTTCCATCCAAAATTGGGCAGTCCTTTGCCTAATCTCCCCTCCCAAAAAAACATTCACCCTTCTTTAAGAAGAAAATATTGTATGGTGAAAAGGATTCCTGAGTGGGATATTCCTCTCTTAGGTAGAATCCTCTCCACTTGTTTTCTTGAGCAGGCTAATTTGGGATTATAGAATTAGAACTGGAAAGGACTTCATAGGCCCCTAGCCCAACCCTCTCACTTCAAAGATGAGAAGGTGAAGGCCCAAAGAACATTAAGTGATGTGCTCTAGGTCACATTTTAGAGTCAGAAGTGGGCTTTGAACTCAGGTGCTCTCTCTAGAGTCTGTAAGTACTTTTTCCACTCACTTCTTAATTCTTCTCTCCTACCCCTTTGATGCCTTTATAGTCTGTCTGTCTCCCTTCCCCCAGAAAACAACCAAAAAAAATCAGCAAGTAAAGTTCTATCTTTTTCTTCTCTTGCTGTAGGAGGCCTTTTCTAACTAACCAAAATAAGTAATAGGACCTGTTACTTTATGAAGTATACTGTGAATAGCTGAAGGGCAAATAGGTTTGTCCAAAGTATCCAAAGAAATACTTAGAGGAGCTGGAAGGGGTCATCTAGACCAATCCCTTCATTTTACAAATGAGGGGATTGTGGACTAGAGTCTGAGGGCTTTGTTCCAGCTCATATAAGTAGCCTGCATTCCTCCCACCATACAGCGTTGTCACCACATGTATACATCTATGTCATTTGTCTACCTTTTCTTCCCCACTCCTAGAAGAGAGTGTAGCTTGTCTTGCTGTGTTCAGGTTTCATTTTTTTTAGGAGTTGTTTTTTGCATTCTCTTCCCCCTTAGTTTAATAGTCCTCTTTTGGGGGTTCTGTTGGATATATGCATTGTATTTTCCATACTGTCAGGAAGGTGCTTTACCAGCTGGCGAGGTTCTCATTCTTTCAGCCCCCATACCCACCCAAGCAGGGGACGGAAGGGGTTTCTGGCATGGCAGCACTCCTCTGCAGATCTGTATCCGTTCTGGGCTTTCCTCCCTAAATGTGGCTGCTTAAGATAAATGTAGGTGCCCAAGCATGGAGGCAAGGCAAGGTGAGAGCTGCAGAACTGGAACTTCAAATAATTTCTTGAAGGAGAAGCATTTCTCTGTAGGATGAGGAGAGCCCAATTGCATTAGCTCCCAAAAGGCGAAGTATAAGCCACTTTGGATGGGGCTGTAGAACTTCTCTGGAATCCTTAGTGCAGTGTTTTCAAACTCATATAGAAACAGGCCGCTAATGTGTATGTAAGGGTCCCTGCAGGTTACATGCTGACTAGGAAAACCACATATTAGCGTCTGTGTTCTATTGTATACTTATTTTGTTAAATATTTCCCAATTACATTTTAGTCTGTTTGGGTCACACTTCCTGCATGTTTGACCCCTTTATTGCATCCACCCTTTGTACTGCAATCTCTATACTTGTATTCACTGTAAGCTCTTGTTTAGCCAAGTTATGTGTGTCATGTGTCCTGATTTAAGTGAATCCAGGATAGAATATTAAAATCCAGATTACCAGATAATGTAAATTAGGTTGGATTATTCATCTTTCAAAACAATTAGTAGATATTTAAAATATTAGAGCAGGAAAGGACCTTAAGAACCGTATAGTCCAAAAACCTTATTTTTTGCACTGATACCTAGAGACATGAGATGATTTGTCTAAGGGCACATAGATCATTATGAATATAATTGGATCTAAAATCTTGGTTTCTTAACTCCAAGCCAGGGGCTGTTCCATGCAGCCTCTCAAGAGCAGGTTGAAATGTGACTCTATTTGTAGGAATTATATTTTTATACCATAATTCAGTCATACACCTACTTTTAAAAGTAAAACACATCTATAATGCTAATTTTAAAAAATCAGTTTTCTTACTCAAACCAACACCCTGGCCCCTTTGGTCCCTGCTTCTCACTCTAATTAACATATTCTTATGTTTGTGTTTTTTTCTGTCATGTCTCCCCTGCTTTCAATCATACTACTTCTATCTTGTCTCAGTAAGAAAGGAAAATGGTGGGACCTTTCTGTTGCCCTTTCATTGTAAATTTTCCTGTGCACTGGATCGTTGTAGAAACTCATTTACTTGCAGGTTAGTTTATGTTTTCAGGAAGGAAGTTTGTTCTTTTGCACATGTTTGTACCAGATAGTGCTCATGAGAGAGAGTGACAGATTGTTTCTGGTGAATGGGCTAGCATCTGGACAAGCTGGGACTGCCTTGGTGTGTTTCCTATTGTCACCACTCTCCAAGCCGACATGTGTTACCAGTTCTCCGGATTCAGGTGGGCAGGATAAATCTTGACAGACTTCCCAGCGCTATTGAGGAGAATGCACAAATTGCTTTTCACACGTGGGAGTTCTGTTCTCCAGCCCTGGTCAGTGAAGGTTCTCAAATTCTTCAAGCCTAGCCTTCGGCCCTCTTCATTCTTCTGGCCCCTAGGGTGAGATCAGCCAGTTTTCATGTTAGGCTTCTAGATCCCATCTCTCTAAGCTGCATAGTAACTTTCATTGAGTTCTTCTAAAATTCATAATGGTGGTGAGAGGAGCAAAGCAATTTAACCTGAAATAATTCTTCATGTCTTCTATCTTCCTCAGTTATGTTTCATCTAAAGTCTGTGGTGTAGTAGAAGGTGTACTAGATTTGGAAACAGGAGACCCGTGTTCAGATTCTGAATCTACTTGTTCTCTGAAAGACCATGGTCAACTTGCTTTACTGCTGTGACCCTCAGTTTACTTTTCTTTGAAGTAGGGGTACTAATGTTGTACACATTTCAAGGAATTATTTATAAAACCACACATTTCAGAGTTGGAAGAGACCTCAGTGACAACCTATCCCAACCTATATCTGAAAAAGAATCCCATATCCCCAGCCAAGTGGTCATCGAGCCTTTACATAAGCTCTCCAATGAAGGGGAACCCATTGTCTTCTGACAGCAGTGTTCACTGCTGCTATTAAAACACCATTGATTACCCTGAAAGTTTCTTGGTGGCTGCCTTGGTTGTCTGGTAATTCCGTCATGACTCTCCCCAGCATAGTCTTCTGCTGTGTACATCGTGCCTTCAGTCAGCCCTTGTACCCTCCTTGAACTGCAAGGTCAGGGCCAGGACATAGTTATGTTTCCAATAATCGAGAGGCATTGATCTTAAGTTTGATAGCTTTTGGCTGTTTGTCCTCCTTGTCCTCTAGAGTTGTGTAGTCCTTGGAGCAAGGTTTCAGTAACCTTGTCACCTTTGACTGAGACTGCCAAGATGGGTGCCAGCTGTGGTGATATTCCTTTGTGTTACAGGCAGATGACCTTGATAATTTGTATACAATGGCCACTTACACAAAGAGTAAGTTTTTTTTTTAATGTGAACACATGGTATGACAAACTGCTTGCTTTTTCCAAAAAAGCACTTTGTTGTGTTACAGATTCTGTATATTCTGTGAGAGTAAATAAGTATTATATCATAATGTTCATGGTATTACATAGATAAGATATTTGTCATTATTTTTATTCCCACTTTTACTGAGCTAGAAAGTGGTTGTATAGTTGTCCCTAGGAAAAAAGGAAAAGGAATACGTAAATGTAAACTTCTATTTTTATTCCCTCCCTAATTTATCAAAATTTTTATATAATTGTTTTACATACAGCAAAACATCCCTTTACTTGTCCTTCATCTTTATTTAAACATGCTGGAAATTACATATACACACACACACACACACACACACACACATTACATATATATATTTTGTAAAAGCATTGCCATATTTAGACTTCCCCATTCCTGCAACTTCCTCCATCATTCCCTCTCAAATGTGCCTTGGAGGAAGGGGTTGGAGCAATGGAGACCTGGTTATCCATTCTTTAAGTAACATTAACTCAGAAGCTGCCTGTCATAAGTAGAGTCCTCATTAAGGAACAGTATACCTCAGCTGCTTTTTAAAAGCAATACACTGCTTGTACCATCTATTAGTGTGCAGGCCAGAAGCCAGAGCCTGGTCTATATGCTACTGAAAGTTAGGACTTGCTTCTCTCACATTTCCAAGGCTTCAACTCCCTTATATAAGAGGAGGGGGCAAGAAGAAGCATTAGATGGTTACTCGTTTTTATTTGGCATCAAATAATATTAACCAAATAGTTTGCTTGTATGGAAAGCAGTGGGTAAAAATTGCCTATCAAATTGAGCAATGAAAAATGCTTCCTTACCTGTATTTTTGGTCTGCATTTATTGTGACAAAATGGAACTCGCTCTTCTACAACAAAGATTGTTTTCCTTTGGATAGAGCAACTTAAATTGTGACTTTAAAAAAAACTGCATTTTAAAAATTGCCTGTGAGAATAGAATGGCACACATTTAAATATTTAACTTGGTCAACCTGAGAGGGGTTAGGGGGATGCTTGAGGCCAGGGGATTTCTAGTGAAACTTGGTTGCGTAGAGGAATGAGGCCTTTATGTTCCATGTAGATGGTTATTTTGAGACTGCTAAAGCAAAAAAATTCGCACTGTAGAATTGATATGACAGCATTTTATAAACTAACTTGTGAGCTGTTCTTCGTGTTACCAAAATGAAGGTAATCTTTAGATTTAAAGGTTTGTGTGTGTGTGTTGGGACATGCCTTCTGCCTGGTGAAATGAGAATCTAGAGGACTTAAGAAGACAGGGAAAGGGCATTGATTTGGAAAAATTGCAGTTAACAGAGTCACTGGCCTCTGGCACTGTTGTCCCTGACCTTCCTGCCTGACTTATGTTCCCAAGAGGAAGGACGCTGTGTGGAAAGCCTTCAAGCTTTTCTACCTTTTTTGCTGTTTTGCATTTTTCTAGATCTGAAAAATGTTTCTGATAGACTCAGCAAGGGTGAGCCCCTCCTGTTGGTCTGGACCAGCTCTGCCCCTGCCAGCTCAGAGTAACTTTAAGGATCAATCACTCAACAAGTATTTAATAAACACCTACTGTGTGCCTGGTGTGCAAACATCGGTCATTTGTGGCGTCCAGGCTGTTCCACTGTGACTTTTTTTTTTTAATTATTTGGCTCCCATCAACAGACCACAAAGAGTGGGCCTGGCTAGGGACCAATGACTAAACCCCTGATTTCCTTGTTTTTTTCAGGCCTCTCTGTAGCCTCAGGTAGAATCTGGGCCTTTGAGGACACCCAGGCCTAGGCAGGAAAGCTGTCTGCACTTGTCTAGCTTCAGGCCTAACCCTTGAGAGCAGCTTTGGTCTTTCATAATTCAAAGGTTATTATGTTGCAGAAAATAGGAGGGAGACTGGTGGTGAATTTTGGTGCAGGAAACATTGAGTGACACCAGCCATTCAAGTATAGTGGGGCTATTACTTCTTTAGGTCTCATCTGAAAGGCTGGTAGCAAGTTCTTTCTGGATATGTTTATAATGTGGGGTGATGAGAGCCAAATTAACTATTTTCTATAAAATCACAGTGAAATAGCGACTGTGATTCCCCTGCTAAAACACCTCCCCATGATTCCTAATTGTTTTCAAAATACAATGCAAATTCCTGAGCTTCTTATTCAGTAGTACCCTCAGAGTCAACAAGCAATTTACCAACCTTTTTAGGCTACTTTTATGCTACACTTCTTGACGTAATCTGCTTTCCTGGACTGTACACTGTTTCCTGAGTTCATCTCACATTCTTAAACTTCCATGTCTTTGTTCACTTTATTTCTTGGGCTTGGAATGGTCCTTTTCCCCCTTTCCACCACTCCTCACCCCTACACATACTTCTGCCTCTTGGACTCCTCTTTTAAGGCCCAGCTCAGATGTTACCTTCCTTCATGAAACTTTTCCTGATCCCCCCTCCCCAATAAGTTATCTTATGTTCCTCAAAATTCTTATACTACTGTGCATTCACCGTATTATATTTTACCTACACTATTTTGCTTTTTCATGGTGAGGTGATAAATATCATACATTCTTGAATGATATTGCCAGCAGAACATAGACTCTAGCAGGATCTCTTAGCCATATTATCTAAGGATGTGCCTAGTTAAATGTAGATAATCTTACCATGAGAAAACTGGTTGAGCACCAGATGATTTTTGTTGTTATTGGGGTTATGGGAAGAGGTTTACTCATGGAGAACATTTACTATAGAGTTATGAAATGTCCTTCACAGGAGTTATCTATGTCTGTGAAATCTTGACTCTTTCAGGTATCAAAATAAATAACTCATTTGTTTAGTGTCTTGAATCCCCCGTAACTACTTTGGATTCCAAACCCTCTCATCTTTTCCAGCAGTTTGCTAACATAATTATTCTCTCTCTAATCTTCCTTCTCTGCTACCTCCAAACAAGATCAAGTCTCTCCATCCTCAAAAACAACTCTTCCTCACTAGATTCTAGCATCCCTGTAATTGTCCCTTTCAGAGACAAACTCCTGCAACCCCCCCCCCCATTACTTCCTTTCTATTCACTTTTTACTTATTCACTTTAACCCTGAAACCACTGTTTCCAGTGTTACTACGTATGTATTAATTGCCAGGTCTTTTCTCAGGCCTCATCCTTCTTGACCTTTCTGCGGTATTTGATGTTGTTGAATATACTTTCCTTCAGGATACTCTCTCCTCTCTGGATTTTTATGGCACTGTTCTCTCATGGATTTCTTCTCTTAACCCTCCGTGGGTATACCTCAAGAGTACTTGGTCCTGAGTCCTTTTCTCTATAGTCTTACTTGGTGGCCTCATCAGCTCATTCTCTCTATGGTAATGGCTCCCATATCTGTATATACCCACTCCTCCTCACTTTCCTGAGCTCCAGTTTCACATTGCCTGCTGTCTTTAATATTTCAGACTAGATGGTCCCCGAGGTACCTCAGACTCACTATGTCCAAGACATTGAGCTCATCTTTACTTGTGGACCTGACCAACTTTCAGACTTCCCTCTTACTGTTGAGAGCCCCACCCTTCCAGTTATCCAAGACTGCAGCTATCCATTCATTTGTTAAAGCTTCTTGTTCACTCACATCATACTGGATCAGGCCCTCGTCATCTCTCACCTGGACTATTACAGAAACCTCTTAACTGGCTTAAGTCTCTATCCTAGTTCATCAGTTATTCAACAAGCATTTATAAGATACCTATTATATGCATTCTCCTTGGCAGTGGGTATACAAGGACACAAATGGAACATTCCTTACCTTAAATGCCAAGTTATTTTCCCAGAACCATGTCTGACCATGCCATTCCCTACTCGGTGAACTCCAGTGACTGGATTGCTTTTAAGCTCAAATATAAATTTCTTTGTTGGGTTTTAAAAGCCTTTCACAACCAATTCCCCATCTATTTTCCAGCCTTCCCACACTCTCTGGTCCATCAGAACTGCTCTGGGCATTCTTTACACTCTGTCTCCTATCTTTATGCCCTTGCACTGGTTATCCCCTCTACCTGGAATTCACTCCCTTCTCATCTCTGTCTTACAATCCCTTGTTTCCTTCAAAATTCAGTTCAAGCACCACCTGCTATGTAACCTTTCCTGACTATAGCTCTCCCTTCTCCCCCCTCTTCAGATACCTTATATTTATTGTATCTGTGTGTGTGTGTGTGTGTGTGTGTGTGTATGAATACATGCATATACACATGTGTTGCCTCCCCTGAAAAAATATAATATCTATGAGGGCAGAGACTTTCATTTTCCTAGTATGTTATCTGGCACAGTAAATAAATGTTGGTTAATGTTTCTTTTTTGTATGCCCCAAACCTATCAACGTGCCATATCTGTGCCTAATAAGTATTTGTTGAATTGTTGCTGAATTTAATTAGTCTTTCTTGTTTTGTGAATTACTTTGTGGAAATTGGCATCTTTTACCCCTCTGCCTCTAACACGTTATTCTCTGTCAGTGGATTCCCCCAGCTGTGTTCCATGTTAACATCTCAGACCACCCTAAAGCCTCCAACTCTATGTATCCATCATCTGATTGCCGAGTGGTCCTTTAACTACCAAGCCACCCTTGTTCCTGCATGTAGTACTCACCTAGTACAAAGCCTGGTCCATTTGTTACTCTTTGGATAGAGAAGAAGAGAGATGTATCACAGGAGTGGGGAAAAGAGGATGAGAGAGCCCATATGGAAATAACATATAAAAGCATATATATGTTCCATATGTATTTGGTCCAGACCTGTGATTCATCATTGTTGGAAGCAATGAAGTGCTCCCTTCTCATTCCCTTCTTAATGCAGATCACCACATGCTTTTAGAAAGTTGCCAGGAACAAGGAAAGATTGTAGTTTTCCTAGGATAATCTCGCTAGCTGAAGTCAAAGGCAAGACATGAAAGTTCTTGACTCTGAAGTCGGCTTTCTATCTCTTACAATTTTTTCATTCTCATTCTCTTGATAATAAAGTTAAATTTGGTTCATTGATTTACATCCACATTGTATAGGTTTGTGAAGTTAGAGGAAATTTGTTTTTGGTGAAATACTTCAATGCAACTTGTTTTTCTAAAATTAAAATGTAAAGCCTTGTATGTTTTCTATCATTGTGAATTTCTAAAAATATTCTAACTAATTTAGATGAAATTGATTGTTTAAAGCTATCATAAATTTTGGAGACTGTTATCAAAGTCTTTTAAATTAATTTTTTTTTAATTCTTAACTTAAACACTAAAAAAAGATGCAGCATTTCCATACATGAAGCAGAACACAGAAAAAGGCTTCAAATACGAAACCATGAACCTCCATTTTATTCTAATTTACTTTTCAAAAAAAGCATATACTAATAAATACCACACTACTTTCAAAACTGACCTACTTATCTGTGCTTCCTTCTCAACTTACTTTTGTTCTCCTTTGTGCATTTTTAAATGTTACAGTGGCCTCTTTTATTGACGTCTCTTGCTGTGATCCCCTCTCGCCCCATTAAAAATTAAAAGAAAAAAATAAATAAGCACAGTCACAAAAAAAATCCGTGAACACAATGGCCATGTCTGGAATTATGTCTGTTTCCTCACCCTGTGACCCTCACTTTTCTGTCAGGAGGTGTATGACACGCTTCATCAAAGGTCCTTTGGAAACCTGGTTGCTTATTGCATTGATTAGAGTTTTTAAGTCTTTCAAAGTTGTTTCTTTATGTTGTTGCTGCCCTTGTATAAATTGTTCTACTTTTGTTCACTTCTTTCTGAATCAGTTCACACAACCTAGGATTCTTTGAAATAGTTTATTTCATCATTTCTTCTGGCATAATAATATTAAGCTCATATGCTTCACATTACTTTTGCATACCACAGTTTGTTCAGCTATTCGCCAGTTGTGCAATAAGCAGTATAAGGCACATCCCCTTAGATTCTATTTGTTCTATTTTCTTTTTTTCCCTTTTCATTCTGCCTTCAGGATTTTAATTTGTTTTGCTTGTGACTATTCCCTTTCCAGTATTATCCTCCCACATAACCATCCCCCAGTCCTCATTTGGTTGTCTGTTGAGTTTGGTATGTTTCTGCATGAAGCTGTGTGTATTCAGACATCCTTTATTCCATTTCAGGTAAGAGTGAGATTCATCTGCTGCCTTCTCTCTGAGCTCATTTCTTCCTTCATGTTTGTATAGTCTTTTCATATCCCAGTTAGGAGAAATAGCAAGTTCCAAACCATTCTTCCTCCTTTCTTTTGCCTTCCCTTCTCTTTTCCCTCTTCAGACCCTCAGAACAGAACCAATCTAAGCCAAGATTTTTTTTCCTCATTTACTCAATTCCCTCAATACCCTTTGAGAATGTTGAAGTTCTGAAGGGATACTTGTTTCTTTTCCCTCTATTAGAATGTTAGCACTGCGTCACCATATAGCTCCTTCCAAATACCCAAATAAATTTACCTTCCTGGGTTTCTCTTGACTTTGTGATTATATTTGAGTTATTTCTCAGCTATGGTATTTTTATCAAAATCCTTAAAAATATGCTGTCCTATTAAAGAGCCAATTTTCCCCCTCTGTTCCAGTAGGATTCTATTTGGCTTTGCAAGGTAAAGTTATTCTTGATGGCAAGCTTGTCTCTTTTGCCTTTTGGAATTTGTATTCAAAGATCTCTGCTAGATCTCATGTGAATCCTGTCACTGTTTACTTAGTACGTGAACTGCTTCTTTCTAGGTAATTCCATTATGTTTTCTTTAACGTAGGAGACTTGAATTTTGAATGTGTTCTTCCTGAGCCTTTTGCTTTTCTTCTGATTTTATTCCATTATTTCTTGCTGTGTCAAGGGTCATTAATTTCTGTTTTGTCTATTCTAGTCTTCAGGAAGTATATTTCTTGGGTAAGGTTTACCACTTTATAGGTATTAATGTAGTTAGTCCTTAGGGCAAAATCTTTTTTTTCCCTTTTCTTTAAAGTTGCTACTTCTAGTAGCTAAAAGTTACTTTCTCCTTTTTGGCATCTCTAGAAAGAAAAAAATTGATACTAGTTCATTCTTTGATTTACTCATCTCTTCAACTTTAGTTGCTGAACTGAGGCTTTCTGCTATGACCAGGCTCTGCCTCCTGCTGTGATTTTTAATGCTATAGTCTGCCTTGTTTGGTTTCATCCTGGGTTCTTGGGCTGATCTTTCACCTCTTAAGATTAGGTCTCATGGATCTTTGGGGTTCAGAGTACTGAATATTCATTTCCATGTAATAGCTGCTGGGCCTATGGTGTTTTTGTCTGAGGACTGCAGTTACATGGTGGTTGCTGCCCTCTGCTGGCATTCACTGGGGCTTTCAGGCTGCAAGTTTAACTGGCCAGTCTGACACCTTGTTTGCCTAACCGTAATTGGCTTTACTGCCATCAGTTTTGTGGCTGACTTTTTGTGCAGTTCAGGGATGGAAGAATTGACTGTAGTGTGTCATTGGCTTTTTAAAATCATTCATTATAGTTTGAACTTCCAGGTTTTGCTAGAGTAGGTATGTGAAAACTGGACGGTATGCCTACATTCAGGCAATCATTTTGGCCAGAAGCCTGCAAGTTTTGTTAATAATAATAGCAACTCAATTTTATATATCATCTTTAAGGCTTACAAAGTGCTTTCTTCACAGCAATCTGCGTATATTACCATAAATTACCATTCATGTTTTAGTCTCTGTTCCAGTCAAACTGGTTCATTAAGTGTTCCCCAGAAGTGACATTCTATCTTCTACCTTAATGTTTCTCTACATACTAGGCCACTGTGTCTGGAATGGACTCCCTCTCTACTTCTTCCTCTTAAAAAGTACAGTTTAGCTACTACCTCCTACACAAGATCTTCCCTGTTCACTCAAGTTAGCAGGTACTCATTCCTGAAATTACTCTATATCATTATAAATTTATTTGGTCTAGAAGTCAATGTAGTTTTTAATTTTTTTTAATTAAATTTTATTTTCCATTCTGAAGTCTCTCCCCCCACCTCACCCATCAATGGAGAAGCCAAGAAAACAAAATGTGTTATATATAGTCATGCGTTAGCCATGTCCAAAAAAAGAACAAGAAAGAAAGGGAAAAAATATGCTTCAGTTTGTGCTGTGATTCTATCAGTTCTCTCTCTGGAAACAGTGTGTTTCATCATCAGTGCTTTGGCGTTGTGGCTGATCTCTTGTGTTGATCAGATATTAAGGCTTTCAGAGTTCATTACAGTTGTTATTGTTGTATAAATTTTTCTCCTGGTTTTGCTCACTTCACTTTGCATTAGTTCGTACAAGTATTCCCAAGTTTTTCTGAAACCATCTCCTTCTTCCTTAGACTACAGTAGTATACCATCACATTCATATGCCAGAACTTATTTAGACATTCCCCAGTTGATGGTCATCCCTTCGGTTTCCAATTTTTTGCTACCACAGAAAGAACTGCTATGAATATTTTTCTGTGTGTAGGTCTTTTTCCTTTTTCTTTGATTTCTCTGGAGTGTAGACCTAGTAATAGTATTGCTGATTCAAAAGGTACGCACGGTTTAATATATTTTTAGGCATAGTTCCAAATTGTTCTCCAAAATGGTTGGGCTAGTTCACAGCTCCACCAACAGTTGCATTAGTTGACCTGTTTTCTAACAGTCCCTCCAACATTTTCCTCTTCCTTAGGGAGGAGCTGTCCAATGTCCTCCAGTCAGAGGTGCTGGGGTGCTGAGGAGGTGTGAGTTGGAGTTCATATCAGAAGAAAGCTGTATAAGTCAGTAACTATTAAATGTTTACTATGTGCCAAGAACTCTACTGGTCACTGGAGAGTAAGGCAAAAATGAAACAACCCCTGCCTTCAAGGAACTTAAAGCAATCCTAAAATGGCCTACGGGGGCGGGGGGGGGTAGTGGCTATCCTCTCACTTGTAGGTCTGGAGGCAAAGGCTAGATCACCACTTGTCTGTTGTATCAAGTAGAAATTCTTTTTTGGGTGTGGATTGGACTAGACTATACTGATAAGGTCCCTTCCATCTCTGAAATTCTCTGATTCCTTAGATTATTGTTGCTTTTTCAGGAGAGGTTGATTTGTATTCTCTGTCTGTTGCTGTCTTGTTCTCTCTCCTCTCCTACCCTCTCTGTTCTCCCACCTCTCTTTCTCCCCTTTTCTTTCTCTCCACCCCCTCTTTTTTCACTCTCTACTCCCCACCCCTCTTTCCTGATGGGCTTTGTGGGTGGTGAAGATCACAGGGAATAAAACATTAAAAATGAATGAGAAGAGGTGGAGTAGTTTGTCTAAGGATTGGTGGTTGAGAGGGGTGGGATGGAGGAAGTTTTAACAAAGGCATTGATGTTTTAAATGCACAGCAATAGGATCCATCAATAATAAATGATGTGGCATAGAGCAAATGTGCCAAATTGAGTTATTACAGTATATGGATTAGTTCATAGAGAAAAAATAAACTGTATAGCTGGTGTTAGAGATTCACTGAGTTCTGATTAAAATTTACAAGAATGATGTTCATGTTGACAAAGGCTTTTATAACATATTTGGAAGCATAAAAGTGTTTTATTTTGCAAAAATTGCAGTTTAAAAATTTTTAAGTATTTTAAGAAAGAATTACTTGGAATGAAATTAGGAGAAAATAACTTTTTGATATATCATCCCATTTTAATGGTTACAAGGAAGCAAATCTTTTCGTAATTGAAATGGAAGCAGAATGAAGATAGGATTTTATAAAATCATTGATCTAGAGTAAAGGTTCCCAAAGTGGGTGATACCGCCTCTTGGGGAGTGTTAGAATGATGGGGGGGGGGGAACGGGACAGTAGTAGCCTTGGGTGCAATTAGTTGAGGGCAGTGGAAGCATAAGGAAAGAAGAGAAGAAAATTTGAAAAACTGTTCATACATGTTTCATCTGTGTATGACACTTGAAAGTCATAGTGATTACATTCTTCTCCAGATAAACACACAGAATGCAAGTTATAACCCATCAGTGGTCAAGGTTGCTGACAGATCTTAATAAGCGAGTGTTGGCAGACAAGTATGTCACACATTGTCGGGAAGTCCAGCATGCATTGGCAGGAATGTGTGCGTGTAATAACTTGTTTACAATACAGTACTGTACATTTACATGATGCAATATTGCATCATCAAAATTTCAATGTAAGAAAAAACCCACAAATTTACAATAAATTATTTAAAGATGCATCGTGTTTTTTTTTTTTCAAAAAATATTTTATATTTTATATATTTTTTGAAATGATGCAAATTTTTTAAAAAAAGGGTTAAAGAAATTAGATTTCCAGGGGGGATACTGAGTAAATTTTTTTTTCCAAAAAAGGTGTAGGCCAAATAAGTTTGGGAACTTCTGATCTAGAGCAAAAACGGAACATGTATGTCACCCATTCTATTCTCTTACTCCTCCCTCATTTTATGGATGAAGAAACTAGAGACTTGAAGAGACTTGCCCCTTGTCACAAAGATATGGTAGACAGCTACTGAAGTATTCATGCCCAGGTTCTCTGATTCCAAAGCCAACACCTTTTTACTATGACATGATAATTTTTGGTCTTTACTCTTCTGGTATGTCTAGTTATCCTCATTTTCTCTTTATATCCCACCATCTCTCATATAAACAGATACACACTAGATGGAATCCCCTAAAATAATCCCAAACTACACTTTGGAATCTGTTAATCTAGACACTTTCTAGAGTGGTATCATTCCACACATATGTTATGTATGAGATCATCTTACCCAGTAGCAAACCAGACCAAGAAAAATCTTGACTATAGTTTCTCCTGTAGAGATCATCCCCATGAAATTGAAAAGGCAGACAAAAGTTTGTCTTGGGTAATTAGAGTTCCTCATTGGTACAGAAGAGTAGGAACAAAACTTGATATTTTGAACACCATAACAGATGAAGATAACCATGTGTGGGAGCCTATATTAAGTGTTTTAGGTGCAAGTGATAAATAAAATATTGTGTGTGTGTGTGTGTGTGTGATAAGTTTCTGGATTGAAATAAGAGTGTTAATGAATAAAACAGATTCTTGGTTAAGATTAGTGAATAGTTCCATATGTTTTGTACTGCAGCTTGTTTGCCTCTCTTGGAAACTATTATTGAGACCTGGATGATATCAGTGCTTTTCTTTCTGTCCCAACCAAATAACTTCCTCTTGGTTTTTCCCAAGGTGAGCAAAAAATGCTTATTTCTGGAGATGATGCCAAACTGGTTTAAATTTAGAGTTTGGTAAACTAGAAAGACAAATTGCTTGGCTCTTTGAAGCAATGTTCATTTAATCATTGAGTGCTGATGTTGTAATTCTTGAGAATAAGGGTAGTTATTATATGAACACTCCAATTCTGATTCTCATGATTGCTGGCTTTCATGTTAACCCCCTACTTGCTTAGGTGCAGAACTGATTTGAGTTGCTCCTTGTCATATAGTCTTGGTCTTACATTTGTCAAGCTCTTTGAATTTAGAACAGTGAAATAAAACTATTTAGTAGACCTGATAAATGCCTAATTCTATAGACCTTATTTACATATGAAGTTTTTATATACAACCAATTTACTGAAATATCTTTGCTCCCATTCCTATACAGTGTTATAGGTATTAAAATGTGAGAAGCCTGGTAGTGAAATGAAATTGTGATTCAGGGTAATAGGAGGTAGGAAAATGCAGCATTTTCACAGTGCATTGTCTACTTTTGAGCTGTGTTTTTCAGTCCCAGCTGCAGATGGCGGATATGGATTGTGAACCAGCTGCTATGGTGCAGCTGGTTCAGATCTGACTTTATAAGTGCCTGAATGAAGCAAAATGAAATGTCTGGAAAATTCCAGTCAGGCAACACCAGTGGGAACATGTGAAATTAAATTGTGTGAGTAAATGTGGGCTAAGTTGGGCAAATGAGACAAGCTTGACAGTAGGGGTGAGAACCTGTAGTATGGGAAGTACATAGAATTGTGCCAGTTTGAGGCCTCTCCAGCAGGGGTTGTTCTTTTGATTTTTCTCTTAAACTTCATTGGGCCTCAGTTTTCCTCATCTGTAAAGTGAGGGAGTGAACCAGATGTTCTTTAACATTGATTCCAGGGCTAGGTTCTGTAGTCCCTCATGATAATTTCTTCATTTAGGGACAGAAGAAGGGAAAAGTTAGTGGAAATAGAGTATTCATGATGTTAAAGATAAGTTAAAACTTCAGAATATAGTTGATTTATTATTCAGAACTGATTTATGGTACAGAAGAAAAATAATACTGGATTTGAAATTGGAAGACCTTAGTTCAAATCCTAGTTCTGCTGCTTTCTGGGCCTCAGTTTCCGTATCAGTAAAATGAGGGGGGTTATATTAGATCACCTCCAAGTTCCCTTCCAGCTCCAAATCTAGGATTCTAGGATATTTATCTTGTGTTGTCAGTAGTCTGTCTTTAAATTGCTTGGCAGTGTGTTAAACCCTGGAAATACAAAGAAAGGCAAAAGATATAGTTCCTGCCCTCAAGGAGCTCACAATCTAATGGGGGAGGTAACAGGAAAACTACTATGTGCAAACAAGATATATCAGGAACAATTGAAAATAATCAACAAGGGGAAGGCACTAGACTTTAGACAGACTGGGAAAAGTTCCTCTTCCTTCTTCCTATTGCTTGTCCATTAAGAATGCTATCAGGGCAGCTAGGTGGTGCAGTGGATAGAGAACCGGCCCTGGAATCAGGAGGACCTGGGTTCAAATCCAGTCTCAGACCATGGCCTAGCAAAACAAACAAGTAAACAAACAGAATGCTATCAAAAATTGTTTGCTGATACCAATGGATCTTCTTCCTCACTGTGTAATCTCTTGTAGTGCAGTTAATCAATCAAGAAGCATCTTGCCAAGAAAACAAAAGGGCCAGTATCCAGAATAAAGGTGATGTTTGAGGGAAACATTTGCTTTTACAAGGTCAAGCACTTTCTGCTTTACCAGTATGCATCAGAAACATATTGCCCGGTACTTCCCCTGCTGGGATGTGATAGAAAGTGTTTCCAACTATTAAGTAATTTTTGTCTTAGAAACACATGCTTGGTAACTGTTGTTGGGATTTCCCTCACTTCAGCTTTCACCTTCTACTCTCAATATTTATATTTGGCAGTGGATATGAGTAACACTTATACTGTGCCCTGATCTGATTACTTTGTAGTCCAAAAGAGAAAAATGTTTACTAGTCCAGTATAGTATAAAGTGTTCTGGATTTGGAGTCAGAGGACCAAGGTTTGAATCCTAGCTCTGCCTCTTATTAGCTATATAACATTCATAGGCCTCAGTTTTCCTCATCTTCAAAATGTGGAGGTTTCACTGGTAACCCAAGGACTAAAGAGTGTCATGAAGAATTCCTAAATTCTTCCATTAGCACAATTAATTTATTAGATTAGTTAATTGTCATTTTAGGAAGACCGGAGAGCCTTTTTGGGAAGGAATGAGGAACAGGACACAAAAGTGGTGGAAATAGGAAGAGGAGGGAGGCGTAACTGCACCAAATAGAGTGGGAATAGAGGACAAATTAATATGACTATGAGGAAGAGGCTTGAGTGTGCCTCCCAAGAGGGGGTCTGCACTATGGTCAGAAGGGGTGGGCTCAGGTAGTATGAGAGCTGTACATTTGAATTCCAGTAATTTTTGAGCCTATCAATTCATTCTTTCTAGTAGATAACATCACCTTGCTTTATTGGGACAAAGCAACATACTGCTAAAGACTTTTTTAAAAGTTTTGACTAAAAGAACCATGAATAGATTTTAGCCTAGATTTTACATTTTTATTGTATTTTGTTGCTCTGTCACCTACTGAATTATATTCTAGAGCTACTATAGTCTTCACAATAGCATTGTTCTCCATCGTAGAAAAAAAACTTTCCTTTGTGTGTGTTCCCTGTGTTTGCCTTAAAATTTGGTTCTGGATAAAGAGGGCTCCTAACCATTGTACTAAAATGACAACATGAAAGTATCTGACATGATATCTGTAAATGATTTGGAGTTGAAGGCATAGGGCACCGGGTAAATATGACCTCTTGCCATTAACACCATGACTACTGAGTAGCCAGAATGTTGTGATTCTAATATTTCTCTGCTTTAAAAAAAAAAAAAAAAGAAACAACAACTCTTTCCTTCCTATCTTCCACAGATAACTATTATCTTCAAATCCCACTATGAGTGTACCGATCAAAAAGTATACCAAGCCGTGACGGATGACTTGCCAGCAGCCTTTGTTGATGGCTCCACCAGCGGTGGGGATGGTGATGTCAAAAGCCTACATATTGTGGAGAAAGTGAGCGGCCATCATGTGGAGATGCATGCCAGGTACATAGGAACGACAGTGTATGTGCGGCAATTGGGTCGCTACCTTACCTTGGCTCTCCGCATGCCCAAGAGCCTGGCTATGGCTTATGAAGAAAGCCAGGATCTGCAGCTCTGTGTGAATGGCTGCCCCTCAAGTGAGCGCATTGATGATGGGCAGGGGCAGGTGTCTGCTCTCATGGGGCAGATGCTTCCCCGAGCTGCCTCAGCCCCGGCCTGGCCCGGGTATACACTGGAGACCGCCACTACTCAATGCCATGAGAAGATGCCAGTAAAAGACATCTATTTTCATTCCTGTGTCTTCGACCTGCTCACCACCGGGGATGCCAACTTCACCGCAGCAGCTCACAGTGCCTGGGAGGATGTGGAGGCGCTGCACCCTAGGAAGGAACGCTGGCACATTTTCCCCAGCAGTGGCGTTGGAGGCCTGAGGGGAAGCAGCAGCTGGTCTGTCGGCCTTAGACTCATGTGCTTGATTCTTGTGGCGCTTTTGTAGGGCTGTTGTGTTCTTTTGTTTTATTTTTTGTCTATAACAAAAGTTTTAAAATATATATTGTCATAATATATTGAGTAAGAAGATAAGAGTATATATGTATATACCATGTATATGAAGGGATGTTTGTCCTGGGACACCCACCGGATTGTACATATTGTGTTGGACTGTTTTTCATGTATGTTGGATGTAGTATTCTTTGATTGTATCAATTTTGCTTTGCAGTTTTGTGAAATGTTTTATAATGTCCCTGCATTGGGACCTGTTAGAAAGCACTTTATTTTTTATATATTAAATATTTATGTGTGTATATGGTTAATATGTATAGTCCATACACACAGAGACCACACCCAGTACTCCCTCTGAAGAAGGCCTACTTAAGATGCAGATATGCTCATTACTACTATTTTTTTACCTGATTCTTAGTGCTGTGTTGCCAAGGACCTCAATTTTCATGTTCATAAAAATCACATTCTTTATTTTTATAGATCAAGCGGATTAGATCATTTAAACTATATCTTTATCCTATTTTCCTCCATCTTTCACCCAGTGATAAGCATATATGCTTATCTTAGACTACTGAGGAAGAGATCCCAACTGCCAATCTTACACTGACATTTTTTGCCAATTAGTCTTTAGAGAGAAGAAAAAGGCGCTCTCTGAGTCAAAATTTTTGTACTCTAATGTACTATCAACCTTTTTTTCTCTGAACAGCTTTTTAAATGTCATTATGTTGTTTCTTGTAGTCTTCCTTATAGTCTTTTCCCTTTGCTGTTCTTTTCCAAGTTTTTCATACATGTCACCTTTCCCAGTTAAGACTGTGTCCAAATATCCAAGATGAAATGGGACATGGAAGCAATGACAATATAAGCTTTGTTATGCTGACATGGTGAATTGGTTAAAGTAATGGTTGTTGCCCAGGTCATCACATCAGCTTCTCTCCCAAAACCTTTAAATGAATTTGAAGAGTAGTAATTTATCCATCTAACTCGGTGTTGTTTTCAAAGGTCTGGGAGCCAGAGCTCTAATTCTTGTTTATCTGTGCCACCCTCCCCCCATTCTCCTCCCCTAAAAGAAAAAGCAGAGTTAAATGAATCTTTGACCACCTCATTGTAGCTTAAAGTATATTCTTGCAGCAGGTGGAACCAAGACCGCTTTACTGCATTTGGATAATTTTGAAAATGTGTAAATCTGTGTTTAGCTTATATTTGTCAACTAACTGCCTCCCTCTTCCACATCACTTTGCCTGTAAACATAGCAGAGCTAATGACCAAGTCCTCCTTTTGTTCTTTCAGCTGAGGAAGCTGGCTGGAGTTCAACACAGCAACAGTCTTGAGTGATTTGAGGCTTCTTTGCACTGAGAAATGCTGGTTTAATTTAGGGCTGTGATGAGATAGGTATCTTTGGCTCCTTGTCTATTCATGTATCCAAGAGCTTGAGAGAACAAGTTGGTGCTAGGTCTGGGAAAATGTTGAAAAGAATCCCGGCTCTCACATGGAATGATACAGTGGCTCCAGAGCTAGGGACTGGACCTTTGCTTTCAGTGGTATAGGGAACTTAGAGATGAGGATGTTCCTCTACCAATGCAGGTTATAGCAACTTCTCTGAAACTGGTAGTCTTAGAGAGTTGTGTAGCAGTTCTTAGAGGTTATGTAACTTGCCTAGGATCTCAGAGTCAATGTGTGCCAAAGTGGGACACATACTCCAGAGCTAGTTCAGTGGAAATAGATCTTGAGAGGATCTTAGGAATCATTCAGTCCAGCCCCCTTGTTTTACAGATAAGGAAACCAGAGTCCTGAGGTTAATTGGCTTGCCAGAGTCACATAGTTAAGTAATAGAACTTGGGATTTGAACCTAGATCCTCTACCTTCAAATCAAGTGAACAAATTTGAACAAATTTCCTTATTTTTTTTTAAATCATAGTTTTTGCACAAATTGTTATCAGATTGAAGAAAGATCATTTCTCAAAGCAATAGGTGAAATCCTGAAGACTTTTGGACTGAAAGGTGTGCCATCACTTTTCTACACTTTTAGGTCCTTTTCAGGGAGGAAAAAAGTGCCTCTTTTAGTGATCTGAAAAAATAAAGCTGAGCATTGTATTTCACATGAAAGAATAAATGGAAGTGCTCTGTATTCCTGGTGCATAATCACACTATGGGTGTAAGTACCTAACTCTCTTACAGTATACTTAACCAGTTCCCTTTCTTGCTAGAATACCTGCCTGTACATTACTTTGTAGTCCCTAGGCCCCACAGATCCGTATGTTTCAGAAATGGAAGTTCTTCCCTAGGGGGAGGGTTAAGTTCATTTTCTGCTATTCCTTCTCCCTGGTTTCTGGAGAAAATGTTACTTGTACATGTTGGTTCCTGAAATCCACCATTAGCCAAAAAAAAGTTTCCCTTTACCCCAAACATGTGGGTGGATAGTCTGAAGCTGGTGAATGGTCTCCTGGGGAACTCAAGCATGGAAGGAACATGGATTTTCCACAGATGCTTCCAGTGACTGCCTTAAGAAGCCTTCAATTCTTTTCTATTTCTTTGTGTGCTTGGAAACCCTCACAATGTGTCAAGACTTTGCAGGAAACTTTTAGATGTGGTTCATGGATATACTAATAAGTATTTGTGTAAAAGAGTGAGTGTGCAGTGTGTAAATACTTTAAATTATTATGCTAGAAAAATAAAGTTACATACCCTGCTGTGGAATGCTTGTCGTGGTTATGGTGACACCTGCTGAGAAGGTAGAGAAGCACAGGTGAAGAAAAAATGTTTAAAAAGCATATTGGATAACCCATCTGATTAGACTCTTTGTGTCATCCACCTCTAAATGCAAACCAACAGCATTTTCTTCATTCTTCCATTATTATATATTATATATATTAGTTGATTTTTTTTAGGGCATCATGGGGTTTTTTTATGGTTATAAGTCACAAAACTATGAGCTGGAAGGGACCTTAAAAATTATTTAGTTTAACCCCCCCATTTTACAAATGAGGAAACAGGCTACAAATATTCCATTGTCTATGAGATCTGATAATGTGCCAGCATCACTGTTTTCTAGAGTTATCTGGTTCATGTTCACATTCAGTGTTGACTTTAGGCATTTTTATTGCTGCAGTATATGTTGGAGAGATCATTAGTAATAAGAACTGATATTAAAGCAGTGCTTTAGGGTTTGCAAAACAATTTACATTTCTTACCTTATTTTATCCTTATAACAGTGCTATGAAGCAGGTGCTATTATCCCCACTTCACAGAGGTGGAAACTAAGGCTTAGTTTGAGTGACTTGCCTAGGGTCACATGGGTAGTATCAGACTGGATTTCATCCCAGGACCTCCTGACTGCAAATCCAGCATTCAACATTTTACCATTATTTTGACATGAAGATTGGGTTTCTTTAATTTTTAGCAAATTCCCACATCTTAGATATTCTTTAAAATTACATTACAACTTTTTTCTTTATTTTGGAAACACATTGAATGGGAGAAAATTTGGGTTCAATTCCTTTGTAAACAACAGCCCAAGAAAACACAAGTTGTCTACAATGAACTTCTTCAACAGGGCCTTTAGTTCTACTCTAAAATGCTACATCTTGACCACCTCAGCCAGTAGGGAATTATTCCAATCTGCTTGTGGATGGATGTTCATTCATTGCTGGAGAATGTCATGAAACTTAACTGGTTGGTACCACTGTATATGTGTACAGTGTAATCAGCTGGATCCACACTGCTGCTTTGTAGTATTTTTATGTATTTCTTGTTTACTTAACATTCCTCACATGTTCAGACCTCTCTCATGCTTCCTTCACCCCACTTCTGCTTTTTGATTAAAGACGGACTTGAGACCTCTAAACTTCCTTGCCTCTCCATATATTCTGTATGTTTACTTATCCTCTCTTCCTTCACTCCTCTTCTGAGCAAGAGATTTCCCTTCTTGCCCTTCCCACTTCCTCTGGCATATTCTTTTATCAATTATTGCATCTCCCCTTTGTGCTATCTTTTTTTTTTTTTAAACTTCAAACTTGGTAGGATCCTATCCTAAGAAAATCAGCTGCACCTTCCTTCTGCCATTCTGTCAACTTCCTTTCACTGGCAAGCAACTTAATCTTCTCTTCCCCACCACTTACTCCTTAACCTTTTGCATTCCAGGCTCTGCTCTCATCAGTGACCAGTTATCAGGTCCATTGACTTTAAGTCTTTATTGTGTCCTCCCTGCATCACATGAAACCTTTTCATCACTGTCCTTCAGACTTTTTTATTGACTTACTGTTCCCCAAGTGTGCCCTATCTTTTTTTATTTTTCTGGCCCCAAGTCTTTGTTCATGTTCTCTTGAATGCTTTTTTGCTTGCTCATCCCTACATTTATTCTTATAGAAGTCTTTTTCTTAATTTTTTTTATATCATGTACTTTTCCATATCTATATTATATGTGTGTGTATAATATATATACCTATATATTTATGTATACTTTTTCTTTAAGACATTTTTATGTCACTTGCATTTCATATAGATTTATATATTTCCGTCTCTTCAGAGAGCCATCCTTTATAACAAAGAATTAAAAGAGGAAAAAGACTAACATACACATGAAAAAATCTGAGTGTATGCCATGTTCCTACCCATGAAGTTCCCCCTACTTCTGCAAAAAGAGAAATAGATTTTCCTATCCTAATTTACACAATGGTCAATTTGAGGCATTTTTCAGGGTTTTTAAATTTTTCTATTTACTTTGTTGCAGTCATTCATATTTTTACCCAGTATTGCTTCACTGTGTATCAGTTCGTTATGTCTTCAAATGTTTCTTTGTGTTCATGTTATTCCTTACCCTATATTTCAAAGGTCATCTCAAATGATTCTTCCTTCATGACTTTCCTACCATCTCTTCCTTCTCAGTATCCCAGTAACACTTTGTTGTCTCTCTTGTAACACATTCTCTCTTGTTTATTTACATTCTCGTTCTCTTTACTAATATCAGCTCTTAGAGGGCAGGGGTTATGTTGTCCATCTGTTTGCTCCCCAGTAGTACCTAGTGCACCTAGCACAATGCTTTGCATGTAGCAAAACTTAATGAATATTTGTGGAATGAAAGAATGGAACTAATCGAATATGATTTTGTTGTAAATGTGAATATCTGCTGCCTGCCTACTTACATGCCAACACTGGGCTAAGCTCAGGATACATGACAAAGTAAACAGTAACAATTCCTGCCTTCAAGGAGCTTAACTATATACTGGATGAATACAACACATAATGGGCAAATATGTTGAGGGCCAGAGCTGGAGAGTCTAATATGGGATAAGGAATTTAGGTTAGAGCTTGACTCTTTCCTTTTCCTACTAAGGGCTTAATTATTCAGAACATTTGGCTCACCAGCTTCCAGTGCCTAGAGGGTTAGAACACTCTGACCCTTAGACCTTGATAGTAAGCAGGTGTGAACAATTAAGGATGTGCGTAAGGGCTGGGGTTAGTCACCTAAGAATGGGGAGAATGCCTTGGGAGTGATTGTTAGCTTTCACTATATAATCCTGACCCTCAGAATAATAAACGGCTCAGTCTTTCACTGACCTGGCGGCCCACGTTTCTTCATTTCACACTCCTCCGTTTGATGCAACACTTAATCGCAGGTGACACAAATAGAACATAATTTTAGGAGGGAAATCATTAAATATCTTTTCCACTTTTTTTCAGTAAGGATGTCTTATAATTATTTTCGAATTCCTATTTAGAATTGCATCTGAACATGAAAAGCCTTTTTCTTTATTCATAATATCAATTTGTGTTTATATAGTGCTTTACAGTCTCAAAAGAGAGAAGGTCTCGTTTACCCCCAAGGTGGGCTGGTATTACCCATTTTATAAATGAGCACATGCTCATAAAAGTTAAGTGACTTACTCAGGCTCACACAGATAGTAAATGATAGAGCTTAGACTCGGGCTCAGGCTCAGTGTTTTTCCTACTATATATCATCCTGATTTGCACCTTGGTAGATAATGATTAATGGATTCAAGTGTACAGGTTGCACTATGACGCCTTTCTATTTGCCATCCAAACATAAATCACTTGCCCCTTTATTCAGAAGCATCTTTATTCAATCAATTGCTTTTGAATTTTTCATTTTCAAAGCTCTAAAACTCAACAAGGTTGACACATCAACTGAATTAGGATAGTAATGTGATATTCCTCATATAGGGATAGAGACTAGACCTATAATCATTGGTCTAGGGAACTCCCAGATGAAGAAACTCCCTTTGATGCAAGTGGGTCCTTTGCAATATATAGTCTTCGTTGTCTGGGGCACTGAGAGCTTAAGTGACTTGCCCAGAGTCAGAGTTATGTGTCAAAGGCAGCACTTGAATCCAGGTCTTTTTCCACCTTCCATGTACAAAGATAATAAAGTGCCTAACAAGCTGTCATTAGGGGGTGTCTGTTCTGAGTTGTCTTTTCAGGAGTAGTGATAAAAATTTCTTTACTCTTTCTATTTTTTTTTTTACCTTGGCGTGTATTTTCCAGGTGACTGAGACCAGAGTGAAAGGTATTGTCAGTAACCATAGAGCAGAATGATACTTAAACCATCTGTAAAAATGTGGTCAGAGAGTCTTTTAAAATTTAGCAGGGACAAAGTTAGCATCAACCTACTTGTCAGACCAGTAGCAGAGAGCAAAGCCAAGTCTGCCACCTAGTGACTTGCATCAGTGTTCATTCACGAATAGAGTTTCTCTGTCACTCAGCACCGTGGAGTATGGTCTCTCACTGCCTTTCAAGGGTCTATAATTTCTAGTTTATTCTCATTCTAGCCCTATGCTCTGCCTTTTCCTCCACTCTAAGTGCCAGCAGGATCAGACAACCATTGATCTCTTAAGTGAAAGCACTATAGGTCTCTCCCCAAGGAGAGATAGAACTTGTGACCTTAGACTCAGCATGGTTCTCTAACAAACTTGGGATGATGGGAAACATAGAATTAATAGTCATTGCTATGAACATGAATGGGATGAATTCATCTCTAAAATAAGAGGATAGCAGAATAGAAATCAGAATGAAATAAAATCAGATAACTTATATGAATTATTTTGCAAATCCTGAAGGACTGTATAAATGTTGTTATTATCTAACTAGCTACAACAACTGAAACATGCCCAGTTAGGACTATTTAAACTGCCAAAGAATAATTATAGCTTACACTTGTCTATCTGTTCAGATGGTCAGTGTCTGGAAAAAAAAGGAGTATTTACTATAATGACTGAATCATTTAATAGAGATAGTAGAGAAAGGATGCATAGGTATTTTATCCCCAATATTCTTGACTTTGGGTTACATAGAGATTTATTCAACCAGAAATTAAAAACTCAATTCCCTTTTGTTTCACATCCCTATTGTTACCTCAGAAGGGAAAGAAATGGCCATCAAGGGCAGAATCAGCTCATCATCTTCCTCTTCCTAAGCTACCACTCACATGTATAGCTCTTTAAAGTTTGCCAAGTGTTTCATATTCATCATCTTAGCTGATCCTTACAACACCTGTGTGAGATAAATGCTTTTATTTCCATTGTACAGATAAGGAAACAGTCTTAGGTCAAATAATTTGCCCAGTCACATATATTGAAGTGTCTGAAGCAGGATTTGAACCAAAGTCTTCCTGACTCCTAGTTCAGCACTCTATTGTTTCCATATTGCCATGATAATTAGTATGTAGAAGGCCTCTATCAAACTGCATTTCTCAGTGGGTGAATCCATGTTAGGCCTGTGTCTAGCACCTGTAACAATCCCTAGGACAGTGAGAAAGAATGGTTTTCATCCCTGTTATGTTCTGGCCAACCAGATGGACACATACATGAACCAATAAATTTTAATCTTGTGTAGTAACTTTCATGCAAGATACTATTAAGATGTAAGACTTAGCTATAGGCACGATGGAGACAACAGGCAGGAGAAACAAGCATCACACAATACACGTATATATCACAGATCTGTGGATCACACATAAATAGATCACAGGATCTCAGTAGCCATCTAGTCCTACTCATGTGGGGGAAAAAATCACCCCTAAAATATACCTGACAAGTAGTGAGCCATCTTTTTCTCAAATGCCTCCAGTAAGAGAAGGGGAAGGGGAGGGAATAAGTATTTATTAAGTACCTACTATGTGCCTGGCACTGTGCTAAGCACTTTACAAATATTATCTTACTTCCTGCCTTCCACACTGGACAGCTCTAATTGTTTTTCCTTCCATCAAGTTTGAATTTGTCTCTTTGCAACATTTGAACCTTTGCTCCTTCTAGGGACAAGGAAAACACATCTCTTCCAAATGAAGACACCTGTCATTTCTTTAAGCTAACCATTCCTGGTTTTTTTTTTCAACAAATCCTAAAATGGTATGGACTTGAGGCCCTTTGCTATCTTAAAACCCTTCCTCTGAACATTCTTTAACTTGTTAAGATCTTAATGTATGATGCCCTAAACTGAACACAGTATTTCAGATTTGGCCTGACAAGTGGGACCATCACCACCTTAGCCCTGTGTCTTTGTGTTACTCATTGCTCAGAATCCCAAGCACTGGGTTTGAACAGACCAGGTTAAATCTTGAGGACTTATCAAAAAAAGAAAAAAAGTCTTTTGTCACCCACCTTTAACAATATTGAACTATAACTCGTGTCTAGTTCTCAATAGGTGTCCTTAGCATTCAAGCTTCCAACCTGATGATGGAGCTGCATCAATTAATATATTTCAGTTACAGTTATTTCACTCCCTTAGAAAATACAAAACTGCATAAACGATAGTAGTTCATAAAAAATTCAATTAAATTCTCTTTTCCTCTCCAAGGACTCCTACTTCCTTGCAGGGGCATATATGTTATAGAGTTATAGTACAACCTTAAGGATTAAGGAATTCTGGAAAGGAATAAGGCATGTGAGGTACATGGTAAGTGTAATCATCTATCAGCCATTCACACTGCAAATAACTTATGGTGATAGTGGATTCCACCTCTTCTCTCCAACAACCTGAGTCCAGGAATCTGATGCACAATTTCCCTTCCTCTCTTTAGGATTCTGATGCTTTCCAGGCACTCTCCTTTCTTTTCCTGGAATGTTGGGTCTTAGAACTCCAAAAAGTTGGGTCAAGGAATACTTTTCACTCATTAAAGACTGAGATTCAGGAAATTTCATAACTCCGCCCCTGCCTGCCCTGCCTGTTGACATCTCTTGAGCCTAGAAGCTATCACAACTTCTCCATGGTTACCATCTACAAGACTAGGAGTTTGTTGTCCCTAAAGGACTGTGCTGATGCACAGGCTATCCCTCCTGAGAACAGAGTCTTTTCTTCACTTTTTGCTCAGCTGTCTCTCCACATTCTCTGGCAGATCTGCTTGCCTCCTTTGGGACCCAGGTTACAGCTCAGATCTATACAATCAAATGTTTATATTCTATAAACTTTAAAGTGAAGTAGTTTAGCAAGGTGGAAGAAGTCAGTGGCCATCTATTCTAACTCATATCAAAAAACAAAACACAAAACACCTCTACATCCCAAGAAGTTAGGAAAACCTGGATTCAGGTCCTACTTCTGACACATGACATACTGGCCGTGTATCCATGAGCAAGTTACTTAACTTTTCAATGACCCAAGAAATTCTCAGTCCAAAAATTACAGATGATGTTCAACACTGGAAGTTTCCCCACACCAAGGAAATCATAGGTATGTATTAAAATAAAAAGGGCAATGTAAGGTGACAGTACATCATCATTAGTGTCTTTATCTTTACAACAAGCCTATGAGAAAGACAGTACAAATATTATTATTCCAGTCACTCAGAATCACAACCTTGGAGCCATCTTCAACCTCACTGCAGTAGTGTTGCGGTAAAAACTGCAATAAAGAGAAACTGAGGCACAAAGTTCTAACCATGATCAATTTATTAGTACAGCTAGTGAATACCAATAAATTGGCTCCAAGACCCCTCAGTAGTCAAGGATGCATCTGACAGAGCAACTCTTATAGAATTTACAACATGACTATGCAAACATTTTGTTCCTGATTGGTGGGTGCTACTTATATCAATCAGTTCCTAGCCAGGTGGACCAATCTCCCCTAACACCTTCTGGAAAGTCTTATGTTGGGCAAAATTTTTATCACCAGATTGACTCATCTTCCCTAGAAAGTCCTGTGGTGGGCAAACATCCTATGACCAGTTTGACTCATCTTCTCCCATGGTCAACAAAAGCTCACAAATTTGAATTTTTGTGGTTGAACTTTAGCCCATAGGGAAGTTAAGCTCTTACAGGTTTTACTAGTAGGGCCTATGCAATCAAGTCTGAATTTGATCCACAAATATTGATTCTGATTAGATACCCTGATAAGATACAATTCTCAATCAATAATTAATCATGGAACATCAATTTTCAAATGTCACAATAGGCAACTGAATTACAGGCTTAAGAGAACTCAAACTTATATAATGAGGGAGCCACCAATACATAGTGAATTGACTAAACCTTATTAAAATAATACAAATTAAAGTGGGGCATCAATTTTTAATTTCATAATACCCATCAGTCACCAAGTCCTAATTTTCCTACCTCCATGAAATCTCACATCTATCCCATTCTCTCCTCTCACACAGATACCACACTAGTGAACGCCCTCTTCTGTAGGGTGATTACAATATTCTCCTAATTGTTTTCCTTGCTCAATTCTCTCCCTATTCTAATCCACCCTCTATTAAGCTGCAAAAGTGATTTTTCTAAAGCATAGGTGTAACTGCATAATTAATTAAATAACTAAGGAATTAAGGTTGCCCAGGAGAAACATCAACAATCTCAGATATGAAGACAATATCACTCTAATGGCAGAAAACGGAGAATTAAGGAACCTTGATGTGGGTGAAAGAGGAGAATGTAAACCCTGGCTTGAAGCTTATCAAAAAATCAAGATCATGGCAACTAGTCCCATCACTTCCTGGCAAATAGAGGGAGAAGAAATGGAAGCAGTATCAGATTTTATATTCTTGAGCTCAAAGATCACTGCAGAAAGCATTGCAGCCATGAAATTAGAAGATGCTTGTTCCTTGGAAGAAAAGCTATGACAAATCTGGACAACATACTAAAAAGCAGTGAAATCAATTTGCTAACGAAGGTCCATACAGTCAAAACTATGGTTTTTTTCTAGTAGACATGAGTGGTTGTGAAAGTTGAAATATGAGGAAAGCTGAGCGCTACAAAATCGATGCTTTCAAATTCTGGTGCTTGAGAAGACTTTTGAGAATTCCTTGGACTGCAAGGAGATCAAATCAGTCACTAGTTAGAGAAATTAATTCAAAATATTCACTAGAAGGACAAATAGTGAAACTGAAGCTTAAATGCTTTGGCCACATAATGAGAAAACAAGACTCATTGGAAAAGACCCTGATATTGGGAAAGATTGAAGGCAAAAGGAAAAGGGGATGGCAGAAGATGAGAGGGATAGATAGTGTCACAAAAGCAATGAATATGAATTTGGAAAAACTTTGGGAGATAGTGGAGGATAGAAGGGCCTGGTGTGCTGTAGTCCATAGCTTTCCTTCCAAGGAGCTATAGTTCAGGAAGAGTTGGACACAACTGAGTGAATGACAAAAACAACAACTACTACACATCACTCCCCTACTCACTAAAACTCCGTGGGTTCTCCACCGCCTCAGGGATCAAATATGCATTAAAACCCTTCTCAAGCTGGCTCTAGCCTATCTTTCCAGCCTTATTTTATATTACTCACCTGAGTTATAGTTCAGCCAAACTGGCTTTCTTGCATGGGATACCATCACCACGCCAGTGTACAGGCTGGCCCCCATACCTGGAATGCACCCTTTCTTCTTCTTAGAAACCCTAATTTCCTTCAAAGCTCAATTCAAAGATTGCTTTCTACACAAAACCTACACAATGATCCCTTTAGCTACTAGTGCCCCACCCCACAATTCTCTTGTGTTTATGTATATATTTTACATATATGCATGCTGTTTTCCTTCCTTAGGAGAAAATAAGATCTTTGAAGGTAGGAACTATTTTATTTTTGTCTTTTTTATTTCCCACTATTCCTGGTTCATAAAAGGAACTTAAATACTTCATAAGATCATAACTTTAGAACTGGAAAGGATTTTAGAGGCATTTTACAGATGAGGAAATTGAGGCAAAGAGAAAGTTATATGACTTGTCCAAAGACACACAGCTAATAAATGTTTGAGGCAGAATTTGAACTCAGATCTTCCTGACTCCAGGTTCAGCACTCTACCCACTGTGCCACCAGTTGCCTCAAACTCAACTCCATTTTCCATTGGAGGAGACTGACTCACAGTAAGATTAGATGATTATTTACTCACACACAGTAAGTGGCAGAGTTGGGATTTGAATCTATCTCTTTCGGTCCTAAATTCTGTATTCTTTCTCATTTAAAAAAAAAGGAAAAAAAAAGAATGGTTTGTTATTTGGGAGTTTACTTGCATAATCCATGAAAATGAAAAATCCTGCTTTAAAAGTCAACAACAGAGAAAGTATGTTGCCAGATTGATTTGATCTGTTATATAGATCAACCAAGGAGGAATTGTGTCATCCATCAACACCATTTCATTTATATTTAACAGGATTATTTCAAACAATGTTGTAATCCTAGCTAGGGAGATGCAGTGCTAGAAGAATTCTGGAAGAAGAGTTAAATCCCTTTCAAGCACTTGGATTGGGGGAAGGGAGATGAGTAATACATTCGTTTCTCTACCACTGATTTCCTCTTTCGAGCAGTAAATAGCATGGAAAGGCTGGTCAGTGAAGCAGGGGGTTCATTGTGTATTTCCCTCCATCCTATCCTCTCATACTTTTCCCCTTCCCTCAAATGTTCTTCTATAGTTGCTGCTGGGATATGGTTAGGCTGCTGGTGGTCTAGGTAATATCCTCCCCCTACAGACTTCAGATCACATATCAACTGTGAGTCACACACACATATATGTCTGTATACCGTACATACATATCTTACAGAGGTCATAAACAGATGAACACCATTTGTCTCAGAAACTGTTTTCCACTTGAGACACATGGGTTGCTGTGTCTACTCTTAAAATCATGGTTACAGGGTTTTGTTGTTGTTGGTTAAAGTTCTAATTCGTATTCCCAAATAATATCCTAAATTTAAAGTACTGGATATCAAAAATCAGACGTTATGAAACTCAAGGGCTCCACTCAGCCCTTCTCCTCACTCACATATCATCTGCCTCATAATCTCTCACCTAGAATTTTGCAGTCACCTCTTAATTGGTCCCCCTGTCTCGATTCTTTCCCCACTCCAAACCATCCTTAAGACATCTGCCAAAATGATTTTCCCTAAGACCAGATTTGATCTTCTCAATAAATTCCAGTGGCTCCCTATTACCTCTGAGCAAAATACAAAATTGTTCTATTAGGCTTTTGAGGTATTTTAAAATCTGACCCTAACCTATCTTTCCAGCCTCATTCTATATTGCCCTTCCCATTCTCTAAGCTCCATATAAACTGGCTTTTTTGTTCCTCATACAGAGCACTCCATCTTCTGTCTCAGTATCTTTGCATTAGTGTTTCCCATACCTGGAGTTCATTCCTTCCTCAATGCCATGCTAAATCTCCCTCTTCATTCTAATGCAGCTCTAGCACCACCTCCTATAAAGCTTCTCCTGATCTCCCCAATAGCTAGTGCCCTCCTTCCTAACTAGGTTGGTAGTTAACTATTTTGTATTTATTCAGCACGTGCTTATGTGTGCATTTTGTCTCCCTGACAGAATGTAAAATCATTGAAAATAGGGATTGTTTCACTCTTTATATTTAAATACCCAGTGCCTGGCATATATTAGGCATAATTATAAGCTGTATGACCTTGGGCAAGTCACTTAACCATATTTGCCTCAGTTCCTCATCTGTAAAATGAGCTGGATAAGGAAATGGCAAACCACTCTTTGCCACAAAAACCCCAAATGGGGTCATGAAGAGTTGGACATGACTGAATTGATTCAACAAAATTGTTTATTGATTGATTGATTGGATCTACTTAATTTAATACCTATGCCCAGATGAAGAACACATGATGCTAAAGCAAAGTTTTCTTGATCAAAGTTAATAATTATTTTTGAGTTATTTTGTCCTGGCATGTTATGTTGGAAATACATAGTATTTTGGACTTGCCTGCATAGTAGTGGGTATCTTTGAGCCCCTGCTTCCAATTTAGTTGGTTTCAAAGAAACAGAGATATGAGGCAGAATGGTACAAGAGAAAAGAATGTGGGAGATCTGAACTTAAGAGGATATGGGTTCCCTGGATTTTTCAGTAAGAGATCATAGAGATCTCTTTCAGCCTTGGCCACTTACAACCTATATGACCCTTCTGAATCTCAGTTTCCTTATATGTAAAAAGAGGAGAATTGAATTGGGTTATCTCTAAGGCCCTTTCCAGATCTAATCTATCAAAATAGATGCTTCAAAAATATGTAGGAACAGATACACTGTTCTTGATTTATAGAGACACACTGCCCTCTAGAGGTATGAATGGGAGTTTATGACCATAAAGAAAATGTTCACAGGATCCTAAGTTTAGAGATGAAAAATCCTAAAGAATAGGTAGGGCAAAGAACAAATTATAGAAATAATAGATAATTTCATTAAGGAAAATTATGACAACATACCTATGGGACAATATACCTATGAGTTGCAGCCAAAATAGTCCCTGAGGGAAAATGTCTATCTCTAAAGATGTTCATCCACAGAATAGAGAAGGAATATGTCAATGAATTGGGCATGCGATCAAAAATAAAATAAAATAAAATAAATCTTAGAAAAGTAACAAATCAAAAACCTCAAATGAAGGAAAAAAACCAAACATTTTAAAATCAAAGATAAGCTAAATTGAAATTTTAAAAATTGGTAAATACAACTAGAGGTTTATTTTAAAAACTAATAAACCAGTAGCTAATCTAATAAAAATATTTTTTAAACCACATCAAAATTGAAAACACAGTATTCTCAACAACTGATGAAATAAATATTGGAAACTATTTTTCCTAATTAAATGCCAACAAAACTGGTAACTTAAAGGAAAGAGATGAATACTGACAAAAACATATACACAAAAACAAGAAAATGAATTTAAATAATCCAATTTTAGAAAAAAAAACTTGATTTTTTAATAGAAAATAAAGAAAATTTCAAAGGAAAAAATACCAAAACTAGATGAATTTTTACAAGCTAATTCTACCAAACATTGAAAAAATAATTCCAATGGTATGTGAAAATTTTCAAAAATAGAGACATAATGGATCCTACCAAAATAGTCCTATGAGACAAATGTCACCTGATATTCTGAATCAGGTAAAAGTGGAGAAAAAGAAAACTATTAAACAATATTTTGAGTGAATATCAATGAAAAAATATTACATAAAACATTAGCAGAGTTTACAATAATATATCAAAAAGATATGACCAGGCTAAATTTCTTTTTTTAATGAGTTTTTAATTGATCTTTTGTTTTTTATATCACCATAGTTTCTCCTATTGTTCTTCTCCTTTCCTCTCCAAGAGAACTAGACCAAGTGAAAAAAAAAATTGTATTTTTAAAGACAGAAAAAGAGGAGAGACAGAGCAAAGATGGCAGAGTAAAGGCAGGGATTCACCTGAGCTCTCCCCCAAACCCCTCCAAATACCTTGAAAAAATGATTCTAAACAAATTCTAGAGCAGCAGAACCCACAAAAAGAGAGAGTGAAATAAATTTCCAGCCCAAGACAGCTTGGAAGGTGGGCAAGAAAAGTCTGTTGCACCAGGGTGAAAGAGGAGCACAGTCCAGTGCAGAACACACCAGGCCAGCCCTGGCCCCAGAAAACTAGAAATAGGCCTTGGGAGTGATTGAATCAGCAGTGGCAGTAGCAGCAGCTGCTTCAGGAGTTCTCAGACCACAGATGGTACAGGGGTGGAACAACTGGTCAGAAGGACAGTACCTTTTTTGCTAGCACTCAGGCAGGACTCTGTTACTTTTCTCCTAGTTGGATCTAGGTCCTGGGTGGCAGTCCCACAGCCACACCCAGAAGGAACATTAGCATCTCAGAGCTTACAGCCACAGTGGAGGGGCAGCCCTTCTCAGTTCCAGGGTAGAAAAGAGTGCTTGTTATTACTCACAAACTAGAGCACAGGCCTTGATATGATGCTTGAATCATACCACCTTGGAAGAACTGAAAACTTACAGGTCCTTAGATGTATCTCTGAAAACAGCTGTACAAAACCCCTGAAGCTTGGGACAGTATGCCCTTTACCCTGGAAGCAGAGCCCTACTTTAACAAAGAGTTAAAAGTCAACTAATAAGCTGCAAAAATGAGCAAACAATTGAAAAAAAAACTAACTACTAAAAGTTACTATGGTGACAAGGAAAATCAAAACAAACATTCAGAAGAAGACAACAAAGTCAAAGCTCCTATATCCAAAGCCTCCAAGAAAAATATGAATTGGTTTCAGGCCATGGAAGAGCTTAAAAAGGATTTTAAAAATCAAGTAAGAGAGGTAGAGGAAAAATTAGGAAGAGAAATGAGAGTGATGCAAGAAAATAACGGAAAAAAGTCAGCAGCTTGGTAAAGGAGACACACAAAAAATACTGAAGGAAATAATACCATAAAAAATAGACTAACCCAAATGGCAAAAGAGGTCCAAAAAGCCAATGAGGAGAAGAATGTGTTAAAAAGCAGAGTTGGCTAAATGGAAAAGGAGGTATGAAAGCTCACTGAAGAAAATAATTCCTTAGAAATTAGAATTGAGCAAATGGAAGCTAATGATTTTATGAGAAATCAAGAAACAATAAAACAAAACCCAAAACCAAAAGAATGAAAAAAAATAGAAGACAATGTGAAATATCTCATTGGAAAAACAACTGACCTGGAAAAAAGATCCAGGAGAGATAATTTTAAATTTTTAAAATTATTAGACCACCTGAAAGCCGTGATCGAAAAAAGAGTCTAGACATCATCTTTCAAGAAATTATCAGGGCCACCACATGGAAACTGAGTGACCAGGCCAGCCTGCCAGTGGGCCCCATGGCTTCTGCTCAAGGTGGGAGCCAGAGCCTGCTCCAGTTCCTGTGGCTGGTGGGCCAGCTCAAGAGAATACCATGTACAGGCTGGGTTTACAGAAATGTGGAGAAGCCAGAAAGTGTATCCAATCATATGTACAGAATGGATATCATGGCTTTTGTAACTGAAGATAAGCATCTTAATAAAGACAGATATGTCCGGCCCACTGTGGTTCATGATATGGCAGAGTGCATCGTTGGTGATATAGCCCCTTCAGATAACATTCTAAAGAAGAAAAACAGGCAAGAAAAGGAATCTATGAAGCGATTAACCCAACTGCTGTCAGAAGATGTCAAGAAGGAAATCTATGATCTCTGGAAAGAGTATGAGAACCAGTCCAGTGCGGAAGCCAAGTTTGTGAAACAGCTGGACCAATGTGAAATGATTCTCCATGCATTCCAGTATGAAGAACTGGAGAACAAACCTGGAAGGCTTCAGGAATTCTATGACTCAATTGGCGGAAAATTCAGCCATCCTGAAATAGTTCAGCTTGTTCCTGAACTTATAGCAGAAAGAAATGCTAAAATTGCTACAGGAACCAGTGAACTTCACCTTGAGGTATTTTTTTTAAGCTTCTGTAATCATGTAATAAATATTTTATTTTATGATTAAAAAAAAGGAATTATCAAGGAAAACTGCCCTGATATTCTAGAACCAGAAAGTAAAATAGAAATTGAGAAAATCCACCAATCGCCTCCTGAAAGAGATCTCAAAATGAAAATTGCCAGAAATATTATAGCCAAATTGCAGAGTTCCCAGGTCAAGGAGAAAATATTGGAAGCAGCCAGAAAGAAACCATTCAAGTATCATGGAGCCACAGTCAGGGTAACATAAGATTTAACAGCTTCTACCTTAAAGACTTGGAAGGCCTGGAATATGATATTCCAAAGGGCAAAGGATCTAGAATTACAACCAAGAATCACCCACTCAACAAAATTGAGTATAATCCTTCAGGGGGAAAAAAAAATGGATATTCAGTGAGATAAGGGACTTTCACACATTCTCGATGAAAAGACCAGAGCTGAATAGAAAATTTGACTTTCAAATACAAGACTCAAGAGAACCATAAGAAGGTAAACAGGAAAGGGAAATCATAAGGGACTTAATAAGTTTAAACTGTTTACATTTCTACATGGGAAGATGATATTTATAACTCATAAGACCTTTCTCATTATTAGGTTAGTTAGAAGGAGCATATACAGACAGAGGGTACAGGTGTGAGTCGAATATGATGGAATGATATCTAAAATATAAAATTAAGGGATGAGAGAGGAATACAGTGGGAGAAAGAGAAAGGGAGAAGTAGAATGGGATAAATTACCTCACATAAAAGAGGCAAGAAAAAGCTTTTGCAGTGGAGGGGAAGAAGGAGAGTGAGTGAACCTTACTCTCCTCAGAATTAGCTCAAAGAGAAATGTGTAACATACACATTCAATGGGGTATAGAAATCTATCTTACCCTACAGGAAAGTAGGAGGGGAAGGGGATAAGAGAAAGGGGGGGGTGATAGAAGGGAGGGCATATTGGGGGAGGAGGTAGTCAGAAGCAAAATACTTTTGAGGAGGGACAAGGTGAAAAGAGAGAGAGAATAGAATATAGGGGGCAGGGTGAAATAGGACAGAGGGAGATAAAATGATCAATAGTAACTGTGAAAAAATGTTTGAAGCAAATTTCTCTGACTTCTCAAACATATAGAGAACTGGGTCAAATTTATAAAAACAAGAGCCATTCCCCAATTGATAAATGATCAAAAGATATGATCAGTTTTCAGGTGAAATAATCAAAGCTATCTATAGCCATATGAAAAAAAAATACTCTAACTCACTATTGATTGAAGAAATGCAAATTAAAACTATTCTGAAGTACAGCCACATAGCTATTAGATTGGCTAATAGGACGGAAAAGGTGACAAATTTTGGAAGGAATGGGGGAAAAATGAGACTTTAATGTACTGTCGGGGGAGTTGTGATCTAATTCAATCATTCTGAAGAGCAATTGGAACTGCCCAAAGGGCTATAAAACCATGCATACCCTTTGACGTAGCAATACCACTACTAGGTCTGTATCCCAAAAGAGATTTAAAAAAAAGAAAAAGAAAAAGGACCTATACACACAAAAATATTTATAGCAGCTCTTTTCTGGGGGTAAAGAATTAGAAGTTGTGGGGACCCATCAACTGGGGAATGGCTGAACAAACTGTAGTACGTGATTATGATGGAATACTATTTTAGTATAAGAAATGATGAGCAGTATGCTGTCAGAAAAACCTGGAAAGATTTGCATGGGCTGATGCAAAGTGAAATGTACTGTGTACAAAGTAACAGCAATATTGCACGATGATCGATCACCTGTGAATGACTTAGCTATTCTCAGCAACACAACAATCCAAGACAACTCTGCAGGACTTAATGATGAAAAATGCTATTTATCCCCAGAGAAAAAACTGATGGTGTCTGAATACAGATTGAAGCATACTTTTTTTTACTTTATTTTTCTTGAGGGTTTTTTTTGGTCTGTTTTTCTTCATAACATGACTATTATGGATATGTTTTGCATGACTACACAAGTATAATAACCTTTATCAAATTGCTTGCCTTCTTAATGAGGAAGGAGGAGGGGAGTGGGAAGGAAAGGAAAGAATGTGTAACTAAAAGTTTTAAAAACAAATGTTAAAACTGTTTTTACATACAACTGTGGGAAAATAAAATACTAAATAAAAGCTTAAAAATAAAGACAAAGAAAAGGAAAAAACATATCTGATCAATACATCCAAAAATTCTGAAAATATATACATTATACAACAATTGTGGACCTCTCATTTCTGCAAAGAGGTAAACTGGAAATGTCTTTTCATATCACTTGTTTTGAGTCATGTTTGTTTTTAATTTTGCAACATTCATTTTTGATTTTGTGTGTGTGTGTATGTGTGTGTGGTTAAGCTTTCTGTTTACATTGTTGTAATCATTGTGTATATTGTTTTCTTGGCTTACTCACTTTGATCTGCATCAATTCATGTAGATCTATGCTTCTCTGTATTTATCAAACATCATTTCTTACAGCAAAGTAATATTCTGTTACATTTATATGCCACAATTTGTTTAGCCATTCCCCAATTAATGATTTTCTAATTCTTTACAATCACAAAAGGCTCTACTATAAATATTTTGGTGGATAAAGGTACTTTCTTCTTATCAATGTCATCCTTGAGGCATAAGCTCAGTAATACAATCTCTGGGTTAAAGAATATTCACATTTTAGTCACTTTCCTTGCATAATTCCAAATTGTCTTCCCCAAATGGTTGTACCAATTCATAGCTCCAATAACAATGCACCAGTGTGCCTAACTTCCAACACTGACTATTGACACAGGCATGCCATGCTGGGTCGTCCTTTGCCAGTGTCTCCTATGTCATAAAATTGATCCCAAAGTTCTTCAGAGAGGCCTTGAGGATGTATATTTTCCTGAAGAAACATGCTATGTAATTCCTTGTGTTCTTGAACACAAAATCAATAGTAAATAAATCACAGATATGAATAACTGTCAAAATAGCAAAGTTAAAAAACTGATTCTAATATTCATTCTAGCAACAATAAAGATGTGTAAACTTAAATAAGTCTCACTTAAATTGCTCAGTCTCAGTTGGACCATTTTTCCTAGGAGCTATAAAATTCAATGACTCCGAATTTTAGGATGGTGGGGGTAGGGTGTCAATTAAGTCAATCAATCAATTACCCTGTCCCACTTAAAGCAAGTGACAAGCTGTTACATTCTCATATCTGTGTTTAGGTGGGGACAATCAATCAGAGATGGGAACTAGATATGAACAAGACCTATACAAGTCAATCATAGGCTTCAGACTAAGTGCAAAAAGTAATTGATCAATCTCCAAGTTCCATTCAATGAGATGGGATGACACCACATAGGAAGTGGCTTTGGATTGGCTAAGGAAACCGATTATACTTTAGCCAATTTGGAACACAAAGACACAGCATAAAGGAGAGCCTTTGCAGGCAAGTCTCTGAGAAGGAATGTCTTGGGTGAAGGGGAAGGAAACCCTTACTCTTGGTCTCAGACTCCTTCCCAAACTTGAGCACTGGAGGGTTTAATTAGTTTTAGATGACCAGAAGATTTGGACCTTTCCCTAGTTCTAGAAATATCTCCTAAATAGCTGACAGTGTTTGAATTGGCAAGTGAGATAAAACTAGATACACTGAGGTAAAATAGTTTCAAGACTATAAAGAGTCCAGTAGAAAAGCTACACCATGCCTAAGAGAAAATAACTTCTAGTGACCAAGAGCTGTTATCTCTTTGCTAAATGTGCTTTCAAAACTTGAGTGTACTTTATTCCAGATTTGGATGTACTTGGAGGAAAAAAGGAACTATCCATCTATCACCTACATATATGTAAGCAAAAATATGTGTCATATGCACATGCAAAAATACATAGATATATACATAGAAATATATTCATGGCGTTACATAGGTTATATCCTCTCTCTCTCTCTCTCTCTCTCTCTCTCTCTCTCTCTCTCTCTCTCTCTCTCTCTCTCTCTCTCTCTCTCTCTCTCTCTCTTTGTCTCTCTCTGTCTATCTTCCAAGGACGTCCAAGACACAAACCTAAAAGAAGAGAATAATTCCAGAACAACTATGAGCAGAGCTTTAGATAAAAGTATGGCTTGCCCACAAAGTCTATTCCCAAAAGAGGTGACATTTAAACTAAAAAAAAAAATGTTATAAATGAAATAACAGCTTTAGAAGAAAGAATTGAAAAGAAAATTAATACTTCAGTACAGGAGGTATAAAATCTTATTGCAGTAACAAACTCCTTGAAAATTAGAATGGATAAAATAAATGACTCCATGAGATAGTAAGACATTTTAAACAAAATCAGGTCTGAAAAATTCCAGAAAATAACAAGTGACTTATAAAATTGGCCAAAATAGGTATTAGAATCCTTAGACTACCAAAAAAATAATAATCAAAAGAAAAAAATGCTGGGAACATCATAACCAAAGATCAGAACTTCTAAACTAAAAACAAACAAACAAACAAAAATTGTGAGAAGCCAGAAAGAAAAAGTTCAAGTTCCAGGATCACACAAGACTTGACAACTACTAGTATAAAGAACAAAAGAGCTTGTAATTTTATATTTCAAAAGATAAAGGCTTACAAATAGTAATAACTTATCCAGGAAAAAAAACCAGTATAATCTTATAGGAAAGAAAATAAAAATTTAATGAAGTAAATTACTTCAAAGCATTCCTGAGGAAAAGATCAAAACTGAATAGAATCTGAATTGTAAATAAAAAAAGTCAAAAGAAACTTAGAGAGGTAAATGTTTTGTAGCAACTAATAAATTAGACATCACCTTATAAGGTGAATATTTTCCTGAAGGGACACACTATATAATTCCTTATGTTCTTGAACATATAATTAGTAATAAATAAATCACAGATATGAATAACCATATGTCATAAAAGTGAATAACCTTATGTCATAAAAGCAGAGTCATAAGAACTGGTTCTAATTTTTACTCTAGCAATAATAAAGTTGTAAACTTTTAAACAATCAAATACAACAGAGAAAAAGTGTGAATAAGGAGAAGTAGGAAGCATAAGAAAGAGAGTAGAATAAGGGAGGCATTAGGTATAAACAAAACCAACTCTAAATTTGAAGAGTGGATTCTGAAGGGAGGATGAAACAAGGAAAACCTATTATCTTGGTCTAGGTTAAAGAGAGATGGCAATAGAAATAGAAAGCACATAAATCACTAGTTATGAGCATGCTTCCCCCCCACCACCACCTTCTTCTTTGTAAAAAAAATAAATAAATGAAGGCAGGAGGAGGAGGGGCAAAGAGAAGAAAAGGTATGAGAGGGTAGGATGAAGGAAATATACAATTAACAATCATTAATGCGAATGTATGAAAAGAACAAGCTTATTAAATAGAAAATGATAGAAGAATGGATTAGAAAGCAGAATTCAACAACATGAGATTTAAAAAAACACTTAAAATTAAATTTCACACAGTGTTAAAGCAAGAGGCTAGTGCAGTAATTTATGCTTCAGGTGACATCAGAAAATCAGGGATAATGATCATGATCTCAGACATAAATGTAGCAAATATGGACATGGGTAGAAGAAATAAATGGGGAAACCATATTATGATTAAAAGCCCCACAAATCAACTTAAATGCTTAATGCTTGCACTGAATAGCATCTAAATACTTAAAAAAAAAAGAAATTCAACTTAAAGGGAAAAATATCTAGTAAATCTATAGTAGTATGGAACCTCAATGTGCTTCTTTCATATTCAGACAATTCTAATAAAAAGATAAATGAAAAGGAGGCAAGGATATGAATAGAATTTTAGAAAAGTTAGATAATGATAGCTCTCTGTAGATTATTGAATAGGAATAGGAAAGTATATGTGTCTATGTATGTGTGTGTATTTATATATTTCTCAATTCTTCATGGTACATTATAAAAATTGACCGTTAAGGTATAATAACCTTATAACCTCAGAAAAACAAATATATAAACATATGCTTTACTGACAACAGAATAAAAATAAAGGACCTTTGTAGAACACATTAACATTAATTGAAGATTGACTTAATCCTAAAAAAACCATGAGTCAACAAACAAATTATTGAAAGAATAAAAAAATCTATCCAAGAAAATGGCATTGACATAAATCCTCAAACTTTGAAGATATAGCCAAAGTAGTCATGGGGGAGGGGGAGGCACAGGGGCAGAGCCAAGATGGCAGAATAGGGGCATCAACCTGCTGAACTCTTCCAGTATTCTCTTCCAAACAAATTTGAAATAATGCCTTAAATAAGTTTTTGGAGCAGAAGAGACAACAAAAGGTTGAGATGAAACATTTTTCCAGCCTAAGACAATTCAGGAGCTTGGCAAGAGAAATCTGTGACACCAGGGAGGAGGGGCTGGCCTGGAGTACACACTATATAGCAGCACCGGCAATGGGCCTTGCAGGCAGCCAGGTAAGACCATTAGCATCAGTGGTTTTGGAAGTTCTCAGTCTAGAGATGGTAAAAGGGTTGGAAACTGGTCAAAAAGGGATTACAGAGGATCCTTTGCTGGCACTGGGCACAGCTGACACAGATTGGCAACTCTATTGCCCATAGAGGGCTCTGGGTTGAGGTTTCCATTTGCAATTCCAGGGGGAAGAAGAGTGCTGGGGGGTTGCTCACAAGAGGGCAGGGAACCTGGTTGCAGTTGTAAGGCAGAAAAGAGACCTAGAACTTTCTGCGGCTGGGGGTGATGAGCTTTTCCTGGGTAAAGAACAAAACACAGACCAGGAGGGCAATAATCACACCTCTTCCCAAATCACAACATCTTGGAAGCACAAAAAACTTGCAGATCACCAGAATTAGCTCTGAAAATAGCATCCCAAAAAAGTTTGAAGTTTGGGAAAGTGCTTCCTTATCCTCAGGTGGGCAAAGTACAACTTTAACAAAAAGTTCAAAGTGAAGAAAAAGGCCGAGAAAATGAGCAAACAACAAAAAAAGAACTTGACCATAAAAAGGTACTATGAGAAGACCTGAGTTCAAATCCAGCCTCAGATCAAACACTTGACACTAGCTGTGTGACCCTGGGCAAGTCATTTAACCCCAACTGCCAAAAAAAAAAAGCTACTGTGGTGGCAGGGAAGACCAAGACATAAACTTAGAAGACAAGAATGTGAAAACAACTACAACCAAAGCCTCAAAGAAAAATGCTAATATGACACAAGTATAAGAATTCCTGGAAGAGTTAAAGGAAGAGATAAGAATGGTAGAGGAAAAATTGGGAAAAGATATGACAGTGATATAAGAAAATTATGAAAAGAGAATTAATGTCTTGTTTTTTTAAAGAAGGTACAGAACATACTGAAGAAAATAACACCTTAAAAAGCAGAATAGGCCAAATGAAAAAGGAGGTACAAAAAAACCCTTAAAAAGCAAAATTTACTAAATGGGAAAAAAATATACAAAAGCTCTCTCAGGAAAATAATTACTTAAAAATTAGAATTGGGCAAGTGGAAGCTGATGACTCCCTAAGACATCAAGAAACAATAAAACAAAGTAAAAAAGATGAAAAAATTTTAAGAAAATGTGAAATAGAAGATATGAAATAGAAAAATAACTGACCTGAAAAATAGATTGAGGAGAGATAATTTAAGAATTATTGACTGCCTGAGAGCCATGATAAAAAAAAAAACAAGGAGCCTAGATGTCATATTTCAAGAAATTACCAAGGAAAACTGCCTCAACATTCTAGAACCAGAGAGTAAAATAGAAATTGAAAGAACCCACCAATCACTTCCTGAAGAGATCTCAAAATGAAAACTCCCCAAAATATTAAATTCTAGAGCTCCCAGGTCGAGAAAATACTGCAAACATCCAGAAAGAAGCAATTTAAATATTGTGGACTCACAGTCAGGATCATGCAAAATTTAGAAGCTTCCATGTTAAAGGAGCAAAGGGCTTAGAATTTGATATTTGAGAAGGCTAAAGAGCTAGGATTACAACTGAGAATAATTTACCCAGCAAAACTGAGTGTACTCCTTCAGGGAAAAATGGATATTTAATAAAATAGAGAGCTTTAAAGCATTCCTGAAGAAAATACCAGAGCTGAATAGAAAATCTGTCATTCAAACACAAGATTTAATAGAAACATAAAAATGAAAACATGAAAGAGAAACCATAAGGAAATTGACAAAATTAAACTGTTTATATTCCTATATAGGAAGCTGATACATGTAACTTCTGAACTTTATCATTATTTGAGCAGTTTGAAGGAATCTACATAGAAAGAGGGCAGAGGAGTGAGTGAATTATGTTGAGATGATGTAAAAAAATGAATGGGTGATGAAGACAGATGCACTGAGGAAGGAAGAGGTAGAATTGGAAAAATTATCTCACACAAAAGAGCTTTTACAGTGGAGGGAAAAGTGGGGTGGGGTGGAATGGCAGGTAAAGCAGGTAAGGCTTGAACTTCACTCTCATCAGAATTGCTTCAAAGAAAGAAGAAAAAAAATCTATTATTTGTATCTATCTATTTATCCAGAGAGAGTGAAGTGAAGTGAGAAAATGAAGTGAAAGTGAAGTGGGAAATGCAGGAGATCATTGTCACAGTAACAGCAGTACTGTAAGAATGATCAACTATGAAAGACTTAGGTGCTCTAATCAATAATGACAATGTCAAAGGACTCATAATGAAAAAATGCTATCCACATTCAGAAAGATAACTAATTAACTCAGTGCAAATTGAACTATAATTTTCTCACCTCTTTGTTTTTCTTGTTTTGTGATAGGGCTAATGTGGAAATATATTTTGCATGATTTCATATAAACAACTGATATACCATATGGCTTGCCTTCTCAGTGGGTAAGCAAGGGGTGGGAGGGAGGGAGAGAATTTGGAATTCCAAAAATTTTTTAAAAGATTGTTAAAAATAAATAAATAATAAATTTAAAAGGGGGAAAAACAAAGTTGTCATGAGGTCAAATTTTATATCTCTAAATGTTTAAATCACCAGAAAAGATCAAGAATAGATCAGTGACTTGAGCAAGCCACTTAAAAATAAAAACAGCCTAGGAAATCAACACATTATAAAACCCCAACTTAACACCCAAAATAGAAATTCTGAAAATCAAAAAAGAAATTAATGAAGTTGAAATAAAAATCAAATGAATTAATGAATAAAATGAATAGTCAAGTTAAAAAAAACATAATAGATAAAACATTAGTCTGATTAAAAAAACAAAGAAAACTCAATTGTCAGTTCAAAAATAAAAAGGCAGAAATAAGAAATGGAGAATAAGGGAAATTATTAGAAACAATTTTGCCCAATTACATGCCAACAAAGTTGATCATTCAATAATGGATGAATATCTACAAAAATATAAAATATTTAGATGAAAAGAAAATACACATGATTTAAATAATCTGATTTCAGAAAAAGAAACTGAACTACCTACAAATGAACTCTCAATAAAGTGAACAGATTAATTTATAAATTAATTCTATCAAATAATAAAAAAATTAATTCAATATTCTATGTTTTACAAAGATGTAAAAATAAGGGATTCTACTAAAACCCATCTATAATATAAAAAAATCCTTTTAATACCTAAGTGAGAGAAAGAACAATCACAAAAAAAACATACTAATATCCTTAATGAATATTGACAGAAAATGTTAAAATAAATATGAGCAAGGATACCATGGAAACAAAAAATTGTACATCATAGCCAAGTGGGGAACATAGGAATAAATAAATGGGTCTTTCATTTATACATGGTAAATAGCATCTATCTTAATCTGAGAATTAGCATCACATATAGTGGGGATAAACTAGAGACTTTTCCAATAAGATAAGAGGTAAAGCAAGTGTACATGCTTGGTGTTATTACTAAATATAGTGCTAGAAATGCTATAACAGAGATGAGAAAAAAATAGAGAGAATAAGCCGAGGGAAAAAGGAAACAATAATAATAATAACTAGCACTTAACAGTACTTCAAGTTTTTCAAGCACTTTACAAATATATCTCCAAACAGCCTCGGGAGATAGAGGCTATTATTATCCCCATTTTACAGCTGGGAAAACTGAGACTAAGAAGAACCTTGCCCCATCTCACACAGCCAATAGTGTCTGAGGTCAAATTTGAACTCACTCAGATCTTCCTGACTCCAGGTCACCTACAGTGGCAATCTCTTGGATTCCAGAGCTTAGCATACATAAAAAAGAAAAAAAAAAGGTACAGAATGATAAATATATTTTCAAACATGGCAAATGTGTGAATTTTTCTTTTGCTTGACTATTTTTTTTATTTGAAAAATTTAGAGGAGGTTTATAGGGGTTTAAAAATAAATTGAAAAAAATGGGTACTATTATACATAGTAATTCTGTCTAATAGACCAGACTGGATGTAATACTGGATGAGTGGATAAATCTGGTTCCATTTTTTTTCAGGATTTTAATTTTTTTTTTGTTATTATGTACTTGAAAAGTATCAAGAAATATAACTATTGTTACAATGAACAGAAAAAAGCTTATTTAACTATGAAACAGCAGATCTCTTACATACAGCCTATTTTTTAGCATATAATAAATTCAGCACAGTTCTAAAGCTGTATTGTTTTACCTGTGTCTCCATTTGGACATTCTTCTGTTTTATTCTATGTATTAAAAAGTTCCATTAATGCTTTTTGTTGCTCTTTTTAAAATGCTTTTCCTCTTGGGGGAGGGGCAGAGCCATCACTATCACTGTTCTTTCACTTTCAACTCTCCTTTATCTCCCCATCAAAAAAGAAAATCCCTGCATATATAATAAATTAACATAATCCAGTAAAAAAAAACACCCACAATTTGTTATGGCTGAAAATGTTTTCATCTACATTTCTAGTCCAATACTTCTCCATCAAGAAGTACTCAGAATGTTTCATCATCAGGTTTCTGGAGTTGCATTCTGGTGATTGTATTGGTCAGAGTTAAATGGTTCAAAATTATTTTCCTTTACAATATTTTTGTTACATTATACATTATTGTCCTTATTCTGTTCACTTTGCGCTGCATCAATTTATACAAGATTTTTCTGAACCTGTCCTATTTGTCATTTCTTATAGTATAATGATATTTCATTGCTCCAGCTAGGTGACATAATGGATAGAGTTCTGAACTCAGATACTCACTAGCTGTGTGACAGACAAGTCATTTAACCTCTGTCTGCCTCAGTTTCCCCAACTATAAAATGGGTGTATAACAACACCTACCTCACAGGTAGAACCAAACAAGAATATTCATAAAACACTTAGCATAGTGCCCAGTATATAGTAGGCACTTAATAAATTCTGAGAGAGGGGGAGAGAAAAGGGGAGGGGGGGAGAGGGAAAGAGAGAGAGAGAGAGAGAGAGAGAGAGAGAGAGAGAGGAGGCTGAGAAAAAAAGAGGTCTTAACAATAGTCTCAATTTTTAAAAGTGAAATATAAAGCAAAGTCCTTAGCTGAAAGTGTTTCTTTGACTCAGGAATAGCAGAAGTTTATTCTTTAGTATATTTTTCCATTTAAGTTTGCCTTTTTTCCCCCCAAATGCCCTTGATTATAATTTTTATTATGTTGTGGCCAATACCTGATATATTTAATATTTCTATTTTTTTTGCATTAAATAATGAGGTTTGTATGCCCTAACATATGGTTGTGTTTTGTAAAGGTGCCATGTGCAGCTGAAAAATATGTATGTTCCTTCCTATTGTCACTCAAACATCAGAGTTCTATCATATCTATGGATTCCTGATTGGGGAAAAGCTATAAAATACAGTAAAAAATGAAAAGCCATAAAAACTTAAACTCTGTGAAAGGTGGTAAGCCCAAACATGGTGACCTGTTAAAATCATAACAGATACTGAATCATGATTTAGACACTGAGTCAAAACTTAGATATTATGACCTATGAAAACCATAACAAGAATATCATGACCCATATGTAACTAGAACATGATTAATACACAAACTTAGGTTTGGCATAACATTTGCTTAACGTCCAAGCTCATTACTAAGAAAAAATAAAAACCAAAACCAAAAATATCCACCAATCAGTAGTGATGCACTCTCTAGCTGCTCCTCCCTTTGTCTGTTTTCTATAATTAGCATGGGGATTTTGGGGGTTCTTTGGTGGGGATACACTGAACTGCCTGGCAGCTGCCCCAGATTGCCCTGTTTTGTAAGTAATTATAATAAATGATTAAACTCCTATAATCAATCTGGAGCTCCTTGGCCTCTTCTTTTGGTTTCAAGAACATCCCCCAGTTATGGGGGAGGTACAGGGTTCCCCAGCCAGGGGAATTCTGGACCTTACAATATCTTTTCTAAGATTTCTAAATTTTATTCTGGTCTTTAATTTTTCTTAAACCTTCATTTATTCAACTTTAGAAAAATGAAACACTTGTACAGCTGTGTGTATATGGGTGTAGGAATGCTCTTGCATTGACAGAGTAGGACCCTTCTTTCTCCTTGGGTCAAGTTCCCTTTGGGCTTGGCCACAATTGGCATGACTCAAAAAACAGCAAGATGGGGTGGTTGAGCTCTATTTGGTGCTGACCTTAATGTCTTTAGCTCCTGTTCCTGGTTTCCATTTCCCCTAATGTGCCTGTGCTTAGTGTTGGCAGCTTTTAGCCCTCATAGATTGTTATAACTCACAGTTCTGTGGTCTTCAAGTTGCCTTGGAGGGTCCTTGGTCACAGCATTGCAATCTGTGGTTTTCACACTCCATGAGAGATTTCCATTCAGAGCACTGCTGGCTTCTACCTGCTCAGGGCCCCTACTCAAATCACCACATGACAAGTTTTCATAAAAACTTAAGACCAATAAGCACTGGAAAGGATTTTAAGTTCCAGGTTCTTCACCTGGAGTCCATGGACCCCTCCCCGCAATGGCTGTGGATAGATGTCAGGGGGTCTATGAAACTGGAGAAAAAAATCTTTATCTTCACTAACTCCTAACTAGAACTTAGCATTTCCTTGAATTATTGAATTAGGAATTATTGAATTAATTGAATTATGAATGCAGGCAACAAACATCATTCTGAAAAGTATCCCTGGTCTTCACCAAGCTGCTGGAGGGACCCATGAAGCAAAAAAAAAAGTTAAGATTCCCTGATCTAATTCAATCCTATCATTTTACATGTGAGAAAACTAGGGAACAGAGGTGAAGAGATTTTTTTTTTTCTGAAGTCAAACTGTATCAGAGCTGAAACATGAACCAAGCTTTCCTGAAAGCCACATACTGCTGTTTCCCTAGATTTGTTAGACCAAACAGGCTCCAATGGGCCCCATACACTGGACAGAAGCTAATTCACTGAAAGCCATGTCTATGACACCAGAACTTTGCTCTTTTGAGGTAACAGTTCTTTTAAGTATGCTCAGTTGACTTGGTGAGACAAAAGAGAGGAAATCAGACCAACTTTTTATTAAGCCACAAATGACCAGACCAAATACACTGTAATAAAAAAAGGTTTATTGACAAATGTCAATAGAACACCTGTTCTAATATCAATTTAAAAAAATATGTTATTGGAGTCTTTTAAAAACATCTATAAACTGCTGCTAGTAATAATTTTACTATTTGTCCTGTTTTGTAGTTCTCATGTTAGATCTTTAGAAACATCTTATACATTAAGTAACTGGGTCATGGTACAAAAAAGATGTATCTTTGCTTACTCATAATTTTTTTTTAAATAATTTATTTTTGTTGTCCATTTCATTACTAAATTTTTATAAATCTCTCATTTTTCTCTGGGAAAACCCAGTATGTTACCTCAAGAATCAAATAATGAAATTTGAAAATGCAAGATGGATTTCTCTGAAATGGAAAGGATACTGAAATCTATTCATGGACCCCTTGGGAGGGCAAAGGTGGAGTGGTCCAGCTCTAAAATCCTTTCCAGCTCTTAGTGGTCTATGTTTCTATGAATGCTGCATGTCATATAGCAATCTGACTGAACATACCCCCAGGCAGCAGACAAATAACTCATATTAGTTAGCCAAAGAAATATCAAATGCTAACACAAATTTTTCAACTAGAGTTTAGAAATTTCACAGTTATGTAGTTTATTTCCATTAATATTATTATATAGTATTTTTGTATTCTAGAAAGTAAATGTACACCTGGATAATACAAAATAATAAATATAAAATACTTGTGAAACATGCCTTCAAAATGATGGCATATTTACAGTAAACCTTAGCCAAAACACATGTAAGCAGGTCTCAAATGCAAGATTTCCCATTAAAAGTAAAAGTTATAATTCACAAATGCTGATGAACCAGTTACAGGAAAAAAACAGTAACAAATATTTCCAAGAATCATTCTGTATATTAAAGTTACTTCCATAACCTAGCTGGTTCATGGACAAAATGCTTTTTTTTTTTTTTTGATACTGGATCTATAATTTCTTTAGTGTAGGAAACTTAAGGGAAGGCAACTCCGTCTACCATTGCACCTCAGAAACTACTAGAAAATTCTTGCCTCAAAGTTACTTGGAGCACTAAACTTAGATGACTTGCCCCGTTTCACTAAATCAGTATGTACCAGAGTTAATCAGACCCACGGTCTTTCTGATGCTGAGATTAGCCCTCTAGCTACGATATCATGCTAAGTAAACATTCCAACAAGAAAACATAAATAAACCTTCAAACAATACATAATGAAATACAGGAAACAGAAGAAATTTGGGATAGTTAACTTTATCCTTCTATTCCCTACTGGGTTCAAGGCAATTTTTTGTATCTGCTTAATTTACTAATAAAAAGCTATTTTCATCTTAAGGTCTGATTTTGAACAGAAACTTATTTTAGCAAAATCACATGTGGTGAATGTTGTATACACTAAGTATGTAGGTATAAATATGTATTTGTATTTTTGTGCATTTCACAATTCTCTCTAGTTATAAGGTTTGTTCTGTGCAAGTCACTATATATATGTACATACTGATCAGGGTTGAGGTAGGCTGAACAAAAGGAAAAGTCATTTCAGTAGATTGGGAACTTTAATTTCACTATCATTTCCAAGTAGATGAAAAATATAGAACCCTTGCTTAATTTCAAAAACTGTGCTAGTCAGTAGTACACTTATGAAGGTTAGAGACAAGATGACTGTCAATGACTAATTGAGTATGGTGTTCTCACAAAATAACCTAGTACTTTTTTGCCTTAATATATTTTCCAATGTGTTAAAAAAAAAGTCCTTAAAAACTACATATTATATAAAAAAAATTAAGTATTGTGGGGTAGTTGGGTGATGCAGTGGATAGAGACTGGCCCTGGCCTGGGAGGTCCGAGTCCAAATCCAGCCTCAGACACTAAGTAGCTGTGTGACCCTGGGCATGTCACTTAATCCCAATTGCCACAAAAAAAAAGGTACTATGAAATTATTTCATTGTTCTGTGTTTTAATATGGGAAATTAGCATGCTTTTATACCAACTGGTAACTCTATCAATGCTGACTGGTAACTGTTCTGTAGCTGCTTAGGAGATTTAAGAGGTTAAACTGCCCTGGGTTATACAGTCAATATGCGTAAAAGGCTTGGCTTGAAATCAGGTCTTTCAGATTTTGTATTATAAAGTCTTTTTTCAAAAGGAACTCCAAAGTGGGAAATACAATCAAGAGCCTAATATATAAGGATATTATATGGTCATTAAAAAGCTATGTAGACCTAATTACAATTGAATGACATTATATCTTCCAGAGTTAAAAAAGATCTCTACAGAGTAGGGGTTCTTAAACTTTTTTGTCAGGGACTCTTTTGACAGTCTGGTGAAGCCCACTCAGAGTAAGGCTTTTAAATGTACAAAATACATAGCATCACAATGGAAATCAATCATATTGAAATAGTGATCAAAATGTTAAAACCAAACAAAACAAGTTCACCCCCTCCAGGTTAAGAACCTTTGCTATAGAGGAATTCATTATTAATAGTCAAGAACTTCCCTTAGAAAAGGAAAAGCTCAGCTTTGTTTACAAGTCAATGCATTAGTTATACTTCCTTTGCTCAATCTTTTTCTGTTATATTGACAATCAACTTACATTAAAAAAAATTAAATTCAAAGTCTTGCATTTAAGCATAAAGCTACATGCCTTCACATAATATAGCCACTAATGTTAATATATTTCTTTAAAACAAGTTGTAATTATTAAACAATGAATACATTGATGTGGAGAATATATGACCTTTTACAAGTATATAGTCACATTTATTAGTTCATGATTAAATTTCACACACCTATAGAAACACTAGAAATGCTTGCATCCCAAAGTACCTAAAAGCCCTAACATTTATGAAGCTTGTCAATTTTAAACAAGTTCCATTTGAAATAATCTTTATGGCTTTTACCGTAGAAGATCCACTCACAGAATGTTATTTGCTATACAGTTAGAAATGGTACATCACTTAGCACCTTTCAATCATGAAAGAAAATCGCTGGACCTAAAAAAGCAGTAAGCTAACTGAGGCAGATTACATAAAAGAACATGTTTAAGTTCTATAATTATTCAGCTACATTGGTATAATTATACAAACCTCTACAGTATCACTTGTAAAGATAGGGATTCCATTTTATTAAAATGGTAATTCAGTCTAGAATGAGTCAAATTCTGAACAGTTTCTCACATTTTTCTAAAAGCTTAAACTTTAAAATATCTTCTAATAAAAAAGATCAATCTCTTTATATAAGCAAACAGGCCATTGCTTTTATAAGAATTATTTATTATATATCATTATTGTAAAGTGGGTGTTTAATACAGTACTGTGCATAAGATTCTCTCATCTTCAAACAGAAATGGACCAAAATAAAGACTAAGCAAGTGGAACACAGATGAAAAAAAGGGTCATTGTGCAGGGACTTTCCCATCAACAACATCTATGTGGTCATGTTACTCTCTCATTTATTCTGAATATATGGCTATTTCCTCTTTCACATAAGTTTTGGATTCTTACCAAAAAAAGAATAATTCTCACAGTAATTCTCATATTACATAAATAGTCTAACTAATTGTAGCACAGTAAGATTTAAATCTAGCCCATTCTACAGTAACAATAATGTGTGATGGGTTGAACATAATACATCCAATAACAGATCAAGAACTCTATCTACAGTTGTAATGAAGGAAAAAACCAAACAACCCAAACACATTTTTAATATGTTACGATTTTTCACTTAGGCATTATGATAAATCTTCAGTTAATTATCACTTTGTGCAATAAAACCAGGTTTATCAAGAACATGAGCAAGTTGAAAAAATTAAAATCATAGAATCATACCTGCACTTTTCATATTGAAGGAAAAATACTGTATATTATCACTTTCTCATGATTAATAAGGCAAAACAGATCTGAAAATTTTGAAGCATTTCCTTTTGGGTTCTCCCTATCTAACAGGAATGAGACATCTTACTAATTTGCCAGGCAGGGCTACCTGATGGAAAAGATGAAGCTTTGCTTTTTTTTTTTTTGAAGTATAGTCAATACATTTTCACTCGCTTTATACATGTAAAATAAATGAGAGGGCAAATGAAAGGGCAAACAATATTCTAAAATATATTTTACCTATAAATCATTTTATTCCATAACCTTTTATAAAAATAATTTTTCCATAATTAAAAGGCTCCTGTGTTCTTTGAAGTTGAAGATTTTGACTTTTAACATCTTACATGATCTAAAAATTCAAAGAAACCAAATATTCATGCAAAACATCCTCAAGAAAATATAAAATATTTGCAGAAGCCAGAGTTCCAAAACAGTCTAAAACAGTGACCTAAATTTAACTGTCAGCTGTTTATTATAATTTTTGCCCATGTATCCTTAAATCAGATATAACTGTAGTGTTGACGATTGATACTTAATTGGCTATCAAAAAATATATACTTTTGGCAGCTCGTAAAAATTTTGCTAAGTGCTGAGGGAGTAAAAAGGCAGAAAAGTACAGGAGTCCACATATCCTTTTTGTTAAATTTAATTTGTCATATGTAGAAGGTATCTATATACAATCAGTGTGCATTGTAACAGTTTCTATTAAAAGTCAATCAGTTCATCTAAAATATTAACTGGCTGCATAGCACATTTGACATTATTGCCCACATTAAAAAGGAAAACAAATGGATTTACAATAAATTTTGGCTGATTTGGGTTCTGATGTGTTCACAAAGGTATTTTTTAAACCAATGCTTCTGAAAAAAAAAGTTTTCAGAGCATGCAGTTTAGATAGTACGTCATTACTACAAACAATCACAACACTGGCTTTTAAAAAAATGTATCTAATAAAATATCCAATATAAAAGGAATCCTAAAGGATAATATAATGGAATAATGTTCCCTTTCCCCATTTTTACATTCTAAACAGTGATTCCATCAAGACAATTTATTAAAAAGTGTTGTTAATACATTGAGTTTTGTCCTTTTTTATGACAAGAAGGCCTGAGTTGGTGGGGAAAGGAACAGTTAAAAAAAGCCTGAGAGGGGGAGGGAAGGAAAGCTCATTTAATTAATTTACAATAATTTACAGCTATTTTATTTTGTAAAAAGGCATTACAATTTATCACAAACAAGAATTCCCGGATATTTTACAGTCATAGGTACAGAATTTAAATATTCAAGCTTGTGATGAGAAGCGGCAAGGTGGTCGCAGTGTACAATGTAAACAAGTAGCTTTGGAAAGTGAACAAAGTCCTTGAGAGTTCTTTGCTAAGGAAAAACAAAACAAAACAAAACTCTTCATTCCTTCCTGAAACATGATTACAGGTCAGTGTGTAAAGTTCATTTACAAACATAATTTAAATGGAGTTCAGCCTAAAATCACTGACACAAAGAATTTTATCCAGTCTAAATGGGGCAGTGTTGAGGTCCCTGTAAAAAGTAAACATTTTCCATTATTAAAAAAAAAAGTGCTACAACACTTTGTAACACAGTGCAGCATAATCCTTAAATACAAAAATATTTTTCTTCTGTTGGGATAATAGACCTTGCATCCTGGAAAGAAGTAACAATACTGCTACTGATGGAGGATCCTGTCCTTATCTTTCAAGTCATGTAAGGCAATTACTGTGGTAGTTTACGATATATGGCTAAAACAAAGTCCAGATGGGCAATGTCAGTATTTGTTATGTTTTCCGGCTACTCCAAGTATGCTCAGGTGTACTTTTGTGATCAGATGAATGTTCAAATGGAGATCTATGACCTAAAGGTGATCTTGAGCCGTAAGGAGACCTCTGATCTAGTGGTGACCTAGGGCCACTACTGGAAGCTCTGTGGTCCATCTGCCAATCTGAATGATACCGATAATCTCTTGAAGTTTTATGGTGTGAATATTCAGAACTTGATCGATGATCTGAGTGCAACCGGTGATCTGAATGAGAACGGTGGTCAGGATGAGGTCGGTCTTTTAAACTTCCTTCCAAAACTGATCTGTGATCCCTACTCCTATGGTCATCCATTTTTCTGTGTTTATTATCATTGTAGTATCTGATGAGAGAGAAAATAAGTCTATTAGCAAAATTAAAGACAGCCCTTAAAATTAAATTTTACTAATGCGGACTCATCATGGAAAACTATTCACTGCTCTTTTAAATAATGCATAAGTTCAGCATTTCATATCAAGAACTATGAATTCTTGCTACGATCTAATAAATGACTAATAATAAATAATTATAATAAAATAATAGCCTAATAAAAAAGATTTTAAAAATAGCTTTTTATGTAATCAATTAACAAGCACTTACCATGTGTTTATTAGGCAAAATTGAAATGACGATTGGGGAAAATAATATTTATTCTTAAGACATTGAAAACTTGTAGGGTAAGTATTGCTTCCTTCATTGCATTCATTCTAAGCTTTGTAAATCCACTTTAGTTGGAGTGTAAGGGTTATCCACAATAGTGAATCACTTTCTAATAATAAAAATACTTAAGATTATAAGCTTGAGAACTAGACTTAGGCCTTAGATATCAAGTTGTCCAGCACCTTCATTTTACAAATGAGGAAACTGAAGCCTGGTGAGATTAAGTCCATAGCTACAATTGGTTTTCAGATTTTAGAAGATGAATTTTAGTAAAATACTATACAAAGCTTTTTAGAAAAGAAACACTAATATTAGCAGAGAGAAAAAAATCTACATTATTTCATAAGACATTTACTGAAACTAATTTCAGGGAATTTTCCGTAAAATTTCAGGAAAGATTATTTGACTTATAATAATTTTGGGTTCTATTGTAACTTTGTTTTTAAAAAAAAGCAGAGGAGGAATGGGCTTTTTTCTTACTGGGTAATTCGAAAGATAAAATATGAAGAAAGTTTGAAGAAAGTTTCTCTTTTTTTCACTCATAAGTTTATTTGAACATATTTATTTCTCACAAAATATCTTTTATAAAACGAATGGCAGGGGCAGCTAGGTGGTGCAGTGGATAGAGCACTGGCCTTGGATTCAGGAGGACCTGAGTTCAAATCCAGCCTCAGACACATAACACTTACTAACTGTGTGACCCTGGGCAAGTCACTTAACCCCACTGCCTAGCCAAAAACAAAAACAAAAACAAACACAAAAAAACAAAAAACATAAAACGAGTGGCAAAGTTTACCTGCTTTCTTGTTTGTAATGATCCCATTCCCGGTGATCTTTACCATTGCTAAAGGATGAATACGATCTTTTCCTGGACTCATTCTTTTTGTAAGCATCTCCCTGATGCCTATCTTTATGGTCATGATATTGAGACAAATGTCTGTCAGAAGAATAACTGTCCCTGCTGCTGTCATCATGATTTGTATTCTCTTTTAGCCTTTCCATATCTGTGTAAAAAAGAAAAAAGTCTGATTTATGTTTACAACATTAAGGAACACTAAAGGGAATTAAAATTAACTGATGCCTCCAATTCCCACCTCCCAAAAAGCAAAGTTCAATTCCTGAATGGAGCCAGATAAATGTTTGGTAGCAGAAGGGAGGGGAGCACTACTTTTTTAACTGAATGTGAAAATAATTAGGGGCAACAGTAGTATTTCTCTTCTTTTCGCTATTTGCACAGTTCCTATCACATAACGTCATTAAGAACTATTCATAAATATGGAAACTGGCAAGATTATTTCATTTGTGGCTAATATCATAAGGGTAGTCTATGATACCTGGAGTCTGGCAATTAGGAAAAGCAAACATTTAAGCTAAAATATTTTTTACAAGTTTTTATTTAATTAGGCTACCTTAATTATTAACCACATGATTCTAAATAAAATAACTTTCAGTAATCTTAGAAATGACTTAGGAAATGTAGCTGATGTGTAACATATATTCATGAGGAAACAGAACTATTTATCTCTAACATATAAACATGCCTGGGTGACAAAAAACAACATGATAACTATAAGAGGTGTTAATGAGATAAACATACAGTTACAGAGCAAAACTAAAGTGTTTTAGAATGTATACAAAATACTCATGCTTCTTATTGAAAGGCAACAATAAATAAAACTAACCTGGATTCCTAATCATATGAGTATTCACGCTGCTGCTGTTCTGGTCATTGTTTTGCTGCAATAAACATACATGTAAAAATCGTTAAAAAACATTTCTGAAATAATTTCTAACAAATTCCTAGAAAAATCAATTTAGGAAATGATAATGAATTTTTGTGCAGTCATTCTGATGCTTTACAAAAGCATGTCAATTAGTTTCATTCACTGATTCTTTGAGGATTGCAGTGGAGTGCAATGGAAAGAGCCCCAGGTTTTCAATCAAAGGATACCAGGATATGAATCCAGGCACTTCTACTTAAGCAAGTCACTTCATCATTGTGGGCTTTAGTCTCCTCATGTGTAAAGTAAGGTGACTCAACCAGACAGCTTCATGGGTACTTCTGGGATCAAATCAAACCATCATATTATCTATGAAGAGGGATAATTTGCCTTTTTTTTTTTTTTTGGACAATGTTTAATACCTCAACTTCTTTTTCTACTCTTCCTGCTACAGCTAATATTTTAATACTAAGTCAAATAATAGCGATGGAGACATGCTCTAAATTCATTAAGAAAGCTTTCAGAGCATGTCTCTATGATAAATAAACCCAGCTTTTGATTTGAGATATATGCTTCTGACATGTAAAATGCCATGCTTTTGCATTTTAGGAGTGGTGTGTTTTGTTGAAGGTATTTCCTTGATCTATTTATATAATCATCATTTTTGCTAATTGTGTTATTGATTATGCTAACTGGTTTTCCTTATGTTGAAATATACTTGCATTTCTTTTACAAATTCAACTCAACAAGCTCTTATCAAATGCCTATTAACATACTAGGTATGATGCCAAGGATAAGAAAGACCAAAAAGAGATACGAGGCAGTATTTCCTTTCAAGGAGCTTACATATTATCAGATCATAGTGAATGATTTTTGGCATAAGTTGCTATTTTATTTTATTTGAATTTTTACATCAATATTCATTATTGAGATTGCTCTAGAGCAGCGCTTTTTTTCTTTTTTTTGGTGAGGTGACTGGGGTTAAGTGACATGACAGGGTCACACAGCTAGTACGTATTAAGTGTCTGAGGCTGGATTTGAACTCAGGTCCTCCTGACTCCAAGGCCAGAGCTCTATTCACTCTGCCACTTAGCTTCCCCTAGAGCAGCACTTCTTACACTGTGGGTTGCGACTGGGTGCTGCAGGGATTGAAAGTAGAAAAAGTTTCAGAAGCCTTGGTCTAGAGTTATCTTTCTCTGCTTTATTCTTTCCTGGTTTGGGTCTCTCAGTGGTATGGAATTTTATTTTTCTATTCTTGAGAACATTTTTTGGGGTAGTAGGTTAATTGTTCACTATCTTGTAGCTAGTGCTAGGGAAAGAAAACCCATTGTTTATAATTTAGGACACACACCATTAAAAGGTTTTATTTTGTCTGTAGTAACAAGTTAAAACAAGGAAGAAGTTATCAGCTAGTTCAAAGAGAAGGATGTCTTCTGAAGATGACTCATGTCCCACAACTATTTAGAATATATAGAAAGCACAGTCATGACGGGTTCAAAACCAGTCATTGGCCTTGGGAAGAGTTTGTTGCATTTTGGGGGAGAAGAAAGACTTCCTAATCTACTGGTCTGTCATTGGCCTTTGAAGTCTAAGATGGAGCAGAAATCATACCTTTTGGTTGGACCTGCTCAAGAAATGAGGTGAAGAACCACAGAACATGGGGATTAGATGTAACTAGGAAGGAAACAGTAAAAAGAGCACATTGAAGGCTAAAAAACAAGGAGTATATTTTCAAAAGCGAGCTTTTGGGGAAAATGTGAGGGAGAAGGGCAGAAAGAAAGGAAGGAATAAGGGGAAAGGATTACTATTAAGCACCTGCTACATGCCAAGCACTACGCTTTGCAAATATTTTCTCACTTGATGCTCACAACAATCCTGAGCCGTAGGTGCTGTTGTTATCTGCATTTTCCAGTTAAGGAAACTGAGGTATTCAGAGGTTAAGTAACTTGCCCAGAATCACACAGCTACTTGAATTTGACAGATTTGAATTCAGCCTGACTTCAGGCACAGTGCTCTATGTACTTTATGTACCATGTAACTGGTGCTACTAGCGCATAAGAAAGTTTATTGCTGGCAAGAAGGACCACCTAATTTATCAGCGAATGAAACAAAGGAGAATGGTTAAGGAGATTAATAGTAAGGGTTTTGAGGTATGGAGCAGGAGAGAAGCAGCAACTTAGGGTGAATTGTCTCTGTTACCTGTGAGGTATGATACTTAGCTGAGAGGAAGAACAAAAGGTATTGCAGGAGGCTTGAAAAGGCTTGAAGGTTTGATAGAGTTCCCTTTTTATGCAGCATTTTGGTTAGTTTTGCCAATGCTTTTTTCTCTTATGTATTATTTGTTAGAAGGGATGGTTTATTGGGTAAGGGAAGGATTCATTCATAAATGAAGGTGATGTAAAAAGAAAAGCTATCAATAAAAATTAAATATTAAAATAAATATAAAACTAACAATGGCTTAAGCACTTTTGCCACTTCTTTCAGTAGTCAAGGATGCAGTTCATCTGGGCCAAGTGACTTGAAGTCATCACAGTGAACTAAATCCTTTGTTATTATCTCCTTACTTATATGATATCAAATCCCTATTAACCATTTTTGTTTTGGCAATTTCAGGGCATGGGTCATTCTTTTGGAATGAGAAAAAGTAAAAACTGAACAGGTCTGCTTTCTTTCTGCTGTCTAATCTTTGTTCCATCCACTCTAAGCAGAAGTACTGTGCCTTTTTTGATTTTATTCTTTTTCTCCAATATAGCTTAAAAAAAACTTTTGTTTGAATTTTCCTCAACTCTTGAAACTATTTTTTAAGACACTGAAAAATGCTATACTCAAATTCATACTCTGTTTACCTGTCCTTATTTTTGACTTTTGTGCTTATCTTTTAAAAACCTAAGTTGGCTGGCAGGTTCCTTGTGCATATGATCAAATAGCTTCAGATAACTCCCATTTTTCTTTCTCACTGGAATTTTTCCCTTTGTATCCAAAATTACACTCCTGAGTGTCCCATCTTTTGTGGGCTGATTTTCTCTACATAATTTTAGTCCCCAGGACCTATCCTGACTCTAAGGATTGAAATGGGATTTACTTTTCTATCCTGAACTCTGGAATGAAGTAGTCAATCTCCTAACCCACAAAATTCCCATCATTCTTACCTCTAACATCCAAAATCTCACTGTCAGAATCACACTCAGTATACAATTTCCCCTTGTTGGTTTTGAAAGATGAATTATCATTAAGGAGAGTAAAGAAATTATTAAGTATTCTGCTTTTGGCAGAGTTCCAGAAGATTTCTGTATAGGATAATCCCTTGCCATATTCACTATAACTGAAATTACTACCAAATCATACTTACGTGTTAGGCTTGAGATCTATCTCCCTAACTCTTTTATCTTTCTGTTGAGGTATTCTATAGCATACTTAATGACAAAAATCACTTGTTTCTTCCTCCTCTGATCTTTACCCAAATGCTATGCTTTCCTTCTCCAATTCCTGGATTGCTTCACATTATTATACTACACACAATGCTACCCAAACCCCAACCCACTTTAGTCTATCTTGTTTTGTCTGAATAAGGCATATTATCCTTTCAGAATCATATTCCAATCACAGGTATCATCTCATCAAATCTCAGTGATACCTAGGATGTCAAATTTGCTTATTTGCACTACATCAGGACACCGACCTACTTCTTGCTTTTTATCTAAACTGTATTTAGACATCTGAGGTCATGAGTTTTTACTCTTGGTTCTCTTCTTGAATATTTCCCTCTTGCTATTCTTGTCTGAAATACTATTTTTCTTCATTGTTGCTACTCTCCATAATATCTGGATTGGCAGATCTACATAGACATTTTCCCTTCTACTTTATTTTTATAGCTTAAAGCCCTTTTGATTAGATTTGTAGGGAAACCTGTTAATATAATCTTATTAATCCTGATTTGGTATACCGAATCCCTGGGCAGGAGGAATCTGTCATCCCTATATTTTAAGCCATTGTTGAGAAGCTCAAAACCCATTCTTAAGCACTCCCTCCTTAGCCACCATTTGCTTCCTAACTAACTCAGTTTTTCTCTTTTGCTTCTCTTCCTTGGCAACAGTAGGGAAAATATAACCTGTGCTTTAAGGTCTTCAGTTTCTGGCTAAAAAGTTAATTATCTGTAGCAATAATTTTTTAGGTTCCTTCTGACAGCCACATTTGTGCCCATGTTAATCACCAGAAGTGTGAAGTAGTTATCAGTTTTGATAAGAGTTCAGAAGTTTGTCTTCAATACATATCGATACCTTAGTACCCATCAGTAAGAAATTAACAACCACTACTCTTTTTGCTTTTTCCTGTGATCCTTAATGACTATGGCACAATGATATCACTACTTGGAGGGCAAGGTGCTGCTTTTTTCTCACATCATTCACCACCCTCTTCAGGAAAAACTTCAAAAAATGTTTTATTTGTTTTAATTCTGTCCTTTCCCCTCCTTTCCTTTGTGATACTTCTAATCTTCAAATTTCTAACAAGAGTGAAGTCTCTATTTCTCCATTTTCCCCCATTAAAACCCTACTTCTGTTTTCTTTAGGAATTCATCATTGTGCCTAACAACTAGGAGTGTGGAAAGACATCCCTCAAATCCCTTTACCTTCTCTTCCAGGAGGGAGACTAGTCTACATTTGGTGAGGCAGGGGTAGGGGAAATCTTCACTGCAGCACTTAAAGCCTTTCACAAAACGGCTCCCACCTTACCTTTACAACATAAACATACTCAACTTTCCAGACAGATTGGCTTACTTGCTGTTCTCTGACCACTGCATTATCTCTTGCTTCCATGCCTTTCCTCACCTCCAAATCAAGAAACTCCTACCTCCAACAGAACCTTCTACCTCCTCAAATGATCACATGCACATATTTTTGTTTTGTCCATCAATATGATATAAAACTGAAGGCAGAAGTTGATTCTCTTTTTGTTTCTGAACCCCAGAACTTAGCAAAAGATAAATGCATACTAAAAACATGTTTGATTAGAAAAAAAAACTTGTCTGATTAGAAAAAATAACTATATATGGCAGTTTCCAAAAATTCTCCTTTCCTCTCCATCGTGAATTTACCTTATTCATTTTTTACTATAACAATTTGACTCTCTTACACATGCGCTTTTTTTCCCTGCCAACCTAACACACTGGCATCTATTTATATGGTTAATTAAATTTAAAAAGGAGGAATTTATAGCAAGATAAACTGCATTCAAAATAACTTTAAAATACACAAAATACCTGGGAATAATCTACCAAGGTTCATTCATGACTTATATAACTACAAAGCATTATTTATGGATGGGATGGATATACCAACATAATAAAAATGACAACAGCAACTAATTATAGATTCTGTATTATGCAATCTAACTTACAAGTATTTATTTATAAAAGTAGAAAGAATAGCAATTTATTTGAAAGAAAAAAGGTCTACAATCTTGAGGAAAATTAATTAAATAAAACCATGTGGGAATGAATATGACCTAACACCATCAGATCTAAAACTATTATTATAAAAATAACCATCAAAACTATTTGATAGTAGTTGAAAAATAGATCAGTGGAACAGACTACATAAGCACAACTAAAAAATAAATGAACACAGCAGCCCAGTATTCAATAAACTTCAAATATAAACTACTGAACTTCTTATTTGACAAGAACTGCTAAGAAAAGTGGAAAATGATGTGGAAGAACATAAATTTAAACTAGTACTTATGATATGTAAGACAGTAGGCTCCAAATAGATGAGACATAAATAGTCACATTTTTAAAAAAATAGAAGAAAATGCAAGATGATACTATTAACAACCATTACTATAGTGGGAATTCTTTTATAAAAAAGGGATAAAAGTGACAGACAAAATAGACAACTCTGACTACGGAAAATTTTTAAAAATGGAATCAACAAAAAAATCAAAGCAGCTAGAATAAGAGAAAATGTCAAGGGGGGAAAATCTCGTCAGATCTGATAACTCTTAATACTTCAGTGGAACTCACTGATGCAAGTATTTCTGCTAACAATATAGAACACAATCTATTCCTGCTTGTATACTCTATTGCAACTATAGTTCATACGCTCCCCTAAATTTTCCAGGGGGAGGGATTTACCTAAAGTTGTAGGGTGCTATTCTTGCATGGGCTGTCAGTTATTCCTTATCCTACACATGATAATATCACACTTTCATTTTTTATAAAATATTTCTTGGATAATATCCTTTAACTTATTTCTTCCCTGGTTTCCTTCAAGTCCCAGCTAAAATCCTTAGGACAGGAAGTCCTTCCTAATACTTCTTGATTCTACTGCCTTTCCCCTGTTAGTTATTTTCTATTTGTCTTGTAAATAGCTTATTTGCACATTGTTTTTGCTTGCTGTCTCCCCCATTAATTGTGAGCTTCTTGAAAACAGGGACTATCTTTTGCTTTCTGAGCCCAGCTCACTGTACATTTATACTATCTATATAAAAGAGATACACCCCCCCCGAAAGACAAGGGGTGGGGGGGGGGAAGAGAGGAGAGAGGGAGAGACAGAGGAGAGAAGACATGGATGTATTCTATAGGTTGTCCTAACTGAATGACATAATCCTAGCAATAGGCATTATTCATCTATTTGGTTTTTCCTGTCTGAATAATTAGGTCAAAGTCTAGAGAGTGATTAGAGATCTCATTTAGGAGACTCTGCAACGTTCTGGTGCTTAAAGCAATCAACACAATGCCAAAAGGAACACCTGGAAGACCTTACCATCTACAAGTAATCCTTTTTTAATTTGAACTCTGATAGATCTCCCTCCATTACAGTGTTGAACACTTTTGACAGGCATACATTTCCCTATTTAATGTTCTACTTGATACTGGTAATCAGAAGGTCAAACAAAGTTACCTTCTTTGTTTATATCTTTCAAAGAACTTCATATAATTATGACATGCATGGGAGACAAACTGTTGTAGAACTTTTAAGGTGGCATTTGCTCTACCAAATCAAATGCCTTTCTACTCAACAATGGGATCCTGTATTTTGAACATCTTTTGAAAATCTGCACGATGGCAGAAATGTAGTCTACTGTAGAATATCATACATGTTAAAGCTTACTAATACCTTTTAATACCTTCAATAAGCCTGTCTTTGATGCATTCAAAAATCTACGTAGATGGGAAAGTATTTCACCTTTTAAAAAAATGTAAACAATCTTTTCCCCATTCTTAGCATCTTTCCCTCCTTTACATACACTAAGAAATGACTCCTCAATTCCCTCAAGATCGTGTTGATCAAATATAAAACAGAGTCTGTGTTGAATACTTCTACCAGGTTGTTTTCTTCAGCAGCAATTCTGCTTTCTCAAAAAAATACAACTAAGACTATCTTTGATGGTGAAAAGAATTTGTTATAAAAATTTTGATCTTCATTAAAAAGTTAAAACTTGGAATTTAAAGAATGTGTATTATATAACCAGAAATGAGGTGGTATGTGTCTGTATGTTTTGTGTGTGCATGTGGGTTTTATGAAAAATCCACAAAAGTCTGAATAAGACACCATACTACAGTTGTACAGTCTTAATCCTGCATTTTTTTGACCATAAAATGTATGATGGTGCTTATTACCAAAGATATGAGGGGCTTAGGGTTACAGAAAATTCACTTCTTGACATTAAACAACTTGGACAAATATTTTACTTAATAGACTAATAGATAATAAACTTCCACCTCTATAGAATTTGTAAGGACTAACTAGCAGTTTAAACTTCAGGGGCAAGGTTCCTAAAAATTAAGTTGACTAAATAAAACATTTTGGGTACGCTTAAAAAAACATTTCTAAGGCTCCATTATAAATTGAATTCATAGTCTTTTGAATGACTCTAATTTTTAAGGTACATAAAATATGTTTGTAAAATGATGTTCAAATATCAGAATGTACTAGGAACACCTGAAATAAGATAAGCACAGAAAATTTCCCAACTGGAGGAAAGCTGAAGCCCTAATGCTAATAGTCCTTGAAATTTTTTTTAACGTGTCTTTTTTTTTGGGAAACAAGCAGTTGGATTGGTTAAGCTTTTGATTTTTTAATATTAAGAGTGTTGTTTAAAAGGTTTTTATATGCTTACATGGTTTCTTTTGAATAGGTGAAAAGATAATGAAAATTATTTTCAGGTTCTTTGAAATGACTGAAAAGGGGAAAACAAACATTTTAAAATACAGTAGAACTTTGAATACCTTTTAGTAAGTAATTATAAATTTTACTTCAGGTTTTCCTTAATGGGTGAAAAATAGTTTATAATTTTTCTAGTTAAATTCAACTATAACCATTAGTAATTATGGAGCTGGTAATTACAACCTACAGGGGGAAAAATTCATATTAAGAACTCCAGTTATTTTTAAGCAACAATTTGAAGTTTCAAGAGCATCAACTTCTGTGTTCATGTTTTATAAGATGCATTAAGTTCTGGAATTGTGTTTCTGATGAATGTAATGTTGATAAAGAATATGCAGAAAATAAATTACACAGCCAAAAAAAAAATTTAGATCTTGTCCATCCTTTGTCTGTATTTTCTTCCACTATCATCCATCTATCCATTCTGGATGACTTAATTGGGTCTCTCCAAAGTTTTCTTTAAGCCTGTTTTTCATTTCTTTCTGTTTTAAGGAGTGATATGCTATTGCTCATAAGCTTTCACCAAGATTTAACAAATGAGCTTATATTCCTAACTAATGTTGACTGTTGCTCCTCCACTTGACAAGCATATCAACTGTTTGCTGACTGATGGTTTTTAGGATATTTTGGTCTCCCTGCTTTGGTAATTAATTTATATTGATTAAGCTTCTATGCAAAATTGCTAGTCCTGTCATTTGTTTCCTATTTTTTTTTAACCATCTTATTTATGATGAGTTATGGGTCATTCATTTATTTATTTCACTGTACACCAAATGGGAATTTGTTAAGAAGCTCAGACAGAGTTCTCAGTCTGAATTTCCCTCCCTGGATCCCAAGACCCAATATGATTTAGTTGTACTGAAGTAGGCACTTCACAGTTGGAGCAGACACTTAATTTTTAACTCCTAAATCAGGCCATGCTGCCTCCTCAGTCGTAATAGCCTGAGCAGTTCTAATAGGGCAAGGAAAGGGATAGATGGCATACAATCCTGCTGCTGGTATGGCAGCTCTACTTTTACTTTACTTAGAAAAATATAGTTCTTCACTTTCTAGGGAGCAAGACTGAGAAAAAAGGTTCTCAGTAAGAAGAGGCAGCTGGACAGGCCGCTGGGGCCAGTTCTATCAATCCTAATATGATGTGTTATTTAAATAGCATGAGTTGGTATTATTTAATTGCATGGCATATATTTTTCCTTATTTCTGTGACACTCATTGGAGCATAAGCTGCTATTTCTTTGGCAGTCTTTTTTCAAATGCATATCATGAGTACCAACATCTTCTCATGTTACTTTGGACCTGTGATAAAAGCAACTCTACCAATTCCTTTAGTTATCTCTCCCAATAGAACCTATAAGCCACTCTTCCATTTAGCTGTACTTTCCTGGTGTCTTGTTTTGTTTATAGTGAGAGTATCAAGATTGCTAATATTCATTACCTTCAGTAGCATGCCTAACCACTGGTCTATGCATAAACATCTCTATCTTTAGTGTATCAACAGCTAAGTTAATGTTTATAGATATTCTAAAACTTGTGTGATTCTTATTACTTTTTCTCTGATAAAAGTCTGATATACAACATATTAGCAATTTACACATACATATCAAACTAGGAGCCATTGCCTGGTGGAATGAGGCACCTAGGTGGCACAGTAAACTGAGTGCTGGATCCAGAGTTTGCAACACCTGAGTTCAAATCTGGCATCAGGCACTTATTAGGTAGGCAAGTCACTTAACCTGTCTGCCTCAATTTCATCATCAATAAAACAGGAATAATAATAACATCTAATTGTTAAGAGTTGTTGTGTTGATAAAATGAGGTAATACTTGTAAAGAGCACTGCAAAGCTTAAAGTGCTGCACAAATGCTAGGTAGCTATTAATGGATAGAGTCAAACAGCATCAAAAAGCAGTTTTGAAAAGAATACAAGTAATTAGTACTAAAGAACAGAAAAATTAAAAAGTGGAATAGACTAACATAAGCAAAATTCAGAAGTAAGCACCCAGTGTTAGCTAAACTAAAGAGCATAAACCAGCAGCAAAAGTACTGAATAGAGGATTAGACAAAACTGCTGGGAAAACTAGAAAGTATTTGACTGTACATTACAATAAATTCCAAATGAAGTTAGCTAAAAATAAGAAGTAGCATTATGCAAATGTTAAGATAATCAGCAGTAATTAGATTTTACCATGAGACAGAAGTGACCCAAAAAAAAGACAAAACAAATAACAGTGACTTAATTAAACAACCTTTGCCCCCCCCCCAAAAAATAAAAAAAAACCAATGCAAGGAGAATATGAAAAAACTATTTATGGAGAAAATGATTTTTGGATTAATTATCTCATCTAAAAGTCAGATATTTTAAGATACACAGAGAACTGAGAAAAATAAAGTCTAAGATTCATTCCCTAGTGAATAAACTGTGAAAGTATATAAGCAATTTTCAAAAGAAAAATTGAAAATCATTTTTAAAAGTTGTCCAAAATTATTAATAATTAGAAATCTAAACAACTCTTGAGTTCTGACCTCATACATATTAAATTGGCAAAGAGAAGTTGATGAGAAATATTAGTGTTGAAGGAGAGTGTAAAAACACTATTGTACCAATGGTGTCACTGTGAACTATTTAGAATTATGCAAGAAGTTATTAACATTATCATACTCTTTGACATAACATTTGGAGTAAAAAACTGGAAACGAATAGGTACCCACTGATAGGGGTATGTGAATGTAACGGAAAATTAGTGTGCTATTACAAACATATAGTTGTAAAAGAAAATTTTTATGGGAGAAGGGGCAGGAGGAGATGGACTTGAGCTGAATAAAGAAATCAAGTATAAATCAACTATAAAAGTGATCTGGAAGACTTTGGAATTGTGAGGGCCAGAGACTGAATTTGAGGAGGAGAAATTTTAGAACACTTGAAAAGTTAAAGGACAAGAAGTGTTGGAGGTGGAGAAAAAAGTGTTAGAGAGTTAAAAAAAAAAGATGTCCTAGAGGTAAGTAAGAACTTGATCTAAAGGAGAAGCAAGGTGATGGAGAAGAATCTTAGTAGAAGGAACTGGGAAAGGAAAGAATTTTGGACAGAGGATGAAAACCCAAGGTGAAGGAGAAACAGCAGCAATGCCTTAAGATGAATAAAGAAAAGGAAGAGAAGTGGAAAAAGAAAAAAGACTCAATGAAAAAGTAGCTGATAAGATGAGGCAAGTAAAATAAACTGCCTAGACAAGTAAGAGGTTAGAGAGGGGAAAACGATGTACGTGGCATTTATGAGAAACCAAAGAGATTATCAAGTATTAACGAAATGATGTAGTAACAAATCTGGAGTTATGTTCACCCAAAAGCAGTTTGCAATTGTGATTTTATAGAAGAGTTACTAGCAAGAAAGACAAAACTTAGTAAGAACCTTACTTCTAGCAAGTATGGCAAGAAGGGAATATTTTGCAGTTGCCTACACTGATTATGCAGTGTTTACATTTCTTTTGACAACCAAGTGACTGCTAAGAGCTGACTGGTTCCTGATCATTAAAAAAAAAAAAAAAGAATGGAGAAAGAACATTCAACTTTCTAGGTTACCAGGGACAAAATCTTCACTTGAAAACTGGAAGAACTTCAGTGTAAAAACTGAGAAGGGAAAAGGGAAAGAAGAAGTAAAAGGAAATCTTGACCTATGTCAGGAGGCTGGAATGACATCACAAAAAAAGAGCTAAAACAAGGCAGATTTTAGTTATAAAACTAATTTGGGGGCGCTCTTAAAGAAAAGGGAGCTAGATGCTCAAAGTTCGCTATTGTCCTCAAAGGAACGATTATTATATAATTCTAAATACTTTGTCAGGTGAGATTACTTAATAGCTAGAAACCAGCAGTAGTGATGATTCCTGCTGAGGTGATATTTAGGTACCTACTTAATGACCTGATAACAAAAAATGTATGTGGTCTTCCCAAAATATGCATTCACATAATCTACAAAGATGTGTCAAAATAAATATTGTCCTCTTTACATGATTCATCTGGGTATAAGTGATAATGCCAGAAGAAATATAAACATTGTTCAAGATTATAAAGCTCTGGGCAAGACTTGAGACAAAAGGTCACTGTTGCTAAAGAGAACAAAGGAATAGGAGAAAAAAAACACTTTTATTATGTGAAAAATTGGTTAAGAAGCAAGTATCTGTGAATGGGATTTAAATCTCTGGATCATGTCTTAAAATAAAGGAACAAGCTCTTGGACAGGCATGAGACATAAACCCAGAGGGGTGATGGTGGCAGCTTTTATCAGCTTGAGAGCTGACTGTTAAAGTTTTCAGTGTGAGGATTTATACCTCAGAAATCCACAAATGCTAGAAATCAGGGCTTGATCTGTTATCTTGTTATTTGTCTAGACATAACAAAGTGATGAAGAAAATGTTAATGATGACTATTGAACTTAAAGGTGTGTTGTACACACATATTTTCCTCCTGAAGAGCCAGTTCTTAAACATTTACCACCACACTCTTGGACATCCCTAACTAGGGCTAGTAAGAAATTAACTGCCCAAATTCTTGTACACCAAATCAAAAGAATTATAAAATAAAAAGGGAAAAATCCTACCTAAGGATCAAGCTAGACAGCTACAATGTAAGAATGCTAACTGATGTACCCAGAAGATCAAATGGTAAAATCTAAGAAAAGAATCAGCAATAAAATCAATGGCCTCAGATGTCCTTACATATTTGCACAAAGGATGGGCAAAAAACAACATGAACCAGAGACCCTAGGACAGTGAGGAAAATATGACCTCATGGCTCAAATAGCTGATACACAGGGGATGACACCCCTGACTGGAATATGGCTCTGGAAGAATATACCTTATTCAAAAGAAACAGTGGGGTGGGATAACATAAGAAAATATAATCAGGCCAAAGTTCCAGCATGAAACAGTAGGGAAGGAGCCCAGCAAGCACCAATTATGAACTTGGCCCCCAGCATCTTAGCCAATCACTGTCCCCATAAGCCATGAAAAACAGGCTATGAAGTGAGGGATGCTGATTACACATCAGAAGCAAGGCTATTTCTGCATAAAAGTAGAAGAGCAAGTCAACCAAGTTGCAATGCTGTTTACCACACAAATCTCACAGATGCTGGTGCCTGTGTTGGTATTAGTGGATGTTGTGTGATACAAGATTTTATGGGTCGGGATGTAGCTCACTCCCTTACCTACAAACATCTGAGGAATCTCTCTGGTAATTGTGATCCACACACTAGCCAACAGTCCAAGAGCTCTTCAGAATTTGTGCGTTGTGTCAAGGATTGTCGTTTTCCTTTCCTGGTATAGTTACAGACTTACAAAACAATCTAAATAATGAAGAATGGATATGACAGACCCTCTTATCTCTCTAATCAAGTCCCAAATTGAGCCCTCTTTGATTAACAGCTTCAAACATGGGGTGAAATGAGCAAGACGAAATTTAGTAGGGATAAATGTAAAAATTACAAGTGAGTCATACCAAGCTTCTTAATGACAAGGTTTTTTGTTTTCTCGCCTTTCTTTGTATCCTCGATGCTTAGTACAGTGCACGGCACCTAGTAGGCACTTAATAAATGTTTACTTGTTGACCTGATCTGACTAAAAAATAAATTTCACAAGCATAAGACAGAGGAGAAATAGTAGTTTGTTTGAAAAAAAGGGGGGGGGGCAGTGTTTAGTGGACTGCTAGTTCAATATGAATCAAATTGTGGTATGTGGCCAAGAAAGTGAATGTGACCTTAGGTTACAATGACAGAGTCATAACTCCAAGAACAGTTTTGTTGTATTCCACCTTTGTTAGACCCTGTCTATTCATTTCTAAGCGACACATTTCATGAAGTACAAAGATAATCTGGAAAGCATCCAGAGGAAGGCAACCATGATGATGAAAGGCTTCAAGGCGAATTCTGAAGGAACTGGGCATACTTAACTAGGGGAAGAAAAAATTTAGGGGACACATGAGACCTGCTTTCAAGCATCTGAAGGGGTATCACCTGGAACAGAGAATAGACATGTTCTCCTAGCCTTTACGAGTAATACAGAAATGGGTAGAAGTTTCAAAAAAGCAAATTTAGGCCAAATTAGAGCTATTAAAAAAAATGAAATGGGTTGCCTTCAGCAAGTAATGTTTTCCTCCTCATTGGAGGTCTTCAACCTGGGGAGACTTGTATGAAATAAAAAAAAGCATACAGAAAGCAAAGTAGAAGAAAACTACATACGATTACAATGATATAAATGAACACAACACCAAAACCCAGCATAATTCAACTTAAATGCAACGACCAATACTGATTTCAGAAGGCAAATGATTAGATTTGGGGGGGGAAAAAGACAACCTCCTCCCTTTTTACTAGATATTGCTTATGTTGTTTAATAGGAGTCATTGTGTTGGTTAGTTTTATTTAAAGATTTATCTTTCCTACATAGAAGAGATCAATAGGGGGAAAGTTTATTTGGTGAAATAATTCTGGCATGAAAGATAGAAGGCATCAATAAAAGCAATGAAAGGAAAAATGTGTTATACACAAAAGGAGAGATATACACACTCTATCTATGGATACACCCTATGAATGACATTTGCATATTATGAGCAAACCTCACCATAATGTTACAAAATACAATTGCCCTGCCAGGATTAGAGGTAGAACAGTTTCTTTTGAAGCTAACTGCCACATATTATGTGGTTCTGCAAAACTCTGTATTTTTCACAATCAATTAATACTTTTCAATAGGCCAAAAATGCATCTGTATGTGGGCTCCTAGAAAATACATTTTTAGTTTTACTCAGATTGTCCTTTGGAAATTCATGACACAGTAAGTTTATGGGAAAAAATTACAACCTATTACCTGAGAGTCTTGCCGTTTCTTAATTGCATGCTTATACAATTTGTGTAGTTTTCTTGCATCAAATTCTGTGAACTTGGACACAAAAATCCACAAATTCCTAGGAGAAAAAAAAGATTCTTTATCTTTACGTAGAATAATTTAAGAAAAAAATTCATGTTTCTTGTTCTCTTCACCTCATTCAATGGAAGATAGACTCCCTCAAACTGCAGACACGGTATCTGAGAAGACACATACACAACAGGCTTCCAAAAAGAACTCCTACATCTTACATCATTTACAATGGAAAGTAGTGATGACATTTGAACTTTTAAATCTCAAAGGACATCTTCTTAACCTATGTAAGGCGTGTCAGTCTGCTTTCAGCTACTTTTCAGATTTATCTCACACTACTGTTTTTCAACACACCGTTGCATTCCAGCCAAATTGACCCACTCACTACTCCCCAAAGTTAGTATTCTGTCATCAAACTTTTGCATAGGCTGTGTTGTATGCCTACTGATCAAAAGAAGTAAACAAGCAAACTGTACAGTAAACAAAAAACCACATACTATGTGCCAGGCCCTGTGCTAAGTGCTTTACAAATATTATCTCATTTGAATCTCATATCAATGCTGGAAAGTAGGTTCTATTATTATCTCCATTTCTTAGTTGAGGAAACCAAAGCCAACAAAGATTAAATGACTTGCCCAGGGTCATATGGCTAGAAAGTATCTGAAGTTGGATTTGAATTCAAAGGTTCTATACACACAAAAAAAATTTGTTAAAGCATTTTTTATAGTAGCAAAAAACTAAAAATTAAGTGTTCATTAAATGGGGAAGGGCTAAAATTCAGTGTAACTTGGGAAGACTTGTATGACTTGATAAAAAGCAAAGTAAAAAAGTAGAGAACAATTTACATAAGAAACCAAGTAATATAAAGGAATTAAGTCTGAAAAAGATCAAAACTCGCATCAATCCAGTAAGCAATCATGACTGCAGAGGAATGATAGTGAAACATACTCCTTCCCCTCTCTTAAAAGGATGCTGGACTAGAGATGTGAAATGAAGCATAAAATATTCAGATATGGTCAATGAGTCAGTTTGTTTTCTTAATTAAACTTCTTTGCTCCAAGGTAAGTTTCTATATTTCTTTTGCTCCAAGGAGGAATTAAAAAAGAGATGAATTAATATTTAGCAGAATCACCTCCAATGTAATTTCAAAGATGGATTTTTGTTGATTTTGTGGATTAAAAATGCAATTGACATGACAACAGTTATTTGTCACTTGCTTTTTCAAAGGTACATCTGCCACCTAGTGGTTTAATGCAAAAACATAGAATGATATACAATAATGCCACACTACAATATCAATATAAAGAGAAATATGGCTTTGAAATTAATTTAAGTTACTTTTAAAGCAATTTACACAGCTTAACAAAGTTACAAAAACTTCACAAAGCTGAAGGGGATAAACTGAAACACACAACAATATGCAAATGGATAATTACCTAATTATAGCTTAAGACTGAAAAATATCACTTACTTTCTCCACTGCTTAATTTGTTCAGGATTTGTATATTCTTTTAGACATTCAGTGATATGATCACCAATTTTGATTAGACACTGTCTAGTATGTTCCAGCTGTTCTCTTTCTGAAAGCCCCTTTTCAGGTCTATCAAGCTGTTTCAGGGCTGCTTTGACAGGCCTCATTCTTTCTTTGCACTATAAAATGGGGAGGGGAAAAAAAAGGATAATATGTGTTAAAAAGGTGAATTCTAAAATATCATTCATCTTTTAAATTATATTTATAATTGATAAATATAGCATTATTCCAAACCAGATTAAACAATAAAACTCACTTCACGGTTCTTAAAAGTCTGTTTTACTCCAGGTTTTCTTTGTAAAAGTAATAACTTATACATAGTCTGAAATCACTATATTTAAATATAGTAAAAGTACTGAATTATACTTGACACAATTTTAAAAAAATTTACACTAGTGGATACAACTTTAAAGTCTCTTAGATATATACTATAAGGAGACAATTTTTTTTACAATATAATGATCTTCAGTTTTCTATAATAATTAAGGTATATATCCTTTCAAAGAAATGAAAATCAATGGTAAAGGTTCATATCCTGATATATGTTACAAATCAATGTTTACATGCCTATCATAAAATCTATATGTCATTAATAAATATGATAAATACCTATATTGCTTAAAAATTACCATGGCAAAATGCCAGTTAAAGGCTACCTACTTGTGCTGAACCTGCTGCTGTTAGTTACTGTCCTAGATCTCCAAGTGAAGTTCTTTAAGGGAGTCTTTCTAGGTGACAACCTGGGTGCAAAGTGCTTTCCTTTTTATCACTTTGGTAGTGGGTCCAATGGCATTATATTCTTGGCAATTTTTTTTTCTTCTAGAATAACACTTATTTGGACATGCACACCAGATGAAGAAATGACCTAACAAAGTGTTTGGCCTTTTTTTACTAATCATTTAACACTGCTCTAATTGTCAAGATGAGCCACTTCAGAAAAATAAAACAAAAGACTACTCTCAGATGATGTCTTGGCCTATAGAATCAGTGAATCCAAGATTCATCGTGTAAATAACGCTTTCATGCCACAACTGACTGAAACTACAACCACAGTAGGATTTCTGGTTGATGGAGAGTTCACCAATTTAAGTATGCACTTTCTTAGAGGCACAAATTCTACACCATTTGGCAAACTAGAAACATATAGTAGAGTTACAGGGACTGAAGTTGTTCAACACAAGGCAGGTATCAGATGTTTTTAGACTAGATTCCTAAAACGTGACTGTAAGTGGGAAGTGCAGCTACCAAAGTCTAAGTTATAAAAAATCACAGGAATGTACATGAATTATGACTTGGTTTTTGCTTTCACCTTTTAATGGCATGGCAGTAATGGGTACTGGCATAAATTTTATTCATTTTTAGAGCACTGGCTGCTAAATGGGGTGGAATGGGTAGTAAAGCCAACTTGTCAACCCTTAGAATTAGCCCTTTGAACTTATTCAGGTTCATTCAATGCCATTCATCAAAATTTACCAAGTACATACTTTGTACAACACACTGCACTATTAACTAGGGGAGATACATAATTTAGACCCAGTCTCTGTTCTCATGGAGCCTATAGCTTAATAGGGGCATATGACAATGTGTATTCAGTAAGTATTTGAGAAAACAGCAGAACAAAGTTCTATGTGAGGGGGATGATCACCATGTTATTGGTGGTTTCACAAATGGTATGATATTTGAGTATGGAAGTAGTCCTCCAGCAGTACCTATGTATATTCTATTGCACCAAAATGTGAATAAAGAAAGTGGCTAATGAGAAGTCAACAGGCATAAGAGTTGTAAATGGTGCTGAGGACAAGATAGGGAATACACTGTCTTTATCTGTATGGACTAATGGACAATTAGATTTGGTGCCTAGCACATCATATAGTTTGGGAACTTAATGAATATTTGTTGAATTAAATTTGGCAAAAAGGGTTCTCCTTTTTTGGATTTTGAGAGAAAAGTATCAGTAAATAGGTGGAAAAAAAACAGATTTTAGGGGGTTAATTAATCAATGGTCGATAAGGAAATGAAGGAGGAATAAAATACTGCCTAGATATGCTTGGTAGAGGAGGAGAGACAGAATTAAAAGATCAACATCAAAGAATGATTGAGAACAAAAGATGGGAAATAATGAGATCTAAGGCACAAATGAAAGGAAGGTGGCAAACTCACCTTACGAGATGAGAAAAAAAAAGAATATAAGTGTAAACACAGAGCTACTTGAAGTAAAGAGGCCAGAGAGGCAATAATTCACTATGGGTGTCTTAAATCTCAGAACAGTAGCAGGTAAAAGTTTTATGATAAGAATGATAGGGATGAGGACAGTATGTTATAAGGTAATCCATGAGAAGACTAAAAGGAAATAATGAAGCATCTACTGTAATGCAGTGGAAGGAATGATGGATTTCAAGTCAGAAGAGTGGGATTCAAATCTTAGCTGTTACTATTATCTACATGAACGACCTTGGGCAAATTATTCAATTTCTCTGAGCCTCAAGTTCCTTGTTTGTAAAATGAGATTAGATGACACCTAAGGTGCCTTTTATTTGCAAATCCTATGAACCAGAAAACTGATAGTGAGACAGGACCATGTTTGTTCTAAGAGGTGAAGAGGGAGCACCTTCCAGGCATAAGCAGCAGCTTGTGCAAAGACATGGAGGCTGGAGATAAAATATCATGTACCATGGATAAGCTAGCAGACCAATTTGGCTGAAAGGTAGAATGACTGATAAGATGTAATGGGTAATCATCTTGGAAAGACAGGTCATAGTCAGACTGTCAAAAAGTCAAAGAAAGGAGTTTGTAGCTTATCTAAATGGCAATGAGGGATGGGGAACCTGTGTGTGTGTGTGTGTGCGCGCATGCGTGCGTGCAGGGCTGGGAACACTGAAGCTTCTTGATCAGGAGTGACATAATCAGATACTTTAGGAATATAACTATGATAGCTGTGTGGAGAATGGGTTGCAGAGGGAAAAAAATTGAATCAGGGGGACCAATTATGAGGCTATTGCAACAGTCCAGGTGGGAAGTGAAGGAAGCCTGGACTAGGGTGGTTGCAGTGTAAATAGAAACAGTGACTAACACATAGCAGGTAATTAATAAATATTGGCTGACTGAAGTGAAAGGAAATGGGGTCTCTAGACTTGGAAGTTCCGGAGATGACAGCTGAACACAAAGAGAGCTAATAAAATCACTGAGAGACAATATCCATCAAACCTTTAGATTCATTAGTTCCCTGCTTTTTGGAGCATATAGACCTCTTTCGTTTCCTTCATGATCTCATAATTTCACAACATTTATGTCAAAGCAGTCTTGTTTGACATGACAGTACATATTTAGATATCTAGCAAAGCACAATAAATCCTCATGAAAGCTATCTTTAGAGTCCATGTCCCAGACTGTCTTATAGGTAAGGCAACTTTATACAGCCTAACTAAATTCCCTTAGGGAGCAATCCAAGATGTACTCTTTTTTATCTTGAATTCCATCTACAATAAATGGTATTTTAAGTGAGGTGTTAGACTATTCTAGATGACAAATGATGTAATTAAGAAACAAAAGACCTTAGAATTAGGGGACAATTTAATAAAATACATCCCATGTCCTTACTGAAAATGTCCTATAAAAAAACTTTCTGTAAATGTTATAAATGCCATTATGATGGGAATCAATTTGAATTACAGCATTATTCAATTTAACTCTAATATAGTTTTTTTAATCTGCAAACTACAGAAACTAAATTATAAAAATACAGTTTCAATTGAAATAATATTAAAATAACTCAACGCTGAGAAAAAGCCTATTACTTACAACACTGAATGTCTTCTGGTCCAGCTCCTCAGAATCCTCAGATATAGGAACTGGTTCACCACTTGCAGTGATATGAACTGGAGCATCTGAAATTGTGGATTTCTTAGATTTTTCTTTGCTATCAGATTTGGTTTCACTGAGCTAAGAGGAAAAAAAAAAACAAAATAATTCTAGAAAACTGACTAGAGCAAAAAATGTACCTTTCTAAACTTTAGACTCAATAGTACTTATTCTCACTAAATTTCTTAAAATCCTACCTTCCCCAAATTTAACCAGAGAAATGAAAAATGAAGAAAATGTGTAAACTTCCTGTAATTTCTTTCTATATTAAGTGACCTTTGGTAAGTCACTTAACCTCTCTAAGCTTCAAATTTATTCATCTGTAAAAACAGGATAATAATATATTCACTAGTAATTCTTGTATTACCTACCCAAAAGGACTATTGTGAGGATTAAAATGAGACAATGTATGCAAAGTGTTTAGGTATAAAGTGCTACACATATATTATTTTTATATCAAGGACATATTATCAATTTGTTTCCAAACTGTTTTTCTTCTCTGCTGGAGGTAGAAATAATAAGGCCTTTAAGGGAAAGGTTTTCACCATAACTAAAATATTGGAGGAATTGTTGGACACTATTTCTTCCCCGGATATGAATATTTTATTCAATTTTCCATATTTTAAAGCTGCATAATGTGATTGTCATACCTTTTCTTCCTTTATGTCTTTGTCTTTCTGCATAGCTTCTTTTATTTTGCTTTCTCTTTTTTCTTTAATATCTTTTTCCTTTATATCTTTCTTATCCTCCTTTTCTTTTCTCTCCCTTTTAAGATCTCTCTTATTTTCCTTTTCTTTTGCTTCCCTTTTTTCTTCTTGTTCCTTCTTTATACAAACATCTGGCTCAGATTTTTCTTCACTGTCTTTTTCTGCTTTTACTTTTCTATTTGGATGTTTCACAGAAGTGATCTCATCCTGCAAAGTGCAAAATTTGCACCATATTACTAACCAAGTCTCAGCAATAGCTAACTAATTAAAAATTAATAATCCCTTCTACAATAAGGGGCACTTGCATGAATACGGAATCTGAATAAAAGGACTTCACATCCCATTGATACATGCAAGCTTTTCTTGTAATAAAATGAAAGCAAGCAACCCCATCAAATATTCATAATGAACTAGGAAGGAAAAAAATTCAAATGGCAAATATTTGAAAGAAAGGACTTTTAGTGATATGTAGAACTTTGCATAAATTGAGCCATGAAATATGAGTCATAAAGAGAAATTCCATGTGGGAAAACTATGGCAGATGACTTAACTCAAGTTATTAAGGTAAATAATCAATAAGAGACTCATCAAGTATCTTTAAAAGGGCAAAAAAAAAATTCAATGATTTTAAAAAACATTCTTACCTTGTCATCATCCTCATCAGATTTGTCTGAGGGCAATGGAGAAGAATCACTCCTTATTTCTTCTCTCGTTTTAACAGACTTCACCATTTTATTCTTCTTAGTCCTTATTTTCCTCCTCTTTGAATTTCCCTAAAAATAAGGATTTCACTTTCATACTAATCAACTCTCTAGATTCCATTTTGTAGAACTTACTTCATTACTAAATTTAAAATACTGAAACACCACAAATATTTACACCCACTTTTAATTTTTTTAGTGACAAGCAATTAACAATCATAAAAACAAATCCACAAAGATAATGGAGGTCAAGAAATAAATTATGTGGAATTCAATAACTCCCCAAATCTAAACCATAAATATTAATTGTAGTTGTTTCTATACTCAAAGAGTGAAGAGGTTAGGAACACTTTTCCTCCCAGGGCATGTATCAAAAGTAACAGTGAAAATTATTCCAAATTTCATGAATTTCCAATTGCTGCCCCTACTAGTCTTGGACAAAACTGAAAAGTCCATAGTTTATTTTCCTACCTCTCTTTTAGTAATCCTATCTCACCTCTAGGAAGTCATCTTCCCCAATACTAATACCTTCATGACTTCTGCCTAAATTTTCCTCTGCAATGTACCCACAAGCTCCCTTCTTCCAATCTCCATCATTTTTCTAAATGTAAACTTCTGCCTTCTCATTCTACCACAACACCCACCTAAAAAGGAGTCAGCTATATGGTATCCCGTTTCTGCTATTTTCTGTCCTAGGATTCATGATGGAAGTGAGATATTAAAAATTAAGGAACAAAAATGAGAAAAGTAAGAAAAATTACACTTCAGATAATAAAATTTTTGATCAAATTTATAGAAACCCAATAGTAAATGAATTGTACTTACTGAACCAGAAAGTCTCTGAGCTTCTTTTTTTGCCAGATCTTTATTAAGTAATTTAATGAGGTAGTCTGCTCGGGTCTGCAACTGCTTTGCTTGGGGTTTTTTATCAGGATCATCTGGTAGAATCTGAAAAATAACTAACTTTTAAAGTCTCCTCATATTAAATAATTAATAATAACAACAGTAATAATAATAATAGACAACATTTATGTAGTTCTTTAATGATTACCAAAAACTTTACATGTATTATATCATTTGGTTTTCTATGTAGCAACATTACTTATAAGAAGTTAAAAAAAAAGATGACGTGAAAAATCTGCTTTGACCCTTTTCCACAGGATAGGAAAGTTCCTGACTGTTCCATGGGAATGAACTCTCAAAGAATATAAAGCATTAAATAACAATAAAAAGAACTTCCTCAAAGATAGAATTATACTACTTTTCTAAAGACTCTCCAAAATGGGAAGAGATCAATGGTTTAAACCAGTAAAGGAGGAGAGAACTATTGTGAAATTTCTTTTTTTTTTTGTAGTCATAGAAGAGCTTTTAACTGGACACTTGATGTAATACTATGAGATAAAGAATATAGAATTCACTATAAATTTTCAGTATATAAAAAAGTTTAAATACTACACTATGCAGTGACTTCACAAAGTGTGTATGTATGTATGTACAGCCTCCTAAACACAGTGATAAATGATATCGCCTATATGGAGATTTCACAGCATGAATTTTACAGAGAGCTCTATAACAGGGATTTAGTAAATAACTTTATGAACATTTATTTTCTTTGAAGGCTAACTTTAATACAAATTTTAAAACCTTAAGTTTTTCCCTCTCTGACAATTCAAAATAAAATGATTATTAGATAATTGTTAGAAAGCTTTTTCCTTACCCCAAATATAAATCTAACTCTTCCCAAAGCCTACCTATTTTTGCTCCTAGTGGCTAGTTAAGAACAAGTCTAATCTCTGTTTAAGGTGACAGCTCTTTAAATACTTGAGTACAGCTATCATCCTTCCCCCTTTCCTAAAATGTAAAATGCTCAAAACTGAACACAATATTCCAGATGTGGTCACACCAATACAAAGTGTACTAATAGTATCATCTCCTTATTGCTGGGTATTATGCCTCTGACTTCCTAGTTTTTGATCCTCTGTGACTAGAAATCTAGGAATATGTTTAATGAAGGCAGGGAATTCAGCTATATTTCTTTTTCTTGTTTTTTTAAGATGCCAAGTCACACACTGTTGACTCATATTGAGTTTGTAATCTACTAATGATCTCTGATCTTTTATAAACTACTTTCTAATCATGTCTCCCTCAACTTATGTATTTGTGAGATGAATTTTTTAATCCAACTGGAAGACTTTATATTTCTTTCCATTAAATTACATTTATACAGCTCAACCCAATATTCTAACCTGTGGAGGTATTCTTGGATCCTAACTCTGATAACCAAGGTGTTAGTTAATTTTCCCATATTTATGTCATTTGTACATCTGGTAAATATGCAATCCGTGTTTTATCCAAATCACTGGAAGAGAAAAGATAAGTCTACTCTAATGACAATACTGGTTCTGTTTTTGCCTTTACTGATCTTTACCTGAGATATTCTTCACTACACTGTTCCCTGCTCTGGCTTCTGATTTTCCTCTCATGAATATATCTTCCTAACATATAATGCTATGATGTCCCATTTTTTGACTATTTTTTCTTTTGAATGACGTATGTATTCTTAGAGTCATATTTTAGTCATAGGTCTCATCCCTATTTACAAATATCAGTGATACCTGTGAGATCAAATTTGCTTCCTCTCATTTGGTCCGATTTTGCTTTTAGCTCTTGGTATATAGAAATATTCAAGTAACCCAAAATTTTAAAGCACTTAATGTTTTAAATAATTATTCTGAACTTTTAAAGAAAATGTCAAATTTTTTTTATTTGCATTAGAAAACAGAAGCATTTATCAAAAGCCCATTTTTAAAGTTTAGTAAGGGATTCTTGGGGCATGTAGAATTTTTAAAAATCTGAGAACTATATTTAGTATGACTGGCTTTCTATAAGGCCATGTATTCGATTTCATGCATTTTAAAACATTCTGAGAAGTCTATAGCCTTTATTGGAATGCCAAAGGGGTCACTGACTTATAAAAAGGTTAAGTATTCCTGCCTTGAATTTGCCATAAAAAGGAGAATTTTTCAACTGGAGAGAACTTAGGTATCAGACATGTCATAGATTAGGATATTATAATGGCCTTAGATTCAGAAAGGCATGTTTGTGTCCACTTCCTGTTTTAGGAGGTAGGTGCTCAATTATCTCCATTTTACAGATGAGGAAATTCAGGCCAAGAAAAGTCAAGGGATATACCCAGAAACACACAAATAGAAAGTGTCTCACATCCACTATACATCTAGTTTCTTCACAAGAAAAGGACTAGAATGTAGATGTCCTGACTCCTAATCTAAAGCTTCAATTCAAAGAGGTAAGGGTTACGTTAATACCAAAGAAAAATTCAAAATGTGTATTGAGAATGTTGAAACTTACATACCTTGTGTGTTAAACTAAGGTCAGGATCCATTTTAATCATTTCCCAGCTGCCATACCCATATTCATAGATGCCAATTAATAGATTGGAATCATCTTCTTTGCCCCAGTCTATATCAAAGTGAGCTGCCTTTGTGTGGCATGGGATGGTATACCTAGCAAGAAAATTAATTACTCTATTAAGCCACTTTATTTTAGTTTTATATATAAAAAGAATTTTTCAAGATTATGGTCTCCAATAAAAAAATACGCTTTATTTCAATTTTAAAAGTACCTAAGATATATCATCAAGAAAAACAGATTATAACACATATAGAAACCATTAATTATCAAAAAAAAAAATTTAAATGGGGGAAACACTCACTGTTTCCTTTCTTCTGGATCTGATGGAATCGATTTGTGCAATGGTACTAATTCTTCTTCATGAGAGATGACTAATTTGGCATTCACTTGCACTCCTGATATTCGGAATGTTGGACCCTTCACTTTTCCAAGTCTACCACCTTAAAAAACATAAATTTTCATGGTATAATTATATGTAGTATGATATAATAGTATAATATATAATAATTTTACAGGATGCAAAGTATAGCAATATAAAGATAACACACTCAAAAGAACAAGTTATGGTAAATTAATACAATGGGGTACTATTAAACCATTACAAATTACAAAATTACGAAAGACTGATTTCAGAGAAACCAGAAGACATGTATGAACTGATGCAAAATTAAGTGAGAACTGGAAAAAGAACTTACATAAAAGCAACACCATAAAGACAAACAACTTCGAAATACTTAAGAACTGTGTTCAATTCAGTGAACAATCATAATTACAGAGAACTGATGATAAACAGAGGGGTGATAACAGAATGAAAGCACCACCATCATCCCAGTCCCCAGGCTTGCAACCTAGACATCATTCTCAACCTTTCACTCTCTCTCCCTCCAAGATCTAATCTGTTGTGAAAACCTTTGCAACATCTTTCCATGCTATCCCTTTTTATACTTCCCTGTAACACCACTCTCATGGTACAGGCCCTCATCACCTCAGGCCTGGACTAGTGCAACAGCCTGCTAGTGGGTCTGCCTGCTACATGTCTCTCTCCCACTCTCGTTTATCCTCCATTCAGCCACCAAAGTGATTTTTCTAAAATCCAGGTCTGATCACATCACCCTCATACTCAATAAATTCCAGTGGCCCCCCCCATCATCTCCAGGATCAAATACAAAATCCATTGTTTAGCATTCAAGGCCACCTCCTAGCTTCTTTTCTTTGAGTCTCAACTAAAATATCATTTTCTACAGGAAGCCTTTCTCAAATCTCTCTTAATTCAAGTGCCTTTACTCTATTCATTATTTTCTATTTATTCTATATATAGTGTCTTTGCTCATATTTGTTTTCTTGTTGTCTGCACCATTTGACTGTGAACTTTGTAGACTTAGCTTTTGCTTTTCTTTGTATTCCCAATGCTTAGAACAGTGCCCAGCACATAGTAGGCACTTAAGAATGAGACATACATTTTTAGACTTGGCAAATTTGGGAATTTGTTTTGTTTTCTCTTTTTTTTCCAACAGGAAGAGAGAGGGAAATTAAATTCCTATTAATGGAATAAAATAAAGTTCCCCCCCCCCAAAAGGAACCAGTAGGTGTTTCCTTACAAGGTTCTGTCATAAAAGGTCTGTGTTCAAATAGCAAGAGTCCTGTAATACAGAGAAAAAAAATTTCTCAAAACCTTATTTAATTAGTTTCACATAGAAGTCATTTTCTGGTTAAACAATATTACAAGTAAAGAAATAAACTGGTCTGCTGTATGCTGTATTGTTTTTCAATAATCCTGTATATTTTTAAAACACAGGTTTTATAGTTTATTTCATTTAATTAACCATGTACTTATTTGCTATTTTGTTTAAATTGCCTCACAGATAGAAAATGTCATTCAAGAATTTGTCTAAACTATTTTGTATATCAAAAAAGACAAGATTACATCCACTCAAATAGCCTTTTTCCATGCTTGAATTCTCCCTCCCCCAAAAAATTAATTTGCAATAAAATCATCCAGTATTTAGTACATTTGCATTTCAAATCGTTTAAATGGAATAATGAGTAACTAATCTAAACTCACTCCCAGCCATCTTTAACATATTTAAGTAAGTGATGACCAATTTCATCAACATTAAAGGATGGGATCAGATGGATAATTCTTATAACCATTTTCTTTTCTTTAAATTTTCTGGATGCCCTTTTTTTGTTTTACCCCCAGTCATAACTGTATACTGCCATCAACACCACCCAAAGAACTTTCCTCATATAACAACAACAAAAAAAAAACCGTTAAGCAAAACTACCACTTAGTGGAACCTTATCTGTTAGCACATGACAACTGTCAGAATGTGTAATATTTAACATTTCTATCAACAGCTTTCTCTCAATATCATGCAGCCTGCTTCATGCTCTGCTTTTGTCTTTCCTGCCATCCAAGAGCAGTAATTCTTTCTTTTGTTAAGACCAATAGAGAGAATCTAGGAAATATGTTGGGGATAATTTTGAGCCCTGGAGAGCCCAATGATATAACATTACTTAATTCAGTCATTTCTATAGTACAAGAAAATTTATATTCAAAATTGGTTATTTTAAATCTATATAAATTCCCTAGTGGCCTTGCAGAAGCTCCTACTGGGAAATTACTTTCTTGCTGGTTGCATCATTGTAAGATCTCCTTGATAAGTTCTAAAACTACTAAACAGGAAAAATCCAATAGACCAAGAATACATTGTCAAGGTGGGTGGAAAGGGGGGGGAGGGTGGCACAGTAGATAGGGCACCAGACCCGGAGTCATGAGTTCAAATCTGGTCTCAGACCAGACACTTCACACTTATTGGCTGTGTGACTCTGGGCAAGTCACTTAACCCCAATTGCCCCCCCCCCCATACATATTGTCCAGGCTATGACATGCAGCTAAATGGACAGTCTATATAGCTGGCATTCATTGGCATATATGCTTTGGACAGACACTGCAAATAGATGAAATAGACCCAATACTGAAAAGGTGGGTCCTTTTCACCTTTAATGACTCCAAACTTCTTTCTGAAATTAAAGGCTAACTTTTTAATATAAATATTTTAAAATTATTATTATATGATTGTGGGTTATGTAACAGTAGTCTTCAAAGAATTAAATGTGTATCATGCAGGGCAAAGGAGAGGCACATGGTATGTATAAGCAAGCTGCAACATGTAACAAATAAAGAACTATAAAGAAGTAGGTGTCATCAAAAAACTGTATAAACAAAAAAGAAGGAGGGCTGGTCATGTGCTAAGAATTAAAGATAATCACCGTATGACCTGTACCATTAAGATACTTCTGATATCACGAGATAGGAAAAAAAGAACCCTAGCATGTTAGATGGACCTCTAGCTTAAGGAATAACATGGAAAAAGAACTACACAGGATATGCAGGCCTGGATGGGTTGCTATTTGCACTGTCAAAGGGAACATTTCATCAATGAGACCATAAATCAACTTGGTTCTCTCAATGAAATTAACTTAAACAAAAACAAAAGTTAGCCACTTAAGAACACATGTTGGGCAATTTGAGGCACCTGTAACAGAAGTTAGCACTTGGTATGAATAATATCAATGAATGACACCATTCCTTTTTATCCCCATAATGTGATCCATTTCTCCTTTTCCCCTATTTTACAGGAACTCAAGTAGTTATTTCTTAAGTGTGCCATTCATAAGGGACTAGGCAAGAGAGTATGTATAGATCAGTGAAAATTCAATGAAATAAATGATTCATTTAATCAATGAAACAAAAATCTATGAATCTCTTCTGATGGCAGAAAGCATTTAATGAACAATGGGATTTAAAAATTTTTCTAAAGAAAACATGCTTAGTACTTAGTATTACTCCAATTAAACTTCAATAAGAATTGTGATCCAATATCTACATTCCTTTTTTTGCATTTTAAAGAATTTTCCAATAGTACTTTAACATTGTACCTGTTCGGTCCTGTCCAGAGGAACTATCCTTTAAAGCTTTGATACACCCATTATGCACCAGCTCCCCTAGTCGTCTGAGGTCTGTCTCTGACTTATCAACTAATTCAGCATCTCGAGCAATCGCATCTAATCTGTAATAAAATATCAGCAAAAGATTTATCAGGTATATTATAATAGGTTGTGGACTATACCAATAGCTGACATTTATATAGAACTTCAAAGTTTACAGGAGTTTTACATAAATGATCAAGGAAAGAGTAGAAGTGTAACAGGCTATCTACCTCTGGTTAAGTTACTCTAAATTCTAGTCCACACAACCTGAATAAAATACACCATAGAAATATTTAATAGGAAATAGTTTTCCCACTAGCACAGTAGTATAGTATAATATCTTCAAGGTTAAAGGGGTGGTTAAGATTTTTGTCACTTGTTAAAATGTCATTTTTCTAATCTGGAGATTATGAACCACCTGACAACTTTTAAATGAACTGGTAAGAAACAGTTGACATTTTTGATAAATAAAAGAAAGTTTAAAAGGTAATTAATAAATCGAATGAGACAGATAGCTTATATCATTTTCAATTCCTAAGAATAGATAAGACATTAATACAAATACTATTCAAACAGTTTGTTTAAATGAATAATACTCAAGTAGGTTTTCTGGAACCAAATGAAAATTAACTATTAAAATGCAATGTTTTACCTGAACAAAGAAAAGTCATCAGAATACAATATGTAATTTCCTGCATTTAGTGGACAGTTTGACAAAATTAAATTTTTAGCAGTAGTTTGGCTAAAAAAAGGGAAAAGAATACTCAAATCACTGACTATTACTGAAGTCAACAGGCCAGCTCAGAAAAACCAAAGGCTTTTCAGTTTGAATGTTGGTAAGATTTGCATAGCAAACTTATGCAAATAAGGATAGCACTAAATTATCTAAAGAATCACAGAATTTTGAGCTGGAGAGAATTTTAGAAATTAAAATACGTCAGTCTTCCCAGTGGTGGGGAAAAGGTTCTTTTAAAAATGGTTTTTTCAAAATAAGTGAAAATGAAGCACCTACATTTAAAACATAAGCACAAATTTTCTGAACAAAACAAATACAATCATCTATTTGGAAACAGTAAATTTTACTTCAAGGATAATTGCATTTACCTTTCCAGAGGACCACCAAATTTCTTGTAACTCTTGATAAACCTAACAGAAAATAATTGCTGTTGAAATGTGTGCTCAACTAAACTTCATTATTAAAGATATATAAAATTATAGAAAATAGTGATGCTTATTAATGGAAAAAAATCAAAGTATTGCTATCATGAACGAACCAAATGGACAATGCAAAGAGAATGCCCCCCCAAATCCATAGTACATACATATTAAAAAACCCAGTCTTATACTAATTTTAGAAACCAGTACAAATAAAACAATAGAAGCTAAAATTTATTTCAGAAATTATTTTATTATTTTCACAAGACAAAAAATTTTTTCAGAGCTAGACATTAAGTCATAGGAAATGTAGGCTTCAATGAATTCAGGGTGGGTGACAACCATATTAATACTCCCTTGATACAGTCAAGATGAAAGTAAAGAATTCTGATAATTACTCAAGGATTTAAATTCCAAGTTATGAGGTGACACCAATACTGAAAAATGAAAATCTTATTTTGAAAACAGAAACATATGAGTGGTTATGGAAAGCAAGAAGAGTCAAATGCCTCTTCTAAAGAAAGGCTCCCACCACTCAAATAGGCATGAAAGCATCTTTAATAATAGCTGCAGCACTTTAGCTTTCTGGTGGAGAACTTTATGTCATGTCTATAATTTAAAAGAAAAAAGGTTACAATGGTTTTAATAGAAATATTAAATAGAAACTCTGAAAATACAGAAATGAATAACATTTTTACAAACTTCAAATCCAAAAAGAGATTACATAAACAAAAATGACAGTTATTTTCCCACTACCATTAAAAAAATGCATTTGCACATACACGAACATATTTGAAGGGATATTTCACTGTATACTGCATAGCTATGTGACCTCACTTCCCAACTGCTACTCTCAATTCAAATATCTTAATTAACATGGTTCTTAAAAAAAAAATCATTGCAGTGTTCATAGAAAAAATATGCAAGTAATTTATCCCTTCATAAAAATAGTTGGATTCTTTAATGAATTAAGAATGGTGTGGATTACCAAAAAAAGAAAGTAGAGGATAAAGAAAACTGTTGTGTCAATGTATACTTTTATTACCTAAAATGGCAACAATTTTTAAGCTAGCTACATTATGGGACCAAAAACATTAAGTTAGGTATTCGGCATTTTAAATAACCTAATAGTACATAAATAGGAAGAAATGCAAGGTCAGTACCACACAGAAGTAGAACCACAAAACTGCTTGTGAAACAAATCTTAGTTAACAAATTCCTTTGGAAAGATGGGAGAGTTTGATGTTATTTTAGCTGTACCCTGTATTAATGTCAAGTTGAAGCAAATGGTCTTATTTAATCTTACCGCCTAATTTCTGCATCACTAAATCCTTTAATATTCTCTCGCGGGATAGTCCTTGGTCTTCCACGTTTCTTTGGCCTTTTTCTTTCAGATATCGAATCACTATCGGATCCAGAGTATCTTCTACTTCTGCTGCGTCGGCCTTCACTTCCATTGAAGCTAATCTGGAATGTCAAAGTGGCAAATATTTCTAAGTAATCAAAATAATAATACTCTTAGAAATAACTGTATGTACATGCACAAATACACATTTCATTCTGTCTAATAATCAGAAAATTCATAAATATTTCCAAGTCACAAAAAGATATTCCATATTACCATATCCAATACATACATGTTTTACATTAAAAGGCTACCTGTTTTGCACAGTTTCTCATCCTTGGTAGCATATATATTTCTTCAAGTTCCTTTTGTCTTTCTTCTTCTTCTAGCCTTCTTCTTTGATCTTCTGGAATGATTTCCTCCCAATTTCTTGAATTTCTTTCAGGTTCTAATTCAATATCATCTTCATCCATATTTGAAAAATTGGCTACCTAATAAAAATGAGAATTTTTTAAAGATAAATGGAAAAAATCACATAATAATTATAGCTACTTAATTAGGGAAACATTATTTTTCCCATGAGTATAACCATAAATTGACCTTATCTTTTCTGGGCTTCTCTTTCATAACCTATTACATAAGGGGGCTTGACTATGCAATCTCCAAAGTCCCTTCAAAGTCTAAGATTCTATTTTTCTTTAATCTCCTTAACAAAATCTTTGTTATTATACAATATGATATATCAGAGTAACAATTTAAAAAAAAGTCTCAAGACAAAAATTACTTGTTGATTTCAATTTAACAATCATTTATTAAACCTCTCATCCCCTCTGAGGATTCTGTATATTTTGTTTGTTTTTGTTTTTGCTTTTTGATGAGGCAATGGGATGAAGTGACTTGCCCAGGGTTATGCAGCTAGTTCAGTGACAGGTGTCTGAGGCTGAATTTGAACTCAAGTCCTCCTGACTCCAAGGCCAGAGCTCAAGCCACTGCACCACCTAGCTGCCCCCGGACTCTGTACATTCTGGAAAAATAGCTCAGGTCCCCTCCCCTCGCAGACTTCTATTCTCATCGAGACAATGCTTTTCAACAACAGGCCTGGGGAAGACTAAGGGATGGTATTTTTGGAAGGTGTCTTGCTTTCTAATAGCATGAGGGAAGTTAAATTGTGACTACATGACAATTTTGAATGTGTGAACCTGTAAAAACTTACTTTATGAACCTGGAAGAGAGGGGATCCCTAGTTAATTTGTTAGCTCTGGATGAATGTGATGAAAGGTGTTTATTCAGCCCTTACAGAAAAATGAGGTACTCTTTCCTGCAGAGGCCTCTCAAGAGGCAAAGACATGTATCAATTATCCCCCTGACAAAGCTCCCAAGGAAGGGGAGGTTTTGGTAGGTTAGCAAGGGAACATTGGAAGAATTTTGATATGAAAAGAGTGTCTGTATGAACTCAGATACTAGAACAGGTGGCATGCAAGAGGCTTATGACCTCTTACCTATAGCGAGGTTATAATTAATGTTAGCTAAAATAATGCAAAGTTCAATTCAGTGTGAATTATAAAATGTTACCAGGTTATATTTTAAATGACCCAAAATTCAATTAATGTGTCATCATCTTGCCCTTGCTTATTGTCTGGTGTGGACATAATGTCCTCCTATATACCATATTGCCAATGGTTGTGCTAATTTTTTTTAAAGTAGCCCTTATCAAAATGGACAAGAAAAAAAACCCCATAAATGAAAATATACCAGTGCAAAAATGACGAGGTGTGTTATTACATTAGAACCAAAAAAAAAATGTACTTGAACAGCAGGACATGGTCATATTAACTCTAAAATAAGATGCAATGTCAGAATGCCTAAATCTATGTTACAAAATATTATAAAACACACAGTAAAACAAAAGAAAAAGGCAAAGTTGCATTAGCTTTCTATGATTTGCAAATAACTACAAGTAAAAGAAATATTATAATGATAGAAATAAAGCATTTGGATTGCTAAAGCTCACAATCAAATGAAGACTTTCTCTTAGCAGGACAGCCATTCAGAGAAAAGCTTAACATTAAAATAAGTCAGTGAAAGACAACTGAAATCAAGTGGAAAGTGAAGAATTTTTTTTACTGAAAGCCTTTAATGGTTTGGTTGGTTTTAAAAATCAATTTCAGTTGGATAGTATTAGAATTATTAAGAGAGGCAGTCAACACAGATGAAGATGTGACAACTAAACTAAAATGTTTTGATGAAAATAGCTGCTTTTTTGTGTATAAGGAATAACACTTGAGAGGTAGAACCAAGAAGGAGAGTAGCAGAAAGTAATGCACCGAAGTCCTTCCAAATTCCTTCGAATAAATCTAGTAAATGCTAGTAAAATGCACCAGATCAAATCTTAATGAGGAAATTGAAAAAAAAAAAGTCAGAGTCATTTTGCCAACCCAGATGAACTTAGGGAGAAAGATAGAGAGCACTGTGCAGACTACAGATAGGGTCTGAATAGAAGCAATGCAGAAGACCAGTCTAGGGAGAAGCTGTGCCACAGGGGAAGAAGGGGCCTTAGGTCACAATGCCTGAAATGGGAACAGGTGCCACGTGTCAGCTTTACTGTTCACTGCTTAGTTCTGGTTCACAGATAAAGGGTGGACTGAGAAAGGGTCCTGTGCCACCCCGTTTGGGAGATATAAGCCAGAAGCAAGTTGAGAAGCCAGTAGCAGTGGTATAACTCTAAACAGAGTTGCGTTTCAGTTTCAGCTTCTAGCCCCATCTGAAGTCTGCCAGAGGGAAACTAAGGCCGGATTCCCAGAACAAAGAAAAACTTGTAATTCTGTCACTCTGAACCTTCCCAGCTTCTCCAGCTGACTGATAGTGTCTGTGTCCAGTAACAGTCCACTATGGCTCAGATCCAAATTGTAGAGATGAAACCAAGGAGGCAGCAAACAGACTTTGCTCTGGGAGAACTGAAAGCCTCCAAGTCTCCAGCCTGATTTTCCCTGAAGTCAGCACAAGAGTCAATGCTCTAAGAAAACATTTACAAAGAAAGTCTCAAAGAAAAACACAGCTTGGATACAAAGTCAACTAGAATTTCTGGAAGACTTGAAATAAGAGTTAAATGGGGAATTAAAATTTTTTTTTATAAAGAAATGAGTGTTTGAGGGAAAAAAACAGAAAAGAAAGCTATGGAAAAGAGAATTGGAAAGGCAAATAACAGCTTGGAATAACAAACCATCTCCCTAAAAATTAAGATAAATCAAATGGAAGTCACTGACTCCCTGAAAGAAAATGTTAAAAAAAAGTCAAAAGACTGGAAAAAAAATGAAACAAAATATAAAGTATTTCATAGCAAAAACAACTAACCTGATAACAGATCAAGGAGAAAAAAATTTAAGAATCATTGGATTATATGTCATGACCAAAAAAATAAGCTGACATATCATCTTTCAAGAAATCTTAAAAGAAAATTGCCCAGATCTTAGAGCCAGAGGCCAAAGTACAAATGAAGAGAATTCAGTGGCCACCTCATGAACAACAATAAAACAAAAACAAAAACAAACCCAAAATGAAAACTAGCAGCAACACTGAAATGAAAATCCAAAACTTTCAGATCAAAATAAAAATAGTGCAAGCAGCTAGAAAGAAAAAAAACAAGTACTGAGGAGGCACAGTCAAAATCACCATAATTTAGCAGACAACAGTATAAAGGACTGGAGAGCTTAGAATACAATATTCTAGAAGGCAAAGGATACAGGTTTATAACCAAGAATAATTTTCCCAGCATAACTGAATATAATCCCATAGAGCAAAAATGAAACAAAAGATTTCAAGCATTCCTGATGAAAATACTAGAACTGTGTAGAAACTTTGAAGCCCAAAACACAGATGATAAGAGTAACTTTAATAAAAAGGTAAACTTGAATAACAATCATAAATGACTAAAACAAGGATACATTCAAACACAGGGAGTTGATATATGTAGCCCCTTGAATCTATCTATCATTATCAGGGGTAACAGAAGGAATCTATACAGACAGAAGGCTTGGGAGTGGTTTTCTGCCTTGATGATCTTAGGAAAACAAAGAGGAAGAGGAATATACAGGGGAAGAAGGGAAAATTATCTCACATAATCAGGGGTACACAAATAGACAAACAGTAAGATGAGATGAGAAAAATGACTTTTACTTGAACCTCAGTGTCCTCTGAACTGGTCAAAAGGGAGAAAAATACATGCACACAGAGTGGGGTGTAGAAAACATTTCATTCAACAAATTAAGAGGAAACAAAAGGGAGAAAGGAGAAGAGGGAATTAGAGGGAGGGCAGATTAAAGAATTAATCCTAAGCAAAGCAGACTCTACAGATGTACAAACATATTTATAGCTCTTTTCAATGTGGCAAAGCATGGGAATTTGAGGAGGTTCCTGCAAATTGGGAAATGGCTGAAGAAGTTATAGTAAATAAATGAGACAGACTGACTATATTGGGCTTCAAAAAAATGATGAAGAGTATGTTTTTTAGAGAGACCCGGAAAGAACTGTATGAACTGATGTGGAGCGAAGTGATCAGAACTAGGTGAACAAGTTATACCATGACAAAAATATTGGTAAAGACAAACAACTTTGAAAGTATTAGAAACTCTGAAAAATGTTGATGATGAACTATGATTCCTACTAAATGAAACATACCACCAATCTCCTGATGGAAAGGTGAACAGCTAAAGAAACACTGTTTCTCTCTTTTCTGCACACATCCATATTTGGACATGGCCTATGTGGCAATTTGTTTTGCTTAACTATACATGTTTGTAACAGGGAGAGGGGTGAGAAGATGAATTTTTGCTGAATGAAAAAATAAAATTTTAAAAAATAAAGAATTACACAACTTTCTTTTAAGGTTAGATGCATATGTCACCCTATAAAAATCTCCTGCAATATCTTAGGCACTGACATTTATGGGATGTGTGCCTACAATAATAGCTATTTGCTACTTTACACGATTGATTTACTTAAGATTTCTGAGGGAAAAAGTGACACCTCTGAATCTCTTATTTGAAAACTTTTAGACTGCAATAATTTTGTTTCAGTGGCTAGCAAACTGGAACTAACCTGGTTGAATCAAATTCTGCCAAAAAATTGCCAGCAATGAAAAATATATAGTCCAAGAAAAGCCTTATCCTCAACTTAATGAATTTATTCATATTTTCTGTTTCCAAATAAAATTCTTACTAATACCCTTAAAATACATGACTAGGAAAATAACAAAAGAGTTAATAATACATGAAAAATTTTATACAACCTAACTACATTGACTGTTAGTCTACCATAATAAGACAAACACTTTCTTTAAGAAGGCTATATACTTTAAAAAAAAAAGTCTATATACTTCCATTTTCCAGCAGACTAAGTTGAAAATTAAAAAAAAAAAACTTAAAAAGTGTGACAATGGAAAAACTATGTATCTTAATCACAAAATGCCAGAATTAATAGGCAATACAAGTAGCCTATTAGCTGATAAGGAAAATAAGGGCCACTGATGTTATATAATTTACCCAACATCATGGAATCTCAGGTCTCCAAAGATCATTTAGTCTAACCTAGACCTAAAAAGATATCCTCATGCTAGAAGATCTCAGTCATATATCTCACTGCCTTCTAAAGCAACACATTTCATTCTTTAACAATTCTGATAATTAGGATACTTGCCTTTTTTTTTTAAACACCAAACCAAATTCTCCATCTCAAAACCAATCACTACTAATTCTGCTCTCTGCTTCAAGACAGAATAAATATATTTTTCTTCCATGTGATCGCTTCAAATGCTTAAAGATGGAAATCACGTTCTATGTGTCTAGCCCCAACTAAGCCTTCCCTTCTCCCAGAAAACTAGGTCTCTCAATTTGACCAATGTGTGGCATATATCTCCTCTCAGCATGGTAGGCACCTTATAAGAACTTCCACTTAACACAGAAATAAAAACTAAACCCGCGTCTCCAAAATTCTGTTAACTGTGTTCTTACCATTATTCCAAATGATACTCAATTTTCATATAAATTGTTTCTTTAATAAAAAAAAATGCTTCAAAAATGAGAAATATACCTTAAACTGGGAAAGCAATTCATCTCCTACAGTTAATGGGCCTGGTTCATTTTCATGAGTTTCAGCTCTCTTCAGGATTTCATCAATATCCATTTCCTATAAATGGAAAGAATATTTTAATCTTGGGAACTTAAGTATGGCCATACCTACTCCCACATAAATTCTATGTGTTAAATTCTCTTTACCTGAGGCTCTTGTTCTTCTCCTTCAGGTTCTTTAAAAAGTTCTTCAGCACCAAATTTTAAAATTGCCGATAACTCTTCCTTATTAAAAGGTGTAGAACTAAAGCAGAAAAAAACGAACCACGAATCACATATAAACAAGCTAATTCAATATTGTAAAAACACTTCTTTAAATATTTATGTGTATAACTGTAAACACCCATGAAAATTTATGTAAAAATCAGAATCTAGCTCAACTGTTTGATGTTATCAAAACACTCTCTGCTTATAAAACATCTACCTTGAGGGAGCAGAACCTGTGTGTAGAACAGTCTTCCCAGTTGTGTCCATTCTCTGAATTACCAGATGATCAAGCACCATCTTTTTTTTGGCTCTTTCAAGAATATCTTCTTCAACTGATCCTTTTGTAACTAGACGATAAATATTAACCTATGTAAAAAAGTACACCTCAATTTATATAAATGATAAAATGAAGAAAGTTATTATTGTTACAAAGAAACATTCAAGGGAGTACAACTGCCAATATAGTTTACTGTTACATGCAAAGCACTACAGTTTGTCTCATGGGGATACAAAGACGAAAAGCTTCTTTTCTCAAAGGAGGTTTTAATTTAGTTGCAAAAACACAACAAACAAAAACAACCCTAGTGTAGGTATCAAAATACTATAGAAATATAGTGAGAAAAATCACTTGGGTCGAGAAGATTGGAGAAGGTAGTAGAAGAGATGGAATTGGGATGGGTCATGAAAGATGAATAGGATTTTCACAAAGGGAAGGAAGAATTAGAGCATTATGGATATGGGAATACTGAATAAACTAAAAAAGAAAAGCAAAAAGCATGATTCAAGGCAGCTTAGCTACAGTAAAGGATAGGATATATATAGTACCAGGTTTTAGAGAGTACAGACTTTAGTGCACAGAAACAGGGAACCATTAAAAGTTCTGGAGCAAGATGCTGTCGTGATTGCAGCTAGACTTTAGAAATTGATTTGGCAACAATATGTAAAATGTATTGGAGAGAAAGTGATCAGAAGACTGGAGACCAGCTAATAAGCTATTGCAATGGTCCAAACAAGAAATAAGAAAGGGCTCAAGTAGGTGGTTGTTGCAGAAATGGAAAGAAAGGGATGGAGAGATTGGACACTACATTCAACATTCATTTTTTCTTTAATCTGCGTACATCACACTGTTCATAAGAGTTGGAGAGTATAATAAGATTTGGTGACTGGTTGGACGGTAGCAAACGATAAAAGTTTAGAGTTTGAAGAGACACAATGCTTTGTACATAGCGTGCATTCAATAAATGTTAAACTGAACATATTAATTTCAAGGTTTCAAACCTATGAATGGAAAACTGGCAATAAAATGTACAAAAATAGGAGTGTCAGAGAGACTAGACATTTTCTGTGTTAATAGAGAACAAGAGGATAAATTCACTGTTGGACATGCTGATTAAGGTAAAACGAAGAAGTCTGGTAGGTAGCTGGAAATGCCAATCTGGAGCTTGGATGAGAAGGAACAATAAATAAAGGTTTTGAAGTCAGCCACAAAAATATTAAAAAACTTTAGAGATGGGAACATCCATAGAAATCACTTAAACTAATCCCTTCACTTTATGCATAAGTAAACTGAGACTCAAAGAGGTAAAGTGACTTGCCCAAGCTTTTCCAAGAGCTAAGCCTGGTACCCTTATTTTCAGTCCAGTGCTACCTCTTAAGGGCAGCTTGGTAGAGCAGTGGATAGAGTGCTCAGCCTGAAGTCCAAAAGACTCATCCTCCTGACTTCAAACTTGGCCTCAGATACTTACCAGCTATGTGATCCTGGACAAGTCACTTAACTCTTTTAGTCTCAGTTCCTCATATGTAAAATGAGCCGTAGAAGGAAACAGCAAACCACTCCAGTATCTCTTCCAAGAAAAGCCCAAATGGGGTCATGAAACATTGGACATGACTAAAACAAAGCTGCCTCTCAAATCATAATTGAAGTTAAATACACACACACACACACACACACACACACACACACACACACACACACACACACACACACGTGAGAAAGAGTTTAATGACCTGGGAGGTGCATAGCTTTGCAAAGTATGGGGGAAGAATGCTATTGTCTAAGAAATATGTTAAGTCAGTACGATATCAAACATTTTTCTTCCAAATAAAGTATAAAGTGTGAAATTAATCCATGCTTTTATGTACAAACAACAGGACTTTTTTAAAGGTATGGTCTTCTTAAATATTAGCTTTACTGTCAGTTACTGGTTGAGCTTTGGGGAAATGCAGTTATATATCAATTAGAACAGTGTTTCTTGACCTTTTTTATGAGTCATGAACTCCTTCTGACAGACAAATCAAGTCTGTGAATCTCCTGTCAGTATAATATTACTAAATGCATTAAGTAAAATACATAGGATTATAAATAAAACTGATTATATTGAAATTAAAGACGCAATTTTTGACATCCAAGTTCACAGATTCCCTGAAATCTATTCAGATACCCCTTTAGGATCTGTTGATCTCAGGTCAAGAACTGCCCCTCCCTCATGTTAGTGAGACTTCAATCTTCCTTAAAAAAAAAAAAAAGATAGTAAAGAATTAACAAATATCAATTTAAAAGGCCCTAAGTGAAGACTGGATTTCAGAGTGGTGATGTATTTGTACCTGTTTTTTCTGCCCAATTCTATGGGCTCTAGCTTGTGCCTGCAGATCATTTTGTGGGTTCCAGTCAGAATCAAATATAACAACAGTGTCAGCAGATGCTAAATTGATGCCTAGTCCTCCAGCCCTTGTGGAAAGTAAGAAACAAAAGTCCTATAGAAATAAAAGAAAATAGTGACACTTTAAAATTCATCACAGTTGAATGTCATTAGAAACAGATGCTGTAATAATATTAATTCTGAGAGGAAACTAGTGATATTAGGGAATTAGCAAATTTTAAATGTCAAAAGCAAATTTACCTTTCAGCAAATGACTCTGCATCATAACTTACTTTTTTTTGCTTTCTGGTGAGGCAACTGGGGTTAAGTGACTTGCCCAGGGTCACACAGCTAGTAAGTGTCAAATGTCTGAGACCAGATTTGAACTCAGGTCCTCCTGACTCTAAGGCTGGAGCTCTATCCACTGTGACATCTAGCTACCCCCATCATAACTTATTCTATAAAAACTTTGATGCACAGTTCTCTTTCTAACACAGGAATAAGAAAAATTCTTTGACAGTCAAAACAATGGAGAAATCTACTTAGGAATAATTTTCTTAATCAAATTGACCAATATATAGACATTTCAAAGTGCTTTCAAAAAGTTAAAATAATAATTCATCATGGTTACTAAAGAGACATATGTATATTCAATGTTTAAATGGGAGAAAATAATCAAATTCAGACCTCAGATCCTTCAGCATTAAAATGATCTAATGCTTGTTTTCTTAATTCTCCTTTGATTGAACCATCTAATCTCTGGAATGACAAAAACATCAGTTAAAGATAATGAACAGGAAAACAATAATAAAGACAAAATTCTTATGTGAAAAATGAAATAAAATTGCAAAATAAAGTAAATGTGAATGAAACTATAAAGCTCATTAATAAAACTGAAGTAATTCTAATCTCTCTCAGTGGGTTTAGAGGATAACAAGTATCACAAGTCCTTTCTTTTAGGAGTCATATATGGAAGTAACATAAGTGATGAAACAAGCTTCTTAAAAGATTGCCAAAAATTTTTCTGTATGATTTTAACTTTGCCAATTGCTCTTAACTTACTATCAGAGTTGGCACGAAATACTAACTTTTCAGTTGAATTTATGAGCAACTGACAGTTGGTTTAGGTTCAGAGAGGCTTAGAATTACATATCTAGAGCCAGAACGGGATCTTAGAAGTTATCTAGCCATGCATCAAACCCTGTCTACTACACAGTGAATTAGAAAATCACATAGTAACATTATGTTCTATTTTATTTTTATTTATTTTGTTAAATTACATTTTACATCCCAATTACATTTTAATCTGGTTCAGGTACTGTTAGTCGTCTCTGATCTGGCCCACCATCCTCATTTACAGATAAGGAAACTGAGGCCTAAATCATTTAAAGTGATTTGTCCAGGGTCACACAGCAGTAGCAAAGTTTGATATTAAATGGAGATTCTATGAACCTCCGTTCAACACCCTTTACATTAAATCATGTTACCACAAACTGGGATTAAGATGGCAGGGATAATTTGGACTTTTTCTCAAGGAAAGAAATTTTATTTTCAAGAAGTTTATAACTACGGAATCTCTCTTAGATTCAAAGGTCATACACAGTAGGTCAAAACTAGACCTACACTAATTATCAAAGGCCAGGGTACCTTGCACAAATCAGGTGCTAAATAATTATCTACAGTCCCTGAATTCCCTTTTATGAGAGATTATGTCTACTTTTGCTATACTACTATCCCACTACTGCAGCACTTATAAACTCATGAACTTAACATAAGGCATTTAAAAAACACTTAAAACACCCTGGTACCTTTCATAGAATTTCTACATTTTTTTTGACTAACTATCACATTGATACCAACCCCACCCCTGCCGAACAGCTTCAAAGGGGCTAGTTAACTTCCACAGGAACAATTATATTAATGAGATGAGCCAAATAGTGTTATACTAGGGTTCAAGAATTTCAGAGTATGATCTGGTTATAACATATTAGCAATGTGATTTCAAAATTTCAACGTGATTTCAAAATCACGTTGGCATGATAAGCCGCATGAGGAATGCTGTATTTAAAAAACTGTCTCTAAACAATGACTTCTAAACAGAGAAAATATTTTTTATTTTGCCCTGAGGTTTCCCATACTTCTGCTTTTCTTATCTAAAACTATTGCTTGGAATATGCCTATCATTTGTCCTTGGATTTGAATCCATCCCTACAGAATGTTTTTAAGCCATTTACAGAGCTTCAAAACATGTAGGAAAATTATAAGAATAAAATGGTTCTTTGGCTAAAGGTAAAGAATGAACAGAAATAAAGATAAAAAAGAAAAAGAAAATAGGACAGTTGTTGAAACATAAAAATAATAAAAGCAAGAGATCTTTTTAAAGGATCAGAATATTAATGTCATTTTTTAAAAAGTCGGAAAGATAATTTTATATAATTTTCTTGGAAAATAGACTAAACTGTAAGAACAATAATGATGACAGTTCAAGTTTAAAGTTAGTCTTACTTGAAAAGGGAATTGACGATACTTCAAATATTCTGCAAGTATGTCTAACATCCGCACCATTTGAGAGAAAATTAAAACTCTGTTGCCTCGTTCTTTTAGCCGAATCAACAGCTTATCAAGAAGAATTAATTTTCCACTACTTCGGATTAAATGCTAAAGAAGAAATCGGTTATAATTATTATATATTATGAAAAAAGATGAAATCAAATGTAATCCTTCATAGCAAACTTGTTATATATAGGTTAAAGAACAACATGATGAAAAATAAAATTAGCTATTTTGAAAAGAAGTTTTAGTTCATATTTATAACTCTTAAAGACCTATATAAATGTGAATGACTGTTATTATATTCAAGCTCCTTTAAAAATCTTTTAATCTGCTTTTCCCAAGCTTCCTTCAGTTGCAATTTATTTACTATTGCATGTCACTATAGGCTGAATTTTTATCTTCCTACACAAAAATTCAAGTTTCATTGTATACTTCCTACTCAATGCCAAATCTTGAAAAGATTTTTGCTCCAGACCAACCATGAACCAGCAAGAAAAGACAAACTAGAAGTGAAGTAAAAAACAAGCCAATACCCTCTCACCACTTTATTCAAAATTGAAATGGATCTTCATTATAATAGAAGTTTATTCATAAGGTCAAAACACCTGATTTTCAATGTCATTAAAATTCCTCAGGTCTCAACTAACCTGTTGCTGATTGGGTGATAAAGCAAGCTGTCTTTTCCTGAAGGAATCTCTCTCTCTCTCTCTCTCTCTCTCTCTCTCTCTCTCTCTCTCTCTCTCTCTCTCACACACACACACACACACACACACACACACACACACATATTTTTATGATATTACCATCATTTTTTCTCTGAAGTTATAACAAATGAGAGGAAACAGTACAGTAAATAAAGGACTGGCTTTATATTCAGGAAGATCTGAGCTGAAGTGTATTGCATTTTATACACAGCTATACAATTATGGACAAGTTACTAAACTACTTAGCACCCCAGTAAGCAAGTGAACAGGACTCTTATTAAGTTGTTTGCTTGAACTGATGGATTAAGTTTGATTACCTGGGTTTCCCCACTGCAATGAAATTCTACACCCCTCTCCAAAAAAGCAGCAAATGCTACTGGATCTCCTTTCAATTTTGATTATGTTCATTTGGAAAGGGGTACTAAAAAAAATGACTGGGAAATAGAAACCTCCCAAATCAAGTCAAATGCTACAGTCACAGCTAAATCCACTCAACAAAGTGATCTGGTACTAAGGGGAATAAGGCAAGAAATTAGACTTAGAATTCACAATCTGATTCTAAAGGAATTTACTAGGAACATTTCTCATGTCAGATTTTAAAAGAAAACTGTACTTTTCACCCTATCAAATGAAGTTTATCTAAAAGGCCCATTTTTAACATGATTACTAAAAAGGAAGGGGAAAGGCTCTACAACATGACCATAGATACAAATGATTCTAGGGTCTCTGCAGGTCAAAAACCAGATGTGGCTAAGTACTGGCTTGGTAAAGACATTCAATCAATAAGTAAATAAATGAATGAATGAATGAATGAATAAATAGGTGAATAGATGAATGAATGAATAAATAAATAAATAAAATCTGCTGCCATCCTAAAACAAATCTGTATAATGAGGGTTCTGAGAAAATCAAGACTTTGCTTGTAATTTACATGCAAAAGATATACAGGACAGACCAGCTTACTACTGCTGATGTTTACGTTATGTTCCTTTATGACTTAACAGCAGCAACTAGCTCTAACCTCTGGTTAGTGTCTTTTTCTGCCAGTGAGAAGCTGATTCTGAAGTCAGGATTTTGTTTACTGATAAACTTTAGATTACATACTAAAGTCCTAAGTTGACTCCATTTTAGGAAGGATATTTTTTAATTTAAAAGACTGACTTCTTTGCCATGACACATGGTAACAAAAATCCAGTAATACCTTTGGCAATTTGGTACAAATGTTAATTTTTACACACAAGAATAATTTTTGAGTAAAAACTACATCAATACAACTAAAATTTTATATAACAATTAAAGACAGTTGCTAAACTAATTTTGTAAACTTTAAGTATCTTATTATATTCAAACATAAAATTTAAACAAACTAATAATAGTTATTGCCAAAAATTAAAAATTTCAACATAAAATTCAAACATCTATAAGTCCCTCATGAAATCCAAAATAATAATATGTAAAATTTTACCTGTAAGGCCTCCTGTTTATTATAGAATTCATTATTATCAGGTGGTTTGATGAGGTAGCAATGGTTACAACACTTTTTGAGCTCCATCATTATGTTCAAAAAGCCTGAGGTACTGCCCTTTGAACCTTTGCTAAGGGCTTTGTAATTCCTGGTTAAAATCCATCTAAAACAAAAATCATAGATGTAGCATGTTCACTAGAAAACAAACATAATTTGTGAAATCTTAAAGAGTTCATAGCACAACCTAGCTTACTAGAATAGAATTCCTCAATGGTGCTATTTTATGTTTCTTTGTTTTCATTCTGGATTTATGCTTTCATCAGTATACAGAGCTCTTGTTGTAGAAAATCTCTCTGCTTAAGTAGACATCGAATTATATTCCCCAAAACACCACTGACCCCATTAAAAGATGTCAAGCCTAAAAAGTCAGTTAATCTTCCACCCAAAGTTCTAAAGGGGTTTCAATATACTGAAAAAGTAATCATTTTCACACACTCTTCAGATCAGCCAAATTGGCCTTAATGTTGTTGCTCATATAAGACATTCCAACTAACTTTCTCTCTGTTTTTGCATAGGCCATCCCCATTCCTGGAACACACTGCCTCTTCACCTCTACACCACAGTGTCCTTCAAATGTCATGCCTCTAACACTCCTATCTTGATCCCCTTAATTACTAATGCTCTTGACCCGGGAATTACTTGGTATACCTTTTGCATTTAATTTTCTATATATGTGTGGCTGTTCCCCAAAAGGACTTTCATTTTTGTCTCTGTATTCTCAGCACCTAGCAAAGTGCTTTGCCAATACTAAAATACTAGATTTGTGATCTCGTTAATACTGAAATTCATCATTACAACCCATTCATGCCTGCCTACATAGATCTTGTCCATGTCTTCAGCTAAGTTAGCTATAGGAAGTCAAAGCCACTATGCTGAAGAGCTCCCTCAATTTCTCTGGATATAACAAGGATAATAGTGAAGTACATGGGCTGACAACTGTTAAGCCTAGTCCTCATTATGTGAAAGAGCCATCTTCTCTATATAATTTAATTTTCCATAGTGACATCTTTTATTTCTGTTCTTTGATGTTCTTCATTGGATATGTTTTGCAGCCTCCTCAGACGCCTCTCCACTATCCTCTATGTGATACTCCTTTTTAGTTCTTCACTGGTAGATTGCCTGTATAAAAAACATAGGCTACCTTTGCTTTCATGGGAAGCCTGGGATCACTGAAGGAGCTTTACAATTCTCTAAAGGTAATCCAACAAATTCTCCTTCTATTCAACTCTTGTATCAAAACTTGTTGTCAATCTATAGTTTGTCTGAGAAATGCATTCTAACATACCAGCTCTATCAAATATTTAGCCAAATGAAGGCTGCCAGCTGGGAAATAAGACATTCTCTATCCATAAGGATGGTCAGGTCAAACTCCTTTGAATGATCACAGATCTCTTCCAGGAAGCTCTGCAATATTGTGGGAGTTGATGAAATCAATACAATGTCTCCCTCAAACAAGAGCAACTGGAGTCTCAACAAGAGACTTCCTAATTCAGAGGGAATCCCTTATCAACTTGTTCTGTGAGCTAGATCTCCATCACAATGAACACATAGGCTACGCATACATTTTCCTTATTTTATGCCTAGCCTGATGTTTATAATAATATTTTTTTCTGTTGCTATATCTTGAATCAAGGAATGTAGAATGATTTTGTTCTGGCACATAGTAGGTATTTAGTTAATGCTCACTGAAATGAAATAAAAAACCTAACTGCTGAAAAACAAATTTAATTAAGTTACAATGTAAATGATAAATTCCTTCTAAAACTAGACAAGGACCTCAAGAAATCACCTAATTCAACTGTTTCCTTTGGAAAAAGTAAATGACTAGGCTAGAGGGCATGTAGTTGTTATCAGTGCTATTTTATTACCTACAATATATGGATGTTAGTAAATTTTGACCAGAACACAAAGTATATCAAGAGATTCAATAAGACTTGGAAAGGTAGGCTGGAATCATATTGTATACGGCTTGAAATTCCAAGTTCAGAAGTCAAGATTGAATTTATGCTACCAATGGGAAACCATTGAAGGTTATAATAACTGGGGAGTAACATAGAATAAATACAAAACATAGGACAAATAAACTCTTCTTGAGGATCTCTGAGGATAGCTGTTTCAAACACATCTTGGTAATACATTACTGATTACTGTGATACTTGCTGTTCAAAAAGTTATCCCTTATGTCCAATAAATTCAGCACAAGAGAAAACTTTTTTACTAGTCCATAACTATACATTACTGGGGCAGCTAGGTGGTGAAGTGGATAGAGCATTGGGCTTGAGTTCATATCTGGCCTCAAAACCCTACTAAATGTGTGATCCTGGGCAAGTTACTTAACCCTCTTTGCCTCAGTTCCTCATCTGTAAAATGGCGAACAATTCCAGTATTTTCCCACAAAAATCCCAAATGCGGTCATGAAGAGTGGGACATGACTAAAATGACTGACCCGCAGAAATAAATTTCCTAAACAATTCAAGAATCAAACTGGTTTTTACATACAAAAAAGTTCAGAATGTGTTGTGGGTGATGTAACTTACTTGTAATATTGCTTCTGCAATGCACTCATTTCCATTCTTAAAATTTGCTCAACTTTGGCAGGCAGAGATTTTTCTACATCTTTCTTAACTCGGCGTAACAGAAAAGGCTCAAGCTCCTTGTGGAGACTTGCATACCCATATTCTCTCCCTTTGCCATGTTCCTCTTCAAAATCTTCCCAGGAAGAAAATCTTAAAAATATGATTAGACTCATTATTGAAGGAAACAGAAACTTTGGTTTAAAGTAAGTCATTAAAAATATAGTTTTTACAAAAGTAATAGACATAAATGAATATAACAACATATCTCAAACTTTGAATTCTCTACTACTCTGGAAAATTCCTCCCACCCCAAAGAAATCCAATATGGAATACCTTGTGAGTCAAGGTGAATTTAAATTATTAATTAATTTCAGGAAGTCTCTTTTTTTTTTTTTTAAAAGAAATATATCTGAATGTTGCATTCACTGCAAAAACTTTAAAAGTATTTTCATTATTTTGAGACTTTAGTTAGTGTTTAATCACTAACTTAAAATACTTCCCTTTACATGCTTCTCACAGAAATAAGTTCTGGGGCCATAACATTAAGTACTACAATTAAGTGTAAACCTTTTTCCCTTTTATATTGCACATAGGAAAAAAAAATTAACATACAGAATGAAATTTCATTCTCATGGTTGGCTTACTTTTCTGGCATGATGAAGTGGAGCAAAGACCAGAGCTCTTTAAGGGAATTTTGTAGAGGGGTTCCAGTAATAAGAAGACGATGATTGGATTTAAAGTCTATTAAGGTCTTATATAAAAGTGAGTCGTCATTCTTTAATCGATGAGCTTCATCTACACCTATGAATGCCCAATTCAGGCCACCAAGGAAAGCCTTAAATATGAAGTTGCATATTTTAGTTACAAGGTGTCAACTTAAACTTTTAAATACAAAATACAAATTTAATTTTGCTAAGTACGTTCCCAGAATTTACAACTAAGGCAGAATAACATGATTATGAAGAAGTATAAAGTTAATTAAATATTAACTACACCAGACATTTTCTACAGACTAGTGACCACAGGATCATCTTAGATCAATAACTAGAAGGGATCTTATAGGCCATGTGGTCTAATACTCTCCTTTTACATATGAGGAAAACTGAGATTCAGGTAAATTAAGTGATTTGTCTGAAATAGCACAGGTAGTAATAGCAGGCAGTGAAACCAGGATTCTAACCAGCATCCTCTGAGTCCAGAACCTATGCTATTTTCACCGTACCATGCTAATTCCTTGGGTAAGTTATATTTCTACTAGTAGGTAGTAACTTAGTAGGTATAAGCTAGGGAATATTAACCAAGGTCTACACACAGGGGTACATCAGACTATGCTGTTTTTCTACCCTTTTTCTTATCTGTATGGTTATGGGGGTTATAGGAATATTTATTCTCAAACTTTTCCCCAACCACGAATAACCATCACCACCATTAACAAACTAGCAGTTTTATAGCACTTTAAGGTTTCTAAAGCACTTTACATGTATCATCTGTTTCATCTGATCCTCACAACAAATCTATAGGCAGGTGCTATTATTATCTCTATTTTACAGATGAAGAAAATGACAGCATGAAATAAAATCTCCATTAGATGATTTGCCTAGGGTCATACCATTAGTGTTGAAGGTGGTATCTGAATTCAGGTCTTCCTCACTTGGAGTCAGGCATTCTATCCACTATGTAACCTAATTGCTTTTAATTTTTTCCCCCTCATCTTTACTGGCGGTATTTTTGTCATAATGAGGTTTTTCCCTTTCTTTTTTGGGGGCGGGGTGAACAACAAACAGTGCTTTTTAATGTTCCTGTACCCTCACTGTCTCTATAGCACTGTTAATAATGAAAACAGATCAATGGCAAAATATGTAGAATGAAAGGACTGAACTGGAAAAAGAAGTAATTTCAAATCCTGCCTCAGATATGTAATAGCTGTGTGTCTCTGGGAAAGTTGGCTAATATCTATGAGCTTCAGTTTCATCATCTGTAAAATGAAACTCAATTTGATGGCCTTTAAGGTCTCTTCCAGGTTTACATCTCTGACTTTATTAAGTAATTTCAGCTTCCTTTACTGGGTTCTAACAACATTCACTGATCTTGAGTTTCACCTCTGGCTCATTCTCTGTTCGAGATTTTAAGTCAACACAGAAATGGACTAGACACAAACAACAGGAAAAAAAAAGAATAAAGCAAAGTAGTAGTGGCAGGCTATGCTTTATTCTCTTATGTTTTTATGAGTACAGGCTTAACATTAGAAGGACCAGAAATTAATAATGCCTTGAAAGACCAAGTTATGTCAGTTGATACAGTGCATTAAAAAAAAAATGCACAAGTCAAAGAAAACAGATAATACGATGAAAATTTTTGTTTCAAAGTATTTTTTTTGTCATTTGATATATGTGGTGCTTCTAGTATTAATCAGAGAAGAACTGATATAGCCTAACTACTCAAATCTGCTAGCCCATTCCTCTCACAAACTAATCAGCAGAGTTATTTAATCAAGCTGAAGACATGGTAACAATAAGAAGAGGGGTTTTTTAAGTGTCTTTTTTGTTTGTAAAGACCTGTGATTTCATCAAGATGGGGAACTTATGATGCAGAAACTCAATGCAAATCAGCAAGTCATGAGTAATTAAAATCTTAAGATGTTACCACTGACACTAAGAAGTCCAAATGACTTGCACATCACCACAAAAAAGTAGGTATCACTTAAAACCTGGTTTTCCTGATTGTAAAGCCCTATATCCATTATACCACTTCTCAAAAACAACCTAACAATAATAATTATAAACTCAAGAGTATATTCCTGACAAAAACTCTATGACGTAGGTGGTAAACATTTTATCCCCATTTTACAAATGAGGATACTGACATCTGGAGATACACTGACTTACTCATAAACATAAAATTAGTAAAAATAGCAGAGCCAAGATCAGAACTAGATCTTTTCCCAAGTCCTACAATGTTTCCATTGGAATATAATTTCATACCTAGAAGGTGGTCTAGAAAGCATTTAAGTCCTCTCATTTTATAGCTAAAGATATTAAAGTATTCAAATTTTTTCTTGAGGTATTTAAATCATACTGACACAGTAAAAATTAAAGTAGCCACCCAAAAGCAAAAAACAAAACAAAACAAAAATTAAAGTAGCCATCAACAAATTTCATGAGCTTACAAATACATTGTATCATGGACACCATAAGAAATAATGTTAATAGAAATGGTTCCTAACATCTTGCCAACATGTATGACCTTATAAAATATAAACAACATACTTAGAAAAGGACCTATTTAATTACCAGTCATTACATACCTTATCTTTCAATAAAATTTCATAAGTTGTCAAAAGAATATTAAATTTTAACCGTTTGGTTTGAAGATGCATCCATTCATGTGTTCTTATCTACCAAGCAAACAAACCACAAAATGGTCTCAAACAAAATATACTAAATAGCAACAAATTTTAAAAATTACTCATTTCAAATGAGATATGCCTTATTATGGTTATGCTGAACAACTTACCATATTTCTGCTGTTAATATCCCCTAAATAGACTACAGCATTCATCTGGGGAGCCCATGTCTGAATCTCTCTTTGCCAGGAAGTGAGTGTGGAAAGTGGTACTACTAACAAGAAAGGCCCATACAATTGGTGTTCGTGGAAAAGATAGTTAAGAAATGAGATCGTCTGTATTGTTTTTCCAAGGCCCATTTCATCAGCAAGTATACAGCTATTTCCTCTACAAAATACAAGAAAAGAAGTGTTTTCCCATATATCAAACACTTATTTAACAAACATTTATTCAATACCCATTATATACAAGACACTGTGGTAGGTGCTGAAAGCAATATAAAAATATCATGGTCCCTTCCAAGAGCTCCCTATAAAAGGAAGACAGACAAAAACATTGAATGATGAACCAGAAATGACAAAATAGGAGGAAAACAGGAGAAAAGAAGAAAAAGGGAAAAGAGAGGGACAAGGAGTGAAAGTGTTCTTTATCATTTCTCATCCTGGATGCCAAATAATTGAGATTTCTGACATAAAAGGGCATACATCTGATTTAGAACACTTAGCAGCCTTCTTTTCAAGGATGAACTCTACAAAGGAAAGCTTCTTTTAATCATAAGAGAAAGTATAGGCATGAAAACTGCCTATACTTATTAAATAAAAGTTAAAAGGGAGACTTACTCCATCAACTAATCATTACTAAAACAGAAGGATCAGAAAAGATTAACTAACTTATCTGGCTTTCAGAGTTGTTTCAGAGACAAGCGACAGTAGAATATCAAGGAAGTAGAAGAAATGAGTATGTTACAATGACAGAAGAAAGAGATAAGGAATCATGGGTTCTGAGCCATTGCTTCTAAACAATTAATCAGATTCTTATAAAACTGAAGCCAAGTTATTCAAGGAAAACTAAAAGTGACATACTAGACCAAAGAGAGTAAGATGTCTGTTTGAGTTATATGTATGTAAAGTTTGCTTTTTAAAATGGAGAAGTAACTTTGCAATAGTTAATAGAGAGCTAGACTCTGAGTAAGAGAGATGGGGTTCAAGTCCTGCCCATACATACAGTGTCTAGGGGGCCCTCACTCAACAATTCACTTAATCTTTCAAGGCTCTAGGTGACTCTTGAAGACTTTAAGTTGCAGAACAGCTGCTGATGTGCAGTTGTATGGTTTCCTCATTAGAGTTTACAATTCTGATGAAATTGGAGGCTCAGCCCAAAAAAATGCTTATAATGGATTAAATTTAATATTGGTGCACTGGGATAGCAACATTCTTCTTAATCATCAATATGCCCAAATTGGTCTCCCACCTTGTAAACACAAAGTGATCCTGATCTCCTCATCTTCATAGCGCACAGAATTAGACATGAGGAAGTAAGCTAACCCATACCTGACAACTGATTAAACTAAGATCTAGGTAGGCTAAGGGGCTTGCCCAAGATCAAGCAGGTAAGAAGAGCCATGAACTAGATTGAGGTCCTTTGACTCCAAATATAGACTCTTCACTTCAACACTCTGATATCAAACAGTTCCTTAAACTACCTGAATGGGAAGAGGGAGGAGTCTGACAGCTAGCTTTATAAAAAGCAATAGTAAATTTACATGAGTATTATCATGGCAAACCAAAACGTGTTATCTCTGTCCAAAAAAAAAAAAAAGGTTGGAATATATTGCTCTAGATCAGAGCTCTCCAAAGTCCAAAGTGGAGTGCATTACGGGGTAGGTAGACAACAAAAAAGTCCATAAAGAGACAACCAACCAAGCATTTATTAAGAGCTTACAATGTGCCAGGCAATGCACTAAAGACAAAAAGAAAGGCAATTATTGCCTTTAAGGAGTTTCCATTCTAACAGAGGAGTTATCACCTAAATAACAACGCAAGTAAAGACAGAATAGTAACAACGCCTAACATTTATACAGGGCTTTAAGATTTGTACAGTCCTTTACATGTATTATCTCATTTGATCCAACAACAGGGTAAATGGAGGGGTAACCTCTGAGGGGAAAGCACTAGATGCTTATGGTAAAAGGACTCAAGTAGGAGGTAGGATTTCAGCTGTATTTTAAGGAAGCCAAAAATTCTAAGAAGCAGAGATTAAGAAGAAAAATTTCCAGACTTGAGGGTGGGAGTGGAGTGGGAAACAACCTGTGCAAAGGCACCAAGATGTGACAAACAACAAGTAGGCCTACTATGGCTGAATCATAGACAGTGTAGAAAGGCATACAGTGTAAGAAGACTGGAAAGGTAGGATGGGAAAGGTTTATGAAGATCATTAAGTGCCCAAAAGAGAAACTTATATTTGATCTTGGGTAGACAGGGAGCCACTGTAGTTCAATGATTGAAGGGAACATGATTAGACCTGCACTTTTGGAAAACTACTTTGGCATGATTGGGGTGGGGAGATACTTTTAGTAAAGAAGTACAATTAAAAAACAGTTGCAATAATCCAGGCAAGAAGTTGAGGATGACACTAAGGTTGCAGACACTGAAGGATGGTGGTACCCTTGACTGTAATAAGGAGATGTGGAAGATGGGACAGTTTCAATGAACATAGGGAGTTTGAGACAACTATGAGACACTGAGTTTGAGAGATCCAAAAGGTAGCTGGGTGATGTGGACCTACAGTTCAGGAGAAACTAAGGGTGGATATATGGATCCGGGAATCATCTATAACAGTAGTTCTCAAACTTTTTGGTCTCAGGACTCCTTTTCCCCTCTTAAAAATTATTATAGACCCCAAAGAGCTTTTGTTTATGTGGGTTATTAGCTACTGACATTACCATATAAAAATTAAAACTGATAAGTTTTAAATGTATTTTAAAAATATAATAAATAACATTTAAAAATTCAAAATGACTATATTTTCCAAAACAAAAAAAAAGTTTTTAGTTGTAAAGTGGAGGAACAGATAATCAAGTCGAGTAGATTGAGGAACTGGGATGCTAGGATGCATGAGGGAATATCAACTCGTATGCTTTAGTCATCCCATAGGTAAGGTGAACTTGAGGTGTAGAGAGAGTCTGAGGGTTTATTAGTATGGCAATGGAACACTTGTGAGTAATGATAAGATCTATGGTAGTATTATTTCTGCTTGTACTTGAGGAGGAGGGGAAGGACAGGTCATGGCAATGCAGGAAGAAACTATTAGAACTTCTATCTATATTTATTTTTTAACCCAAGAACAAATTAAGCTGCACTAATATTTAATATGCAGTGTGACACTGGTGCCCTCACAAAGTACTTCAGACAGACATGTATCCTAGGAAGTATCCAGAGGGAAGCACTGGAAGTTCTACAAGGTGGAGGAGATGATAGAGGCACTTTTTACATGTTCATTTGCTTTCACTGCATTATAATATATTAAGTTGACATGAATCTGCTTAAGTAGATTTATGGATTACACTTTCTAACACAAACTAAATTAACTCTTTTAAAAATTATTAAAGCATAAAGTGGCCTAAAAATTTCCTACAATGAAAGCATAGATTAAATGCTACCACAAATGAAATGGGAAAATGGTAGAGCTGAAACTCTTTACTTATTTGTAGTATGAATTCTGTGTCACATATTACAAAGTAAAAAGTCAGCCAAAAAAAGTGAAATTATCAAGATTATTTGAAATATTAATATTTGAGTATATGCTACCCTCACTAGAAATACTGATTTTTTTTTGTTACAGCAAAAAGGACTTTTATACCATTTCTAAATAATTTAAAATATGCCTTGTTTCATCTTTCTATCATACTTTTAAATGTCCAGTTTTTTCTGAATTACACTGAACATATTAGTACAATAGGCCATGTATATAATTTATGAACAAATAAATATACATATAATAGAGGAGTGCTCAAAAATATTTTACCGGTAAGGTAAGTGATCAAAAAAGTTTGGAAACCACTGTTCTAGCTTAACTCTGCTCTATATAACCTGTAGTATAAGAAAATAAGTTTTCATTTAAGTGTTATAATATTTTAACTTTAAAAAAAATTCTGAGCATAAAGGGCTATAGAAGGAAATCCTTATTTTGATTTAATGAAAAATAAGTTTTTGATCTGCATAAGCACATAAACATATAAAGCATACAAAACTGAAGTATTTTCATAGCTCCTTTAAATAACTATTAGTCAATTTTGAAAAACGCAAATGACTATCAGAAGGAAAAATGGGAAAAGAAAAGAGATATGGCTGAATTCAAGCATGAGGGTAAGAATTAGATAAGAAAGACAATGGCAACTGAAGAATAATTTAAAAAAGGGTGAGTGTTGGAGGACTGGTGTAGAAAACTCAGAATGGATCAGGGTTGAAGATATGGTAACTAGATGATAATCAGTTACCTATTAAAGAGAAAAATCAGAGAAGAGTTTAGAAAAAGTAGGAAAGATACAGAGCACCTTGAATTAGGCTGCAAACTGGAGGTGCAATTAGTGGAACTGAGGGAAGTAGTAGTGTAAGTATGAAACGGGTCCCAGGAATGTAAAGACCCAAAGAGGCAAACTCCAGTTCAAAGAAATCTTTTACTTCCAAGTCTATTACCACTTAAAATTACTTGAAAAATAATTGCTGAAAAGTAATTTCTAAAGAACACAGCAGGAACATTATGGGGCAATATCTGAGATAATATTTGTAAAGAGCTTAGCACAGTGCCTGGCACATAAAAGGCACTTAATAAATGCTTGTTCCCTTTCTACAATTTGTTCCCTTCCAATAAGGGCTTACAGTTATTCCACTGTTTACTGTTAAAAGTAAATCTTTTGGAAATCATATTTATATCTGTTGTAAATTCAAAATGTCCTCTATGAATCTGAAAAAGAATATTCATAACATACTCACTTGCACCAAGAATGAGCAAGCCAATTTAGACCATTCAACTGATAATCTCTTAATTCTAAACCTTCTGGTCCCCCAATATAGGATGGTTGCTTCTTCAGTGCAACAAACCTTGGCCTTTGTTTTAATACCTTGGGAGAAATAAGGATTAGTATACAGAACTACTAAACATAAGAATCAATACTTAGGTACACTGATAATAATCTTGGATATCACCATAAATTTCCAAACTAGCCTATTAATGTCAGTCATCACAGACAAAACTTTAATGATTGATTCCATGATTGCAAAAAATAGTTGATACTAGTCAAAAAAGACTTTATTTAGTCCAAGAGGTAAAAATGAAAGGTAGAAGAATAGAGTACACTGTCTTTCTTGACAAATAACACAACAGTTAATGAAATGTTTGAAATTCCCCTTGATATTATCACACATTAAGTAGCTAAAAATCACAAGCAATAGCAATGCCAAGTTTAGCAATATATATGAACTGTCATTGACCTGATTAAAAACAAATCAAAACAAAATAAAGACAAAAATAGCAAGACAAATTTGAAAGAATAGTCATTGCCACTTAAATCTTGGCTTTTCTATTTAACTTGCCAGTTAAGAATTATAATTATTATTTGATTACACTTTCAATAAGAACTGAAATTAAGCTCTCAGTCCCATAGGACAACAAAGAAAACAATAATATGTGGGCCACTGAATGACAATAAAGAAACAAATAAAATAAAATAAACTGTCAGTATATATGCTCAATGAAGAAATTCTTGTCTTGCACAGGATTTTTTTACTGTCTCCCTCATCAATTTTTTCACTCAACTTATTCCCTCTTTTCTCATAGCAAATAACCCATTATTTTGTAAGTCAATACCCTTTTATTTACATCAATCAACATATGGAGCATACATTTACATTTTGAACCTGATTTGAAAAAAGTTATGTAGCTTATAACACGTTTAGTTCTTGTATATATTTCCACCTTGTTTCTTTACCCTTTTAAACAGGTCTCATTTTTTGAGGTGTGACATATGTTCAGATAAATGGTATTTTTATTTCTTATGCCATCAGTTTTGTCTGCCATTCCTGAATGGTCCAACTTCCTCCAACCACACACTCACCACATCTAACTCTACTCATCTGTTCTACCTAGAACTGTAAGATCCCTTATTTGCATTAGCAACCTGCAGAACTATCAAGCCACAAATATACTCAAGTTGCACTCTAAAACCTGGGTTAATCAACCAGCAAAACCTTTTTATTACTGTTTCCAGGTTCTGGGCCTCAGAAATGTAATTATAATTATTACTTAAGTCTATTAGAAAATTTCAATTTATACTTACTTTGCAATCTTTAAAAGGAGTGGTTTTGGATTGATTCCTGCTGAAATATTCATCGATGCGTGGCTGAAACTTTTTGGAAATAAGAGCCCCATCTTCCCAGCTACACTCTGAATATGGGAGGCCCTGCCATTTGCAATAATAATCAGGATACCCAGCTGCTGACTTTTGATTGGAATGAGCTGTGAAATATAGACACTATGTTACTTTTTGTATTTGTTTCCTCTTAGCAGAACCATAAATCAAAAATATAATTATTTATGGAGATGACAACTTCTCACTGAAAATTAGCAAAGCATAAAAAGGAGACGTGAAAATGTAATGAAAATGATATGATTACTGACCGATTATTCTCTCCACTATTTGATACTGCTTATGTAGATCATCAGTAAGTTCTTGCTGACAATTATAATACTCCACATCTTCTGGAGAAGCATTTTTCAACCTAAGAAACAAATAATATTTCACATTTCATTTGGCAGTTTAATAATTTTTCTTCTTAGTTAATTCTTAAGACATGCTATATTAGGAATAAGAAATGGCACAGAAAAAGCTGGGAAGAGCAGCAAGACTAAACAAAATATAAACAGGTTAATGAAGGAGGCAGTACAATTTTCAAGGCTTTCTCAAGATATTTGAAGGGGGGGATACTGAAAGCACGACAAAAATGTGAAAATTTATAATTTTTCTTAAAAAGGAAACTTGGCAAAGATGGCAGAGTAGAAAAAGGACTTAGCCAAGCTCTCCCAACATTCCCCTAGAAATAACTTTAAAATAATGCCTTAAATTGAAGTCTAGAATGGCAGTGCAAGCAAAAGATCTGAGTGAGACATCCTTTTAGACCAAGACAACGTAAGAAGCTGGAAAGAGAGCTCTGTGAAACAAAAGAGATGGTTGGCCTAGAGCCCATGTGAATGAAACATCCAGTGGTGGGACTAGGTGGTAGTGATAGCAGCAGCAGCAGCAGCTTTGGGAGATCTCAAGCCAGAGATGATAAGGAAACCTGGCAACTGGTCAGAGTCACTACAGGATGCCTCTGTGCTGGAGGTGGACGCAGGACAAAATGCTGTTTGGCAAACTCAATGCCTAAACCCTCTTCTAGGTCATAAGAGTTCAAGGGCAGTGAAGAGCACTTTCAGTCAAGAGCAGGTGGCTGCCCTGAGGGGCAACTGTGTGCCAACTCTATTGTTTCCATCCACTGGCTAAGACATAGTTCAAAGGTGGAAAGGAGCACTTTTTTTTCAAGGGAGTAGAGATCCTGAGGGCCAATAATACTTCTAGAAACAAGGGACATGGGCCCTGAGGAGCAGTATCAATTGCCATACTAAGTAATCAAGACACATTCCTGGATAAGGACCATAGTGCAGACCAATAGTGTAGTAACCACACCTCTCCCCAGATTACACTACTTTGGAAGCAAGGAAAACCTGGAAACCCCTAGAGTTAGCACCGAAAATTATAGTGTGGAAAAAGCCTAAAGCTTAAGGAGTCTCTCTCCCTGCCTTTCCACACCTGGAATAGAGTCCAGAATTAGTATAAAGTTGCAAATCAAGAAATAGGGGATAAAAAAAATAAGCAAACAACAAAAAAAAGAACCTGACCATAAAGAGCTACTATGGTGACAGGGAAGATCAAGACACCAATTCAGAAGACAATGAAGTCAAAACAGCTATAAGCAAAGAAGCCTCCAAGAGGAAAAACAAAACAAAACTGAATTGAACACACACACACACACACACACACACACACACACACACACACACACACACACACACACACACTTCAAAATCAGAAAAGAGTAACAAAGGAAAAATTAGTAAAAATTAGGTAAAGAAATGAAACAAAGGAAGAAAATTAAGAGAAATGGGAGGGATGATAAAAAAGAGGGCAGATAAAAGATGGCAATGGTTATAAGCAAAGCAGACTCTAGAGGACGGACCGGATAAAAAGAGAATAATAAAAAGAAGAAAATTAGATGAGGGAAATACAGTTAGTAATCATAACTATGAATGTGAATAGGAAGAATTTACCCATAAGATGGAAACAGACTGCAGAACAGATTGAAAAGAAAAATCCAACAATATTTTGTTATTATTATTACTTTTTGCTTTTTGGTGAGGCAATCGGGGTAAAGTGACTTGCCCAGGGTCACACAGCTAGTAAGTGTCAAGTGTCTGAGGCTGGATTTGAACTCAGGTCCTCTTGACTCCAAAGCTGGAGCACTATCCACTGTGCCACCTTGCGGCCCCAACACTTTGTTTTATAAGAAACACACTTCAAAAGCCACAGGCAGAGTAAAAATAATGGACTGGAGCAAAATCTATTATGCTTCAGCTGAAGTAAAAAAAAGTAGGGATAACAATCATGATCTCAGATAAAGCAAAAGCAAAAATAGACTTAATTAAAAGAAATAAATAGGCAAACTACATCTTACTATAGACAATGAAGTAATACCAATACTAAACATATATACACCAAATGACATAGAATCCAGATTCTTAGACAAGAGCAAATAGATAATGAAACTATACTAGCAGAGGACCTCAATTTTTCCCTCTCAGACATAGATAAATCTAAAATAAAATAAATAAGAAGTCAAGGAGATGAACTGAATCTTAGAAAAGTCAGATATGATAAACATCTAGAGAAAGCTGAGTGGGAACAGAAAGGAAGATACCTTTTTCTCAGCTGTACATGGCACCTTCACAAAAAACTGACTTTGTATTAGGGCATAAAAACCTTACAACTAAATGCAGAAAAGAAATATTGAATGTATCTTTTTCAGATCGTAATACAATAAAATTAAATTCCATATAAGGCTGTGGAAACACAGATTAAAAATAACTGGGAACTAAATAATCTAATCCCAAGGCATGAGTAGAAAAAACAACATATCAGAAAAACAAGCAATAATTTAATTAATGAGAATGACAATAAGACAACATTCTAAAATTTTTGGGATGCAAAGCAGTACTTAGGATAAAATTTATATCTGTAAATGCAGACATCAATAAAAGAGAGAAAGAGCAGATCAATGAACTGGCCATATAATTAAAAAGAACTGGAAAAAGAACAAAATAAAAATGGAAATCCTGAAAATCAAATAAAAGATTAATAAAATTAAAAGTAAAAAACCCCAACAAACTTTGAACTATTAAAGAAAACAGGAGCTAGTTTCCATTAAAAAAAAAATAATAAAATAGATAAACCATTGCTTAATTTGATTACAAAAAAAAAACCAATTACCAGTATCAAAAATGAAAAGAGTAAATGCAATGCCAATGAAGATGAAACTAAAGCAATTACTAG